>NC_091662.1:30114166-31580833 GCF_042453785.1 Malus domestica | reverse complement strand
TGCTCTCTCTTCCAAACTCGACAATTTTTCTTCATATGGCCTTCTTTGCCACAATGGTGGCATGCACCCCTGAACCTTGACTTGGATCGGCTAGGACTCCTGCCATGACCTCTAGGCCCTCTACTCTTGCTTCTTCCGCGGTTCTCTGTGACAAATACTTGGCTGCTATCTGTGCCAGAAGTCTTTCTCCTTGTTTCTTCATTGAGCATGCTATTTTTAACATTATCAAGAGTAAGAACACCATTAGAAGCAGAGTTACTTATACTCACCACAAAGGTCTCCCAACTGTCTGGCAAGGATCCAAGTAACAAGAGCGCTTGTAGCTCGTCCTCGATCGTCATTTTCATAGTAGCCAACTGGTTGATGATATTCTGGAAATTGTTCAAGTGTTCTGCTACACTTAAACCATCCTTGTACTTCACATTGATGAGCTCTTTGATCAAGAAGGCTTTCTTGGCTGGGGTCTTCTTCTCGAACAAGGACTCAAGCTTCGTCCAAAACTCGCGAGCATTGGTTTCATTAGACACATGGTGAAAAACACTATCATCCACCCATTGTCTAATTGTGCCAATAGCCTTGCGATTCATCTTCTTCCACTCGGCATCGGACATGCTCTCGGGCTTAGCGGCATCTCCTTCAATTGGCTCATGCAAATCCTTGCAATAGAGAATGTCCTCCATCCTTGGCTTCCATGTTACCCAATTGGAGTTGGTGAGTTTGATCATAGTGCCACTTCCTTCCATCTCGTAGTACGAGCCAACCGGGCTCTGATACCACTTGTTAGGAATGTCAGTACTACAAGATAGAGAATGCACAAGGTAAAGTAGAAAATGGACACCAAGAATTTATGTGGTTCGGCAATTTATGCCTACGTCCACCAAACAAGGATCAATCTTCACTATATGAAAAAAATGAATACAACAAGAGTAGTCTTACCAAGCCAAAGACAAGGCTTGATGGATACAAGAAAGTATAACACACACTTTCTATCACTCTAAACTTCACTCACACAATGTGTAGTGGAACACTCTCACTCTCACTCTTGGAGTGGAACTCTAGCTTTGGACTTGATCCTTTGCTACTCACTCTTTCTTGATTTTCAATTGGTTACATCACACCCATATTTATAGGTGAGGGCTTGGCATTCTACTAGTTTCTAGTTCCTTCTTCAAACCTCTAGTATAGAAAAATCTAGACTAGCCACATACTTGTAGCTTCTAGATCTTTCCATTTGCAACCAAGGAAGCTAGTACTCTCTAGCTTCTTCCATCAACTTAATAACATGCTAGAATTGTCTAGCAAGCTCCAGCCTCATCTCTTGCTTACTAGAATAATCTAGAACATTGATCATGGGCTGGACCGTATACCAACACCTTTTACACTGCTAATTCCAGACGACCCAATCGCATACATTGATCTTCCCTGACAAAGCATGTGAACCAAACTTCAAGATCTTTGACATCTGTGTATATTTGGCAATTTTTATGTGAGGATACAGCTAAAACTGGCATCACTATCAATGTCTAAATGGTGCACAAAGATTGGCGAAAAAACGTAAAGGGAAGCAATCACAACAGAGCTTGGTATCCATGTGTTTATCAGCACAGTCACAGTGTAACCCTTGAAAATTATTTCTTTTTCAGATAATAAAATTTCCTAAATTTTGAAATTTATTTCCGAATAAAAAATTGGGTTTGAATTTTGATTAGCAAGAAACTAGAGAGGGACCTAGGCCAAGATGGATCTCTGTGATATGGCGCCTAGCCTTCTTGGACGCTGATGATGTTTGAGTGTGTTGTACACGTGTCAAAATTGGGTGTTCTTGTTTGGTTTCTGCTCGTTAAGGGAGGCAAGCAACAGATAAACTAAAGGAGACAAGCAAGGTAGTGGAGGGGGGTACAGATGGATACGACACTGCAACAAATGCCAAGATGTCGCCCCTATACTACCGATTATAGGAAATTAAGGAGGACAAGGTAAACCGTCAATATTCAGAATGTCAACCAACAAAAATGGATTTGGGGGGGGGGAGGGGGGGGGGGGTCGCTGCCGTTTAACCTCTAATAATCCAATTTTCATCAGCATTCTCGTTTTCTCTAATGTCAATATATAAACATGCTAATTTGAAAAGCAAAATGGAAACGTATAGAGTGATTTGAGGAGCGTTTCTATAGTTAAGTTGCTCTGTATAATCACTAAATACATTAGCAATTTTAATGCTTGTTTGGTATCCTATTTGAAATTTTTTATCATTTCTCAAAACATTTTTTAAGAATTTTTCTTGAAAAATAATTTTATTTAAGACTAAAAAACTTGTTTGGTATGTAATTTAAAATTTTTAAATCTTACAACTTAAACTGGACAAAGAGATCCAAAAAGAGGGGGTCGAGGGAGAAAGAGGAAAGAGGAGGAAAGAAAGTAAGATATGATTGAAGGAAAGAGAAAGAAGAGAGGATCGGAGGAGATATAGAGGAAGATAAGTGAGAAAAAGAATCGAGATAATGAAGAGAGCGGATTGGATGAGAGACGAAAAAGGTAAAAAAAAAAAAAAAAGGGGGACATAGAAAGAAGAAAAGAGAGATAGATTTGGAGTGAGAGAGGAGGAGGGAGAGAAAAGAAATGAGTGAGTTTAAGTTTAAAAACTCTAAAAATTTACATTTTGTGTTTTTAGAGAGTAAACTATAGTTTTGAGTTAATCTTAAGTTCAATTTTTGAAAATAATCTTACCAAACAAGTTTTTAAGGCTTAAAACTTGAAAATTGTTTTTGAATTTAAAAAGTTGGATTCAAGTAGAGTATCAAAAATGCTCTTAGTGACTGGTATGAGCTCACCCCATCTACATGAAGAGATATTGGAATAATGATAAGAATATGGTAATTCACAAATGATTAGGATTGTGTGAATGTTAGTTTAAAATGAAGTTTCAAACACGTAGAGTTTATTCTCACTCATTGTGCAATGTGTTTATATGTCAACTCACTTACAAGTGTACAAAAGCAAAACTGCTGATCTTACCGGCCTCATGCACTCATGTATCCTTCTGTTTGTTCGTAATTGTTTTGAATTTATTCAACTTAAATGTGTTTTGTCCATCCAATTACGTTTGAAACAGTTGGTTCTAGTAGCAACGCGCAAACATAATTTTTAGTTACTTTAGTCTAAAGTAAGGTTTTCAATAGGCACTATTAAAATGAACAGTATTTTGAAGTGAATTTCATTTTATTTACAAATCTGTCATTGGGTATTTACGGGCTTGCCATTCTGAACCGAGCACACGCGTTTATCATCGTGCGTTTTGCTTCAATCGTCTCTGTCACACTCAACCTCTCTTATAACCCTTTCTCTTTCACTCTCTTTCAGACTCTGCATCTCTCTCAACCCTCACCATCTTCCCCTTCTCCGTAAAACCCAGAGGCCGAGAGGCCTGAGTCCACATCACAACTCGCCACTCCTGCGGCCTCAATATCAGCAAGGATGAAGGGACCGTCAGCGCCGCGGCCTGAGTTCAAGCCAAGTTCGGTCTGCTTGGCGAAGATGGTTCAGAATTTCATCGAAGAAAGCAACGAGAAGCAACCTCCGCCGAAATGTGGACGGAACCGCTGCAATTGCTTTCACGGCAACAGCAATGACAGCTCCGACGACGAGTTCGATATATTCGGTGGAGGTTTCGGTGATTCAATCTCCTCCGGTTCGTTCGGTGGCGACGCCTCAGATATTCTTAAGGTACAAAAGTATAAATAATGGTTGCTTTGATTACACTTTTTTATTAGTAAATTGTTTTTGCATTTCTCGCGGTTTCTTGGCAACCAAACACAGAATATGAATATGGGTGATTGATTGTTTGCTTAATTATTGTTTAATCAGAGTCTGATTCCATGCGTGAGCGTCTCGGAGAGAAACCTCCTGGCTGATACGGCGAGGATCGTCGAAGCAAACAAGAATCTCAAACAAAAAGACGATTTGAGGAAGATGGTCACCGACGAACTGCAATCCCTCGGCTATGATTCCTCCACCTGCAAATGCAAATAGGAGAAATCGTCATTTTCCCTGCCGGTAATTAATAATCCCATACCACACGTTCTCAGCATCCAAACGGATTCAAGAAAAAAAAATTCAACGTAAAAACAAAATTAAATTTGGTTGTGGCTTTTGGATTTATGTGTTGGTGATGTCATCCGTTTTGGCCTGTGAGTATCTTCTTATCTTAACTCTCACTCTGCAGTCGAATTAGAGTAATGGCGTTGTTAGTGGTTTATCGGGCACATTCGGTGTTTGTAGAGTAAGGGAAAACGTTGTTTCTTCGAGATGTTTTGATATTGAAAAAGTAAACACAAACCGAGGAGATTAACTACATGAAAGTACATTATTTGACTAACCATTGTAGTTGTTTAGCCTATTGAGGATGATATTCTTTATGGGAAATTACTTATCACATTGACATATTTTGCCTCAGAAAAGAAGACAAAGGATAAGCACAAAAGTAAACATCACAAAGGCGATTGCCTCTTAGTAAGCTTTCTTATCTCCAATCATGAATGAATATTTGGTGTTTGAAGTACTCTCATCTGTGAACCATATATAATATGGATTTTATATGTACCTATAAATCCTTACAGAAATAAAAAGACAAAGGGTCAAACTTCTTGCAACAATTCTTTACAAAAAAAAAATAATAATAATGTCAACCTGTCATTACATTTAATGTTACAAGTGCTTGAAATATGTTAGCAGAAGTCCTCCATACTTTGAGTAATTCACCTCCTCTGAGTTACTGAAGAAGTGAGGCAATCACATAATGTTAGGCTAAAGTTTGCAGATTCTCTAAAGTCCGCAAAAATCAAAATTTTGATTTCTATTATTTAGACCTCTTTGTTATTATTGGTAATCTGTTTTAGCTCCAGATGGAAGAGCATCAAAAGTTTATATTGTTTAATGAAACATACAGAAAATATGGGAACTGAGAGAGTGGCAACGGATAGTTTCCATGGATACCTACCAGAACTTGAATCAATGGTAACGTATAAATTGTATGGATTTCACGCCTATTTTAATCTTCGTTAACGAAATTAGCGTTTAAGTTGAATAATTTGTACTCTTTTGATATTGGAAATTAGGCTCTGATTTCTCAGTCCTATGCTTCTTGACCATCCATGATTTAATTATGATAGGCATGAAACTAAAATGGGGTTCAAGCATGCATTATTTATGATGATGATGTACAATCACAGTGAGCCCACAACAGATTTAATTAAAATAGATATCTCTCATGCTTTATTATGGTGCTTTACTAATCATGTTTAATTGCCTTTGGACTTGAGCAAGTTACCTATAAATAAATGAAAAACAAAGAACAAAGGCAGGAACCAGAGGCACCAAAATAATTCATTTTTCTCTCTCTCTCTCTCTCTCTTGCCATCTTCTCTGTATTTTGGCTGCTTCTCTCTCCCGTACTCCCTTTTTTACTCTTTGGTTATGTGGTTTTGGGAAATGATTGACGGGTTTGCAGTTCATTTTACGATTTCTAGAGTATTTGCAGTTTAGTTTTTTTTTAAATTATTTAATTATATATATATTTATATATTTTAGAGGTTTTTCTACTGTTTAGTTTTTGGGTTTTGTCTAATTTTTGTGGTCTGCTTTATATATTGTTCTCTTTGGAAGCTTCTTTCCAGCCTTGACCTTCTTTTTGCCTGGTGCCTTCTCATTGAGTATTGGAGGAGCATTAAAACACAGGTGTGTGTGTTTTGTCGACGTAAGAAATGAACGACATAAAAACATCCGTCTTTGTATTTTTTTTGTGGTTTTCTAACCCATCAATTTCTTTTGAGTCAACCAAATAGTCCCAAATTGCAACTTATGTTCTGAGGTATTATTGTCTAAAATTAACTATGCATGTATATTTTATGTTTGTGCGTGTGCACACTGTGGAATGCAGGCTTTGAAAGTTATTCATGAGCTTTATAAGCACTTTCCATAATTTAAGCCGTCTGTTTTGGGTTCTTTTTCATTAGGTCATTACCTACTGATTAATGGAGAAACAAGGACCATGCCACTGATTTGGGTTCTTTTTCTAATTTTCTGATTTTGGGGTTTTGCAGGGAGTACTGATGTACTGATTTTCTCGGATTTTTTTTTTGTCCTTGCAGGATTTTTGGTCTTTGAAATGGGTACATGTTGTTTTTAATGTTTCAGTTCTAGCGTGTTCCGTTAACTCCGCCTGTGTAAGTTTATCTTACATTGCCGGTCCTAAGCCTGGATAAAGGAGGAGGGGGAGGGCGTCAGGTAGTCGACAGCCGGCACTCCATGATTACGTCGAATCCTTATGAAAATGAATCCAGAACGAAATTGCGCTAAAGCTAGGGTGTCACCAGTAAGTGGCGCGCTGTGTGGCCCGAGCACAGTGATAAGTGAGCAAGGGTCGTTGTATCTCCATCGGCACCCGGATGCAGTGTTAAATGAGCAAGGGGGCCATAGAAACTTCTTTTCGAACGACTCCACTCAAAGTTGTTTAGAAGCATATGCTCCTATCAACTTTACACGGAACACACAAAAGAAGTACTTTGATCCTATTAGATGGGGGAGGGTGAAGAAGCTAGGACAGAAGGGTAGAGTTCAAGAGAGCAAAATGCGTTTAGGAACGTGGAATATAGGAACCTTAACGGGAAAATCTATGGAAGTAGTGGAAGTTATGGTGAGGAGAAGGATAAATATTATGTGCCTACAAGAAACTAAGTGGGTTGGTCGTAAGGCAAAGGATCTAGAAAACTCAGGGTTTAAACTTTGGTATTCGGGCACAAATAGAACGAGAAACGGTGTTGGCATCATCGTGGACAAGACCTTGACACAAGATGTTGTAGATGTCAAGAGAGTAGGAGATAGAATCATGGCAATCAAGATTGTAATAGGACAAGAACTTATCAATGTGATTAGTGCGTACACACATCAAGTAGGGTTGGATATGAGTTCGAAGGAGAAATTTTGGGAAGACCTTGGAGACTTGGTGCAAGGAATTGCTCAGACGGAGAAGTTATTTATAGGAGGAGATTTAAATGGACACGTGGGCAGGGAGACAGGCAACTATGGAGGTTTTCATGGTGGATATGGTTTTGGGGAGAGAAATGAGGATGGGGAAGCTATCTTGGATTTTGCAATGGCATATGATCTCTTCTTAGCCAACACCTTCTTTAAGAAGAGAGAAGAACATGTGATCACCTACAAGAGTGGGTTGTCAAAAACACAAATAGATTTTCTTCTAATGAGGAAAGGGGATTGTATAACTTGTAAGGATTGCAAAGTTATACCAGGAGAGAGCGTGGCTAATCAACATCGCTTGTTGGTGATGGATGTACATATCAAAAGAGTGAGCAAAAAGAACAAGACTTGGAAGTGCCCAAGGACTAGATGGTGGAATCTAAAAGAAGAAAAACAAGTCATTTTCAAAGAGAAAGTAATCACCCAGTGTGTGTGGGATAGAGAGGGGGAAGCTAGCCAAATGTGGGATTCCATGGCTAGTTGTATCCGAAAAATAGCAAAAGAGGTATTAGGAGAGTCCAAGGGCTTTGCCCCACACCAAAAGGAATCTTGGTGGTGGAATGAGGAGGTACAAACAAAGGTGAAGGCTAAGAAGGAATGTTGTAAAGCCTTATACAAGGATAGGACCGATGAAAATGGTGAAAGGTATAGAAAAGCGAAGCAAGAGGCGAAGAAAGCCGTGAGAGAAGCTAAGTTAGCGGCTTATGACGATATGTATAAGTGACTAGATACCAAAGAAGGAGAGTTGGATATCTATAAACTAGCTAGAGCAAGGGAAAAGAAGACAAGGGACCTAAACCAAGTGAGGTGCATCAAGGATGAGGATGGAAAGGTTCTTGCTACAGAGAACACGGTTAAAGACAGATGGAGAGGTTATTTTCATAATCTTTTCAATGAAGGACATGAAATGAGTGCTTCTTTAGGGGAGTTGAGTAACTCAGAAGAGTGTAGAAACTACTCTTTTTATCGTCGAATCCGGAAGGAAGAAGTGGTTGTAGCTTTGAAGAAGATGAAGCATAGAAAAGCAGTAGGCCCAGACGATATACCAATCGAAGTATGGATAGTTTTGGGAGAGACAGGTATAACATGGCTCACTGACCTTTTCAATAGGATTTTGAAAACGAAGAAGATGCCAAATGAGTGGCGAACGAGCACTTTGGTGCCTATCTACAAGAATAAGGGCGACGTACAAAATTGCATGAACTATAGGGGTATTAAGCTAATGAGTCATACAATGAAGCTTTGGGAGAAAGTCATTGAGCATAGATTGAGGCAAGAGACACAGGTTTCGGACAACCAATTCGGGTTCATGCCAGGGCGCTCAACCATGGAGGCAATCTATCTCTTACGAAGACTGATGGAAAGATATAGAGATGGGAAAAAGGATTTACACATGGTCTTTATAGATTTGGAAAAAGCGTATGATAGGGTCCCAAGAGACATTCTTTGGAGGATTTTAGAGAAGAAAGGAGTACGAGTAGCATATATCCAAGCTATAAAGGATATGTATGAAGGAGCAAAGACTGCCGTAAGAACTCATGAAGGACAAACCGAAAGCTTTCCCATAACTGTAGGATTACATCAAGGCTCATCATTAAGTCCTTACCTTTTTGCGTTGGTAATGGATGAGTTAACAGGACATATTCAAAATGATATTCCTTGGTGTATGCTTTTCGCAGACGATATAGTATTGATAGATGAAACTCAGGAAGGGGTAAATGCAAAGCTTAACCTTTGAAGAGAAGTGTTGGAATCTAAAGGTCTTCTTTTAAGCCGATCAAAGACAGAATATATGGAGTGCAAGTTCAGTGCAAATGGAGGCCAAAACGAGTTAGGGGTGAGGATCGGCGATCAAGAAATACCAAAGAGCGACCGTTTTCGTTACCTAGGATCTATCTTGCAAAAGAACGGTGAATTAGATGGAGATCTCAACCATAGAATACAAGCTGGATGGATGAAGTGGAAGAGTGCATCCGGCGTGTTGTGTGACCGCCGTATGCCACTGAAGCTCAAGGGAAAATTTTATAGGACGGCAATAAGGCCGGCGATGCTGTATGGCACAGAATGTTGGGCGGTGAAGCATCAACACGTACACAAAATGGGTGTAGCGGAGATGAGGATGCTTCGTTGGATATGTGGGCACACAAGAAAGGATAAGATTAGGAATGAGGATATCCGGGGTAAAGTAGGAGTAGCCGAAATTGAAGGAAAGATGAGAGAAAATCGGTTATGGTGGTTTGGACATGTGCAAAGAAGGCCTACTGACGCTCCGATTAGAAGATGCGACTATGGGACAGAGGTTTAGGGCCGAAGGGGTAGAGGAAGACTCTAGGAAAACTTTGGAAGCGACTATGGGACAGAGGTTTAGGGCCGAAGGGGTAGAGGAGGACCAAGCACAATGGCGTTCAAAGATTCATATAGCCGATCCCACTCAGTGACTTGGATTTTCCAAGTCTCCAACCGAGAAGTTTTCCTCACTCGGGAAATTAAGGGAATACTACCTCAACCTACATGCTCCACTCACAAAGCTTCAACATACAAGCTTCAACAAAAGAAAATTCAAAGAACTTAGCGAAGAAGGCTTTGGTGTATTTAACACAATACGTTGAAATGAAGGAAAGCTATTTATTGATATCCCCGATAAGTTACAAATATGTACATATACATGAGTCAAAATAAACAAACAAGAGGGAGCCTTCACAAAGGTTGCTTAGGAGAAGTCTCAGCAGTCGGTAGAGCCCCAGAAAGAGCAGGCACTGGAGGGTGATCATTTGGAGCATCTGTACTGGACAGAACCCTAGAAGGAGGAGGCAGCAGAGGTTGATCATTTGGAGCTTCATTACGCGGTACAGCCTCAGAAGACGAAGACAATAAATGCCTTTGGAATAAACCCACAAATCTCTGATGATCAAGTAAAACCTGACCATCAGATTCCTTTATCTGGTCAAGCTTCCTCTTCATGTTTGTAGCATAGTCATGTGCGAGCCGGTGCAACTGTTTATTCTCATGCTTGAGCCCTCTAATCTCCTGTTTGAGACTCATCACTTCAGCCGCCAATGATTCAACTTGGCGGGTTCGAGCAAATAGGCGTTGGGCCATGTTAGACACAGAACCTGCACACTGAACACTGAGAGCCAGAGAATCCTTAACAGCCAACTCATCAGACCGTTTGGAAAGTAGTCTGTTATCTTTGGGAGTGAGAAGGTTCCTGGCCACTACCGCAGCGGTCATATCATTCTTCATCACGGAATCCCCAACGGTAAGAGGACCAGTAGGGGAGACGAAGGATGGGCGCCATATGTTGTTTGGAGAAGGCGTGGCTGCCTCTTCAACAAGGTTCAAGTCAAAACGACGGTCGGAGGGGGCCAGACATTTTCAAAGGTGTTGAAGAGAGAAGAGGTCGGACAAATCAAGATCTTAGAAGTGCAAGAATGGAGCTTCTACTGGTGGAGATTCAAGTGTGCTTTGGAACTTAATGCCAGCCTCTATAAAAATCTGCACTCGACGGAGCTTCAGAAATCGAAGAGGCGTTTGCTTTCTCAAAAGCTGGGCTGCTCAGAGACCACGAGACGTTTACTTTCTCAAAAGTTGGGCTGCTCAAATACCACGAAGGCCGATCTCAGAAATCGAAGAGGCTTGCTTTCTCAAAAGCTGGGCTGCTCAGAGACCACGAGGGCCGATCTCAGAAATCGAAGAGGCACCTACTTTTCCAACCTTGTCAGCACCTGTCACACGCACACTCAGCTTTGCGGAAATTATGGGCATTATGTCGAAGATTTCTGGTGAAGTAGAAAGCACATGAATCTTACTGTTCAATCACCCACTTTCCACACGCAACATTAGCTCATGGGTACCACAGATAACTTTGCCAAAGTTCTCTGACAAAGTTGAGACACGTGAAGCTTGCAGCTCCTACTACATCGCTCTGACCAAGAAGGGTAAAAGAATAGCAAAGAAACAGCACTAACAAAGTTTAGACACATAAATTTTGAAGGTCTAGTTACCATATTATTACCCACATGGGTAAAGGAACAGTACCACTGCTGGATAATTGGAAAGTCCCTATGTGTCAACCTCTGTGCTTCGTGGCAAGGTAGACTAGCAAACATGCCCAACCTTTTCTCACATTCGAGAAAACCCTCCCAACAAGATTGCTTGCTCCAAAATCGAAGAGGCACCGCCCTCCGAATCTCGAGAGCCAGACTCCCAACATGATTACTTTCTCAAAAATCGAAGAGACACCGCTCTCCGAATCTCGAGAGCCAAACCCCTAACAGAATTGCTTTCTCAAAAATCGAAAAGGCATCGTTCTCCGAATCTCGAGAGCCAGATCTCCGACAGGATTACTTGTTCGAAAACCGAAGAGGCACCACTTTCCCAACTTCAAGAGCTGGATCTCCTTGGATAAAGCTTGTCTGTAATCTTCACACGCAACATCAGCTTTCCAGATACCACAGATCACTTTTTCAAAGTGCTCTGACAGAGTTAAAACATGTGAAGCTGGCAGCTCCCATTACCGTGCTATGACCAAGCAGGGTAAAGGAATAGCATTACTACTTGTTGTTAGGGAGACTCCTATATATGTCGACCTCCATCCTCAACGGACAGGCAGACCTGCAAAAATGTTCAACCCTTCGTCATATCTGAGAGGCCACTCCCAAAGAAGCCTTTCGAAATATTCAGCTTTCTTTCCCCCTGATAATACCTCTGCAAACAAGCTATACTAGAGCAAGAATATCTCATATCATCAGGGTTAAAAGCAAGAGTATCACATATCATGCTTTTTCCCTGTCTTTTCCTTTGGCCTTGTTCTTACCTGCAAGACAAGGAGAAAGAGAGCAATCAATCAGCACTTGGAATCAAGCTTCCAGTCATGAACTGACTGCCTGGAACCCCTTACTTGATTACTTACCTGGCATTGCTCTCGAGTACTCATCTTCAACATTTTATGCTTCCAGGGAAGATACCGCATCTGCCTGAGGAACAGATAAGGCAAGTGAGAAGGATACAAGGAAGCATGTGGAGACAAGCGTAACAGCACACGTGCCGATACATCCACTACTCTGTCAAAAGCAAAAGTATCCTATATCAGCAGGGTCGAACGTACTATAGATTTGATGGACTTGTTTTGACCCTCAAATTCTTCAGTCGGCCTTATACTCTGGAGGAAACTAGAAAACCCTCCAGCCCAGTTCAAGAATAAGCCTGTGGAAAGTTACTTCTTCAAAAGCAAAAGTATCCCATATCATCTCTTCTCATTTTTCTTCTCTTTATCCTTCATGCTGCCTGCAAGATAGGGAGAATGTGAACAATCAGCCGGAACTCGAAATCAAAGTTCTGATCTAGGACTGATTGCTTGGAGCTCTGATTGCTTACCTTATCTGTCACCTCTTTCAGCAGATCCCCTAGCTCGGCGACTTGGGGGACTCCTACTACATGGTTTGTATTGCGCTTGACCAAGCCTGAAACTACAAGTAAGCTTCAAGTGAAATTAATACATTACCTTGTGCATCTCCACTAGTTAAAGATACCACCCCTGGATGGAAGAGTACTTCCAGAGAAGATGCAACATCTACCTACGAGACAGATAAGGCAAGTCAAGACGATACCACACGCCGGTACTTAGAAGTTTCGTGATTACGAGATCATTCTCCCACAATATTTCTTAATGTCATTTGTACTAAATCATTCACTTGTACTCACTAAAGGAGAGCTTGAACCTATGTACTTGTGTAAACCCTTCACAATTAATGAGAAATCCTCTATTCCGTGGACGTAGCCAATATGGGTGAACCACGTACATCTGGTGTTTGCTTTCCTATCTCTATCCATTTATATACTTATCCACACTAATGACCGGAGCAATCTAGCGAAGATCACAAAAAGCGACCGTTTTCGCTACCTAGGATCTATCTTGCAAGAGAACGGAGAATTAGATGGAGATCTCAACCATAGAATACAAGATGGATGGATGAAGTGTAAGAGTGCATCCGGCGTGTTGTGTGACCGTCATAGGTCACTGAAGCTCAAGGGAAAATTTTATAGGACGGTAATAAGGCCAGCGATGTTGTATGGCACAGAATGTTGGGCGGTGAAGCATCAACACGTACACAAAATGGGTGTAGCGGAGATAATGATGCTTCGTGGGATGTGTGGGCACACGAGAAATGATAAGATTGGGAATGAGGATATCCGAGGTAAAGTAGGAATAGCCGAAGTTGAAGGAAATATGAGAGAAAATCGGTTACGGTTGTTTGGACATGCGCAAAGAATGCCTACTGACGCTCCGGTTCGAAGATGTGACTACGAGACAGGTTCGGGGCCGAAGGGGTAGAGGAAGACCTAGGAAAACTTTGGAAGAGACCCTAAGAAAAGACTTAGAGTACTTGGATCTAACGGAGGACATGACACAAAACCGAGCGCAATGGCGTTCTAGGATTCATATAGCCGACCTCACTTAGTGGGAAAAGGCTTTGTTGTTATTTCTAGCGTGTTCCGTTCTTCGTTGCTTCGTGATTCTCATTTTTCAGTGTTGAGTGATGGAAATTTGTTAAAGTAGTTGTAGTTTTTTGAGAAAGTTGGCATTTTAGTTATATTTTCTGTTTATTCCCAAATGTAAGACTGGAAAATAATTGAAATGATGGTTTTTTTAAAAACTTCTCATAATTTGTTTTCTGGGATTTAAAAGCATCTTTTCCGGATTGGTTACAAGGATTATGTTCTCTTCAATTGTTTCACCTAATTTTTGTTATTTTAAGTTTTGTCTTTTAAGATATGTATTAAGTCCTGTAATGAGAGATATCTGTTGGCCTTTCGGATTTTGGCATGGGAAAGTTCACTTATTTGTCTAATTAGATTGCATATGCCTTTGATTCTTTATTTAATTCTTCTGTTTGCGTTCGGATGTGATTATCTAAATTTCATATGTTTGGAATTATTCACTTAACACCAATTTGTTACATTCAAATCTCCACCCCACATTTCACAAGTTAAAATTCCATAGAAGTCGGTTCTGCAGATTGCGTCTGCAATTAGATCAGAGATCAACCGCTCTTTTGTTATCCTGCGGAAGATTGCTTTTGGGAAGGATATGAAGCAGTTCCTCTCTGTATGTTTACTCTCTATATGTTTATTGCCATGTAGCTCTGTCTCTTCTAATTGATGATGCTGTTATTACACTATAATTCATGATGATGATTTAATTGTTTCTTGATTTGTAATTGTTTGTAAATAATGCGGCATATATGAATTGCAATCTGTGTTTGTATGAAAGGGATGGCATATCAAGTTGCTGACTTAATTGTTTATGTTTGCGAATGGTGTTATGATCGATTAGGCGATTGCTGACCTGTGACCTTGTTTGGAGCTCAAATTTTGTGAGCATTAAATTGGATTGTATTGCACTTGGTTTGATGTTTTTTTGGTTGATAATGCAGGGATAGGAGAAACAAAGAGGATGACACTTATAACTGCCCCTCCCCATCGGCCCTCTTCAAATTTGGATCACAAGAAGGGAGCAACATAGATGTTGTCCTTCTTCATTTATATATGGTTAGTGTAAATAATTGGACAAAAAAGCCAAACAAACCCTTTTCTCTCAAATGGAGGCGATGATGTGGTCAACGGCCACCAGCCCCAACTCAAGTTTGGCCTTCATATAATTGGATTATAGTATAATTTTATTTTGGTTCATTTCTTTTTTCTTTATATGTGCAATATGAAAGGAATGGCATATCATGTTGCTGACTTAATTGTTTATGTTTGTCATATTTGCGAATGGTGTTATGATCGATTAGGTGATTACAAAACTAGAACTTGAAAAAGTAACACACGTGTATAATTTTTGTGAAGGAACTGCGATCCAGTGGCCGGATAGAAGAAAAGGACAACGCATGCTCTCTCTCTCTCTCTCTCTCTCTCTCAGTGGCTCTTTGTTCCTCTCCCCCCAAACCTAATGGCTTCGGCTTTGTTCTGATCAGACCCACCTCCAAAACCCTTCCTTGATCACCATTTTCAACAACCCAATTTGGAGCCTGCTCGGATTGGGACCTCTTGGAGATTCGGCGCCCCAAGTGAGATAATTTTCTCCAAATTGTATTCAATTTATGATGCTCCGTTTCATTTTCCATTTTAATTTGGAATTGGTTGATATTTTAGGCGGGTATCGTATGTATAACAAGAACAATTTTTGTGTTGGATTGGGGACAAATTGTCCAGCATTATTAGCTATTTGGTCCCTGTGTATTTGTAATCTGAATAATATGAATTAAGGTTTTTCTGTTAGTGCCCGATTAGTGAAGAAAGATAAGCCTCTTTGTCTTTTTTTTTCTTCTGGTTTTCAAATTTGGGATTTTACTGGGATTTATCATCTGGATATCCTTTAAATTTGTTGGGTTTTTGAGAAAATTAGTGAGTTTTGTTGATTAAGTGGTTTACTTGGTTATAGTTCTAAATTGGTTAGAATTAGGGTTTTCGAAATTTGTTGCTTGCTTGCTTGGTTTTTTGGAAAATGGAGACACTGACTTTTGTTTTATTGCATTTATGGAATACAAGGAAAATTTATGGGTTATGTTCATCAAGGGTCATTTGAATTTTATACTTTCCATTTTTTTCTTTTTTGTTTGCTTTTTTTAGGCAAGCAGAATGATGTAAATCCTTGGCGATTTACAGTGGCTTTGAAGGGTTGGACTTGCTCTTATAAAGTTCTGGTAGACAAACTGCTTTGGAGCCAGCAGCACTCAGCAGCCAGAGCAGCAGTGTCTCTCTTCCTCATTGCAAAATGGGTGTTTTCAGGGTGAGCCACAATGCTCTTAATTCAAGTAATGGGTTTGTGTTACTGTGCAGATCTGGCTAACTTCGCATTTAGTTTCTTGGAATTGCTATTTTTTTTTTTTGCAATTATATATTTTTAATGCTTTTATGTTTGTTGTTCCGTGCTGGAAAATTGGAAAGCACTGGAAATAATATAGTTCTTGAGCTAATGTGAAGATTTTGTGTTGAATATTTTGATTCCTTTTTTCTATTTGCATTTAGAAAAACAGAGGATTGTGGTTAATTATTGTGCTATGAAGCTTCTATTTTTTCTTTTTATGCCCAAGATTGAATATGTTCTCTCCGCTGTTGAAAAGTAGAACTCTCTCTATCTCTTAAAAATATGATCCAGTGAACCTTACACTTCTTTTCATGCCTATCCTCCCTCTAAGTCAACTGAGGATTCAAATCCAGCGGGTCCAGCTCAAGATATAGATAAAACAATTCCAACTCTTAAAAAGGTATAATTTGTTAATCCCCTTTTGTTGGAGTTAATTTTTAGTGATGTGTTTTTAATAGAATTGCAGATTTGAGTGGTGAGTTTTTTCAATTGTGTTATTTTTTTTAACAATTTATAATACTATTTGTAAAATTTAGCCAGAATTTTTTTGAATAACTAGAATATCGTTTGATTTCAATTTGTAATTACTTCTTTTGTTAAATTTAAGCTTAATTATGTTAGTAAATCTTTATACCTTATGTCCAACTACGTACACAATATAGTATATGATACATATACAGTACTGTATATCTATAGTTTTTATAATGCTACGGAGCATTTTCAATGTATGCTATTTTGTGTGTAGGAAGTGAAAAGTGCATTCTTCACAAAGGCAAAATAGAGAACAGATTATACTTCATATGAAAGAAGAGGTCAGTTTGATTGTCATTGCTTTTTTTCATAGGGAACTTTAACGAAAAGCACTCGGTACTATTCACTTTAACGAAAAACCACATTTTTACACTAAAAAGTCAATCATGGTACTATTCACTTTACCCTTTATTTTGTCCTTATCATTAAAACTCAAAGTTTTCAAGCTTTTTTCATTAGTTTTCCTTTTTTCATATGGTTAACTTCTAAGTTACTTGGCTTACGTCTAATTTAATTGTTTGCTTGCCCAAGTTAAAGTCATTCGTTTTATTAATGCTGGTGAACAAAATCAACCTAAGTTAATGTTAAAACAATATCAAATTTTCCATTAGTCTTGATTGTCTTAACCCTTTTCTTTTCCGTTTTTACCAAAATTTCATGAAATTTTTGCAAGTTTTTTTTTTTTTTTTTACAGAAATTAAGTTGATTTACTATTTTACTCTCTCTTGGTAGAATTTTCTTATTCATTGTTCAAAATTAGTATTGCAAATTTTAAGTGGTGGAACATACCCAAATTAAACCTAAAGTTGCACCAAATTAAACTTATATTGAAGTGTTCTTCAGCTGCAAATGTGGACGTGGCCATATTTCAAGATATGTTCCCACCCCATCCCTTGGTGCAAACAAATTTATATTAATACAAAAAAAAAAGTTTGTATCAAGAAAACTAAGAACTAAGAACAAAATTGGTCTAGAACAAAGGATTATACATTAGTATATCCATAATTGAAGGATTTAAGCCCTTTCCATACATTGAAGGATTTAAGCCCTTTCCATACATTAGTATCAAGAAAACTAATAAACAATATGTGAAGGTTGAATAGTTGACTTAGTTGACTTGCAAGCAGGCGAGAATATAAAGGTCGTACCCAGTGCACAAGGCTCCCGCTTTACGCAGGGTCTGAGAGAGGTGAATGTCGGCTAGCCTTATCCCCATTTATGGAGAGGCTGCTCCCAAGTCTCGAACCCGAGATCTACCGTTTATGGGCGAAGGCACTTGCCATCGCACCCTAAGTTTTATACAAACATTTAAAGGGTTAAATTGGAATGCACCCTGCAGAAACTTCAAAGAAATAAAGTTTATCTAGAAAGAAAAGGACATGTATACGTAACGGAGTAAAAATATGATGGTGGTGTTCAAGGTAATTTGGATTATATTTGCTTTCTGTATTGCATTTGCTTTCTTAAATTGAGAGTTATTATAATCTAAATAGAGCTGACTTGAATGGCCATTTTTTCTGTATTGTGTTTGCTTTCTTACATTGATTCCTTTTTGTTGATAAATGTAAGGGTAAATTACAAAAAACTAACTCAACTATTGGTGTCACGACACTTTCATATCTCATCTTTTAAAATTGATAATGTCATACCTCATCTTACGAATTTGTGCCAATGTTATACCTTCCGTTACTTGACCATGAATTTTTCAGTTAAATGCTAACGTGGCTTGAATCGGGGCCCACTTTCTATTAAAAAATTATTTAGTATTTTTTAAATATTAAAATAATAAAGAAAAGTAAATAAAAATAAAATAAAATAAAACCTTAGGTCAGTTTGTCCCTCCCCCTTCTCTCTTCCCCATCTTCCTGCAACCCAGAAAGGAGGAAGAAAAAAAAAATTGACAAATTGGTTTTTTTTTTTTTTTTTTTTTTTTCTGGGTTGCAATTGGAAGGGGGAAGAAGATGAAGATGGGTGCGGAGAGTGGGTGTGGGGAAGACAAATTGGTTTTTTTTTTCTCTTCTTTTTTCTGGGTTGCAGTTGCAAGAAGGGGGAAGAAGATGAAGATGGGGAGGAGAGAGAAAGGGGGGGGAAGGGGACGAACTGGGTGTTGGTTGGTTTTTTTATTTTTTTATTTTATATAACTTTTCTTTATTATTTTAATATTTAAAAAAAATTAAATGATTTTTTTTAGTTTTTAATAATTTTTTTAACAGAAAATGGGCCCCAGATCAAGCCACATCAACATTTAACTGAGAAATTTATGCCAAGCTAACGGAAGGTATAACGTTGGCATAAATTCGTAAAATGAGGTATGACATTGTCAATTTTAAAAGATGAGGTATGAAAGTGTCGTGCCACCAATAGTTGAGATAATTTTTTGTAATTTACCCTAAATGTAATTTGGTTTTGTAGGTCAAGGTTTTTCAGCAAAAAATTAAGTTGCAAATTCATTTGAGGTACGAATGCTTCCACTTATTGAGGGTGTAGAATTCACGCTTGGTTTTAGTGTATTGTGGTTTTGAATGTCATTTTGTGTAATGTAATATTGATTTAATTGTAATTTTGTGCATTTTAAGTGATTATTTGGGTTTTGAGAAGTGAGGAAATGATTTGGCAGGTTTTGTACAGAATAGGAAGAATATAGGAGTTTCAAAATGGAGGGATTAATAGGGAGGGTGGGAAGTAAATGGGAGGAAAGAAGAAGGATAATGTGTCAGTTAAAGAAAGCTTTTATTATTTGTTTGAAATTAGATGTTTCATTAGTGGCTGGTTTGCAAAACCATTTATATTGAAAATTTCCAAAGGCAGTATTTGCTTGCAGCTTGGGGTTTCATGGATACCATCATCGATATCATAATGTCTGTTGATACGTTGTGAAGTTCCTAAGGAAGGCTTTGAAATCAATTTTTTTCATACTTTAGACTATTGATTAATTGATATAGACTATTGAATCTATTTTTGTTAAATTTATTGGTTATCAAATGGTGTACTTTGTGACATACTGTGATATGATTTGAGCTATTTTATTAATTTTAATTTTTCATTATCATAGTGGGAACTTGGATTAGTCTGATTGTGTCTAATTGTTATACTGTTCTCCAAGAACACAAGGTTGGTCTCCCTCTTTGTTGCAAGAAATTGGGGGATGAATTTGGTTTCAGGGGAATGTTATTCTTTTTTATTCTTATACTGCAGAGGAAAAAAAAAACAATGCATTGGGTGCAGGTATGTGTTTTTTTATTATTTATTTCTGTAGTGTGAAAGTCAATTGTGTTTTTGTTGCTGCAGTCGGGTTGTACTTACTCTTGGTCTACCGCCAGCATTGTTCTCCTTTATTGGGAGACTGATTTACTCTTTAAAATTGGTTACATTCTCTTCTAGTTGCCCTTTTTGTTGATTCTGAAAAAACAAAGTGACATGTGGATTTCTTTCTTTCTATATCATGCTTATGTTGAAATGTTATACCTGCCAAAACCATGTGTTGAAATGTTGGATTGGTAAATGTTTTTTGTTCTGTTTTTGCTTTGGGACTTCATTAATCGTTTAGTAGCGGAGCCGACGATGCGAGAGCAGAAGGGGAGCAAGCATGTGAGGTAATTTTTTATGTTGAATTAAGTGGTTCTGAATTCAGTCAAACATTTGTGTGCAAGTTTGGTTTCTATATCTATCGCAATTCATGTTTGTAGTGATATTATTACATCAATCCTAAAATGTATTATGTCAAGAACCAATAAAAGGAATGTAACGTGCAAGTGCGTTTGATTATTCAATGCAAAATTTTAAATTTTTAGAATGAGAGTTGCAATTAAAATTAACGGACTGCGGAGCAGAAGTTTAATTAATTCAGTTTTGATAAATGATTGAAGGTTTGTCTATGATTTTATTGCTGTTTTGATAACTATAAGTTTAGATAACGAAAGAGATAGAACGAAAATGAAAGCTTAGAATATGGTGAATAATATGTTGGTATGTTGTGTTCTCTTTGGGAGAATCAGTTGCTGTTTTGATAAATTGTAAAATTTATTTTGCTTGGTCTAAATGCACGTCCGATTGCTTGCCTTCCCATAGATGGGTTAGGTTGGACATCTAGAAGAATTTGATTTCATAGTAACTTTTTTTTTCTTTTCGCTGTAATCTGTTTCGTTAAAGGTGATGATAAAGATTTATCAATATTGTTTGTTCGGAGTTAGGTGGAAATTGTAAGGGAGTAAATTGTGATCGTTTATGCAGCATTTGATAAAATTGGGAAATAAAATTGGGGAAATAATGTTAAATGGTTTGTAGATGCTTAGGAGACCGTCTAATGCTGCTTAAATGTTATATATTAAGTTGCATAGAGTCGACATGACATGCACAACGCTGGTCAGATTGCCACCCTTAGTTGGTGGTATTATCTTTAGCAGGTCTTTACAACACATTCAAATTGGGGATTTAGAAAATCTAATAATAAAACTGAAATATATGATCCATGCTTTTTTGTTTCATTTTCAGTTAAAAGGTTGGAGCTTTGGATTGGGATTTACCTTTCTTAACCTATAATTTTGTGCTTAGGACACCATCTTGGGAGTCCTAACATGATTATTCTTCTATTTCATAGATTCGAAATGTGTTTAGTATCTCATTTAATTGGTTTACCTTTGCTCATTTAACTCAAATGTAATACGATTTGGTCTTCCAATTTCTCTGAATTGCTAACGGATTTACTTTCTTTGGAAATTTCAGGAACTCTGGTTGTGGGAGGAAGAAGCCGGTTCCTTGCTATTTTTAGGTATACGAGTATGTGCCTTGATTGCATGTTCAAAGTCTAATTAGTTATATAAATTTTTTATTTATCTTTGCAAAGCTTTCGTACTTGGATTTTTAATATGTGATTGGTTTGTGAAAAATAAACGAGAAGACTAATCATGGGGACATTCTTATTCAACTTAAATGTGTTTTATTAATTCGATTACGCCTGTAACAGTTGGTTTCCGCAACAACGGGCGTAATTTCTAGTATGGTTCTATTACAATAGGTTTTCCAGTTATTATGGTAACAATGCACATTACACTTTCACACACATTGCTGATGACACTTGGGCCAGGTTCCGCCATCGTAAGGTTTGGGCTGTCTCCCGCAGTCCCAGCATAGGGTACTCGCCAACCACAACAATGGCATATGCAAAGTTGTTTGACTTTACAAAATTACCATCAGGATTCTCACTGTAGATAACTTCTGTGCTTGAGTCAACTGCTGAATTTATAGCACCAAGGATCGTAGTCCCTAATCATGAAAAGGAAGTTTTATGAAAAATACATTGCAATGATAGAGAAATCATGCAATCCCATGGGAATGACTCTCTCTATGTAACTGATCTAACTTGATATCTTCTTTATATTTCTTTTCTATACTTTGAGCATTTTGACTATATGGCAATGTTAGTTGTGACTAGAAACTCTAACTTTTCGAGTATTTTGATAAATATGCTAGTTGTGACGATAAATTTTTTTTTTTTTGTGTGCATGCGTGAAAATCATGGGGTAATAGTGCTCACCGAGCATCCCATTATCATATTAAAGTAAAAACAAAAAAAAAGGAAATTTACAAATGAGGGAAACATAAAAGCAAACCTTGTTGAGGAAATAACATAGCAAGTAAGACAACAGGGGAACCTAAAAGCCACCCCATGTACAAAGTAAAACAAATAGTAAAAACAAAATCATCTGATATTTAGTAGAAGCAGAAAGATCATGACATAAGCATACGCTACACATATAAAGGAGCTTAGGACCACCAATAATATGCACCATGATTTGTGAAAATATTTCATTAAATTGAAGAAATCATCAATTCAAAGGTATTGATAAAAATACCTCTAATTTAATTAAGATTTTTCACAGAATGACCAAAATGATTGATGGTAGACAATCTCAAAGACCATTTTTATCAATTTTAAAAGTAAGTAATTATACCAAGTTTAGATACCATTTTAAATAAAAATTAAAAGCCGCAATAAAATATGAATGTTACTTTCTCTCATTTGTATTTGTTAGACTAACTCAAATCTTTGGACTTTAGCTTAAATTTTAGTTTTTTAACTCTCTCAATTTGCTCCAACCCTTGGACTAAAAATCAATTTTTGGTCAAAACTAATTTTTGGGATAAATTTAACACAAGAAACGGTTGGATTAAAAATTCTGGAAAAGGATTCTCACCGAATTTTTCTTTTGGGATCCTAGGGATTCCGTGATCGTAATTATTCATCGTACATAATACAGTCAATTTTTATTAATTATTATTTATTAATTTTATATTTTATATTTTACATTTTAAAATAGTTTATACCGCCCATACCCCATATTCAAGATGATATTCCTTGGTGTATGTTTTTCGCAGACGATATAGTGTTGATAGATGAAACTCAGGAAGGGGTAAATGCAAAGCTTAACCTTTGGAGAGAAGTGTTGGAATCTAAAGGTCTTCGCCTAAGCCGATCAAAGACAGAATATATGGAGTGCAAGTTCAGTGCAAATGGAGGCCAAAACGAGTTAGGGGTGAGGATCGGAGATCAAGAAATGCCAAAGAGCGACCGTTTTCGTTACCTAGGATCTATCTTGCAAAAGAACGGAGAATTAGATGGAGATCTCAACCATAGAATACAAGCTGGATGGATGAAGTGGAAGAGTGCATCCGGCGTGTTGTGTGACCGCCGTATGCCACTGAAGCTCAAGGGAAAATTTTATAGGACGGCAATAAGGCCGGCGATGCTGTATGGCACAGAATGTTGGGCGGTGAAACATCAACACGTACACAAAATGGGTGTAGCGGAGATGAGGATGCTTCGTTGGATGTGTGGGCACACGAGAAAGGATAAGATTAGGAATGAGGATATCCGGGGTAAAGTAGGAGTAGCCGAAATTGAAGGAAAGATGAGAGAAAATCGGTTACGGTGGTTTGGACATGTGCAAAGAAGGCCTACTGACGCTCCGATTAGAAGATGCGACTATGGGACAGAGGTTCAGGGCCGAAGGGGTAGAGGAAGACCTAGGAAAACTTTGGAAGAGACTCTAAGAAAAGACTTAGAGTACTTGGATCTAACGAAGGACATGACACAGGATCGAGCACAATGGCGTTCTAAGATTCATATAGCCGATCCCACTCAGTGACTTGGATTTTCCAAGTCTCCAACCGAGAAGTTTTCCTCACTCGGGAAATTAAGGGAACACTACCCCAACCTACATGCTCCACTCAGAAAGCTTCAACATACAAGCTTCAACAAAAGAAAATTCAAAGAACTTAGCGAAGAAGGCTTTGGTGTATTTAACACAATACGTTGAAATGAAGAAAAGCTTATTTATTGATATCCCTGATAAGCTACAAATATGTACATATACATGAGTCAAAATAAACACACAAGAGGGAGCCTTCACAAAGGTTGCTTAGGAGAAGTCTCAGCAGTCGGTAGAGCCCCAGAAAGAGAAGGCACCGGAAGGGGATCATTTGGAGCCTCAGTACTGGACAGAACCCTAGAAGGAGGAGGCATCAGAGGTTGATCATTTGGAGCTTCATTACGCGGTACAGCCCCAGAAGACGAAGGCAATAAATGCCTTTGGAACAAACCCACAAATCTCTGATGATCAAGTAAAACCTGACCATCAGTTTCCTTCATCTGGTCAAGCTTCCTCTTCATGTTTGTAGCATAGTCATGTGCGAGCCGGTGCAACTGTTTATTCTCATGCTTGAGCCCTCTAATCTCCTGTTTGAGACTCATCACTTCAGCCGCCAATGATTCAACTTGGCGGGTTCGAGCAAATAGGCGTTGGGCCATATTAGACACAGAACCTGCACACTGAACACTGAGAGCCAGCGAATCCTTAACAGCTAACTCATCAGACCGTTTGGAAAGTAGTCTATTATCTTTGGGAGTGAGAAGGTTCCTGGCCACCACCGCAGCGGTCATATCATTCTTCATCACGGAATCCCCAACGGTAAGAGGACCAGTAGGGGAGACGAAGGATGGGCGCCATATGTTGTCTGGAGAAGGCGGGGCTGCCTCTTCAACAAGGTTCAAGTCAAAACGACGGTCGGAGGGGCCAGACATTTTCAAAGGTGTTGAAGAGAGAAGAGGTCGGACAAATCAAGATCCTAGAAGTGCAAGAATGAAGCTTCTACTGGTGGAGATTCAAGTGTGCTTTAGAACTTAATGCCAGCCCCTATAAAAATCTGCACTCGACGGAGCTTCAGAAATCGAAGAGGCGCCTGCTCAGAAATCGAAGAGGCGTTTGCTTTCTCAAAAGCTGAGCTGCTTAGAGATCACGAGGGTTGATCTCAGAAATCGAAGAGGCTTTTGCTTTCTCAAAAGTTGGGCTGCTCAAAGACCACGAAGGCCGATCTCAGAAATCGAAGAGGCGCTCGCTTTCTCAAAAGCTGGGCTCCCCAGAGACCACGAGGGCCGATCTCAGAAATCGAAGAGGCACCTACTTTTCCAGCCTTGTCAGCACCTGTCACACGCACACTCAGCTTTGCGGAAATTATGGGCATTCTGTCGAAGACTTCTGGGGAAGTAGAAAACACATGAATCTTACTGTTCAATCACCCACTTCCCACACGCAACAATAGCTCATGGGTACCACAGATAACTTTGCCAAAGTTCTCTGCCAAAGTTGAGCACGTGAAGCTTGCAGCTCCCACTACATCGCTCTGACCAAGAAGGGTAAAAGAATAGCAAAGAAACAGCACCAACAAAGTTTAGACCCATAAATTTTAAAGGTCTAGCTACCATATTATTACCCACAAGGGTAAAGGAACAGTACCACTGCTGGATAATTGGAAAGTCCCTGTGTGTCAACCTCTGTGCTTCGTGGCAAGGTAGACTAGCAAACATGCCCAATCTTTACTCACATTCGAGAAAACACTCCCAATAAGATTGCTTGCTCCAAAATCGAAGAGGCACCGTCCTCTGAATCTCGAGAGCCAGACTCCCAACATGACTACTTTATTAAAAATCGAAGAGAGGGTAAAGGAACAGTACCATTGCTGGATAATTGGAAAGTCCCTGTGTGTCAACCTCTGTGCTTCGTGGCAAGGTAGACTAGCAAACATGCCCAACTTTTACTCACATTCGAGAAAACACTCCCAACAAGATTGCTTGCTCTAAAATCGAAGAGGCACCGCCTTCCGAATCTCGAGAGCCAGACTCCCAACATGATTACTTTCTCAAAAATCGAAGAGACACTGCTCTCCGAATCTTCGAGAGCCAAACCCCCAGCATGATTGTTTTCTCAAAAATCGATGAGGCATCGTTCTCCGAATCAATCGAAGAGGCGCTCGCTTTCTCAAAAGCTGGGCTGCTCAGAAACCACGAGGGCCGATCTCAGAAATCGAAGAGGCACCTACTTTTCTAGCCTTGTCAGCACCTGTCACACGCACACTCAGCTTTGCAGAAATTATGGGCATTCTGTCGAAGATTTCTGGTGAAGTAGAAAGCACATGAATCTTACTGTTCAATTACCCACTTCCCACACGCAACAATAGCTCATGGGTACCACAGATAACTTTGTCAAAGTTCTCTGCCAAAGTTGAGCACGTGAAGCTTGCAGCTCCCACTACATCGCTCTGACCAAGAAAGGTAAAAGAATAGCAAAGAAACAGCACTAACAAAGTTTAGACATATAAATTTTGAAGGTCTAGCTACCATATTATTACCCACAAGGGTAAAGGAACAGTACCACTGCTGGATAATTGGAAAGTCCCTGTGTGTCAACCTCTGTGCTTCGTGGCAAGGTAGACTAGCAAACATGCCCAACCTTTACTCACATTCGAGAAAACACTCCCAACAAGATTGCTTGCTCCAAAATCGAAGAGGCACCGTCCTCCGAATCTCGAGAGCCAGACTCCCAACATGACTACTTTCTCAAAATCGAAGAGAGGGTAAAGGAACAGTACCATTGCTGGATAATTGGAAAGTCCCTGTGTGTCAACCTTTGTGCTTCGTGGCAAGGTAGACTAGCAAACATGCCCAACCTTTACTCAAATTCGAGACAACACTCCCAACAAGATTGCTTGCTCCAAAATCGAAGAGGCACCGCCCTCCGAATCTCGAGAGCCAGACTCCCAACATGATTACTTCCTCAAAAATCGAAGAGACACTGCTCTCCGAATCTCGAGAGCCAGACCCCCAGCATGATTGCTTTCTCAAAAATCGAAGAGGCATCGTTCTCCGAATCTCGAGAGCCAGATACCACAGACCACTTTTTCAAAGTGCTCTGACAGAGTTAAAACATGTGAAACTAACAGCTCCCACTACCGTGCTATGACCAAGCAGGGTAAAGGAATAGCATTACTACTTGTTAGGGAGACGCCTATATATGTCGACCTCCATCCCCAACGGACAGGCAGACCTGCAAAAATGCTCAACCCTTCATCATATCTGAGAGGGCACTCCCAACGAAGCCTTTCGAAATATTCAGCTTTCTTTCCCCCCGATAATACCTCTGCAAACAAGCTATACTAGAGCAAGAATATCTCATATCATCAGGGTTAAAAGCAAGAGTATCCCATATCATGCTTTTTCCCTGTCTTTTCCTTTGGCCTTGTTTTTACCTGCAAGACAAGGAGAAAGAGAGCAATCAGTCAGCACTTGGAATCAAGCTTCCAGCCAGGAACTGACTGCCTGGAACCCCTTACCTGATTACTTACCTGGCATTGCTCTCGAGTACTCATCTTCAACATCTTATGTTTCCAGGGAAGATTCCGCATCTGCTTGAGGAACAGATAGGGCAAGTGCGAAGGATACAAGGAAGCATGTGGAGACAAGCGTAACAGCACACGTGCCGATACATCCATTACTCTGTCAAAAGCAAAAGTATCCCATATCAGCAGGGTGGAACGTACTCTAGATTTGATGGACTTGTTTTGACCCTCAAATTCTTCAGTCGGCCTTATACTCTGGAGGAAACCAGAAAACCCTCCAGCTCAGTTCAAGAATAAGCCTGTGGAAAATTACTTCTTCAAAAGCAAAAGTATCTCATATCATCTCTTCTCATTTTTCTTCTCTTTATCCTTCATGCTGTTGCAAGATCGGGAGAAGGTGAACAATCAGTCGGAGCTCTGATTGCTTACCTTGTCTGTCACCTCTTTCAGCAGACCCCCTAGCTCGGCGACTTGGGGGACTCCTACTACATGGTTTGTATCGCGCTTGACCAAGCCTGAAACTACAAGTAAGCTTCAAGTGAAATTGATACATTACCTTGTGCATCTCCACCAGTTAAAGATACCACCCCTGGATGGAGGAAAAGTACTTCCAGAGAAGATGCCACATCTACCTATGAGACAGATAAGGCAAGTCAAGACGACACCACACTCCGATACTTAGAAGTTTCGTGATTACGAGATCATTCTCCCACAATATTTCCTAATGTCATTTGTACTAAATCATTCACTTGTACTCACTAAAGGAGAGCTTGAACCTATGTACTTGTGTAAACCCTTCACAATTAATGAGAACTCTTCTATTCCGTGGACGTAGCCAATCTGGGTGAACCACGTACATCTTGTGTTTGCTTTCCTATCTCTATCCATTTATATACTTATCCACACTAATGACCGGAGCAATCTAGCGAAGATCACAAAAAGCGACCGTTTTCGCTACCTAGGATCTATCTTGCAAGAGAACGGAGAATTAGATGGAAATCTCAACCATAGAATACGAGCTGGATGGATGAAGTGTAAGAGCGCATCCGGCGTGTTGTGTGACCGTCGTAGGCCACTGAAGCTCAAGGGAAAATTTTATAGGATGGCAATAAGGCCAGCGATGTTGTATGGCACAGAATGTTGGGCGGTGAAGCATCAACACGTACACAAAATGGGTGTAGCGGAGATGAGGATGCTTCGTGGGATGTGTGGGCACACGAGAAAGGATAAGATTGGGAATGAGGATATCCGAGGTAAAGTAGGAGTAGCCGAAATTGTAGGAAAGATGAGAGAAAATCGGCTCCGGTGATTTGGACATGTGCAAAGAAGGCTGACTGACGCTCCGGTTTGAAGATGTGACTACGGGACAGAGGTTCAGGGCCGAAGGGGTAGAGGAAGACCTAGGAAAACTTTGGAAGAGACTCTAAGAAAAGACTTAGAGTACTTGGATCTAACGGATGACATGACACAAAACCGAGCGCAATGGCGTTCTAGGATTCATATAGCCGACCCCACTTAGTGGGAAAAGGCTTTGTTGTTGTTGTTGTTGTTGTGGATAATGTGGAGAGTTCATCCCAAATTGAAGCCTTAATTGGAAAGCAACCTTCATTTGGTGGCGGAAGTCGAATCATTATAACAACTAGAGATAAACAGTCACTAAGCAGACTTGGTGATGAGATATATGAGCCCGAGTTTTTAAACAACAATGATGCTCTCAAGCTGTTTATGCAGTATGCTTTTAGTAGAAAGCAACCCACAGAAGAATACATTGATCTGTCAGGCCATTTCACAAAATATGCTCAAGGTTTGCCTTTAGCACTCAAAGTCTTGGGAGCATTTCTCGAAAACAAAAGTGAACGTGCGTGGACAGATGAGTTAAAGAAAATAGCCAGAAATCCGAACCCGGGAATCCAGGAAATGCTTAGAACAAGCTTTGATGGACTAGATAGATATCAGAAGGAAATATTTCTTGATATTGCATGTTTCTTTAAACAAATGAAGAAAGACTTTGCAACAAGGATTATGGAGGGTTGTGGCTTCCATCCCCATACCGGATTAGACGTTCTAGTTGGTAGAGCTCTTGTCACTATCTCATCTGATGGTGTACTCGAGATGCATGATTTACTAGAGGAAATGGGTCGCGAAATCGTACGCGAGAAATCTATAGAAGAGCCTGGGAGTTGCAGTAGGTTGTGGAGCGATGAAGATGTCCGTCATGTGTTAACTAAAAAAACGGTGAGAAATGCACTCCCCTCCCCTCCCCTCCATTAATGTAATTGCTTCGAATCTTCTTTCTCCCATTAATATTAGTAAATTCAAAAAATACTAATAAGAAAAAGTATAAAGCTTCAACTTTGACCAAAATCCAATTCATGAGAAACATGTGCATTAGGCGTTATAATCTTAAGTTTGTACTCATTCAATGTGCAATTTTGGTAATCCAGGCTACTGAAGCAGTTGAAAGCATAATTGTGCATTGGCCACACTCAGACAATGTGGTGGAATTAGATACCGCTTTTCTTAAAATGACAAAACTAAGGCTACTCAGAGTCCATACCCACAATATTCTACCACTGAACATGCCATATGGTCAATGGAAATACAAGGATCTAAAGTTTCTCTCTGAAAAACTAAGTTATCTGTTCTGGCACAATTGTCCCCTAAAGTCTTTATCGTCCAATTTTAACCCCGAGAATCTTGTTGAAATTGACATGCAACATAGTTGGGTCGAACACCTCTGGAAAGGAACTAAGGTACATTCATCATTTGCCTATATACTGCTTTTAAATGCTTTAGTTTTTAATTGCCTTATTATGTGGGTAACACATATTTTCCTTGTATATTGACAGCCTCTGGGAAAGTTGAAAATTATCAATTTAAAAGGCTCTCATCGTCTTAAGGAAACACCTGACTTCACTGAGGCAAAGAATCTTGAGAAGCTAATTCTTGGTAGATGCACAAGTTTGTATGAGGTTCACCCATCCATTTCTGCCCTTGAAAAACTTGTCCTCTTGGATCTAAGTTGGTGCGGCAAACTCAAGACCTTTTCAAGCAACATTAGTATGAAATCTCTTGAAACCCTTGATCTCTCTTTTTGTTCAATACTTGGGAAGTTTCCAGAGATTTCAGAAGTTATGGAGAAGCTTTCAAAGCTTTATTTTCAAGGGACTGCAATAAAAGAACTGCCTCGATCAATTAACAATCTTACAGGGCTTGTTACTTTGAATCTTGAATATTGCAGAGAACTTGAGATTCTTCCAAACAGCTTTGTTCAACTCAAGTCCCTGCAATTTCTTAATCTTTCTGGTTGTCCAAAGCTCAAGGGCTTTCCAGGAAATGTCGGAGATCTGGAAGGATTAAGAGAGCTTCGCTTGGATGAGATATCTGTTGAAGACCTTTGCCCATCAATTTCATCTCTTGAAAACCTTGAGAGTTTGAGTCTAAAGCAGTGCAAGAAACTTCATAGCCTTCCAAGCAGCATTCACGTGAAATCGCACATCTTCGTATTCATTATCAACACCGAATGGTTCGCTGCCGTTTAACCTCTAATAATCCAATTTTCATCAGCATTCTCGTTTTCTCTAATGTCAATGCATAAAGGTCGTACTCAGTGCACAAGGCTCCCGCTTTACGCAGGGTCTGAAAGAGGTGAATGTAAAAAGTATTTTCCGCTGTTTCTAATGTCAATACATAAACATGCTAATTTGAAAAGCAAAATGGAAACGTATAGAGTGATTTGAGGAGCGTTTCTATAGTTAAGTTGCTCTGTATAATCACTAAATACATTAGCAATTTTAATGCTTGTTTGATATCCTATTTGAAATTTTTTATCATTTCTCAAAACATTTCTTAGGAATTTTTCTTGAAAATAATTTTATTTAAGACTACAAAACTTGTTTGGTATGTGATTTAAAATTTTTAAATCTTACAACTTAAACTGGACAAAGAGATCCAAAAAGAGGGGGTCGAGGGAGAAAGAGGAAAGAGGAGGAAAGAAAATAAGACGTGATTAAAGGAAAGAGAAAGAAGAGAGGATCGGAGGAGATAGGGAGGAAGAGAAGTGAAAGAAAGAATCGAGATAATAAAGAGAGCGGATTGGAGGAGGGACGAAAAAGGTAAAAAAAAAAAAAGAAGGGGGACATAGAAAGAAGAAAAGAGAGATAGATTTGGAGTGAGAGGAGGGAGAGAAAAGAAATGAGTGAGTTTAAGTTTAAAAATTCTAAAAATTTACTTTTTGTGTTTTTAGAGAGTAAACTATAGTTTTGAGTTAATCTTAAGTTCAATTTTTGAAAATAATCTTACCAAACAAGTTTTTAAGGCTTAAAATTTGAATTTTTTTTTTTTTAATTTAAAAAGTTGAATTCAAGTAGAGTATCAAACATGCCCTTAATGACTGGTATGAGCTCACCCCATCTACATGAAGAGATATTGGAATAATGATAAGAATATGGTAATTCACAAATGATTAGGATTGTGTGAATGTTAGTTTAAAATGAAGTTTCAAACACGTATAGTTTATTCTCACTCATTGTGCAATGTGTTTATATGTCAACTCACTTACAAGTGTACAAAAACGAAACTACTGATCTTACCGGTCTCATGCACTCATGTATCCTTCTGTTTGTTCGTAATTGTTTTGAATTTATTCAACTTAAATGTGTTATGTCCATCCAATTACGTTTGAAACAGCTGATTCTAGTAGCAACGCGCATGCATAATTTCTAGTTACTTTAGTCTAAAGTAAGGTTTTCAATTGGCACTATTAAAATGAACAGTATTTTGAAGTGAATTTCATTTTATTTACAAATCTGTCATTGGGTATTTACGGGCTTGCCATTCTGAACCGAGCACACGCGTTTATCATCGTGCGTTTTGCTTCAATCGTCTCTGTCACACCCAACCTCTCTTATAACCCTTTCTCTTTCACTCTCTTTCAGACTCTGCATCTCTCTCAACCCTCACCGTCTTCCCCTTCTCCGTAAAACCCAGAGGCCAAGAGGCCTGAGTCCACATCACAACTCGCCACTCCTGCGGCCTCAATATCAGCAAGGATGAAGGGACCGTCAGCGCCGCGGCCTGAGTTCAAGCCAAGTTCGGTCTGCTTGGCGAAGATGGTTCAGAATTTCATCGAAGAAAGCAACGAGAAGCAACCTCCGCCGAAATGTGGACGGAACCGCTGCAATTGCTTTCACGGCAACAGCAATGACAGCTCCGACGACGAGCTCGATATATTCGGTGGAGGTTTCGGTGATTCAATCTCCTCCGGTTTGTTCGGTGGCGACGCCTCAGATATTCTTAAGGTACAAAAGTATAAATAATGGTTGCTTTGATTAAACTTTTTTATTAGTAAATTGTTTTTGCATTTCTCGCGGTTTCTTGGCAACCAAACACAGAATATGCATATGGATGATTGATTGTTTGCTTAATTATTGTTTAATCAGAGTCTGATTCCATGCGTGAGCGTCTCGGAGAGAAACCTCCTGGCCGATACGGTGAGGATCGTCGAAGCAAACAAGAATCTCAAACAAAAAGACGATTTGAGGAAGATGGTCACCGACGGACTGCAATCCCTCGGCTATGATTCCTCCACCTGCAAATCCAAATAGGAGAAATCGTCATCTTTCCCTGCCGGTAATTAATAATCCCATACCACACGTTCTCAGCATCCAAACAGATTCAAGAAAAAAAAAATCAAAGTAAAAACAAAATTAAATTTGGTTGTGGCTTTTGGATTTACGTGTTGGTGATGTCATCCGTTTTGACCTGTGAGTATCTTCTTATCTTAACTCTCACTCTGCAGTCGAATTAGAGTAATGGCGTTGTTAGTGGTTTATCGGGCACATTCGGTGTTTGTAGAGTATGGGAAAACGTTGTTTCTTCGAGATGTTTTGATATTGAAAAAGTAAACACAAACCGAGGAGATTAACTACATGAAAGTACATTATTTGACTAACCATTGTAGTTGTTTAGCCTATTGAGGATGAGATTCTTTATGGGAAATTACTTATCACATTGACATATTTTGCCTCAGAAAAGAAGACAAAGGATAAGCACAAAAGTAAACATCACAAAGGCGATTGCCTTTTAGTAAGCTTTCTTATCTCCAATCATGAATGAATATTTGGTGTTTGAAGTACTCTCATCTGTGAACCATATATAATATGGATTTTATATGTACCTATAAATCCTTACAGAAATAAAAAGACAAAGGGTCAAACTTCTTGCAACAATTCTTTACAAAAAAAAAAATTAAAAAAAAAATAATGTCAACCTGTCATTACATTTAATGTTACAAGTGCTTGAAATATGTTAGCAGAAGTCCTCCATACTTTGAGTAATTCACCTCCTCTGAGTTACTGAAGAAGTGAGGCAATCACATAATGTTAGGCTAAAGTTTGCAGGGATTCTCTAAAGTCCGCAAAAATAAAAAATTTGATTTCTATTATTTAGACCTCTTTGTTATTATTGGTAATCTGTTTTAGCTTCAGCATCAAAAATTTATATTGTTTTAATGGAATATACAGAAAATATGGGAACTGAGAGAGCGGCAACGGATAGTTTTCATGGATACCTACCAGAACTTGAATCAATGGTAACGTATAAATTGTATGGATTTCACGCCTATTTTAATCTTCGTTAACGAAATTAGCGTTTAAGTTGAATAATTTGTACTCTTTTGGTATTGGAAACTAGGCTCTGATTTCTCAGTCCTATGCTTCTTGACCATCCATGATTTAATCATGATAGGCATGAAACTAAAATGGGGTTCAAGCATGCATTATTTATGATGATGATGATGTACAATCACAGTGAGCCCACAACGGATTTAATTAAAATAGATATCTCTCATGCTTTATTATGGTGCTTTACTAATCATGTTTAATTGCCTTTGGACTTGAGCAAGTTACCTATAAATAAATGAAAAACAAAGAACAAAGGCAGGACCATTTTTATCAATTTTAAAAGTAAGTAGTTATGCGAGACCATTTTAAATAAAAATTAAAGGGCACAATAAAATATGAATGTTACTTTCTTTCATTTGTATTTGTTAGACTAACTTAAATTTTTGTTTTTAAACTCTCTCGATTTGCTCCAACCCTTGGACCAAAAATCAATTTTTGGTCAAAACTAATTTTTGGGATAAATTTAACACAAGAAACCAGTTGGATTAAAATTTTTGGAAAATGATCCTTGCCGAATCTTTTTTTTTTGAGATTCCGTGATCGTGATCGTTCATCATACATTATGCTGTCAGTTTTTATTAGGTATTATTTATATTTAATTTTATATTTTAAAATAATTTACAACTGTACAATATACGATGAACGATCCCGATAACAGAATCTCTAGAATCCCTAACAAAACAATCCTTGCGGATCCTTTTCCTATACTCACCCGCTCCGCGTGTGGACGCGCTGAGAAAGAGAGAAAGCTGCGCACTTTGACGCTCCACAAGGAAGGCAACGCGCCAAAAAAGCAAGGGAAAAGGAGCATGCTGAAGGGACTGGGGCCCAGCCTGATGGGGTTGTCGGCCAACATGTGCAATCCCACTTGCTTTATTCAATCGGACGGCGTAGATTAGCGGACTTTATTTAGCCAAAGCGACCCTTTTCCTGGCAACTTCCAAGCGCCTCCCTTGAAGATGCATCTCATTTTTCTAGGGAGAACCAATGAAGGGGGTCGTTGACCTGCAATCTTGAGTTTGTTAAGGGGCTACGCCAGACTCACATTAGGCTGTCGATCTTGTGCTTGTTGATGGCTTCTTCTTCTTCTTCATCTGTTCCTGATTGGAAATGTTGGAACCCTCAGTCCCACATCGGACAGAGGGAGAAGAAAAGAGTGCTTTAAATAGAAATACCAATCTCTAACTAACATCGAGGCCTTTTGTGATAAAACTCCACACCTGAAGATTGTGCAGGTGGTTAAGTGGGGACAGTATCGGTGTTGTTGGAGTGGGCCTTCGGCCCGTCGACCTGAAAATTTCCACATGGTATCAGAGCCAGGAGGCGGGCCCGTACTGCCACGTGATTGGGTGGGTCCTCTTTGGCCCCGCGCGATTGTCCACGTAGGCCAAAGATGCCACGTGTTTGGGTGGGTCCCCATTGGCCCCGCGTGATTGGGTGAGTTCCAACATGGCTCCACGTGGTTGCCGATGTGTGGAAATTCACGTGTGACCCATAAGTGGGGTCTCACGTGCGGGGGAGTGTTGGAACCCTCAGTCCCACATCGGACAGAGGGAGAAGAAAAGAGTGCTTTAAATAGAAATACCCATCTCTAACTAACATCGAGGCCTTTTGTGATAAAACCTCACGTCAAATGCCTAAGAAAAATGTAGTATTTAATGTGATATAATAATATTCAAACAAAATAATGTAGGGGCAATCATTGTAATTTTGTAAAATATACGGGGGTATACTTGCTATTTGAAAATTTCATAAATGACATTAATTACTATGCGTTGAAAAAAAACACTTTTATTAGAAGCATGGTAGACCTGTTTTTGCTTTTCTACTGTCATTGACAACAATTTAAAAAAAAAAAACTTTCTTTTTTTTTTTGCCCGTCGACCTGAAAATTTCCACATGGTATCAGAGCCAGGAGGCGGGCCCGTATTGCCACATGATTGGGTGGGTCCCCTTTGGCCCCGCGCGATTGTCCACGTAGGCCAAAGATGCCACGTGTTTGGATGGGTCCCCATTGGCCCCGCGTGATTGGGTGAGTCCCGACATGGCTCCACATGGTTGCCGATGTGTGGAAATTCACGTGTGACCCATAAGTGGGGTCTCACGTGCGGGGGAGTGTTGGAACCCTCAGTCCCACATCGGACAGAGGGAGAAGAAAAAAGTGCTTTAAATAGAAATACCCCTCTCTAACTAACATCGAGGCCTTTTGTGATAAAGCCCCACACCTGAGGATTGTGCATGTGGTTAAGTGGGAACAGTATCGGTGTTGTTGGAGTGGGCCCTCGACCCGTCGACCTGAAAATTTCCACAGGAAATATCAAGTCTTCTTGAATTTTCAAGGCGAAGACACTCGCAGGACCTTCATCTGCCATCTCTACGAAGCTCTAGTTCAGAACTCAATCAACACCTTCAGTGACGCTGAAGAGCTCAGAAAAGGCAACGACCTTTCGCAGCTACTGACAGCTATAAGCGACTCACGGCTTTCAGTTGTAGTTTTTTCTCAAAACTACGCTTCTTCCACATGGTGCTTGAAAGAACTCGTCCAAATCCTGCAATGCATGGATCAGAAGAAGCAGATTGTGATTCCCATTTTCTACCAAGTAGACCCATCTCATGTTCGTAAAATCAAGGGAAGTTTTGAGAAAGCTTTTTCTAAACATGAACATGATCCTAACGCCGACATGGAAGAAGTGCAGCGGTGGAGGTCCGCTTTACAAAGAGCCCCCAATTTATGTGGCTGGGATTCACAAAATTGCCAGTAACTCATTCCTTCATAATCTTATTTACTTACTAGTTTACAAGTTTAGCTAATTTCCTGTTTTGGTCTTTTTAGTTTATAATGATGTTAATACAACTAGAACCAAGACTTCCTTCCCAACCCTCTACAAAATTGAATACTCACCAACTCTCTGCAAAACTTTCCACTGCCACATCTAGATCTTTGCCATGACAAGGGACGAGGAAAATAATATAAAAAAGAGAAATAATGTAGAAAAGACGTCGTCCAACATGAATAAGTAAAAAAAGAACAAGTTAAATTAATTCTTCACCGCAAGATCAATATAAAGGGGCACGATTAAAAGGTCTATAAAACATCTTGAGAGGATATAGATGACTAGTTCTCTTATATGTTGATTGAACTTAGAAGAGTGCATTGAGTAAATGAAAGAAGAATAAATTGAGAATTATTGGGTCGTTACTTTGTGTTTTCAATGACAGTGTGATGAGTGTTATATAACTAGCAATCCCAGGACTTGACAATACTGTTTTTCAAATTTGGCAGGGATGATGCCAAGCTTATTAAGTTGATTGTAGGTGATATTTTAAAGAAATTGATGAACATCTTACCAAGTGAAAAGAATGGCTTGGTTGGGATGGATTCCCGCTTACAGAAAATGGAGTCACTATTATGTCCCGAGCTCGGTAACGTTCGCTTTGTTGGAATATGGGGTATGGGCGGTATAGGCAAAACCACCATCGCTAGAGCTATGTATGACAAAATCAATCATCTCTTCGAAGGTGGTTGCTTTGTTGAAAATGTCAAGAGACGTTTTCCGTCAACTGATGCAGGTGAAGCACCACTAGATATGCAGGCAGAAATTCTATCTAGTATCACAAATATGAAGGTGGGGCGTTCAGAGATTTTGAGAAATGGTTTTCAGAAGATGATGGAAAGAGTTGGTAAGAAAAAAGTTTTACTTGTTCTGGATAATGTGGAGACAAATTGAAGCCTTAATTGGAAAGCAACCTTCATTTGGTGGCGGAAGTCGAATCATTATAACAACTAGAGATAAACAGTCACTAAATGGACTTGGTGGTCAGATATATGAGCCCGAGGTGTTAAACGATGAAGATGCTCTCAAGCTGTTTATGCAGGATGCTTTCAGGACAAAGCAACCCACAAAAGAATACATTGATCTGTCAGGCCATTTCACAAAATATGCTCAAGGTTTGCCTTTAGCACTCAAAGTCTTGGGAGGATTCCTCGATAACAAAAGTGTACTTGTGTGGAAAGATGAGTTAAAGAAAATAGCGAGAAATCCGAACCTGGGAATCCAGACAGTCCTTAGAACAAGCTTTGATGGACTAGATGGTTTGCAGAAGAAAATATTTCTTGATATTGCATGTTTCTTTAAACAAATGAAGAAAGACTCTGCAACAAGGATTATGGAGGGTTGTGCCTTCCATCCCCATACCGGATTAGAGGTTCTAGTTGGTAGAGCTCTTGTCACCATCTCATCTGATGGTGTCCTCGAGATGCATGATTTACTAGAGGAAATGGGTCATGAAATCGTACGCGAGGAATCTATAGAAGAGCCTGGGAGGCGCAGTAGGTTATGCTGCTGTGAAGATGTCCGTCATGTGTTAACTAATAAAACGGTGAGAAATGCACTCCCCTCCCCTCCGTTAATGTAATTGCTTCGAATCTTCTCTCTCCCATTAATATTAGTAAATTTAAATAATAATAATAACAACAACAACAATAATAATAAGTATAATGATTCGACTTTGACCAAAATCCAATTCATGAGAAACATGTGCATTAGGCGTTATAATCTTAAGTTTGTACTCATTCAATGTGCAATTTTGGTAATCCAGGCTACAGAAGCAGTTGAAAGCATAATTGTGCATTGGCCACACTCAAACAATGTGGTGGAATTAGATACCGCCTTTGCTCAAATGCGAAAACTAAGACTACTCAGAGTCCATACCGACTATTTACCACCAGACTGCGAGCCGGCCAATGATCACTGCCAGTACGAGGATCTAAAGTTTCTCTCTGAAAAACTAAGTTATCTATTCTGGCACAAATGTCCCCTAAAGTCTTTGTCGTCCAATTTTAACCGCGAGAATCTTGTTGAGATTGACATGCAATATAGTTGGGTTGAACACCTCTGGAAAGGAACTAAGGTACGTTCATCATTTGCCTATATACTGCTTTTAAATGGTTTAGTTTTTAAATGCCTTGTTATGTAGGTAACACATATTTTCCTTGATGTATATTGATAGCCTCTGGGAAAGTTGAAAATTATCAATTTAAAAGGCTCTTATCGTCTTAAGGACACACCTGACTTCACTGAGGCAAAGAATCTTGAGAAGCTAATTCTTGGTGGATGCACAAGTTTATATAAGGTTCACCCATCCATTTCTGCCCTTGAAAAACTTGTCCTCTTGGATCTAAGTTGGTGCAGCAAACTCAAGACCTTTTCAAGCAACATTTGTATGAAATCTCTTGAAACCTTTGATCTCTCTTTTTGCTCAATACTTGAGAAGTTTCCAGAGATTTCAGAATTTATGGAGAAGCTTTCAAAGCTTTATTTGCAAGGGACTGCAATAAAAGAACTGCCTCGATCAATTAACAATCTTAGGGGGCTTGTTACTTTGAATCTTGAATATTGCAGAGAACTTGAGATTCTTCCAAGCAGCATTGTTCAACTCAAGTCCTTGCAATTTCTTAATTTTTCTTGTTGTCCAAAGCTCAAGGCCTTTCCAAGAATTGTCAGAAATATGATGGAAGGATTAAGAGAGCTTCGCTTGGATGAGACATCTGTTGGAGCCCTTTGCCCATCAATTTCATCTCTTGAAAACCTTGAGATTTTGAGTCTAGAGCGATGCAAGAAACTTCGTAGCCTTCCAAGTAGCATTCATATGAGATCTCTTCAAACCCTTAATCTTTCCAGCTGCTCAAATCTGTATAATTTTCCAGAAATTCCTGAAGTTATGAACCTATTTGAGCTTAATTTAGATGAGACTGCAATTTCAGAACTGCCCTCGTCCATAAAAAATTTTACGGAACTCGTTACCCTGAGCCTGAAGGATTGCAGAAGATTAGAGATTCTTCCAAGCAGCATTCGTATGAGATCTCTTCAAGCCCTGAATGTTTCTGGCTGCTCAAATCTGAAGAATTTTCCAGAGTTTCTAAAAGTTACGGAGAACCTAACAGAGCTTCATTTAGATTGGACTATGTTTGCAGAAGTCCCATCAGCATACCAATCTCTTATAAAGCAAGCCTCTCGCCAAAAATTTGCTCAGGTTAGAGGGATTGCAATTAAAGAATTGCCATCCATAGTTTATAGTCTTACGGGACTTGCTACTTTGACGCTACGGTATAGCAAACACTTTAAGAGTCTTACAAGCAGCATTTGTCAACTCAAGTCCCTAAATTATCTCTCTCTTTCTGGTTGTACAAATCTTGAGGTGTTTCCAGACAGTATCTGCAAAACTGTCTGGAAAGATTAGAAAATATGGAAAGATTAGCAAGCCTTGATTTGGATAGAACATCTATCAGAGAGCTTCCTACATCAATTGAACGGCTTCAGGGGCTAGTGTCGTTAAATCTGAAAAACTGCAAAAGCCTGTTCTATCTTCCGGACAGTATCTGCAATTTGTTGAGTCTCGAATGGCTCACTCTCCGTGGGTGCTCAAAACTTTCGAAGTTGCCTGAAGACTTATGGTATTTGAAGCGCCTTGACATAGTGGAAACTGGTATACGTGGTTGCCGCCCAAAACAGCAATTCATCACTTTGAGGGATTTGGCTCCGTGGAAACCGGTTGACGTGATTAATGCCATGGTCCCAAACAATGAGCAAAATGAGGCGGTGGCTGATGTTGAATCCCGCCTTCCCTGGAGGGGTGATTCAGAAAATTTGACTGATCCTGAGGACGTGGAATCCCTCCACCGCTGGTGGTGTGAACGTGTATGGACTGATATTGAGGAGTCAAGCTATTTGGAAGAGATGCGGCGGCGACATTTGGAAGAACCAGAAGAGATGCCGTGGCCACCCCGACATTTGGAAGAGGGTGAGATGCGGCGGCAACATTATTTGGAAGTGGAAGAGATGCAGCGGCGACATTTGGAAGAGAGAGAAGAGATGGGGCGACATGTGGAAGAGATGCGGCGACATTTGATGCGCGCGGCGACATTTGATGCGCGCGGCGAGATTTGGAAGAGATGCTGGAAAAGATGCGGCCACATTTGGAAGAGATGGAAGAGATGCAACGGCGACATTTGGAAGAGATGGAAGAGATGTGGCAGCGACATTTGGTAGAGATGCGGCAGTGACCTTTGCGAGTTTACCCTAAAAAACCTCGGTAATTGTTATAAAGGGTAATCCTATTTAAACTCATTTGTTTTCATTTCCCCCACCAATGTGGGACTGCCAACAAATTTCTCATCACATTTTCACTGATCCTGAGGAGTCAAGCTATGGGGAAGAGATGATGCAGCGACATCTGGGAGAATTCAGGCAGCGACGTTTGGAGTTCCTTGAGGTAGAGGGAACTGTAGCATCTCTCTCTTTAAAAACGATAATTTCTCAGAACTTAGGGGTATTTGGATCAGTGTCAGAGCACTGCACCTTTGAGTGATATAGTGGACTCAAGCTACGGGGAAAAGGAGGCGTGGCTGTTAAGGCAATTTTGAGTGATCTCAAGCAGTCAAGACATGAGGAAGAGAAGGAGAAGGCGGTGGCAGCCTCAAGGAGAGGTGGGAGGATATGGGGTTGTATCTGTGGGTCACGGGGTAATGGGGATTGAGGTATTTGGCGCATCATCACTGATATAGTAGTAAGACTAAGGGACCTGGGAGAGGGAAGAAATGGTGATTTTGTGACTCCTTCGTGTTTTGAGTTGGTTTCTGCTTCTAAGAGCTCTTTTATTTAGTTTTTTGCTTTTTTGCGTATTTCTTGCTTCACCTGCAGTTGGTACGTGGACAGTATTTACTTATCCGTACGTATTGTAAAGTTGTTTTTTCTTTCTCTTTGATCGTATGTGTTGTTAGTGATTAAGCCTTGAAGCTGATTTCTTAAGAGTTCAAGTTCCGTACTTATTCTTGTTGTTATTTGTTTGAATTGGAAATGGATGGCTGAGATTAAACTAGCTCATAAGCTAGGATTGTGCTAGCTGTCATAGTAGCTGAGAGTGAGAAGTGTGTGATGCATGTGAAGTTTGTTACAGTTTCTTCTTGTATTCTCTCTCAGCTTGCGTCCTCTTGTTCAACGTCATGGGGCTGCAATGGGTGGTGATCTGCGCAATTAGAAGGGACTAAGGGGTGTGATACCCAAAAAAAAGTTGTGATAATCAGCTCCTTGATGTTTCTAGTAAATTTTAGGGACGATGTTAATTAATTTTCAACTTCAAAGACAAAGTGACGAACAACGTTACTTTCAATGACCATTTGTGATAAAAATTCAAACAATCTCAAACATGCATTTTCCGTATCATTCATTACTAGGTGGTATTGAAGCAAAAAAACCATAAAAAAAAAAACAAATAATAATAGACCAATAGAAGGGCCCATTGATGATGATCCTCCTAACATTCTTTTTTTCACTCAAGAATTTCAAAACAAAAATCTACCATTAGTAAAAGCTTCCTGAAATTTTTAAAGGAAAAAGGCAATGTGTAAGCAGAAACTTACGTAATTAGGAAAAGCTGAGAACCCAATAATCCTAGACCCAAAACTATACCTCTAAACTATAAGCTGAGAATCAGAGCAACCATGACGATAAGCATGCATGGCCTTGCAACAACACCAGCTGAGGTCGACCTGCAGGCATCACGAAGCTGTAGTCAGTATCGATACAAGTAACCAAGTTCTTCGGTTTATATTACACCGGAACACATGAATGCTTTAAAACAATATGTAGTAGTGATAGATTGAAACCTAGAAGCCACCACCGGTCCCAACTCCCTTGTAAATTTCATTTCATTCCTTTTCCCATCAAGCTTTGTTATATGAACAAGCATGCAGGAAACCAGGATACCTGCTACGAAGCTGGTCCCAATAGATATACATGTATGAAGAGTTACCTTGTTACAAGCTCCTTTACTGACTCAGTTTCCAGTCCGAACCCAAACGGGAAAAGTGGATCATGGTTTGAATCACCAACATTCATTGGGAGTTGATCGACAGTTCTGAACCATGTTCTTGGAAGCTTTCCACTGAATCCATGATCCCCAAAAAGGACATCAGTAATGCCTTGGCCTTCAGAGCCTGGCAACCATGCTGCCACCAGAGCATCAATCGAGGAAATATATGGTTCGATTACAATAGGTTTGCCAGTTATTAAGATAACAATGCACTTGACACTTTCACACACATTGCTGATGACACTTGGGCCAGGTTCCGCCATCATTAGGTTTGGGCTGTCTCCCGCAGTCTCAGCATAAGGATGCTCGCCAACCACAACAATGGCATATGCAAAGTTATTGGACTTTACAAAATTACGATCAGGATTCTCACTGTATATAACTTCTGTGCTTGAGTTGACTGCTGATTTTATAGCACCAAGGATCGTAGTCCCTAATCATGAAAAGGAAGTTTTATGAAAAATACAGCCAAGATTAGATACATTTATGTACGAACATCCTATACGCACGGGTATCTATTTCCATACATTCTAATAACTGTGAAGACGATTTTCTTGTTATACCTAACCAGCAATTCGTACATAAATTCGAAACGTCGCGTACTCTGAGAATAGATGTGTCTTTGGGTCAAGCCCCAAGAATAACGAATCTGTGATAGCTGCAGTAAACGAGTCTTCTTGCCCACTTGCTTAGCGAACCCAACAAATAAGTTATCGATATCACAGTCGGCCGCCCGCGATATCGACCACCCATTTGTTGTCTCGTTAAGCAAATAGTGATTTCCTGAAGATACACAATCTCACATGTCGTAAATTTGATCCTTTGAATATTAGTTTGCAAGACTCCTTTGCCAGCAAAAGTCGCCCATGAAAAACTCTCGTACCATGTCACAAAAAGTGCCATACTCCAAAATGAACAAAACAGAAACTGTTGTCGTAAAACTCTATCCCGCACCAAGCATAACTGCTAGAAGTGTTTCGACATCCACATACTCACAAACAAAGAGTCTTGGAGTGAAGCAGTGAACATATGCATTGAGACGAACCCATAACGTTAGAAAAGAACTACTAGCATACGATAAGTTGTCTCTAAACTGCAGCAGGATAATGAGTGGTGACCATCCAATTCAGCATAAAGATGGTGATCCAATCTGCAGATCACCTGCACTACAATCTTCACTAATCCCTTACCAAAAGACGACTCAAACCTCACACTGATGTGGAACTCTTTCTGGTAAGCCTGATAAACTTGTGAAAAGGTTATGCTCCTAACGTTCTTGTCTGAATTGTTAAGAATTGGGCATACACTTCTGCCAAATCGATCAATCCTGAATTCCTCACTGATTGAGCAAGAAACCATGTCGAGAACGCTGAAGGAACACTTAAGATTTTAAGGGTCAAAACAAGTCCATTACAATCCAGAGTACAAGATATCGAGATTTGAACTAGAAACCATGCCGAATGAATGATCCAGTTTCACATTAAGAGACGAATAAGCGAAGAAAGGTGAAAATGCAGAAATAGAAGTCACTGTTTATGATTATTTTGCAAATCATCACAGTATGGTCAACTGGTTTCTTAGCCAAAAAGGAAATAGGTCTAAACTCAAGAATAGTTAAGAACTGTCAATAAGATTTGACAAGGCCAAAGACATTTCGAAATTCACAATACTTTGTGAAAGCTGTTTCAAAGTTCAAAAATTAAACATAGAACCTCTGAATCAGCAACATGACGAAGAAGAAAGATACAAAGCAGGCTGCGTATACAGTGGCACGATTGGCTACCTTAAAGTGATGCTCTTGAGCAACCCAAAGCTCAATAAGTCCAGAGAAGTTCAGAGTAAAGCTCGATCTTCGTACAACAATGAATGTGGTAGAGTCTCAAACCATCACACTGAAAGTTACAAGGCTGAAAAGTTAGTGGACAAGTTAATTGAGCTACAAGCAAGAGGCTAAGTTCACCTTCACCGAAAAGTACGCGGACGAGGAACTAGAGTTTTCCCCCGAGTACCAGACCTAGGTGAAATTCAAGGAATCTGTTTATCCAAACAAGACTGGATATTCATCATCCAAATCCAACTGCAACAACAACAAGAAATGCAACTCCCTTTTGGAAATTGATGAGAATAGTCTGCTACCAAGGAGTTCCCAAGAAAAGCAATTAATGTAAATGAAGTCCACACTCGAAGAATTTGATGTGAAGCTGACGATCAATGATTAGGAAACTTAACTTCGTCGTTGGAATAAGCAAAAAGGTTATCGATAGAACAATCATCGAAGATTCATTCTAAAGATTTACACAAATATCCTCAGTGGAAACGAGTCCGAGAACATTGATTTGCTCCCACCAACTACCACCTACTAACAGTCATCACCATTAGCACTTACTCGTTTATTTAGTACGCACTTTGAATGTTTCGAACAATTTCCAAAAGATGACTTTGCCCACCATTCCTAAAGAACACATGTCGCAGAGTGATATCATTTCTTCAGATCTTCCAAATTCAAACCACTTAGGTTTTTTCCATTTCCCAAGATTTTGATGTAGAGCCGACTCCGCCCGCAATTCCTAGGGATGCATATTGTAGAGTATTAATTCGATGTCGAAAATCGTCCAACAAACCAATTCGTTTCCTATGAGGCACAATCTCAACACGATTCTCGTATTTCAACAAGAAGGTGACAATTCAAACAGAGAAAGGTTTGCACAACTGCGCCAAATGGCACCAAATCTAGAAGTCCTGACATCCAAATGATGTCAGAACCGACACTTTACGAGAATAGAAGAGATCCTAAGTATGCTCTGAACAAACCATGCTCTGATACCAATCTGACACGTCCCGACCCTGATATTCCCCGAATACCAGGATAGACACGTGTTGGCTGACACTCGAGGGTGACGAAAGCCATTAATTGATACAAAAGCTAAGAATAAGAAATAAATAAGGGTTATGAATTTAAAAATACAATGAGTTAATAATTTAGGAACGTGTTCAGAACATACAACTAACTAGAGCTCTAAAAGAATTAATATAAAATTGAAATAAATAAAAGGATGTGGGTCCTACACCGAGAATACTCGACTATGCCAATGAGAAAGCGTTGACGTTGTGATCGTATGCCTTGATTCTAAATCCTGAAAGGGGGCGCAAAACAAGGGTGAGTGGACCAAGTTAATATATACAATACTAATAAAACAGTTATGAACATACTAACCCCCACAGTTAATATGATGAAAACTACTAAATAATAAGTGATAGGTCTCTCAAAACCTCTAGCATGCCATGAAAACAATTCATATATCTATCTGCAAATCATATCAAGAAGCATAACACAAGTTGCGCTGCTAGTGAGTGCACCGAATAATAATATCTCCCGGCCCAATGCTTGCACCTTAGTCTCTGTGCCCGTAGCCAGAGATATCTCCCTTCCGGCCCAATGCTTGTCTCCGTGTCCCTCAGCCTTTCGCTAGAGATTATTTCTCCCGGCCTCAATGCCAACACCAGATCCTCGCCCCAGACGGCATAGTGTTCACTAGGTACGCACAAAACATAATTCATCTCTAAAATACAACTTCGTAGCATAAATTCATCGATCCTCTATACGACAAAGAGGTGTTCGAAAATCATTTGAAACACATTCTTAGCATCCTATCGTCATCGATAAGATAGTCTAACAGAATGGGGGTTCTAAAGAAAAATACAATATAATGAAAATAGTTCAAAAATATATATATATAATCAATCATAATTAAATCATCATGCTTCCTGTAAAGTATTCCTCAAATCAATAATTATGTAAGGCATGCTATTAAATTATGCAATTATATAAATAAAACATGCAATTTTTGAAGATAGTCCACTCACAGATACTCCGTAGCAGCAAAATTGTGTGGAAAAAGATTAAGGAAATCCTCACTAGCAATTTCACCTAAACACAAGAATGTACAATTAATCAAACTACCCAAACGATATAATTTCAGGAAATGGAAATGGGTCTTGAGTTTGGATAGGTTAAGAACAAAAGGGGTGGTTTGGGCTTAAGCCTAAACTCATACTCACACACACGGCACACCCACACACACACACAGAGCCCATAGCCAATGGCTTTACAAACAGGGCCGGGCTTTAAGCCCAACCCATGTACACAACACACACGTACTGCATAGCATGCACGCACACACGTACTCACACACTTGCACGGTATGCATACACACATGCACATACACATGCACACACACTCACGCACATGCACACACAAACACACACACCGCATACTGATGCATGCATGCTATATATGATCATCATCATTCAACACTCGGCATCTCAGTCGATACCAGCATTCAAACCTGCAACTAAATGCAGTACACACACACACTCACACATACACTCCACACCACACTCACAACCCACACACAGGACACTGTTCAACAAACAACAAGGTAAATAAATTACCTGGGTTCGAATTCAAAGAGGCCTATGCATCCACAGCAACAAACTCGCCGGAGTTCGTCGTCGGAGCTGGGTTCTTGGCATAGAGAAGAGCTGAGGTCAAAACCCTCGAGTTTTACCATAAAACCAATATCACAAATCATAAAATAACATGCATAACCCAGGAATTTGAAGAAGGAACACAAGTCTCACCTGGGTTCGAATTTGAGAGCTTCAAAGCTCACGGCATCAATGGTGATTCACTTCACAATGGCCCGATGATGCATGCAAGTACATTGCAGGGTTCCTCCAATCTTAGGGATTCCAAAAATATAAATTTTGGGCTTGATTTTATGAGGGAGCTAAGGTGAGGGCTAGGTGAAGATCTCAGTGCTGAGAGAGAAAGAATGAGAGAGGTATACGGGAAAGGGAAGAAGAAGACAAAGAGAGAGAGATGAGGGCTCGGGGGGACAAAATCAGGGGGGTGGGCCCCTTGGGCTCACCAAATAAAAACCAAAACTATTTTTTAAATAAAATGGAGGGATGGGATGTTAAGTCATCTCCAATCGAATGGTCCAGATGGCCGAAAATAGCCCTAAAATCGTATACAACAAAGGGACAGGCTAGAGGGCTCTGGAATCTGAGAGGCAGAATCCCAAAGGGACAAAGGGCTGGCTGCTTCCAATCATAACCGACATAATTGGTCCCGCTAGGCTTTATTGTTTACAATTAGCCCCAGTTTGGGGTTGAGGTGATTTTAAAAAAAGCTCCTATGAAAAAAAGCTGAGAGTGTTTTTGGTGTTTGGTAAACTTAAAAAAAATGGCTTATTTTGGAAGCTGCTGTGAGAATAAGCTGAAATCAAAGGAAAAAGCTGAAGCTGCAAATTGTAGCTTTAGAAAACTGGCTTTTTTTCAAAGCACACAGAACTACAGTGCTCCTTTAATGAAAAGACTCACTATCAGACTGCTTTTTTTTTTTTTCCAAAAGCACTTTTACAAAAAAGTTTACCAAACACTCTGCTGATTTATTTCACAGCCGCTTATTCTCACAGCACAGCCGCTTACTCTCACAGCAGCTTTTTTTCAAAGCACAGCAATACCAAACCAGCCCTTAGTGTCATTTATAACCGACAATAATAGTAATTTGTATTACTATTTGTGTCGGTTATAACCGACACAAATTTACTTCAAAAAATTTGAATACAACGGCTAGCTTGCATTTGATTTTTTTTTTTACACAATTTTATTATTATTTTTTATTTACAAATTTTTCCTATAACTTCTATTTTTCATATTTGTTTTTAATTCTATTTTTTTCCTATAACTTCTATTTCACAAAATTTGTTTCATTTTATTTTAAATTCTTTTTTTTCCTATAACTTCTATTTCACAAAATTTGTTTCATATTTTTTTAATTCTTTTTTTTCCCCTATAACTTCTATTTTTAAATAGTTAACTTGAATTTAAGTTGTAGTTTTTAAATAATAAATTATGTTTTGCGACAAGGCTAAAACGAGCCATCTGGCCCTTTGACCCCCAGTTGGAGACGGAGGCAAATATGACTCTGTACTGTTCATTAAAATATTAATATCTTGGAGAATCTTGAAGGACCAGAGGGCCCAAACGATGTCACAGCCCGTCCCGGAATTTTAATTCCGAGGACGTGAAAAGACGAAAATGCCCTTAAACGGGACTAAGGGGTGAAAATTTAACAATTTGGATTGAGTTGGACACGTGGGATCCCCACATCCCTCAAAACCTTCCCCAATTCCCGTACCTTGTCCCTCTCTCTCTCCTCCCTCACGAAACTCTCAGTTCTCTCTCCCTCTCCTTCGAACTCACACGGACAAGCTCCAAAACCACCCTAAACTTCTATACCAACGACGGAGTTAAGACCACCATTGAACTCCTGGAACCTCAACGATCACGTAGACACCAATTTCAGGTAAGTTTTACTTCGGAAAACCTAGATTCTAAACTCCCCGTGGAAGAGCACTGTTCATGATCTTTTAAATGGTTACGATTTAGGCTAAAACAAGATCACAGCGAGCTTAGTGAGGTCCCAAGGAAGCTCGGAGTGCTTCGTTGGAAGTTTTTGGACGTAAGAACACGGAGATCGACAAGTTCAAAGTTTGGCCGGAGCTTTCGAGGATTTTTCCGGCGAATCCCCGGCGAGTTAGGAGTCGAGGTAGGTATCCATCTCTTCGTCTCGTCAAGTACTACAACTTTCCTTTTTGTTTCACTCAATTTCGTTGAGTATTGAAGAAGTTATACTCATTTGAAAAATACCCAGTTTCCGGCGACCTCCGAGGCTTTCGAGGCAGTTTCCGGCCAAACCACGGCGAACTAGGTGTTGTGCAAGGTACCATTCTCTTTGTATCTTCAAGGGCTACAACTTTCGTTTTGGAATCACTTGATTTCGTTGAGAAATGACAAAGTTATGGCAATTTGAAAAACGGCCGCCGGAAAAACCAGTCCGGCGACCCAAGGAAGAAGAAGGTGCGCGTGGGGGCGCGTAGGTCCGTGCCTTCCTTGGCGCGTGGGGGCGCGTGCTACAGTAAAAAATTATTTGAAAAATATGTCGACGTCCGTGACGTCGAGTAGATCACTGTGGTATATTCGTATACCCAATTTGAGCACCGTATGAGAAAGTTATTAAGGATTGTTGGTTAGGTGTTCAAATAACGTTTTATAGTTTTTGCATTTAAGTGAAAATATGAATTGATGATCCGACCGTTGGATCATCACCAAACTTTGATACGTTGTAATACGTAATATTTGAGGATTATAGGAACTTACAGATTGGGAATCCGATTTGCGGATCTTCCGAAATTGGAGTTGTAAGTCCATAATATAGAATGTTAACCGTCACTTAGTTTTGGAAATTGACGGAGATCCGACCGTTGGATGGTAATGAAATTTTAGGATGTTATCCTAGAGATATATTGTGGACCTCTGGAAGTTATGGATTTAAAATCTGAGTGGCAGATCTTCCGGATCGATCTACGTAGTGACGTATTTTATATAAGTTATATTCTATCGATATGAATTCTGAGGTTGGATTTGATTACTATTCTAGGCGGCGATCGTCGTGACGCCTTGATGTGTGGTGCTAGGGAGTTGTTGGACGAACTCCAGGTGAGTGGGCAGTTTTGTTTTCCGTATACATATATACTTGCCGTTTCCTAGAAATTGAAAATGCATGAAATTATGCTTTTAATGAAAATGTATAAAAGTATATGAGATATATTAGTTGAAATGTCATGCATGAAAGTATATGAAAAGTATATAGAAATGTGAATCGAATTGCCATGCATGAAATGATATGAAAAGTATGAATTGAGATATGATGCATATGAATGAATGGTGCGGCGGACGCACAGGTGAGTATCAGGTGAGTATTTAATTACTGTTATGATGATGTTGATATATATTGAGCTCAAATCCTGCACCATGGTTTAGTGCTTATAGTATTCACCGCATCGCACGCTCGCCTTGGATCCAAGTAGATGCTGGTCGTACAGTCCACGCGGAGTGGGTGCGACGGGCCAGTCGAAGAGTGTTAGTGAGATTTCGACTGGTGGGTGACCTTAGATTATGTGCACAGATGATTGATGAGAAAGCACTAGAGCGTAACTTGTGTGCAGAAGGCCGGACGGGTCACAGAGGTGACTCCGGTAGAGTGATAGTGATAGATTTTGAGCTCTAGGTTCAACCGTACAGGGCTATTAGAGGGCCTCCGGTTGATTACTTTCTTGCACCTGATATGATTATTGTTGATGCATCCATACTTAACTGTTGAATTAGACATGGCATGGCATGATTGATAAAGAAAAAATGTTGAGTTAATGAATTAAAGTATTGAGAATATATATGTATATTTATATTTTACATTTCTGGGAAAGTATACAGGTTTTACGGAGAGGGGTTACAACGTTTTGAGAAATGTTTGGATTTGGAAAAGAATTGTTTTACTGACCCACTCAATTTTGGTTTTGCGCCCCTCCAGGTTCAGGAATCACAAAGGTGTGGTGACTACGAGGAATTCGACGGTGTTCTGACAGATTGGACAAAATTAGGACTCACCTTCGGGTGTATCAACTTATAAATTGTATCTTAAAGCTTCCGTACTGTGCAAATGGTTACGTCACTCTCACGTGACGGCCAGCATGCCCTCCTTCGGGACGGGGTGTGTCAGTTGGTATCAGAGCATGGTTGCAATCTTGGACATCTTGAGAAGTTCTAGTGAATTCTGTCAGAACTACACCGCCTCGTAGCAAGCCACTTAGTTAGAGGAATTTAGTCTCCCTAATATAGCGGTTTAGGGAAAACTATTATTATGGTGATTCAGTATATTATAAAAATGGACATTTTAAGACGGGTTATGAGTCGAATTTGAATCACCTTATGAAATGATGAACCTGAGGGAGCGAAGTAACGGTTTAACCATTTGGAAAAGATGTTTCAGATTATGCAAGTCAAAGGAATCTTCCTTCTGACAGGGGGTCGAGACGACTACCTGGTTTTGGGTATGAATTTGTATCCTGGTGGAAACAGGAGTATGATTTGTTGTCATCGGAGGAACAGCCGATTTAAAATTGTTTAAGGAAAAGTTTATCCCTCCGGCATTTATCGATGGTAGTAAGCAAGAGTTTGCAAATGTGAATTAAGGAAGTTGACGATAAATGAATATTATAGAAAGTTTTCAGACTTGCCTCGTTCCATCCAGATATTGTTGTTAATTTGGTGGAGGTGTTATATTGTTTTAAGCTGGGTGGCAAAAAGGGAAGTGGTATTTTGGGTGACCACTATCCATTGTACTTCTTACCAGGAGTATACAAGATGTTGTTGAGCCTTGAGGACTCTGAGAACATGATCAATGAGAATAAAGAAGAATAAGAAATGAATGGGAATCAAAAGAAGACGATAAAGTTAATGATTCGTCATATCAAGAATATCGAAGGATTCAGAGTTTAAAAAGAAGTGAAGCTAGAATTAATTCTTCCAGCTGAGGTTTTATTGTCGCTGGTCAGAGTAAAAGTGATGGATATACTGGTAATCCCAGATATTTGAGACAAGGTGTCTCGAGTAAAGGAAATGTACCTTGTGCAGCAGGTACAAAAATTAACACTTTGGGAAATGTGAAATTAATGAATGTGTTTATGTGAACAGAGGGGACACAGAATTGTGAATCGTCCCTAGAATCAGTTGTACTCAACAATTTTCCATGATATCATAGTGTTGATTCAGCAGAGTTATGGATTTAGTAGTTTGGTCGGATTGACCGTGAGTACGGAGAGATTTGATGAGTTATATGTTCAGCCGTACAGACCATGAGAAGTGGATTCGATTGACACATGAGAAATTGGTGAGTTATAGGCTCGGCCGTACCGACCACGCGGAGTGGATCCGGCCGACGTATTATTGAGATAAGAGTTGAATCAGTCGTATTGGTCATTCTAGTTGACTTCGGCTGATATATTTCTTATTATGTATGTTATTACCTTGAGAGTAGTAAATAAATGTAGTTGAGACGAGTGTAAGTATTTTTCATTGAGTGACAAAATAGTAATGTTATATCTTTGAGAGTGGTTTCTTACTTATCGAGACAACAATGATTTATCAGTATTGCGGGCTGCAGACCGTAATATTAATAACTTATTCGTGGATTCGTTAAGCAAGCAACCCGGTAAATTATTTTATGTTAGTGTTGTACTTATTTAGAATGTTCAGTAATGATAAAGTATGTATTGGGTCAATTAATTTTATTCCATTAGAGTGATTGTTTATAGTTGTGACTAGATGGAATGTTACGGGAAACCAGTACTTTCCATCGATCTGGATGACCAGAGATTATTTTTGTAAGTATGCAAAGTGGATTGAGTCAGGCCGTTATTTATGCTGTGAGAGCAAAGAGATTGTTTTCGAAAGGATGTCAAAAAAAAATACTTAGTTCATGTGGTACTAAAGGATGTTGCTCGGAGAAGTGTGAAAAATGAAAAAGGGGTTAGACTTTTCTTGATGTCTTCCCTGAAAGTATACCTGGATTGTCTTCAGGCAGAGATATGAGGTTCATTATTGATTTGTTGCCGGGTATAAATTTATGTTAAAGATTGGTTCATGATGAGTTAAGGGAATTGGAAATTCAGTTGAGAGAATTGGTTGATAAAAGTTTTATTCAACATAGTACAACACTGTTGAGGAGCACCAGTTTGTTGGTGAGAAAGGAAATGGACTTAGAGATTGTTCATTGATTATAGATAATGGAATCGGGTAACGAATGAGAACCGTTATCCATTGTGGTGTATTGACGCTCCTTTGATCAGTTCAAAGGTGCTTGTATATTTTCAAAGATTGACTTGAGGTCTGTTTATTATCAATTGAAGATTATGAGTAACGTTGTTCCTAAGATTGTTTTTCTGGACTCGTTATAGTCTTGATGAAGTTTGGTGATGCTATATGGATACTCATGCTGTTTTATGAGTTGATGGATGAAGTATTCCAATAATGCCTTGATATCATTTTCATTGAAGATATTCTGGCATATTCTGAGCCAGAGCAAAGCATGTAAACATATTAAGTTGGTGAAGCAAAGATTGAGAGAACGTTGGTTGTATGCTAAGTAGCAAATGCTAAAGTTAGATGAATCAGGTGGCATTCTGAGATTTGTTATATCTGCTTAAGGTATTCAAATGAATTCTTAAAAGATAGTAGAAATTGAGGAATTGGAACAACCACGAGTCGTAATTGAGATTTGGAATTTCTTAACTTACCAGGCTATCTTGGATGGTTGTGAAAGATTTTTCAGTCATTGCTTTGTCATTGACGAGACTGTTGAGAAAAGAGGTTATGTATGAGTGGGAAGGAAATTGTGAGCAAAGGATTCAACAACTGAAGTATTTCCTCACTCATGCACGTATTTTAATATTCCCAGAAGATAGCGATAATTATCGGTATATGGTGATGTTACATTAAATGTTCTTGGATATGTATTAATGCAAATGTTAGGGTGATTGCATACGTTTCACGACAAATGGAACCTCATAAGATGAATTACCCTACTGGTGATTTGGAAGTCACGATTACCATCCTTGCTGTGAAGTTATGGAGACATTATATTTTAGTAAGAATGCAAGATTTTTTTTACGAATCCAAAAAGTCTTCAATATCCATTACTTGGAAGGATTTTGATATGAGGCAGCGAAAGTGAATTGTATTGCTTAATGAACATGATTGTACGATCAGGGTGATCGTAAAGTTTGTTCTAGCTGAAGCACTTGGTGAGAAGACTACAGTAAGATTAATGTCTGGCACGTTTGCCAAGAGTATCATCTTGTGGATTGAAAACCAACGGAAGAAAAATTAAGAATGGAAGATCGAGAAGAAGTTATATTTGTTAAATTTCAAGTTAGGCCTGTTTGGTAAGGTCGTACTCGAAACTTAAATGTTTGACGAGGAAATTTAAGAATTAACCAAGGCAGAGAAAGAAGGGAAAAAGAATGAGTACATGATTCGTGAATCAAATGGTATGTGGATACAAGAAAACAAAAAGTATGTGCCTAATGCTGAGGATTTGAAGCAAGCAAAAATTGGACGAAGTTCACTGTTCAACTTCTGTAATATTCCAAAAGTAATAAGATTTATCATACCATTCGACAGTTTTATTTGGTCAGCAGATTGAGGCAGAAAAAGATAAACCTTTGGATTGGGATAACTATTTTCTGTTTCGCAGTGGAAATGGAAAGATATTACTTTGGATTATGTGTACAAGTTTCCTTGTACATAGGATGGTTATGATCGAATTTGAAGTGATAATTGGTCAATGTACCAAGTTAGTACATTTACTCCAGTGTTGAGTAACAGTACTTATTTGTTTTATGGAAAAGAGAATTGGATTACGGAACTGCTGAGTTTCTTAAGTATGTTGGGTGCGCAGTTTCCGAAATAACGCCATAGGGTCCCTGAAGCGTGTCGTGTGAATGAAATGCTTCTGAATAGAAAAAGATTTGATCACGAAAGAGTTTTTGTAGGCCCTGAGACTATGGATGAGTCTCCTCAAAGTATTCAGGTGATTAAGTTAACTTGAAAGTAACCAGGAATGGCAAAAGAGATTAACAGAGGGATATGCCACTAATCGAGTGTATAAGACAAATGGTTTTATATTTTCGAAGTGTTCACCATAGAAAAGTATAATTCGGGTTGGAAAGGAGACAAAATAAGATTTAGACACATCAGACCATTTTTTTATCACTAAAGGAATCAATAAAGTTGCATACAAGTGGTGATGTCTTCAGAGTTGGCTAAGGTACTTAATGTATTTTGGGTTCGATACGTTGTCACTAGGTGGCAGATTCGTCACAAGAGATTCTGGTGCAACTATTGAGAATTAAATTGGATTCGACTTGATAAGGAACCAATGACGACTTTGGATTGGAAAAAGAAGGTCCTGAGAATTAAGACAGAGTAAGTAGTAAAAGCTTTGTGAATGAATCATTCAGTAGAAAATTATGTGGGAGAAAGAGAATCGGATGAGACAGATTTACCCGAAGCTATTGTTGGAGTATGGTTGATTTAGTTGGTTGCTGGAATTTCGGGGACGAAATTCTATAAGGAGGGAAGATTGTCACAGCCCGTCCCGGAATTTTAATTCCGAGGACGTGAAAAGACGAAAATGCCCTTAAACGGGACTAAGGGGTGAAAATTTAACAATTTGGATTGAGTTGGACACGTGGGATCCCCACATCCCTCAAAACCTTCCCCAATTCCCGTACCTTGTCCCTCTCTCTCTCCTCCCTCACGCAACTCTCAGTTCTCTCTCCCTCTCCTTCGAACTCACACGGACAAGCTCCAAAACCACACTAAACTTCTATACCAACGACGGAGTTAAGACCACCATTGAACTCCTGGAACCTCAACGATCACGTAGACACCAATTTCAGGTAAGTTTTACTTCGGAAAACCTAGATTCTAAACTCCCCGTGGAAGAGCACTGTTCATGATCTTTTAAATGGTTACGATTTAGGCTAAAACAAGATCACAGCGAGCTTAGTGAGGTCCCAAGGAAGCTCGGAGTGCTTCGTTGGAAGTTTTTGGACGTAAGAACACGGAGATCGACAAGTTCAAAGTTTGGCCGGAGCTTTCGAGGATTTTTCCGGCGAATCCCCGGCGAGTTAGGAGTCGAGGTAGGTATCCATCTCTTCGTCTCGTCAAGTACTACAACTTTCCTTTTTGTTTCACTCAATTTCGTTGAGTATTGAAGAAGTTATACTCATTTGAAAAATACCCAGTTTCCGGCGACCTCCGAGGCTTTCGAGGCAGTTTCCGGCCAAACCACGGCGAACTAGGTGTTGTGCAAGGTACCATTCTCTTTGTATCTTCAAGGGCTACAACTTTCGTTTTGGAATCACTTGATTTCGTTGAGAAATGACAAAGTTATGGCAATTTGAAAAACGGCCGCCGGAAAAACCAGTCCGGCGACCCAAGGAAGAAGAAGGTGCGCGTGGGGGCGCGTAGGTCCGTGCCTTCCTTGGCGCGTGGGGGCGCGTGCTACAGTAAAAAATTATTTGAAAAATATGTCGACGTCCGTGACGTCGAGTAGATCACTGTGGTATATTCGTATACCCAATTTGAGCACCGTATGAGAAAGTTATTAAGGATTGTTGGTTAGGTGTTCAAATAACGTTTTATAGTTTTTGCATTTAAGTGAAAATATGAATTGATGATCCGACCGTTGGATCATCACCAAACTTTGATACGTTGTAATACGTAATATTTGAGGATTATAGGAACTTACAGATTGGGAATCCGATTTGCGGATCTTCCGAAATTGGAGTTGTAAGTCCATAATATAGAATGTTAACCGTCACTTAGTTTTGGAAATTGACGGAGATCCGACCGTTGGATGGTAATGAAATTTTAGGATGTTATCCTAGAGATATATTGTGGACCTCTGGAAGTTATGGATTTAAAATCTGAGTGGCAGATCTTCCGGATCGATCTACGTAGTGACGTATTTTATATAAGTTATATTCTATCGATATGAATTCTGAGGTTGGATTTGATTACTATTCTAGGCGGCGATCGTCGTGACGCCTTGATGTGTGGTGCTAGGGAGTTGTTGGACGAACTCCAGGTGAGTGGGCAGTTTTGTTTTCCGTATACATATATACTTGCCGTTTCCTAGAAATTGAAAATGCATGAAATTATGCTTTTAATGAAAATGTATAAAAGTATATGAGATATATTAGTTGAAATGTCATGCATGAAAGTATATGAAAAGTATATAGAAATGTGAATCGAATTGCCATGCATGAAATGATATGAAAAGTATGAATTGAGATATGATGCATATGAATGAATGGTGCGGCGGACGCACAGGTGAGTATCAGGTGAGTATTTAATTACTGTTATGATGATGTTGATATATATTGAGCTCAAATCCTGCACCATGGTTTAGTGCTTATAGTATTCACCGCATCGCACGCTCGCCTTGGATCCAAGTAGATGCTGGTCGTACAGTCCACGCGGAGTGGGTGCGACGGGCCAGTCGAAGAGTGTTAGTGAGATTTCGACTGGTGGGTGACCTTAGATTATGTGCACAGATGATTGATGAGAAAGCACTAGAGCGTAACTTGTGTGCAGAAGGCCGGACGGGTCACAGAGGTGACTCCGGTAGAGTGATAGTGATAGATTTTGAGCTCTAGGTTCAACCGTACAGGGCTATTAGAGGGCCTCCGGTTGATTACTTTCTTGCACCTGATATGATTATTGTTGATGCATCCATACTTAACTGTTGAATTAGACATGGCATGGCATGATTGATAAAGAAAAAATGTTGAGTTAATGAATTAAAGTATTGAGAATATATATGTATATTTATATTTTACATTTCTGGGAAAGTATACAGGTTTTACGGAGAGGGGTTACAACGTTTTGAGAAATGTTTGGATTTGGAAAAGAATTGTTTTACTGACCCACTCAATTTTGGTTTTGCGCCCCTCCAGGTTCAGGAATCACAAAGGTGTGGTGACTACGAGGAATTCGACGGTGTTCTGACAGATTGGACAAAATTAGGACTCACCTTCGGGTGTATCAACTTATAAATTGTATCTTAAAGCTTCCGTACTGTGCAAATGGTTACGTCACTCTCACGTGACGGCCAGCATGCCCTCCTTCGGGACGGGGTGTGTCAAACGAGCTATCTGGCCAGCCATCGGTTGGAGATGACCCTACATTACTGGTCACGATAAAGCATCCTTGTACATATAAGTTCCCAGGACCAGGTCAAAGTACATGGTGACTAAAGTTTGATTGATGTGTAGGCCAATTGCAGAATCCTACTGCTACTAAGTATACAATCTGAAAAAAAATATGCTAGTTTACACAAAGTGATGCAATAAGTACTACATTCGGCTGCAGTAAATTAATTCTCAAGTTATTCCATTTCGTTTTCAGCCTTCCAGGTTTTGTTTTTGCTTTTTTGAAAACTGAAAACTTGTAGAGCAACTATTTTAGTTTTTACTAGCAAAAATGCTCGCGCGTTGCTGCAGGACTTGAATGCACCAGCCTTAACCACACGAATAAGACATTTAATCTGAAAAAAAATTCAACATAATCATGAACGAACAAAAGGGATAGATGAGTGAAAAGTGTCGGTAAGATGAGCAATTTGGCTTTTATATATATTCAACCGAGCTGATTACAAAAGATACAGTTGCAAAAAAATGCTCTGTTTCCTAAGATACAGAAGCAACATGCATTTAACACTTATATTGCCCTTCAAGTTAAGATGGTAAAATATATGTCATGCAGGCCAATCACGTGTTTTAACAGCTAAACAAAAAAGCAAAAAAAATGTTGGTCTTGTTTCACCAGCTAATCTTTCAAGCACTAATGTATGGATTAATGTGAAATATCTAAGATCCTATTTGTTTTTTATTGACTGATGCTTCAACATCATCCACCTAATTCATATCACATCCATAGTTACCTGAGAACGCTTATTCCCACCACCATTGCGTTGTTAATTTTAATAAATGGATCCTTTTCTCTCAAGTCATCGGATCTCAGTACAGAAAAAGGCTAAATATTGATTAGGTTCAAAACAAATGCAAGTGCAATTACAATAGCACTAACCCTTCTTAATTTTCAACACCGCAATCCTCCTAACTCAATAAGTAACAGTCTAATTCTTTCTTAACCAAAACTAAGCCGAAAATTGTCAATCCCATAACCGACATAGAAAACAACTCCAAATTCTCATTTCCAAACTGAATTTCCAATTCCCACCAAACTTTCTGAGCATCCAAACAGAGGATAGCCAGAAAGCCCAACACATGCAGAACTCGATACGATTCAATATTACCCAAATGAGGGAATTCGATGATCATTACAGCCACATTTCAATGCAATCTATCCTTTTAACAAATCCAATTGTCATTTGTTCACATTAACTTCAATTTTTCCAATTTATAACAGATAAATGAAAACAACTACATATTAGAAAAAAGGAGGAACAATAAAACGAATAATAGAAAGTTGGAAACAGATGCATAAATGGATAGATGGTGTTTTAGAGAAATGTTCTATCTTGATATTCAACACACAAAATTTCAAATCTAAAGTATTTAGCATATTTAAACATGAAAGATCGCTAATTGCATGAACTAATTAAGATTAGAAAAATGGATTCAAGTAGATAACTAATTAAAATTGAGAACGAAATTGATCAACAAAGTTGGGGCTGGTCTTTGGAAAAGGAAAGTTGATTCGATTGTTCCATTATGTTCACTCTAAAAACTACACTTTTCAACTTTAAAATGCAGGAAAATGAATATCTTGACAGAAATTTCAAAGAGGATAATTAAATTGCAAAAATGTAAGTACAATGCATGGATCCGCACCTGGCAATCAAGAAGGGAGAAAGAAGCCATCGCAAAGCAGGTAACTGACTTAGTAACTTTGTGCTATCAAGTTACTTGGTTTTTTGTAGACAACAAATCAAATATATTAGATCCTTTATTCTTAACAACATTATAGAACTGATCATTTATATCATCTGAAAATAGTAAAAAAACAAAACATATAGTTAAAAACCATTTGAGAAACATAAGCAAACCTTTGGTTATTAGATTCCCGGTAGGCAAAGCACAAAAAATTACACACAACGAAACTATTGAAACTTTAAAACTTACTTCCCAAATTAGGTTCTCTGACTAGCAAATGGCCAAATTGGATTTATATTATCATTTCAAACATTGCAATGCCTGAGTTTTTTTTTTTCTAAACATTCTAATTAATCATTATTTAACAGAAGAATACAATTCATAGGACAATAATTAGATAAAACAGGAGAATCATTAGAATCGTTTCTAAGTCAACTAATATCCTATTTGGGTTGGAATCAATTGTATGCAAATGAAAGTATTATAACTGAATATAGACAGTATAATGGAAGGATTTCCTCACCATTTTAGTAAATAATAATTGTGAAAAAGAGATATCTTAAATTCGATTATCGCCAAAGGCAAATTTGGACATCATTATTGCTAGCCCATTATGAGGCTAAGTTCACCCTCTCTTCTTTAGTGTAAAAAATATTGTTTGTTCATAAATAAAAACTACTTGATATAGAACAGGAAAAGAAATAGCACTGTGGTTGAACTTAAGCTCCGTTTGGGAAAGTGGGCTCTTAGAAATCCGAGTCTGCAATCGAAAATGTTCTGGTAATGTTTGAATAAAATACGACTAAAGATATTATTTGAATAAAATATAACAACAAAAAACTAATAAGAATATTACGTACCATAAACTTAATCACCACCTAAAACTATAAGAATAATTGAATAAAATATAACTCTGATATAGTTGTAATGCACTTTCAATAATGAAAAAGAAAGTTACTTTCACAATCATTTTTTTTTTTGTTTTTTTGTTTTTTGTCTCTTGTGTGTATAGAACTAAAATACCTTAATAAATTCTATATCATCTACCTATCAGTTGATAATAAATCCTACAAAATGTAATTACTGGATTACAGCGTCACTCCCAAGCATCACCTGCAGTGAGCCTACCAGCTGAAGCTCCTAATACAACAACAACAACAAAGCCTTTTCCTATTAAGTGGGGTCGGCTATATGAATCCTAGAACGCCATTGCGCTCGGTTTTGTGTCATGTCCTCCGTTAGATCCAAGTACTCTAAGTCTTTTCTTAGGGTCTCTTCCAAAGTTTTCCTAGGTCTTCCTCTACCCCTTCGGCCCTGAACCTCTGTCCCGTGGTCACTTCGAACCGGAGCGTCAGTAGACCTTCTTTGCACATGTCCAAACCACCGTAACCGATTTTCTCTCCTCTTTCCTTCAATTTCAGCTACTCCTACTTTACCTCGGATATCCTCATTCCTAATCTTATCCTTTCTCGTGTACCCACACATCCGATGAAGCATCCTCATCTCCACCACACCTACGTGTTGATGCTTCACCGTCCAACATTCTATGCCATACAGAGACAAAGAGTGTGAATATTGATGCTTACATGATCATAGTCATCCGAATAACAGTGTTGCAGAATAAAACACCCAAAGTTAGAAGTAGGCAAGAAAACATTCAAGTTGCAACTTAATCACAGAGACTGTCAATTGATTACAACACGATATGGTAACCAGTCAAAAGAGAATCAATGTGTCATAGTCATAGCAATGGACCAATGTTAAAAGCGCATAATTTTTCAAGTAGCAGTAGAACAAATGGAAGCTAAGGAGCTGACCTTATGATAGATGGATGGTTTGAACAATTCCTACACATGTATATTATAAGAACCTGCGTCTTAGGCTTATTATTATGAAGCCACTTCAAAGATCCCAAGGCAGAAAGGGATATACTCAATACCTGAAATAAGAAAGGGAACATGAACTCATTAACAGAGGAGCAAATTTACTCCATATCCAAATCAAATAAGTAGAAACTCCAAATTTTGTTAGTCCAGTTCAATAAAACAAAATAACATATGCATCCTATAGGATATGTGAGTTTCAGCACCTCCGCGGGGGGCGGCGGGTGGATATAACATCATATTTGCATTTGTATAACATGTACAACAACAAAAAAATGATGTATACATAGTTACACATACACACACAAATATATAATTATCAATATGCAAGGAGGAAGCAGAGAGAGTACCATTCTCTTAAAAATAGGAAATCCGATTCAGAAATACATTATTTGCATATGAAGCACCAAATCTAATAAAACAGTAAAATACACAACAGCATGTTAAAGCACCCAAACCAAGAGCTTCACCGACTATCCCTCCCTACCCTTTGATTTATCAATCTAAATATTTATTAGGAGTCAAAATTATTACTCACTTAAAACAATGAGTACATTCTAATCCAACAAATACTAAAACGGAATAGTACCAGCATAATGACTTGGCACGTTAACCTTTAGACATCTAAAATATTATATAATTTCCAATAGGTCACTACAAATTTTAGGGGCTCATAAACTATTAGCCTAATCTTTTTTCTTTCGTCCTGGCCTATAAATATTAAAACGCAACCAACTCTTCAACATCGAAAATGAGAAGATGACTGATTTCTTTATAAGAAAAGTCAATAGCCTTCCAATTGGCCAATGCTTATCCAATAACACAAATATATTCGTTTTGAACTATGATATGACAGCGTAAGTTTCAAGCATATAAATTAAATTTGTAGTAAAAACCGTATGCAAATGAAGAACAATGTTCTCTTTCATAACGAAAAATTTATCTTAACCTTCTGCTTGCAAAGCATCCTCTGGTTCTTTTTTGTCTTCAGCATCTACAGTTCTTAGAGCCAGGTTTTGCAGTGTCTGCATTCAACTATATAGGGTTTAAAAATTTTCAGTTAGACAGTAAGGAGAAACGTAATGAAATGCTCCAAGGGATAAACCCCAGCAAGCAATAGAGTATATTTTGAATGCAAAATGGCAATTAGAAGTCATAAGTACCTTAAAAACACAGTTCTGAAATGCAAACAGTCCCATATAAGGGTAAGAAAATTATTAGAGTGGAGAACATAGTCCTCACTAAAAAATATTTTAGTTCTTTAAGAAAAATAAAGCAGGGTTCAAAAAGGATAATGAAGCATACCAGTAGGTTCCCAATATCACATAATGATTTCTTTCTTGGTCCAAGATTGTCATTCGATTCTGCCGGCTTCTGAACTAAAGCATTCTGAAGTAGCATTGCACCTTAGGAAGCCACTGAGCTATCCTTCTCCACTTCAGTTGTATCTGAGCAGTTCAAAATGCCATCAGCCGTCTCTAATTGTGACAACTCATTCAACTTAATTTGGTTATCATTTATAGCCTAAATCAAACTAAAACTTTATCCTGCGAAATCAAGGAAAACTACATGTGTCTCATTGCATGTCAACACCTCAACTTCTATCGCACCAATTAAACTACTACGACATACTGTCAAAGTGAACGTGGAAATTCATATACCATTTGACAATACCAAATCAAGCAATTTCTAAAGACCAGAAACATCCTAGAAAGCAGAAACCCTATTTCATATGCATTAACAGAAACAATAACTTCTGTCAGTGCATTCAAACCAAACCCATAAACAATTCCTAAAATCAACTACAAATCACAAAGTTACCCAAAAAAAATCCCGCAAAGAACCAAAATACCTGAAAATTACTATATTAGCACTCCCTCCACCCCAAAATCAGAAAATTTGAAATTAGAATTTGATAACATTGTACGTAGAAAGCAAGGAATTGATTATTTAGGTGGTTTCCCATAACAGTAATGAGCTTGCAGAGACCATATTCATACATGATCATGATTAGTTAATTGTCCAGTCCCCCAATTTAACTGTTGTTACATGCATGCGATCAAATTAGACCTGGGAAGTGGGAAACATACATAATCCTTAAGCACTGAGTTGATTGCAGGGCAAGCAAGCATCAAATTAGAATCACTACATAACATCATTAATTTAACCCAAATTTAAATGACTAAAATCTTTCCTCCATACATCTTAATAAATTAAGTTTTTATTTTTTATTTTTTTTTATTTCTGGTGTATTTTGATTTTCCCTCTCTTTGTTTGATTTGAGCTCTAGTAGAACATGCTTTGTTATACATTAGATAAGTTTGCTCAAAAAGAGAGGCTAGAGCCTAGAAACGCTTATAAAGAAGATATTTCATTACGTTTCCATGTTGAGCAATGACCAAGGCAGAGTTAGACTCATATCAGGATCAATACAGGTTCTGGGAAAGGATTGCCAAAAGAATGCATGCATAACTTCTCCTGCAATTACCTAAGCATCCTATTAATATACGTGACATGGTACAGAGACTTTACAATCAAGAAAACGAAAAATGCAACAGTTGTAAGGTCTTGTTTCTTATCAAAATAGATCCCTCTTAAGAAAGGGACTTATATGCACTAAATTTGAATACTAATTAAGAGATAAACAAACAAATTCATAATCAATCAAGTTATGAAGGTCCTAAATCCTAATCCCAAGACTCCATTTTCTTTCCCAAATTTTCCAGCAACCAAACAGACCCCAACCTAACCCTAATCAACAAATTTGCCCAGATGAAATAAGAAATAAAGGATGAATTAGAAGCTTTTAGCAGAGAGTTTACCTCAACAGTGAAAATTTTTAATGGAAATTGAAGCTTCAACGATGAGTGGGTAATTTTAGAGAGAGAATCAAGCAGCTGAAGAGCACAGCCGCAGTTCCATCAAGTAACACGACCATCCAAGCAAATAGAAGGTTGACTGTTTGAAGTCACACCACTTGGTGGAACTCCAAGAAGAAGAGGTATCGGAGGTTGATCATTCGGAGCTTCACTACGCGGTACAGCCCCAGAAGACGAAGGCAAATGTTGTTGGAACAAACCCACAAACCTCCGATGATCAAGTAAAATCTGACCATCAGATTCCTGCATCTGGTCAATTTTCCTCTTCATGTTTGTGGCATAGTTGTGTGCGAGCTTGTGCAACTGTTTATTCTCATGCTTAAGCCCTCTAATCTCCTGTTTGAGACTCATCACTTCAGCCGCCAATGATTCAATTTGACGGGTTCGAGCAAATAGGCGTTGGGCCATGTTGGACACAGAACCCGCACACTGCACACTAAGAGCCAGAGACTCTTTAACAGCCAACTCATCAGACCGCCTGGAAAGTAGTCTGTTATCTTTAGGAGTGACAAGGTTCCGGGCCACCACCGCAGCGGTCATATCATTCTTCATCACCGAATCCCCAACGGTAAGAAGACTAGTAGGGGATATGAAGGATGGGCGTCATATGTTGTCAGGAGAAGGCGGGACTGCCTCTTCACCAAGGTTCAAATCAAAACAACGGTCGGAGGGTCCAGACATTTTCAAAGGTGTTGAAGAAAGAAGAGGTCAGACAAGTCAAGATCTTAGAAGTGCAAGAATGGAGTTTCTACAAGAGAAAATTCAAGTGTGCTTTGAAACGAACTGCGTGCCTCTATAAAAATCAGCACTTAACAGGATTTCAAAGATCGAAGAGGCGAGCTCAGAATTCGAAGAGGCCAATTCAAAAATCGAAGAGGCAAGCTCAGAAATCGAAGAGGCATCTTGCTTTTTCCAGACGCGTCAACACTCATCACACGCAAACTCAGCTTTGCGGAAATCACGGGTAATTTGTCGAAGCGCCGATCCCAGATATCGAAGAGACGCCAGTCTTTTCCAGACACGTCAGCACCCATCACACGCAAACTCAGCTTTGCGGAAATCACGGGTAATTTGTCGAAGCGCCGATCCCAGTTATCGAAGAGGCGCCAGTTTTTTCAGCCGCGTCAACACATGTCACATGCACACTCAGCTTGGCGGAAATTACGGACAATTCGTCGAAGATTTCTGATAAAGAAGAAAGCACATAAAGCCATACTGATCAATCACGCATTGGTTACTGACACGAGTGAAAGAAGAGTACCTCTACAGGTATTAAGGAACTTCTTATAACTGTCCACCTTCACCCTCCATAGCAAGGCATACATACAGAACCTTTCTTCATCTCCAAAAAAAAAAAATAATGCTTTCCCAACGAAACCTCTCGAGTCATTCAGTGTTCTTTATTCCTTGGGGTAACTCTGCAAGCCAATGACTCCAAAGCAAAAGTATCTCATATCACCAGGGTAGAAAGCAATAGTATCTCATATCATGTGTTCTCCCTGTCCTTTCCTTTGTCCTTGTTCCTACCTACAAAGACAAGGATAAAGAAAACAATATGCCGGAACTTCCACTCAAACTCGGGTAAGGAACCGACTGCTTGGAACCCTTCCCTGATTGCCTACCTAGCACTGCTCTCGAGTACTCATTTCCCACTGCTGCTGTACCTCCAAAGAAGCTGCCACATCTGCCTGGAGAACAGATAAGGCAAGTAAAAATGATACCTTGCAGCATGTGGAGACAAGGTGCAGAAGGAACAAGCAGAGAAGAATGCGGTCTGCACAGTCAACTCAGAAGAAGGAGTCCGAACTGAGGAACTCGAGAAACTGCCATATCTGCCTGAAGAAACAAGCAGAGAAGAATGCAGCATACACAGTCAACTCAGCATAAAGAGTCTGAGATGAAGAACTCGAAAAGATGCCGCATCTGCCTGAGGAACAGATAAAGGAAATGAAAATGATACCTTGAAGCATGTGGAGACAAGTGCAACCAAGCACGTGCTAATTCATCCGCTACTTGTTAAAATCAAAAGTATCTCATATCATCAGGGTGCAATCACTCTGGACGGTGAACTCGTTTTGACCCTCAAATTCTTAGGTCGACTTACTAGGCGTTGTGGGCTGCACGTGCCGATTCACCACCCTTGAATCAAATCCTTAAAGATCAAGTCACCATCTGGAAGAATAGCCCGTCAATCTTGAAGATCATACCGTTGACCAAACTGCTCAGGTGTGAATTAGAAAGATTGAACAAAGCAACAAGTCGTCACCTTCACCTCGTGCCCGCTTGCCATGTGTTCGAGTCAACCTTCAAGAATCAAGCCTCAACGACCCTTGAAGAAGTTTCCAGCCAAATTCAAGATCAAGCCTCGACGGCCCTTGAGGAAATCACAAGTCCGATTCAAGATTAAGTGTCTACCACCCTTGAATCAAAACCTAGTTCAAGAATAAGCTGTGGAAAATCAACAATTGGAGGAATCCAGAAAATCCTCCAACCCAGTTCAAGATCAAAGCTGTGGAAAGTCAACAAGCGCAACAAAATATGTGCCGATTCACCCACTACTAAAGCCAAAGATCATCTACAACATGAAGCTCCTTGTGGTCCAATTTCAACCTTCAAGATCAAGTCTCGACGGCCCTTGAAGAAATTTCAAACAAAAATTCAAGAACAAGCCTCAAAGGCCCTTGAAGAAATCTCAAGCCCAATTTAAGATCAAGCCTCAATGGCCCTTGAAGAAATCTCCAGCCCAATTCAAGATCAAGCCTCGACGGCCCTTGGATTGACATCTACAGTAAGGGACTTCAAAACGCATCTCCTACACTTGACAAGCACATGTATACGACGTGCCTTGAAGTGGGGGCATTTGTAGACATCGAAATTTCGGTAAATAAATGTTGACCGATAAATCAAAGTGTCAACGTTCATGTATTACAAAAATTTTACACGTAGCGTGTGACTCAACGAAAATTGAAATGAGTTGGAAAAGTCATCAAATAGGACACGTGTCAACACCTGGCAGAAACGACTTATTTCATCTGGAATATTATATTCAAAATTAGGCCTTGGAAATTTCTATAAATAGAAGGCTATTTCATTCCAAAGGGGAGGAAGGAATTCATATGACACCTTGAAGCTCTGAAGCTCTGAAACTCCGAAGCTCTCAAGCATCCAGGTTCCCGAAGAATCAAGAAAGTGTTCTTCGTTCTTCGTTCATCGTTCTTCCAAGATCAAGCCCAACGGCCCTTTGGATCAACAATCATCCACCAATTCAAGATCAAGCCCCGACGGCCCTTGAAGAAAGTTTCATCGTTCATCATCCGTTCATCTTAAGATCAAGCCCCAACGGCCCTTTGGATCAACAACATCAACAAATCCACACAACTACTCATCCTAAGATCAAGCCCCAACGGCCCTTTGGATCAACAACGTCGACAAATCCACACACACATCCAACCGTTCTTCAAGATTAAGCCTAAAAGCCCTTGAAGATCTGTTCATCACTGTTTCTTCAAGATCAAGCCCAAAAGCCCTTGAAGATCCGCTCATCACCGTTATTCAAGATCAAGCCTCAAACGGCTCCTTGAAGATCCGCTCAAATCCACCTTCAAAGATCAAGCCCACGGCCCTTTAAAGAAACTTCCAACAGTTCATCCAAGATCAAGCCCCGACGGCCCTTGGATCAACGAAACATCCACAAATCAACGTCTTACGGAGATCGAATCAGATGATCAAATTAGAGAGAGATTGTAACCCAAAAACATCATCAAATACAAATATTTGTTTGTGCACGTTGTTCTTGTCTCTTTCGTTTCAGGAATTTTCCGTGTTTACACATATATTTAAAATCCAAGCATGAAAGATTCACGAATATAAATAAAAAAAGGTAGATAACTAATTAGGCTTTGAAAAAAAAATGATGGCACATAATTATATACCTCAAAACATCAAGGAACCAACTTCTTCCTCCAACGATCGAAATTTCTGAAATTTGCAAAAAGTAAATCCATTAGCAACCCTAAGACTTTCAAATTCAAAGACGAAATCTAATGAAATTTAGCTAAATGAGCAAAGACACACCAAAAAACCAAAAAAACAAAACAAAACAAAACAAAAAAAATTTAGGAATATTTTGAATCTAACACAACTAATTTGGTTCAGTGAAGAGTACACAAGTTCAAGGCCTACGTGAAATGTTGAGTAAATTGCAAGGGCTCTGTACCAAGGCCATAATGGAACAGTAATGTCATGGAACCTACAATTACTTCAATACAATCGGATGTAAAAGCAAATTAAATTTGTTCAATCTTATAATAAAGAACTAAGTGCAGGAATAACTTTTGTGGCTTAATGGCGTGAGAAGCAAATAACCAACTTTATATATCACAGTTTAAATTTCTCCTATTGCTGAAATCGAAGCTGACCAACCTACCCAATACATATTCTCTTGGAAAAACAGAGAACCACACTGGGATGCTCAACTATCCAATTTATACTAGATCTAACATTTTACATTCGTTCAGTCCCCAACCACAGGGTTGATTCCATTTCAACCCTCTCATTCATACTATCTGTTTACATCTCCATTACACATTCATAGATATCAAGACAACATATACAATTCATAAATTTGGTTATGCAGTTAATGAATAAAAATCTCACTGAACCAACCGCATTCTTCTAAACCAAACCAAAAAATTGTTTTATGACCAATGTCATTAATTTTTTTATCATTACATATCAAGATATGCAAAACTACCACTGAAATGACCACAAAGATTGAAAGTTCCACAGTAATATATCATCTGCAACTAATAAAAAAAATTAACCAACTAAATCAAATATAAACCCAAATAAATTCAACCCCACCAACCAAAACAGGAAAAACTCTAAATAGACAACAATCAAACAGAACCAAATGCGGTTTAGTAGCTTCAAACAAAACCAAATGCAGTTTGGCAGCTTAAAAAATTTCGTTTTAAAGCCAACTAAAAAGCAAAAAATGCTCCCCAAAATTGGAAAAGAGGTAAAAATATGAATAACAAAAGATGTTAAACATAAAAAAAACCAATTAAAATAATTCTCCATTCGTACATTAATACAAATAGATCAAACTCCAAATGATTTGCATAAATATCTCATTTCCTTGTAACTCGTTGTTGAGTTATGTGTTGAACATAAACACTAAGATGTCAACAAAAAGTCTTGATCCACTGAAAACCTATAGAAGAGGTATGGAAATTTGGAAGATTTTAGAGATTGGTAGGTTTGTTTAGGAAAGGTCCACTTGACTTGATGGTATTAGAAGGGAGGTGAGAAAGATTATTCGAGACCTAAATTGTAACATCTATAGGGTAACCTGCACCTAAAAGAATTAACCATGCCAATACACAGTATTAGAGCGATTCACCCATACAGGTATAACCCAAAGTATGTGGTGACTGGTGAATGTGTGTGTGTGTGTTCTGTATCCATTAGTTCATTATATATTAATATAGCACACTCCAATTCAAAGTAGCACATCTCTAACTCAAACATATCCAATTCAAATTAGCACACATCCAAATTCCAATTCAATAAACCACATATTCAAATCAATTCAAACTAAATACCTAATATTCAATCACATATCCAATTCAAACTACATGGCTAATATTCAATAACATGTCCAATCTTTAAGCACATTTACAAAACTGATCTAAAACAGTATAAAGTCTACTTAGAAGCAAAACATAAACATCAAAATCCAACACAAAGACAAAGCAGCATATCAGTTCTCTATCTTGTAAGTTCTTTTCAGCTAGATCTTCTTAACTCGTTTGAAAAGTTCTCCTATGTGCTCTGTTGCATGTTGCAAATTTGTTAACTCAACTTAATAAGTAACACACCGATTCTTTTTTATCCAAAACTAAACCGAAAATTGTCAATCCCATAAAAAAGTTTCATCTTTTTCACTGTATTTTTCTAGACTTTAATCACAGAGAATCAGTGAAAGCAAGGGAAATTATATTGATGTTTTATCTAATGGCCAAATAGTGAATAAGGTTCCTCAGATTTTGTCAAGTTCTTCAAATTAGCACATATCCAAATTCAAATTGAATAAGCCACACATCAAAATCAATTCAATAAACCATGCATTAAAACTTCTAGAAACTCAAAGTTATCGCTACTTGGTTATGAAGACAGATATATATCACCAGGAAACAAAAAAAAAGGCAAGAATTAGCCAAAATTTGTAAATCAAACACAGAAGTGTCAACTCATTCTCCTCTGTTAGTCTGTTATCACCTCACATGTCACACTTTTTGAGATTGGATAAATTCGATCACAACCAAACTACCAGTATTAAATTTAACTAACTAACGATCAAATGATTTAAACATTGTGTATTACAAATTCAAATCAATGGTGGTAATAAATAAGATAATTTTAGCTACCATTTGTGATTAAAAACGAACAATGCTTACTCCCAAGGAATATCTGACAATTTGGGTCTACTTCTGAATTTCGTCCTCATTAAACTGTTTACTTACCTGGTTTCAAATGTCATTACGTATCAATCTATTTTTTTTAGAATGAAGTTAGAAGATGTTCTAGCACCAGAGACTATTAGAAGTTGGAAAGATATGCCGATACAGCAGTTTGAGAACAGTTTGGGAAACTTTGGGTAGAAAATATGCTCGCAAGGAAAACCGACAATGGGTGAGTATCACTCTCAAAGCTGGTTTATGTTTAAATTAGTGAATTACCATAATCTTTACTCGTCGGTTTTCACTTTTGGCCTACTTCAGTGCGTAAATGCTGAATGTATTACTCCTTTTGCTTGATCCAGGGCAACTCTTACACCCTTACTACATTGTAACCTTTCTGATTTTTGAAGAACGAAGACTCTCAAAATTTATAGAAATACAAAAATGAGAAAATGATAAATCTTTCTCAACCAATATGCTAAAAATGTTCACCACCAGTGTATAATAAAAAAAAAATACAAAATGCTAACTTCATCACATAACACAAACTTTAAACGCATCACCTTCCGAAATTAAATTAAGAATTCATATGGCACTCATTGAGAAACTGAGACAAACTAAAGTTGTATATTGTAAAATGCAACTGCTTTTAGAATTCTTAAGTCACATCAGTTAGCAAGAAACCCCTTCTAACTCAAGTTGTATAGTGTAATAATGCAACCACAAAAAGACCAAACTTCTGCTGCTAAAAAGCTTTTGCAAAATAATAAAACCCTTAACAGTTTGAACCCTACCAGAAAGTTTATATGAGTTGAAGAACAACTGCACTTAAGTGCAGCAGGATCATTACCTCTTACAGCTTCTCCTCCGCGTCAGAACCACCTGTAGTCTAAATTAAGAAAGATTCAATGGCAGATCAAGAACAAATCAATAATAATTTAAACTAAAATCGCTAATTATTGTTGCAGAGAGAATTCATATCAAGATTAACTACATTATTTAATTCGAATGGAATAAAAAAGCAGCATAAATATGAAGGGTAAATAAATTAATAGCAAAAGTCACATTTCAGCAGCAATTAATAGCAGAAATCAGAGTTGAGTAGCAGGGACCAAAACAATTTCAGTAAAAAGATCAGAATCCCAACAAAGGTAAGTAAATTTATGAAGCCTATAAGATTTTGAAGCGAGGAAAAATGTCGTAAAACCGAAAGAAAAAAACATGAAATTATCCTATGTTACCAATATTGATGAAACCATCACAGGTGAACAATGAGGCAAATAAAGCTTAAAAAAATAAATGAAGCAATCAGTATGGGAAAATTTGATGGGTTTCGACACCATTCCTCCAAAGCCTCAGTAGTGGTAGTTTCACTTAGTACGCCAACAAAATTTCAAACAGCATTCTTGTTCTAGTACCAGATCAAACACACAATTATTCACGAAAAATATGTAACTTATTTAATAACGTATACAAAGGAACTCATCACAGGTCAAGTACTTTTACAAACTTTGAAAAATATAAATCCCAAGTATAAATCATGTCAAAAATATCAAAACATTTACGAAATTTTTATCTTTCCATTCCAAAGACAGACCAATTTCAGGATAGAATAAAAGATAGACCTCCTCAAGCACACAACAAATTTGAAATAATACTTCCGTAAGACAAACCAGTACAGATAAACACTGAACAATAGTTTAAAGCCTAGCCTCTGCCTTTAACAGTTTGTCAATTTGTAACTAAATTGAATCTCATCATACTCTCATTTACTTTTTCAGGATGCTCAAAATGCTATCAATGACTTAACTGGTAAGGATGATGTTTTTCCTATCTAAACTTTGTTTTTCGACAGCTTCTCAAAAACGAAATCATTACCAACATTCAGTTTAATTAGTTTTCTCATCATATCCAAATTTTATGCAGTTTATTTAATATCCAGAAATAATTCATAACAAAAGGGCAGAAATGATAACAATCTATGCTAACAGTAGAGAAGCGAATTAAAAATTGAACTTAGCTTAAAAACACATACCCTTCAAGGATCAAAGCCTCAGAAAAATTTATGAAGTTCACGCAAATATTTTTAGGTCTCAATGCACCTATAATGCAAACCAACGAAAATGCAAATGCATTAATACAATTGCCAATACCAATTTCTAAGATTTTAGCATTCTCTTTACCCTTGCAACCGAAAACCAAAAATCCTAGAAAAATGAGCAAGAAGCTTAAGCAAAAAAAAATCATATTTTAAACCACCAAAACCCAATACCCATTTAACCTGAGATTTTAGTGTTCCCTTTACCCTTGCAACCGAAAACCAAAAATCCCAGGAAAATGAGCAAGAAGCTTAAGCAGAAAAAAAAAAACATATTTTCAACCACCAAAACCCAATACCCATTTAATCATTCACGAACGAAAAATCTAAATACAAAGTGAAAGATCAACAAACTGAACCCCCCCCCCCCAAAAAAAAGCCACAAAAAAGAAGAAGAAAACTGACCTTAAAACAGAAGACAATGCACAGAACAGAGAGATGCATCCCCAAAATGAGAGAAAATGAAACAAAGGAACCCCCAAAACCTAACCCCAACAGTTCACATCTATGCTAACAACAAAGAATGGAATAAAAAATGGAACTCAGCTTTCAAAATCCAGCCATTGATCCGACATGCAAAACGGAAAGGACGATCCAGAGTGATTCATGAACTGAGGGGACCTTACTCAGCTCTGTTCACCATCCAACCCCTCCCTCTCTCTTTCTCTCACTGTCTCCCTTCCACTCACCCATGCCAGGATCCCTCTCCCTCTCTCTCTCGCTCTGTCTCTCTCTCTCCCTCTCTATCGGAGGCATGGCCTCCCATCCCCGAAACCCTCACTGAATGACAGCAAACGTAAACCCACCCCAATCCGTCTCAAACAAACAGGACAAAATTGCCCTTCCAACCCAGCCCCAATATCAGCCCAAACCTGACAGCTTTGTTGCGTGAAATCGAGTGGCTCCCTGATAAGCCATATGGACAAAATTACCCTCTGAAATTTTGAGAATTACCCTCCCAACCCACTCCCATTCGGCTGGTATTGTTGTAAATAAAGCAAAATCAAAACAAACGTAAATAGTGTCTGCTCTCCCCCTACTTTAGTATAGACTAGAAAATAGGCCCGCGCGTTGCGGCGGGACCTGAATAAATTTAACACAATCATCAATGAACAAAGCGGCAAAAAACACAACCAATAAGCATTTAGACAATGTTTTAGATAAAAATTTGAAGCAATAGTCGATACAAAAAATACAAAACATAATTTTTTATGAGTTAATGATTCTTGCGGGTTCAATATAAACATCCATGAATTAAACTTAATATTTTATGAGTTAATGATACTTGCGGGTTGAATGTAAATATCCATGAATTTTGCTGAACATGTAAGCTGCATTCATGCATTGTTAAAAAGCCACTCATTTTCTAAAATACGGAAGTTGCAATTTGTCTAAAAATATTTCTGGTTCGTTGAGAGAGTGCAGTTATCAACAACACATATTAAAGCACTTCGGGAAGAATGAGAAAGTTCACTACCAGAGCCTTGATTCAAGTGCAATCGCTGCGGACCCCTAGATCAAAGGCAGCAGCAAGAGTATATCACGATGTTGTGATGATAGTTCGATCTACAACAACAACAACAACAACAAAGCCTTTTCCCACTAAGTGGGGTCGGCTATATGAATCCTAGAACGCCATTGCGCTCGGTTTTGTGTCATGTCCTCCGTTAGATCCAAGTAATCAAGTCTTTTCTTAGGGTCTCTTCCAAAGTTTTCCTAGGTCTTCCTCTACCCCTTCGGCCCTGAACTTCTGTCCCGTAGTCACATTTTCGAACCGGAGCGTCAGTAGGCCTTCTTTGCACATGTCCAAACCACCGGAACCGATTTTCTCTCATATTTCCTTCAATTTTGGCTACTCCTACTTTACCTTGGATATCCTCATTCCCAATCTTATCCTTTCTCGTGTGCCCATACATCCCACGAAGCATCCTCATCTCCGCTACACCCATTTTGTGTACGTGTTGATGCTTCACCGCCCAACATTTTGTGCCATACAACATCGTTGGCCTTATTGCCGTCCTATAAAATTTTCCCTTGAGCTTCAGTGGCCTACGACGATCACACAACACGCCGGATACACTCTTACACTTCATCCATCCAGCTTGTATTCTATGGTTGAGATCTCCATCTAATTCTCCGTTCTCTTGCAAGATAGATCCTAGGTAGCGAAAACGGTCACTTTTTGTGATCTTCGCTAGATTGCTCCGGTCATTAGTGTGGATAAGTATATAAATGGATAAAGATAGGAAAGAAAACACAAGATGTACGTGGTTCACCCAGATTGGCTACGTCCACGGAATAGAGGAGTTCTCATTAATTGTGAAGGGTTTACACAAGTACATAGGTTCAAGCTCTCCTTTAGGGAGTACAAGTGAATGATTTAGTACAAATGACATTAGGAAATATTGTGAGAGAATGATCTCGTAACCACGAAACTTCTAAGTACCGGAGTGTGGTATTGTCTTGACTTTCCTTATCTGTCTCATAGGTAGATGTGGAATCTTCTCTGGAAGTACTCTTCCTCCATCCAGGGGTGGTATCTGTAACTGGTGGAGATGCACAAGGTAATGTATCAATGTCACTTGAAGCTTACTTGTAGTTTCAGGCTTGGTCAAGCACGATACAAACCATGTAGTAGGAGTCCCCCAAGTCGCCGAGCTAGGGGATCTGCTGAAAGAGGTAACAGACAAGGTAAGCAATCAGAGCTCTGGCTGATTGTTCACATTCTCCCTATCTTGCAAGCAGCATGAAGGATAAAGAGAAGAAAAATGAGAAGAGATGATATGGGATACTTTTGCTTTTGAAGAAGTAACTTTCCACAGGCGTATTCTTGAACTGGGCTGGAGGGTTTTCTGGTTTCCTCCAAAGTATAAGGCCGACTGAAGAATTTGAGGGTCAAAACAAGTCCATCAAATCTAGAGTACGTTCGACCCTGCTGATATGGGATACTTTTTCTTTTGACAGAGTAGTGGATGTATCGGCACGTGTGCTGTTACGCTTGTCTCCACATGCTTCCTTGTATCCTTCTCACTTGCCCTATCTGTTCCTCAGGCAGATGCGGTATCTTCCCTGGAAGCATAAGATGTTGAAGATGAGTACTCGAGAGCAATGCCAGGGTAAGGGGTTCCAGGCAGTCAGTTCCTGGCTGGAAGCTTGATAACAAGTGCTGACTGATTGCTCTCTTTCTCCTTGTCTTGCAGGTAAGAACAAGGCCAAAGGAAAAGACAGGGAAAAAGCATGATATGGGATACTCTTGCTTTTAACCCTGATGATATGAGATATTCTTGCTCTAGTATAGCTTGTTTACAGAGGTATTATCGGGGGGAAAGAAAGCTGAATATTTCGAAAGGCTTCGTTGGGAGTGCCCTCTCAGATAAGAGGAAGGGTTGAGCATTTTTGCAGGTCTGCCTGTCCGTTGGGGATGGAGGTCGACATATATAGGAGTCTCCCTAACATCAAGTAATAATGCTATTCCTTTACCCTGCTTGGTCATAGCACGGTAGTGGGAGCTGCCAGCTTCACAAGTTTTAACTCTGTCAGAGCACTTTGAAAAAGTGGTCTGTGGTATCTGGAAAGCTGATGTTGCGTGTGAAGATTACAGACAAGCTTTATCCAAGGAGATCCGGCTCTTGAAGTTGGGAAAGTGGTGCCTCTTCGGTTTTCGAACAAGCAATCCTGTTGGGGATCTGCCTCTCGAGATTCGGAGAACGATGCCTCTTCGATTTTTGAGAAAGCAATCATGCTGGGGGTCTGGCTCTCGAGATTCGGAGAGCGGTGTCTTCGATTTTTGAGAAAGTAATCATGTTGGGAGTCTGGCTCTCGAGATTCGGAGGGCGGTGCCTCTTCGATTTTGGAGCAAGCAATCTTGTTGGGAGTGTTTTCTCGAATATGAGTAAAGGTTGGGCATGTTTGCTAGTCTACCTTGCCACGAAGCACAAAGGTTGACACACAGGGACTTTCCAATTATCCAGCAGTGGTACTGTTCCTTTACCCTCTCTTCGATTTTTGAGAAAGTAATCATGTTAGGAGTCTGGCTCTCGAGATTCGGAGGGCGGTGCCTCTTCGATTTTGGAGCAAGCAATCTTGTTGGGGGTGTTTTCTCGAATGTGAGTAAAGGTTGGGCATGTTTGCTAGTCTACCTTGCCACGAAGCACAGAGGTTGACACACAGGGACTTTCAAATTATCCAACAGTGGTACTGTTCCTTTACCCTCTCTTCGATTTTTGAGAAAGTAATCATGTTGGGAGTCTGGCTCTCGACATTCGGAGGGCGATGCCTCTTCGATTTTGGGGCAAGCAATCTTGTTGGGAGTGTTTTCTCGAATGTGAGTAAAGGTTGGGCATGTTTGCTAGTCTACCTTGCCATGAAGCACAGAGGTTGACACACCGGGACTTTCCAATTATCCAGCAGTGGTACTGTTCCTTTACCCTTGTGGGTAATAATATGGTAGCTAGGCCTTCAAAATTTATGTGTCTAAACTTTGTTAGTGTTGTTTCTTTGCTATTCTTTTACCCTTCTTGGTCAGAGCGATGTAGTGAGAGTTGCAAGCTTCACGTGTCTCGACTTTGTCAGAGAACTTTGGCAAAGTTATATGTGGTACCCATGAGCTACTGTTGCGTGTGGGAAGTGGGTGATTGAACAGTACGATTCATGTGCTTTCTACTTCGCCAGAAATCTTCGACAGAATGCCCATAATTTCCGCAAAGCTGAGTGTGCGTGTGACAGGTGCTGACAAGGCTGGAAAAGTAGTCTCAACTTTGTCAGAGAACTTTGGCAAAGTTATATGTGGTACCCATGAGCTACTGTTGCGTGTGGGAAGTGGGTGATTGAACAGTACGATTCATGTGCTTTCTACTTCGCCAGAAATCTTCGACAAAATGCCCATAATTTCCGCAAAGCTGAGTGTGCGTGTGACAGGTGCTGACAAGGTTGGAAAAGTAGGTGCCTCTTCGATTTCTGAGATCGGCCCTCGTGGTCTCTGAGCAGCCCAGCTTTTGAGAAAGCAAACCTCTTCGATTTTTGAGATCGGCCCTCGTGGTCTCTGAGCAGCCCAGCTTTTGAGAAAGCAAACCTCTTCGATTTCTGAGATCGACCTTCGTGGTCTTTGAGCAGCCCAGCTTTTGAGAAAGCAAACGCCTCTTCGATTTCTGAGATCGACCCTCGTGGTCTCTGAGCAGCCCAGCTTTTGAGAAAGCAAACGCCTCTTCGATTTCTGAAGCTTCGTCGAGTGCAGATTTTTATAGAGGCTGACATTAAGTTCCAAAGCACACTTGAATATCCACCAGTAGAAGCTCCATTCTTGCACTTCTAAGATCTTGATTTGTCCGACCTCTTCTCTCTTCTACACCTTTGAAAATGTCTGGCCCCTCCGACCGTCGTTTTGACTTGAACCTTGTTGAAGAGGCAGCCCCGCCTTCTCCAGACAACATATGGCGCCCATCCTTCGTCTCCCCTACTGGTCCTCTTACCGTTGGGGATTCCGTGATGAAGAATGATATGACCGCTGCGGTAGTGGCCAGGAACCTTCTCACTCCCAAAGATAACAGACTACTTTCCAAACGGTCTGATGAGTTGGCTGTTAAGGATTCTCTGGCTCTTAGTGTTCAGTGTGCAGGTTCTGTGTCTAATATGGCCCAACGCCTATTTGCTCGAACCCGCCAAGTTGAATCATTGGCGGCTGAAGTGATGAGTCTCAAACAGGAGATTAGAGGGCTCAAGCATGAGAATAAACAGTTGCACCGGCTCGCACATGACTATGCTACAAACATGAAGAGGAAGCTTGACCAGATGAAGGAATTTGATGGTCAGGTTTTACTTGATCATCAGAGATTTGTGGGTTTGTTCCAAAGGCATTTATTGCCTTCGTCTTCTGGGGCTGTACCGCGTAATGAAGCTCCAAATGATCAACCTCTGATGCCTCCTCCTTCTAGGGTTCTGTCCAATACTGAGGCTCCGAATGATCCCCATCCGGTGCCTTCTTTTTCTGGGGCTCTACCGACTGCCGAGACTTCTCCTAAGCAACCTTTGTGAAGGCTCCCTCTTGTTTGTTTATTTTGACTCAAGTATATGTACATATTTGTAATTTATCGGGGATATCAATAAATAAGTTTTCCTTAATTTCAACGTATTGTGTTAAATCACCAAAGCCTTCTTCACTAAGTTCTTTGAATTTTCTTTTGTTGAAGCTTGTATGTTGGAGCTTTGTGAGTGGAGCATGTAGGTTGAGGTAGTGTTCCCTTAATTTCCCGAGCGAGGACAACTTCTCGGTTGGAGACTTGGAAAATCCAAGTCACTGAGTGGGATCGGCTATATGAATCTTAGAACGCCATTGTGTTCTGTCCTGTGTCATGTCCTCCGTTAGATCGCCATAAAAAAAATTATGGCCTCTGCTCAATTTAAAACCACATGTAGAAACATCTGCTCTAATGTGTGCATCACACACATCATACACATTTTAAAACAAACAATAACAATCACAAAAGAACCAAGAGTGATGGCATAAAAATGTCAGGCATGTGGCATCATCTGTCAATGAACAAAAATCAAATGCATCACGTATTCTAGAGGAATAGATAACTAAGAATTCCATTCACATGGTCACCACCACAACAACAAACAATAGAAGCATGAACAAAAACATGCAAAACACATACAGTGTGGTTTTTGCAAAGAGGTTGTAACACTGAAAAACCAGCAGAGCAAGAGGAAAACGGGAAATGGAGAGCAAGGTGGTGCCAAAAGAGAAAACCAAAGTTATCAAATAGCAATTAGCACAAAATATCTTCTTAGCTCTCCTAATTTAATAATTTAAAAGCATTTTTTGTACTCCAACCAAAAGGTGGAGAACTGAACCACAACTGAACAATGAACAAACCAAAAGGAAAAAAATGCATGTTCAATTAGGATCAAACCATAAGCAGCCAAAGAAGAAAAAATTGGTTCGAAACTGAGACTTATCTTTTGAACCAAATGAAACTGCCAACTGGGGAGAACACCTCATCAATTGTTGTGGAAATGACCTTCATCAATTCTTGTGGAAATGACTTCCAGCTGGAACAAAATTACTGAAAACAACCCTACCCTCGCCCTCCCTCCCTGCCTAGCCATCTCTCTGTGCACCCGTTTCCGACAAAAACACAATCAAGCTTTCAGGCACCCCTAACCCTTGATTTGCTCATCCCACCCCTTGTTTCCAAACCACACGACTCTTCCCTCTCTCCTCTTCTCTCTGCCATCCGTGCAGGTCAACCATGGTCTTCTCTATGCCATCTCAGCAGGTCAACCCTGCTCTCTGTCCGTGACTCAAGTAAATTGATAGCAACCAAAAATAGATAATAAAAAACTAAACACAAAGCAATTTCATAAATTTTTATATATAAAGGATCATATCAAAATGGTAAATTCATCCGCCACAAACAATTCATAGCAACCAAACAAACTCAAGGAGCCCAAACACACAAAGCCCATTCTTATAAACCAATGGCATGGATGTAAATAACAATTGCAGCAACATTGCTTTTTTGCAGTGCCAAATTCAATTAAGTAATACTCCTAAAAATATACATATTACATCATAAATACTAATTCTATTTACATCCTTGGTTTCATGAAAGGGAGTTGTTAGTGATACTGTAAAAAAGTTATTGCATTGTCAGTTGAATACATATGTAAAACAAAGCAAAGTGAAAAGACACAGTTTAATAGTCCAATGAATTAAAAAAATCAGAAATGTGAGTTTTCACAAACAATTACTAAATTAATTTGAAAATTAAAATGGATGTAACAACTAACTGACCATCCTAAATCTCCTACTTAATTCTGTGAGCCACATTATTTGATATATGTAGTCTATTGTCATTCAACTTCACACATGTTTGAGCAGAGGACTCCATGAAAGCTACAATGTCCATAAAATGTAATTATTACTAATTGTAAGCAATGTAATCAAACATACATAAAATGGTACGATCTAGTTTTATTCCTTTCCACAAAGCTCTCAGGTTCGACTCTTATGAAATGCTGAGTTCAATACAAATTATTAATGAAAGAAACACTCCAGCATCTTTTGAGTTTAAGTACTACTACTTAAACATGTTAACACACCCATAAGCTAACTAATTTTAATTAGTCTTTGATGCACTTTTTATGTACTTATATGAAGAACCAACAGAGTGAGTAAAAACAAATTCTTAGTAAAAGAATTAGCCAATTCTAATTAACAACTACTAATCAAACTGCAAAAGCAACATATGAGTTTTTCTGGCTTCAAAGTTCAAACATAGAACCAACATAATCAAAGGTCTTCATATGCATTATGAGAAAAAACTCATTACGGTATCAGAAATCATAACTTAAAGCTAAACCAAAAAATGTAAGAGACACACAATTGATGTTCTTTATATCCATCTAAGAGATGGGCAAGTAAATTTTGTGAAGAAGTACACCTGCTGGTTTGTCCAACCTGAGAAGATATTAAGTTCTTATTGAAGATTAATTGCTTGAGTGGTTTATTTATTTATGTGATTTCTATTTTGTTGAGAAAATGATACCTCCATAAAAATTCAAAAAAAAAGAAATAAATAACAGCGCAATCAAATCATTTTTTATGTCCTATACAGTCTGGTTGAAGGTGCCCGAATCAAAACAAAATGGATATCTGCAGACTTGCTTGCTCTAAGGACACAACGATTTCCAACTTTAGTAGAATCACATCTAACTCTATCAATTACTTCTGAAATAGTAAAAAACCATGAAATTGTGCAGTCACTAAAGACCTAAATACTGAAATCCCAAAAGAAAAACAACCCAATTCATAAATTAATGAATGAAAGGAGTATAAAGTTCAATCATACACTAAGAAGACTAAGAAAAGATGTAGAAAGTCTTCTCATAAGAAAATTTGTATAAATTACTAATTTAGTCCTCCTCGGGCTTAAAAATACCATGTACTACATACATTAATGTAATCAATAGCTCAGATAATTCAGGAGGCGAAAACCAAAAGCCAAATTTTTTCATTTCATGCATTGAAAACAGACTCTTCAGTCTATACAGTCCAAAAGGATATAATACTACCTGAGGACCCTCAGATCACTTGAAAGTGTATCCCAAGTGTGAAGGCTGTCAGCGAAATTGAACTCCTGGGTTAAGAGGAGGGTGATCCACTTAAATGCATAAAATTGGGATTGACCTGTCATTTAAAATAGGAGCCTAGTCAGTCCTGTATAAAGAATTCTAGTGACTTAAATATGATATTCTCGAATAACCATGAAAACCTTAACGTGATGAATATTTAAGCAGCATTTTACTACAGTTGGTCACCAAAAACATATATTGGAAAATCAAATTGAAAAATCCAACATAACCCAAATTTACATCAACAAACAAAAGATGCTACAGCAAAGAAAAAGAGAGCCAAGAACGGAATTTTACTTCATCTATGCCGATAACTGTCTGAGAACGAAACAAAGACCAATTGGAATGCAAAAAATAATGAGGTGAAATCAGCATACGGAAGTGTTATTAAAGTGAAATTATCCACTATGGTTTGACATATGGATAATTTCGTCTAAGAAAGAGAAATAAGCATATGGAAGCGTTATATATACATATATATAGAGTTTTTGTGCTAATTTGTTGTGTATTGGGAAAGAAAATAATGTAGTTATCATTACTTATTGGTTTTGAATTTGGGTGTCTGGAAGACTTAATATTTGGTTTAGTTTGTGTAGTTTTTTTTTTTTGGGTATCTTTGTTTTCTTCTAATCATGCAATTTCACGTTGTATGTTTGAACGCTTTTGTTTCAAAAGACCTGACAAAAATGAGAAAAGAGAATGGAGACCTTATGGCATGTTGTTGGTTGAATGCTATATGAGAATACAGAAAGGCCAAACCTTTGGGGTTATTTTAAGTTAAAAAAATATTGATGCATCAAATACACTTAATGCACACTCCCAAATGCAGTCTTCATGTTCCCATCGCAACACTATGCATCTAAATCCTATACTCAATTCATAAAGGTTATGAAGACCCCATCAATTAAGGGAATATAATTGCAATATGCATTATTAGTTGATATCAACCATGCATATCTCACACAACTAAGAATGCAGGGCCAAAACCAGAGTATACTTACATAGGTGTTATTTCCTATTTGCATTTTGATAAGTCTGATGTTTTAGCAATCATCCAGCATCCCACACATGGCATAATTGTTTGTGGGATGACACAACCCATGACACAACTGGAGTCTAATTCTACAGAACCCATGACACTAAACAATCCAAAATTAACGGATTACAGTGACAACATTCCAACAAAAGAAAGAAGACCAAAAAAATTATCTATTCTAAAGTAATTTAGTTCCATCATGCATAAATCAAGGCAGTCACGTAAGGCTAGTATCTATAGTAATCCCTCACATAGTGCAGCCCCCTAGCAATCTAACAAAGAAAGATTTATGTAAAAAGAGAAAAAGAAAAAGAGCTTTAAATGCGAGTTGTTTGGTATGGTTTTCGTTTTCTCTTTTCTTACAAACTAAGCATACATCTATCCATCCATCAAAGCTATGTTGAACTCAATTTTGCTCTGAAATCTCTATTTAGACTTAGTATCGAGAAATAAAAAGACTTATATGCAAAAGATAACTCATTCATCACAAAGCAACAATACATTTGCAGTAAATGTTCAAGTCAGAAAATATTGATCATCATGAATTGCAGCATTAGCATTCCAATTAGAAACTTGTAGCCATAAAATTCAACATTTCACTACCACGTTTGATCGCATTAAACAATCCAATTATCGATAATTACCTTGGCAGAAGCTTGAATTTCTCTGGCAGTCACATGCAAAACAAGTGCATAACCTTAAACCCTCCGATTTTTGCTAATCAGATTTAAACTCAAAACCAAATCATTAACAGCATCATTATACTAAAACTAAATCATTAGCAGCAGTATTATTAACTGATTAATTAAACTAAATCATTAACAGCAACACTATTAACTGATAAATTAATTGACCTTCAAACAAAAAAAAAATGGATTAATTAACAAATAACAATAACGAAAATTACAAATTTACTGGCGACGTAATCCATGGCTGTGAGATCCCCACTCTTCCCTTTCCCTCTCTCTCTGTCGCTCTGTCTCTGTCCGCTGGCGGTCTTACGGAAACATGATATCTTACACAAAACCCATGAATCCAACTGAAAAGGCCAAATTTAAATGAACCAAGACAAACAAAATATCAAACACAGTTCATTGTATCTCTTTGAATTTTAAATCACATGGTGTTGCCCAATTTATTATCGTCTAGCATTTCATATACTCATGCATTAGATAAAAAATGATATCTATGTTAAAATTACTTGGACTGCTTTATCATGACTTAAGAACGCAAGTCCAAATCATAGTATCTACATATTCCTTTAGATTATGTAAAACACTTAAACAAAATCCTCACTTCTCACTACATGTTTAAGATGCATGAGCCCATACAAACCGCTTCACCGTTCACCTATACCCTCAGTGCTATAAATCCAAATAAAAAAACCAATAAGTAAAACTGGCTGCTAACCAAGCATCCTTTGAACAAATTAAGAAATTCAAATAAAATTAAACACAAAAAAAAAAAAAATAAATAACACAAAAGATATGCTTGAATTGTTAATCAAATCAACACACACAAAAAGTTAACAGTGCGAGAAACAACAGCAAGCCTACCAGCAACAGCAGGCACATCGTGTCACACATACCCATATTGGAATCGAATGCACTTTCACATATGCGTTGTCACAAGGATGCAAATTAATTGCTGCATTTATATAATCAAATATAAATCACAAACATACTCCAAAAACCAAAAAGAGAACGCTGGAAAGGAGAAATTAGAAAAGCATATTGAAGAACCTTCAAAGCATATTAATAATCTAATGAATGTGATTTAAGAAACAAACCCCTTTTCAGGCATGACTAATCAGATCCTGCTCTTGCATTGCTGGTTTCACATCTATACTCAAAAAAAAAAAAAAAAAAAAGTCCACACACAAATCAACCAACAAATAAAAAAAAAAATCCTCTTTTTTCAATCACTTTCTCATCCAAATAGAACAGACACTGAAAAACGACTATTCACCTGTATGGGGGAACAACCTGCTAATACCCTTAATGGCCAAAGCCAACACAATCTCCTATAATTTCCTCATACTTCGTTTGTCTTTCACAATTTACAAATGCAAAATTTGGATGATGCAGTGAAAGATCATGCTACAAATTCAAACACAAAAATCCAAAATAAACACAAATTCAACATTCACAATGCAAAAATCCAAACTAAACACAAAATCAATGCTTTCAAAGTCATATGGCATACTAGCTTATCACAATTCTTTATTATAAATATACCCACATTATATATGGATAATTTTAAATAAAAAATAAAAGATAACCAAATCATACACTGGTAATTTCCATATTCCCCCAGCAAGCAAACCGTTGATGGGCTCCCCTTGAAAGCTTAGTTAGTAAACACGCCCATCTGCACAGGCACTTCAGAACTCAATTCATACACATAGGAGAGAGAGAGAGAGAGAGAGAGAGGGAGAGAGTACCACAAAGTCCCAATTTTCAATCCCACTGCAACTTTGAACTAAATCAAAATCCAAAAATTAGGTAAATTTAATATGTACCTTCACAGATTTGCGAACTCGTACAGTCATTGGTGAGTTGACTCGGCCTTCGGGGCTGCGTGTAGACTCATCATCCTTGCGAACTGCAATGCTCGAGTCACCGAATCAATAGGCACAAATATACATGGGAAGAGGCATAAGTTGAAACATGTGCAACATAGGTATATTAAATAAATGCGAAAACAACCATTAATACACTTGTAAGCAAGAAACCACGCACGGTGCCCTTGGTGCAAATAGACCAACAACCAAAGCGTTTTGAGCTCCTCCCATCTGCGTTTCCTTAGAATCTTCATGATACACATGATATTACAACCAACAAAATAGCTTAAGCATGTTACAGTGGCAATATAGAATGCCCAAATAGACTTAACTTCCACAAAGCAATAAGCTATAACTTCCCTACTTTTGCTTATTAGAAATTTCAATTAGAACAAATAATACTTGTGAGGGCAAGGTCATCAGAAGGTCATTCAGAACCACTTCCCGGTGCACCAGACTCAGCCCGGCGAGGTGGTTTTTGGCTAGCCGTGGGTTGAATTCCTACATACTCCATGCTTATCTAATAATTCAAATCAAAATTTTCATTCCAAGTTCCAATACAACATTCTTCAAATCAATAACTTCACAAAGCTTATAATTCACAAAAAATAAAAATAAAAAACACTAACAATTTCAACTTTATCATTTCAGTAACCTTGTGGTTCATTCGAAGTCTTTTACCGCAAAGAAAAAACAAAGAGTGAGCATAATTAACGCACAAATTTTCAAACAAAAAAAACCTACATTCAACTTAATAATTTCACAAAGCTTATAATTCACAAAAAACAAAAGAAAAACACTAACAATTTCAACTCTATAATTTCACTAACCTTGTGGCTCATGCAAAGTCTTTTTACTGCAAGAAAAAAAAAAGAGTGAGCAACAATTAAAATACAAATTTTCAAACAAACAAAAAAACCTACATTCAACTCAATAATTTCACGAACCCCAAAAATTACAGAAGGTAAAGGCAACGGAGGTACCTCTCAGGGTCGGGAGGAGGGAGTTCACCATAGGCGGGGAGAAGAGATCGAGAGATCGTTTGAGGGGTTTGAGACTGAGATTCTTCCATAAACAATATATGGTACCTAAAATTAAGAGATCGAGAGATCGTTTGAGGGGTTTGAGACTGAGATTCTTCCATAAACAATATACGGTACCTAGAATTCCCAAGTTTTCAAATGGAAATGAAACATTTACAGATCTTTTATAAAAAAAATTAATTAAAAGGTTGAGAGAACTCATATCCGAATCATGCTCATTGCTGATATTAACACCCATTTACAGCAGCCCTTGATTTGTGGAATTCCCACGCCCAACTCCATCACCTCTGTCTCTGCCATCCCTCTTTCCGTCACAACCATACCCATTTTGGACCCACTCCTCAATCCCGACACCAACACTTGATTTAAGGAGGAAAAATCAATCCAACACTCTTTTTGGCAAGCCTCACTCCTCCCTCTCCCTTCCCCTCCCTGCCAATCCACGCCCATCTCCCTCGTTGTAGCTCTGCAACCCACGTTTTTTGGCAGACCTCCCTCTCCCTTCCTCTCCATGACATTCCACACCCTCCTCCCCCATTCCATAAACCCAGCCCAAGCCTTACCCCAACTCTGGCCTCCTCACTTTCTCGAAACCAACTCTCAAACCCTAGAACGCAGCACTCTCACTCTCTCGCAACCCACTTTGAGTGACACAGATGCAACAACCCTCGCCTTCTCTCCCGCCGTCGCCTAACCCCAAAATCGTGCTCTCCCTCTCTCTCTCTCTCTCTCTCTCTCTTTCTCTTCCCAAATCAAGCATCACCACTCAATCCCTTTTCTTTCTCTCCTTCGAATCGTACACCCCCAGTGACTTTGTCTGCCTACAAGTCGCATTCATTCCTCTCACCAAATCCCTATCTCTCTCCCTCAGTGTTTCTCTTCTCTCTCTGCTCGCTCGGTCTCTCTCTCCCGACGGTATGCTCTCACCGAGTCCCACTACAGCTTAGAAAGAAAGGAAATGAAAGTCTCTAACCCACCCAACCCGTTCGAAACCCTACAGACCAAACTGACCATTGCACCCTTGCCTTTCCACGATCATCAACACACGGCATGAAGATCAGCGGCAGAAAGAGTCAGTGGCAACCTCGTAAATAAAGTGAAATTCGGCTCCAAAGACTATTCATTTGTACAGTGCAATTGAAAAGCTTCTTTAGACTAAAGTAATAATAGTTAATTTGGTTTGTATATCAGCTTTTTCCGTATATTTTTCGCCTCATATTCGTATGATAATTTTATTTTGTGTCTCTGGCTTTTAGTTTCATGGATGCACATGAAACCCAATAATCTGCATCCGAAATCTTTCAGCGGAGTTCGACTTCATATGCCCGTTGTGAAAAGGTCAGCGTCAATAGTTGTTAAGGCCTCCTCTCACATTGATGGAACTGCTGCTGCAAATGAGGGCAGTGAGCCCCTTCCAGATAGCAAGGAAGAGGCGGTGGTACCTGTCGACAAGCTTCCTTTGGAGTCAAAGCTGCAAGAGCAGCTAGAGCAGAAGAAGAAGATGCAACTGGCGAAGAAAATAAGGCTTCGCAGGAACGACTTGTTCGCAAGCAAAAACTGAGAAAAAAAGGCAGATGGCCTCCATCAAAGATGAAGAAGTTAAAGAATGTCTGAGGTTTACCTCATGCTTTCTTGCAGGTTTAGTTCTGACCCTTTTTGTTTATGCGGACGCTTGATTTTTGTTATTGCCAGATCAAATGTCTCTTTATATTGATGTAATTTCTTAGTTTGAATCTTGATGATGTCAATGAAAATAGTATTGCCCAACATGATCTGAACTAGGATTATAGATGGCAGAAATGCATTTGCTTTTTCCCTATCGCAGATGTGAGAAATTTGGTTGATTTAGCAATTCTTTCATCTAAAATTGTAGAAATTGGCTCAAGTTCTGCTCCAACAGTTACAGTAAGTTAAACCAATAATGCAGGGTAGGCTGCTTGGCACAAAAAACCCTGTAACTGAAGTTTGTTTGCAACCCCTAGAATGTAGAAGTTGTCTCCCAATATTTTTTTTACTCGCATAATTATCTCTTCAATATGATGAATCCGAATCCGATCATGTTTTTTGCCGCGTAAGCATGTAGAGATTGACATTCAGTGTCGCGGCGAATTTAAGTATTCCATGACTCTGTCTCTGTGTGTAGGCTCTTCTAAGATCAACCCTCTAGTTTGGAGTTTTATCCACTTAACTCTCAGTTTTTAGGGGAGACGTTAGAAATCAACTACCGTAGAACACCAAACAGCGGCCTCCCTATTCTGATTTTAGGGGGTTTTCCCCATTTTCCCACCAGAACCAACAACAACAACAAAGTTTTATCGCACTAAGTGAGGTCGGCTGTATGAATCCTAAAACATCATTATGTTCGGTTATATGCCACATTTTCCGTTAGATCCAAGTACTCCAAGTCTTTTCTTAGAATCTCTTTCCAAGTCTTCTCTTAGAATCTCTTTCCAAGTCTTCCTAAGTCTTCATCTACCTCTTCGGCTTTGGACATGTGTCTCGTAATCGCATTTTCTAACCGGAGCGTCTGTAGGCCGTCGTTTCAAATGTCCAAACCACCTTAACCAATTTTCTTTCATCTTTCTTTCAATTTCGGCTACTCCTACTTTACATCCTCATTCTTAATCATATCATTTCTAGTGTCAATACATAAATATGTTTAATTTTTTTCATATTCGAGGAGCGTTTTTATAGTTAATTTGGTTTGTGTATCAGCTTTTTTTGCTTTGGGCGAAGGCTGAAGATCTATTTCGGATCTGGTGTGGATCTTTTCTTTAGCTGGTGGAGAAATAAAGTTTTGAGTTTTGGATCGATTTATAAGAGGAGCAGACGATTTCACTAGTAGATCTGCAAATTCACGGCGCCTTTTTACCTTTGATGACGAGCAACTACTTTGGCCCTCCAACGGGGTGGTGGGGAGAATTCAGCGGAATTGTCATTTCCATTTTGAGGTGCATCTTTGTTGAGACGGTGCAAGTGTTGCCCTCTGTTGGGTGTTGCTGCAACACTAGTGTTTAATGTGAAACAGATTCTATTGCTAATTTGTTGTCGGCTCTGATGAGTTTTGTCTGTCATACCACGCTTCAATTTTTGTATCGCAAAACCCTCCCTATGCTGGATTGATTGTATTATTCCTAACATGTTTGCTCCCGTATGACGAATGAAGAAAATTCTCCTTTTCATCCAAAAAAGAGAGTGTTGGTCTTGAAGGTGAAAACCAACCAAGGTCTCCTTCCGTTATAATTTTGCCAAATTTTTTTTATTGTCCTAATTTGGCGGAGATATGGGTCTTACAAGTCTAATTAGGTGATTCCGCTTAGAAAGTAATTTAAAATCATAAATAAAGAAAAGTGATTAAAAAACATAAAAAACAAGTAGTGGGTTGGTGTTTGGGGGCAGGTAGCAGAAGATCACCCTCTTAGAAAGTAATGTAAAATCATAAATAAAGAAAAGTGATTAAAAACCATAAAAAAAAACAAGTAGTAGGTTGGTGTTTGGGGGCAGGTAGCAGAAGAGAGTTTCTTTTTCAATCATTTTATGTGGGTAGAAGAAAAAGTGAAGATAAAATAGGCTTTGAGAATGAGAAGGATGCTCTTTCCTTCTAATCTTTATTTATTTATTTTTTTTTATTGTGATTAAATTACTTCTACATTTTATATTATTTTTTTATAAAAACAAAAAGACAAAAATATATGAGATCAATGATGCTTTTATTGGAGATTATGAGGGGAAGATGCGCCAGATTTAACAATACACGTATTTCATTTTATTTGGAGTTTTTTTATTTATTTTTAAATGTCAAATAAAAAAAGTTAACCGAGTTATCTCTTAATTAAATCATAACACGGGATAAATATTGCAAAAAAAAACACAACGGAGACACAAAACAAGGGGGACAGCAGGCTTATGGCTAGTCATCAATGGCGGCTCCCTTGACGCCACACCAACCCATTTATCTATTTTTATAATTGAATAATTTATTTGTACACCCACATTTGTTGTAGGGTATAACTGGAATATGAAGTTTATGCGGGGCAAGAGGTAAAATTCATTGGGTTTAAATAAAATTTTCTTTTTTTCATCGAGTCTTTTCTAGAAAGATTGATCTCATTTAAAAGTCGTTCGTCTATATTTGTAATATCCTGTTTCGAAATTTACTATTTATTTTTGTGTTTGAATTTCTAGGTGTATTTGAGTTTTATTTATATATTTTACAACCTTGAGAAAATTGGTTTGTTGGGCATTTTGGACATTTTAAATTTCACTTTGGTGTTTGGAGGTGGGTTTAGAGACATGATAGAGAAATCACTGCAATCCATGGTGACGAAATGAAATTCTCTATATGTAACTGTTCCAACTTGATATATTTTTTATATTTCTTTTCTGTACTTTAAGTATTTTGACTATATGGGGAGGTACTGCATATTTCGATGACGAAACTTTTATAAATGATAGTTGTGATTAGAAACTCTGTCAACTTTCGGAGTATTTTAATAAATATTAGTTGTGACTAGAAACTCTCTAATTTTTTTTTTTGTGTGCATGCATGAAAAGCATGGGGTAATAATGCTTCGATCATCCCATTATCATACTAAATTAAAAGAGGAAATTTACGAACAAAGGGGACACAAAACCAAACCTCATTGAGGAAATAACAGAGCAAGTAAGACAGAAGGGGAACCTAAAATCCACCCTATGTACAAAGTAAAACATATACAACAACAACAAAAAAACATTTTCTCACTAAGTGATTATGTGTCACGTCTTCCGTTAGACAAAGTGAAACATATAGTGAAACAAAATTATTTGAAACGATAATTAGTAGAAGCAAAAAGATCATGTATTAATCAGAAGCTGCACACATAAAGGAACATTGGAATAACAGTAATATGCAATATGATCTTTGAAAAATCTCTGTTAAATTGAAGAAACAATTCAAAGGGATAGGTTGATTTTGACAAAAATATCATCAGTTTAACAAAAAAATTTCACAAAATAACTAAAATAATTGACGGTGGACAATCTGAATGACCAATCTATCAATTTTAAATTTCATATATTAAAGTTAAAAGTTATGTCAATCTTATAAATCATTTTAAATAAAAAAAACTTAATAAAAGGACAATACTTGGGCCCTCTCACTAGTAAAGACCAAATTTACTCACCAAATTATGTGGACTAATCATTTTAAAACACCTATAAACTTCCAATACTTGCAATCTTTGTAACCAAACAGAAATTCTCGCTTAAAACACCTATAAACCTCCAATACTTGCAATCTTTGTAACCAAACAGAAATTCTCGCTTAAAACACCTATAAACACCTATAAACCTCCAATACTTGCAATCTTTGTCCACTCAATCTTTCGTCCTCCACAACCATAGGAGGTCCAACCACGGCTAACTCGTCGACTCCACCATCATCAACTTGGTACGAGACTCTCCGGAACGACGACGCCCGTCACAGGAGGCCATCTTTAGCAAACGCCACGACGAGTCGATCTTGCTGTAGAAGAGAGGGATTGGAGATAATGGCCAGAGGGGTGAAGGATTGGTGGTCGGTCGCCGGAGAAGGATTGTCCAGATTTGAAAAAAAAGGGTTTTCAAATGGGTAAATTATTGCTAGATAATTGTTTTTGTTTGTTCATATGTTTGAAATGGGGTGATGATGATGAGAGCACTGGCAGCCATGATGGTTGGAAACGAATGGAATATACGGGAAGTTTGGATGCGTGACTTACTTAAACAACGGGGTGTTTGGTTGCTAGTTTAAATAATGGAAAGTTGGAAACGTTGGTATTTTGATATGAGTTCAAAGTAACTAAAAATTGGTATTTCAAAAGTTAAAAATCACTAAAAATTGAATCTATGTCAAAAGTAGGTCTATAAAATTATATCTATTTCAAATTTTTCCTTAATTTTATTGGGCCACAAGTGGATCCTCTCAAGTTACTAAAATATGAATGTTGCTTTCTTTCATTTGTTTTTGTTAGTGGACTTTTTAGCCTAAGCGACCGTTTCTTACTTTAGCCAAAGCGACCGTTTCTTTCCTGGCAACTTCCAAGATCCCCTCTTGAAGATGCATCCCATTTTTCTAGTGAAAACCAGTGAAGGGGGTCGTTGACCTTGAGTTTGTTAAGGGGCTACACGAGACTCACATTAGGCTGTCGATCTTGTGCTTGTTGATGGCTTCTTCTTCTTCTTCATCTGTTCCTGATTGGAAATATGATGTCTTCTTGAATTTTCGAGGCGAAGACACTCGCAAGACCTTCATCGCCCATCTCTACAAAGCTCTAGTTCAGAACTCAATCAACACCTTCATTGACGCTGAAGAGCTCAGAAAAGGCAACGGCCTTTCGCAGCTACTGACAGCTATAAGCGACTCGAGGCTTTCAGTTGTAGTTATTTCTCAAAACTACGCTTCTTCCACATGGTGCTTGAAAGAACTCGTCCAAATCCTGCAATGCATGGATCAGAAGAAGCAGATTGTGATTCCCATTTTCTACCAAGTAGACCCATCTCATGTTCGTAAAATCAAGGGAAGTTTTGAGGAAGCTTTTTCTAAACACGAACATGATCCTAACGCCGACATGGAAGAAGTGCAGCGGTGGAGGTCCGCTTTACAAAGAGCCCCCGATTTATGTGGCTGGGATTCACAAAATTGCCAGTAACTCATTCCTTCATAATCTTATTTACTTACTAGTTTACAAGTTTAGCTAATTTCCTGTTTTGGTCTTTTTAGTTTATAATTGATGTTAATACTGTTGGAATTGAAAAGTTTACTAACTCAACACCAAAATATGTGGGTGATAAGTTTACAAACTCTATCACACCTCTCACTTTGCACTCTCAATAAAATTGGACAAACAAAAGGAAAGAAGTAGCAAGCTTGGTGATAACAAACACTTTGAAATATTAGAAGAGTTTACAACTCTTAAAGCTTACAAGCTGAAAATGAGAATGGGATTGGAATGGATGATTCTAAAGCCTAGCAAGAAGGCCTATTTATACAAAACAGAAATTGATAAACAATACAACAACACATACAATGAATGATGGTGTTTACCATCTTTCCACTCTTTCAAACACATGCAGCAACTTTGGATAGTTGGCACACACATACATTGCATCCTTCCAGTTTGCAAACACAACCTTTCGGCTAGCACACAGCTGCTGTCTTTCAACACACTTTCAGCTGGCACATGGAGAAAACTTTAGTCTTTGCAGTTGCAGCAAGTGTGAATACAACCTGTAAAGAAACTAACAGCTAGCAGCTGCCATTTACAACCTGTTTTGATTTGAATTTCCAACACACCTCCTCAAATCAAAACGCCTTCATTCCTAGCATTTCACGTAGCAGCCGAAATGATTCAACTGGTAGTGGCTTAGTGAAGATGTCTGCCACTTGTTCCTTCGTGTGACAATAGACAAGTTCGATTGTCTTTTGCTTTACATGATCCCTTAGAAAATGGAACCTGGTATCAATGTGCTTGCTCCTTCCATGTTGAACAGGATTCTTTGCAAGCTTGATTGCAGACATGTTATCCACATGAATCACAGTCGATTCCACTTGTGGATGACACACTGACTTCAACAGATTTCTTAACCAAATTGCCTCACACACTGTTGAGGCTACAACAACATACTCGGCTTCACATGATGACAAAGCAACAATTGATTGCTTCTTTGAAGTCCATGAGAAAGCTGTTGATCCTAGAAAAAACACATAGCCAGTTGTGCTTTTCCTTTCATCTTGGTCACCTCCCCAATCACTATCTGAATAACCAAATAATTTTGCATCTTCACCAAAATTATAAAACAGACCATAGTTTAGAGTACCTCTTATGTACCTCAAGATTCTCTTGGCAGCCAGCCAATGAGACTCCCTTGGTGTTTCCATGTACCGACTCACGAGTCCAACACCATAAACTATATCAGGTCTTGTGATTGTAAGGTACCTTAGACTTCCAACCAAGCTTTTGTACACGGTTGAGTTTACAAACTCACATTCTCCTTCCTTGGACAGCTTCAATCCAGTTACGACTGGAGTGTTGACAATATTGCACTTATCCATATTGAATTTCTCCAATATATCTCTCATGTATTTTTGTTGAGAGATGTAGATACCGTCACTTTCTTGCTTCACCTCTATGCCAAGAAAGTATGACATTAATCCATTGTCAGTCATCTCGAATTCACTGAACATGGATTGCTTGAACTCATAGAACATTGCTTCATTATTTCCTGTAAACAGCAAGTCATCTACATAGAGACAAATAATTAAGAACTCCCCTTTTGCACCATTCTTCATGTAAACTGAATGCTCGTATGGACATTTCTGAAATCCATTTTGGTGAAGGTAGTTATCAATCCTTGAGTTCCAAGCTCGCGGTGCTTGCTTGAGGCCATACAAAGCCTTCTTCAAACGATACACCTTTTTTTCTTCTCCTTGTACTTGGAAGCCTTCCGGTTGTTCCACGTACACTTCTTCCTCAAGAACTCCATTAAGGAAGGCTGACTTGACATCTAGTTGATAAATTTTCCATTTATGATGAGCGGCAAGAGAGATTAGTAATCTTACCGTGTCAAGTCTTGCAACTGGAGCATAGACTTCATCATAGTCCACTCCATACTTCTGTTTGTAGCCCTTTGCTACAAGCCTTGATTTGTACCGATCCACACTCCCATCTGCAGTGCGTTTGATCTTGTACACCCACTTGACACCAATTGCCTTCTGATTTGGTGGGAGCTTTGTCAACTCCCAAGTGTCATTCTTCTCGATGGCATGGATTTCTTCCTCCATGGCTATTCTCCAACGATCTTCTTCCACAGCTTCATTGAATGAGAGAGGCTCGTGGTCTGCATACAAGCAGAAAAAGTTGGTTTCTTCTTCTTCTTCTTGTCCATATATTTCGGTGAGACTTCTTAGCCTCACTGGAGTTGAGGAGCTGCTTTCTTCACTAGATGTAGGACCACTCCTTGCAGTTCTGTGCAATGGAGTTGTTGTGGTTGTTTGAGCAGGTTGTTGCTCAACAGGTGGTACAACTTCCGGTTCTTCAAAATCAGTGGAGACGATCTTCTCTTTACTGACTTCTTTGTTATTCCACTTCCATGCCTCTTCCTCACTGAAGATGACATCTCTACTAACCACTAGTTTGCCAGTTAGTGGGTTGTAGAGCTTGTATGCCTTGGACTCTTCACTATAGCCCACAAACACACACTTTTCACCTCGATCATCAAGCTTCCTTCTCTTGGCTTCTGGAACTTGAGCATATGCAACACACCCAAAAACTCTTAGGTGTGCAACACTCGGCTTGTATCCACTCCAAGCTTCTTGTGGTGTCATCCTCTTGACATTCTTTGTTGGACATCGATTCAACAAATAAATCGAACAAGCTACAACTTCTCCCCACAATTCTTTTGGCAAATTCTTCTCCTTAAGCATGGACCTTGTCATGTCAAGGATGGTTCGATTCTTTCTTTCGGCTATCCCATTTTGCTGTGGGGTATAGGCAGCAGTCAGTTGATGCCTAATTCATTGCTCCTTGCAGTATACTTGGAAAGCATTGGAGGTGTACTCTCCACCTCTATCTGATCTCACAGCCACAAGCTTGTGGTTGCTTTCAGCCTCTGTGAGTGCCTTGAACTCCTTGAAGATTTTTAGGGCAGCCGACTTTTCCTTGAGAAAATAAACCCAAGTCTTCCTACTAAAATCATCAATGAAAGTAATAAAATACCTATTACCTCCATAAGACATAGGATCCAATGGACCACATATATCCGTGTGTACCATCTGCAGTGGTGCCTTTGCTCTCCATGTATCACCAACAGGGAATGATAGTCGTGCTTGCTTGCCAAGCACACAACCTTAACATACTTGGCGTGTGACTTCAATCTGGGGTAGACCACGAACCATTCCTCCACTTGACAGCAACTTTAGGCCATTGAAATGAAGATGGCCAAATCGGAGATGCCATTTCCATGACTCATCTTCCATTACACAGATGTTGCAACTCCCAATCTTTGTGTTCAACTTCAATGGGAACATTCGGTTCTTTGACATTTGAACACGTGCAATAAGTTTTCTCCTTGCATTCCTGAGAGTGAGAATCCTCCATATGTATAATATACCCTTTCTGGAGCAGTTGACCAATGCTCAGAATGTTGCTCTTCATACCTGGTATGTAGTAAGTATCGGATATGTATTCTTCTCTACCATCCTTTTGGATGATCTTGATCTTCCCTTTGCCTTCAACTGGCAGCTTTGAGGAGTCACCAAGACTCACAGATCCATAAGGCCCATCTTTGAGTTCAGAAAAAAACTCTTTCTTTCCACACATGTGGTTGCTTGCACCAGAGTCTAAATACCAAACATCTTGTTGGCTACTGTTATCATGGTGTGCTAGTAAGACTGTTAATTCCTCACCAGCATTTCCATTTGATTCTGCCATGTTGACATGCTCACCATTTTTATATGAACATTCATTTGCATAATGTCCATATTGCTTGCAAGTGTGACATTGGATATGCGCCTTTCCTCGGGTAGATCTCCACTCTTGAGATTGACCTCGGTTTTGTTCATAGCCTCGACCTCTTCCTCGGGCTCATCCTCGGCTACGGTTGGATGAACTCCCACGACGTGAGTTCCACTGCCCACGACCTTTATTTGGTTTGTCAATTTTCAATTTTGACTCCAAAGCTTGCTCTAGTGTTGTGGGTGCTTGCATTCTTCTGAATGCGTTGCTCGTGAACTAGGAGGGATCCTAGTAGCTCCTCTGCGCTCATCGCCTCCAAATCCTTGGATTCCTCAATGGCAGTCACCACATGCTCAAACTTAGATGTGAGTGACCGAAGTATCTTCTCCACAACTCGTACTTCATCGAGTCTCTCGCCATTTCTCCTCATCTGATTTACTATCACAATGAGCCTTGAGTGATAGTCGGAGATGCTCTCCCCTTCATTCATGTGAGCAGTTTCAAAATCTGCTCGAAGTGACTGTAACCTCACTTTCTTGACTCGATCTACTCCTTTGTAGATTGTACTGAGTGTGTCCCATACTTGCTTGCTCGTTGTTGCTTCTGCAACCTTCTCGAACGTTGAATCTTCTAATCCTTGATAGAGAAGATACAACGCCTTCTGGTCCTTCTTTCGTAAATCCTTGAGAGTGTTCCTTTGATCTGCAGTATATGTGGCTTCTTGCTCGGTAGTGGGTACAACATACCCATTACTGACAACTTCCCATAGCTCTTGTGATCCAAACAATGCTTTGAATTGGATGCACCATCATAATTTTCTTTCTTCAATGTGGGAACTTGGAGCTGCACTAAGTTGGATGCCATAACTGCTGCACCTGCCAGAATGGTATTCTGGCTCTGATACCAATTGTTGGAATTGAAAAGTTTACTAACTCAACACCAAAATATGTGGGTGATAAGTTTACAAACTCTATCACACCTCTCACTTTGCACTCTCAATAAAATTGGACAAACAAAAGGAAAGAAGTAGCAAGCTTGGTGATAACAAACACTTTGAAATATTAGAAGAGTTTACAACTCTTAAAGCTTACAAGCTGAAAATGAGAATGGGATTGGAATGGATGATTCTAAAGCCTAGCAAGAAGGCCTATTTATACAAAACAGAAATTGATAAACAATACAACAACACATACAATGAATGATGGTGTTTACCATCTTTCCACTCTTTCAAACACATGCAGCAACTTTGGATAGTTGGCACACACATACATTGCATCCTTCCAGTTTGCAAACACAACCTTTCGGCTAGCACACAGCATGGCAGCACACAGCTGCTGTCTTTCAACACACTTTCAGCTGGCACATGGAGAAAACTTTAGTCTTTGCAGTTGCAGCAAGTGTGAATACAACCTGTAAAGAAACTAACAGCTAGCAGCTGCCATTTACAACCTGTTTTGATTTGAATTTCCAACAAATACAACTAGAACCAAGACTTCCTTCCCAACCCTCTACAAAATTGAATACTCACCAACTCTCTGCAAAACTTTCCACTGCCACACCTAGATCTTTGCCATGAGAAGGGAAGAGGAAATTAATATAAAAAAGAGAAATAATGTAGAAAAGACGTCGTCCAACATGAATAAGTAAAAAAAGAACAAGTTAAATTAATTCTTCACCGCAAGATCAATATATATGGCCACGATTAAAAGGTCTATAAAACATCTTGAGAGGATATAGATGACTAGTTCTCTTATATGTTGATTGAACTTAGAAAACATCTTGAGAGGATATAGATGACTAGTTCTCTTATATGTTGATTGAACTTAGAAAAGTGCATTGAGTAAATGAAAGAAGAATAAATTGAGAATTGTTGGGTCGTTACTTTGTGTTTTCAATTTCAATGACAGTGTGATGAGTGTTATATGATGACTAGCAATCGCAGGACTTCACAGTACTGTTTTTCAAATTTGGCAGGGATGATGCCAAGCTTATTGAGTTGATTGTCGATGATATTTTTAAGAAACTTATCAACATCTTATCAAGTGAAAAGAATGGCTTGGTTGGAATGGATTCCCGCTTACAGAAAATGGATTCACTATTATGTCCCGAGGTCGATAACGTTCGCTTTGTTGGAATATGGGGTATGGGCGGTATAGGCAAAACCACCATCGCTAGAGCTATGTATGACAAAATCAATCATCACTTCGAAGGTCGTTGCTTTCTTGAAAATGTCAAGGGACGATTTCCGGCAACTGATGCAGGTGAAGCACCACTAGATATGCAGGCAGAAATTCTATCTAGTATCACAAATATGAAGGTTCCCCGTTCAGAGATTTTGAGAAATGGTTTTCAGAAGATGATGGAAAGAGTTGGTAAGAAAAAAGTTTTACTTGTTCTTGATAATGTGGAGAGTTCATCCCAAATTGAAGCCTTAATTGGAAAGCAACCTTCATTTGGTGGCGGAAGTCGAATCATTATAACAACTAGAGAGAAACAGTCACTAAGTAGACTTGGTGATCAGATATATGAGCCCGAGTTGTTAAATGACGATGATGCTCTCGAGCTGTTTATGCAGTATGCTTTCAGTACAAAGCAACCCACAGAAGAATACGTTGATCTGTCAGGCCATTTCATAAAATATGCTCAAGGTTTGCCTTTAGCACTCAAAGTCTTGGGAGCATTCCTCGATAATAAAAGTGTACTTGTGTGGAAAGATGAGTTAAAGAAAATAGCGAGAAATCCGCACCTGGGAATCCAGACAGTCCTTAGAACAAGCTTTGATGGACTAGATGGTTTGCAGAAGGAAATATTTCTTGATATTGCATGTTTCTTTAAACAAATGAAGAAAGACTTTGCGACAAGGATTATGGAAGGTTGTGACTTCCATCCCCATACCGGATTAGACGTTCTAGTTGGTAGAGCTCTTGTCACTGTCTCATCTGATGGTGTACTCGAGATGCATGATTTACTAGAGGAAATGGGTCGCGAAATCGTACGCCAAGAATCTATAAAAGAGCCTGGGAGGCGCAGTAGGTTGTGGAGCTATGAAGATGTTCATCATGTGTTACGTCGAGAAACGGTGAGAAACGCACTCCCTCCCTTCTATTAATGTAATTGCTTTGAATCTTCTCTCTCACATTAATATTAGTAAATTTAATAATAGTAATAATAATAATAATAATCATAATAATAATATTAATAATAATAATATTATTATTAATATTAATAAAAAGTATAAAGCTTCAACTTTGATCAAAATCCAATTCATGAGAAACATGTGCATTTAGGCGTTATAATCTTAAGTTTTGCACTCATTCAATTTGCAATTTTGGTTATCCAGGCTACAGAAGCAGTTGAAAGCATAATTGTGCGTTGGCCATACTCAAACAATGTGGTGGAATTAGACACCGCTTTTTTTAAAATGACAAAACTAAGACTACTCAGAGTCCATACCCACTATTTACGACCACCGAGCAGGGAATCCGATGATGAATGGAAATACAAGGATCTAAAATTTCTCTCTGAAAAATTAAGTTATCTGTTCTGGCACAAATGTCCCCTAAAGTCTTTATCGTCCAATTTTAACCCAGAGAATCTTGTTGAGATTGACATGCAATATAGTTGTGTTGAACACCTTTGGAAAGGAACTCAGGTACGTTCATCATTTGCCTAAATACTGCTTTTAAATTGTTTAGTTTTTAAATGCCTTATTATGTAGGTAACACATATTTTCCTTCTTGTATATTGACAGCCTCTGGAAAAGTTGAAAATTATCAACTTAAAAGGCTCTTATCGTCTTAAGGAAACACCAGATTTCACTGAGGCAAAGAATCTTGAGAACCTAATTCTTGGTGGATGCACAAATTTATATGAGGTTCACCCATCCATTTCTGCCCTTGAAAAGCTTGTCCTCTTGGATCTAAGTTGGTGCGGCAAACTCAAGACCTTTTCAAGCACCATTCGTATGAAATCTCTTGAAACCCTTGATCTCTCTTTTTGCTCAATACTTGAGAAGTTTCCAGAGATTTCAGAAGTTATGGAGAAGCTTTCAAAACTTTATTTGCAAGGGACTGCAATAAAAGAACTGCCTCGATCAATTAACAATCTTACGGGGCTTGTTACTTTGAATCTTGAATATTGCAGAGAACTTGAGATTCTTCCAAACAGCATTGTTCAACTCAAGTCCCTGCAATTTCTTAATCTTTCTGGTTGTTCAAAGCTCAAGGCCTTTCCAGAAAATGGTGGAAATATGGAAGGATTAAGAGAGCTTCGCTTGGATGAGACATCTGTTGAAGACCTTTGCCCATCAATTTCGTCTCTTGAAAACGTTGAGAGTTTGAGTCTAAAGCAGTGCAAGAAACTTCATAGCCTTCCAAGCAGCATTCACATGAGATCTCTTCGAACCCTTAATCTTTCCGGCTGCTCAAATCTGGATAATTTTTCAGAAATTCCTGAAGTTATGAACCTATTAGAGCTTAATTTAGATGAGACTGCAATTTCAGAACTGCCCTCGTCCATAAAAAAATTTTACGGGACTCGTTATCCTGAGCCTGAAGGATTGCAGAAGATTAAAGATTTTTCCAGGCAGCATTCATATGAGATCTCTTCAAGTCCTGAATGTTTCTGGCTGCTCAAATCTGAAGAATTTTCCAGAGTTTCTAGAAGGTATGGAGAACCTAACAGAGCTTAATTTCGATTGGACTATATTTACAGAAGACTCATCAACATTCAAAAATCTTACAGAGCTTGAACATGAGCAAGCTTCTCGCCGCCGAAAAATTGTTGAGTTTTCAGGGATTGCAATTGAAGAATTGCCATCCATAATTTATAGTCTTACGGGACTTGCTACTTTGACGCTACGGTATAGCAAAGACTTTAAGAGTCTTACAAGCAACATTTGTCAACTCAAGTCCCTAAATTATCTCTCTCTTTCTGGTTGTACAAAGTTTGAGGTGTTTCCAGACATATTAGAAAATATGGAAAGGTTAGCCAGCCTTGATTTGGATAGAACATCTATCAGAGAGCTTCCTGCATCAATTGAACGGCTTCAGGGGCTAGTGTCGTTAAATCTGAAAAAGTGCAAAAGCCTGGTCTATATTCCGGACAGTATCTGCAATTTGTTGAGTCTCGAATGGCTCAATCTCCATGGGTGCTCAGAACTTTCGAAGTTGCCTGAAGACTTACGGTATTTGAAGAACCTTCACATAGGGGGAACTGGTATACGTGGTTACCGCCCTAAACAACAATTCATCACTTTGGCGGATTTGGCTCAGTTTCGAAGCACTGCACCTATGATTAATGCCATCATTGCCATGGTCCCAAACAAGGAGCAAAATGAAGCGGTGGCTGATGGGGAATCCCTCCTCCCCTGGAGCGATGGTTCAGAAATTTTGACAGATCATGAGGAGTCTAGTTATGGGGAAGAGATGAGGCTGCGAGATTTGGAGTTCCTTGAGGCAGAGAGTACACTAGAGGGAACTAGTATACATCAGGACAGCAATCATGGATCAAAGGGTTCCCACCCAAAACGACAAAGTTTCAGCACTTCGGGGTATTTGAATCAGAGCACCGCACCGTTGACTGCGACGGTGGACTCAAGCTGCGAGGAAAAGGAGGCGGTGGCTGTTGAGGCAATTTTGAGTTATCTCAAGCAGTCGAGCCATGAGGAAGAGAAGGAGGAGAAGGCGGTGGCAGCATCAAGGAGAGGTGGGAGAATATGGGGTTGCATCTGTGGATCACGGGGTAATGGGGATTGAGGTATTTGGCGCATCATCACTGATATGTAGTAAGACTTGGGACATGGGAGGTGGAATAAATGGTGATTTTGTGTGGTAGAGTTTATCACTCTTTTGTGTTTTGAGTTGGTTTCTTTATTCTGAGAGCTCTTTTATTTAGTTTTTTGCTTTTTCGCGTATTTCTTTCTTCACCTGCGGTTAGTACGTGGACAGTATTTACTTATCCGTATGTATTGTAAAGTTGTGTTTTTTCTTTCTTTTTTGATCAGGTATGTATTGTTAGTGATTAAGCCTTGAAGCTGATTTCTTAGAATTCAAGTTCCATAGTCTTGTCCTTATTTGTTTGAATTGAAATTAGATGGCTGAGATTAGACTAGCTCATAGGTTCGGATTGTGCCAGCTGTCATAGTAGCGGACTTTGTCTTAGATATACACATGCAAGACATGTGAGTATGAGAGGTGTGTGATGCATGTGAAGTTTGCAACAGTTCCTTCTTGTGTTGTCTTTGAGATTTTTACCAATTCCTATTTTTAATCCCGATAAAATGGATTTATTTGAAGAAGAGTCAGAAACTTCTAAAAAAACCTATCCTCCTTATTTGTCGGATGCTTCAAAAGCTAAGAATATATGCTTAGATCCAATGTGAAGAGGGGCTTACCAGGTACACAAGGGGGGTGTAAACCCAATTTTTTATTATGCTTAAACGAGCCCTTAGTCCGTTTTAGAAGCTGCTTCAAAGCCCTTACTAGACTGGATAGAGGTTTGCGAGTATGAGAGGTGTGTAATGCATGTGAAGTTTGTAACGGTTCCTTCTTGCGTTGTCTCTCTCATTTTTATTCAGTGGGCGAGATTGAATCAAAGAGGAAGCTGGAGCGACGTTTTCCATTCAGCTTCTCATCTCTTTTGCTTTCAATCCTCTTTCTCAGATTCATCAATCCTCCTTTTACACTGCTAATTTCAGACAACCCAATCGCATACATTGATCTTCCCTGACAAAGCATGTGTACCAAACTTCAAGATCTTTGACATCTGTGTATATTTGGCAATTTTTATGTGAGGATACAGCTAAAACTGGCATCACTATCAATGTCTAAATGGTGCACAAAGATTGGCGAAAAAACGTAAAGGGAAGCAATCACAACAGAGCTTGGTATCCATGTGTTTATCAGCACAGTCACAGTGTACCCAAAACCCTTGAAAATTATTTCTTTTTCAGATAATAAAATTTCCTAAATTTTGAAATTTATTTCCGAATCAAAAATTGGGTTTGAATTTTGATTAGCAAGAAACTGGAGAGGGACCTAGGCCAAGACGGATCTCTGTGATATGGCGCCTAGCCTTCTTGGACGCTGATGATGTTTGAGTGTGTTAAAATTGGGTGTTCTTGTTTGGTTTCTGCTCGTTAAGGGAGGCAAGCAACAGATAAACTAAAGGAGACAAGCAAGGTAGTGGAGGGGGGTACAGATGGATACGACACTGCAACAAATGTCAAGATGTCGCCCCTATACTACCGATTATAGGAAATTAAGGAGAACAAGGTAAACCGTCAATATTTAGAATGTGAACCAACAAAAATGGATTTTGGGGGGGGTGAGGGGGGGGGGGGTTAATCCACGTGAAATCGCACATCTTCGTATTCATTATCAACGCCGAATGGTTCGCTCACAATTTCATCTCTTGGAAACCTTGAGATTTTGAGTCTAGAGCGATGCAAGAAACTTCGTAGCCTTCCAAGTAGCATTCATATGAGATCTCTTCAAACCCTTAATCTTTCCGGCTGCTCAAATCTGGATACTTTTCCAGAAATTCCTGAAGTTATGAACCTATTAGAGCTTAATTTAGATGAGACTGCAATTTCAGAACTGCCCTCGTCCATAAAAAATTTTACGGGACTCGTTATCCTGAGCCTGAAGGATTGCAGAAGATTAGAGATTCTTCCAAGCAGCATTCGTATGAGATCTCTTCAAGCCCTGAATGTTTCTGGCTGCTCAAATCTGAAGAATTTTCCAGAGTTTCTAAAAGTTACGGAGAACCTAACAGAGCTTCATTTAGATTGGACTATGTTTGCAGAAGTCCCATCAGCATACCAATCTCTTATAAAGCAAGCCTCTCGCCAAAAATTTGCTCAGGTTAGAGGGATTGCAATTAAAGAATTGCCATCCATAGTTTATAGTCTTACGGGACTTGCTACTTTGACGCTACGGTATAGCAAACACTTTAAGAGTCTTACAAGCAGCATTTGTCAACTCAAGTCCCTAAATTATCTCTCTCTTTCTGGTTGTACAAATCTTGAGGTGTTTCCAGACAGTATCTGCAAAACTGTCTGGAAAGATTAGAAAATATGGAAAGATTAGCAAGCCTTGATTTGGATAGAACATCTATCAGAGAGCTTCCTACATCAATTGAACGGCTTCAGGGGCTAGTGTCGTTAAATCTGAAAAACTGCAAAAGCCTGTTCTATCTTCCGGACAGTATCTGCAATTTGTTGAGTCTCGAATGGCTCACTCTCCGTGGGTGCTCAAAACTTTCGAAGTTGCCTGAAGACTTATGGTATTTGAAGCGCCTTGACATAGTGGAAACTGGTATACGTGGTTGCCGCCCAAAACAGCAATTCATCACTTTGAGGGATTTGGCTCCGTGGAAACCGGTTGACGTGATTAATGCCATGGTCCCAAACAATGAGCAAAATGAGGCGGTGGCTGATGTTGAATCCCGCCTTCCCTGGAGGGGTGATTCAGAAAATTTGACTGATCCTGAGGACGTGGAATCCCTCCACCGCTGGTGGTGTGAACGTGTATGGACTGATATTGAGGAGTCAAGCTATTTGGAAGAGATGCGGCGGCGACATTTGGAAGAACCAGAAGAGATGCCGTGGCCACCCCGACATTTGGAAGAGGGTGAGATGCGGCGGCAACATTATTTGGAAGTGGAAGAGATGCAGCGGCGACATTTGGAAGAGAGAGAAGAGATGGGGCGACATGTGGAAGAGATGCGGCGACATTTGATGCGCGCGGCGACATTTGATGCGCGCGGCGAGATTTGGAAGAGATGCTGGAAAAGATGCGGCCACATTTGGAAGAGATGGAAGAGATGCAACGGCGACATTTGGAAGAGATGGAAGAGATGTGGCAGCGACATTTGGTAGAGATGCGGCAGTGACCTTTGCGAGTTTACCCTAAAAAACCTCGGTAATTGTTATAAAGGGTAATCCTATTTAAACTCATTTGTTTTCATTTCCCCCACCAATGTGGGACTGCCAACAAATTTCTCATCACATTTTCACTGATCCTGAGGAGTCAAGCTATGGGGAAGAGATGATGCAGCGACATCTGGGAGAATTCAGGCAGCGACGTTTGGAGTTCCTTGAGGTAGAGGGAACTGTAGCATCTCTCTCTTTAAAAACGATAATTTCTCAGAACTTAGGGGTATTTGGATCAGTGTCAGAGCACTGCACCTTTGAGTGATATAGTGGACTCAAGCTACGGGGAAAAGGAGGCGTGGCTGTTAAGGCAATTTTGAGTGATCTCAAGCAGTCAAGACATGAGGAAGAGAAGGAGAAGGCGGTGGCAGCCTCAAGGAGAGGTGGGAGGATATGGGGTTGTATCTGTGGGTCACGGGGTAATGGGGATTGAGGTATTTGGCGCATCATCACTGATATAGTAGTAAGACTAAGGGACCTGGGAGAGGGAAGAAATGGTGATTTTGTGACTCCTTCGTGTTTTGAGTTGGTTTCTGCTTCTAAGAGCTCTTTTATTTAGTTTTTTGCTTTTTTGCGTATTTCTTGCTTCACCTGCAGTTGGTACGTGGACAGTATTTACTTATCCGTACGTATTGTAAAGTTGTTTTTTCTTTCTCTTTGATCGTATGTGTTGTTAGTGATTAAGCCTTGAAGCTGATTTCTTAAGAGTTCAAGTTCCGTACTTATTCTTGTTGTTATTTGTTTGAATTGGAAATGGATGGCTGAGATTAAACTAGCTCATAAGCTAGGATTGTGCTAGCTGTCATAGTAGCTGAGAGTGAGAAGTGTGTGATGCATGTGAAGTTTGTTACAGTTTCTTCTTGTATTCTCTCTCAGCTTGCGTCCTCTTGTTCAACGTCATGGGGCTGCAATGGGTGGTGATCTGCGCAATTAGAAGGGACTAAGGGGTGTGATACCCAAAAAAAAGTTGTGATAATCAGCTCCTTGATGTTTCTAGTAAATTTTAGGGACGATGTTAATTAATTTTCAACTTCAAAGACAAAGTGACGAACAACGTTACTTTCAATGACCATTTGTGATAAAAATTCAAACAATCTCAAACATGCATTTTCCGTATCATTCATTACTAGGTGGTATTGAAGCAAAAAAACCATAAAAAAAAAAACAAATAATAATAGACCAATAGAAGGGCCCATTGATGATGATCCTCCTAACATTCTTTTTTTCACTCAAGAATTTCAAAACAAAAATCTACCATTAGTAAAAGCTTCCTGAAATTTTTAAAGGAAAAAGGCAATGTGTAAGCAGAAACTTACGTAATTAGGAAAAGCTGAGAACCCAATAATCCTAGACCCAAAACTATACCTCTAAACTATAAGCTGAGAATCAGAACAACCATGACGATAAGCATGCATGGCCTTGCAACAACACCAGCTGAGGTCGACCTGCAGGCATCACGAAGCTGTAGTCAGTATCGATACAAGTAACCAAGTTCTTCGGTTTATATTACACCGGAACACATGAATGCTTTAAAACAATATGTAGTAGTGATAGATTGAAACCTAGAAGCCACCACCGGTCCCAACTCCCTTGTAAATTTCATTTCATTCCTTTTCCCATCAAGCTTTGTTATATGAACAAGCATGCAGGAAACCAGGATACCTGCTACGAAGCTGGTCCCAATAGATATACATGTATGAAGAGTTACCTTGTTACAAGCTCCTTTACTGACTCAGTTTCCAGTCCGAACCCAAACGGGAAAAGTGGATCATGGTTTGAATCACCAACATTCATTGGGAGTTGATCGACAGTTCTGAACCATGTTCTTGGAAGCTTTCCACTGAATCCATGATCCCCAAAAAGGACATCAGTAATGCCTTGGCCTTCAGAGCCTGGCAACCATGCTGCCACCAGAGCATCAATCGAGGAAATATATGGTTCGATTACGATAGGTCTGCCAGTTATTAAGATAACAATGCACTTGACACTTTCACACACATTGCTGAAGACACTTGGGCCAGGTTCCGCCATCATTAGGTTTGGGCTGTCTCCCGCGGTCTCAGCATAAGGATGCTCGCCAACCACAACAATGGCATATGCAAAGTTGTTGGACTTTACAAAATTACCATCAGGATTCTCACTGTATATAACTTCTGTGCTTGAGTCGACTGCTGATTTTATAGCACCAAGGATCGTAGTCCCTAATCATGAAAAGGAAGTTTTATGAAAAATACAGCCAAGATTAGATACATTTATGTACGAACATCCTATACGCACGGGTATCTATTTCCATACATTCCAATAACTGTGAAGACGATTTTCTTGTTATACCTAACCAGCACCTGTGTAATCTTCGTATTAAGTGCTTAATGTTCTATGTTGTGAATATTCAATTCTCTCATTTTATTGTAGAGCACAATAGTAGTGAATATAGACAGAATATTATGCATTTAATATAGCGATGAAGGCAGACTATACCGGATGTATATTTGTTGCCACTGAATCCTTGCCATGCAATTGTCCATCCACCACATTGGTAGCCCAGATTATCAGCATGACAGCCGGTGACTAGAATTTTAGACACCTTCTTGGGAAGAGGTATGACTGGATCTGTAATGTTCCCGCTTTTCCCATTCTTCAAAAGCACGACGGATTTTCTGACAGCCTCCCTTGCCAAATCTCTATGATCCTGGTAATGTTAAATTAAAATACAAAAATGATTGATTCATGTCAGTAAATCAATAAATACAAAACTTACTAAGCAGTCTTTTGGCCATTGAATGTAAAACCAATTTCAAAGGAATGTCCACTCTAATTTTATCGAACTATATACATCAATCAAATGACCAATAAGAGGGTTTCAAATCCTGATATTTGATTATCTCGGATAAACTGACCTGGCTTCCAAGCTCATTGACTAGGCTGAAATCAGCCAAAGGGTTCTCAAAAAGACCCATGGTGAACTTGACAAGCAGAATCCTGACCGCAGCATCATCAATACGATCCATTGGGACAACGTTATTCTGGACCAGGTTAATGAGATTAATGAATTCTTTATAGTTGATACGGACCATAAATTTAAGGGTGCCCTTGAGGAAGTCCGTAATTAGATCACGGTATGCATGCATCTTTTTCCCATTCCAACTGGAGTAGGAAATCATCACGGTTGAGACACCCTTGATGATGGAGTCAGAATAGGCTGGCATGTGGATGCTAAGCAATTCCTGTTGGTCAACCACAGTGTTGTACTCATTAATGCCCTTGCTTGTGCCACCATGACCAACGAAGTGCTTTGCACAAGCTGCAACCTTTTTACAAAAATATAATAAATAAAGATATATCAGGAATCACTGAAAGCTTGAGTATTTTAACAGAAGTAAAGGAAATAAAAAATAAAAAGAACCACTAAATTCATTTGATTTATTAATTGAATCCATAACTAGAAAAACACGAAACGTGTTATCCAAATTATCTTCCCTAAAGTCACAAGATCAAGTAAATTAAGATCATGAACAATAGTTCCAATACAAAAGATTGTATCTTTTAAATCAAAAGAAGGAAAAATGAAAATGGAATGAACAGAGAAAAATTAAAAAAAAAAGATAGAAGTATAGTATGCTTATTTTCATAAAATTCGTACTTTCCCCCAACATATGGCACTCCTTTCTGAGAATTTGTAGGGATATCTCCCTGTAAACCTGGAATAATCTTCGTCATTTCTTGCACAATTTGTGATCTTCGCTGTAGCTTTCGTAACACCTGCCCCATCTTGGATCTCTACATAGCCATATAGGATGTTCCAGGCAATGCACAGAAGTCATCAGATGGAGAAAATATGAATGCACTCAATGGACATTGTTATCCATGTAAAAGAAGAAAATGCTGAACGAATAAATCCTTTGCAATGTATTATTTACCGCAATGCAAGGAGCAAATGCATAAGGAATCCCCATAGCTCGGACTTCAAGAGCAGTTGCAGAACCAATTCTTCGTACCAGTTCAGGGTCCCTGTGTACTGGAAATATTTAATAGAAAGAAGACACATTCAATGAACTATAAAACGGAAAACATCTAAAAGGATTAATGCATGGTCGGTTATTTTAATACTTGTAGAAGTATAATACAGATTTACTTGTAAGGATTTGGCCCTAATGGGACCTTGTTGTAGTTATACAGTTACAGAGTGCTGCTTTTAAATGATGGTGACAGATCTCATCCTTTGTGTAAAAATAGAACAATGCCCTATCATGTTTTGAAATGAAGCAAATAGAATCTGAAACTTTTACCTGCCTGGTAGATCCAAGCCCAACATTATGCGGAAATATTGTAGCATTGTAGACATTATTGTGTCCATGAACAGCATCAATGCGATAGATCATAGGAATGCCCAAACGACTAGATAGAGCTCCCTTCTGAAATCCGTTAATCATGTTAACCCAGTCTTCAGCACTAGCTTCTGGAAGTGGTGCACTGCCACCACCACTCAATACACTACCTGCACAAATCAGAACACATCCTCACTCCATTGTCATATCATCTGTGTGTTCAATATTTTTCTCTTTACCGAAAGTCTTACTCCCTCCAAGGCAAAAAAGAATGGGGCAAAAGGAGAACAATCTGAAGGCTTGTTAATTGAATAAAGAAGAACCAATCTCATAAGAGGATATGTTCTTGCTGCCTCCAGATTCAAAGTGATACTTCCTGTTTAGTTTGTAGAAAGATACAAATGCAACAAAAAGAGGTAATGTGTTGTTTTTGGTGACACCAAGGCAGGATTCTAGACAAATGTTTAGGAAAAATTGCACAGTAAGTACAAAATCCTAATATTGACATCTCAAACACCCTATGCAGACATTATCTCTGCAGAATAACCCCAATTGCAGGGTTTTTTTTTACCAACTGCACCCCTTCATTTTGCTACTTCAACCATTTTATCCGTATATATAAATTAAATCACTAGAGAACACCCCAACTCGTGCGTAAACTCCTTTCTTAATAAGATAAAATCCACAAGAAAGATATACAAGAATTGTTGTGCCATCATAAAAAGTCACTTAACAGCTTGATTTGAAGATATAACAGGAATGAAATGCGGAAAGAGTGAGATGAACACTAGAAATCAAACAATTTATGTTGGTGTGCATCAAACACAGTTAAAGGTTGCGTTGAAATAGATACATTACATACCAATGAAGTAAGTTTTCGTAGTATCAACAGAGGCAACACTCCTATCAATCTGCATGTTGAAGGTGAGATGAGACTTCCTTTCTAGCATTTATATGAGAATAGAAAAAGAATTGAAGAATATCTTCGTTGAGTTAATCTGGTAGAATATCTAACATTTATATCAAAACTGGTAGCTAGTCGTTAGTTAAATATCTGAGACTCTCCAAGTATGGACATTAAAGCTGAAAGGGTTATGTAAAATGTAAGTGGAAAAATTTAGGAAGCTGCTATTGGCACTCCAGAAAAGTCATCATGCAGACTGTTTTTTGTGAGTGCTAATTATCGTGCCGAACTTGATGATTTAGTTTTCTTGACACGCCCCGACCCCGATATTCCCTGAATATCAGGATAGGCACGTGCTGGCCGACACCTGAGGTGACGAAAGCCATTTATTGAAATACAAGAGAAATGATTAGGAGAAACACGCACGATTAAACATCTGAATCCAAAGGGAGTTACAAACAAAGTTTAGGGAAATGGCTAGAGTGCGCAAAACACGTTCGAAGTCAAGATCACGAAAGGAAAGATCATTACAAATATTACACAAGTGGAAGATAGACTGCTACTGGTAGGGGAATGCCTCGTATGATGCCTCGTAGTCCTCGTTCCTAAGACCTGAATGGGGGCGCAAAACAAGGGTGAGTGGACCAAGCTTGTATACATACATAGTACGAAAACAGTTATGAACATACTAACCCCCACAGTTTAATAATGAAAACTACTAGAATAATAAGTGATAGGTTTCTCAAAACCTCTAGCATGCCATAAAAACAATTCATATATCTTTCTGCAAATCAATCTCAGAAAATCATATCAAAAATTATCTCATCAATCAATATCAGAAAGCATAATACAAGTTGTGCTGCTAGTGAGTGCACTGAATAATAATACTCCCGGCCCAATGCCTGCACCTCAGTCTCTGTGCCCGTAGCCAGAGATATCTCCCTCCCGGCCCAATGCCTGTCTCCGTGTCCCTCAGCCTTTCGCTAGGGATTATTTCTCCCGGCCTCAATGCCAACACCAGATCCTCGCCCCAGGCGGCATAGTGTTCACTAGGTACGCACAAAACATAATTCATCTCTAAAATACAACTTCGTAGCATAAATTCATCGATCCTCTATACTACAAAGAGGTGTTCGAAAGTCATTTGAAACACATTCTTAGCATCCTATCGTCATCGATCAAATAGTCTACCAGAATGAGGGTTATATAGAAAATATGATATAGTGAAAATAGTTTAAAATATTTATATATCAATCATAATTAAATCATCATGCTTCTGTAAGGTATTTCTCAAATCAATAATTCTGCAATGTATGCTATTGACTTATGCAATTCTATCAATAAAACATGCAAATTTTCGAAGGTGGTCCACTCACAGATACTCCGAAGCAGCAGAATTGTGTGGAAAAAGATTAAGGAAGTCTCCACTAGCAACTTCACCTAAGCACGAAAATGTACAATTTAATAAACTACCCAAAAGATAGAATTTTAGGAAATGGAAATGGGTTTTGGGTTTGGGTAGGTTAGGAACAAGAGGGAGTTTTGGGCTTAAGCCTAAACCCAAACTTATACACACACGGTACACACACCACACATTCACACACACATATATATATATATACACACATATATAAACACACACACACTCCCACGCATGCACACATACACACACTTGCACAACATATCCATACACACATGTACATATGCACGGACACACACACACACATATGCATATATATATATATATATATATATATAATCACACACGCACAGCATCATGCATATATATATATATATATATAATCACACACACACAGCATCATGCATATATATATATATATATATATATATATAATCACACACATGCACAGCATCATGCATATATATATATATATATATAATCACACACATGCACAGCAGCATCATATATATATATATATATACATATATAAACACACACGCACGCACAGCAAGCATACTTACACACACACACACACACACACACACGGTTCACGCACACACACTTGCACAACGTACACACTGCACAAACAGACACTCACGAACTCGCCGGAGTTCGTCGTCGGAACCGGACATGCATGCACAAGGGATGGTAAGAGTTAGGGCTTGAATAAGGGGTTCTAAAACTTCACAAATATACCTAAGAACTCACCTGGACGCACTGCAGCAGGTTTTGGGAAGAGATGGACCTCGAACTCGTCGGAGTTCGTCGTCGGAGCTAGATTATTGACACAGAGAAAAACTGAGATCAAAACCCTTGAGTTTTGTCATAAAACCAACATGCATAACCCAGAAATTTGAAGAAGGAACACAATCCTCACCTGGGTTCGAGTTTTAGAGCTTTGAAGCTCTCGGCTTCAATGGCAGAAAAACCCACAGTGCTCAGATGGCGCATGCAAGGGTACCATTGAGTTCGCTAGGTCTCAAGGACTCCAAATATATGATTTTTGGGGTTTGATTTGTGAGGGAAGTGAGGTGAAAGCTAGAGAGAAGCTCTCGGAGCTTAGAGAGAGTGTGAGTTCCTGAGAGTTAGAGAGAGATAGTTGATTCAGATATTAGAGGGGAAAGAGAGACCGGAACCATGATAGAAGTATAAAAATAAGGCGGGTCCCACGACTCACTAATTAAAGACTAAAGAAATCATTTTAATAAGTAGAAAGTGGGTGTGGTTGTAACATTTCTGATAGAAATGGATTGTTATCGATGACAGATTGTTGGATTTATTGGTGTAGAGAACGGGCGGCAATGCTGTCTGACTACAGTTTTGATGAGGTCGAAGGTATAACCCTTTAAGTTCATGTCCCCTGTTGGCCTAGAATGTAATAACTTGGGAGAGATTTTAATCTGGTAGTTATATTACTCATGATTTGTTATGGCTTTACCAGGCTGAGGTGCCAGCTGCTTTAACTTGGTTGCACATGCATCAGACATGGCTGGACAGTTCGGAAATTAAAGAACAAGAAAGATGGTTATTTTTGCTTCCTAACCAGGTCTGCATCTATTTTTTTGGGTCAAGATCGGGAGACACATTTTGACACACTTTCTTAGGGTCGGGATCGGGGGATTGTAAGATTATGAGTATGAATATGGAACTAACTATGGTGTTTAAGATTGATATAGACAAGTCCTAATCTGTAAGCTATTATTTATTGGTATTTATGCAGGAAAAGTACATTGAGGTTCTGCATAAACCTTGTGGGATTGGAACTCAGTACCAGAATTAGTTTGGGACTGGTGTTTCGGTATTAGTGGTTAAGTCTGAATCCTAAACCTATTCTGATACGGAATGGTAAAGGGAGTACTATATAAGTCTTGAGCCACTGCCCTTACAAGAAGACGGTTCATTGAGATTTCAAGTCCTATTGATTGAGAGAGCTATTGAGTCTTGTTAAAGGGTAGAAGGTTTCGAGTTCATATTGCTGCAATGGCATCATCATCTGGAGCAAGCTCTGCAGGTCAGTTTCATGCTTATAAATTTACAGTTTTCTTATCTTGGTCTTTTGAGAATTGTGATTCAATTGATTGAATCTTTATCCTTGCAAAGTTATTCTTACAGGAATCTGATTCCATTTTGTTTACACATCTATCTTGAATGCTGTGTTCAGAATCTGGTGGTTAATTCCAGGTTTACTGGTCACGATAAAGCATCCTTGTACATATAAGTTACCAGGACCAGGTCAAAGTACATGGTGACTAAAGTTTGATTGATGTGTAGGCCAATTGCAGAATCCTACTGCTACTAAGTATACAATCTGATATGCTAGTTTACACAAAGTGATGCAATAAGTACTACATTCGGCTGCAGTAAATTAATTCTCGAGTTATTCCATTTCGTTTTCAGTCTTCCAGGTTTTGTTTTTGCTTTTTTGAAAACTGAAAACTTGTAGAGCAACTATTTTAGTTTTTATAGTTAATTTGGTTTGTATATCAGCTTTATTTCGTATATTTTTCGGCTCATATTCGTATGATAATTTTATTTTGTGTCTCTGGCTTTCAGTTTCATGGATGCACATGAAACCCAATAATCTGCATCCGAAATCTTTCAGCGGAGTTCGACTTCATATGCCCGTTGTGAAAAGGTCAGCTTCAGTAGTTGTTAAGGCCTCCTCTGACATTGATGAAACTGCTGCTGCAAATAAGGGCAGTGAGCCCCTTCCAGATAGCAAGGAAAAGGCGGTGGTACCTGTTGACAAGCTTCCTTTGGAGTCAAAGCTGCAAGAGCGGCTAGAGCAGAAGAAGAAGATGCAACTGGCGAAGAAAATAAGGCTTCGCAGGAAGCGACTTGTTTGCAAGCGAAAACTGAGAAAGAAAGGCAGATGTCCTCCATCAAAGATGAAGAAGTTAAAGAATGTCTGAGGTTTACCTCATGCTTTCTTGCAGGTTTAGTTCTGACCCTTTTTGTTTATGCGGACGCGTGATTTTTGTTATTGCAAGATCAAATATCTCTTCATATTGATGTAACTTCTTAGTTTGAATCTTGATGATGTCAATGAAAATAGTATTGCCCAATAAGATCTGAACTAGGATTATAGATAGCAGAAATGCATTTGCTTTACCGTGTTGCAGATGTGAGAAATTTGGTTGATTTAAGCAATTCTTTCATCTAAAATTGTAGATATTGACTCAAGTTCTGCTCCAACATTTACATTAAGTTAAACCAATAATTCAGGGCAGGCTGCTTGGCACAAAAAACCCTGCAACTGAAGTTTGTTTGCAACCCCTAGAATGTAGAAGCTGTCTCCCAATATTTTGTTGACTCCCATAATTATCTCTCCAATATGATGAATCCGAATCCGATCATGTTTTTTTGCTGCGTAAGCATTTACAGATTGACATTCAGTGTCGCAGTGAATTTGTAAGTATTCCATGACTCTGTGTCTGTGTGTAGGCTCTTCTAAGACCAACCCGCTAGTTTGGAGTTTTATCCACTTAACTCTCAGTTTTTCGGAGAGACGTTAGAAAGATAACTCTAAACTATTTAGGATAAAAACCAACCACCGTAGAACACCAAACAGCCACCTTCCTATTCTGATTTCAGGGGGTTTTCTCCATGTTTCCTCTAGAATCAATTTGGAAAAATAAACTCGGCCTTGCCCCTTCGATCCATGTGGAGAATTGTTTGTCCTTGCGTTTTTGCAGGGTTTTGATCATCCCCTGGCTTGTTCAGGACTGCTCTCCAGTTTTATAGCTGGATCTTTCTTCCAAGACATCCAATGCAAGCGTTCTTTTTTGCTTTGGGCGAAGGCAGAAGATCTATTTTGGATCTGGTGTGTGGATCTTTCCTTTAGCTGGTGGAGAAATAAAGTTCTGAGTTTGTATCGATATATAAAGAGGAGTGGCCGATATTTCACTAGTGGATCAGCAAATTCATGGCGTCCTTGATGACGAGCAAGTACTTTGGCCCTCCAACGGGGCGGTGGGGGAAAATTGAGCGGAATTGCCATTTCCCTTTTGAGGTGCATCTTTGTTGAGTGTTGCTGCGACACTAGTGTTTAATGTGAAGCAGATCCTATTGCTAATTTGCTGTCGGCTCTAATGAGTTTTGTCTGTTGTACCGGGTTTCAATATTTGTATGGCAAAACCCTCCCTATGCGGGGCTGACTGTATTATTCCTAACATGTAGTTTGCTCTCGTATTGCGAATGAAAAAGCTCCCAGTACTGTTTATTTTAACGAAAAATCACATTTTTACACTAAAAAGTCAATTCTGGTACTATTCATTTTACCTTTTATTTTGTCCTTATCTTTAAAACTCAAAGTTTTCAAGTTCTTTTCATTAGTTTTCCTTAGAATATATTGTATTTATTAATATGGCTATTGTATTTTATAATAAATCTTTTAGTAATTAAACTTTAAAATTATCAAAATAATTTTTTTCTTAACGGGTCGAAACGGGTTACCGACGTGTTACCTGCACGTATACCCGTTAAGAACCCGTCACCCGATAAGTTATCATGTTGACCTGAAACCCATTATTTTCGTGTCGTGTCAAAAACTGCCGGGTCTAGTTTTGGTCACAAATAGGCACCCCCCCCATCATTTTGGAAATACCCAGTCTGAGAATAAGGATCTTGGGAATAGTAGGATATGAAGTATAACCTCCAGGATCTTGGGATTACCCAATCTGAGAATAAGAATCCTGGGAATACTGATACTGCCTAGAAGCATAGGGAGCAGCATCACCCTGATAATGGTAAGCACCACCACGACCCGTCTGACCATAACTACCTGGTCCAAAGTTCTGCTGAATCGGCGCTGGAGGTGGCATAGTAGACTGCTGAGGCCTCTGCTGACTCTAGGGACACTGTGAAGCTCTATGTCCAAACTATCCACAAGTGAAGCAACCACCGCCACTTCTCCTACACTCTCCATGATGTCTGAAATTACAACGGCGGCACAACGGAGCACCTGAACCACTGGTACCACCAAAGTCTCTCTGTCTCTGAAACCTGGGTCCACCAGTAAATCTTCCACCCCTCCTCGGGTCTGTGACACTAAATCCTCCACTGGAAGAACTCGAGCTCACTCCACTTTTCTTGAAACTCTGAGTCTTACGGGGTCCCTGAGTGGAGATACCTTTACCTCTGTCATCTGTCTTCTGCTTATCCTTCTTATCTTCATCTTCATCACTGTTACTAGGAAGGTTTTCGGAATCCTCCATCCGAATCAGAATCTCAGAAAACTCATGGTAATTGGTGCAAGCAATTGCACTAGCAAAAGTCCGCCATTTCTTCTTAGTTCCCAGCTTAAAACGGCGAAGCATCTCTACCTGGTTACCAGCTGTATCAGGATCATAGCGGGATAAGTCCGTAAACTTCCGATAATACTCATGCGCCGACATATTCTTTTGCTTCAATTAAGTGAACTCCTGCTTCTTACGATCAATGTACTCTGGGGGAACAAATATTTTCTTAAAATTCTCTTTGAATACTTCCCAATCTGTTGCCGCTTCAGGTGATATAAACTGAGTTTGATTTACCCACCAAGCTACAGGCTCTCGTCCTAAAAACCAAGTAGTGGTCTTGACCCATCTATTAGAAGAAAGATTTCCTTGACTCTGCATCACCTGAAAAGTCTTCTCAATATATGGTCTAACCACTTTTCTGCCCCTTCATGACCCATTACCCATGAATCGGTCTAACTTCATATTATACATAGTCTCCAGGGCGTTCTCTGAGGAAGACGAATTGCATTCTGAAAGGCATAGGCCATCGCTTCTCCTAATTGAGTTATGTCAGGGAAATTAGGCTCAGAAGCACGACGTGGTTCCCTACGAGGCAGCATAGTTCTGACAGAAAACATCAAAAGATCATTAGAGCATTCACAATTTATACAGGACTGCAACCTAGGCTCTGATACCAAACTGACACACCCCGAACCTAGAATCAGGGCGTGCTGGCCGTCACGTGAGTGTGACGTAACCATAAGTGCGACGCAGAAGCATAAAGGATAAAAGATATACGAAGGAATAAAAACCAAGTACTAGCCATAATAATCCAACTAACATGCTAGAGTGAGTTTAAGTGTGAAACACGCATATTCAGAACATAAGTACTAGGTGCAGTCAAGTAGGACCATTACTAAATTACAACACCCGCAGATGAGTCCTACATTTGAGTAGTCTGTCAGAATGTCGTGGGAATCCTTGTGAACCACCAACGCTGCTAACTAGAACCTGGAGGGGCGCAAAACAAGATTGAGTGGGTCAGTAAAACAAAGTTTTTCGAAAACATTTCATTTAATAACATTTCTAACCCCTCGCTGTAAAACCTGTATACATTCCCAGAAAAATAGCATATATAAACATATATATTCATTTTAAAACATATCTCAAGTTATGCTATCAACATGCCACTATGTATATGCCATGCTATGCTTCACAACAACATAAAGATGCAACAATATAACAGGTGAAATAAGGAATCAATCGGAGACCCTGCAGTTTGTCCTGTACGGTTAATTCGATAGCTCAATATCCAATCCAGCCGAAATCACTAATTGTGACCTGTACGGTACTACTCTGCACATAAGTCGAAACTACCTGAAGTAGTTTGTACGACAAGAATGGTGTAAGAATACGCTCTAGTGCTTCTCTCATCAACAGCTGTATAACAATCTAAAGTCACCTACAGGTCGGAACCACCTCTAATGGTCTGTACGACATGTCGGAATCACCACTGTGATCTGTACGACATGCACCTACTTGGATCCAAGGTGAGCGTGTGGTGCGGGGTGAATAATATAAGCACTAACACCAGGGGTGCATGTTATGAGCTCTCAAGACAATTCACATCATCAATAATTCACATGAATAACATAAAACTCACATGTGCGTCCACAACACAATTTCACATATATATATGCATCAATTACTAACTCAAATATTTCATAATATGCATGCATGGCATTTAAAACATACTTTCATTTATATTCAATTTCTGGGAAAATCAATAGTATATAGGTAAATACAGAAAATAACTGCCCACTCACTGATATGTCGACGGGTCGTAACCCCCGTGACGCCCTTGAATGCGCTCGTCCTCGGGATAGGTCTCACCTATATGCGAAACAACTATAAAAACGTTATTTTAAAGCACATAACCAACAATTCGAAATAACTTCTCATACGATGTTTAATTTGGGTATCTGAATATACCACAGTGATCTACACAACTCCACGAACATCCCCATATTTTTAGAATTAATTTTGGACTTCCCACGCGCCCTCACGTGCCGGCCAAGGCACGGCCAGACGTGCCACCCACGCGCGGCACGTGCCTGGCACACAGGGCTGAGACTGTGACGCCATTAGGAATATTCTTCGGAATATTCCGTTAAATCCTAACGGATTCCATTAAAACTGACTAACGGCGTGAGAATATTCTGTCAGACTTGACGGAATATTCTCTCGTCTCCTTCCTCCAACTCCGGCGATCATCACCGGTGCCGAAAACTGGGCAAAATTTTAAACTTCTTGTTCTCCTTCGTTTCTCAACCAATTTTCACGCAATTTATACCAAAATGAAGCCCTAAACATGTAGAATCATGATACACAAGTTTCAAGGTCTAAAATCCCCTAGATTTTACCTGAGGAAACTCGATAATCCGGCCAAATTTGAAAAGCTTCGTTCTCAGTCCTCTAACGTCCAATTTCCACCAACGAAGTACCCCCAAGCTTGTGAGAACCTCCTTAAGCTCACTATGAGCTTGAAATTCCCTGAAATGCAATATTTTACGTAGGGCTGGAAAAAAATCCCAAAAATCCCAAACCAAACCGAAAAATTCCCGAAACCAAACCGAAATTCCCGAAAATTTCGGTACCCAATACCGAACCGATCCTGAAATTTCGGTACGGGAATCGGTCTCAAGTTTTTGGGATTTCGGTATTCCCAAACCGAACCGAAAAAAAAATATATATTATTTAATTTTTAAATATATATTTAGATCAATAGAGTCCATAGAAAATGAAGGCTTCAATAGTTGCACATATTTCTGTATGAATGATTTAAATCGACAGAGTCTTGCAATTGTAGCATCTACATTTGAATCCAGATTGGCAAAGTCTTGCAATTGTAGCATCTACATTTAAATTGACATAACTTGCAATTGGCACATATTGCAACGGGCTTCTTAGCATATTGCAACCCAAAAGTGTTAAAAGGTTCAATTTTAGCCCAAAAACATAATATTTTAGTCCAAAAGCCCAAAAGCCCAAAATCATTTCGGGATTCCCGATTTGTCCCGAAATCCCGAAACTATTTCGGGATTCCCGAAAATTTGGTTTGGGATCGGTATTGAAATTGGGATTCCCGAAATTTTTGGTTTGGGAATCGGGACAAGGGTTTCGGTATGGGATCCCATACCGAACCACCCCTAATTTTACGTGTGCATGAACAGTGCACATTTTCGGGGTTAGGGTTTCTACGTGATTTCGAAGGTTTCCAGTTCCAAAAATAGTATATTTAAACTCAGGGGCCCAAGATGAGTTCGATTTTTACCTTAGAACCTTCGATCTGTGAAAAATTGAGGGACTTGGTCCTTTGTCCGTACCATTCGAAAGAGAGAGAGAACTGAGAGGGAAGAGAGAGAGAGAGAGAGGAAAGGTTGTGTGAGTGGTCCACATTAAACCCTGACCACACAATTGAAAACATAACCTAAGTTCCAAATTAAATTTTCCACAAACTTAGGAAGGACAATATCAATCGAATGTATAAGTCACACACACCTTAGAAATCTTTAGGGACAATTTTGTCATTTCACATCAACGATAAATAAAATTTCGGGACGGAATGTGACACGTGGACCTTTCGAGGTCACAATTTATATTGTTGAATAGATTCCGAGATCACGAACGCATAGGCGAAAATTGTTTGCGGGTCCGGATTATAACGGTATAGTTATGGACATTTGAAATCATTTACTAAACTATAGTTTTTAATTAAATAAATTCCCACTTTGTGGGAAAGAGGCCCAATCATGTAAGATTTAGTGTGGACCAATCAGACAAAAGGGAAGGGACTAGAGGGCAGCAGGGAAAGGAAGGAAAAGAGAGGGGCGGAAGAGAAAAAAAGGGGGGGGGAGAACGTTCTTTCACGTTCTTCCTAGCTTTGCGAGGGAAGAAAAAGAAACGGGGAGGAGGTGGCTCTTCCATAGCTTTTGGAAGAATCCTTCTTTCTTCAGACAAAAATCAAAGAGAGAGGAGTTGGAGAACGTGATTGTGAAGGAAGAATTCAGAGATTTGAAGAGTAAATTAGAGTTGGGTAATTCGGATTGGGTGTGTAGATCAAATTTCTTGATCAAGGGTTTGGTTCAAAAGGTCAATTTCTTGTTAATTTTGAGTCATGTTAGTTTTGGATGTTGTATACAAGACTTCTGGACTACCTGGAATTATTTTGGGATTTGTTATATGAATTGGAGATAGGCTGTTACGTAAGTTGCAGAAAATTGATTTCTTGGCAAAGAAAACTCAAGTTTCAAGTAGTCTTCTTCGACTTTTAATTTCTAGGTCTTTATGTGCTCCTTTGAAGAAATATTTTAGTGTGTTGAAAGTACATTTGTTCATGATCGTAACCCAATTGTTTTCACTCAGTTCCATTGAGTTTTGGTTGATCAAAACCTCATTTAAACTTGGGTCGCAAGCTGCCAAACAGTAGTAGAAAATTGGGTTTCCAGTTTCAAGACTTCATTTTTCTTTTTGGCATAACTTCCAATTTAGAGTTCCGTTTTCTACAAACTTTGTATGCTTTTAAAGTACAAAACACAAGCTTCAAAACCCATATAATATTACACGATTTGGTTTAGTTTTGAATGTTCCAAAGGGAGTCTAAACTTGGTCCAATTGTGCTGTTTTCTGCAGATTTTGTGGAGAAGCAGAGTAACTGTTTTTGCCACACCTCTTTTCTTTTCCAGATTCCTTTCTAATCTTCTTTACTACTATTTGAGTGGTAGATTCCAGAATCAGTGTACTTTCTTTAGATAATATTAATTTTGTGTTTAAACACTTAGTTTGGTTATTAAGGTGTGTTACTCGTATTTATACTTTTGATGGTAATTTTATGTTCCTATTAGGTTCTTCAAAGGAACAAAATTAATCGAATTCCAGGTAGGGGTTTTGGGAAACCTTATATGTATTAATCTAATTACTGCTTACTTTTGGTCAATATGCTATGAATTGATCTAAACTATTAAATTCAGTATTACTAGAGTCTATGTAGGGCTTAGTGGGCCTATATTGGTTAGTGAGTTATCCCAGATAATATATACATCGGTTTACGTGTATGGAACGTCATATTGTGATATATATGTGCTTATTTATCTTCTTAATAATGTGAATGATAAGTATGATAAATGTTATGATGATATGAACTCAGAATCTTATGAGAAGTATTATGTAGAACTTTTATGCTTGTATGATAAGATAGTTAGTGGTCATGAGAAGTTGATAATGCAGGTGATTACGATGTAAATCATAGCGTATGAGATAAGGGTAAGTGGTTTGTATGTTGATCTAACTGCACCATGTAGCAGTGGTACATGGATGGTCCTGCTTGGTATATCCGCGTTGGGAGACCATATGCATTCTAGAAGTGAGGAGGATTATACTTGGTACATTCCGATTGGCAATTATATTTTGGGCTGGATTCCGTTGAGTGGTCCGAAATCCCTACTCTTGCTCATTTCCATAAGGTTAGTTCGACCCTAGATTCGAGTGAGTAGGAAATTGCTCACAATAGACATTGTGTTTATAAATTGGATTTACCTTGTATTACTTGGAATCCATGCAAGGAATTATGTTGAAATCCTTTATTAAATTTTGTGAATTGATATGTGATCTTGATGATTGATTAACATAGTTAAATGTTAATATTGTGCATCTGTGATTCATGGGATGGATTAATTGGAGTGGTTGTGGAACAACATTGGATATGATTGTTATTATTATGATAGACTCGTTGATTTATGTGACTATAGAATAACATTGTGCTTCATTGACTGTTCTTCGAGATGTAGCATACTATGAATTGCGGTATTATGTGAATCATAGTGATTTATATGATGGATGAATTGGAAAGCATATGCGTGGGATTGGCATACCTGCGTGCATGAAAAGGTGATAATTATTGTTCGGTGTATGTGTGAGAACCCATATTTTATATTGGTGAAAGCCCTATGTTTAAGTTATTATTTATTTTATTAGACTTGAAGTTAAGTTTTGGAATATTTTTCTTAGTTAAGCCCTAGAACCATGCTTATGCTTAGTCATAAGTTTATAAGGTGGACGTGTGAAGCTTACCATGCGGCCTTATCTCCTATCCTTTTTAAGGTGCTTGTGAGCACCATGCTGGGTTGGACGTGTAGCTCCACAATTCAAGTCTTGCATCCAGTTGACACATCTTATTGCCACCATTTAATCATTAGCTTAATCACCTAGTTAGGTGTCATCTCCTCATGTTATGATTCCATGCCAATTGACACGTGCCTTTATGAGTCACAAAGTTTTGGAGCCGTTCGGTACTATAAATAGGGACTTCATATATTTTATTGTATATATTCCTTGGACCTCAAGTCTTGGAGCCGTTCTATTTCACTATAAATAGGAGCTTTGCTCCATTGTTTTTGGAGCATAAAAAGAAGGAAACATGTAGAGCATGCATTAAGTGTGTGTGTATATATATATATGTGTGTGTGTGTGTGTGTGTTGTGCGTATATATTCATATATACGTTAGAGTGAGAGCTTAGAAAGAAAAGAAAAAGGGAAAGCTAGTTTGAGGTGTGCGGAGATGTTAGTTGGGTTGTTTTGCCAAATCTTGGATTTTCGAGATGAGTGGTTTATGTAATGTGTTTCAAAATATTCTTATTTTCTGATAAATGAAAACCATGAACTATCATGAGTTTTATCTATTTATAATCTCTATCTATTTTAAGTCAAGCATGTTGGATTTGTTGAAATACCTTTGGAATCATTAATATGGTAATATGTGGATTGTTTGGATATGTTCATGGAGCATGAGAACTTTAGTGTTGCCTTAATCCGAGGGATAAATGTAAACTGCACATGAGGACATTAGGGCGGAAAGGCCAGTAGGGATCACGTGGTGAGTTACAATTTATGAAGGATGTAATGAACACGTAAAGGGATGATGTGATATGAAATTACGTGGTTAAAGCTTTGATATTATTATCCTATTTTCTAGTGTGTGTGTGTAAAAAGGCATTGCTTGACTGACATATTACTTATTCTACTCACTGAGCGACTGTGGTTGTTGCTCACCCCTCACTTATTATTTTACAGATGTCATTTGGCAAGACATGTGTTAGAAGAGCTGAGGTTGTGATTGAGAAGTTTAAGGATTTTAATTTATTATTTTTGTACATCTTGTAAGGATTTTGGAGTTATTTTAATAAGAGGAGTTTATTTTTCCAACCCGTGTCAATTTTCTTTTATTTATTTATTTTACTTTTACTCGCGCAACGGGTGCGGGGTTATTTTTTTCACTGACCCCAAGTCTGGGGCGTGACAGTGTGGCTGATGTGTCGTGTGGTACTTTATGATTTCTGCTAGAAGTATTTTACAAAAAGATTAGAGTTTGACGAATGGTGAACTACGAATGGCTTGATCCCTATTGAGGGTACGTAGGCAGTCTAACGAGGAGGTTAGATGCAGCCATAAAGTATACGAAAAATTATTATGCGATTCGATTCTTGAGTTATGCTTCGTACTTATCCCGGGGGCGGGATCTGTTGAGTATATGGTTACTTGGTGACGTCAGTGGCAATCCTGGATGTAGATCGAGATCGGGGCGTGACAATAAAATAAATAGTAAAAACAAAATCATTTGAAACGATAATTGGTAGAAGTGGAAAGATCATGACATAAGCAGAAGCTACACACATAAAGGAGCTTTGGACTACCCCAATATGCATCATAATTTGTGAAAAATCTCCATCAAATTGAAGAAACCATCAGTTAAGGGAGGGGTTCATTTGACAAAAATGCCCTTAATTTTAACCAAGTTTTTTCACATAATGATAAAAATAATTGACGGTGGACAATCTCAAAGACCACTTTTGTCGATTTTAAATCTCATGAACCAAAGTGAAGAGTTATGACAATCAGACTATTTTAAATAAAAAGGCTTAATAAAATATGAATGTTACTTTCTTTCATTTGTATTTGTTATTGGACTTTAGCCAAACGACCATTCTTTCCGGCAACTTCAAAGCTCCCCCATTGAAGATGCATCCCATTTTTCTAGTGAGAACCAATGAAGGGGGTCGTTGACCTGCAGTCTTGAGTTTGTTAAGGGGCTACACGAGACTCACATTACGCTGTCGATCTTGTGCTTGTTGATGGCTTCTTCTTCTTCATCTGTTCCTGATTGGAAATATGATGTCTTCTTGAATTTTTGAGGCGAAGACACTAGCAGGACCTTCATCGGCCATCTCTACAAAGCTCTAGTTCAGAATTCAATCAACACCTTCGTTGATGCTGAAATTTTGACTGTTCCTGAGGAGTCAAGCTATGTGGAAGAGATGAGGCAGCGACATTTGGAAGAGATGAGGCAGCAGGAAGAGATGAGGCAGCGACATTTGGAAGAGATGAGGCAGCGGAAAGAGATGAGGCAGCGAGGTCGACGTTTGGAAGAGACGAGGCAGCGACATTTGGAAGCAATGAGCCTACGTCGACGTATGGAAGCGATGAGGCAGCGACGTTTTTAGTTCCTTGAGTTAGGGCGTCTCCAATGGGGCTTTATCATCCATGAGGTTACCATGTTTCAAGCCTTAGCAAGAAATTTCATCCCCAATGAGCTGAAAAATGGAGCTAGATCTGTCATTGGGGTTAGCAAGTTCCTTTCTTGGGTAGCATAAATAGTGGATCCCACAAAAAAAGTAGCAACTCATGTAAGCTAAATTCTATCACTTTCCCTCCACTTGCGAATACAGTTATACTCTCCTTTAATTATTTTTTTAATTATTTTTCTTTCTTATGTTTCTTGCAATTTGGCTAATTAATGATTGTTTTAAATTTCATAAGGATTAAATTTTCAAATTGATTTAATGTTTATGGGCATTGATGGGTGAAATTTTCAAATAATTTTTTTTTCTAAATTGTATGATACTAATTTACCAATTGGTGCTAGGTAAATTGTTATGTTATACGTGAAAATCAAATTATTTTAGATGGCAAAATGGGGATTTGTTTCTTTCAACGGATGAGTTTAAGATAAGAGAATCTAATCCAACGAACGATTCATAAGTGATGAAATTTAACTTTGTCACAATTTGAACTTTTTAGATTGAAGGGTTCATAAAAAATAAAAAATTTAAGATAACATGTCCAAAAATCAACTTAAGAAAAGCTAACACACAAAAAAAAATCATCGCTTAATTAAATTACTACATAAATAAATAAATATAGCCCCATATAGAGCCCGAAAGATATAGCCCCTCATTGGGAGAGATTCTTTTATAAAGCCTCCAAGATTCCTCGGAGCTTTAAAATGGGCTCTATCCACCACTTTTACAGCTCTATATAGAGCCCCTCACTGGGGATGCTCTTAGAGAGCACGCGAGAGGGAACTAGTATACATCAAGACAGCAATCATGGATCTGAAAACCGCAATTTTTTTCAGAACTTCGGGATATATTTGGATCAGTGTCTGAGCTCTTCTATTTAGATTTTTGTTTTTCGCGTAGTTCTTGGTTCACCTGCGGTTGGTACGTGGTCAGTATTTACTTATCCGTATGTATTGTAAAGATGTTTTTTCTTTCTCTTCGATCAAGTATGTATTTTTAGTGATTAAGCCTTGAAGCTGATTTCTTAAGAGTTCAAGTTCTGTACTTAGTCTTGTTCTTATTTGTTTGAATTGGAAATGGAAGGCTGAGATTAAACTAGGTCATAAGCTAGGATTGTGCCAGCTGTCATAGTAGCTGACTTTGTCTTAGATATATTCGTGCAAGACACGTGAGTATGAGAAGCATGTGATGCATGTGAAGTTTGTGACAGTTTCTTCTTGTATTCTCTCAGAGCTTGCGTCCTCTTGTTCCGGTTCATGGGGCCCAAAAAAAAGTTGTGATGGTCAGCTCCTTGATGTTTCTAGTAAATTTTAGGGATGATGTTGATTAATTTTCAACTTCAAAGACTAAATTAACGAACGTCACTTTCAATGACCAATTGTGATAAAAATTCTTACTATCTCATACATACATTTTCCGTATCATTTACTACGAAGTATTGAAGCAAAATTGCAAAAGATTGCTTAAAAAAAAATAATAGACCAATAGAAGGGCCCATTGATGATGACCCTCCTAACAATTTTTTTTTTTCACTCAAGAATTTCAAAACAAAAATCAACTTAATTTATTATCCAAATTTGCTGCATGTAAATTGTAATCGTTAAAATGGCTCGACAATGAATGCTTATAATTTGTTTGTTAACCAGAATGTGTGGCAGTCATAATCTAATCAACTCAAAGCTTTTCCCTTCCTTCTGCCATAAACTGTGTCAGTCAACAAATCCAGTTGCTGTACGAATCTACCATTAGTAAAAGCTTCCTGAAATTTTTAGAGGAAAAAGGCAATGCGTAAGCTGAAACCTACGCGATTAGGAAAAGCCGAGAACCCAATAATCCTACACCCAAAACTATACCTCTAAACTATAAAGCTAAGAATCAGAGCAACCAGGACGATAAGTATGCATGGCCTTGCAACAACACCAGCTGAGGTCGACCTGCAGGCATCACGAAGCTGTAATCAGTATCGATACAAGTAACCAAGTTCTTCGTTTTATATTACACCACAACATATGAATGCTTTAAAACAATATGTAGTAATGATAGATTGAAACTTAGAAGCCACCACCGGTCCCAACTCCCTTGTAAATTTCATTTCTTTCTCTTTCCCATCAAGTTTTATTATATGAACAAGCGTCCAGTAAAACGGGATACCTGCTACAAAGCTGGTCCTATATAGAGATATACATGTATGAAGAGTTACCTTGTTACAAGCTCCTTTACTGACTCAGTTTCCAGTCCAAACCCAAACGGGAAAAGTGGATCATAGTGTGAATCACCAACATTCATTGGGAGTTGATCGACAGTTCTGAACCATGTTCTTGGAAGCTTTCCACTGAATCCACGATCCCCAAAAAGGACATCAGTAATGCCTTGGCCTTCAGAGCCTGGCAACCATGCTGCCACCAGAGCATCAATCGAGGAAATATATGGTTCAATTACAATAGGTCTGCCAGTTATTAAGACAACAATGCACTTGACACTTTCACACACATTGCTGATGACACTTGGGCCAGGTTCCGCCATCATTAGGTTTGGGCTGTCTCCCGCAGTCTCAGCATAAGGATGCTCGCCAACCACAACAATGGCATATGAAAAGTTGTTGGACTTCACAAAATTACCATCAGGATTCTCACTGTAGATAACTTCTGTGCTTGAGTCGACTGCTGATTTTATAGCACCAAGGATCGTAGTCCCTAATCATGAAAAGGAAGTTTTATGAAAAATACAACCAATATTAGATACATTTATGTACGAACATCCTTTATGCACGGCTAAATATTTCCATACATTCTAATAACTGTGAAGACGATTTTCTTGTTACACCAAGGATCGTAATCTTCTTATTAAGTGCTTAACGTTCTATTTTGTGAATATTCAATTCTATCATTTTATTGTAGAGCAAAAAAGTAGTGCATATAGACAGAATAGTATGTATTTAATATAGCAATGATGGCAGACTATACCGGATGTATATTTGTTGCCACTGAATCCTTGCCATGCAATTGTCCATCCACCACATTGGTAGCCCAGATTATCAGCATGACTGCCGGCAACTAGAATTTTAGACACCTTCTTGGGAAGAGGTATGACTGGATCTGTAATGTTCCCGTTTTTCCCATTCTTCAAAAGCACGACGGATTTTCTGACAGCCTCCCTTGCCAAATCTCTATGATCCTGGTAATGTTAAATTAAAATACAAAAATGATTGATTCATGTCAGTAAATCAATAAATACAAAACTTACTAAGTAGTCTTTTGGCCATTGAATGTAACACCAATTTCAAGGGAATGTCCATTCTAATTTTATCGAACTATATACATTATTCAAATGACCAATAGGAGGGTTGCAAATCCTGATATTTGATTATCTCGGATAGACTGACCTGGCTTCCAAGCTCATTGACTAGGCTGAAATCAGCCAACGGGTTCTCAAAAAGACCCATGGTGAACTTGACAAGCAGAATCCTTCCCGCAGCATCATCAATACGATCCATTGGGACAACGTTATTCTTGACCAGGTTAATGAGATCATTAATGAATTCTTTATAGTTGATAGGGACCATGACCTTCAAAACACAAGAGAACCATCTTCAGAGTTTTATAATTTTGAACCAGAAAAAAAAGAGAGTTTTATATAGTGTAGAAAAGACGCTATTATCTTCTTTCATTTCTGCAAGAGGTTTTTATATAAAATAAGCCACGAACCATGTCAATTCCAGCTAGAACTGAATCTTGGACAGAGTATGTGTAGTTTGAATGTGGCGGTGAGGTAATCCTGTCAATACCCTCCCAGTCTGATATAACAAAACCCTGAATGTTCGACCAAAAACACCATGTGCTGTTAGCATGAAACAGTGCAGAACACAGGTAAAAGGTACAATAGTCACCAAAATGAAGCACCTATTGTGAGACCGAAAACAACCAGAACTTGAGATCAGTAATATTACTGAGTTATCAACTTATCACAAGTACCTTAATTTCATATTGAATCTGAAATTTCAACTCATTAACACAGATGAAGCTTAAAGACGCTAAAAAGTGGGAACTGATGCAAATCAGGATAAATCATATAACTGATGCAGTACTGATGAATGCTAGGCACTTCAATTGTATCAAGGGAAATGCGCAAGAACTGCATCAGAAGTTTGTTTGAATGGATTATGATGGCTACAAAGACAATGATCTGTAATGGCAACATTATGGGCAGTCAATAAACCACAACACAACAACGAAGCCTTATCCCACTAAGTGGGATTGGCTGTATGAAATGAAGATGACGTTAGAGGAGAAATACGAGAAAGTATGTAAATGCAGCGAACCCATCTATAGACACTAAAAGTGGAAACATGGGAAAGTGAAGAATCATGCTAATCACTAAGCAATGTCCAAGAAAACCTGACCACATTAATGTGTAATGTGGAAGTAATTTGGATTTGATTAGATAATATTGGAGGTATTAAAACCCAACATGTGGGAAATACACAATGTTGAGAAAGGCAATGAAAACAGATAAGGCTGGCAGCATTTGAAGAATAAGGAGAGATTGAGGGAAAGAACAGTTATAAAGCAGTCAACTAGTCACGATTAAGAGCATATATCTTGAAAATCTGTAATTTAAGCTATGGGATGTCAAGGAAGAGAACCACACAAATAAAAGTACTGATAATTGCAATATGCAAACGTTTTGGTGCCAGAAATCTTTCTTTGAATTCATGGTAAGATTTTAACACTGGGCATGCTAGTTTCGTGCTTACATCAAATCTCGGTACATAGATGAGACATGATTCCACTTTATATCTTTCTGTGCATGTGATTGTTGATAACTCCAGAAAACTGCAACAGCTTGCATTTTAAATAAAAGTGAATAAAATGGTACCTTAAATTGAAGGGTGCCCTTGAGGTAGTCCGTAATTAGATCACGGTTTGCATGCATCTTTTTCCCATTCCAACTGGAGTAGGAAATCATCACGGTTGAGACACCCTTGATGATGGCGTCAGAATAGGCAGGCATGTGGATGCTAAGCAATTCCTGTTGGTCAACCACAGTGTTGTACTCATTAATGCCCTTGCTTGTGCCACCATCACCAACGAAGTGCTTTGCACAAGCTGCAACCTTTTTACTAAAATATAATAAATAAAAATATATCCGGAATCACTGAAAGCTTGAGTATTTTAACAGAAGTAAAGGAAATAAAAGATAAAAAGAACCACTAAATTCATTTGATTTATTAATTGAATCCATAACTAGAGAAACACTACGCATGTTATCCAAATTATATTTCAGCGAAATTATATTTGTTAAAGTCACAAAATCAAGTAAATTAAGATCATGAACAATAGTTGCAATACTAAGGATTGTATCTTTTAAATCAAAAGAAGGAAAAATGAAAATGGAATGAACAGAGAAAAATAAAAAAGAAAAGATAGAAGTATGCTTATTTTCATAAAATTCGTACTTTCCCCCAACATATGGCACTCCTTTCTGAGAATTTGCAGGGATATCTCCCTGTAAACCTGGAATAATCTCCGTCATTTCTTGCACAATTGTGTGATCTTCGCTGTAACTTTCGTAACACCGGCCCCATCTTGGATCTCTGCATACCTATATAGGATGTTCCAGGCAATGCACAGAAGTCATCAGATGGAAAAAATATGAATGCACTCAAAGGACATTGTTATCCATGTAAAAGAAGAAAATGCTGATCGCATAATCCTTTTGCAATGTATTATTTACCGCAATGCAAGGAGCAAATACATAAGGAATCCCCGTAGCTCGGGCTTCAAGAGCAGTTGCAGAACCAATTCTTCGTACCAGTTCAGGGTCCCTGTGTACTGGAAATATTTAATAGAAGGAAGACACATTCAATGAACTATAAAACGGAAAACATCTAAAAGGATTAATGCATGGTTAGTTTTTTTAATACTTGCTGAAGTATAATACAGATTTACTTGTAAGGATATGACCCTAATGGGACCTTGTTGTAGTTATACAGTTACAGAGTGCTGCTTTTAAATGACAGTGATAGATCTCATCCCTTGTGTAAAAATAGAGCAATGCCTTGTCATGTTTTGAAATGAAGCAAATAGAATCTGAAACTTTTACTTGCCTGGTAGCTCCAAGCCCAACATTATGCGGAAATATTGTAGCATTGTAGACATTATTGTGTCCATGAACAGCATCAATGCCATAGATCATAGGAATGCCCAAACGACTAGATAGAGCTCCCTTCTGAAATCCATTAATCATGTTAACCCAGTCTTCAGCACTAGCTTCTGGAAGTGGTGTACTGCCACCACCGCTCAATACACTACCTGCACAAATCAGAACACATCCTCACTCCATTGTCATATCATCTGTGTGTTCAATATTTTTCTCTTTACCGAAAGTCTTACTCCCTCCAAGGCGAAAAAGAATGGGGGAAAAGGAGAACGATCTGAAGGCTTGTTAATTGAATAAAGAAGAACCAATCTCATAACAGGATATGTTCTTGCTGCCTCCAGAGTCAAAGTGATACTTCCTGTTTAGTTTCTACAAAGATAGAAATGCAACAAAAAGAAGTAATGCATGGTTTTCGGTGACACCAAGGCAGGATTCTAGGCATATGTTTAGGGAAAATTGCACAGTAAGTACAAAATCCTAGTATTGACATCTCAAACACCCTATGCACAGACATTATCACTGCAGAATAACCCCAATTGCAGGGTTTTTTTTACCAACCGCACCCATTCGTTTTGCTACTTCAACCATTTTATCCGTATATATAAATTAAATCACTAGAGAACGCCCCAACTCGTGCGTAAACTCCTTTCTTAATAAGATAAAATCAACAAGAAAGATATACAAGAATTGTGTTGTGCCATCATAAAAAGTCAATTAACGGCCTGATTTGAAGATATAACAGGAATGAAATGCGGACAGTATGAGACAGACACTAGAAATCAAACAATTTATGTTGGTGTACATCAAACACAGTTGAAGGTTGTCTTGAAATATATACATTACATACCTATGAAGTAAGTTTTCATAGTATCAATAGAGGCAACACTCCTATCAATCTGCACCATCTGACCAATCTTCTCTTCAAGAGTCATCCTGCTAAGAAGGTCCCCAACTCGAGCAGCCGCTGGTTGGGTTGGATCTTTGTACATGATGTAATCAGCCTTGACCGTAGCCAAACCCATCCACCACCAAACCAAAAACAAACCCACGACTGGTACCGAAACCCAAGCCATTGTAAATGGGTCCTTTTTCACTCTGGTAAACCAAACACGAAAAACCAGAATTACACAATATCCATCATTTGTTCTAACCATCTGTTTGGTGGCTGAGAAAATGCAAGAAACAGAAAAAAGTATACACAGAGTTTTTGTTCAAAGTCATTGTCTTGGTTGCATAGGAAGATTATATTTTGAAAACCCATTAAATTATATATATTTTGTATAACAATAAGCCGAATGGCCCCCCAAAGCAATTATTTTCCAAATTTAAAATCCAAGTTGCAGATTTGCAATAGCGTATTATATATTCCCTTCTAGGAGATCATGTGAAACACTATCTAATCATGTGAACCAGCAAGATACAGCACCCACATAAATCCAATTACGTTCAACACAAAATAATAAAAAAATAAATAAAAAATCACCATCCTTAAAGTTTCATAATATTCTCAGAAGCTAAAGCAGAAAAATAATAATCCAGCATCAAAAATTAATTATATATAGTCAACGAAGAAGAAGAAGAGCAGCATTGTGATGGGGAGAGAGAGAGAGAGAGAGAGAGAGAGAGAGATGTTACAGTTGAGTAGTGTTAATGCGACTGAGTCCAAGCTTGGATGAATGAATGAATGAAATGAAGCTGAAAATGCAATGATTTCTTGTACCTTTTTTATTGGCAGGAAGCAAGTAGCAAGTAGAAACTAGAAGAAAAGGAGGAAGAATAAGGAGATTAGGTTATAAATTATGCTTATTAATTACTAATTAGAATATAATTATCGGGAAAGAAAGAGGAAGGAAGGAAGAGTCTTGACTCTTTTGGAATTGAAAATGTGTTCTTTTATTTATTAATATAAAGGAAAGATAAGAAGGTGGCTTTTGATTTGGTTGGTTCGTGCAGTTGTCACTTTGCCTTTGCGATGGGAACGTATAGAGAATCTCCTTAACGTGCCTTTTCGTAAATCACTCATGCAAACCAACCAGACTTACTCACCCTTAAATCCGTCAATCTGAGTTTGACACATTTAACGTTATTACCATGCTAGTTTGAGTTTAGCATATTGATATCATATTCATGAATTGTATATATTTTTAACTCACGAATTCAATATATTGGTATCATACTCAAATTCGACACACTTAATATTCAAATTTTTCGACACACTGTACAAGTATGATTCGTATAAGAGTCCAATATATTAATATCACGCTCATTTTTTTCGGCCTGCTATTAGCACATGAATATGCTAATCCTTAGCCTAAAAATATTCTCCATTGGAAGTTTGGAACAAACACAAATGAAAGAAATCAAGGATGATAAAACCCTAATTGGTGGGAAAGGGAAGGGAAAGGGCAACCAACCAACTTTAGTGGCACGAGACGTTATACCTCATACAACACCATAGGAAAACTAACTCCTCAATCCCCCATTTATAAATAAAATTGTCACGCAGGCCAACCAACATTTTCTACAGGAAACCCAAAAGCAGAGAGAGAGAGAGAGAGATGGTTATGCGACGTGGTCCAATTGGTGGAAGCTCTGGTTCTAATACCCGACCAAGACAAACAAATCGTCCCACTTATGAAGATTTCCAGCCCCGCTTTGAATTGAAGGAAGAGCAGGAAGCTCACAGCGTACTTGTTCATCTACCTGGTCTCTTCCTCTTCTTTCTACCTTTCTTCTTTACCCAACTCTACTTCATTTTGCACTCTCAATGGAAGCGAGCAAAAGCACTTCTATTAAAAGCACATCACAACTTTTACTAAAATTGCAAGTGCTTGTTTGGATCCATAAACACTTTTTTACTTTTCTGCCAAACATAATCATAAACGCTTTTGGTGATTTAAAAACATTTTAGTTATTTTAAAAAGCATTTTCAAACAAACCCGAACTCCTTGCGTTAAAATTAGTTAATGTTCTAAATTACGCTGCAATTATATCAAAAATCTACAGAGAGCGAGAGATGTTATCTCCTCCCTAGACAACTGAACCGACCTAACTCACGCGTCGCAAAATATATGGTTTGTTTTCAGGGTTTGTGAAGGAGCAGGTGAGGATTACTATTGAGCATAACCCTAATGTGATTAGGGTTCATGGACAAAGACCTCTGGGCAACAACAAATATAGCCGTTTCAACCAAACATTTCCGATTCATGAAAATTGCGACGTAAGTAAAATTGATGGCAAATTTAACGATGGGATTCTTACCATCACAATACCAAAGCCAGTCATCACACAGACAGCAGCAACCAAACCAGTCCAAGAGCCACCACCGAAAACTGCTGCAACCGCTCCCAAGCCGATGCCACAGAAAGTTAAAGAGGACCCAATTCCTTCAAAGCCGAGTTTGACAACACCGGCCGCTGCCGCGTCAAAGGCAGAAAAGGCTACTTTCACTGCCAGAGATGAAAAAGAAAAGGATGACAAGAATGGTGGTCGTCCATTAGGCCCTCCGAAAGGCACTGCAGCCGAGACAAAAGCACAGAAGGATAAGGAGGACGCGGTTCTTCCAAAACCAGTTTCATCAACCCAGAGTGACAAACAAAGGGATGAGAAGAGGCTGTTACTTTTGACTAGTCCGGAAACAGGCATCGGCATGCCCAAGTCTCAAGAGCATGGTCATGATGGGAAGAGGGGAAAGGCTTCTGGGGTTGAAAACAAGGATCAGAGAGAAGCAAATGGGAAGCCTGATGCAGAACCGAAGAATGATGAGAAACTTGTCAAAATTACTCTACGTAAGGAAACGGAGACCGGTGAGAGAAGCAAAGAAGCAAGGGGTCTCGGTAAGCCTAAAGAGGACTCCGTGGCTGCAAATGCGATGGCTGGTGCAAAGCAGCATATGAAAAACCTCGGGAACGGGATGAGCGATGAAGAGAAGAAGATGTTGATCAATATGGGCGCGGCAGTTCTAGTTCTTCTGGCACTAGGGGCTTCTGCATCCTACAATATCTGGTCCTCTGCAACAGGCAAAAACTAAGCCCAGTATCTTTTCACGTTCCATTACAAATCTGTTAATACAAACTACACAAACACATGCACAAGTATTACAGCTTTTACATCAATTTGTATAGGAATTAACTTCGACGCGTAAATATACCTTACAAACCGGTGTAATATATATATATATCCATCCTTGGAACATGAAAGCAAGACATTGTCGCTGATGATAACTTATAGTAAGCTACAAATGACCAGTTCAGTCCGGGTATATCATCTCGGAAGCAATCCATACCAAACAAACCATCAAGTTGTCGATCTCCATAGGACCCCAAAATTAGTACCACTGAAAATCAAAGAAATCTTGAAATTCTTGAAATATGCCATCAAGGAAATCTTGAAATTCTACACTAGAAACTTAAGAGTTCATCGATCAGTTAAAATTTAATGACAGACCTGATGGGAAACAAAACATATATACAAAGACTTGATTCAGATATTTCAAATTAACCGACGAACTTTAATTTGTCATCAGTTGTAAACAAAAATCTACGCAAGCATGATAGAGACGGTTATAATTACACGGACCTAACTGAAAAGGCATCCAAAGATGGGGATCAAATTGGTCATTTTGACTAAACTAAGATTATAAACTGCTTTGTCCAACATTACACATGATTTAATCATACAACATACCTAAAAATCATCCACAGCTCCCCTCATCCTCCTAAATTTCTGTAAGTGTCAACATAGCTCAAAACCTCAATCAAGTAATCCAATTCCAAATAGGATTTTGTCCACGGGGTGCTATGCGGGTGAAGATACAGGCATTTATGACATCTCTGGAAAAACAGTGATCATAAGCTTCGGGTAAATTAATCGCAGTGCCATTGATACATGTAATACTTCTTCGGTTGTTAGTCACTGCAAATATTTTATCATTGCCATAGGCACCCAAGTGTCAAGATGCAAGAGAATGGTCATCCCTAGCAGCATCAACCGTTGTCATCTCTGCTGTATTTGAAACTGCGGAACATTAAAAAAAGTGAGACATCAATAGAGCAAAGGTTTCTTTAGGGAGGATAAATAAATAGTAAGTGCCACCTGTACAGGAATATATCCCACAACAAGGCCGTCATTTATCTCTAATAGGAAAACCTCCCCAAAGCTTTTCACATGTTTCGTTCTTCCTATATGTTGCCACAATTCACTCAGCATTTTACTTCAACTATTTTGAAATTATTTTAAGAAACAAACAATTCAGAACAATCTTATAGAACCTCAAAGGCTTTATAGTCGCGAGCGTACAAATGAACACTTTAAACAAAGACATAACCAATTACCATTCAGAAAACTCACAAGACAATTAAAAAAGATAATAGATCCATACAGCAAGCAAGGGAATAAATTTCATACTTCTTGAAAGACAGAAAAAGTGAGAAGTGGAGCAACACTGCTGTGAATGTTAAAAGTGATACATCACATGAGAAGCAAAATCCTAATTGACTACGCATTTATGTTTAAGTTACAATGTTCTACTAGAAGATTTCAAGGGTTTCATAACCTTCTAAGCCTGAAACTCCAACCCCTTCTCGGAAGGTTTCCGTTTTCTTTTCAAGCGTGTTGCTCCAGCATCCTCTGCAATAGACATATAAGTTTCGATATGAGCCAATTGATTTAAAGCCGACAAAACAGGTGCGAGAAAAATGTCATTTACAATCTGAGTACAAGGTCAATGTCTTATGAAATCATCACTATATCAGTCTATGTTGGGTGCCCGAATAAGATTAGTAATCATGGGTTTCAAACTCAAGATCAAAATTTTGAGCTCATCCTTTAGGTATAATATAAAAGCAAGAAAACCAAACCTCACAGATTACGCTTACTAGTGAAGCTGTTAATATGATATTATACAAAGGAAAAGGCGTAATGTTTTGTTATTACACCCCATTGGTGTGTTGTGCGCCAAAGGACAGAAAATAATGACCATCTATGATTTGAAGATGAGGTCTTAATGTTTGTTATGGCATTGGCATATTAATTTTATGCCTGATGAACTGCTCTTTTTAAATTTTCAAAAAACACATTTTCTCTTTTTTCTATCAAAATAGAAAATGAGAATGAGAGTTCTGGGCTATTCCTTGTGAAATTGAAATTTAAGTCATAAAACCCATTCAAAGGCACACAAATACGCATCAAAGTCGTAATCTTACCTTCAAGTGGACTTGACGCATGATTAATTGCACGTCCATTTGGTGTGCCCTCTTCTGAAATAGGGGAGCCAGAATTACTATCCACCAGCTTTGATGAACTTTCTATGCACTTATCTTGCGGGTCCAGAACATCAGGAGAAGGAATTGCAGGTAAAAAGCATAGCTCTTCCTGTGACATATCTGAATCACTGAAAGCTGAGTCCTTCTCCACTGTCACAATATCAACTTCATCATCTTCATTAATATCAGAGTCTTTTACCTGCATAAATAACTTTTTAATTTAGACACCAGAAAATGGACAAAAAAATAGCCCAGATTTCATTCTCTTCCTACCTTTTCAGCTTCAGGTATTAGATCAAACTCATCTTCTCGTTCTATGTATTCTTCGTTTTCCTCAAGCTCTTTGAAATCAGGAGCAAATGCACTCCAGTTCTCAGTGTAATCTTTAGCCCAGATATAAACCAAACCAGTCAGTGAAACAGAGACAACAATGGGGTGAACAGGATGCCACACCAAATCAATCAAGGCTTCCTTTGGCCCTTCAAGAATTTTCACAAGATGTCCGGCCCTATCCCATATGTAAATCTTGTGTTCTCCTTTGCTTGCAGAACCACCAATCACCCACTCACCATCACCACTGAAACAAGGTGCTTTCCAGTGCATCTTTGTGATGGCATCTTGAAATTCACGGAAAAGTGTTAAGCATTTTGATCCAACAGCTTTCAACTTCTCAACACCATCAATTCCATCAAGGGTCTCGTTTATGTCATCCAGGGTTTTAAGTCCATCTTTCAAGGGCAGAAGGTTCTCGTAGATCCTGATTGTTCTATCATTTGAATTTGTAAGCAAATACTGTCCATTCCTGCTGAATACTATGTTCTTAATCACAGAAACTCCAGAAGTGGGAACCATGGCACGCACTTGAATACTTTTATAATCTATTACAAGTATTTCACCTTTGGAGTTCCCCGCATAAACCAGATCACCATACTTATTAAAGCAAGCAGCGGTAGGAGAGAAAGGTGGACTTCCCTCAGAGATTTTGTTCCGTGGCGGAGGGACAAGTCCTGGGTTAGAGTCAGGAATGGAAACTGGAAGAACAACTGTGCTTCCAGTATTCAAGTCAACAATGATGGGAGCAGATGAGAGGGGGCATGCCAGGCAGAGAGATGGAAAAGACGAACCAGGATGAAGCCGAGCTTGTAAAGGGGTTTGTTGCAGTATCGTTCGCGTTATCTTCTCACCACTGACAACATCCCATAGTGTCAATGACTTGTCCGCAGCAGACACAAGAATGCGATGCCCATACTTTGACCAACATACACTAGTTATCGCAGCAACACAATCTCTGTCACGAAGCTCCTTGGCAATTCCCCTGGTCTCAAAATCCCATACGATGCAATTTCCGTCAGAACACCCAGCTGATCAAGAATATCAAACAAGTATCGCTCGTAAGAAGAAGACTCTTCAGAATATCTCCAGTAACATAAGGACACATCAAATGTCAATGATAGTACAAATGAATGCAAAAAACAAATTTCACCTAAACAATCAATAAGACATGATTATCGTTACAGCTTGCTATAAACAACCTCACCTAATTCTTCGCAGATGCAACTCGACGATCAGCACATTGGTAAAAACATTTTACTACCATATAAGTGAACAAGGAGCCCAATTCTAGAAAAGCAAAAACGTAAAATCCGCAGCAACACCTCTGTCATAGGGCAAAGCATGAAGACAATAACAGAATACCGACAAAGTATAAAACAGAAGCTCTCCAATCTGACAAAACAACATAAAACGATACCTCCCAAAATGTTGCAATGCCAACACTGTCCGGTTAGCTCTTTATGTCATAAATTTAAGGCAATTTTCAACTTTCAGAAAATATAAACTCGGACAAGGCAATTAAGAAATGCTACGTTGAGCATAACTACGCGCCTTGAGCTTAGTGGCAACATTCATTGTTGAAACAGGTGTGCACTGAAAGTAAGTCATGCCATATGCTTGAACTTTAAATCTGATAACTAGCCAGTCTACAATGTTAAAAATTGTATATCAAAAGGACAACTTAATGTGCACCAAATTTACAACTTTCCTTTTGATTTTCCTTTTTTTTTCTTTTTTTCTTTTTTTTGTAAATTTATTCAGAAAAAAAAAAGTAATGGGGCGGAGAAGGGTGGAAAAATTACCAGCAAGAAGGGTGCCGCGGCGATTGAAGGCGATGCATTTCATAACGCCATACTCCAAATACTCCTCTATCACTTCCGGGAAATCCCCTTGCAATGGGTCTTCGCACAATTAAGTAATTAATTAATTAATTGATTAATCATACATCTAAATTTTGGATTTTGGATTTTGTTGCCAAAAACCATCAAACTCAAAGAAAAAGATAACAAAATCTTCAATTCTTCAATTAAAAGTGAACTATCAAGAGAGAGAGAGAAAGGGTTTACCGATAATTGCAGCGTTCATCGCTATGTAGTTACAGAGTTACTTCTAAGAGAGAAACTCTGCAAAATGCTGCGTTTTGATGCGCAACCAGCAACGAGAGGAGGAGAAATTGAAAGAAATTCGTTTGAAAAAAATTGAAATACAAACTTGAGCGCCTTCACTCCTCTTCTCTCTCTCTCTCCTGAAGAAGTAAGGAATAAGCTCTCTCCCTCTCTCTCTCTTGTGTTAGTGTTGTCGTCTTCTGGAAAAGCCCAATACTACATGGAAAGGCCCACGCGGGGCTCTTTTATTCTCATCATACCCTATAATATCATCTTCACCGGCCCTAATCAGGGAAAAGGAACCTTGTATCTTCGTTCATTGTACATCGTGATGTCAGTTTTTATTAGGTACTATTTATAAATTTAATTCATGAGTGATTTTTATGTAATAAATGATAAGATATAAAAAAAGAGGTAACTAATCATAAAATAGAGAAAAATAATAAGCATACATGTCCTATAATATATAAAATTTGATTTTATTGTACAACGATCGCTTGAATGCTTGATTAGTAAACACTTGAGTGACAATTGTACATGATGATAAATTGAATTTTCTTATATTTGTTTTTCTTTCTTTCTTAATGTGAATCTTGCAATGGCACCATTGAAATATGTAATTCTAAATTCAGCATCTAAACGAGTGACGTTCATATGCTTTCTTTTCATACATCATAACATCAACATCTGAATCTGTTTGCATTCATAATCTACATCGCTTTAGCATCCAAAAATCTACAATCAACATCAGTAATTTGAAATTTGTAACCTACATCTGACTTTGAGATCTGCATTTGGTAAACCCTATAGGCATCAAAATCACTCATTAGACCCTAAACCCTATAGGCATCAAAATCAAAATTTCATTCTCTTTGTCATAATCCTAGTCATGATAAACACAATAATGCTAAACAATTTAAATCGAGATTGCCTACAATTTTTTTTTTTTGTCAAGGCTTACAATATTTATATATATTTAATATAATCATTATCAAATGGTTAATATAATTCATCTAAGAGTAATGTTAAAGAAACTAAATATATGTACCTAATACAGTCATAATCTTACCGTCAATATATGTATTTAATACATGTAAATATTGTAGCCGGGTTTTTTTCCTTTTAGTTCAAATCTTCTTCACTCAAAACAATCTGTGAATGCTTATTATTGGATGCCCATCTTGCAAATGTTTTGATTTATCTAGTTTTCAGTGAAATCGCAAAACCCTTGCCGACAGACTCCTCCCTCACCTGGCAGATAATAAAAATAAAAAAAAGGTGGCCAACGTCAGGCTGATGTCAAAAACACCATTCAGTGGGCTAGGCAATTCAAGCCTGGATTGTCTATCGGACTATCCCGGAGCCTAGTTAATTGGGACGGGCTAGAGTGGTTTTGGGGAGGGAGGATTAGGTTGCCCAATAGCCCAGATTTTTATTTTTTTCGTCAAACGATATATTTTGTTAGATTAGCCATCGACGGGTTTAAACTCACGCCGTTATACAAGTTGGTGTTCTCGTCTTCTTTACTATTCAGTAGATTTTCTTTGACTTGGGTTCTTGTTAGCCCTACAGTAATTTTGACATTATCAATTACTTGTAACAAGCAATTCATGCTGTCGACAATGGGATCAATCGACACGATACGGATCAGCCTCCAAGATATGTGAAAAACAAACTTATCTTCAAGGGTGGGCAGGTTGACTTTGGATTGGATAGATCCTGATCACTCGTCTGAAAAGTAGAACGAAGCCTTTCTACCAGCAACTGAACTGGCAGGCGGTGAGTTTTCAAGTCTACGTTATATTTAATTACGTGGATGTCATATTACAAGGTGAGTTTTCAAGTCTACGTTATACTTAATACCATGAAAATTCAACCTTGTTATCGTAATACCATGAAGCCTCTCTTCCCTCGGTCTCGGTGCTCGGTCGACAGCGGAGGCAGATTCAAGGGTTGAATCCGTCTTACTACATCTCTTCCTTCTCTGAAAACTCTAATCCGATCCGGAATTTTGGGAACAAAAACTGGAAACAAGAAAAATTGCGAACCTTGTTTCCGGTTTGATCCGTCCGAAAATTGCCCCTAGCCCAAACCAAGGCCTTTGGACCAGCAACACTGCACTAGCAGAATCCAACTCAAAGTGCCCTGCAGAACCAGTACAACAACAACAACAACAACAACAACAACAACAAAGTTTTTTCCACTAAGTAAGGTCGGTCATATGAATTCTAGAACGCCATTGCACTCGGCTCTGCAGAACCAGTAAACCAAAGAAATTTGTACACAAAATTTACTGGGCAAGAAAGAGGTTATCAACTAATAACAGTATCCTACATAATCCACACCTATTCTCCACTAATTCTTTCTCCCTTCACAAAAGAAAACAGAACCTAAACTGTCATATTCACGTCACAGATCTCCTAATCGCCTACCGGCTACAAAGAACTGAAAAAATTTAGAACTTTACAAATTGGACTGTTCATAGAAGGCAATTTCTCTATATACAGAGCATGCAGCACGAGATTGTAATCATCTTTACATCGGATAGCCAAAATCTTGGTACCCCGACAAATCCCCCTGATCAGGCAAATGACTCTGTTGGGTCAAATGTTGCAATGGAGACTGATGAACCGGAACTGCAGGTGGAGGAATCCAGTTGCGATCAGCAGGCACAGATACTGAGTTGCTCTCTACAGTGGTTATGTCGTGAATGCTTGATCTTTTCCTTTCCTTTTTCATTGAGGTTTGACGAAGGAAATACTTCTGGGCGTGGCTTGCTACTTGGGTTGGTGTTCTTGTCACAACCACATTCCTTGAAATGCTCCTCCAGTCGCCCTTACCAAACTTTTTTAGTCCAATTAGAAATAACCTGTTAAGAGTACACAAAGAAAATCAGGGTCCTGAACAGTATAATCGAGCTATCAGGTAGTAACGTAATTTGGTATTATTATTACTATTTCCTAACACAACCACACCATATTTAAATCTGACGTAGGTTCGTAAAAAACAGTACATGAATAAATTTCATGATAACAGAACCACGATTGTCAGTATGCCTGACCTATCAATGAACTACATAAAAATTTTAGAAAACTCGAACAAAAACCTATCGATTCAAGTATCAATTATGTAGTTATGCAATATTAGGTCGTACCCAGTGCACAAGGCTCCCGCTTTACACATGGTCTGGGAGAGGTAAATGTCGGCTAGCTTTACCTCAATTTATGTAGTTATGCAATATATTCTAGAAAAATAGGGTTAGACATGCAAGAGCTTGTATGAAATAAGAATTTCGATTACTTAAAGTCCCTAAATTAAGAAATTAACGGCCTTCGGCCTTCGGAAAACCACAACCCTCTTCAATGAAAATGGGATGTCCATGATATGTTTTTAGATACAAAACAGAAATTCCAAATTTAGCAATGCAACATCCAAACTCCTAAATCGAAAAAAGAAGGTGAAATTCCCGGTTCAGCTGGCAAGAAAGTTTTCATGACATCATCAAACACTTAATGGTGAACATAAATATAGAATCTAGCACCATTCCAACTAGCTCCAGTTGGTAGCAAAACAAAATGGAGGACAAGGTGATGAACCAACATTTTGAACATTAAAACATTAATTATTTGGAGCACTTAAAATAAATATACACATGTAGCTATAAAAAGTAAATTACAACCCATTGTTTCCAAACAAATACCAAAAGGACGGAAATTGGCTGGCTGAAACAATCAACTTACAAATTCCAATTGGCGAAATGTTCAGTATTTGATCAAATATGGATGGCATATTTGGCCAAATACCGAAAAAAAGTGATCATTTCAGCCAATTTCCCCGAAAACAAAAACAACGCAAATCACCTACATCATTTTCTTCGGTTGTTTTCTAGAATCAAATAACCAATATGTGTATGTATATATATATATATGACAATAATTATCTCAGTTTAGTTTAATTTCTCTCTCAATCAATTTCTTACCAGTTAAAAACAAAGTTTGAAAATTAAGGAAATACCAAAAAACGATATGGAGAGGGAAAGAAATTACTTGTGTTCTTCTTCAGTCCAAGGCGTTCCCTTCTTCCTCTCAGGCTCGCGGTTGGACCCAAAAGTGATCTGACTGGCCGTGTCCTCCCAGCCGACCATCGACTCATCAGCATAACTGGGCAAATTGACCCGGCCGGAATCGATTTCCAAGACATCGTGCACCAAGTCCTCGTAGTGCTCCAACACCTCCTTGGGAGTCTTGCCCGGCAACTCTTCGGCGATCCTCTCCCACCGATTGGGCAAGTCCTCGGAGAACCTGACCAGCGCCTGCTCAAACACCTTGTCCTCGAGCCGAGTCCACGGAGTCGACGCCGCCGACTGAACCACGCTCGACCAACACGGCGCCGTTTCTTGAAACATTTGCGGGTTTGGGTTGAGTTCCGTTTTGTCTTGGTTTCTTGGATATTTCGCGGAATTGGGTTTGGTGGGAGATTTGGATAGTTTGTGGTTTTATAGAGGACGGACCGACGGAGAGAGCTTTTTATTTTATTATTTTTTTAATAATAATTTTGGTGCTGCCAGCTCAGACTTCTGAATCAACACGTTTTTTCTATTATTTTGGTTTTTATTTTACTATTTGTTTCATGTCGTTTTATAAATCGAGTGACAAATGTACGCGCCTAATTTCTGCTTTTTTTACTTTTTCGAGTTTTTTTTTTACTTTTATTTTTTATTTTTGTTAGTACATCAATATTTTTAAACTAAAAAAAAATTCGATTAATTCACATAATAAACAGCATATTTATTGTAATTTCTTATCTGGTTAATTTTAAATTTAGTAAAAAAATACATAAAAATGGATTCTCTCTTCTCTTTCTGTCCCCATCTCTCTCACACGCACTCTTGTACGGGGACGATATGGAGATGGCCTCAGTGGTGTCGGTTTTGGTGAATTCTGGCGGTGGTGTAGGGCTGGGTGAGATGTGATGGTGGTGGTGTGGAGGTGTGTAGGGCCGTCCAGGTGCAAACGGAAGACTTGGACGAAGATGCAATTTGACCTTCCTAATTTGATACCTTAATATAATTGTGTTTTAATAAGCTGGTGCTAATGCTATTAGAAAACCATCTAATCCAATCTATCAACCATCTTCCACGACAATATGAATTTAAGGTTCATTAGACAAGTGTTCGGTGAATAAGTGACTTTCTTTTTTTTGTCGAGTATACGGGTAAATGATTACATTTAAGATATATGTAAAATAAGGATATTTATTGCATTGTTACAACTCGTTCCTAATATTGTTGTATTTTATTTCTTGAAGTTGTGAAATTACAAAAATGCGGTGGACATCCTATGTGGACATTTGAGCTCCTTTTATATTTTGTTTCCTTTCTTGCTATATTCTTGTAGTACTCATCACTAAGAACGCGTGAGTACAAACGAGATGTAAACGAGACTTGTAACGAAAAAGTTATATGTGTTTTAAGGTCAAGGGCAAGTTGGAGCAGAGATTCTTTGTCCATTTTCAGCCATCTTTTGGACTGCAAGTAAGTATAATCTTGTTTCTCTCTTCGTAAGCTGCATTTTGATGTAAAGATCGTGAAAAATGGTTGAGTTTTGACTTTATTATATCTCTGTGAACATTTTCGACGAAAAAAAACTCAATTTTTGGCGAAACTCCAAATACAGAGCGCAGTCATATAATTTTGATTAGCATATTGTGTTACATTTGTGGAGATATTTATGATTTACCCATATCCTTAGCATAACTGTTTTATACATTTTACATTGGTTTTTCATACTTATTTGTAGTATGATTTTGGAAATTGTACAAATTTTACAGCTTTGGTTTGTTATATTACGTAAAACAAAGGTTTTAGTAAATCTTTATTTTTCCTCACTCACACTTTTTGTGTTTGCCCCCCTCCATGACTTAGCATATGGATTATGTGGCTAGGGAGGGATCACTAGTGATTGACATCCGCTTCAGTTAATGTAGAAAATTTATATTTTCTATAAATATCCATCCGACACAAGATTGAAATATTCTTACCTTTACTGCACTTCAAAAAAAAATAGTTTGATCTCTCTAGCATTATCGTTAAAAAATAATTCTTTGAAGACAAAAATGTAGCACGTTTAGCCTCATGACTAGAGAACCTAAAGACTGTGTGGTAATTGGACCAACTTTTTTCTTTGGTTGATAAAATATCCCCAACGGATAGGCCAATAAGATGTCGACTATGTAATCAAGCACATTCTCGAAAAAAATGTTCAACCTAATCATAAGGATTAGTACTTTAGGCTGAATGATGCTTTTGTGGAAATATTAGATAGCAAACAACGATTATCCACGATTGTCGGGTTAGAATGAGAATCATATTGGAACCTATGAGATGTTTACATCCTTCCACTTCGAGGTGTAGAGATCAAAGATTCGAAAATCGTAGTTACACTCAATGAGAATGGTAATTTAACTGAGCCCACTTGGAGAGTTCATGGGTTGTGGAAGCAATTGTCCTTTGTTTGATAATTAGCACTTCTTAGGATTCAACCCATAGTTACTATGACATGACGGTGTGTGCAGTTCTTTCGAAACAGTCCTAGTTGCTTAAAGGGATTTTTTCTTGACCTTACCTATGTTTGTTTATGTTATTTTATGATGCATTGCACGATTTGCTAAAAAAATTAATTAATTAAGGCGAGAAACCTTGCAAACAACCAGTACCAATACAATCAATCATAAAAGCAGAAGTAGCCCGTAAAGGAAGGGTCCTATCCCAAACATGCATATTAGAGAGACATCAGTCATTGCATCAGCGACAAAATTTGTTTCATGATAAATATGCTTCCAAGTCACACAACGAAATGAGAAAGCCAACCAACAAATGTCATCAATCGTGTCTCGAATTCTCCAAGGGACAACACACCTTTCCTTCCACAGCATCTATAACTAGCTTAGAGTCTCCCTCCACGATAAATATGCTTCCAAGTCACACGATGAAAGGAGAAAAACCCTTCTGTTTTGCAATCTTAATTGAATCTTTGAGCGCCAACGCTTCAGCCACCGTTATAGTACGTACACCTAATGAGGCGGGTGCCACAGATCCTTTCCTTTTTTCTTTCTTGGTCTGCAGTTATTCTTGAAAAATCCATCCCAATAGCAGTAGCTAAAGCATGAACTTTAGCTGGGTGAGGCCTTGCATTTTTGAAGGTTGCATTATTTCTTAGGAAAACTAACGAAAAGTTAAAAAAAACTTCCCTTTTAATGACTTTATTAATAGTTGCATGGCACAGGGATCGGAGGAAGAGAAACGCAGTTTAAAATCCTGCACAAAATCGTCCATTCTCATCTTAGATTTTGAGGATCTCATTCATATTCCTTATAGGGGCAAAAGTTCAGAAAAAAGGTGAAAATAAAAACTAAAGACGAAATGGTTATTAGACGGTCCCTAAATATTTCCAAACTCCAATGAGACTTGATTTTTACTTTCTAATATATGGTCTTAACAAATCGATATTCATTGTTTAATTTGTTCATTCTTTTGTTATTTTTGCTTACATTACCATGCTTGAAATCTTAAATGTTACAGAAAACCGAAGTACAAACTTGACGTAGAGAATTACATGCACATAACAATCCTTGTACGTTACATCCCTAGTTACTGATAAGGTGTTTCAACGTACCTGAAACACACGATGACAAACTAAGTATCATAATACAAGTGGAAGAACAGTAAGAATATTCTCTACAGTGTGACATGTCAACCTTGTGTTCCGAGTACAGACTAGGGTTCAGAAAGAATGAAAGGCACGTAAGAAGTACATAGAGAAACAAATTGATGGATCCCTATGTCATTAAAAACTTTGGGAGTTCTGGGAGGAAAAACTCAAGCAAGCAAATTTGGAGTTCCAAAACAATAACCATACCCAGACCTGTCAACGGATCGGATCTTTTTGATCCGGATACGATCCAAATCCGATGTAATTAATAGAATATTGATCGAAACTTTCAGTCTGATAATAAAATCCAAATCCGATGGATCCCCATCCGTTTACAGGTCTACCTACGACAAAAAAAATAAGGGGAAAAAACAAAAACAAAATACAACTACGATTCCTGATTATCGGTGTTTCAAATAAGTTGCAACAATGCTGGATAGCAAGTAGATACGTATCAATTTTCGAAGAAAAGAACGTGAAAGGGGTAGTCAAGAGTATGAAAATCAGAAGCCATTCAAGATAGATTTGGACCGAAGTTAATGAAGAGTGCAAAAGCTTCACTGGAGATGAAGGCGTTCTCCATGCTATGAGTTCCAAAATATACACAAGAATGGTAGACAGCAGAAATCCACTTTAAAACCATAAAATCTAGGTTCTACACAAAGCATAAACTTTAAGCACTACACCAACGTAATTGTAATATGTTTAGACAAAATTTCGCCAAAAAAAACAAGCTAAGAATTCCCATATTCCTAAATAACAAACCTTAAATAGGTCCATGATAACATTTTCTTCATGTCGACACATTAGTACCAGGCAAGCTTCAAACGATCTTTGTCTTCAGATATCTGAAACTTTTATGGACAGGCTACGAGAGGCAGGACCACACTACTAGAGGCAGCGTAAACCTGTCTTTGGAACTTCGAATTTACTCATTGCTTTTATAAGGCATCTGCAAGCAAAAACAAAATAATGAATAAACTTATACCACAGGATCTGATCTAAAAACTGGATGAGCCAATGCGACTGGGTTCACTTGGAACCAATCAACCATCGAGTCTGGTTTAATCTTAGGCTGCGTTTGCGTTAGGGACTTTCATTTTTTCTTTTTTTTTGGTCAAAGGTAAGGAATTTCAAAGTCCCAAGGGAATTTCCAACTTGGGCCTTGGAGTGACACCAAGTTTTTAAGAAATGAACCAGATAGAGGTGATTAGGAATGCCCTCCATGAGCATTACAAAGGAATATGAGTGGGAAAATGACACTTTCCATGTAGGGATTTGCAAATCCCTCTCACTTCTTTGTAATGCTCATGGAGGGCATTCATAATCACCTCTAACATTTTGTGGTCCATTTCTTAATAACTTGGTCTCAATCCATTGGGACTTAAAAAATTAAAGTCCTTAGACTGTAATAGACTGGAACTGAAGAAGCACTGCATTTCACCTAAATTGGTCAATCGGAAACGGTTCTTCTGTAATCTACGTCATTTTCCACAATCCATATTTGTGGTATCCTGACCTCTTTCTTAACTTCTTAGATAATAAAATATGCCAAGAGCTTGTAACTCTAGTGGTTAACAGTATTCATGTGAGATCCCGTATTTTTAAATGTGTACTTTCTATAAAAAGATATTATTGTACATGGTTTCTTCAATTTATTTATGTATATTTTTAGTTTATTGTTGTGGTTTGTTTACAATTTATAATCACTAGGTTTTCAAGCATGCATTTTGAAAGCTGTGGACTGCAATTGAAATCTATCTCATATATTTAGTGGTGTCAGTTAAGGGGATAGTTTCGTTTTAGTTTAAAACACGCAGCAACTTGCTTTTGTAGGTGTCAACTTCTCCTTTGTTGACTCGTTACTTCAAGATCAGACCATATTTTTATCCATCCATTCATTTATATTTGCTTAGTAGCCCTTAAGTCTTTTAACCGCCCATTTCCACTATAAAAGGACTTGCATTCATTCATTTATTCAACTCCACTAGAAACGTAGGTTGGCTGCTGCAATGCATGCATCTTCCAGGTTATGTACATGCATGTATGTAAATGTATATGCTTATATATACAGAAAAGAGAGTGAGGAAAAAGAGTTTAGGTTAGAGGGTTAGAGGGTTAGATGTGTGGAGATTGTTTGTGGACTAGCTATCAATCGAGGTGAGTGGTTTAAGTATTGTGTTCCAAATATTCTTATTTATTAGATAACATGAAAACCATGAGTTATCATGGGATTTATTCTATTTCTAAATCTCGATCTATTTTCGAGTCAAGCATGTTTGATTTCGTGTAATCGATTTCGACGTGTGTATATATACATTCCATGTGCAATCGTTTGAGATGTTCATGAAGCATGAGAACAGTATTGTTTGGTTATCTGATAGATAAATGTATGGCACCCGGGTAAATTAGAGCAAAATGGAAAATGTAGGGGTCATGTGGTGAGCTACATATCATGAAGGATAATCGAAATGTGAAGGGACGGTATGATATGGCACTATGTATAATGATTTGATTATTATTATCATATATCTTAGTGTGGGTAAAACAGCACGCTTGACTGCATATTACATATTCTACTCACTAGGCAACGGTGGTTGTTGCTCACCAGTCACCCTTTTATTTTACAGATGAGTTATTTGGCAAGACAGGGTGCTAGACAAGATGAGGTTGTGTTAGACAAGGAATTTAAGAGTTTTTTATTATTATTTTGTACACCTTGTAAGGTTTTTCGGATTTTTTTGAATAAGAGAAGTTTGTTTTTGTTTTTATTTTTAAAAAATTTTTACTCACGCACCGGTCGCGGGTTATTCTTTCACCAACTTCGGATCCGGGACGTGACAATTCACCCTTTGCACCTGAGCTCTGTGCTCAATACCATGTCCTTATAACAAACTAGTATAAAATGTGCATAAACAATGTCCAGAGCCTAAGTTTGTATCAAATCTCGATTGGTATCTATGCTTCATTTAAAATTAAAAAGTCAAAATATAGCTCAATAATCATACAAGTTAAATTTGTATATGATATCTATTCAATATCATGTATTTTCATAATCATATTTTATAATACAATTTAATACAAAAGGAACACCTGTAAAACTGTATATAGACTTGTTTCCAACCCACAATTTTGGATAAAGAATAGAATGGCTAAAGAACAAACTAAAAACTAAATTATTCGATTGCATTATTGTTCTTTAGTAAATTAATTTCATCCTTTTAATGTACTAAATAAATCCATGTTGAAACTGACGAAGGTCACTGTGACCCAATTACTCCAAAAAAAGTAAAATTGTACCTTACATTGAAGTTCTGTAATCGTAGACCTCAACAAAGTATCTCCAACAACCAACCTCAACTTTTTCACAAATTCATCACGAGTTATCTTTTTTACCTGAAAAGATATTATCATAATCAGACACAGAAGTGTCAAGATATTTCGAGGCTAAAAAGTTCAAACAAAAAAAGGGAGAAGGGAAAATAACAATATTAATCATACCCTGAACAAGTCATAATGAACATTAACGTGTTTCATAACTTCAGGAGGAACTTTATTTTCAATAGCAGAAAATAACATGGGGAAAGGCATCCAAGGCGATTTAGGGGCTCTTTGAGGAGCAGAACCAGTAGTAGTGCTTTCCCCCTGAAATCCCCCAGGCTTTGAAACCATTTGAATATTGTTTCCATGAGATTTCCCAGAATCAGAACGTGGCTGAGTCTCGCTCCCCTATTAGGAATAAAATAAAAAATGCTAATTGCTGAGCACCATGGTCTACTAGTACTCCACAGTCAATAAAAGAAAGCCAAAAAAATAGCAAGAAAACTTCTGTTGCAATACAAAATATTCTCAAAGTAAAAATGTGAAACTAAGACCCAAAATAATGCAAGCTGTACTATCCACTGAAGGGGAATTTTACTCGGTTCAAGACATAGAAAGCCTACCAAACTTCTCAGGGACTTTAGTTCAACAAATCAAACAGCTCGAAAATAAGATCTAAGCCTCAATATGGATGAGGACTTATATGTCAAACTAAGCTCATCAGAATAAAATTTTCAGGAGGCAGCCACTTGGATTGGATGAACATGTAACTCACGTCAAGCATTCCACTATGAGGATTAGATGTAAGATTTAGTAATAAAGCATACAAGTAATCAGGTAAAGTTACAAGCATCCCATGTTACAGCCAAGAACAACCATAAAAAATATATGAAAGTTTGGCACACACTGTATCAACTGCAGACGAGCCCTGTGGTCCTTGGCAGGATGTCGCGACCCCGGATGCACCAAGTTTATTCTCAGTTCCAATCAGACGCCCTGTAAAACAAGTCAAGTGCCAGTTCTCAAGTACTCAAAAAAAAGTCCCAAATAATGAAAACAAGTTACTGATACAGCATTTTCTGAAGATACAGGCAGCTATCTCAGTGAATCAGAAGTTGGAGAGGTGATTCATCATTCATCTCTTGGATTTGGTGAAACATCCCAACCATTGATGTCTATGGCCAATGGATGAAGCCTGTTTGCTTAAACCAACTTCCAAACATTTTCCATCCAAATTGTAACAGCTACTTAACAGTGTATTTCAGAGCCATAGAACTATTAAAATACAGTAAGTACGGACACATAGGTTCTTATTACAGGTTAGCAAAAGAAAATAATTGAAACAAACTGGAAGATTTAAAGATTAGAGTATCACCTTCAGTATTGGATGTGATCTTGAAACTAACAACAAATTCTGGATATATGTGTGTATTCATGTTCATATTCCAGACAATATAATGTTTTGGATCCTGAAGACCATCCACTCCACTATCAAAGTCTTTGCTACTGGGATGGAATTGTGTACTTCCAGGGTGAAGTAACTCCATATTTCCCATTATGACACGACAGAATAACATGTGTCGTATCCCATTTTCGTCAACATCACAAGAACTTGCACTGTGAACAAATGAAAAGTTTATTCCACCTCTAATGAGCATACTAACAAAGAGTAACAATATGTACAACAACTGTAAGAGCATAAGTCAAATTATCAGAAAAGATACCCTTAATAACCAATACCAATACCTTCTCATGGCAAAGGAAGCCAGCAGTAACATACAACCATAATAAAAGAGAAGCAACTAACAATTACCTTAGTACATTTTGATCAATGAAGGTAGTGAACAAAAACAAATTAATAAATGCCTGCTATAGCATTGTCACTCAAAATAGCCATTTTCCAAGCTAGCGGGTAATAAACAGTTGCAGGTCACAGAGGACATGCCATATGGAATAACTAGGCCTAACAAGACACTAGGTGCAGGACAATAACATTAATAATGTCAGACAGACAATACCACCTCCATATTTCACAGTAATCATGTCTAGCCCTTAATACTATCCGTCAACTGTGCCGACAATGTTATTCAGGAAACCCTAAACCATTTTTATCAATGGCGGAAGTAGCAACCCAACCCAGGAATACTAACTCTTTTCAAACATCTCATCATTCATATGAACAGTAGAACATAATTCTCACACAGAAAACATAAATAGTTAACAAACAAACACTGACCAGGTGTTAGAGAAGCTTGCTTTTGTGAGATGAACACCAGTGCCATATATGGACTTGTTCGTGGCTAGTCCAGAATGACCAAGCCCATACATCATTATAGTTGAAAGCTCTCCTTTAGAAGAAGCAAGCCAAGCATATCGTATATTTGCATCACCGCGAAACGTTTTCGTAATTTCTACCTGCTTCTGAAAAAGTTCCAAACGAGCTTGCATCAGAGTACTTGAGCACTGGTATATATCAAGTACTTCTACACTATCAAAGCTGCTCATTCCTTTAAGGAATATTTTACGGACAGTATCCCGATCCAAATTCTCCCCTTCAATCTCAGTTGCTCTAGCTAAATTCTTTGTCATTGCTTCATTGTCTTCAGAATACTCATCAACGATTAGACCATGTTTCCTGTTGCAACTATTCTCAACTTCCCTACCATCACGATGGCTGGCAGGTATTTGATCAACCTGAATTTTCTTTACAAAGCCATTTGACTCCCCACTACATTCATTCAACCCAGAATGACCCATACCATTTATTTCAATTTCCAGGTGCAGTCTTATTTCACGTGACCCGCAATGCTCTTCAGCCCAGGGTTCCAAATCTTTGCCACCTTCAGGTGAGCAGTACCAATTTGGTTCATCGTCGTCCTCATCGTAAATTTCTGGAAAGAAACAACTACCAGCTTCATCAATCCAAGCAATAGGTTGCTGTAGACCAGTTTTCAAGTCCAATCGGAACATATGCAAAAAATCTAGCAAATAATGTTCACCATGTGATTTGATGTTCACAGTTTCCTTCTTGACCTGTAGATCTTTCATAACCAAGTCTACAAGATCTTGAGGAAAATCAGTCCATTCACCACTCTGATAAAACATTAGGCGCTGTGGCACACCGCTTCTTGAAAAATTTGAATAAGATGCCAGTAAGGATCGTCGAGATCCATGGCTCATAAGCTTGCTTTTGCTTCCATATAATTTCCTTCGCTTGGCAAGCTTATTCAAGCTCGGCCTCTGCGATACTCCGTGGGTAGCTCCAGGAAAATATGCAGCATACCGAGTTGCCCGCTTTCTCTTTGAATCGAGCTTAGCACTTGGACCACTATCCAATACCTTTGCGATCTTTGTTTCCATTTCCGTCTGCTAGACCAATATCTATCAGCAAGTATGAATCCAAAAGTTCGAATTCAAAATTAAGATAGAACTCTAGCTCCGATCATTCTTAGAAGATGAGCCATCGAAGATATTTTTCAAATCCTTCCTGGGTGGGGAAAATATTAATCATATATGAGAACACGAACGTAATCAAGGTTATACAGAAAAATCAGACAAATAGGTAAGCAAACTTAAATGGCTGCAATCCAAAGCATGCATTATTGTGCAACCAATTCATTCAATACTATACAGCTTCCATATAAAAAGAGAATGTCGGTCGTTTTCAGCTAATTAAGTAGACAAGCATTCTTGAATTGACGAACTTTCAAAATACGGATGCACATTAACTATAATTCAATGGTGATGGGAGGAAGAAGCATTTGAAGCGAATTGGTCTTTTCCTGAAAGAGATACAACCTAGGAGCATCAATCAATTCATTGACAACCCAATTTTTACCAAAAAAAATAATTATTTGATAACAAATTCTAAATATTTCAAATAAAACAAAACCAATTGTACACATAATGGCAGGGCGACTTATAAATATGATAGCATAAAGGCATTAAAATTTACGATTATAGCACTTGGTGAAATTCCACAGTTAGAAGCTGCTTGGCGAAGTCAAACTTTATAATAACCAAAGAGAGAGAAATGCGTTAAAAACCCATAAAAATGCCAATCAGCAGGCTTCTTAAATGGATTGTTAAGGTCAGGTCATACTTCTTTGAAGAGCATGCAACGTTGCCTCAAAGAATTACCTCTGGCCCTAGGGTCTGTGGGGGTCAATACGGGGATCTTCTTTAGGGAAATGATCCAACGCCTCAGATATGTTTGTTTCTCTTTTCTTTCTACGAGTAGGGGGTTAGATGAACTGTAACCAACGTTGTTTCGGCTCAGGAAGAATCAAGATCAACAAAGGTGGTTGTCGTGATTGTTCTTTGATCAGAGAAAGGGTCACTCCAGCACAAAATTAACCTACAAACCCCGAAATCTAATTTCGAAAAAAATTCCAGAATTGTAATCAGCCCATAAACATACATACAATTTCAAACAGATCAAAGCAAATTCAACATAGATTCAATATAAACATCAGCCCAGCATCAATACCAAACAGATATTCAGATAACTTGCAATAAAAAATTAAACAGTTCAAACACATAAGCAGAATACAACAGCTAATCAGAAATACTTAATCATCCAAACAGTTTCGGTATCGACCCGCCAACAGAACAACCAAAAGAAAGCAACAGTTACCTCAATCCTCAAATCAACAACCCGGTAATCCACGGTGCAATCAAGGCTGACCCAAAAAAAACAAACAATTGATTAGATACTAGCATCAAACCAAAACCTAAATGAATTTATAAACGAAAAGTATAATTTGTAAATTAAAAATAAAAATCAGGTTTTCCCTGAACACTCACAGATCGGCTTGCTGATGGCTTCAGTTGCTTCCATGGCTTCGCTTCAAACTTGTGAGACGGAGTCGTGGTGATTACTACGACGGGGCTAGGGTTTCGGATTGGCCAAGGGTTTGACAAGGCAGGCGCTACTTTGACATGTAAATGCAGATGAGAGGGTTGCGTGGCGAGGACGAAGACCTAGAAGTTGTAATCCTGTGTTTTCTTACCTACCATACTAGTCAGCTATGACGTTGACGCGTGGCGATAAAGAAAATTAATAATCGTCTCTCAGGCCCCCCCTTCCTTGTAAAGGTGAGACGTATTTTTCAAAGTTACATTATTTTTTCAGATAAAGTTTTATAAATGATAGTTCACCAAAAAGAAAAAAAGAAGTTTTATAAATGATATAGTATAGAGGTTGGTGATTAGATTATTAGTTAAGTGTTAATTAAATTGTTTATTTTCTATTAGTAACATATCATATAATTTACAAATTTAGTCCAAAATATTAAAGGCATGTTTGGTACTCTACTTGAATCCAATTTTATAGACTCAAAAACACTTTTTAAGTTTTACGCCTTATTTTGGTTGGACTGTTTTCATAAATTCCACTCAAACGAACTTAAAAATTAGCCTACTTATAGAAAACACAAAAAGTGAGTTTTTAAAATTTTTAAACTCCAAACCCACTACTCTATCTATTTTCTCCGATCACTCTCAAACTTTGGACTCGTTTGGATGTACTTTTAGAATGACTAAAAGTGCTTTTAGAAAAAAATGTTATAGGTTTCAAAAGCACTTAAAGTGTTTTCTACCAGAAACACCAGTTATGTACTTCTTCCAAGAAGCACTTTAAGTGCTTTTTCAGGATTCACTTGCATTTTTACTAAAGATTGGTTCTAAAAGCATTTTCACCAAAAGCGCTTTCAATCATTTTAAAAGCACATCCAAACAAGCTATTTGTCTGCAAGCTCTCTATCACTATCCTATTTTTTTTCTCTCCTCCACTCTCCCTTCCTTCTGAATCTCTCCCTTATATTTCTCTCACCTCTTGGCTCTTTTTCTCCTCTTTCTTTCTCATCTCTCTTCCAACTCTCTCTTTGAATTTCTTTGTCTGTCCAATTAAATTTAATAGTAATATTTGAATTCACGAGGAGCTGCTATTGGGTTTTTTTTTCTTTTCTCTTAAATTATTAAAATTTAAAAACAACTTTGAGTCTCATACCAAATAAGTTTTTAAATCTTAAAGAAAATTGTTCTTAAAAGATGTTTTTAAGAAATGTCTTGAAAATTCTGAAATTTTTTTAATACGATACCAAGCAGACCCTAATCTACCTAGATTACTCATTTTTTAAGGATGCCTTTATTGACATTCATTTTGTAAACTTAATTTGCTTATTAAAAAAATAGTATCATTAAGGTTTCTAATTTGCCCTTATTTTAGAGTACACAACCAAGAATAATTTTAACCGGCGCACTCGCTGTCTTTCCCCAACCCATCTACTCTAGCTTCTAGCTCACCACTCCTTACCGACGACGATTCCACTTATTCAAATATCCATTTTCCAACCCAAAACCCAAGCTTTCAACTTGTGAAATTTCTCTTCGAATGTGATGCCAAATCACATGAAAAAAGTTCATAACACTTGTGATTCAAAATCCCCATCAGCCATGAAAGTTTTTCAACATCTCCATGAAACTTTGTGAATTGAGCTCAGTACACCTACGAAAAAAATTGAGGTTCCATCATAAAATCGATTAGCAATATAAGGAGTAGCTCAATTATGTATAAGGACATGCAAAGTCATTTCTTTCCTCGACGTTGAATTAATATTTTCAATACCCCTTCACGCAAGGCCGGAGCCAATGAAAGGCCTAAACCATCTCCAACGGAGATGTCAAATATGCCAAATAGAATTAAAATATATTCAAGTGTTCTCCAATGGACATTCAAGTGTGTATATAGACATTCCATGTGCATGTGCAGTCGTTTGAGATGTTCATGGAGCATGAGAACTGTATTGTTTGGTTATCCAATAGATAAATGTATGGCACACGGGTAAATTAGGGCAAAATGACCAATGTAGGGGTCATGTGGTGAGCTACATATCATGAAGGATAACCAAAATGTGAAGGGATGGTATGATATGGCACTGTATATAATGATTCAATTATTATTATCATATTTTATAGTTTGGGTAAAACAACACGCTTGACTAAAATTTTATAAATGATATAATATAAATACTGGTGATTGAATTATTAATTAAATGTTGATTAAATTGTTTATTTTCTATTAGTGACATATCATATAGTTTATCAATTTAGTTTAAAATATTAAACGCATGTTTGGTATTCTACTTGAATCCAATTTTATAGACTCAAAAATACTTTTTAAGTTTTACGCCTTATTTTGGTTGGACTGTTTTCATAAACTCCACTCAAACGAACTTAAAAATTAGCCTACTTATAAAAAACACAAAAAATGAGTTTTTAAAAATTTTAAACTCCAAACCCACTACTTTCTCTATTTTCACCTCTCACTCTCAAACTTTGCTTCCAAGCTCTCTATCTCTATCCTTTTTTCTCTCCTCTCATTTCTTTCTCTTTCCTCTACTCCCCCTTCCTTCTGAATCTCTCTCTACTCTGACTCTCTTTATGAATTTCTTTGTCTGTCCAATTAAATTTTGTTTGTACCATACTTAGGGCCTTCGTATTTAGACTTCGTATAAATACTCGGATGACTCAAATGTAATTATGTAATAAATGAAGGGGCAAATATGTAAAAATGGGATGAGCCTTTAGTCTATAAAAATGCCTCCTCACCCTCATAATCCTCAGGCCTCTCATATTCAGAGCAACGCTCTCAAGCGCTCTTTCTCCCTCACAATCCTCTCACAAACAGAGAAATACAATATCAGTATGGTCGTAGCCCAAACATTGGGGTGAATCACGATACATCTTGTGTTATTTACTTTCTTGCAGATTCACGGTCGGATTTACGTTGTTTCAAGACCCCTCCGGTTTTGTGCATCAACATTTAGTGCCATCTATGGGAAGCGACACGAAAAGCTATGTCGGTTCTCTCTCAATTTTTCATCTCACCACCGTGAAACCTTCACAACCTCACCACTGTCCACCGTGGATCTGCAAAACCTAAGAGACAACCAAAACTCTCTCTGCCTCTCTCTTGCTTCTGATATCTCTCACCTCTTCAAACAAAACACAACACGCACTCAAATCCAATACATTCTCTCAAGAGACGAAGATTCAATACAAAACCCTTCATTTCTTCTCAAGCTCTCAAGCTCTCAACCTTCCCCCTCCCTCATTCAATTCTCTCTCGTTTTCTCTCACTTTCTCACCAGCCAAACACAGTAACCACAGAACCAAATTCGAATTCAAATAAAAAACCGGATAAAACCCATTTCGTAAAGCGCTTCGAAGAACAAAACCCACCTCTGTTTTTCGCCATTGGAGTTGAAAAAATGAAGCCCCGGAAGCTGATTGTGTTACTGTTATGTTGCCTTGGTGTTTTCATGTCTGCGAATTCTGATCTGGCTTCCGACAAAAGTGCCTGGCTGGCGCTCAGAACCGCCGTGGGAGGTCGTACAATGGGCTGGAACATGACGGAGACCAACCCCTGTTCGTGGCTCGGCGTCAAATGCGAGTCGAACCGGGTCACCGAGTTACGGCTTCTGGGTTGGGCAATAGTTGGGCAGCTTCCTTTGGGTCTCGGAAACTTAACCCAGCTTTTGACCCTCTTTCTGCGCGTAAACGCGCTCTCCGGTCCACTACCGAACGACCTTGTCAACCTAGTCAACCTCAAGAATCTCTACTTGCAAGGTAACTCGTTTTCCAGTCCAATTCCTGAGTTTTTGTTCAAATTGAAAAGCCTTATGAGATTGAACCTTGAGAAAAATAAATTCTCCCGTGAAATCTCGTCGGCATTTAATAATTTGACGAGTTTGGTAAGTCTGCATTTGGAGGTGAATCAACTTACTAGGTTAATTCCTGAGCTGGGTTTGCCCACAAGTCTTCGCCTGCACTAGGCGGTGTTAGCTGCTCGAAAGAAGAAGCATTTGCTTTTGGAAAAACCAACGGCTCTGGATGTGAGTGAGCTTGATCAGATACTGGAAACGTGCGAATCCAAACGGTGTACAGTTCATGCATGGCAGCATGTGGTTGCATCATCCCAGGACTGCCAAGTTGAAGGACTTGGTCTCTGATCTCAAGCTTTTTGGTCAGATTGATATTGCTCAGTTTCAGTATGCGAGGACAGAAGTTTCGGTCCGGACCCGGCGTCTGCCCCGGATTTGAAAACGGTCAGATGCCGAGCAGAACAAGATTTCTGCAAAAAAACCCAGGAGAAGCACTCATGAATAAGATAAGAATATGCCCACCAAGGTTCCTGTCTCCTTTAATCATCGCCTTCAATGCACAGAAGCAAGAAAATCATCAACCAGCTTTGAGAAAGCAAAAATGGAATAAAAGAAAGAGGAATGAGCTGGAGAGTAACGTGCAATCCACTATCAAGTGGGCTTGCTGGATAAAGGAACATAATAGAAAAAGAAAAAAATCATGATGTTGTTGAGAGAATGTTTCAAAAAAAGAAAAAGAGGAAGAGTAGGAAATGAAAGTAGAAAAGCAGAAAGAAAAGCATAAAGCAAAAAGAAGTAGACATAATTGCGGTGGTGATGGCATGCAGAAAAGGGAATTATGGCCATGACCCATTGAGCAAAGGGTCGGATTTATTTTTGAATGATGTAATTTACTTTTCTTATCTTTCGGAAACATCTGTATAACCCCATCAGAGGGTAATAAAAAAAAAGGGCAAGCCCAAAATAATGGGCTAGAATGTTATATGGAGGGCGAAGACCCATATGCCAAAAAGAGCCAGGCCCTAAGGTTCACCCTATATTATCACCAACCAGATGATCAAAAGTATGCCCAGTACTACAAAAAATTATTCGGCAGCCTACCTTTATTATCACCAACCAAGTCATCAAAAGTACGCTCAGTACTAAAAAAAATTATTCGACAGCCTGCCGCTATTATCACCAACCAGGTGATCAAGAGTACGCCCAGTACTCCAAAATTATTCGACAGACTACCGCTATTATCACCAACCAGGTGATCAAAAGTACGCCTAGTACTCTAAAATTATTTGGCAGCCTGCCGCTATTATCACCAACCAGGTGATCAAAAGTACGTCCAGTACTCCAAAATTATACATGAGCATCACTCATGTCAATCATACATAAACACTCATGAGCATCACTCATGTCAATCATACATAAACATTCATAACCATCATTCATGTCAACATTCATGAGCATCACTCATGTTAACATTCATGAGCATCACTCATGTCAACATCCATGAGCATCACTTATGTCAATCAACATAAACATTCATGAGCATCACTCATGTTAATCAGCTTCGAAAGCTTCATTTACAGAACTCCAGCTTCAAGAGCTCCAACTTCAAAAGCTTCATTTACAAAGCTCCAGCTTCAAAAGCTTCACTTGCAAAGCTTCACATACAAAGCTTCAGTGCAGGGTATACAAATACCACCTCCGAACAACCGCCACTTCGGCTCATACATGGATTCAATTTGAAGTCTCCAGCCAACAGACTCTATTAACCGAGGATTTGGGGGACTACATTATGTACCATATATTGGCCTCAACTGGGCCTCATGAAAAATACTTAGGGGACTTAGCCCATTATTTATGTACTGATGAGCATGCCCTTATTCTATAAAAGGGACTCCCTCACTTTCATTAGAGAACACACATTATTCATGTACTGAGAAGCGAGCTCTTATTTTATAAAAGGGACTCCCTCACCATCATTAGAGAGCATCGCCGCCCGCTGAGCAACCGCCTCGCCGCGAGCATCAACTCTAGCCTATTATTCATGTACTGAGGAGCGAACCCTTATTTTATAAAAGGGACTCCCTCACCTTCATTAGAGAGCATCGCCGCCGGCTGAGCAACCGTCTCGCCGTGAGCATCACTCCTAACATATCACTTATGTATTGAGCAGCGAGCCCTTATTCTATAAAAGGGACTCCCTCACCTTCAACACCACAAGCCGAGCCAACCAAGGCAACATAAGCCACAAGTCGAGCAGCCTTGCAATATGTGCTACTTCTAGTTGAGCATCATTTCAGATTGAGCACCGCCTCATATCGAGTATTCAGTTCTAGACGACATCTAATTACTTCGGCCCACACATGGACTGAATTTCAAGTCTCCAACCAAAAAACTTTCTTGATTGAAGACTTGGGGGACTACTGTTTGTACCATACTTAGGGCCTCCGTATTTAGACCTCGTATAAATACTTGGGGGATTCAAATGTAATTATGTAATAAATGAAGAGGAAAATATGTAAAAAGAAGAAGAGCCCTTAGTCTATAAAAGGGCTTCCTCACCCTCACAATCCTCGGGCCTTTCATATTCAGAGCAAAGCTCTCAAGCTCTCTCTCTCCTTCACAATCCTATCACAAATAGTAAAATACAATATCAGTGTGGACGTAACCCAAACATTGGGATGAACCACGATAAATCTTGTGTTATTTACTTTCTTACATATTCAAGGTCGGATTTACGTTGTTCCAAGACCCCTCTGGTTTTGTGCATCAACAAATTTAATAGTAACATTTGAATTCACGAGGAGCAGCTATTGGTTTTTTTTTTCTTTTCTCTTAAATTATTAAAATTTAAAAACAATTTTGAGTCTCGTACCAAATAAGTTTTTAAATCTTAAAGAAAATCGTTCTTTAAAATATTTTTAAGAAATGTTTTCAAAAATTCTAATTTTTTTTAATACGATACCAAGTAGACCCTAATCTACCTAAATTACTCATTTTTTAAGGATGCCTTTATTGACATCCATTTTGTAAAATTAATTTGCTTATTAAAAAATATTATCACTAAGGTTCCTAATTTGCCCTTATTTTAGATCACACAACCATAAACAATTTGAACCGACGCACTCATTGCCTTCCCTTAACCCATTCACTCTAACTTTTAGCTCACCACTCTTCGCGCAACGACTCCACTGATTCAAATATTCATTGCCCAACCCAAATCTCAAGCTTTCAATTTGTGAAATATCTCTTCGAATGTGATGCCAAATCACATGAAAAAGTTCATAACACTTGTGATTCAAAATCCCCATCGGCCATGAAAGTTTTTCAACATCTCCATGAAACTTTGTGAATTGAGCTCAGTACACTTATGAAAAAAATTGAGGTTTCATCATAAAATTGATTAGCAATATAAAAAGTAGCTCAATTATGTATAAGGACATGCAAAGTCATTTCTTTCCCCTACGTTGAATTAATATATTCAATACCCCCTCACGCAAGGGTAGAGCCAATGAAGGCTTAGACCATCTCCAAAGGAGATGCCAAATATGCCAAATAGAATTAAAAGACATTCAAGTGTTCTCCAATGAATATGCTAAATATGATGTGGCAGCTGAGTCATTTAACTCCTTACTTTCTAGCTGTCTTTTTTTACAGCAAACAAAGAAGGTGTGAAGTCTAGTTTTATTGTTTGGCTTCTCTTATCAAATGTTGTAAATTGTACCATACATTCTCTAGTTAGATTTAGGTTTTAATTGCTTCTCTGGGATCATGTTGCTGGAAATATGACTTCAAGAGCTTAATTTCTTTCATCAAATGTTTGTTCATACATATGCATTTCATGCAACTATTCATTATATCTAGTGGTTTTGTCTCATCAAAACTTCTCGCTGCTTTCACGCAAGCTAGAGACACACTTTAAGACAATCCACATAGGCCATCTGACAGCTTTTTCCCGAAAATGGTTTTTCAGCCCTAGATCTTTCCAGATTGATTTTGCACATGACACGTGACTTTTCTAGTCCCCTTTTCTGTCTGTACATCAAGCCCTCTTTATAAAGATCAAGCTAGGGTTCATTTGGTTTTTGGGGTTGAGATTGGAAAAGTTTTCTAGAGAACTTTATTTTCATCTCCATCTCAGACCTCCTAGGAGCATCAAACATATTTTATAGGTAATGTTCTTCATAGAATATTTCTAAATTTAACTTTGAAATTGCTTGCTTAAATTTGTTTTATATGCTTATTTGTTTTGGCTATGAGTATTACATTTTCATAAAATAGTTGATTTTAGCTTTGAGCTACCTCTTGTGTTATTCATTGAAAACCTAGCCACAAAGCCATGTTCATGCATCAAACACCTAATCATCACATATTAGGGTAGCATTGTCTTCATGGTTTTATTTTTATTTGGTAGTCAAGTTTCAAATATTTAAACTGATGTCTTTTTGGATTCGTGTCAATTTCATCTTTCAAGTGTTTGACTAGTGAAACTGACTAGACAATCGAATCCGGCTTTACATCAACTTAATCATAACATCATTTGCATAAGTTGATTGGATTTCACTGCCACAAGGTGAAGAGCTCAAGATGAGCTGCCACTTCATGAAGACTAAAAGAATCCATCTCATGAAAGGCAAGGTTGCACAAAGGTACAAGCTGTTGGGGGTGGGTTCAAAAAACCGAAAACCGAAAAAAATCGAAAACCAAACCGAACCGAAACTGAAAAAACCGAATCGAACATAATTCTTTTGGTTTGGTTTCGGTTTCAGTGGTCTAGAAACCGAACCGAACCGAATTAATTAAATTAAAATTTTATTTTATTTATTTAATTATCTGTTTTGAATATTATTTTCTAAACCCAATTTGTAAGCCCAAATGTGCTAAGTCCAATGTGTTCCCAAACTTCAAGCCCAAAATATTAAAAAAAAAAAACTTTAGAAACTCTAAATCCTAACCCTGTTTTATATATTTCTTTTATAGTTCTTTTATAGTTCCTTACATATGTCTCTGTATACTTTGATTACTTTCCTGAAAAGCTCAGTTTCATTTGAAGGTATACCATATACAGAACTATGTTATCCTATTTTATATAATCAATGGAAATATTAGATTCTTGGCTTGTTTGTTGACTAGAGGCTAGAGCTATAAATTAAGAGTGCTTGCGCTCGTTTGAAACTCGTTCCTTTCTTAAAAAAATAAGTGAAGCAGATAAGAAGGGTAGAGTAAAGACTGAAATATATGAATTCCCAAGAAGTACCGGAAAGAAGAGAAATTGAAACTGAGGAATACTGTTAAAACATTTAGTAATTACTCTCTTGATCTAAAATTCTCATCAGTTTTTCTTACCCTGACACAAACTAACAAACTTTCTTTGCCTGATTTATTATATCTTAACACCGAGTGAAACCCCAAAGAAAAAGAGTAAGCCAGTTGCAACGTTTGTTCGATTTTTGTGTTGTGGGGTTGTTAGTTTGGACTTTGGAAGACTTGATTGATGATTCTAGTTGAACTTTAAATGTTTATTTTCATTGTCTTTGATTCTAGTTGGAATGCTTATGTTATGATTGTGTTGGAGATGTTAAAATTTAAAATTACAATTATTTTCATTTTTTGAAAAAAAAAACCGAAACCAAACCGAAACCGAACCGAAAAAAAATGAACCGAACCAAACCGAATCGAAAATAGGGTTTGGTTTCGGTTTTGGCAAAAAACCGAACCGATTTGTACCGAACCCACCCCTACAAGCTGCTCCGTAGATTAGGATCTAGGAATTGAGCTTGTGTGGTTACTTTGTAAGAATCTTGATTTCACTAGTGGATTGGACTCAGTGGAGAGTCCCTGGTTTTTTTTTTTTTTTTTTTTTACCCAGAGGTGGGTTTTTTCGGCCAAAAACATATTGCGTTGTTTGTCTCTTAAGCTTGTCCACATATCTTATTTACTTGCATATATTTCATGCATCCTATTAATTGTTATTTGGTATGTGTTAGAGACTAAGCTTACATTGTATATTATGACCAATAAACTGATTTGTTGTTGACTAAGATAACTCGTAGTGATCTAAATATGGTTCATAGATTTGCGTTTGATTAAATGACGAATCTGTGCTTGTTGACTGGTGAGCTTGACTAGTCAATCCAGCATACTTTAATTCATAATTGCTTTGTTATTACTGTTTGCATAATGAATCGATATGTAAATGTGTTCAAGCTTAGGAATTATTGTTATGAAACTAATCTGGGCAGACTTTGATTAGTTGAACGTATTAATCAGTTTTGTTTTGTTCTTACAACTGCACTTTATATCACTGATTAACTTGTAACTAGTCTATTGTGCAAAGTTAATTTTTATTTACAGGATATTCTGCCTAGTATCGAATTTCAGAAGGAGTCAAATATTTTTAATTTTATTTTTTTAATTCATACGTCCCATTAGAGCAACTCCATCATTGGAGCCCTCCTCCCATGCAATCCACTATTCAATCCACCATGTGAACAGTAACTGCCTTTTGCATCTCCACCCTTGCACTTGAATAGCCATAGCAATAAACAATAAAATATTTATTAATTTTTTTTTACAAAATAATACTAAATAATTTTTTTTGTAATTTCGGATAAGATATTTGCATCTCCACCCTTGCACTTGAATAGCCATAGCAATAGGCAATAAAATATTTATTAATTTTTTTTTACAAAATAATACTAAATAATTTTTTTTGTAATTTCGGATAAGATATTTTAAATCGTTCTCGTTGAGCCACGTGTCATTTACCCAAAACGACTATTATTGGTCATAGATTTCGATAAGATTTTTATCTAATGTCATCGTGCCACGTGTCGTCATCTTTTCAGAATCTTTGAGAATGGATTTCGATCAGATTTTAAATCGTTCTCGTTGTGCCACGTGTCATTATCCGAAAAGATAATTATTGGTGATGGATTTCGATAAGATTTTTATCCAATGTCGTCGTGCCACGTGTCGTTCTCTTTTCAGAATCTTTTAGGATAGATTTCGATCAGATTTTTAACGAATGACGGCATGCCATGTGGCACTATCTACAACCTAATCATTTCAGAATCATCCATATAATCCATCATCCATCCTTTTAAATCTCACACCAATTTTCTCAATATCTCTATCATTATTCATAGTTTCTGCTTCCTTCTTCACCAAATCAAAATATGTATCATTATTCATAGTTTCTACTTACAATGTCTTCTTCTTCAAGCATGATGTGGGAAATCGATCAAGAAGAGGAAGAATTGTTTAACCAATCTGAAGGAATGTTCAATCTCCATATAGCCCAAAATGAGAATTAAGAGGATGAGGAGCGGAGAAGGAGAGATGACGAAGCAAGAATGGCCAGAGACTCACATTCTCGTCGAGTCATCCAAGCTGTGGCTTAGATATGCAAACCCACCCATTCCGAAAACCTTGATAGAAGTACGCAACAACGAGGTGAGGAGCTGTTGGACGATTATTTTGTCCATAATAGTGCATTTCCTGATACGTACTTCAGACGTCATTTTAGAATGGAACGACATTTGTTCAACAAAATCATGATTGCTATTTGCAACCATGATTCTTACTTTGTGCAAAAGAATGATGCTTGTGGTGCTATGGGTCTCCTTCTCGAGCAAAAAATTACTGCTGCGCTGTGGATGCTTGCGTATGGAGCATCTGCAGACCAAGTGGATGAGATAGCGAGGATGAGGAAATCAACCATTCTTGAGTCCCTGATGAGGTTTTGCGAAGCAATCAAATCTATCTACACGGTAGAGTACCTTCGGAAACCTTCTCACATGGACTTGAAAAGGCTTCTAAAGAAGGCCGAGATGTGAGGTTTTCCTAGGATGATTGGGAGCATTGATTGTATGCATTGGACGTGGAAAAACTGTCCAAGTGCATGGCAAAGCGCTTATGGAGACAGAAAATGAGCAAAAAGTATCATTTTTTAGGCGGTGGCATCTTTTGATACATGGATTTGGCACGCCTTTTTTGGGGTTCCGGGAGCTCAAAATGACCTCAACGTCCTTACCCAATCCCCAGTGTTCAACGATGTCTTGCAAGGAAAGCCCCAAAAGTCACGTATGAGGTCAACGGATGTATGTACAACAGGCCATACTACATAGCTGACGACATTTACCCAAGGTGATAAACATTTGTCAAAATAGTGCCACGTCCGCGAAGTGCAAAGGAAAAACATTTTGCAAGATGTCAAGAAGGGTGCAAGAAGGATGTGGAGCGTTGTTTCGGTATCCTCCAAGCTCGCTGGGCGATCGTCAGGGGTGTTGCCAGATTGTTTAATGTAGAGTCGTTTCGATCCATCATGATGACGTGCATCATTCTTCACAACATGATTGTGAAAGATGAGTACGATTATGAAGCCTAATCCGTACAAACAAATAATTACAATGTAAATTTGGGTATAGTACAAACAAATAAATAATATATTGTTACCTGATCCGTGTAATTTTCCCCACTTCGAAGATTACTACTAGTTTGTGCCAAGGCGTCTCTCCAAATAGTAAACGATTGGCTAAGTAATTTCCAATGACTAGACATCGATTCTTTAGTTCTACTCCCACCCATTTTCTCAGGATAATTGGTATGAAAAAGACTCCACATTTCTTGCAACTGCATCTCATTACCTGTAAGCGAACTATGAGTAACTTCAACCCAGCTAGTACACAACACAACATCTTCAAGAAGCGACCAATTCGTACCTGTAGCGGTAGTCATTTTGTTGAAAAAAATTGGATTGAAACTTTGAGAGAAAGATAGGAATTTGATTGAAAGTATTTGAGAAAATATGAAATTGTGGTGTAAGGTAGATGATAATGAGAAGGTATTTATAGAAAAGTAGAAACTTTTTTTTTTAATTTTCAGATATTTTTTTCGGATTTTTTACAATTTTTAAATTTTTTTTATTCAAATAATTAATCTCTGCCGTTGGAATTGAATTCCAACACTCCAGATTGTGCCACATGTCACAACGGCAACTTTTCTTAATTTTAAAATTATTTTTTCTTTTTTTTTTTAATTTATAAAGCAGATTAACATCAATTGTTGATCTCAGATCGAACGGTTGATATTAAATCAGCTTTTTTTTTTATTACCGTTGGAAATCGGACGGCTCGTATTAAATAACCATTGGGATCGAATGGACTGTGGGAAGCCATGTGGCTTCCCAACAGTCACCTGCATTTCCTGGCGCGTGGGCATTGTGCCCTGTAAACTTGTCGGCTGACGCGCCCCCACTCGCGAGTGAAGTGCACGCGCGTGACACAAAAAAAATTAAAAAAACACTGATGCCAAGCTTGGCGTCAGGCTGACGCCACACACAACTCGAGCTGCAAGCCTGTCAATTCTCCACGGGCCTGGCCCTCGGGCTCCCACCTTCACTCAGGCTGCCCAAGGCTGGAGGCCTATCCACCGGCCCTCGGGCCCTTTCCCTTCGCCTGTCCCCCGAGCAACCACCAAGGGTGGAGTTGCTCTTAACAACCAATAGAATAAAAATCAAAATTAATTTTGATTATTTTTAATAGTTAATATAACTCTGGGTGCAATAAAATAATAAGATGCATATTTGACACATCTATTGGAAAAGAAAAGGATTTAGCACTTGTATTCAATTTGCCAGATCAACCATCAAACATAATTTTGAAATACTATTTTTGACATCTCCTTTAGGGATGCTCTTAGTATAATCAATTGACCCTTCTCAAGTTATATTGCAAATTTGTATATGTTTGAATTTTGATTTTATATGTATTATTCTCAAGGCATGGTCCTTCTCATCGATTGGACCTTTATTGAAATAAAAGCTGACATAAATTTCACAAATATTAAAATTTTGATTTGTTGACTTTTATGTTTCTAGGACCTAGAAGATATAAAAGAAATGGTAATATGAATGATAAATGTGGTAATAGTTGTGGTTAGTTGTTGAAATAAATTTTTATATTAATGAAATTTACTACCCTGCATGAAGACATAACACCTCAATCCATGAATATGAAATCAACTTGGCAAACCTAAGGATTTTGTGCTATTAGATGATTTTATTTTGTTTTGTCTTAATTTTTGTTAATTTAAGTTGACCATTCTTAGTAGATTTTTCTGACTCCACCATTACTCTCACGTGTGACGAGTTCTCAAGTCTAACATATGGACAGCATAAATTGGGTGGCATGGAGCACGTGTGGTTGTTGTGGTTCACACATGAGACAACCTGCTTTAATACCATGAAGAAAGTTGAGGTTCCATCATAAAACTTATTGGCAATATGAGGAATGCCCAATAACTTATAAGCACATGCAAGGTCTATTCTTTACCCAATGTGGGATTAATATTTTCAACACCATTGTGAAGCCAAATATAATCCAAAAAATCCAGAAGGTGACACGTGGACTTTTACTCAAGAAATATAAGATTGCCCTCACTAAATGGGCATCGCATATTTATATTCCCACGCGCAGCTCATCATCCCTACAAGTTCAAGCAACGGACCATGACTGCTTAAAACTCCTCTACTCGTGGCCTCATGGTATAAAATAGTCAAAGGCATTAAAAATATGATTTATCAAGTAAGGAATCCCTACCATAATCAATTAGGGATACTATCACCATTATTCTAAGATATTATCTCCTAATTAATATCTTGGAAATATCTTTTCCTTGCGCATCCTACGAATGACATAACTTGGCCAATAAGAGGCTACCATATGTAGGGCAGAACCCTACACCATGGCCAGCCACTACATCCTATAAATACCCTCATCATCACCAAATTTTGATAAGTTTTTCGCTATACCAAAAAACCTAAATACTCACTCTATTCAGAGTTTTTAACAAAGGCATCGGAGATCCATTAGCCAAATCATATTCCCCTTCCCCCACTCCTCGTGGGTGCGTGAGGCTTTGGACTTTGATCAAAAGTGTTGATTGTTTTGTAGATACAATTTTGTCAAGACTAAAGACGGCTGAAATTTTCTGCCACAAGTTAGTGCTTTCATTGAAAATTTGGTTCAAACACTTGAGGAAGTCTCTCACATTCAATGTTTCAAAATTTTTGTTTATATGTAGATTTTCCCACACATTCCTATTCTTAGAATTTTTATTTAAATTCTTTGAATAGCCCTGGTGAAGAAACACGATGATGGGAAATTATGAAACCACGACAAACGAAACATTCTACGTTTAAGGATTTGGACCAGAAGATGAAGATCGTGACATAGCCCCATGTCGTCGCTCCTTGAGGATCACCACGGCAAAATGAGCAACCCTACCACCATGGGGCGCCATCGTTACCATGCAGCAGTGAAAGCCGTCACTGTAGTGGTCTACGGTGCACCCCCGAGCCACGGTGAAGAAGTTGCGAAGCATCAAACCCACAACGTGTGGGCATCAGTTTAGCAAGCCCAGGCAACTACATGCCTAAGGTAGCAATGCAAATTGCTTACCCAATCCACATGGGCCTAAACCCCAAGCAAAGCCTAAAAGAGTCGTTGGCCCAGTAGCGCAAGCCCAATAGAGGTAGCTATGCCAGACATGGCCCAGGCCTAGTGCGCGCATAGCGTGGCATGTGCTCAAGCGCCCAACTCACTCCCGCGGCCCACCTGACGGGTCCCATATCGGTTCAACCAACCCAACTTCAAGTTCCTGGACCGGCGATTAAACTGGGATTTTTTTTTCTTCGTTTTTTTTGCAATTTACTTGTCCCACCTTAAATTTTGGACCCGAAATCCATTACACTTCCACTACTCATGTAGATGCCTACCATACAAGCTCTTCCATCCCGAATAGTGAACAACATTTGTCTCAACAGGTCGCAGATTGTACAAGCGCATTCTTGTAGCATATGATGACATTTCTTTCCATCACGTTCCAGCAAGTAGCCACTCAACCAGTCAAGAACCAAACGTTCAAGTAGCTATACCAGACATGGCCCAGGCTCAGGCCCAGCGCGTGCATAGCGTGGCATGTGCTTAAGCGCCCAACTCGCTCTTGCGACCCACCTGACGGGTCCTAGATCGGTTTAACCAACCCAACTTCAGGTTCCTGGACCGGCGATTAAACTGGGATTATTTTTTCTTCATTTTTTTTTTGCAGATTTACTCGTCCCAACTTGAATTTTGGACCCGAAATCCATTACACTTCCACTACTCATGTAGATGCCTACCATCCAAGCTTTTCCATCTCGAATAATGAACAACATTTGTCTCGACAAATCGCAGATTGTACAAGTGCATTCGCGTAGCAGACGACTTTCATGAATCAGTTCTTGTAGTACATCGAGACACAGCGCGCCCTAAATAACGTGTCCTGAAATAAGACAAGGGCATACGAAGACATTTCTTTCCATCACGTCCCAGCAAGTAGTCACTCAACCAGTCAAGAACCAAACGTTCAGGTAGTGTGCACTCCCGTCTAGGCTCTTACGAGAACATTTTCTCCCACCTAAGCTCGCAAAGAAGCGTTCACTCCTGACTAGGCAGGGCAAGTATGCATTCACGGTTGGACCCTTACTTCAATGAACATCATAGACTTAATTCCAAGAAAAGTGTCCCTTCACAGTTTTGCCCGCGAGGAGCATCATCCACACCACATCGGAGTAGGCAACACGGTGGACAAAGAGAAGCAGCCACCCAATCCAACTCAAGTTCAACTGGCAGTCTGCGTCAAGTGCAACCACGAACAGCCTTCTCCCCGGCCAGAGACGAAGCATGTGCACCGAAGTCGTGACACAAACAAGCAGGACAATGGGAAAGCTAGCGCAGACCAGCATGTCACAATCAAATGAAGTCAGGAGTTCCGCTGCTCCAACAAAGGCAAATTCAATAAGAAGTGAAGAGGCTCATATCTGTCTGATTGTAGGTTCCAGCACATCAAAACCATTGATGAGGCACTTCAAAAATATGTAGCCCACATAAGTAAGTCACATTTCACAGACGAGATCAAGCAGACGGAGCCTACACGCAAGTTCAACATGCCACATTTCACTTTTTTGAATGGAGATGAAGACCAGTAAAGTCACCTAAAGCACTACCTCATCGTAGTGATCCTTTACCAGATCAATGAAGCCCTCATGTGCAAGATATTCGCCATCACCTTACAAGGTGAGGTGCAGGATTGGTTTCACATCCTGCCACCACGATCCAGCCAGAGTTTCGATGAGTTTTTTTTGGTCTTCACTAAGGAACACTCCTCCTACCGTTCAATCAAGAAAAAGTCTAACCACCTGTTCAACAAAAAAATGGTTTGAATGAGACGTTTCGCGACTACTTAATGAGGTTCAAGGCGGAGAAGGCAAAAATTGTATGATGCAGTGACTCGATAGCTATTGCAACCTTTCATAACGGACTCCCTGTAGACTACCCATTACTTGGAGAATTGATCATAGGAGAATATTTGGCTATGGCAGAGAAGCATGCACCTTGGGACGAAAGCTTGGTGAGCCAACAAAGCACCCAAGCAGCCTCGGAATAAGTCGGAGGTAGCCAAGAAGAAAGCTAAGCGATACTTGCCACTGCGATTAACCCATAATCATGAGGAAAATTGGGCGAAGAAGATTGTATGGGTTTTGCCTATCTAAATTAGGCAAAAAAGATGAAGTAAGTAAAGTAGGCAAATACTGTAATTTTGTAAAATATGTGGGGGTATGCTTGTTGTTTGAAAATTTCATTAAAGAGGCATTGTTCACTTGCATGCTTTGAAAATAAGCATAGTCTGAGTTGCTTTTTTTTTTTTTTTTTTTTTTTTTTTTTTGCCAATGATTCACAATTTTGAAAAAAAATAGCTTCCTTGCTTTTTACCAAACACTATTCTAACCTTAGCTTTTTTAAAGCTGCTTTAAAAAAAATCACCTCAACCCCAACCCAGCCCATAATCATCTGCTTTCAAAACATTAATTATTTTTTAAACAAAAGAAAATGAGGAAAAGGTAAACTACAAAAAGAAAAGAAAAACAAAGAAGAAAGTAACGAACTAATTGCAATCTAATTGCAATCAATGTAATGAGAATGGATGGAATTTGTGTATTTCCAAAATTTAGGTGTAGTAAGGAGGAGGGGGATAGTACTTACAAAGCGTCTATGACTCTCTGAGTAAGTTATCGAGAGTATAGGCTTCGACTATGTGAAGTCTAGTTTTATTGTTTGGCTTTCTTTGTTAAATGTTGTAAATTGTACCACACATGCTCTAGTTAGTTTTAGGGTTAAAATGCTCCTTTCGGGATTATGCTGCTGAAATATCATTTCAAGAGCTTAACTTCTCTCATCAAAGGTTTGTTCATACATATGCATTTCATGCCATTATTTCTAGTTCATTTTGTCTAGTCAAAACTTCTCGCTGCTTTCATGCTTGGGCACACACTTTTAGATAACCCACATGGGCTTTCTGACAGTTTCTTCCCCAAGAGTGTTTTTCAACCATAGATCTTTCCAGATTGATTTTGCACATGACATGTGGTTTTTCTGGTCCCCTTTATGTTCGAACATCAAATCCTCTTTAAAAGATCAATCTAGGGTTCATTTTGTTTTTGGGGTTTGAGATTGGAATTTTTTTTAAAGCTTTATTCTTCATCTCCATCTCGAATCTCCTAGGAGCGTGGGTAATGTTCTTTATCGAATAGTTCTAAATCTATCTTTGAAATTGCTTGCTTAAATTCGTTTTACAAGCTCATTTGTTTTGGCTAGGAGTTTTACTTTTTCAGAAAATAGTTCATTTTAGCTTTGAGCTACCTCTTGTGTTCTTCATTAGAACCCTAGCCAAAAAACCATGTTCATGAATCAAACATCCAATCATTGCATATTAGGGTAACATTGTCTTCATGGTTTTTTTTTTTAAATTTTGTGGTCAAGTTTTTCAAGTTTCAAATCTTTAAACTGACCTCTTTTTGGATTCACGTCAGTTTCATCTTACAAGTGTTTGATTGGTGAAACTGACTAGACATGGAATCCAGATTTATATCAACTTCATCATAACATCATTGACATAAGTTGATTTAATTTTGGTGCCAAAAGGTGAAGAGCTTAGAAGGAGCTTCCACTTCATGAAGACCGAAGGAGTCTACCTCGTGAAAGACAAGGTTGCACAAAGGTACAAGCTGCTATCTAGATTAGGATCTAGAAATTGAGCTTGTGTGGTTATTTTGTAAGAATCTTGTTTTCACTAGTGGACTGGACCCAATGGAGAGTCCCTGGTTTTTAAACCCAGAAGTGGGTTTTTTTGGCGAAAAACTTCTTGCGTTCTTTATCTCTTAAGCTTGTCCACATTTCTTATTTACTTGCATGTGTCTCATGCATCATATGAATTATTACTTGATATGTGTTAGAAACTAAGTTTACACTGCATATTATGAGCAATGAACTTATTTGTGACTAAGATAACTCATAGTGAACTAAGTTTGGTTCGTAGATTTGCATTTGATTAACTGACGAATCTGTACTTAGTTGATTTGTGAACTTGACTAGTCTATTGTGCTGCAGAATATTCTGCTTAGTACCAAATTTTAGACTATTTATGAATGTAGATTTTTATGTGAGTAGGTTGTTGATTCTTATGTAAGTTGTGATGGAGATATATATTAATTTCGGTAGAAATTGGGCAAAAAATACTAACCATCGGTACTAATTGATTCTTCCTCGAAATAGTTTTTGAAAGGACTAATAATGTAAAATTCATTCTCAACATGCTCTTTTATGTGTATAACAAATTTTCAAGCCTAATACATAAATAACATAAACAATATGACATGGAGCACATGTGACTGTTGTGTTTTACATATGAAACAACTTACTCTGATTTTATGAAAAAAGTTGAGGTTCAGTATAAAACTAATTAATAAAGAGTGTACTCCAAAATATAAAAAGTTTGGCCTTCTTGTTGTCATATGCTAATTAACGAAAATAATTGATTGATTAGGTTCAAAATATATTTGTTAATTAGTATGGAATTTTAACTTTTTTGGTCATAATGTATAAATTTTTAACTTTTTTTGTCGAACGTATAAATTTTTAACTTTTTTGGTCGAACGTATGAATTTTTAACTAACATATCTTTATATAGATAGATGCTAGAATTTGAACCGATACATAAAAAATCGTATCCACGAGGGATGTATTGGCATAAATGCCTTTCCATTTATTTCAAGAATCCGAATTCTCTCTGGATCCTTTTGTGATGCTTTTAAAAATTCATAAATCGTGTCCATTTATTATATATCGTGCAGTTCAAAATTTTAAATACTGTTTATATTTTAAATAATAAAATTTAAAATAATTTATGAAAACTTGATATAGACGAACAAAATACGCAGGTTCTCGAAATCCTCACAAAAGGATCCGACGAGGATCCTTATTCCCATATCACATCACCCCCATGACGCATACTGATACCAGTAAGTAGTCAGCTAACCTTTTGGCCTTCCTCCTTTGCCTTGTCTTTCATCCAAAATCACCGTCCGCTGTCAGAAGCTTTTACATTTATTTATATAAAGGAAACTCGATCCTCACTCAAAATCCAAAGGAAAGATAACCCACATCAAATCTCAATGGAGATTAGTGCCCCAGTCCCCCATGGCCCCTCCTCCTCTTTCTCAAGCCCCCGGGCCTACCTCCGAGCCCTGGCTGACACACCTACCCGCCTCGCTCGCCGGGCCAGTTCCGTCTCCACTTCCTACGACGAAATGAGTGCCGTCCGAGCTCGCTCCGGGCCCCACATGCAGAAGACGCTCCGCTGGTTCGACCTCGTCGGATTGGGCCTCGGCGGGATGGTCGGTGCTGGCGTCTTTGTCACCACCGGTCGTGCCAGTCGCCTCTACGCCGGCCCGGCTATCGTCATCTCCTACGCCATTGCCGGATTCTGCGCTCTTCTCTCCGCCTTCTGCTACACTGAGTTCGCCGTCGACATGCCCGTTGCTGGCGGCGCCTTTAGCTACCTCCGCGTCACCTTCGGTAAACTTTCTGATATTTTCTTCTGTTCTTTCTTTCTATATGTTTCTAATAATTAATTACTTAAATGCTTTCCCCTTTGGCTTATTTTTATTATTTTTGGTTTGGGATTTGGCGTTTGGGTTTCTCAGGTGAATTCGCGGCGTTTTTAACAGGAGCGAACCTGGTGATGGACTACGTAATGTCGAACGCCGCCGTCGCAAGGGGCTTCACCGCCTACATGGGCTCTGCAATAGGCGTCCCCGCCGCCAAATGGAGGTTCACCGTCTCCGGACTCCCCAACGGATTCGATCAGATCGACTTCGTTGCCGTCGTCGTCGTTTTAACCATTACGCTCATCATCTGCTACAGTACGAAGGAGAGCTCTGTTTTGAACATGGTGCTGACGGCGGTGCATATAATCTTCATCGCATTTGTTATAGTCGCTGGATTCTGCAAAGGGGACTGGAACAACTTCACGCACCCGGCCGACCCGGCTCAGCCATCCGGGTTTTTTCCTTACGGGGTTTCGGGCGTGTTCAATGGGGCAAGTATGGTTTACCTCAGCTACATCGGGTACGACGCTGTATCAACGATGGCGGAAGAGGTGAAGAATCCGGTTAAGGACATCCCAATCGGCGTGTCGGGCTCCGTCTTGCTCGTCACCGTCCTCTACTGCTTAATGGCGGCGTCCATGTCGAAGCTCCTCCCGTACGACGCGATCGACCCGGAGGCTCCGTTTTCGGCGGCGTTCAGAGGGAAGTGGGAGTCGAACGTGATCGGAGTGGGGGCAAGTTTTGGAATTCTAACGTCACTGCTTGTATCCATGCTGGGCCAGGCGCGTTACATGTGTGTCATCGGACGGTCCAGGGTTGTCCCTGCTTGGTTCGCTAGGGTCCACCCTAAGACATCCACGCCTGTCAACGCCTCCGCTTTTCTCGGTACGTTAATTATCCAAAAGTTTTATATTTCTTTTTTTTTTCCTCCTTCGTTGGTTTGTTTCTTTATTATCCATTTAGTGGTTTTATTCTTAAAAGAAATAAACACCTTAATTAATTAAGGATTAAATCATCAATTCCCATATATTTTTGATTTAGGTATGCTTATTAAATGAGCATAAAGAGACTCTCAAAAAGTGATTTTTGCTATAATTCTCGTGCCAAATTTACAAATATGATGCAAAAAAAAAATTGTGGTGACGAAATGTTTATAGAGAATTTTTCATTTTCTATTTTAAGAAGTAATGATACATTTACTATTTATTTGTAATGTCTCTATAATAGAGGAAGGATCTGTCAACGCATATGGTCTCATCTTTCTAATACATGATGTTACAAATAATTGGTAAAAGTAACATTTTTACATTTTTAAGAGTCTTATTATTAGCATTTCTCTTATTAAATTTGGATTTGGATCATCTTTTGAGCTTATGAGACTGAGTCTTTTGAGCAAAGGGCATATGCCGTTAGATTTTACAAATAAAGAAATTCTTTAAAAATTATAATAATTATAACCGTTGAATTAAAATCTAACGATCCGTATCTTACTTAAAAGTCCCAGCTTTCTAAGCTCACATGAGAGGATCCAAATCCATTAAATTTATGGTGGTTGTGATAATGTGTCAGTCGATAATGGTAATAATATAACGCTTTCTTTTCGTGTTTATCAATCAATGTGAGAGTTAATGTGTTTGCGTGCAATGCGTGTGTTGTTTGCTGTGCGCGCACATTGCCCCATGCGAAGGAGGAGGTTTCTTCCGGGCGTTTCGAACTAATTCTGTGGTGGGGTCCATTTGAACCGTTTCCGTTTTCCACGGCCGACCGGCGGACCGTCCGTTTTGTTTTGGCTCATCTTCTTTTGACCAAAAAAAGTTCTAGTATCGACCGAGTGATGAGTTGGCGGATTTTATAAGTATATTTGTCAGCAGCTGATTGGTGGAGTTAGGCGTTAGGATTAGTGGAGAGATTTTTCCGTTACACGAGATGGTATATCACGTATCCTTATATAAATAATGTGATATATGTGTGAAAAGATTAATAACTTAAAAGTTAAATTTTTCACCATTTAAATAAAAACACAGTGTACTATACGTGTTACTGTCCCAACTAAAAATTTCCTTAGTGCGTGGCTGGTAAGATGCACACGTAGGAAATTATCAGCTGTTGGTGTAGGGTTTAGTGAGTCCTCCTATGGTTGGGAATTGCGTGGCCCACTTAAACCCTAAATACTTGTTGTTGCTAATAATAAATAATGATGATGTGAAAAAGGATCCTACTTTTGTCCACCAGCGAAAAGTGTGAGAACTGCAGCTTCTTCTTCCTTCCTTCCTGTAATCTGTGTGTTTATCTAAATAAGATGTGATGAGGAAAGAGGGATGTCAATGTGAGTCATATTCATCCATTGGGGATTTGCGTAAGCTACCTCTGAAGTAGATGTGACAAATCAACTTGTTAACGGGTACTAGATTCATTTAGTTTGATTTCATCTTACACGATTATTAACACTATAAATTTCACTTTTATATTATGGTGATATCAATTAAACGGGTCTTAACGGGTATCCGTTAACAACCCAATGTGTTGATTTGCCGCATCTACCCGGTAAGACACTATGAGTGTTTGAATTGTTTGATGTATGCGAGAAATTGAAAAAATCAAGACAACTGTTAAAACATAACATCGAAGTATCTCATACTCTAGAACTCCATAGAATTTTTGTATTTATCGTCATAAGTTCTCATAACATTGTTGTTTCGCTCTATTCTATTCATCGTCTCATAGCATGTTTAATCTTGTTGGTGGTGTTGGTGATGAGGATATTTTGGTGACATATCAATTGGTTACAGCCGCCTGCGAGCTGTGCGCATGGGTGAAATGGAATTTGCTTTTGTCAACTTTAGTGCAATGGGCGTATCAGATTTCTCTCCATAAATTTATCCATCTATCTATCTATCTCGTGGTCGTAGTATCAATTTTCTTTTTTCAATATCTAATATAAAACATGGTTGATAGTTACCTTTGCAGCCAGGCTTTATCATGTTCATGGGCATTCTGACTTTAGCATCATCGTCATCTCTTATCTTTATCTCTGTCGCTTTCGGGTTCGATTTTTAAGTCGTTGGAGGAGATTTTAATGTTCAAGTTACGAGTGAGTCAAATGGTCGAGATTGGTCCAACCATGCATCTTCAATTTTCACTAGATAAAAATCCCTGCATATGCACTCGCAGCCATTGATGGAAGACGACCTTTTATTTTCTCTCAATCTCACCTGTCAAACTTCGTATAAATGGCTATCCCACTCAGCCCAGCAACTTGGCTCTCATATTCTTTGTCACATTTATGCTTTTGTTTTGTGGGTGCTCGTCTAATCTTCATCTCCCATCACCTCTTTGTTTTTTTCGTCTTAATCCCGAAAATGAAAAAAAATAAAAAAATTAAAGTTACTGGCCTTAGAAAACATGTTTTTCGTACTTACATATTTGTGACTTGTTCCTTTCAGGTATCTTGACAGCCGCAATTGCGCTTTTCACGGATCTGAATGTCCTTCTCAACCTTGTATCCATCGGGACGCTATTTGTTTTCTACATGGTGGCCAACGCTGTGATTTTTAGGCGCTATGTCGTGGTGGGGACGACCAATCCACGACCTACATTATCATTCCTGTGCTCATTATCCCTCACCTCTATCATCTTCGTCTTCATCTGGCATTTCGCACCACCAGGGAAGCTGAAAGCCTTCATGCTTGTTGTCACCGCAGCAATTGCGGTTTCAATGCTGCAAATTTTCCATTACCAGGTTCCACAAGTGAGAAAGCCGGAATATTGGGGCGTCCCCTTGATGCCATGGATGCCATCCATCTCCATCTTCTTGAACATATTTTTGTTGGGGTCCATGGACAAGCCATCCTATGTGAGGTTCGGGGTCTTTTCGGGAGTTACGGTGCTCGTGTATGTGTTCTATAGCGTTCATGCTAGCTTTGATGCAGAAGGAAGTGGACTTCTCAGTCAAAAGAACGGTGAATTTCACAAAGAATCAGCTCAAGAAAGAAATGATCCAAGTCTTGGAGTGTAGAGAAGAAAATTGTGATGTTGATGGACTAATTAGAGAGGGGAAAATAGGAGAAGAGAAAAGGTTAGGAAGAATAGTGCGTGCATCTTTTCCCAAATGACAAATGTATAGTTTGGTCTTTTGTGGGTACTTGAAAAAGCAAAGCTTTTTGGGCTATGATTCCTTTACCCAGCAAGTAATGTAATCCCATCAACTTTATCGTTGGATGTTGATCTCACTAGTAATGACTTGTAAGATGGAGCATCACAAAAATGCAAAGCAAAGAGAAAACTCAGAGTAGGGAATACAGGTGGGGAAGAGATGATATATTATTTAGTGCCTCCACTTGCATTATTAAACGCGATGTACATGCTTGTGTTTCATTGACAAAATTTCTTGCAAAGCAATATTTCAACCACCACGGAGTGACCTAGTGGATGGGACACGGCATGTCTTGAGGTCGATTCTTGACACTCTTGAATCACACAATGGTGACCATTGAGAGGCTGAAGTGTATTTGTGAGTCTTCCACTCTGAGAAGAGTTGACGGTCGTGACAAAATGATCAACTAGTTATTTTGAAAATGCTTTTTAGCCACAATGGTTTTTAAGATTTACATAACTCCTCATTTTGGTCTCTAAGATTTGAAATTGATAGAATTGGTTCCTGAGATTGTCCACAATCAATCATTTTAATCATTCTATGAAATTTTTTCATAAAATAAGGATAAAATAGCAAAAATACCCTCAAATTTGGTCAAATCATTTTGGCCTATTGTTTATTAAATTAAGGGTAGTTTTGTTATTTTGATCATTATTTAACATAATATTTCACACAAATACCAAAATGATTGATGGTGGACAATCTCAGGAACCAAAATGAAAAGTTATGCAAATCTCAATAATCATTTTAGCTAAAACAGTCTTTAAAAAAACTAGGTTACATAAGAGAACAAAAAGTGTGTATATCATTTATTTACTAAAATAAAAGGGGTTTTATACCACCTAGTTGGGTGGGCCAAAACAAAGTGTTCACACTAAAATGAGTAGTTTTGTTAATTCAAACTTAAATAATGTTGCAACATGCTCAAATTCTTGAAAGAGTTGAAAATTTTATTGGGGGACTATTGAAGAATCTTTGATACTATTTTCAGTCTGCACAAAGTTATGTATGGATGATTGATATTAATTATCTAGTTTAATAAAATGCTCCTAGTATCTTTCGAGGATATTTACAGTCGACATTTTCTAATTCGAAATCAAAACCATCATAGACTAAGGATTATATTAATCATGAAGAATCTTCAGCAATATATTTATCATAGAATTACTGTTTTAGTAATTTTGATGACATCGATAATTATTTAATCTTGTTTTTGCTGCGTTATTTAAGCTTCTATGTTCGTATTTATCTTTTAGGGATCACATGGATTACATAAAAAATTAAACACCTAAAATTACCACCAAATATTAAAAACATACAACATGAGTTTTAATGGTGGAAGTGAAAACAACCCATATATGCTTTAAATCTCAAACGGCATCTTTTGTCAAAATTATAGTCGGCATTTTTTGTCCAAATTAAAAGCTTTATAAGATTTGAGAAATGTGGGGTGTACAGAAAATATGGAGTACATGTCGAAAATGTAAGGTGTACATTGAGAATGTGAGGTGTGAGGATATTATAGGAAAGTAAGTGAAGTGTATGAAGATAATTTTTCATTGAAAAAACAAATATAAAATATATTAAGTATGTAAAATTATTTAATAATTTGTAGAATGTTAATATAATAAGCCTTATATTTATCATGAAGAATCTTCAGCAATACATTGTAACGATGCGCGTTGTGTTTTTTTTTTCTTCTGGCCTCTATAAGAGGAATTAAAAAGTAAGAAAAAGAAATCCGCATCTAAGAAAAGGAGAAAAACACCAGGCACCATGTCTTATCTTTCTCTTTTTTTTTTCAGTTGAAGATAGTGATCCTTTTTTTTTTTTTGTGTGTTTAAACATAAAGGAGAAGGATTTTCTTCCATCTTTTTTTCTTTCATCTCCCCTCCTCTTCTATTTGAACGGTTATGATTAAGTTACGTTAACATTTTATATTAATTTTTTTTATAGAAAGAGAATATGAGAAGAGAAGATGAAAGAAGATAGAAAGAGAAAGAAAGAGAATCTTAATATAAAAATAAATGAAGGGGACAAAAAATAATGGGATAACATGTTGGGTCCGCGCTTACTAATAGCACGCTATCTCAATTGAATTCCTTTTGTCCACAACAGCAGTCAATTTGCTTTCCTTATTATTTAAGGAAAACTAATGAGAATAATTTGAAAATTTTGAGTTTTAACGATAAAGATAAAATAAAAAATAAAGTAAATAGTATCAGAATTAATTTTTTAATAAAAAAATATGATTTTTTTTATTAAAATAAACAGTACCGAAAATTTTTCATTAAAATTCTTTATTGTTTATTATTGGGCCCAATAAACTGAGCTTTTAGTTTGCCCTATTTATTTATCATGGGCGGTGGGAGGGACTTCGAATGCTTTGCTTTGCATGGGTCATATCTATTGTATTGTCCTATCAAGCAGTTGATCCGTAAGTCTGACAAGGTAAATCATTCAATAATTTCAATTATTTAATGTTTGCACTTGGATGAGCATAGGACTGACAGTTGAATTGGAATTTTTGGTTCCACCGTTAAAATTTTAGGTTAATTATAGTTTGAACTCTTAAGTTTAAGGTTCTTAACGCAGGTTCTTTCTAACCTCTACGAACAGAAGGATAAGCTTACTCAGATGTCAACTCCAAACCACGTGACAATCATTCGATGGAACAAAAGTCTTTGAAAGGACATAAAGGTTGGCAATAGGTCTCTCGAGTGAATTTATCTTAAGAGAATCAGGATACAGCCCAATTTTGAGGAACGATCCACTTTTATCCTTTGTCTTTTTCCTTATTGTTTGCAAAGCCCAAGTATATCAAGGGCAAGCACTTGACCAATTCAGCCCGTGGTGATCTCACGAGTGAGCGTCCACAGTTTTAATGCCGTCTGTGAGAATAAATACAAGGGGTGTGCTATCCACACACCCCTTTTTACTTCTCACACACCCCTTGTTAATTTATGTCCGTTGATTTTCTTTATTTCATCTGATCCGATGGCCGAAAATTAGAAGGGTATGTGAGAAGTAAAAAGGGGTGTGTGGATATCACACCCCTAAATACAACTTGATTGCGTGTTTTTTTATAAGAAAAATAATGAAAATGTTTTAAAAATTTTGAATTTCAACAATAAAAATAAAATAAAAAGCATAATAAATAATAATATAATTAATTTTTTAATATAAAAATATTATTTTTTATTAAAGTAAACGGTATTAGTAGATCGACCATCCCGTGGCAAAAGAATGAGAGATCGAGCTTGTGGCTAGCAAGAGGAGGAGAGCATAGAAGGGCAAACCGAAGTTACTGTTCGGTTGAAGTTCGATTTCGATTTTTTATTTTTTCAGTTTGAATTCCATTTTGGTTTCGGTTTTTTTGAAAAAAAAAAAATTAGAAAATAAAAAAACCTGGAGATTAGCTTTGCCTAGTAAGAAGAAAAATCCTGGAAGGAGATAGGGAAATTGACAGATATCAAGCCACGCCTCCAGCCTTATCTTACCTTCAACCACGAAATCTATGGGGTATACTCAAACAATCCCCATCCAGTCAACAATAAACGTGTCGAGAACTAAAGCGTTGCCCTAGCAAGGTTACAAAGAATTTCCATGAGCACTACTTCCTGTAATTTCTCAAAATCCCACCATCCAGTCAAACAAAATAAGAGACTTTGAAATAAAGATCATGGGAGGATGGAGACGCCCTTTACTCCATTGAGAGAGAGACGGAGTTGTGGGGAAAAGGAGAAAAAAGATGGGATAAAAGGAAAGAGGTGACAAGGCGATAAAATGAAGAATAGGAGAGGCTGGGGTTTCCATAAGAATAAGATATTTGGACTTTTTGGGCCTCAAGTTGGACTTATGTAGACTTGTGTTGAAATTAATATTGGGTTTGAAAAATAAATACCCATAATAAAATAAATAAAATATTAAATTAAGTTTCATTTGGTTCGGTTTGGTTTCTAAATCTTTGAAGCCGAAACTGAACCAATAACTTGTGGTTTGGTTTGATTTTAATTTTGGTTCAATTTATGATCGGTTCAGTGAATGGTTTGATTTATTTTAGTTTTTGGTTTTTTGAGCTCACCTAGCCTAGGGGTGGCGCAATGCGGGTCGGTGTGCCTTTGAAGCCAAAACCGAAATGAAATCAAACCGTTTGATTTGGTTCAGTGCGGTTTCAAATAGTTTGGGTTCGGTTTTTTGAGAAAAAAATTGCAATTTTAAATATACACCTATTTATGTTTAAAACGATCTCATTTTCCTCGTACATTAATCAATGAACCTGCAGCGAAAAACAACAGCAAAAGCAAAACTGCAGCAAAAAAAGTAGCAAACCTGCATCAAAAGAGTTCACCAAAAAAAAAAAAAAAACTGCAGCAAAGGAAGTCAGAGATAGAGAGATTTGTCTGACCATATGCAAGAGTAGCACCAATCTACAACACACAAGCATTAAGGAAAGTATATATGTATACATCTTTCATATGCACAATTTGTTTAAGTTATATATCAAGATAAGCACTGTTATGAAGCACATTTCTTAAAAGAAAGAATATTGCTAATTACATGTGTGCTGCATTAATCAAGTTCAAGCTTCCAGAACTCTGTGCCTTATTTAGATCGAGTGAAGTGTTGTGATCAAGGGTTGGAATTAGTAATTCTACTACAATATGAGTACTATTGACTGCACAGCTTCTTGTGTGTGGCCAGATAGATGAACATGAGTTTTGAGAGAGAGAGAGAGAGAGAGAGAGAGAGAGAGAGAGAGAGAGAGAGATGTATGGACTCAAATAGAGGTGCAAAATTGGATGACATTATATTCTAGTGTAGTTGAATCTATACCATAAAGAACCAATTAGAACATAACATTCAACATATAGTGCGGTTTCGGTTTCGGTGCGATTTTGAAAAATCAAAGTCAAAACCAAAACCAAAACCAAACCGTTTTCTTAGCCGCGATTCGGTTTCAAAACCGTAAAATCAAAACGTTCGATACGGTCTGATTCGATTCATGTTTCGGTTTCAATTTTCGAGCCGAAGTGCCTACCCTGCCTTCACTAAATGATGGAGATGCTCTACAGAGAACGGGGGTAAGATTGTTGATCGAAAAGTTTGTTCTTTTAAAATGAACGCTACAGAAAGAAACATACGGCCTCTGGAAGGTAGAAACAATCTCTGTCCAGATAATGGAATTCTCACTCAGCACCCCACACTATCCCAACACCACCTCGCCCTTCTCCGCCGTCGCAGTCACCGTCGCCGTCGTCCTCAACCTCAACCAAAAACACCACTCCACCACCACTACTTGTCTCTTTGTCTCTCCCAGATCAACGCCTCTTCCTCCGCCAAATCCCCTTCTAACCAACTTCGCCGACCCAAAACTCCCAAAACCGCTTCTCCGCCGACCAAACCCACCTCCAAATTCCGCTCTAGCCCCTTCAAGAACCTCATTAATCCCACCCAAGCCCCTACCCCACCAGTTAACACCACCACTAACACCAATTCACACGCTCTCACTGACAAGATTTGGCTCACTAGCAAGCTCTCTCCTCCAACTCCGCCACCCGAAACAGAAACTCTTGGAGCAACCCAAAAACCCATCAAGGACAATGAGCCCAAGAAGAATTCGTAGCTACCCAAAGTTGAGTTCCGGCAAGATGGTAAAATCTTTGTGGGGAATTTGCCCAACTGGGTCAAGCAAAATGAGGTTTCCGACTTCTTCCGGCAAGTTGGGCCCATAAAGAGTGTGATTTTGATTAAGGGTCATTCAAACACGGAGCTAAATGCGGGTTTTGGGTTTGTTATTTATGGTGGTACGACTGCAGCCAAGTCGGCCATGAAGGCTGTCGAATTCGATGGCGTGGAGTTCCATGGGAGGGTTCTTACTGTTAAATTGGATGATGGGAGGAGACTGAAGGACAAAACTGATGAGAGGGCGCGGTGGCTTGAAGGGTACGACGGTGTTGGGTATCGGTCTCAGTGGCATAAAGAGCGGGAGAGCTCGCGTAACCCGAGAATTGGCAAGCAGTTGTTCGGGTTTTTGAGAGAATTAACAAGTTACACTCATAGTTCATATCCATTTCACATTCACTATATGTCCACATCCTAAGGCATATTGTAATAGTATTAAAAATCATCTTCAATTGTGAAAATAATTCGAATACTCATCACACAACATGTTATGGACATTCATATGACCGCGCATTACGTGGTACTTAGTCGATGAATATTTAACAAAATTATAATGTCTTTGATTCAGTAATGTATGCAAAACACAAAATGTCTTTTTTCTTCTTTACCAGCCTTCCAGAGGAGAATATGGCCTAATGGTGAAGCATTATGCAAGGCAAGGGGACATGCATCGTGCTCGTGAAACTTTTGCGAGCAAGGGGAATAGAACCATCATCACATGTGTACACAAGGTAATATTCATGTAAATCATTCAGAATTTAAGCTTTCTGTCATAGACTTTTTGGGCCTCAAGTTGGATTTATGTAGACTTGTGTTGAAATTAATATTGGGCTTCAAAAATAAATACCCATAATAAAATAAATAAAATATTAAATTAAGTTTTATTTGGTTCGGTTTGGTTTCTAAACCTCTGAAGTCGAAATTGAACCAATAACTTTTGGTTTGGTTTGATTTTAATTTTGGTTCAATTTATGTTCGGTTCAGTGAATGGTTTGATTTTTTTTTAGTTTTCGGTTTTTTGAGCTCACCCAACCTAGGGGTGGCTAGGGATGGGCAACAGTTATGACGGACGGGTAACCGCGGTTATTTACCCATAACCGTTTATACTCATACCCACATAACCATGTACCGGTTAGGTAATTGCCTAAATGGTTATACCCATACCCATAACTGTTTATAAATGGTTAATCATATCCATAACCGCATACCTATTTAACCGTAACCGTTTAATACCCGTTTACCTATTTACCCTTTTTAACCCGTTTATCTTTTTTTTTGTACCATTACCTCTTTTTCACCCGTCTACATGTTTTTTAACAACTTGAAAATTAAAAAAAAAATTGTCATAATTTTTTTTGACAATTAAACACCGTTATAGGTACATTCATCATACATTTCCGTATTTTAATTTTTTAAGTCCTTATACCATTCCAATAATTGAAATAATAGTTTACGGATGATATTTTTAACTGTTAACAATGAAGGTAAATATAATATTTGCTAAGTATTATTGGGTTACAAAAATTGTTTAGAAGACATTTATGTCAATTTCACGATTACCCGCAAGGAATTTAAATTGATTTGGCGAATTCCTTGATGATGAGAATCATCATTCCTGTAGCAGTATTATTGAGAGAAGGACCAAGGAATTAAATATCGATATTATCGGCGAAATATCGCCGATAATATCGTTTATTTGACCCGGCGATATTTTTTTTAGTAAAAATAAAATATCTTTAAAATATCGCGATATTACCGATATTAGCGATATTATCGCGATATTCGTCGTCGTCGCCACCGCCGGGAGGTGAGAAAGGGATCCAGAAACCAGATCGAAGAAGATGGATCCAGAAACCAGATCGAAGAAGAAGGATCCAGAAACCAGATCGAGGGAGAGACGAAGACGGAGAGACCGAGGGAGAGACGGAGACGGAGAGACCGAGGCAGAGATGGAGACGGAGAGACCGAGGCAGAGATGGAGACGGAGAGACCGAGGGAGAGACGGAGACGGAGAGACCGAGGCAGAGACGGAGACGGAGAGACCGAGGCAGAGACAGAGACGTAGAGACGGAGATGGCGATGAGGTGGTGTCGTCGTTGATGTGGTGTGGAAGTGAGGGTGTGGGTTGTTCACGGGGAGAAGGAGAGAGTGCAGAGATGCAGAGAGTGCAGAGAGTGCAGAGAGGGCGAAGAGGGAGAATGAGGGTTGTTCACGGGGAGAAGGAGAGAGTGCAGAGAGTGCAGAGAGCGATGCGGAGGTGTCGCCGTTGAAGTGGTGTGGAAGTGAGGGTGTGGCGTGTGGGTTGGTTCACGGGGAGAAGGAGAGAGTGCAGAGAGAGAGCACTGTAGAGATGAGAGAGTGAGGGAAAAGAGAGATCTGAGAGAAAAGAGAGACGGGGACACAAAAGCAAGGTGGGCCCCCTGGGCACACCTATTAAGATCTAAAAATAATTTTAAAAGCAAGATAAACTCAAACTTAGTGAAAATACAATTTAAATTGGGGTGGGTGTAACAATCTACCCCTCTTAAAAGAATTTCGTCTCCGAAATTTAAAATCACTTACTAAACTGAAATACTAGAAAATAGGAAGAAGAATATATGTATAAAGAGAAATTAAGTCCAAATAATTACATCATATTAAAATTTGATTAATTTTTTTTCAATTACATATATTCTATATGATAAATTTCTATTTTAAATCAAGTCCAAATAATTATATCATATTAAAATTTGATTATTTTTTTTTCAGTTACATATATTCTATATGATAAATTTCTATTTTAAATCAAGTCCAAATAATTACATCATATTAAAATTTGATTATTTTTTTTTCAGTTACATATATTATATATGATAAATTTCTATTTTAAATCAAGTCCAAATAATTACATCATACTAAAATTTGATTAATTTCTTTTCAAGTATCTACTTTTGAACTACTCACCACGTTCACTCTATGTGATACTAAGTCACTCATGTATCTTACCATACAATGTATAAAGTGTAAAATATTGTACTAATTCATTATATATAAATGATTATGGTGTGTTTAAACTTATTTCATTAATTACTACATATTTTCTACACTTACAATGTTTGCCAGCTCGCTATATAATCAACTTAAATCAGTTAAATCCATCATGCAATGCATTTCCTTCCAATTTTTTGTGATAAACTAATAGATAATTGACTAAATAAACATCCTGCAAAGTTTCAATAAAAATTTCCAAGTTTTTCTTACAATTTCCGTGGTTTCCATGTAATTTTTATCGATATCGATATTATCCCGATATTTTCATCGATATTTCCGTGTTTTCGGACTACTGATATTTCCGATATTACCGATATTTTCTTCCTTGAGAAGGACCGATGAATTCCTTGCTAATTTATTAGGTGCTAAGTATTATTGGATCGAGAACATGGTTTGTGTTAGTTTTACATATATAAAATAAATGGGTAAACGGTTACCCGTTTATAACCGCAGTTAATATCCATAACCGCCCATTTAAATTTCACGAGTAAACGGTTATACTCATAACAGTTTATTTATCTTAATGGTTATCCATAACCGTAACCGTTTAATTTAAATGGACGGGTAACCGCGGTCTATGGAATGGGCAACATGGACCGTGCCATCCGCACTGTTAGAGAAATGCAGCGGGAGAGACATAGACCTACATCACGGACATTTATGCCAATAATACATGGTTTTGCAAGGGCTGGAGAAATGAGAAGAGCCCTAGAGATTTCGATATGATGAGGATGAGTGGGTGCATTCCCACCGTGCATACTTTTAATGCTCTGGTTCTTGGTCTTGTGGAGAAGCGGCAGGTAATTATCCTTATATACATGCATCCATATAATTTTTTTTTGGGGCACTTTATATGCGATCCCTAACTATCAATATTCTTTGATTGAAACTTGTTAGTTTTTAGTTTTTAATTGAGGTCCCTGACATTAATATAATAATGTAAGTTACTATATTTTTAAATTAAAAATTAAAAATTGAAATTTGTTATTGTTTATATTAATGAGATTTTAAATAAAACCCATAATTTATGGGATTAAAAATAATAAAATATAAATTATACTCTCTATTATATTGTGTGTGTGTGTGTGTGTGTATACATATATGTATGGGTACACTAACCAAAATTAACAAAAAAAGGTATTGTACCAAAACATGGATACATTCTCAAATCAACGAAAAAGAATGTACCCATATAAGTTTAAACATGGATTAAAAAATTTGAATGGATTTTATATTAAAAAAAGGGTACATTTTACATATAACAAATTGATATATTTGAGAATGGGTACATTTAAGATTTAAAAAATTGAAAAATTATATGAATGGGTACATTTAAGATTAAAAAATTGAGAATCTTTTTATATATATATAAAAAAACTAATAGGTACAAACTTAATTTAATTTAATTTTTTATTATTTTGGAAATGTTTGAATTGAAAATTAATTAGAAGTTTAATAGAGGTGTGAGTATTAAACCCTAAATTAATTACTAATTTTTATATTAAAAATTATATAATAAACATGTAAAATCATTATCACATTAATGATAGGAACTTGAATCAAAATTTGAGAACTAATAAGGTCTTAGTCAATGAACAGTAAGAACTAGGGACCGGATACTAATTTTTCCTTTTTTTTTCTACTCCGGGACGTTTGAATTTTAACAATGTAGGATTTTGAATGATTTGATTTCCCATTCACTGCAATCTTGTTTCAAATATAAACAAAAGTAAGTATTGCAGATGCAGAGGGCTGTTGAAATATTGGATGCGATGACACTAGCAGGCATAATTCCGGACGAGCACACATACACAACTATCATGCACGGTTATGCATCTTTAGGTGATAATGGGAAAGCCTTCGAGTGTTTTACCAAATTAAGGCGTGAGGGCCTGGAGCTTGATGTGTTCACATATGAGGCTTTGCTGAAGGCATGTTGCAAGGCAGGCAGAATGCAAAGTGCATTAGCTGTCACCACAGAAATGGGTGCTAAAAACATTCCAAGGAACACCTTTATTTACAACATATTAATTGATGGGTATGGTTTGTTAAAATTTTTATGTGCGCTGATATACTTCACACTAGTACTTTCGTCAGTCTTTATTCTACTGTTTTTTTCTTTGTTTTGTTGGATGTTTATGTAATGTTATTATGTTTATCAAAAATAAAAAATAAAAATGTAATGTTATTGTTGAGTTTTGGTTTCAATATTTGTTGCATATTTCATTATGAATGTTACAAGAGAGTGAATGCAACTCTTATACAGAGCCAAAAGAAAGTTACAATAGATTGTAGGATAACTACACAAACACAATTCCTAAAATCTGCTCTAACAAGTGGAAAAGCAAAAACCAAATTACAAGTAAAGAAGCTTTTACAAGCAACTAAGAAAGGTTGATGTAAGGTGAATGACAAGCTATGGAAATGTTGATGAAAGGTGAATAACAAACTATGGAAAGTGAGGTTGATGTAAGGTGAATGACAAGCTATAGAAATGTTGATGTAAGGTGAATGACAAGCTATGGAAAGTGACTTTAGCCTATGACTTAGCTAAAGTGAGGATGACAACTCATACATACAACCCATCCATACAAACCGGTTTCAATACACCCCCTCAAGCTGGATCAAGGGGATTGATTGATCCAAGCTTGCACAACAAATGCTGAAATTGAGTAGAGTCTAGTGCTTTTGTGAATAAATCAGCAAGTTGATCGTGGCTGTGTGTGAACACGGTGTCTATCACCTTGGATTGAACTTGAGCACGAATATAATGGCAGTCAGCTTCAATATGTTTGGTTCTTTCATGGAATACTGGATTGGAGGCAATGTGCATGGCAGCTTGGTTATCACAATACAAGGACATATGTGTCATGTTTGTGAATCCGAGCTCGGAAAGAAGACCTTTCAACCATATGAGTTCACAGGCTGTTGTTGCCATAGCCCTATACTCAGCTTCGGCACTAGATCGAGCAATAACAGTTTGTTTCTTGCTCTTCCAAGTGACAATGTTCCCTCCAACAAATGTGCAAAAACCTGTTATGGATTTTCGATCAAGGGCATTTCCAACCCAGTCAGCATCTGTGTAGGCCAAGATGTGATTTGATCAATTGTTCTCCATAATTATCCCCCTTCCTACTAAGCCCTTGAGATATCGAAGTATTCTCCTGACGATTTCCAGTGAACTAGAGTAGGAGAGTGCATGAATTGACTGGCTAGGCTAACTGAATATGAGATATCAGGCCTAGTAATGGTGAGATAAATAAGTTTCCCAACCATTCGCTGATAAACACTAGGGTCTGAGAGAGGTTCACCTTTTTCATGCCACTGAAGTTTGCTAGCTAGGGGTGTCCGAGCTAGTTTACATTCCATCATGTTAGCTTCATCTAGAAGATCGAGAACATACTTTCTTTGATTCAAGAACAATCCATTTGAAGAGGTAGCCACCTCAATTCCAAGAAAGTATTTCAAGGGCCCCAAGTCTTTAATGGCAATTTTTTGGTGAAGTGACTGCTTAAGCGTCTTGATTTCACTTATATGGTCACCTGTAATAATTAGGTCATCAACATATATAAGCACAACCAATTTGCTAGCAATACTACTTCGAACAAACAAAGAAGAGTCAGCATGACTCCTTTTGAACCTTGCAGCTTTAAGGACTGAACTAAGCTTCGAATACCAAGCTCGAGGGGACTGTTTGAGACCATATATGGCTTTGTGAAGTCTGTAGACCTTGTTGGGTTCATTTTCTCTTGGATGACCAGGAGGCAACTTCATGTACACTTCTTTTTCAAGATCCCCATGAAGAAATGCATTCTTCACATCCATTTGGAATAAGGGCCATGCATTATTGATTGCCACATACAACAATACCCTCACTGTGTTCATTTTGGCAACAGGAGCAAAGGTCTCCTTATAGTCAATGCCATAGGTTTAAGTAAAGCCTTGAGCTACTAACCGTGCCTTGTGTCTTTCAATGCTTCCATTGGAGTTGAATTTGGTCTTATATATCCACCTACTTCCCACGACCTTCTTGCCATTTGGAAGATCCACCACACTCCATGTCTGGTTGTCATTCAGAGCTTGAAGCTCTTTAGTCATAACATCTTGCCACTCAGGCATGCATGTGGCTTCATGAAAATTCCTTGGTTCGAAAGTGTGGGACACTTTGTTAAGGAAAGAAGTATGAGAAGATGAGAATCTGTGATAAGAAATAGTTGTAGAGATAGGATGCCTTGCAGTGTAAGTAACATACTCTTGTAACCTCACTGGTGGATGTCTATCTTGTGTAGGATTTCTTTTTGGTGCACTTATAGCTTGCTGATTTGGTTGAGCTTCTGATAGTTCAGAGGAGCTTGGCACTGCATCAGTTACACTCTCAGTGAGTTGAGAATTATCAATGCTAATATGAGCATGAGTGAGTTCATGAATTTTTGCTGGAATAGGTAGGGGAAATAAGTCCATAAGATCTTCCATATTAGCATTAGTCTCCAACCCTTTGTGGAAATAAGGTGAATATTCATCAAATCGCACCTCTCTAGAGACTGCCAGCTTCCCCATGTAAGGGTTATACACTTTGTAACCCTTTTGAGAACTGGCGTATCCCATAAACACACATTTGACAGCTCGAGGGTCGAGTTTGTCACGATGGAGAGCTTGAATGTGCACACAACAAGTACAACCAAAGGTCTTGAGGTGAGACAAGCTTATAGGCCTGCCTTTCATGACTTCAAAAGGAGATTTAGTATTCAACACCCGAGTTGGCAGTCTATTAATGATGTACGTGGCAGTGAGTAGAGCTTGAGACCAAAATTTCTTAGGAACATTCATTTGGATCATAAGTGATCGAGTATTCTCCAATAAGTCTCAATTCTTTCTCTTTGCCACATCATTTTGTTGTGGTGTACCAACACAACTAGTTTGATGCAAAATGCCATGATTGCTCAAGTAATTACTCATGTTATTGGAAGTGCACTCAGTACCATTATCTAATCTTAACATATATAACTTAGATGAAAATTGATTGGTGATTAGGTTGTGAAAGTCCTTAAAAGCATCAAACAACTCACTTTTAAGTTTTAAAAGATACAACCAGGTTACTCTAGAATAGTCATCAATAAATGTAACATAGTATCTATACCCATCAAAGGATTCTACATGAAAAGGACCCCAAATATCAGAGTGAACAAACTCAAAAAGTTTACTAGTTCTAGAATTAGAGGAAACAAAAAGGAAGTCTAGTGGCTTTTGACATTTGACAAGTTTCACACTCTAGTGTGTTTTTACAATAAAAGGGAAACAACTTGGTCATCACATGTTCTGAGGGATAGGCAAGGCGTTGATGCAAGAGTTGGTGTTCCTGAACTTGACTTAAGTTGATACTGAGCTTTTTGACAAAATTGGACTACTTTGAGAGATAGTAGAGTCCATTGAAGAAGAACCCTTGACCAATCTTCTTCTGAGTAACTCGGTCTTGAAACACAACATTGTGAGGGGAAAATATGGCAAGACAGTCTAAGGTTTTTGTGATTTTTCCTATTGACAAGAGCTGAAAAGGAAAAGAAGGTACATAAAGAGCAGTGGAATCAATATGCTTACTTAGCAATCTAATCTTTCCTTTCCCTAGAATAGGTTCCCATTTCCCATTTGCAACAGATACATGAATTGGATCAATAGTTCTTTGAAAATTGTGGAGACTAGAGGGTTTATTAGTTATATGATCAGTGGCACCAGAGTCAATAATCTAAAAATCATGTGTAACATTTTCATTAAGAGCAGTGGAAATGGCATTGATAATACCTGGAATATTGCCTTTCGATGTGTTCTCCGAGTCAGCCAAGAATCCAGCAAATTTCCCTAGCATTGTAGTAGGGTTTTTAGGTGTTATTTCATCAGGTTCAGTGCTTTCTTGCTTCTTTTAAAGAAAAGCAGCAAACTCGTTGATCAATGACACATGATTTGTTGAGAAATTGGCCATTCCATCAGTTGAGGAACAAGCTGAATGAAATGCTTTTGGAGTGACTCCACCTTTCCCATCTTTGATCATCCTGCCTTCCCTATCAAACTTAGTCTTTAACTCCGGATGAAGAATACAACATTTTTCTCTCAAATGTCCCTTCATGTTGCAATAAGAACATTTCCAGTCTGCTTTCTTGCCAAGCACCCTATCACCAGTTGCTTTGTGATTTATCGTGAAAACCCTAGCTTCAGAGTTGGATTTGGGCTCAACGGTCATCACTATTTGTCGAGTTTCTTCTCTCTGGATTGCATGACACACAATGGTAAAGGAGGGCAGCTCTTGAGTCATTAACAAGTGACTACGCATGTCTTCATACTCCGCTCCCAAGCTTACTAAGAGTTGAAAAACCTTGTCTTCATCAGCCCTCTTCAGTAGCACAGCGGAATCAGTCGTGTGTGGATGATACATATCGAGTTCATTCCACATGGATTTCATACTTCCAAGGTGTTGAACAAATGAGTGATCACCTTGCTTTAAACTAGCCACACTCTTCTTCAGTTGAAAGATGCGAACTGAGTTGTTTTGGCTGCCATACATGTCTTTGACAGACTCCCATAGGAGAAGGGAAGACTCTGAGTAGTTGAAAAACTCAGACAATTTTGGCTCAATGGAGTTAAGTAACCAGGACATGACCAGCTGATCAGTAGTATGCCATGCATCGTAAGTTGGTGAAGTGGATTCTGGGGGCTCAGAGCTTTCATTGATAAACCCTAGCTTCGATCTTCCTTTTAGAGCAAGTGACACAGCTCTTGACCAAGGAACGTAGTTGAACTCGTTGAGTAGCATCGAGCATAGTCGTTGATTTGGATTGTTCTCAACCCCTTGGGTTAAGTTTGGGGAGGAGGATGAGGCATTGTCAGCATTAGACACATTTTCTTCTGCCATCTCTATCGATGATGAGCAAATGAAGAAGTAAAAAAAAAAAAACAGAGTCAGGACCCTATGGTTCCTGCTCTGATACCATGTTGAGTTTTGGTTTCAATATTTGTTGTATATTTCATTATGAATGTTACAAGAGATTGAAGGTAACTCTTATAGAGAGCCAAAAGAAAGCTACAATAGATTGTAGGATAACTACACAAACACAATCCCTAAAATATGCCCTAACAAGTGGAAAAGCAAAAACCAAATTACAAGTAAAGAAGCTTTTACAAGCAACTAAGAAAGGTTGATGTAAGGTGAGTAACAAGCTATGGAAAGTGAGGTTGATGTAAGGTGAATGACAAGCTATGGAAAGGTTGATGTAAGGTGAATGACAAGCTATGGAAAGTAACTTTAGCCTATGACTTAGCTAAAGTGAGGATGACAACTCATACATACAACACATCCATACAAACCGGTTTCAATAGTTATTATATTCTACTTTTTCAATATAATCTTCTCTTTTAATTGATTTTTTCAATATAATCTTCTCTTTTAATTGATTTTTTCAATATAATCTTCTCTTTTAATTGATTGTTATCTGCCTCTGAACCTGCCTTCCGTTATGCAGATGGGCTCGAATAGGAGATGTTTGGGAGGCTGCTGACTTGATGCATCAAATGAAAAAGGAAGGGGTTCGACCTGATATTCACACCTACACATCTTTCATAAATGCTAGTTGCAAGGCTGGAGATATACATGTATTCTACAATTTTGCCAGGTCGTAGGAGATAATTTTATTTCAAGAAATATTACTTTTTCATCACCATTTTGAGCTTCGACAAATAAAATATTTATTTCATATATTTCTTTATACTTTTTTTGAGCGTACTATATTCTACAAATGGATTTTGCAACTTGTTATGCATTAGAAAGCAATGGAAAATGATGACTTTCATATAACAGCAAAAAAATTTCATCTTTCTGATTTCAGTTGGCCAAAACCCTGGTGTTATACAATACAAGAATTAGAAAACTAAGTAACCTAGTTTATCAATTTGGTTCGTCATTTCTGCATTTTATCAATCTGTCTTTCTGAGAGCTGAACAAATAATTAAAGATATGGAAGCGTTGGGAGTGAAGCCAAATGTGAAAACCTACACTACGTTGATAAAGGGTTGGGCACGTGTTTCTCTCCCAGAGAAGGCCTTGAGATGCTTCAAAGAGATGAAGTTGGCTGGGCTGAAGCCTGACAGAGCTGTATACCATTGCTTGATGACATCTCTGCTGTCAAGGGCAACTGTTGCTGAAGTTTATATCTACACTGGCCTTCTGTCCATTTGTAAAGAGATGATTGAATCTGGGCTGACCATTGATATTGTTGGTGTGTAACCCTTCAGCTGAAGCTTGGCTGCAAAGATCAAGTTTCATGTTTTTGTTTCAGTTTGAATGTGAGTCATTGGATCATAGTTCACATGGCAGCTTAATCATGTATCTAGCCTAAGTAATAGAATAAGACAAGTGGCATCATCTCATAGGATGATAGCAATGAATGGTTAAGATTGTATTGTGTGTTGGTGAGTGAAGGATCTCCATTCCTTTCCACATATAACGGTTAAAAATGTATTTTGTGCAGAGTATGAAATCTGAAGAGACATAGTTCCATCATTTTCTCTCTAAAAAAAACTCTCTCCACCATTGCAGAGAACCTCAATTGAAATACATATCAAAAACACATAAACACTAACATGGCCTCAGAGCCAAGTTTCATTGTCTAAACTGGGCATGAAATATGTGAGTGCGATTGAGCTACATCTTTGAGCTCCAATCGAATCTGGAAATTTGTGATTTCTTGTATCCAAGTCTAATATGGCTGAGTCCGGCAATGACGAGCTTAGAGCTCCGGTTTTCAATGGAGATAACTATGAATTTTGGAGGATTCGTATGACAACTATACTGAAATCGTATGGTTTGTAGGAGTTGGTTGAAAATGGGTTTGAACCTCCAGATCCGAAGTCTGAGAAAGTTATGGTCAACGAGACGAAGAAGGAGACGTCAGATGAAGTGTCATTCAGTGAGATTCTGATGAAGGATGCTTGTGCGCTTGGGAAGATTCAAGGTGTAGTTTCGAACCAAATCTTTCCCAGAATCGTGAATGATGAGACATCCAAAGGAGCTTGGGATGTTCTAAAGGGTGAATTCCAAGGAGATAAACAAGTAAGAAATGTAAAATTGCAAGGGTTACGTAGAGATTTTGAATATACTCGTATGAAGGATAGTGAATTATTATCTGTATATCTCTCTCGATTGTTTGATATCATTAATCAAATGAAAAGTTATGGAGAAGAATTATCTAGAGAGAGAATTGTGCAGAAATTACTGATTAGTCTTCCAAAAACATATGATGCAATCTGTTCTGTGATTGAGCACTCTAGAGATCTTGAAACTATTAAGGTTCAAGAAGTTGTAGCTTCTTTAAAAGGATTCGAGTAGAGGCTTGATTTACATGCTAAGTCTTCTATTGAGAGAGCATTTGCAAGTTTAACTGTTACAACTAAGGGTGCTAGAAGTGGTGGATTTTTTTGGAAATCAGAGGTCTCAAGAGAATTGGAAGTCAAGGGGAAAAGGTTGGGATCATAAGCCAAACTTTGTTCAGAAGAAAAACAACAATCAAAGAAATTGGGATCACAAACCCAATTATGCTCAGAGGCAGAATAACACTCAAAGAAATTGGGATCATAGGCCTAATTATACTTAGAAGCCAAACAATTCTCAAGGTGATTGCAAATGGTGTGACAGGTTACATCATGGGAAGTGTTGGTATGAAGGTAAACCAAAGTGCACAGGTTGTGGGAAACCGGGTCATTATGTGAAAAATTGTCATGAAAACAAAGGAGTGCAGAAGGCTAATTATGTAAGGCAGATGGAAGAAACAGGATCATTGTTTTATACCTGTAATGCAGTGACAGATGTGAAGGTCAATAACTCATGGTATATTGACAGTAGATGTAACAATCACATGACAGGTGATGAGAGTTTGTTGGTTAATGTTCAGAGAAATTTGACCTCTAAGGTAAAAATGGGCACTGGAGAAATTGTTCAGGTGGCAGGAAAGGGAACCTTGGTGATTGAGACTAAATTGGGAAGAAAACATATACAAGAAGTAATGCTTGTTCATGAACTTGAGGAAAATCTTCTCAGTGTATGACAGATGATGGAACACGACTATTATCTGCTATTTGGAGGTGATGTAGTGAACATCTTTGATGGTTGGTCACTCGATAATTTGGTAGTAAGAGTACATATGACTGCCAATAGATGCTTTCCTTTGACAATGATGCCTGTAACTCAGTATGCTCTAAGAGCAAGTGTCACACACTGCTATCAGATATGGCATAAACGATTGGGTCATTTGCATGAAAGAAGTCTCAAATTACTTGAAGAACAAAAGCTGGTGCATGGATTGCCTAAGTTAGAAATGTTTACAAATGTGTGTGAAGGGTGCATGTTAGGCAAACAACACAGGGACTCATTCCCCTCTAAATCGACTTGGAGAGCTAAGGATCCACTGGAGTTGATTCACACAAATATTTGTGGTCCAATGCAAGTTGAATCTCATTCTGGAAACAAGTATTTCTTGTTGTTTATAAATGACTGCACTAGAATGACATGGGTGTATTTTCTGAGAAATAAGTCGGATGCATTTGGATGCTTTAAGAAGTTTAAGGTAATGATTGAGCTACAATGTGGATATAAAGTGAAATGTCTCAGAAGTGATAGAGGAGGAGAATTTCTTTATGCAGAATTTATTGAATACTGCAGTGATCTAGGAATCCAGAGACAATTAACTATGGCCTACACTCCTCAACAAAATGGAGTGTCAGAGAGGAAGAATAGGACTGTGGTGGAAATGGCAAAGTCAATGCTACATGAGAAGAACCGTCCATACATGTTTTGGGCAGAAGCAATTAATACTGCAGTTTATTTGCTTAACTGATGTCCATCCAAAGCTTTGAGAAAGACAACACCATTTGAGGCATATAGTGGAAGGAAACCTGGAATAGCTCATTTGAAGATATTTGGCTCACTTTGCTATGTGCACATACCTTCTAATCTTAGACACAAGTTAGAGGAAAATAGTCATAAATGCATCTTTGTAGGCTATGGTGCAAGTGAGAAGGGCTACAGATTGTTTGATCCCATTTCAAGAAAGATTATTCTCTCAAGGGATGTCACATTTGATGAGAATGATTCTTGGGATTAGAACTGCATTACAAATACTGGAGTGACATTTCCAGTTATCACTGAATGTAAGGATGCTAATGAAATCTGTGAGATTGGTGAAAACTCTCAGTCTGAGGAATATAATGTTTCTTAAAGTGAGAATGTGTCTGATAGATCTCAAGCATATGATGATACACCTAAGAAATGGAGAAGCATAAATGAGATCATGGCTAAATGTAACATGTGCGTTATTGAACCAGAAAGTTATGATGATGCAGCTAAGGATGATTCATGGATGAGTGCAATGAGAGCTGAATTGGACATGATTGAGAAGAACAACACATGGCAGCTTGTTGAGAGACCATATGACAAGCCTGTTATTGGTGTTAAATGGGTCTATAAGACCAAACTTAATCTGGATGGTACTGTGCAGAAGAATAAATCTCGACTTGTGGCTAAAGGCTATTCACAAAAGCCCAGAATTGACTATAATGAGACTTTTACCCCTGTGGCAAGGTTGGACACGATTAGAACCTTGATTGATCTTGCTGCACAGAAGAAATGGAACTTGTATCAATTAGATGTAAAGTCTGCATTTCTCAATGGGGTATTGAAAGAAGAAGTGTATGTTGAGCAACCTCAAGGCTTTGTGAAGGAAAGTGAAGAAACAAAGGTGTACAAGCTGAACAAGGCTCTATATGGTTTGAAACAGGCACCAAGAGCCTGGTATGATGGGATTAATGCATATTTCAATAGTTCAGGGTTTGAGAAGAGTTCAAGTGAGGCAGCTTTGTATGTTAAGACAAGGAAGGACTCAGGTATTATTATTGTCTCCCTATATGTAGATGACATTGTATACATTGGTAGCAGTCCACAAATGCTTGAAGAATTTAGAAATGACATGATGAAACACTATGAGATGACTGATTTGGATTTATTACGTCACTTTCTTGGAATGGGTGTGCTACAAACTGAGAACAGTATTTTTATACACCAAAAGAAATATGCACAGAAGCTAATTGAGAGGTTTGGTCTGAAAGACTGCAAATCAGTTGCTACTCCACTTGCAATGAATGAAAGGTTGAGCAAAGTTGATGGAAGTGAAGCTGCGAATGAAGGAGAATATAGGCAGCTTGTTAGAAGTTTGCTTTATTTGACTGCAACTAGACCTGATGTGATGTTTGCATCAAGTTTATTGGCAAGGTTCATGCATAAAAATCCCACTAAGAAGCATATGGGAACAGCTAAGAGGGTACTGAGATACATCCAGGGAACAATCGATTTTGGTATTGTCTTTGAAAGGGGAAAAGCAACTACCCTAATTGGCTATTGTGATAGTTACTGGGCTGGAAGTGAGGATGATATGAGAAGTACTACAGGTTATGCATTCACACTAGGATCTAGTGTATTCTCATGGGTTTCAATTAAACAAAACATTGTGGCTTTGTCTACTGCAGAAGCAAAATATGTTAGTGTCGCAGAAGCTACCTCTCAAGCAAAATGGCTGAGATTTGTTCTTGAAGATTTTGGAGACGAACAAGTAGAAGGAACTTAGATTATGTGTGATAACACATCAGCCATTGCCATGGCAAAGAATCCAGTCTTTCATCAAAAGACAAGACACATCAACAAAAAATTTCACTTCATCTGAGAAGCAATTCAAGCCAAAGAAATTGAACTGATGTACTGCAGGACTAAGGAGCAGATTGTAGACATTCTTACCAAAGCCTTGCCTAAAGATCGATTTGTGTATCTAAGGGAGCTACTCAGTTTGAATGTGAGCCATTAGATCATAGTCCACATGGCAACTTAATCATTTATCTAGCCTAAGTAGTAGAATAAGACAAGTGGCATGATCTCATAGGATGATAGCAATGAATGGTTAAGATTGTATTGTGTGTTGGTGAGTGAAGGATCTCCCTTCCTTTCCACAAATAACGGTTAAAAATGTATTTTGTGCAGAGTATGAAATTTGAAGAGACATAGTTCCATCATTTTCTCTCTAAAAAAAAAACTCTCTCCACCATTGCAAAGAACCTCCATTGAAATACATATCAAAAACACACAAACACTAACAGATATGGGAACTGCAGTTTACTGGTCGAGGTGCTTACGCAAGATTGAAACAACAGGAGGGGAGCTTACAGAAGCCCTGCAGAAGACCTTCCCACCTAATTGGAGCTCATTTCATACTTTAGATGTAAGTTCAGATTTAGAAAGTGATGATGATGATATGGAGTTTGCTAGTAGAATAAATGGTGATGAAACTATGACGAGGATAGTCTAAACGATAGAACCCGTTTGTAAATCGTGTTATGGACAAAGGTTATGGCGTGCTAATGCACATACAGGCGTTATGTATGCTGGTTCCGATACTGTATAGCTTCATTTAAAACAGTGAGGTTGAAGAAGTTTTAGATTGCTGGAATGCATTTTTCAGGAGAAGAACCCCCGTCATTACTATTGATATCATGATTCTTTTGTACAGAACATAAAGTTTTAATTTTATTTTTTCATGTTTTGAACAGAAATGACAATTAGGTTTTGTTTTGTTATTTCAAGTTTAGACAATTCGTTGTTCTTTTCTTAATTGTTGTGTCCAACTCCAAGTCCTCAAATGAATTTTTATTGAGCTGGCACGTTGGAGAAAGACTTACATGCAATATATTCACTGTCACGTGGCATTCTAGTCTAATAATGTATTATCATGTGTACTTTTTTTTTCCTCATATGGAGATGTTAAGTAACAAACTCCCAAATTCATGCCGCTCTTGCCTCACTAGGCGCAGAGCGATCCCAAACAGCAGGAACATGAGACGACTGACCCATAAAAGCCAATGCATCAGTTACAAAGTTTCCTGAAAGGTATGGCAAAACGAGACAAACTGGAAGTTACACGCCAACTTTTGCACATTATGAATAATAGTAAGGTGCCCAGAGAACCAAGATCCACCACTAATAATATCGATTAGTAGTTTATACTGGCTATGCTATAGAATGAAAAGTTTTAAATAAAATCTTTTTATTCGAGAAAAATTCTAATTAGCTTAATTTAAATTACAGAAAAAGGAACTTAAACTTGAGTTGGTTGAGAAGAGGGAGCACAATCCTCTAGCCAACTTGGAAATGTCTACAAAAAGTCTGAAATATCAAATCAAAAGATGTTGACAAAAGTGTTCGTGGTCAAAAGTCTGACTTTTTAACCATTAGATCTTTGGTCAAAAACATTAAAATCAAGATCTAATAGTTAAAAATCTTAGAGTATCCACCATAAAATATTCGTTGAGAGGTGATTTTCATACTTTTTTCATCGGATTGAAATCAAACGAAATAAAATGCCATGGTTATATAGGTGTGTGTAAGAGGCTAAAAAAGTGGGTAAAAATCAGTTTATTTTGGTTGAGTTGTTTTGATGGGGAAGGCATTGAACACCATTCAATATTGTACAAACCAACAATTTTATTTATTTTTTTTTTAGAAAAAGAGAGATAACCGGTGGCAAGTCACGATTATCCACATCTTCTGGGCTCGGAAAGGCTATAATGAATTTTGCTCTACCCGTGACCACAATCAAGCAAACTTGGAGCATCCAACCAACAATTAAATACACCCATGTTCTCTCCATGTTCCTTTTACTCTCCTTTTTTAAATATCACTCATCTCCTCTTATTGTAACCTCTATATATGATCTATCACACTATTATCAATGCCATAAAAAAAAAAAAAAAAAAAAAAAAAGGCTAACATACCTGATACCTTCACAACAAAAATCCCAGAATCCCAATCAAACCCAACCAATTTTGTAAGCTCGGACGGACGTCTTGGATTGGATTCCAATGAAGTTGCTTGTCTCTTAAAAAACAAGGAAACGACAACGTTAGCAGCCACGTCGGCAGTGCCATGGCAGGACTGGCCCTCTTGCAACCACTCCGGCTTCTTCGATCCAAGAACGGAAGGAGGAGCTGATCAGTCTTGGTTAGCAAACTCTTCCTCCTCCTCAGATAATCAATCACCAACCGAGTCTGATGAGGACTGGGAGGAGTCCTAGGATATGGTGGTGGTCCGAGGGGCAAGATCCGAGAGGCTGTTTTTCGAGCCGGAAGACACGAGCTGCATGGTAGGTATGGTAGACAAGGTGAAAGCAGACGGCGGAGGAGGAGAGATGATGAATCCGTCGTTGGAGGAAAAGTACGTGGTGGTGTTAGCCGGCATGGAATCGGAGGATCGGTTGAAAGACTTTAGGAGGTCAATGGAGGAGATGGTGGAATGTCATGCGCTTAAAGATTGGGAGTGTTTGGTGGAGCTGTTAGGATGGTATTTGAAGGTCAACCCAAAGAAGAATCATGGCTTATAGTGGCAGCATTTGTGGATCTCCATGTTGCTCTTTCGGAAGCTGCAGCTGCTTCTTCTCATCATACGTATTATTATTCCACTTCGTTTTCTTTTGCCATTTCTTCATTTTCTAGTTCTTCTCCGCTGTCATCTTGTTTTCAAGGTCAGGAGAATCACATTGCAGAACAAGTAGAGATCACAATGTCTTAACTATATATATAATCCCCATCATGAACACTATGTTTGGACGAAGAAATTTAAGATTACCAAAGAATTTTAAAATGATGGAAATTGAATTGATTGGATTTTATTTTCTAGAATTTGTGAATTTTCTTGTTTGATTAGCCTAAAAGAACAATGTAATTGAATACGGAATTTATTATTTTTAAGCTCTCAATCATAGAAATTGGGAAATGACACCTATGTATATGGAATTTAAACTTGGGAATTGAGGTCCCAAATTCCAAGTTTTTTTTTCCATGCGGAAATTCTAAATTTCTATGTTTATGAATCCAAACAAGAGAATTCGTGCATGTCAATTTACAAATTATGACTTTTATCCAAATTCCAAGTTTATTTCCCTCATCCAAACATCCAAACATAGCGTAACTTAATTAGAAAAGCGTTTAACTCTGAAAATCGAAATAACATGAACGAACAAACCCAACTGATAATTTCGATGTTCTGAAAATTCCAAGAAAGAAAAACAACAGTTTGATCAACATATCTATGTTAGAATATGTAAAAGCTTAATCTTTCAAATTGCGCACTGCTCATTTGGATTTCGATTCTTTATATAAATATGCAATGAAACAGATGGTCGCTGAACTGCGTACGTAAATACTGATGTGTTCTTTTCCTCCTATTGTGTTCTACTTCTGTTTATTTACTTGGAATAGGAGAAGTTATGAATCAAGTAACGGAAAGATGAATAAGAATGTGATCAACTAGTCCCCACAACTTATTTGATTCGTGATTTTCAAGGAACCCTCACTTTTTCCAATACCGATGTTTTAGTAAACGAAAAGAAATAAAGAATCACAATGATTGTAACTCTTATTCATAGTAAGTAAATATGCAAACCTTAACTTATAATTAATTACCTTGCGATATTTCAGATTTTGTAAAGTTAATTATAAAATTGAATTTTTATATATTTTATTTTACTATCTATGCCAGAGAATTTGTCTGCTAAAGGGAAAGATATTAATGGAAACACATGAAAAAAGGAAAGGAAAAATCTACTACGAATCGCTCCTAAAGTAACCAGATCTTGTTTCCTCCTCCTCATTGATATTGGAATGCAAACGAGTAAGTTTACATGCTTCCTCTTAAACAAGGACTTGGGAGTCCTTAATTACTAGTATAAATACCTCGTTCATGAACAATCCAAGGCACGCAATACTTTGAGCTCTAAGTAGAATTCTTTGGTTCAAAATTATACGAGTTACTGTGACTCTCGAAGGGTCTTTAGTCGGTATCACATCATTGTCTTTTTGTCTTTAAGGATTTTGCAGTTAGGTTGTTGATTACAATTGTAACTCGAAGGAGTGAAAATTTTGTAATAACAATGACGTCAGAAACGAATTACAATATTCCAGGGGAGATTCCTGACATTGTGTCCTTGTATACTTTTGACAATGGACCTAAGAAAAGAAGCAATGGAAAAGCAAAGAGTAGTAAACCAGAAAATAACAAGGAAGCGAGTTCCTCGTCAGCCACGGAAAAGAAGAGCAGCTCTAATAAATGACAACCAACTACTAAGGACTGACATTGTGTCCTTGCATTGGCATGTTGAAGTATTATAAACTTCGAAAGATTGTTGTTTTTGTTTCCTTTTATTTGAGGATTCTCTTTGACAAGTGTTTAAACTAATGAATGTTTAGTTTGCTTTTTCTTTTTTTTTTACTATTTTTGGTTTAATTTAATAAATAATTTACAATTCTTGTATAATTAGTTGATATTTATGTTTGAACAAAGGTCATTACAGCCATCCATACTGTTACCATATTTCTCTCTCAAAAAACGCTTCTCTTAGCCGCCAGCCTCTGGCTATGGCTGGGGCTGGTGGCTGTTTCTCCCTCCCTACGTGCAGGTGCAGAGTTGGTTGTTGCTCGGGAGAGAAACCGGCGACAGGTCTTACAATGCTGCACCTGTTTCCTCTAGAGGACATGTCGGTTTTTTTTTAATTTTGTAATTTTTTTTTAGGCTAGGTCGTTTTGTTATTTTGTAGCCTCGCTAACTACAATGGCTTTTGTGAGGGTTTTGATGCTTGGTATATCACATCTCGTCTACGTGACTCCTCGTTCTAGTGGTATGATTTGTGGGGTGGTCGTATATGGTTTTAAATTATTTGCGTTTTGTGCTAATTACCTCCAGATCAAGAAATTGATCACTAGAACATATATACCCATATGGCACCCTTGTAATTGGTTTTTTGTAATAATGAAACTCTATTGCTTCTGTCAAAAAAAAGGTCATTTTACATAGAGTAAAGATTTCTCTCTCTTAAATAGGTATGTTGTGGCATCTGTATGTTGTTCATAAATTGACCAAATCGAACCGAACAATTAACCAAATCGAACCATGCAAATTCTTCGGTTCGATTTTTGGTTTTTATGGTAAACCGGGGGAAATCGAACCATACCCATCCAAATAACTCACGGATAGGCTCTTGACTTTGCCGTGATAACTTGCACCGATGTTCACTAGGTGAATGGACCAAACCGTCATTCTCCGAAAAAAACCTAACCTTTTTGTACAGCCAAAAACTAATTTGCATATGTATCTTGGAATGTATATAGTTTTCAAAAGACCATAATTGACTCACATGGCTCATTTGGTCGGCTGGAGAATAGATTATGAAGTATTAAAACGAACTTGAGTCCACTGTTGTTTGATATGTTCAAAAATACCATGAACGAATTATGTATTTTGGATTCGTATCTCGAAAAATACCATTAAAAATCTCTCGTCTTGTAATTCACTGATCCTATCTCCGTAAGTTGTTCCATCCCGTTGACATTGTGGCGTCTCATTTCAATAAAACAATTATATGTGTAAGGTTTTAAACACATAACATTGTATTATTGGATCGGAACGCCACGTGACAGTGAACACATATCATGTAAGTTGCTCTCCAGTTATACGTTAATAAACTCTACGTTGTAATAAGTTATACTTTTCCTAAACCCTATCTTAAAATACTTGCCTAGTTGTCAGTAAATTCAAAAATATGAAATCTCACAAATAAAAATTTTAAGATGAAATCTCACAAAACATTACCAATAGGGTTTGCAGCAATCAGCTGCTCCCCAACAGCCTTCACAGCATAAATCAATGCTCCAGCTTGATTTGTGTATGGCACCCGCTGCGCTGAAATTACCGACCGAATCAATTCAGCCGTCTGTTTTGCAGTAGCCTGCGATCCCTCAATTTTACTGCAACCACAAAAATTTGCAATCAAATTCTGAAACATGAAGGATACCTATTAACCAGTATAGTCTCTTGAGCACGCAGGTTGCGCCAGTATAGTCTATGAATTGCGCTGAAGAACAACTTACCGCTTTTTAAGCTTTTTAAGATATCACCAAATTTAATCTGAAAATGTCAAAAATACAAACTTCAAATCATCACAATTTCATTTCTATGAAATCAAAAAGACTAAAAAGAAACAAGCAAATAGAACCCTTATTCTCCGTCGTTTCAGGGAACCAAACAAAACCAACAAATCGCCTGAAGTTAATACAAATGGGAGCTACTTTTTTTATAGGTGATTTGTTGGTTTTTATATGGAAGCCAAATCAGGTGGGAATTTGAGAAAAATGAAAAACCCAAAGCTAATTAATTCCAAAAACAACAATCCACAACGGAAGTGAAAAACTTGGGGACCAAGATTGTCTGCCCTCCCACTTACAATCCCCTACTACTTTTCTAATCATTGATTTCATGTTTAGTTAATTTAATGCTCCAGGCAAAACCCACCTAACCGAAAACATAAGTAAAACCCCAATTATAAACCTGAGTTAAACCTTTAATCAAACTCTATATTAAACTATTAATAATAGAGTAATGCTATTCATACCATGTTTTTGTATCACATTTTCATACCACCTTAGGTGGTGTTTGATGTAGACAGTCACATCATCTGAATTAATTAGATTGTTTAATTTAGTTCATTATTTAATAAACTAATAATTAAGAAAAACTAGTTAATTAAATGATGATTGTGGTATACGAGGAGTGTTTCTTCTTCATTTCCTTAGGTTTTGCAAATTTTTCAAATAATGTGGCTGTCCACGTCAGATGCCATCCAATTAAGTTATCAATTAGAAAAGATAAAATTGTAGAGAGAGGGGTTTAAGAGGTGGACCTAGTGTGAGTGGGCGAGTGGTGCTGCGATTGTGAGATGCTGAGAGGAGTAGAACAAGGAGATGGGACCGAAGAAGATGACTCCGAGAAGAAGGTGAATTTGCGGAATCGGAAATGGAGGAGAGAGTGAAGAGAGAAGGCAGCAGCTGAGGCCATCTCTAAGGCCATCTCTAGCCGAAGGGTCCAGAGGGCCAGATGGCCGAAAATAGCCCTAAAACCGTCTCCAACCGAGGGCTAGGCCAGAGGGCTCTGGAATCTGGGAGGGCCCCACGGGGTCAGAGAGGGCTGGAGGGCTGGCTGCTTTCGGCCAGCCAGCCAGCCCGGGGCTGGCTATTTTTTTTTTAATGTTTTCCTATTGCTGTCGGTTATAACTGAAAGCATTAAAGAAGAATTTTTTAATACTGTCGGTTATAACCGACAGTAATAGTTATTCAAAAGCAAAATTTTTATTTTTAATTACTATTAGTGTCGGTTATAACCGACACTAATAGTTTGAATTTTTTTTAATATAACGGCTAGTAGCCGCTGTATTAACTTTTTTTTTTTTTTTATGAATTTAAACTTCTTTTTTCCCTTTTTTTTCCTTTTCATATGAATCAAATTTTGTTTCATATTTTTTTTTCAATTCTATTTTACAAAATTTGTTTCAATTTTTTTTTAAATTCAATTTTTTTTCCTATAACTTCTATTTCACAAAATTTATTTCATATTGTTTTTTAAATTCCATTTTTTTTCCTATAACTTCTATTTGACAAAATTTGTTTCATATTTTTTTTAAATTCTATTTTTTTCCTATAACTTCCTAAGTCATTATACAACATTAAATTAAATTAAGTAACATGAAACAACATTAAACAATATGAAACAACATTAAATAACATTAACCAACATAAAAATTATACAACATGAAACTTAAACAACATTTTAGTTGTAGTTTTTAAATAATAAATTATGTTTGACCGAAGGGTGAAGAGAGAAGGCAGCAGCTGAGGCCATCTCTAAGGCCATCTCTAACCGAAGGGTCCAGAGGGCCAGAGGGCCGAAAATAGCCCTAAAACCGTCTCCAACCGAGGGCTAGGCCAGAGGGCTCTGGAATCTGGGAGGGCCCCACGGGATCAGAGAGGGCTGGAGGGCTGGCTGCTTTCGGAAAGCCAGCCAGCCCCGGGCTGGCTATTTTTTTTTTTATAGTTTTGTTATTCCTGTCGGTTATAACCGACAGGAATACATACTATTATTTAATATACTAAATAATGGTGTATTCCTGTCGGTTATAACCGACAGGATTGTTTTATTTTTTTTTTACATTATTATTATTTTTTTTATTTACAAAATTTTTCATATAACTTCTATTTTTTCCTATAACTTCTATTTCACAAAATTTATTTCATATATTTTTTTTAAATTCCATTTTTTCCCTATAACTTCTATTTCACAAAATTTACTTCATATTGTTTTTTAAATTCCATTTTTTTCCTATAACTTCTATTTCACAAAATTTGTTTCATATTTTTTTTAAATTCTATTTTTTTCCTATAACTTCCTAAGCCATTATACAACATTAAATTAAATTAAGTAACATGAAACAACATTAAACAATATGAAACAACATTAAATAAAATTAACCAACATAAAAATTATACAACATGAAACTTAAACAACATTTTAGTTGTAGTTTTTAAATAATAAATTATGTTTGGCCCTATGGCCCTTTGGCCCTCGGTTGGAGACGGTTTTTTGTGATAGGGCTAAAACGAGCCCTCTAGCCCTCTCGCCCTCGGTAGGAGATAGAAGCAAATATGGCCATGTACTGTTCATTAAAATATTAATATCTTGGAGAATCTTGGAGGGTTAGAGGGCTAAAACGAGCCCTCTGGCCAGCCCTCGGTTAGAGATGGCCTGAGAGGGAGAGGGCTAGCCGGCTAGCCCAAGCCTGATTCCATTTTTTGGTTTGGTGGGGCCCACGAGCCCTTTGGCTTAACCCTCAGTTGGAGATGGTTTTCGTGTCATTTCGGATTATTTTCGACCTTCTAGCCGGATCGGTTAGAGATGGCCCAACATATGAAGCATGTTGTTAAAGTCAATCGTAGAAACCTATTGATGGAGTGTTCAATACCAATTTATTCCTCTCATCCCTTTCGACGTCTCTAAATAATCCAGCCATAAAATCGTCTTAAATTAAAACAATGACGTGGCAAATTCAGGATCGACTAGAGTAAAGAACCACGAGCTCTTCAGTACAGAAACATGTAATGATAGTGGATTTTAAAAGATCATAGCCATTCCTCGAAGAATTTAAAAATCTGGTCAAAAAAATACATTTGAAGATGGACTGAAAATATTCAAGAACAAAAAGAACCCTAATTTGGTCTGAAAGTGCTAAGAAACGACTGCCCATTTTATAAAATTACAAAATTTGAACTTGGAACGCCGCCGGGCCGTCGAAGCAGCAGGGACTATACAAGCATATGTGGAAAGACAGACCCCTCTTATTCACTGTGCGATATACAGGGAAGGGCACAAACATTCCACAGGATACCAAAACCGATGGTACACATCGTTGGCTAAATCAACAGAGAGCCGGAAAGAGCGAGAGACTTGTCAAATCTACCTCCTGGGTTCGTTCACGTTCCTCCCCTCGAAGAATTCACCCAACATTCGCTCAAGATCCTCCGCGGTGTACCGGATGTACTTTTGGGGGTTCTTTCCACTCTCAACCAGAGGCCTGTGAGACAAACAGAACATACAGATTTTGGCACCAATAGATACAACTAGTACTTCGACATATTTGAAAACGTGAAGAAAAAAAACATGACACCATGGATATGATTTCCAGGCCAATTAACATACAATAGTTACATGATATTCAGCCGGAATACCCGAACTGAAGTGTTGTCCTATTAAATTCCTTAGATAAATAAATGATGAAGTTTGTAAAACACGGTTAGTTAAGAGATATCCTCTTTAGAGTCCCTAGACCAAGTCCATGGGCCCACTTAAGTGTCTATGGTAGTTGTGGCCTTGTTTGGTCTCTAGGATTGCATTGGAATGAATAACCCACTATATTCAAGAAAATAGGTAGAGGTGAATGATTTTTCATCCCAGGGAATTAGGTGGATTAAACAAGAAGGAAACTTCTTCCTTCCAATCCCCCCAAAAATGGTAGGATTGGAAAGGATAAGTTTCCTTCATGTCTAGTCCCCTTCTGATTGCCTCCAAATGAAAAATCATTCACCTTTACCTTCAACATACCTTGAATATAGTGGGTTATCCATTCCTACCCAAACTTCGAGGTCTAACAAGCCCTTAATGTCCAGTCTCCAAAGTATTAAGCTTTTTTTTTCCCAATCTAGACTCTAGATTATTAAGTTTGGTCTAATAAACTACAAGGCTTAAATGTCAAAATGGTCCATGTGATGTACCCATTTAGCCAATTTAGTCCTTGTGTTTTCAATTTAGCCAATTTGATCCAAGAATTTACCTCTGTCAGCCAATCTAGATTCTTTTCTATTTCAGAAATATTAGGCCCATTTGATAACCATTTCGTTTTCAGGTCTTAGTTTTCACTTTTAGTTAGCAAAAGAGAAGAAATATAAGAAAGAAATGAGGGGATGACCAAGGGTGGAGTATGGGTGGTGGGAAGTGGAAGACATGAGAAATAAACACTAAAAACTAAGAACTTTTGATAGGTTTCTGTTTCTAGTTTTTGTTTTCTACATTTTCCTTCACTCTCCCTCCACCATTCACCCATCCTTCATTCCTCATTCCTACATATACATTCCCTATATCTCTATGAAGGAAAAACATGAAAACTAAAATGAAATGGTTATCAAACAGGCATTAATGTTTATTGTTCTTAAAGGGATGTATCGTTATACTGGACATGTGGTGACAGTGCATGCAAAACAATAGAAGATAATGAAAACACACCCATAACGTTTTATGAATGATCTGTAGGCAGGCAATAAGACTTCAGCAACTGCAAGTCTTAGTGACTCTCGCAACTCAGTATCAGGAACTGTCCACTGAGATTGTTTTTGATGAAATTCCTCAAACTGCATATTGAACGTCTTGAACCTGAAATGGATTATATTTCAGCTGGTCAAAATGTTGATGACAAAGTAATCCGTGAATCGATAGATAATCAAGTTACTCTTTTAGGTGTATGTTTCAGAGGATAGAAGTTGAGATCAACCTATCTTTAACAATTGCTCTAGAAACTCCACTGCTTCCTCCATCAGCAGCTACTGAACTACCACCTCCAGATGATGTCAAGCCTTGGATGGAGAGGCACTGCAGAATCTGCATGGAAGAAAACACCAACATTTCATAAGGTAGTGAAACACCTCTTAAGAGAAAAATAAAAGCAAAATGAACATGCTGAAAGTGTTAAATATACGTAAAGCATGCTTCTGCATCACTGCATTACGACAAGAGAAACCATATTTTCCACGAAATATATTCAGATTGGTTGGCGCTCGAAAAGTAGCAGGACATAGAACAGTCACATCGATCACCCTCTTTCTACTATTCCGTAGAACGGTAACTATTCTTTTTCAACCTTTTTCCTCTATCTAAATTTACTTTTCACACACACAAATTTTCATGCAGAAGCTAAAATAGTATCTCCATACATTTCTAAAAACAGAGGATACTGATGCTTAGAAAGAAGCTTAAAACCTCACTCTATAGTCTACCACATTAGGTTACAACCATGTCTCCTAGCCTTTCTTTGATAGTTCTAACATTTCTCTCTCACCAAATCACCCAAAAAGACGGTTATTACGCCTTTTAGTGCTGAATTGAAGTAATCAACACCCAAGTATACCTTATGTAAATAACAAGCAAGTTATTTCCCGTTTGTATTGGACCCAAAAACCTTTATATTAATCTCCTTTTCTTTTATCTTTTATCTTCTATGTTTTCTCCAATCTATATGAGGCCTAATGGAACTTCCTAACTACAATGCAATCCTGACAATGGAGTGAAGATACAGAAAGAATATTTGATATTAAGCTACAACAAATTAAGATATTAAGCTTTTATAAGTAATAGCCACTTGGCCCACACACACAAAAATTAAACAAAACCCAGGGAGAAGAGAAACATAATATAAGTAAATATCCAACAAAAATCTGGCACTATACAGTCCTTCAATTTAGAATATTATTCATTTCCAGGATCTACACCACTTCATGGCAGATGAAGGATTTCTCAAAAATATTTCAATATCTAAACTGAAAAGCCATAATTGTACAAATGTAATGGATTTTTATATGAAAAACACATAGGTCATGGATTTGAAAACGGAAGCTATTTCTTGTAAAAGTGTAATCGACATGCCAAACTAATGGTTGAACATATCAGACCATTACAGAATCAAAACACAACCTAAAGCACGGAGGGTTCAATTTTTTCTTATTAGTGGATTTTGAAGGTCTGTAAAACTTTACATTCCATAACTTCTCAATGGGGTACTAATACGTCTAATGTCACAATGACAATCTAATATCTTTAAAAGATAAAAGAAATGCAAAAAGCTTAACATTGATCATAATACAAATAGTAATGGCCCAAAAAGCAAGAACCAAGTCCCTATAAAGAAAAAACTAAGGTAAATTATGGAAAGATCGTGTAGGGTTCAATTAGGTCAACAAATCAATTATTTTAACAAACAGCACCTTTCCCCAAGCATTTCTTTTGTATTGGTTTGCATGCTGCTGAACAATTCTCCGGTGTCTTTGCACCCAATCATCCCCCAACAAATCTTTGGCTTCAGATCTGAAAACAATTTGAAACAGGAGTGGCACATATTATAGGCTTGTAACACTTAAACCAAAAGGTCAAATAAAACATATCTGAGACAAACCTCCGCACAGATCTGACCATATAGTGAATATTATTCATGAGAAATAGGTGAGTTAAAGCTGGATCTCTGTACTGCTTAGACTTCCCATCCAAATTGGTTTGAAGAGCTTGCATTATTTGCATCGTGACAGCAGCTAATTGTGAACCACCTTCATCTCCATTTTCAAATTCTTTGAAAAGTTGCTTCAATGTCGATTGGTAACTGTAATATATAGTTTTGGCCAACTTAGAAAGCTGTCAAATGAAAAATTAAGAAATAGGCATACAAAACCTATCTAACAGTCACAACCTAAAATTGATTGGCCAAAAAAAATATGTATCCTATGTATCAATGTATATAAGAGAAAGCAGCGTAAAAAAATATTTCAATAGAAACTATGAGGCACGTTTCAGAGGAATGATCATCCAACCAATAACCATAGAGCACCACTATCAGACCACAAGACCAGGAAAAGTCTTAAAGCCTAATTAGTGGAACTTACTCAAAAAGAAACTTCACATAGTTGATCACATAGCTTGTCAAAGGATGGACAGTGCCATCAGTTACAGCAGTTTTCGTTGCATCCCTTTCAACGGCTTCTTCAAAATCCCCAAAGGTACTTTTTGCGGTCTGGGCAAGCCTTTTTGTCAAGCTTGAAGCTGATTCTCTAATTTCAGCACAAGCTTTACCTATGAAGATCGTTTCAATCTGCAGATGAATTCAGGGATCAACTCAAAGCATGAATCTGGCACCAGGCCATCAGGCCATCAAGCTACCTACTTTCTCAACAAACAAGCAAGTTTGAAGTTACCTAGACACCACGTTAATGCAAAATGGAAAGTATTTTATTAAATTTGATTTTCTACAAAAATTGCATTGTAAGCAGCCACCAAGTGTACCGAGTGAAATAATTGATAACTAATTCTTCCAATTATGAAAATGCAAACAATAAATATAAACCATCATGGATGTGCTAAAGTATTGAAGCCCTAAGAGTAGAGTAATATCTTGTAAAAGATAACCAAACAAATATTCAAAATACAAAGAAGCTAAGTATTTTGATATAGATGAAATGGAAACAAAAAAATTATAATTTGATATGGATGTGATTGATAATTTGTGGAACAAAAGCCATCTGTATCTTAAGCAGACATATCTTGGAAAGAAACAAGAGAATATAGATCTTAAAATAAAATCCCCTAATTCTCGAACTCAAAGTTGTCTGATATACTTAATGATCCTATGTTACCTAATGTGATGAATTCCTAACTGTCAAAGTGCTCTGGACAAATCAATAGCCTTACAAACTTCAGCACCTAAGGGGCACTTCTAATTGTGTCATTTCCTTTGCTCTAATTTGTCATATTGTATATAGAGTGCATGCTTTATAAATTTGTTAAATTATTCAAACCTCTGAGTGAAGCTCCCGCATTATCTCGTACATGTCTAAAAGTACAAATAACTTTTCCGGAGATCTTTTGCTGTTAGCAATTGCCTCGCCAAAACTAAGTAGAACTGAGACACTACTTCTGGTAACTTCAGCAAAACATTGGTCACCAAGAGAATCAAATGTTTCAAACATTTGATCGCAAACTTTCCGCTCTCCGGCAAAGAGCAATTTGACCTGTTCATGGACAGTTAGATATTGAAGAAAAACAAAGATAATCTATGAAACTGAGGAAATGCCAGAAAATCCTTACAGCTATACGCATGTAATGAATCCAGTTCCCAATCTTGGCCTCCAAAATTTCCCATTGCATTTTCTGAACATCATCCTTGCTAAGTTTTTCGACCCCCAATTTATGGAGGCTTGCTTCCAAAACTGAAGAACGGGTATCCCTTCAAAAAAATGTTCAAATACAAGATCTGAATTGACCAGCTAGCTTCAATATTAATGGTGTGGTTAGGCACCCAGGGAGGACAGCAGAAATTACAAATGAGATTGAAGCATACAGGCACCTCTACATCACAATAACTTTTCTTTAGGATTTGAAAACTTAACTCCTATTATCGGACGGCACTAAGACAAGTATGGGTGTGTCAACATAGGCACAATGATTGTTGTATATATCATGTTTAAGAATGGAAAAAAACAAGACAAACTCGGAAAACTAAAAAGAAACAATCAAGATGAATAACACAAAGAATATATGTGGTTAGGCTACGTGCCTACTTCCATGGGGCAGCAACAACAAACTTTCACCATATCAATACTGAATGATTACAACAAATTATGTTGCCTAAGTCTCTAGAATTAAAACTTGACCAAAAACCTGAAAGAACAAGAATAAGAAATACACTATTATCTCCTTTGTTTTCTCTCGCACACACTTTACCCTTACAATACTCTCTCACTCTAACTCCTTGAGTGGTATAATTGATTGTTTTGCTCCACTTCAAAACTAGTGCAATAGCCCCTGTTGAGAGTTGTCCCACATCAGTGAGGAACAAGGTTTGCTATGTGTTTATATGATCTTGGGCTACTCCCCATATTGCCAATTGGTTCTATGGTGGAACCTCAATTTCATCAGCCCCTTTATATAAACATAATAAATGTCTTCTTCAATGAGGAATACTAATCCTAATTGGAATTTAGTTGGGAAACCAGCTCCTCCAATTGAGAAACCAACTCCAATTGGGAAAAAAATTGAATCCTCTGAGACTTTAATTCCTAAGAGCCTTAGGATAGCTCATTGGGCTTGAAAAACCCAACAATGTTTCCTATGCGTTTTCCAAAAGTCCAGATACAAGGATTGTGAAATTTTACATGGTTAGACATCTATCAGTGCTTTAGAAAACAATTACTTGTAAAAGAACCATTCTCAAACGATTTAAGACAACAATAGCTAAGTGCAGTTTTCTTGGAAAAAGTGATCAACACCTTGTTAAGTTTGGACTCTTTCTAGCAGATGAAGCAGCATCATTTCTAAGAACACAAAGAAGTATTCGACACACGTGGACACAAGTGTCATATCCCTTGGGTGTGAATGCGGAAAATGTTCTATGGAATTGTCCCACACACGTAGGTCAATTCTCTTCTAGTCATAAAATTTGAGCTTCACCAACATTAAATAACTTTATACCCAAAAAGCAGTAACTGTTTAACAAATCACCCGACGTTGATAAAATATGAAATCTTGAAATAACCTGTTGTCATGAGTAGGGAGTGAAAAACCAGCATGCCTCATTGATAACTGAAGAGCAAATAATGCCTCTTTATTACCTGTAAATTATTAGCAGCTGCTGGTGGTGACCAGCTTGAAACATTTGCTGGGCTAAATCATGTAACAATGGAAGAACCCGTAGTGGTATCAAAGCAGGAGGTGTGTAAACAGCATTTTCTAGGTTACTGTTGTGGTGTTCAGGATGGTTATTGGATGAAGGATTCTTGCCACCATAATCACCCTGATTCCCAGGAGATCCTGAGGATGGCCGCAATGAGGTTGGGAGGCAATCAAAAAGGCGTTCAGGCTCCACAGGTTTGCTGAAATTCGAAAACACATATATGGTGTAAATGAAGCACCATTTCAATTCTGAAAAAAGGCACAGTTACAGTTCAATAGATGACCTAACAACCTATCTGAAGGTCATTAACAAAATTAACATGCCTCATAAAAGCAAAGGCACAAAAAATTAGACTTCCCAAAGAAAAGTCGCATTCTATCGCAAAGTTAAGCAATAAAAGTTGAATATTTTTTAAAATATACGATGACGTTAGTGGAATTGACCATTTTGGTTCCATAGTTTGACCTTGGATTCAATTGGGTCACTGTCTATGTAACACGGATACTGCAAAGTTTAATAGGGTGAGTGAGTATCCCATACGGATATGGCCCCGATAAATTTCGTGTACAGAAGTATCTGTTGACATTAGGATATGGTATGGATAGGTTTAGATACATTTCAAATATGGTAAAGGTTACGGCACTAACAGGGATTATGATTTGAGGAATTTAGGGGTGAGTTTGTAATTTTAAAAGAAAATTTAGCCTGCCAAATAAGTCTTTCTTCTCCTTCCTGGTTTGACAAAATGGAAAAGGGGACTACAGATTTTATTTTCCTTAGTCTTATTTATCACAAGAAGAAGAAGTTGAAAAGAAAAGGGATTGGTCCCCTCAAAAGGGAAGGATCTCTACTAGACTGGACTGGACTCAGTCCCAATCCTGTCAAGTTGCACCTACCATGTGTGTTCAACCCAAGAAAAAAGAGAAAACACAGAAGTGTAACATGATGTGGTGAAAATAGGAAAATTCTTGACATAAAAAATGCATAATATTAAAGAATATCTGCTAAGGGCTGGACTGAACAGCCACATAAAGAGAAACCCGAGAGATATTAGAGAGGTGCGTACTAATATGATTAGCCCATCATTCTCTCCTCTCACATTGTTTTTTAGAAAGTCTGTTCTAATAAAAGGTCGTACCCAGTGCACAAGGCTGTTCTAATATTGAAATAAAATTACTAATGCTTTCTATATAAAAGGATGGGTAGAAATTTGCCAGTTAAACTCATTTTTAAAGTATACACAGTATTCTAATTGACGTATTTGTATCCTAGTTTTTAGAGATTTTTCATATCGCCCTACCCGAAAACCTGTATTTGTGTCATGCATCACAATCCCTGTATTTTCAATTGTTTCCATCAAGTCCCTGTAGTTAACCATTAGTTACAATAAAGAAACGGGTTTGGGATTGAGTTGGTTAGATTGGGGATTCCAGTGATTGGCTGGGATTCGATTGTAGAATTGTTGGAGAAGATGTAAGTCTTCCATACTACATTTTAATTTATGAATTGAATGTTAGATTATCCTTTAATAGTTTAACACCTTTTTTTTCTTGGACAATATTACCCCAGCACCAATGACTACCATCTGAAAGATTGAAGAAATTATAATTTGGGACTTGACTGTAACCAGTAGTTAACTATTGATACTTGACTGAAACAACTGAAACTACAATGACACATTTGAGACCAAAAGTCAAACTACAGGACCAAAATGATTGTTTCCCCATAAATAAATTCAATTGTTAGAAGGTATTACAATTAGACAAAAGAAAAACAAAATAACAGACCACCACCCTCTGATGCCAACACAAAACACAGACAAACAGGACATGTTGCACATGAAACTGAAACTGAAATGAAAGAAAAGTAGAGCATAGGCTGAAAATGGAGGCAAAGGAAGTAATAGCACCAGAAAAACAGCATCGTTAGTATTCAAATACAAACCTGTAAGACAATAACAGCTGCTTGAACTCTTCTTCCAGCTTTGAAATAGCTTTAGCAAGCAAACCATTTGCATCACTGATAACTCCATCACTACTCCTAAAGCCTTTTGTGCTACTAAAGAACCGTATGTTTCTTCTTAGCTGATCAATTGCTTCTAGATAACTTTCCAAGTCCTCACGAGGCCCTCTCAGTATCTTTGACTCGGCCTGCGAATTGAAAATCAGACATACGGCTAAAACACACACACACACAGCCCTAGGCAAGATAAGGCTAAAACAACACTGTCATATGGTAATATCCCAGCAATTAACTCTAATAAGCATTTTTACAGCTGGAAATGATAAAAAATTATTACAGGTAGATTATTGAAAATCCAATGACTACTAAAGAATCAAATGTTAGGTAAGATCCTCTCTTGCAAGCTATGAAGTGTGGACAACTATACCGACATATGGTCTAGGTTAGTGCCTAGGCTTCATGACTGCATCGCAAACATTCACCAAAGCAAAAAAATTACATGTCTACCTGTTGTAACTTGCTGGTAATTTTACATAGTTAAATTGCTTGAGTAAATTATTAACAGCACATTTACACGAAAATAAAAAGAAAAAGTGCATGGACTAGTAATTTCAAATCCCACTTGAAGTGCAATGTATCCAGGGTTTTGCATGGTTTTTCTGCCTAATTTAGTCACATTCTCAAAAATCGAACTCCTTTCTTACAAATCATCCTGCCCAAATGGGACCAGAAAGTGAACAATGCTCATGTCCTATGAAAGCACCCCAACAACCCGCACGAACAAACTAGGCGCATTCATTGTAACAGGTGCAATTGCAAAAAATCAAACGTCAACAATAAAATCCAAGAAATACGAAGGAAGTTAAGCGCCCGGTGTACAGATACCATTTCTTACAAGAAAAAAAGATTTGGTTTACACTCATTCGATATAAAGTCGAGTCTAGTTAAAATTAAACAAGTTGAGAGGTATTGGCTGATCTGACTAACAATTACTGTATATATGTTGTTACAAATTAAGCTTAGGAATGAAAATATACCTGACGAGAAAGATCGAATTGCGCCAATATAACCTCAGCAGCCTTCAAGGTCTTGTCAATGTTCTCATGAGCTTTCCGAATAGAATGCGTCCTAATCTGCACAATCCAAAATTCAGACAAGCCAGCCCAAATAATTAAACACAAACTTAAGATCAAGCATATGAAACCCAGTCAAAATCTGAGAGATCCACCGTTTGGTTACTGAGAAAAATAAAAGAACAAAAACATATATATATATATATATATATGCTACTCTTGTGTGAGGAAAGTAAAGGCCAAGTCAAACTCAAAAGCTGCGATCCGAACTTGAAAAAGAAAACCAAAGGTAGAAGAAGAAGAAGAAGGTGAGAGGGTGGGACTGACCTGGGTAGGACGCATGGCGGTTTCGAGGGCGGAGAGGCGGTGGTCAAAGGAGCCAAGAATTGAGACGACGCTGTCAGTGATGGTCTGGCTCTTTTGCAGTGACTCTCTCATGGTGGCTGCTCTCGCGCTCAGTGAATCGCCGCCCGGTGCGGCGGCAACAACAGCCATTCTTGTCCTTGTTGTTTTGAATCTCCTTCTCCTTGTCCTCCTTCTTCGTCGTTGCTGCAGAGCTTCTTGAACGAAACAGGAAAGGAAAGAAAAAACGAGGATTGAATTTAAATATTTTTTTTAATTTGTATTTAATGGTTTAAAGTTGGCGAGATGGTAATTATGGACCCCACTGGCAGTTAGACATTTTCCTCTCTGTCTTTTTTTATTATTTTTTTATCTTTTTTTTGGGGTCAAAATTCCAGTCTTTCTTCGGACACTGTTTTTCTCAAGTCTCCTTCCCTCTTTCTATATTCTCTATCCAATAAGAATTTTCATTTCTACCTACCGATTTGGTTTTGGGTTGGACCGCACAATAATTCAACAATAATTTGATATTGAGTACGTTATTTATTAGAGTCTAACTTCAAATCTTGTGCACCTAAAATGGATGTGTCTTGTTTGTGATTTTAGTTATTATTTGACACATATTAAGTTCATGACAATAAAGTTAAGAAAATACGCGTCAGTCAATAATTGAGAATACAAAGAGACCACACCAACTTTGAGTTCAGAACCTCAAGGTCTTACTTACTTGAAATTTGAAGGTAGTGAGATGTGAATGAGGATTGTCTCGAGATTTTCATATTTTAGTCATTCATCGTACATCATGCGGTTAGTTTTTATATAAATGTATTTTTGTTTAATTTTAAATAAAATAATTCAATATGATTTCTGACCGCACGATATACGATAAACGATTAGGATATAAGGATTCCTAGAATCCTCACAATTTGGATCCGAATGGGATCCAAATCCGTGAGATGTCTTAACACCATAAAGCGTCAGGCCCACTAGCTTAAATTATGTAATACCCCTTGTTTGGAAAGGGGTGTGATATTCACACACCTCTTTTTACTTCTCTCACACATTTTTAGTTTTCGATCGTCGAATCGAATGAATTGAAGAAGATCAACGGACATAAATTAACAAGGGGTGTGTGAGAAGTAAAAAAGACGTGTGGATAGCGCATCCTATTTGGAAATACCCGATTAGGGTTGATTTCGTTAAAAAATTTGGCATAACGTTTCATGAAAGTAATACATTACTCAAATTTATCACTTGCGAGCAAACACATCCAAGCTCAACCAAGTCTCAATCAACCATTTAGTTACATACATACAATTTGATGTCTCTGATCCATCAATAAAAACGATTATAAGCCAACCTCTACTAGTTACAACCTGAGGGCGCAAAATGAACAAAAACTGTGAGATAATTCAGCAAGTGGACAAATAAGATTTTTGCAAACATATTTAAATAAACAAGACATGAAACAATTTAGTAATACTTATCGAATATTCAAATTTGTTTGTAAAAAAAATGAAAAAAATTAAATAAACAAATTTGTTTCTCAATAGATCTTCCTGATTTGAGGGTGAACAATATTAATCATCATTAAAGTAAACATTCAAATTTGTTCACTGTCAATTAATGAACCTAATCTCACATCAATTAAAATTTAAAATAGATATTGAAGAATTTCAACGAAGATGACTACGTTAACTTAAATGGTTTAATTTATTACTTACTAGCATATGGGCATACACAAAGTGTGTGAGAAATTTTTTTATTTTTTTTATTTTTGAAATAGAAGGAGAGAGGAAGAGAGTGATAGAGAATGTGGGGGTGGGAACTTTTTATTTATTTGTTTATTTTATTTTTATTTTTTTAATTAGAGATATGTTAAGATTACAGGTAGGTGAGGCTTTGAAAAAAAACAACAAAATTTGGTTGTGTGAAATTACATTTCTACCCCATATTTTTTATTCATGTTTTGTTTTAATTAGAGGGTTAAACTAGTAATTTTATAGGGTTTTAGTTGACAATAAATGTTTTATTAATTAGTAGAGATTAGGCTTAAGATTAATTAATCAAGCGAAAAAAAATCTAAATGGGCCTGAGGATAGTTTGAGGTTTCATGGCTCATTGGTCTATAGCCCATTGGACACTTTAATTTAAGTTGTATGACAAATTAAAAGGGCCCAATGAGACACCAAATTGAAGGATGAAGGTGTGACCTGTGAGCCCTATATACAGCTTCAACAATTTTAAGGGTTTTTTTAGTTTGAGGGAAAGAGAATGAAGGCCATCACTTTGGGTGACCATTTTCTCTTATTTGCTTCAAGGGTGATACTCGTCTTCTCTCATTCTATATATATATATATATATTTTTTTTTTTTAGTACTTCGATATTTTTACATTGAAGAGAAGGGGAATTCGGCTAAGTCACACAATAGGCAGCCTAATTTGGTATCGAATTCGCCATCCACGAAATTTGAATTAAAGACATTTCACTTCCAAGTGATGAAGAGTACTAATAGACCGTAGTAAGTTTTTGGTTCATCAACCCTTTAAGCTTTGAATAAAATGAAAAAAAGAAGATTTGTTTTATAGTTCAAGCTTTCTAAGCTTTCGCCTCTGATTACACATTATTTTCTATATAATGTCATATAAAAATGTGATATGACTTAACATTATTGCTTCCTAAGGTTACGAGAGAATTTCATTAAATCAACCAAAACATATAGAGAACGAGCATGCATGAAAAAAAAACTTCTCTCGAGTAAAATCACGTGGGAAAAAGCCCTGCAACAAAAAAAAAGAGAGCTCCCACATGTCAAAAATTACAACGCTACTCATGACTCATTTGGTAGTACTTTTAAAATAATTGAAAGAGTTTTTGGTGAAAGTGTGTTCGGGATCCAAAAACACTTGAAGTACATTTTTGAAGTGCGTTTTGAAAGAAGTACTAGTTATGTGCTCTTGTAGGAAGCAGTTCAAGAGTTTTCCAAGATTCATTTGCCCTTTTACTAAAGATTGGTATAAAAAACACTTTCATCAAAACACCAATCATTTTAAATGAACTTTCAATCGAGCCCTCAATTGTTGATACAATTCATAAGCCACATAGGGTCCTCATCAACCCAAAAATGACAAACCCCGGACCCAAAGACTATGACGGGCGAGACAACGAGCCATGTTTGTTAGCCTCTTTTGGGATGTATTGCACAATAACCACACGTCCTCTCATGATGCTCTTTATTGCCTCGACATATAAGCTTTCTAATGCATACCAGCTTCCACACGCAGCGAGTTTGTTTCCACCTCGAACACCAAACAGATGGCGTCCACCACGAATCCCAGCCCAGTCTTGATGGTATGGAGTAGAGTCGCAAGAACCGCGCGAGATGACTGCAGGGGCTTGCAACGCCACTGCCCCACAAAGTTCTTCAGCTTAATTCCGAATAAGAACACCCATTCCTCGACCCCTTCCCACTGCGTCAACATTCTAAAGCTTCATGGCCATGAAAACACAGTGCATATTGTCGATAAACCATCGAAATAGCAAAACTACAGTTTATCGACGACAATGCTCGATATCCTTTTCGGATAGTCTTTCATTTTCTAGCTTTTGGGATGAACATGTGTATTTGACTAACATTTTTGTTAGTTGATGAAAAGTCCAAAAGCTAAAAGTTAAAAATCAGAGAACACGCAAAGGAATAAATAAGTTACAAATTATGAATATTACTTTATTAACAGAAACGAAAGAAAACATTACAAATTAGCCCAAACGGCTATATAATCTAAAGGGACTGTATTGTGAGTGACTTATATCAACTAAATAACAAATAACATGTATTTATTATGACCTAATCCCTAATACATAAGTAAACGAAATCCTAACTCGAACGGGCTGAAGCCAAACCTTAAACTCACAAGGAACCCAAAATCTAAAATACTAATATTTTCCAACACTAATATGATAAAATAGATATGGCATCTAAATCTAAATGCCTCAATAAGTAATGTCTCATAGAGAGTAGCTACAATTTAGAGGGTATGACATTACCACTAGTACTAACCCACAAAAAAAATTTCCCCGTTGGAATCTCCTCAGGAGGAAGCAATGCCAGCCTTGCGCCAACACTAGCGGCATCATCGGCTGTGTGGTCGCCCTTACAACGAGTCATAGATGTCTGCGTGAAGCCGGGACAGAAGCTATTCACACTCAGACCCCTCCCCTCATATCGCTTGGCCAAAACTCTTGTGTATGAATTGAGTGCAAGCTTTGACACAGCATAGTCGGTCCATACTTTAGGCCACCCTTGGCTCTTCCATCTGCCGCTCTTGACGTCTTCAAGAAACAAACTAACCACCCCCTCGATATCATTTTCCGACAGTGTTTCGCTTTCTAGAACTCGTTTTGTGCTAGGGTTTCTTAGCTTCTGCAAAAATATTTTGAGAGATTGATGATCGAGGATTAATGCATGCATGCGTTGTTTCATGAGCTTAATATATTGAGCAGGTTTAATTTTTTGATCGCTTACATTTAGTGAGCCGAGTCTGGAGCTAACGTTAAGTATCCGACCAACGGAGGAGGTGCTATGATGGAACATGGGCAAGAGGGCATCAGTTAGTAACTTAGGTCCATAGAAGTTGGTTTTCATCACTATCTCGGCATGTTCCACCGAGTTTTCATTGATATCATTAAAAGACACAGCTGCATTGTTCACCTTCATTTATCCAAATTTATAATCGATATAAAAAGTACGTAAAATTATACATATGTACCAAGTTATCAACGTACAATTTAACCATAACTAAAATGTAAAACACCATGTTCTGAATTCAAAGCCGTCACCCTTTTTCAACTGTAGCTTAGCATAGTAATATCCTTTGTATTAAAAAAAAAATTAATATCCACTAAAAGTTCCTAATTACAGTTTGAAATTTCCAGATATTATTGGTCTGATTGATTGACTAGTTTTAAAAATTGTACTGTTCGAAATTGCTTGATTGATCGACTAATTAGATAGTCATGAAGATTTGATCCACTTTGACATGATTGTTCTCTATAAACGTGAATATATCTCCACCGAACTTTTCTGTCCCTCATCAAATTCACCTAACAGATAAATATCGAAGATATACACCCACAAATCGATTATGTAGAACGGATCACATTTTGGAACATGTAATGTAATCACGTTCACGCTTAACATACCATGATGACAATGCATCATGACTATAATGTAGAAATCGCCTTTGTTATAGTAATAACAACGTTATTATATAACTTTGAACTGTAATTAAATTTTGGCAATTATAGTGTAACCTTCCCATGAATTTTATAATTTAGGCGTGGGATATTAATTTTATTTTGTAACACCATTTAACGTGAAAGTAAAGATAATTTCATGTTGTAACGCTATTTAACGTGAAGGTAAGGAGCCAAAAAATGAATAACAATATATAAGAATAATTTCATTACGCTACAAACAATAACTTACATCTATATTGTTAAATGGAAATAGAAAAAGCTTACAAGAATATCCAGTACTGCATAGCTTTTTTTGAACCATGAAGTGAAAGATTTGATAGAAGAAGGATCGGAGACATCAAGGCAAGAGAAGGTTACATTATGAAGACCTTGAGCTCTGAGTGCCGCAACAGCCTTGCAACCCCTTTCCTTGTCTCTGGCTGTTAATATCACCGTCACTCCCAACTCCGCCATCCTCTTCACAACTGCAAACCCTATTCCTTTGTTTGCTCCGGTCACTATCGCGACCGTGTCCTCCGACCACCATCTTCTCCGATGTCGATCCACCGCCATCAAAATTTTACAACAAAGCGATGAAAAATTAAACAGCACCAATGATATTGGATGACCCTGTTGGAGTAAGTATGTTTTTATTTAAATATTTTAATTGCTATGTTGTCGGTTGTAGTTTTTATATTTTGGTTTATTACAACCATTAAATGTATATAACCTAAATTGATTTTTAACCTTATCTTTTGATAAGGAGTAATCTCCTTCACTAACTTTGAAACGTGAGAAAGCTTCTCACATTAAATAATTGGATGGAATTCCTTCTCTGGATAGAGAAGATGATCATGTCCCATTCATTCTTTTGTTTCGTTTTGAATATTTACTTTTTTGATTTCGTCTGTTTTGATTCTTTAAGATTTTCAAGTCCTTGATTTTGTCAAACTTGCAACGTATACTTTATCTTTTTGCATATATATATATATATATATATATATATATATATATATATATCTAGATTCCCTGTATCGAAGAAAGTATAGAGAAACATTAGCGTATATATTTTTCTTAAAATTGAGTTCTAAAGCAACATATAGAAAGGGTGTGAGTTTGAAAGTTCTTTCATTGTGCAAGAAAGAACTTATCAGAAAAAGAAGGTTCCGAGCTTTTTTATCCTGGGAACGATGTGATATTTGTGAAATGCTTGCACACTTTGGGCAGAGCCGCGAAACATCTTAAAAAGAGCGACTTAATTTACAACTCATCCCAAGAATCATTCACCACTTAAAGCTTCTTCATATTCCGGATAAGTTCGTTCCTTTCTATTTCAGTTTTCAACAGACCCCATGCATGCATATACCAAAATTTAAAGCTTAAATATACAGTGATGGACCTGATGGTTAGGGACCAAACCTAAATGCATAAAGGAAGAGAAGAAAAGAAAAGGTGAACTAATAAGACGTAACTTAAACCTAACCTGAATGGTTTAGGTTAGGGACCAAAACGAAGGTAATGAAACCGAGTAATAAATTTATCTAAACTACGGCATGAAGAGAAAGGAAGTATACTGCTCTAGCCAACTTAATTAAGCTCAGATATACATAGTGTGACGTAAATTGAAAATAAATAAATAAATCAACTACGTACTGTTTTATAATGCAAGAGAAGAGGAAAAGTATATTATCTTTTACCTGGTGGTTGGGGTTGGGGAGAGGGAAGGAGAATGAGAAGAGAAAGTTGCTTCTTTGGACTCCATAACCTAATTAAAGTTGGGGTCAGAGAGATATGTTAATTGGAAGCAGTGGCGGATCCACAGTGGGGTCATTGGGGTCGCGCGACCCCTTGGAAGCCATGGAAGCAACCTTAGAGACCCCTTGGACTGGTGGTGCGACCCCGTTCGCTGCACACCAACTGTTCGACGAAAGGTCGTCGGTCTGGGCAGGTTGGATGAAGAAGACGAAGGCGCTGTGGCGCCAATTTGTTTTAAAAAAAAACCTGGGCGAAACGACGTCGTTTTGGCCCAGGAAATTTTTTTAAATGACCTAGCCAAAACGACGTCGTTTTGGGCCAGGTTTAAACAAAAAAAAAAAGCCCAGCGTGTCCTGGGCAGGTCTGAACAAAAACAAAAATACCAAGCGTGTCCTTTCGACCTTATTTTGCACAGAGCCTTATTTTTGTGCCTTTGCTAGTGGAACCGAAAGGCTCTGCTTTTTATTTTATTTTTTTATTGTTCTTTGCAGACGTAGAGCTGGAATGTAGGATTTTGAACAAGGATTTTGGAGTAGCTGGTCGCGCTATCCTACCAAGACCTGATGAAATGACGATATGCATGCCGTTTCTGTTAAAAAAAATTTCGCGCTGCGCGCGCTATCCTTAATGACCCCTCAAACATTATTGCCTGGATCCACCACTGATTGGAAGGGAGGAGAGGATTAATGGTAGCAAATTAGCACTGTTTATTATAGACCAAATTAAAGGAGATTAAGAAAAGGCAAGTGTGTGAATTGGGCAATAATAAATTGAAGCCACATATCATATGACATACACATGAATAAATTAACAAAACCAAACCCACCCACGTTCCTAGCTAAAGCTACCTTCTTGTTTCTTTATTTCCCTTCTTTCGTTTATGTTCTACTGGTTGCCTTTCCCTTTCATATTTCAATTCTTGTTAACTTATTTCAGGGATCCAAACCGTCTATATTCAATTAATATACCTAACTTAAAATCATTAAAATATTTATTTACTGTGAAGAAAATGAACTAATACTGTTTTACAAAGAAATGCTAAAACGACTACCGTTTAATCCACCGGTTATATAGCTTCAGATTTTGCTATTTTAGACTAAAAGATAAACGGTTAGATTGTTAAAATACATTATAGGATAATCCTTATCAGTCATTATCTACGTGGACGCCACACATGTTAATATAAATTATGACGGAAAGCCTATTATGAAAGTCTCTCAAAATCCTCATTTTCGGTAATGGCACTGGGATAAAAAATACTTAACGTATGAAAGTTTGGAAATCATGATAATACATAGTAAAGTATAAATTAACATGAAGCAGCTGCATGCGGCCTATTTTTTTTTATCAATTACAAATGCATAAAAATGGCGAGCAGCACTACATCTTTGACCAGAAACGGCTTAGAGTAGCTTCGATTGATCCGTGTGGTTCATCTGTTGGGAGATAAACATCGTCCTCAAACTGCAAACAGCGGAAAAGGATAAGGAAAAGTTCAAAGTCAAAGGATAACACAGCATTAGCTAATACCCCAAGAAAAGAAAGAATAAAATAACAGATTGACCTCACCATAAAAATTCACATGCAATTGAAAATCTTCCATTGGCATCTCTATGTTTTCGTTATACCAAGGATTTGGTTTCACACATCTCAGTAAACTTAATCCCTTATTTCAAAGATGCGTCACTGTCATGACCTACAGTTGCTCCGGTTAAGATGGTTCTAGTTAGAAGATGCAACTATGAGATGGAGGTTCATGGCAAAAGGGGTAGAGGAAGACTTAGGTAGACTTTGAAAGAGGCTATAAGAAAAGATATGGAGTACTTGGAGCTAACAGAAGACTTAGTGCAAAACCAAGAGCAATGACGTTCTAGGATTTATACAACCGACGCCACTTAACGGGATAAGCCTTGGTGGTTGTTGTTGTTGTCATGACCTCTAAAACACATGTATATTGTATACAATAACTGACTGGGTTTTATCAACTTGCAAATTATTCGAATGATGAAGTCTAGACATTTAGTTTCCTACAAAGTCTATGCCTAACAGAATATTTGCAATTTTAAATTACAACTTTGACATAAGAATATTAGCCATTGTATGAATAACCTATTTCCTACGTGATCTAAATGTGAATTGGACCTGTAAAGCACAGGAAATACCGATCCCAGTATGGTGAAAGAAACAGCAGTTTTCAAACAGTGTCACAGAACTAATGGACAAAGCGGAGACCACCAGCATACTAGACTTTAAACAGGCTATGAAGGGTGAGGGCTGAGGAAACCAGGAAGGCAAACTATACTGCACGCCGCAGTGGAGAACTACTTTGCGAGGAAACATGGGATGTGAGCTAAAAAGCAACATGGCTCTAAGCAGAATAGCAGGAAAATATTGGTTTGGGAAAGTTGCTGAGTAATAAGCCAGACTGGCTAGAAATCAATTTATTCTCTTCAAATACTATATATATATACGGATGAGAACCACTGAAGATTAGTATTAGTTTTAGTTTTAGAAACCCTCTCAGATCCTTCATCTTTTTAAGAAAGTACAAACTAAAAGGCCAGATACTCATCCAACTACCTTTCTTTCATATCACACAAATTATGAAACCAAATCAAAATAAACTGTACAGAAATTCAATCTGTTGGTAAATAAGTATATAGATTTTGTATGCAAAAACTTGTATAAGTCTTACCTTCACAATAGTATTATCCGTGTTAGATAGATTAACAGGTAAGAAATGGATATTTGGCATTTTCAGTTGTACTGCTGCTATGTCAGGAAACCTGTAACCATGAACATGAAAAAGTATTTTATTTGACAAAATGCAAAATAGAAAAACAGATAGATGTCATACAGGTAAGCATATGCATGTTTGTGCGCTGACAGAGAAATACCCCTTGAGAACAGTCTTTGCCATGTGAAACAGAGTGCTTTGGACGGACGGGCTATACACTCCTTCCTTTGGAGGACCATAGAAAGTGTCAGCGAGAGCTTTTTTCACATTCAGGTATCTTTCAGTGAAGTACAGCGGCTTTTGAGGGATGCTAAAAATAGATTCATATTGGTACCTGCATGCAATTTATCTCAGTAAAGTAGATTTGTATTCTCCAAACACTTGTGGAAATTAACTTTGGACTCAATGTACCCACCCACTGAAGACTATAATACAGAAGAAACCTTGAGGAAAACCAAAGTATTAGAAAACCACTCAACAAGCATTATATCACGCCACCAAATGAAAACATGCATACTTCCATGATGCAGTGATTTCTGTAGCCAGTATCCTCTCTCGTGTGTCAGGAAGAGCTGTGTATTTGTCCCTAATAAACCCCTCAAAACCTGACTGCTCAGGCAGAATCCAAACAAAAAATCATCAGTATCAACCAACAAACTCAGCAAGAGAAAAATGAACATACATGCATGCTAATATGCAAATAGCAGTTAAAAGTCTTCTCAAATTACATCGGCTTGTAATGTCTGCAATGCAATACCTTTTCTGTCTCCTTTCTTTGTTCAGTAAATTGGTAATGGATGAGTGTGATAATACAACCACATGCAGATGATACCATGTTAGTCAGAAACCACGAAACAGTAAATTTTGATAACTCATAAGTAGCTGGATGTTGATGCATTGGAAGTTATGTTTCCAGATTTTATCACTCTCCAGCAAGGGCATCAAGAAGCTTCAAGATTTTAAGATGCATCTGTGTTTCCTTACAGTTAAGACTTGAATAAGGAATCTCAACGACTAGTCGGAAAAGTTTGCCTTCATGTCAGCAAAGCTCGAGGTCTGATCTATTTCCTTCAAGGGGGGTGTTAGGGGCTGGAATAAATGTTCAAGAGACATTTACCATCAATGGGGGATAACAGGGGGAGAGAGTGGGTCCACTTCCTTTTTATCCAATTTGGAAGGCAAAGATTCCTATTAAGATTCAAGTGCTTGCATTTTTTATGGCTAAAGGGAAAGTTAATACTTGTAATCAGATTCAAAGAAGGCTGTATAAGCATCTTTGCCCTCAATCGTGTATTCTTTAAAGGCTGGGGATGGAACTGTCAGTCATCTTTTTCTTAAATGTCCGTTTACGATATCTGGTAGAAATTGTTGAAGGAAACTCATTCAAGTTAGGTGACCCCATACGGATGTTACGAGGTTCTTATGCAGCTTAAAGTCTTGGAAAAATAGACAATATTGTAAAAACTCTTACACGTAGAAGGGCCATGGCAGTTTTCCAGATCATCTGGATGGAGTTAAATAGATTGAGTTTTTGGGATTATTCAGGGTAGATGAAATTTTGGATTGAGTTAGTTTTTGGTCTCCCCCCTTTGGGGTTCACTCACAGTAGAGTTCAAGGAGTCTCCAAGTCGTCAGTGCTGCTAGACTGAGCTTCAGTGATTTATGTATTGTGGGTTTAATTTAGATGTCTGATTTTTAACCTAAACAAAAAGTTGAGGCAAATAAGAGAGTTTTGTTCTTTGCTGCACTAAATTGAGAGTGGATTCCTTGTCCATAATTGTGCACATGACATTCTTTTTAATAAAATTTTGGTTTCTTCTCAAAAACAAAAGAGCAATTACAATTGGTGATTTCTTGTTATGCGCAAAGGCATTGATTATGACATTGATATCCATTGACACATGACGCGTTCAACTTTGAAAACCTTGATATAAATTTGATTGGATAAGATTACCTTTGTTGTCTTTAGCAGAGATAGTCCTTCAATACCAGAAGTCAGCCTAAGTGCACCAGATTTCTCAAAAATTACCTCTGTTGTATGCTTCTCAGATCCCAATTTGAAACCTTTACAAAGACGGTGATGGAGAAAATTAAAAAGAAAAGAAATTAAACGAATAGATGTTTCCACATTGCAAATCAATATGCTTGGAAATATTTTCAGAATATATGTAATATAAGGACTTCTACTCAACATTTTGATAAGAACAAATGGTAACCTAACAAGATTTAAGTTTAAGGCAACAAGAATGGAGATGCCATCCAATATGTCATCTCTACAAGCAACTAGACAACAAATTAATCCCGAAACTTATTGCTGTTTAGTTTCCAAGTTGAGGTGACTCTCAGCTAATAAACAATCTTAGTATACAATAGAATGACGGAACAACATCGAGCAAATAGGTGAAAATTGCTAAATGCAAATAATCATGTGAAATATGGTGAATTAAATTCCCAAGTTTTCTGGTTCTAAAGTGATGGGGGAGCATCCAGAAAGATTTCAAGATTGCTTGGGTCAACTGAGGAATTAGGCTACGGTTCTAGTTAATTTGGCTAGTTTAGTTCTTTATTATTTTTCATGTTTCCCTATGTGTCTGATGTAAATCTAATAGGTTTTATTAAGTAATCTTAATAGGAGTTGGATTAATTAGGTAAGTACTAGTTGGATGAGATTTCTTAATAAAGAAGGATTACGGTTTCTAGGCAGATGTACTCTAGTATAGATAGGCTATTAAGAGACTCGTGTACTCAGTTTCTTATCGAATGTATTCCAGTTTCAGATTTAAGAGTTTCTCATGGGAATGTCCCTAGAACTCAAATCTTCCTTGCTACTTCGATTCTGTTGCTTCTATCTCTCTATTTTCTGATATTTATTTGGAATCCGCTCATATTGGCCCTATTTTATCCACTGGAGAGCAGCTTATTGGGACTGCCCTGCATCATAAAGTCTTCACTAGATAGTCGATATCACATACAGTTACTTTATAGCTTTGCCCTTCCTATGCAAGACAGAAGATAGACTAACCATGTTCGTGGGGTTGACCATCTACATATGCACGCTCCCATGGCTTCTCCACAATCTTTACTATGGCAGTAGTGACCTACAGAAATAAGAACAACTGGATTTTTTCACTAACTATGAATTATTACAAACAACAAATATTACAAGAAAACAAAAACATGAGATGCCAACTTGAAAGATCTTTAAATGAAAAGCAAGATAAAAATGTGAATACTGTCTAAACAGTAGGCATAGGAAGTTTGTGCCAAAATACTCCTCATCATACCAATACTCCAACAAGGCTTCCCAAGAAAAAAAAAAGTAGTAAAGAAGTATCATTAAATTTCTTTTTATTGAAAAGAAGTGTTCGTGAAAATTTAGCATCATAAGAGTTGAAGGCGTAACGGGAACCGTGGGAAAAATGGAGCTAAAGTGGAAACAAAATATCATATCTTTCAACACCTAACATGTATAATGCAATAAATAGCCAGACCTTGCTTTGAAATTGGAAATAAAGATTGGAGGCTTGAGCAGACACACATTTCTAATGCAAATAATCTTCACCTATCTCTATCGAAGTCTCTCTCAGGGAGACTACTATAACTAATACTAAATGTTGCAGGGAAGAAAGCTTTCTCCTTTTTTAGTTTGTTTTTATATTTCAAAATGACAGCTTTCTTTCTGGATTATGCAAATACTAAAAGCATAAAACAAGGCCAGAAGAAGTTGCTGCAGTTCCAACAAGGCAGTATTCAAAGTGTGAAACTCTGTGTATGGGAAAGAGGGCGGGTGTTCATGTTCACACTTGAGAGGGAGAGAGAGAGCCAAAAAAAGTCCAAACTTCAGACAACCAATCAAACTTAAAAGAAACAAACTTCTATAAATGAAATATTAATTCATTTCCATGAATCATGCCTTCAGGGATAGGGAATACATATTAAGATGTCCAGATGAAAGCATGACTAGTTAAAGTGACCAGAAAAGACTAATTTCATAACTAACCCATTAGAGGAACCTGTGAGTACCACCAATTATTGATAATGACATATACACTGTAAACCATTAGAAGAAGATGCACCTCTAACCAAAGGAAGACCAGTTATATGAGAAAACAAAGACCAGGAAGCCAACCAAGAATAACAACTACAGCCATCGTTTCAGCAGCGACAGTAGTAAAAGTATCAACCATTTTTCCTTTAAGTCTACAATATCGGATTAACTAATGAAATTTAATAAAAAAAAAATGCTTAAATTACATAGTATTTACCTGCTGGTAAAGCGATGTGAAGTGCTTTGCAAGTCGAACTGCAAATTCCTCCACTGAAAGTTCTTCTTTACATTCCTTTGCCTTTACATATACCTGTGTTGCAACTAGGTTAAATCCCAAAGGCGAATAGCAATCTAAATGATGGAAACATAGCAGATTTCCAGTACTGGGAAAGCTAACAAACATAGATGTCTAATTGTCTACATACATTTTTTTCTTTTGTGTCAGTAGGACATTGTATTTCGTTAATCATTGTGTTAACTGGAACTTGAGTCCATAAGCAGTCACGTTAGTTGCTAAGTTCTTTAATCACTCCTACATTCTTTTCCTTTATGCGTCTTTTATTTTTATCAATTGAACTGAGGAACCAATTTCTTCGCCCGCAGTTTCAACCGATATTTTTGCCATTTGGTGCTGAAAATCATGATCAGCTCCTATATAAGCCTTAGGAGTAATCAATTAGCAATAGTTCATTAGAGTTGATATGTTGCACAGCAGTTTCATCCATTCGTCCATGGACAAGCATAGATAAGACGATATCATATTACTAAGGGTGGTGCTATCCACACACCCCTCTCGTCGGATCAAATGAATTGAAGAGTTTAAAGAACAAAAATTAACAGAGTGTGTATGGTAAAAAAGTGTGTGTGAATATATTTTATATATATTTGAAAAGTAACAAATAATTTATCAATCTAGATAAGAAGGTATCATTTTACTAATCATAATCTATGATCATAATCATAATCTCTAATAATATAAGAGTGGATGGAAATGATGATCATGTGGATTGTTGATTTGATTCGATGAGAGAGAGAGAGGCTTATTACTTACAGTGTTCTTCATGGTATCGGTAGTGACGAGATCAGAGTTGTCGCCGCGGGTATAGGCATTGACGCAATCGGAGAGGAGGCTGATGCCGACGTTCCATTCGACGATGGAATGGCATCCGTCGTTGTTCCGCCAAACCCTGGCCACCCTAACCCTTTGTTTCCCTTGCCGTTGCTCAAAGCTCAACCCCTCTATTTTGTTGGCCATCGTCTGCGATTCAGCGAGTCACCGGTGTTAGTGTGACAGCAACCGGAAGCAGACGGACTTGCAGCCTTCCTTTTAACTGCACTCAATTATTCTCAACTTTCCATTTCGTGTTGAGCTCATCTAGTCAGCTTGCTCAGTCAACCAACATCGAAACTTGTCCAACCAATAAAAACCATCTCCAACATTTTCTTTTAACTTTTGCGCACCACCATAACCTTGGATGAAATAATATGTTGCAAATGATGAAACGTATGACGAGCATACACGATCTTAATAAACCAATTACAAATTTTATTTAAACTCATATAACATCTTTCTACATCTAACTTAAATTTTAAATGTGAATTGTCTTTTTTATCCTATGGCACAATTACCATAAAGTATAAGATAAAATTAACAAGAAAACTAAAATGTATCAATAAACCCTCATCCAATAATCAAACCTTACTATTGTGCAATCTTTCTCTTGCATCATATTCTGGCTAAAATCCTAATAAGCTCTCGTAGAGAAAATAAGCTCTTTTTGACCAATAAATAGTGATTTTGAAGATTTCGATCATTTTATTTTTAATTATTTTATGAACTCAAAGAAAAAACTCAGTCGATGTCCCATCATTGAAACATCTCAAGATCTGATTTTCCTGCAGCTACGTAAGTCCTAAGCAGCAAATAATACTCATTGCAACTGAGACAACCTAGACGCTTCAGAATCTCACAAAAATTCTCAGCACCATCAACATCTTTCTCATCCTCAAAATACTTGAGAAATGCAATTATGGTATCTAGGGATGGATGCAATTCCTCGTTCTTGCTTTCCAAAATAGCAGCTCCCAGTTTGCTAACAGCCAAATCCACCTTACAGGTGTTCAAGGCGTGAGCCATGAGCATTTCCCGAGCCTTCATGAAAGACCCTTTAGTCTTCTTACAGGCACTTGCGAAGACCAATTCTGCTTCTTCATGCATGCCATGACTGAGTTACCCATGTTTAGAACCATTTGCCAACCTCATATCAAAACTAAAGCAAATGGATCCCATTCCTCAAATAATTCTTTCAATCCCTCAATATCTTTTTGCTTATAAAGAATTACAAGATTGCTTAGGCTTGAAGAAAACATATGCTTTGATTTTGATGTTTTACCTTTTGAAAATGGGTGTAAAGATAAATGTGCCTATCAAATTGGATTTGTGAGTGTTAAACCCCACCCCCAAATTATTGTAAATTTCAAAATTTCCCTAAAGGTTTATTAAATTTACAATTTAGTCCCTCACATCCTTAACCAATTCGGACCCTCCCTTTTAGATTCTCCTTCCCTCTCAGCCTGCCACGTGGCAGCCCTTAACCTTATCTCTCATTTTCTCTTTTCTCCCCAATCACTCTCAGCTCACTCACTCTTATCTCTCTCTTTCTCTATCCCGATCTCCACACTCAGACGCCCTCACCCATACCCAAACCTAGACGATCGTCAGCACCATCACCACCATCGTGTAACTCTCTCTCTCTTCGTCTTTGTGAAGCTCCGGGCATCCAGAGGGCACCCAAAACTAGGTCCTGCGAACCCCCAAAACCTTCGAGCGAAATCCCAGCCCCGATCCCGACATACGTCCAGGATCGACATATAACGTCACCAAATACTCGTATACCTCACATACCCCATCTCCAGGATTTGGCAAATCACAACTCGAGAATCAAATTGCAAAGTAATTTTTCGTTTACTTTATGGCTGCATCTAACCTCCTCGTTAGACTGCCTACATACCCACAATAGGGATCAAGTCATTCGTAGTTCACTTATCACAAAATCAGACGTTTATTCCACTAAGTTCAAGCAAAAAAGCATAGTATTCCTCAATTATTTATTATAAACTGACAACATGTAATTCCTGGACTCATGCTATATAACAAACTCCCATGAAAACATGATTTCTCTCCCATCCAACATATAAATCATTATGTCTCATCATGATATCGCAATTCACAACATACATCATATTGAAGAACCGACGAAACACAAAACCATTCTCTAGCCGCATTAATTAATTAATTTGATCAAAGTAATAACAATTATTCCCATTTCTTCTAAATTCATACCTTATGACATCATAATCGAATCATAGAAAATCCTGAAAGAGTCACTCAAAAGTCCAACATTTTTTCTAACTCAATTCACAAGATTCTTGAAACCGTTGGCACAAATAAATATATAAAACTAAGGCTAGAGTGACACAGTTAGGCCAAGCCTACTTCTCCAAATAATGGGTTTTTAGACTACTCCACGAAATTCAACAACCTCGGGTTCCGGACCATTCAACGGAACCAAATTAAATATGATTGCCTATCAAATGTACCTAGTACAACTAATCATCATCACCTCTAGAATGCGTATAGTCCCCCATCGCAGATATACCAAGAAGAACCATAGGCATAATCTCATCGTGCAGGCAGTGATCACCCATCGCGGATATACCAAGCATGATCACCCCTGAATACATATGGTCCCCCATCGCGGATATACCAAGCAGGACCACATCCTAACTCTAGGTAGTGACCACCCATCACAGATACACCAAGCATGATCACCCATAACAGTCCCCCATCGCAGATATACCAAGCAAGACTGTATCATATAGCTCTAAGTAGTGATCACCCATCGCGAATATACCAAGCATGATCACTCCTAGCATGTGTATGGTCCCCTATCGTGGATATACCAAGCAGGATCATCCATGTACCACTACTACATGATGCAATCTCATCATCACACATTATACATAATTATATGCATACATGCTGTCGATTTCCCATATCAACTAGCATCTAGTCATATGGAGCACAACATAAGGAATTCCCTTAATTACTATTTCTACTAAAAATCTAATAAAGTACATAACTCATCTCCTGACTTTCATCTCCATCTCATGCTAAGTAGTAATGTCAAGTTCAAATAGGTATTCAGTTGGCCATCATATCCAAATATTTATCAAACAATATTTAGATCCCATAATTGTCATAACATTCATCATAATTATCAATCACATTATTACAGAGATATCACAAGCATCATCAGTACACAAGCCAAATCCTAATTAATAAGCATAGGTATATGGCTAAATATATAAAATCACATTTTAATAGAATCATACTGATAAGACCAATTCATATTCACAAATGATACTAATATAAGAAATTAAGATAATAATCATATCTCATGTATTCAAGTCACTATCTAACTAATATAGACCCACTAGACTTCAATTAGTCCAGTAGTACAAATTTTATTATTTATAACGTTTCGAGACGTGTTGACCACAAATCAACTCTCGGTCAATGATAGGGTCCACAACTCTACGTAATTTGATCTTGATGATCCGCACATCGATTTCGGATCCATAACTTCCCAAAGTCCACATTATGCTTCTAGAACAATATACTAAAATTCCATCGCGATCCGACGGTCAGATCTCCGCTGATTACTAGAATTAAGTGGCGGTTAACAATTTATTTTACAAACTTAGAAATCCAATTAGGGAAGATCCGTACGTCGGATTCCCGATCCGTAAGTTTCTATGATCCAAAAATATTATGTTCTAACACGCATTAAGGTTTGGTGACGATCCAACGGTCAGATAGTTGATTCATATTTTGACCAAGTAAGGTATCGTAATGAAACTAAGTCCAAACAATCAAATTACGTCATACGGATATCAATTATGAATCAAGGCATCTATTTGAACTTAAAAGGACATCGTCGGCCCATTTTCCAGGCCGCCGCCCCGACTTGCCGGAAAAATTCAACTATTGTTTTAAATTACCAAAATTTACAGAATGAAGATCTCAATAAGTAGAGTAAGTTTTATACCTGCGGCCAAGTCCAATTTTGCTGGGAAAGACCCCAAATTAGCTCGCACCCGTTGGAAACCCTAGAATGGGTGAGCTTCGATTCGTCCACTCCGATGTTTCGTCGCCCCTAAAACTGATTGGGCTTTGTTCCAAGGCTTAAGGGGAGTCTAATGGTGGTGGAGATCAATGAGATTACATTTAAAAATGGTGGATTGCCATCAAACCCTCCCTTGAACTCCGGTGATGTTCCTTGCGAATTTGGACCTAAAAACCCACAATCTTGGGCGGAGATGATAGATGGGAGATCGTGGAAGAGGTTGCAAGTGGTGGGTGTGGCGTTTCAACGGAAAAAAATGGTAGAAGGAAGCCGAAATCAAGTCGGGTTGAAACCGGGTTAGTGGTGTGCGCGCGGGTTGGAAGGGAGATCACCCTTTTTTTTTCTCCCTTTTTCTCATTGGTCCTTCTTTTTCCTCTTCTTTCCTGATTGGCTCCCTTCATTACTTCTAATTGGCTCCCTTAAACTCCCACATGGTCAGGGTTTATCTCATTTAAAAACTATAGTTTAGTATAACAACTTCAAATGTCTCTAACTATACCGTTATAATCCGGACTCGCAAATGGCTTTCGCCTATACGTTCGTGGTTTTGAGATCTATTTGAAAATATAAATTGTGACCTCCAAAGGTCTACGAATTTTAAATAATTAATTTCCAAACTTCAAACTTCGTAACTAGTTTAATTGAAATCTAAATTCAAATAAATTAATATAAATTCTCGAAAAATAATATAAAATCTCAATAATACAAATACGTAGATTATAACAATAAAATCCAGGAATGGGATTTCACAAAAACCCTTGGACCCCAGGCCCTTGGGCCATCAAGCTTGGGTCTCCGGGCCGATAGCCTCAAGCCCAAAACCCTTTAAGCCCCGGCCTAGTTACAAGCCCATGCCCAAACCCAACCAAAACGGACCCCAGACAATGTGTGAAGGGCTACCGGCACTGGCGTGTACAGCACACGCTCCACCGTCCATAGGGGCATCGACGACCCACGGTGGCGCGTGGCCGCCAGAGCCATCACCTTGCCGCAAAGCGTGAGGGCGCCTGGCGCAGCGTGTGACCGTACCTGAGGTCCTTGTTTATGTTTTTCGATGTCCTAAACCCGTTTATGACGTCTGTTTTCCGAAATTCAACCGTTTAAGTTTAGTTTTATTAATTGGACCCTTTATGTGCTTAGGTGTAATTATTAGCAGCGATTCCGTCATTCCCATTTTATACGGCTCTTCGATGACGGAGTATCTGTGAGTGAACCCCTTCTAAAATGCATGTTTTAATAGTAGAAATGCATACGTGAAAACATGATTTTAATGATTACGCTTTATGAAACGTTTTATGAGATATTATGCTTACTGAAAATATTTTGGAATACTATATTTTATCGAAATGACGTTATTTGTAGTATATATGATGGATGACTATGTTGATGCACAAAACTGGATGGGTTTTAGAACAACGTAAATTCGACCGTGAATCTGTAAGAAAGTAAAGAACACAAGATGTATTGTGGTTCACCCCAATGTTTGGGCTACGCCTACACTGATATTGTATTTCTTTGTTTGTGAGAGGATTGTGAGGGTGAGAGAGCTGTGAATATGAGAGTGAAGCTTGAGGATTATGAGGGTGAGGAGACCCTTTTATAGGCTAAGGGCTCCTCCCATTTTACATATTTGCCCCTTCATTTATTACATAATTACATTTGAGTCCCCCGAGTATTTATACGAGATCTAAATACGGAGGCCTTAAGTATGGTATAAACAGTAGTTCCCCAAGTCTTCAGTCAAGAGAGTCTTTTAGTTGGAGACTTGAAATTCAGTCCATGTGTGGGCCGAAGTAACTAGATGTCGTCTAGAACTGAATACTTGATATGAGGCGGTGCTCAATGTGAAATGATGCTCAACTAGATGTAGCACATGTTGCGAGGTTGCTCGGCTTGTGGCTTATGTTGCCTTGCTTGGCTCGGCTTGCGGCGAGGCGGTTATGCTCTCTAATGATGGTGAGGGAGTCCCTTTTATAGAATAAGGGCTCGCTCCTCAATACATAAATGATGGGCTAGAGTTGATGCTCGCGGCGAGGCGGTTGCTCAACAGGCGGCGATGCTCTCTAATGATGGTGATGGAATCCCTTTTATAGAATAAGGGTTCGCTCCTCAATACATAAATGATGGGCTAGAGTTGATGCTCGCGGCGAGGCGGTTGCTCAGTAGGCGGCGATGCTATCTAATGACGGTAAGGGAGTCCCTTTTATAGAATAAGAGTTCGCTCCTTAGTACATGAATAATGGGTGATCTCTAATGAAAGTGAGGGATTCCCTTTTATAGAATAAGGGCTCGCTCCTCAATACATAAGTGATGGGTTAAGTCCCCCAAGGATTTTTCATGAGGCCCAGTTGTGGAAGCCCAATATATGGTACATAGTGTAGTCCCCCACAAGTCTTCAGTCAATAGAGGCTGTTGGCTGGAGACTTCAAATTTAATCCATGTATGGGCCGAAGTGGGAGTTGTTCGGATGCGGTATTTGTATACCCTGCACTAAAGTTTTGTAGGTGAAGCTTTGCAAGTGAAGCTTTGAAGCGGGAACTTTTGTAAATGAAACTTTTGAAGCTGATTGACATGAGTGATGTTCATGAATGTTTGATTGACATGAGTGATGCTCATGGATGTTGACATGAGTGATGCTCATGAATGTTGACATGAGTGATGCTCATGAATGTTGTCATGAATGATGGTCATGAATGTTTATGTATGATTGACATGAGTGATGTTCATGAATGTTTATGTATGATTGACATGAGTGATACTCATGTATAATTTTGGAGTACTTGACGTACTTTTGATCACCTAGTGGGTGATAATAACGGCAGGCTGCCGAATAATTTTAGAGTACTAGACGTACTTTTGATCACCTGGTGGGTGATAATGGCGGCAGGCTGCCGAATAATTTTGGAATACTGGTCGTACTTTTGATCACCTGGTTGGTGATAATAGCGGTAGGTTGCCGAATAATTTTGGAGTACTGGACGTACTTTTGATCACCTGGTTGGTGATAATAGCAGCAGGCTGCCGAATAATTTTTTGTAGTACTGGACGTACTTTTGATCACCTGGTTGGTGATAATAGAGGGTCTGGCTCTTTTGAGCATATGGGCATTCGCCCATAACATTCTAGCCTATTATTTTGGGCTTGCCGTTTTATTTTTTATTTTTTTATTTTTTTTATTACCCTCTGATGGGGTTATACAGATGTCTCCAAAAGATAAGAAAAATAAATCACATCATTCAAAAACAAGAAAAGTAAATCACATCATTCTGGTGGGGTGTTTATTCCTTGCTTTTGCAGTGTCCCCATGTGCTCTCGCAGAGGAAAGCCTCTCTTTTGCTTTCTGCTTTTTCTCGATTTTTTTTCTGCTTTGCTTTCGCTTTTGTTTCCCACTGCGCCTCTCTCTTTTGCTTTTGTGCTGCAGCTCACTTGATTGGTTTTGCCTTTGTTTCCTTTTTTTTTCTGCTTTGCTTTCGCTTTTACTTTTTGTTTTTTTTTTTTGACAAGCTGATGGATGGAAAGGGTGGCATTGTATGGCTCCACAACGGTGTCAGTCACCCCGATGCCGTGCTGCTTCCGTTCACATCCCCAGGCTTGGGAGCTTTTGTTCACATCTGCCAAAACCCATATACGAATCATGCGCATCGCAGACTTTGGGAGATCAAACCTTGAAGAAAACAATATCCTCTTTCTCATCCTCCTTATCCTCATCACACAAAGTATCCAATTGTTGATGTGAGCGTCGTCGATGATGTGCCCTCTCGACCACGTGGTTGTGCTGAGCTGGCAAGGAAGACGGCGAGAAGTGCACGGAAGAACCGGCGAAAGCCACCAAAGACAGGTTCCCTTTGTTCCAAGCTCGCCTCAGCGGATACGACACTTTCTTACTCTTAGGCCCTCCGTGGGTGCATTGCTTGTTACGTGACTTGTTGTGTAGGACACAACCGTAATTGTGGTGGTACGGGCGCCGTTCCACTCCGATATTCGACCCCAATATGCAACCCTCGTACACGCACTGAAACAGCCTGTCCGCGGTAGCTCCTACAGAGGCCATGCGATCCGTTGATTGATTCGTATTAAATACGTGTTGCAGGTTCAGAAATAAAGTTTAGAGGCAACGGGGGCCATGGCTGCAAAACATTGGAGAAGGTGGCCACGGCGGCCATGGCTGTAAAATATTGGTGAACATCCCTGCGGGTCGGTGATGACCCCGACTTTTGACATTGGAGAAGAGGCCGCGTTTATCAAGCGGGTAGCGCTGGACGGTGGCCTGAGACTCGGAGAGAGAGACGGAGTCGCGCAGAGATTCACACACGACCAAGGAAATTCTTATGGTGTCTGATTTTTCTGTCATTGTAAATGACAACATCGACAGTCTTGTGGGAGAGGTGAGATGGGTCGTCGATATTGAAGACGAGCTTCTCGTTCCAGTAAGGATTGAGGTCTTTGGGCTTGGTCTGAGTTCGCTGCCGCTGCCCCTCGAAGTCGACCTCAATGGAGGGACTCACAAACCCGTCGCCGTCTTTGGGCATCAGGCCGTTTGCGTCGTGAACTTCCACCACGAGTTTAGTACTGGCCATGGCTAGCTTGACAAAGCTGAGAGAGCTCAGAGGAGGTTGTTTGGTAAAATGGAAGGGTAGCTAGAAGGAGAAGAAAAAGATAGAAGTGGTGGGGATGAGGTAAGGGTCTGCATGGCGATGAGAGAGAGAGTCAGATTCTTCAGTCCCTCCGTAGGTGTTTGGTTTCTTGGGTTTTTGTGATTTTGTAGATTCACGGTGGAGGTGAAAAAAATGAAAAAGAACTGACACAACTTTTCATATCGATTCCCACAGACGGCGCCAAATGTTGATGCACAAAACCGGAGGGGTCTTGGAACAATGTAAATCCGACCGTGAATTTGTAAGAAAGTAAAGAACACAAGATGTATCGTGGTTCACCCCAATGTTTGGGCTACGTCCACACTGATATTGTATTTCTCTGTTTGTGAGAGGATTGTGAGGGTGAGAGAGCTTTGAATATGAGAGTGAGGCTTGAGGATTGTGAGGGTGATGATGCCTTTTTATAAACTAAGGGCTCCTCCCCTTTTTACTTATTTGCCCCTTCATTTATTACATAATTACATTTGAGTCCCCCGAGTATTTATACGAGATCTAAATACAGAGGCCCTAAGTATGGTACAAACAGACTATATGCTATTTATGAATATGCTTTTACACACTTCTTTGTAGTATATATGATGGATGACTATATGCTATGAAGATGTTTTGAGATATATGTATCTATGTTTGGAAAGACTATGTTAAATGATTTTGTGTGTATCTAGTGGTCACTGTTCTACCTACGGGCGAGAAAGATATATGAGTGAGGGAAATATATGGCTGGCAGGAGATATATGTAGATGGCTTTGGGCCGAGAGATATACGTACTAGCTTCGAGCCGAATGATACTGATACCACTAGTTAGGACATAGGAACGAGAATTACGACCCAAACTACGAGGCATTCCCTTAACAGTGACATCGTGCCATCTCTTCTACTTTGACATCATTGTGATTTCACCTTCTGCTTGTATTCTGAATTAGTTGTATATTCTGAACATGACATGCATTATCATTAGATTCATTGTTGGCAGTTGAATATTAAGACTTATATTTGAATATCACTTTGCGTAGTTACGCGCGAAATTTACATGCACGTTTCACATGTTCTTAGCATATGCATTCATTAAATGGCTTTTCGTCACTTTCGGGTGTCGGCCAACACGTGACCATTCCGATGTCCCTCGGACATCAGGATTGAGGCATGCCAGTGAGGGTAATTTAGATAGTAAATTTGGGCTTAAAAAGATATTGATAGTTTAGTTAAAAATAATATGGGTGTAATGAGTAAGTTGGGTGTAGAAAGAGATTGCATGGGTTGAAATAAAATTTCCCTAAACCAAAATTTCCTTTCTCCAACAATATTATGGATACAAATTTTCGCCGCCTTAAAATTAAGGCGAAAAGCCTTACGCGCCCTCGATGAATGGGGCCTTTGCCGAAGAATATCCGATGCCAAAATTAAGAATTTGAGAGAGAATGTATTTGAGAATTTTTGGGAAGAGAGTGACTTAGCATTTTAGTGGGAAAATATGGCTATTTATAAGGGAGTGACCGGCTCTATTTGGAGAATAGGGGCCGGTCACATATGGTCAAATTGTGAGTGTAATTGTAATATATTATGAGAAATAATATCTTACAATTAACTTGACAATTAATTCCAAATTTAATAGGAAATTTGGGAATTACTTTTGAGTGAGGATTTGATGAGGTGTGATGAGAGAGTTTTGATTAAATACTATTTTGATCATATTTGACTCTTCCTTGATTGAGCCGTTATTGTCCGTTGCATGCGCGTGGGAATCCCAGTGTGCCTCGAGGGTAATTTTATCTTTTTATCCAAAAGTACATTTGTCACTTCTATAATTTTCTTGATTATTTTTTACTCCACAAATATCAACAAGTTAATTAAACGATATGGGAATGAATGCATAAGAATAGGAGATCTAAAAAATACGTTTTAAGCTAACTTTTTTTCACTTTTTTCATACTCATAGCCTTTTAGAATAGTTTATCAAATATTAACTATTTTATTTTAAAACTACTTAATTTTTAAAGCACAATTAAAAAAATTGATGAACAATGTTGAGCCTGAAAATTTTATCACAATCCCTCCCAATTCTCAAAATATTTTTTAGGATGACGAAAATAATATTTGACACATCAAGTATTATAATATAATTAATTGAAAACTAATAAAAAAAGAAATTTGTCAAATTATATTATGAAACATAATATACTAAACTGCGATCCCGGCACAATAAAAATATCTTCGGAATCTCCTACCCTATCCGTCCACTAAAAAAGTAAATAAATAAAGTTTTAAAGGGCATCGCATTCCTGGAGGGGAAAAGCTTCTGGAACAAAACTATGCGGTGTAGGAAAAAAAAAAAGAAAAAAAAAAAGAAAAGGAAACCGATGGCATTGAAACGCTCAGTTGGTAGCTGGTTTAACCACACACCCAAAAACTCATACCACTCGTGCACGTGAACTGGCAAAGCAAAGCAACTAAAGTTGTAACTACCAAAAATCTCCTCATTCATTCGCCTCTCTTCTTCTTCTTCTTCTTCTTGAGGGGAAAGCGGTTCCATTTTACTCGCTTCTCAATTTCAATGGCTGCCGCGCAAGAGTCATCGGATGCGGAGATGAAAAGAGTGGTGGTGATTGGAGGCGGCGTCGGCGGCTCCGTCGTAGCCCATTCTCTCCAGTTCTGCGCTGATGTTGTCCTTGTTGATCAGTAAGCCATGCTTCTAAACCCATTACTTTACTTGTTTTCTATCATCCGACGATCATTCAGCAATACTTTAATCTTATTTAAACTACGGGGAGGGAATTCGAACTTGAGTGCAGAGAGAGGAGTTTCAATTTTTATCAATGACCTTGAATTTGCTATGCTATGCTGTGTTATGCGGCAGAATATGGTCATAGAATTTGATTTTGCAATTGGATTGGTTTTCTGTGTATTTAGAGAAAATGATAACCTTATGAGCCGACAGAAAGCTAACTTTTAATTTAACAGAGGTCCGTTCTCTATGCACACTTCACTCAAAGCCCGGCTATCTGCACCGAGAAACTAAAATAAAGAGCCTTTGTGCAAATAATATATATATCTTTGTGTAACTTTTATTATGGTGCTGTTTGATGTAGGAATAGTAGTAAGAAAAAGAGTGGTATTGCTTTTATTTTCATGGTTCTTTGGGCTAATGTAAATCATGTATGAATGCTAACTCATATTTATCGGACAATCCTACAAAGCTAGTGATTCATGATTTCTCGAAGGATGTATTGGGATAATGTAAATCATGTATTTTGAAAGATGTTTCTAAATGATGTGCTCCTCTAGTTTCTGTGTTGCTGGGTTCCGTAGATAGTTATCTTAGAAAAGTCAAGTGCAGGGATACCTTCTACGATAAGAATTCACTATAGAGACCAGTAGGGGGTGCAAGTGCAACCTTATTGCTGCATGAATAGAAGATGAAGAAACTGAAAACAAAGACAATTTACAGCCCGGATTTTGAGCGTAGTTTAGACCCCTTTCTGTTTTTGGACGAAGGGCAGGCGGTGTGAGGGTTTAGTTTTGATAAGACTGCATACCAAACACAGCTAATTCACATGAACAGGAGGTACTTGATGTCTGGACAAGCAACAGTTCTTTTCTATCCTGAAAGCACCGATTTGAATGAAATATGTATGGAATTGATTTCAGATTGAAAGTAAAAGTTATGGAAATGTCTTTTCTCTGAAGATGAATAAGCAATGATTCTGTGGAAAAAGGAGACGGTTTGCAAATATGCAATGAGGTAGAATTACCTTAAGGCTTATTATTTAGCTGAATGACAGTAGAATAAAGGATTCAGATGTTTGAATTGAGGAGGCTATGGCTCATGATTATTGGAAGAAGTAGTCTGAAATGGTGAAATAGACTAAGGGTACTGATCTAAGTCATTGTGATTTCTGTGGTTGCTCTTGCTGTCTTTTGTGGATGCATTTGTGCCCCAACGATCTTGGTTTGTACCTTTTGAACCAATGATATTTTAAATTTATGTGTGGGAAACCAAATATTCGACTTGTGATGTGGTGGCTCCTGGCAAGTTTCAACTGAATATTCGAGTTTTTCTAATAATTTGAAAAATGAAATGATGCTCAGCTGCTGAGGCATATTAACACCATTCGAGGTTTAAATGGATGAGAATAGATTTATTGCAAATAAGTATCTTCATGATTTTCAGGCTTTCTAAGATCGTAATCAATGAGTTTAGCTCAGACACCAATTGAAGAGTTTAAGAAAGAAGTTTTGTCATAGATGAAAGCGTAGAAAGGGAAGAAAACTAGGTGTACCCCTATTTAGTAATAGTTTTCATCAGGAGTGTACAAGAAACGCCACTGGACTTCGTTTCATTCTTTTACCATATTATTACTTTTTTGTTTAATTTTTTTTTAACATAAAACTATTTACAATTTTTTGTTCTATTTGTTTTATGAATTTTTCAATTGTTTGATCAATGATCATGTATAGCAGGCAGCGCAAGGCTTTTTGGGTGTACTTGTCTATTAATTACTCCAGTGGAGATAGTAAACATGATAGATGAAAAGAAGGAAGTGGTGTCACTGAACTAGCCATGTTTTGCATGTAGAAGATTCAAGATGACCTGTTTAAACGTTTTGAATGGTAAAATGCATTACTTTGTCATGCAACTGTTGAGTAAGGCAGTTTTTTCCAGTTTAAATTGGCACATGTTTATGGCGCAACATGAAGTAAAAATACTATGTAACCATGTATTCTCTCTCTCTCTCTCTCTCTCTCTCTCTCTCTCTCTCTCATCATCTGACCATGCTAAATACATCTGCTCATACCATATTAAATTGGAATGTTAAAGACACCTATCATTTCCCTACCTACATGCAACAACCAAGACCTGTCATGGTTCCCTTGATTTGAGTTTTATTACATGTCCCCATCTTATTTATGATTAAGATGATGTGTTTTCTCTGGTTTTAGTTATCCTTCTTTGTACCTGGTTGATGCTCTCTTGGAATTTCTCCAGTAGATTACTTATTTGTAAACAAGAATCATGGTTTCTTTTGCGTCATTTCTGGTTTCATGTCCACTTATTCCTCAGTATGCATAATTTAGTATCGATACAACTATAATTATTGATGTATCAAGTTATTTTATTCTTTGTTCCTTTTTAATGACGTTTTTGTTTACACCTTAGGAAGGAGTATTTTGAGATCCCATGGGGAAGCTTGAGGGCAATGGTGGAGCCATCATTTGCCAAAAGATCCATCATTAATCACTGCGATTACCTTCCAAATGTGCGGATTGTTGCATCTACTGCAGCTAACATCACAGACCGTGAAGTATTGACTACAGATGGCCGTTTGCTTGTATATGATTACCTTGTTATTGCCACTGGTCACAAGGACTCTGTTCCAAAAACCAGAGTTGCGAGGCTCAGTCAGTACCAGGCAGGTAATACATAAAGATTCATAAGTATCACTGCATTTGTGGTCTTGTGGTCACTGTTTATGATAGCTATTGCATTTAGTACTTCACCCAATTTCAAATTAAACTTAACTTATAAATCCACATAACTCATGTAAGAAATCTCATACGTTTACTTTTTTTTTCTCTGAGATTGCATTTGTGGACTTTTAACCGCTCTACCAGTAGTAGTTGAAATGATTTAGTCCCACTCAGCTTACCCGAGTAAGTGTTAAGAAGCTTTAATACTTCACATGTTTCACTTAATTTAGGTTATGGGATTAAGGAGTTAGGATTGTACTTGGTTGTTTATGTTTGTTGAGTTTTTTTTATTATATACTAGCCGATGAGCACACACTTTGTGTGTGTGAACAATTTCATTTTATTTTTTGTTTTTTTATTAAGGAGTGTGATTAGTTTTTAAAATTTTAAAAAAGTATGAAAAAATGATGGTGGGACAATTTCTCTTAATAAGTGCATATTTTACTGTTTTTTGTCCTCCTTATGTAAATATTGTGTATCAAAAGTGATGGTAAAATAGGAAAAATAGGGATATGATTGTCATTTTGTAAAAAAAAAGAGGGTAAAATAGGAAAAATAGGGATATGATTGTCATTTTGTCAAAAAGTACAAAATTACTATTTAGCCCTCCTCATGTCAATATTGTGTATTCAAAAGTGAGTGCAAAATTAGAAAAAAAGGGGGGGGGGGGGAAGTTGACAAGGGCTCCTCTCTTAATAGAATAGATTTTTGTGAATTGTTTGAGTCTTTGAAGTATTCTCATTATATTAGGATTTTACTTGAGTAGTTTCTGTTGTACATACTTGCATAGCATGTTTGTTTCTTACTTATGTTGTATGCTTCTTGTGCATTTTTGAGGGAAGGCTCCTTATGCCCCCCCACCCCCCCCCCCCCCCCCCCCCAAAAAAAAAAAAAAAAAAAAAACTAGGTATATATTTGTTACTTATTAATGAAATGTACTCTTGCTGTTGAGTTTTGTTCATAATGATTTCATTTATCCTGAATGTGTTTTTATATGTATATTTTGATCAATGATATGAGAAACAATATTAGGAGGCTCCTTTAATAGGTTACGTAGCTTAGAGCTATAGCACACCCAAGAAAAAATCCTGGCTCCGTCCTAAAAAGGAAAAGGAAAATAATGAAAATAGAATTTTAATTTTAATTTCGTGAAGGTGCTCTGACAAGGCTACAATACTTAACGCTGACTTCTACGTCTTAATTGTTCACCATTTGATGAAGCCTTTGGCATCAAATCTGAATTTATTCTCTTTCTGTGTCCAGAGTTCGAAAAGATCAATTCTGCTGAATCAATCCTGATTGTTGGAGGGGGCCCTACTGGTGTTGAACTTGCTGGTGAAATTGCCATTGATTTTCCAGAAAAGAAGGTGACACTTGTGCACAGGGGGTCAAGGCTACTAGAATTCATTGGCTTGAAGGCTTCCCAAAAGGCACTTGATTGGTTAATATCAAAAAATGTTGAAGTTGTTTTGAATGAGTCCGTTAATTTGAACAATGTATCTGATGGTTTTATTCAAACATCTTCTGGAGAAGTTATCGCAGCTGATTGCCACTTTGTGTGCACGGCTAAACCAATGGGTTCGTCATGGCTTAGGGAGAGTATTTTACAGAATGACTTGGATATGCAAGGAAGATTGATGGTTGATAGAAACATGAGGGTTCGTGGTCATAAAAATATCTTTGCAGTAGGAGATATAACCGATGTTAAGGTCAGCCAAATCTATCTTTCTCTTGTGTTTTTAGTACTTTTTATTTTTTGGTTTTGCTATTGGCAGTCAATATTTAGTAAGAAACTCCTTGTTTGAGGCATGTGGACCTGATATGTTCTACACATGGACAAATAGGTGGTGGTAGTCAAATTCGAGGATCCTAAAGTTAAAAAGTGCAAATCTGGAATGTAACTACTAACTAGGTCATGGTTAGTGGTTAGCATACAAGTTGTAAATATAAGTAACTATTGAGGGGCTGGATAAATATGGGAAAAAATTCAGGGTTTGATTCACATAAAATGCTAGGGGCCGAAAAACACCTGAGCTAATTATAAAACCGAAAAATTATAGAGTTAATTAACTGTTTGATGGTAGAGGCAGAACTGCAATCATGACGCTATTTTGCTTTTCTCAAGGCTAGCCAACATTCACCTCTCCCAAACCCTGCGTAAAGCGGGAGCCTTGTGCACTGGGTACGACTATAGTTTAACAAGTTTTGGAATATTATGAGGCCTGAACTTTGTTTGATATTTCTATTTCGTGAAACAATGCAAAAAACTTCTAGTCATGTGGTTAATAAGCAGCAAAATTATCAGTTTATAAATAAGCAAAATTATCAGTTTATAAATAACTTCAAACAAGAAAAAAATAGGATGATTGATAAATGGGGAGTTTTCAGTATGATACAGTGTTTTGTAGAGAATATGGGTAAGGACATATCACCAATAAGTAGCTCTTATTTTGAGAAACCTCATACTAAAGTGAAAAGATAATTTAGAAACCACAAAGATAGGTATAACAAGAACAAAATGTTGAACAGACTACAGACCCCAGCGCAATATGACAGCTCTGATTTAGATTTTGCTCATACTCGGTAATATTGACTTCTTGTTTTTGTAAGGGTTCAAAGTCATTTTGGCAAGAAGTAACAGCCGTATGAGTTATGAGTCTGGTGAAAAAGTTAGATCAACCTTTGCTGCGATTTTGTTCGTCATTTTCACTATCAATGTCTACGAATTTTTATGTTTAAAAAAAAATCTGTCTTAAACTAATAAAAACAATCTATTGAAACAGGAGATCAAACAAGGATATTTAGCACAAAGACATGCTGAAGTGACTGCCGAGAACCTGAAGCTATTGTTGAGCGGACGAAATGAAAGCAAGATGGCTACATATAAGCCTGGTTTAGAAATGGCACTTGTTTCACTTGGGAGGAAAGAGGGAATTGCTCAGTTCCCATTAGTGACAATTAGTGGTTGCATCCCAGGCATGATCAAATCCGGGGACTTATTTGTAGGAAAGACAAGGAAACGTCTTGGGCTGAAACCTTGATAAACAAGGAATCATTTTGGATGGTTTGGCAGGTTATTCAGGATATCAAACTCATCTTCTCCGGTTATTTCATTTAGAGCAGAATCGTGCAGTGGTACATTAACCAGGTTCGGGCGCTTGGTTATTGCAAACAAAAGTGGTGGCATTCATTTCCCCGTCCTTAGTGTTTGCTATCAAGCCTTGCAGGGTGCTGGACTTCCCCATCTTATGCAGGTTCATGTGTGTTTCTTTTAGCCAAAAGAAAAAAGTAAAGGGAATTCCAAGTTCATAATTCTGCAGAAACGCTAGTCGGGTGGTGGAAGTTAGATGTTCCAGGAAATTATTTCAAGATAACAGAAACAATGTAGATCGTTATACTCCTTCCCGCAGCTTTCAGGTACCTGACCAAATTGTACGTGGCGGGGCGTCTGTAATATTGATGTTTTTAGTAATTATGCAACTGAAGAGTGTCTAATTCTGATTAAACAAGGTAGAGTGCCATTCAGATTTTCCTCTTGCAGTCTCGCCAGCTGCAAGAGGTCGCACTTGGTGCGATGGCAAGTGCCTTCGCCCATGAGCGGTAGGTCTCGGGTTCGAGACTTGGGAGCAGCCTCTCCATAAAATGGGGGTAAGGCTAGCCGACATTCACCTCTCCCAGACCCTGCGTAAAGCAGGAGCCTTTGCACTGGGTACGACCTTTTAGTCTCGCCAGCTGCTGCTATAATTTGTTGTTCTCCACGGACAAAACAATGCTGTTGAAGCCGTTGAGCAATTTTAAATAAAATTGAGTTGTTGTAGGATAATTTTCTTTTCTTTTTAATTATTAAAATTTAAAAACAATTTTCAATCTCATACCAAACAAGTTTTTGAACAACATGTTCTTAATAAATGTTTTGAGAAATTATGAATTTTTTTTAATACGATAGCCAACATGATGACTAAGTACGCGATTGAAATAGGGTCGACAACCATGGAGTGAATCTGTCAGAGCACGGAACATCATTCATGCAAAATGTGTAATTCCTCTTGGACGGAGTTTGGTCACATCAATCAAGTACTTCGAAAACATGATTTCAAATTCAATATTTTGTAGCCCTCGGTTGCATGAAATCGAGCTTGTTAAGGTCGATATTTTGCTGAGGGAACAAAGTTGCTGTTAGTGTTATGGTAAGATAAAAAAAAATATGTAAACATAAAAAATTTGAACATGCTTGTTCAAGACATGATTTGATTTGATTAGGAACTTCGGATTTCAACATGAGTGATATGTCTTATAAAACTTCACATTGTTATGACATCTCTCGAAACTATAAATTCAACATTTAATATGAACTTCAGATGCATTATATCTGCATTCTCAAAACCAATACAAAAATCCAATATTTGCAATCGAATTGAATAATCAAAATATAAATTAAGGCAAGATATATTATTCGAACAACGTAAAATTAGAGTTCGTGGTCATTGTGAATATTCATGCCATCAAGAACTGGAAGATATTGAAATTGAAACCATGTTTAAAAGTATTTGATCGATGTTACCAAACTCCGTTCTTTAGGGGACCTCTCCAAATTCGAAACCTAACATTTGGGGGTGCTGATAACATGTTATAAACCAAAAAAATTGAGAATGAGAGGAGCGACTATAGAGAGAGAGAAATGCTAGAAAATTTCTATATGTTAAATTGTGCCTTCATTTATACTAGTTTATGAAAAAAATACTTGTTGCCCAAATAATACAATAACACAAAATAAATCTCTACTTCTGATTTACATAAACACTATTCCTTTTTAATACTAAAACAATTTTCTTTGAAAAAAAAACAATATTCCGGCAAATAGATAAAAAAAAGGAAAACTAATGAAAAGGGTTTGAAAACTTTGAGTTTTAATGATAAGGACAAAATAAAGGGTAAAGTGAATAGTATGATTTTTCGTTAAAGTGAACAGTACCAGAAGCTTTTCGTTAAAGTTTCTATAAAAAAAAGGTAAAGGGTAAAGGGTAAAAAGCAAAAAGACATTCTAGATCCTTCCTTATTCGCATGTGAAATGTCAATACTAACCCTTAGCGACCACCTCGATGACAATCAATCGCAGCCGTCCATTCCCTCGCTTTAATACACAGATCCCTGAACCAACACTCCTCTCTCTCTCGCCCTCTCTCGTTCTTCTCTCTGCTCTGTCCGACGACATACCTCCAATTAATCGAATTTCAAAATCGGTTAGCTCTCTATAATCTTTCTCTGTATCAATTTCAAAACCCAGTTCTGGGATTTAGGTTTTTTTTCTTTCTTATTTTTTGAAATTTATTGGTGGTTTTTATCATTTATTTTTTAATTATTTAACAGATTAAGGGTAACAAGTGAGAATGTTTGGGAGAGCTCCAAAGAAAAGCGATAACAGCAAGTATTATGAGATCCTTGGAGTTTCAAAGACCGCTTCGCAGGACGATCTAAAGAAGGCTTATAGAAAAGCCGCCATCAAGAACCACCCTGATAAGGGCGGCGATCCTGAGAAGGTTTTACTTTCCTTTTCCTAATATTAATATTCTCTTGGTTTATTAATTCAGCAGCTTTTTTATTTTTCAAATCTATGGTTTCGTTGAGATCTAGCAAATTATTATTTTTTTTGGCTTTGAGTATATTGGGGATTTCTGGGTTTTTTTTTTAAATTTTATTATTGTTGTTTACTGCACTTGAATTTTTAAATTATTGAAATTTATAATTCATCTGAATCGTTTTTGATAAATCGGAGGTATATGTGAGCAGTTAACATGGTGAAACTATATGTTGGGTTTTCTTCAATCTTTCATATGTTTGTATTTCGGACACTACGAGTTATAGTCCGACCCGAGGGGGTGCTTGTGCTGGAATTTCATTGTCATCAAATAAAACCTAATGGTATTTTCTTGTTATGTTGATTTTCTGACCGTTTTGATACCGGTTTGTAATTTAGTTTAAAGAGTTGGCCCAAGCATATGAGGTTCTGAGTGATCCAGAGAAACGTGAGATATACGATCAATATGGCGAGGATGCCCTCAAGGAAGGAATGGGTGGTGGAGGTGGTGGCCATGACCCATTTGATATTTTCCAATCCTTCTTTGGTGGAAACCCATTCGGTGGTGAGGCATTTTCCCTGTTTGGATCTGAGCTCCGTGTGTTTGTACTTTGTGTAAATTGGAATTAAGTGTTTTGATGCTATGTCCCAGGTGGTGGAAGCAGCAGAGGCCGAAGGCAGAGAAGGGGAGAGGATGTGATCCATCCCCTTAAGGTTTCTTTGGAAGATCTCTACAATGGAACGTCCAAAAAGCTTTCTCTTGCGCGCAACAAAATCTGCTCCAAGTGCAAGGGGTTAGTGTTTTAATACGAGTTGAATGTTGTTATTCGAAATTTACTTTAGTGCTCTATGGTTCTGATATGGAGATGTTATTTTACATGATTCAGTAAAGGGTCGAAGTCAGGTGCTTCAATGAAATGTCCTGGCTGCCAAGGTTCTGGAATGAAAGTCTCTATTAGACATCTCGGCCCCTCGATGATCCAGCAAATGCAACATCCTTGCGCTGAGTGCAAGGGTACTGGTGAGACCATTAATGACAAGGATCGCTGCACACAATGTAAGGGTGAGAAGGTTGTTCAGGAAAAGAAAGTCTTAGAAGTAATTGTGGAGAAGGGCATGCAAAATGGGCAGAAGATTACTTTCCCTGGTGAAGCTGATGAAGCGGTAGGTTTACATGCTTTCACTTTGAACTTTGAAGGTTCGTTATTTGTGACCACTTTATGTCAGTTGTCTTTGGTACATTTATTGATCCATGCTATTTTGTCTTCCTTTTTTTTTTTTCATTCTGCAGCCAGACACCATCACAGGCGATATTGTCTTTGTCCTACAACAAAAGGAGCACCCTAAATTTAAGAGGAAGGGTGATGATCTCTTCTTTGAACATACCTTGTCACTTGTGGAATCACTCTGCGGCTTCCAATTTGTATTGACACATTTAGATGGAAGACAGCTCCTCATTAAATCCCAACCTGGAGAAGTTGTAAAGCCTGGTAAGTTTCATTATTACTGTACTCATTTTGAATAGTTGCTTTGTGCATTCGGTTAGTTCCTGATGTTATGATTCATTATCAAATTCATTCTTGGAATATTTTATTATGCTACCTTTATTAGGGTTGGTCAAATAAATGTGTAGGCCATTGTCACTTGAACCAATGATGATTTGGATTGGTGTTTTATGGGTTATTGACAAGTCTGGTATAAGTTTTTGTTTATGTTACAAACAAAAAGAAGTTTTGAGTGAAAAAGAAAAAGAAAACAGACAACCAAAAAATACATGAACAGAAAACAAACGTATATGATGACGATATGAGTAAAGCTATTCAAAGATGACCAATTTTTTTGGAAAGGAGAAAAAGACTAAGGATTATAGGAACAAAGGGATTGAGAAGGTAATATGTTTTAAATTTAATGGAGGGTGAGAAAACGGAGCGGGTGGGAATAACATCACATCTATTTGCCTTTTAAATTTAAAACATATTACCTTTTCACTCCCTTTATGCCTATAATCGCACCTACATTTCTCTCTCCCCCTCGCTCTCTCTCTTGTAGTTAGTGACTGGAAGAAGACACTGTTGCTTGTGGTCATGTGTTTGGTTTACTATGGTGCAATTATCATAACTATACTAATGGAACAAATGAGATTTGCAACCTGTCCCTGCAGTCCCTGCAATCATAATATTGAGTTCAGTTAGGAAATGCATAGCGGTGAAAGTTAGTGCATTAGTTTTTGGCCCGTATTGTGATAAAAGCTTTTGTTTGAGAATTCTAGGCTTTCATCCTAACAAATGGACGTTGCATCAGAATATTTTTTAGTTCCAGTGATTTAATTTGTTTTTTCACTGGTGTCTATCAGATCAATTCAAGGCTATAAATGATGAGGGCATGCCAATGTACCAGAGGCCATTCATGAAAGGTAAGTTATATATTCACTTCACAGTGGAGTTCCCCGACTCACTGAATCCAGAACAGTGCAAGGCTCTGGAGGCTGTCCTCCCCCCCAAGACTTCGGCTCAGCTGACCGACATGGAGTTGGATGAATGTGAGGAGACTACGCTGCATGATGTTAACATAGAGGAGGAAATGCGCCGAAAGCAAGCACATGCACACGAGGCATATGACGATGATGAGGACATGCATGGTGGTGCCCAGAGGGTTCAGTGTGCTCAGCAGTGATTAGATAGGCTTTATGAAAGTATTTGAGAAAAATAAAAGTTTCTGCATTGTGGTATGTTGGATGCTAAGACGATGGTTACTTATATTTGTGGTTTGGTTTGTGAATCGTAAATTTTCGGGAACAATAGCTACTAAGGAGATGGTTATATTCTATATAATGTTAATTGTTGAAAGCTAAGAATTTATATTCTGCTGCTTTAGGATGTTGGTTAGAGTAACCCTTTGAAAGAGGTTATATGTCTTTGGTCCGTGGGGGCTTGAGCTTATAACCATAATCCCATTTGCAATGGGGGCCGTTGCTAATCTGAGGGTTTAGGGGCGCTCTTTGCGCAACTTTACCCCAAGTGAACAAATCAATACCAAGTTGCGAACTGTGCACGTTTGCTTTAGATGATTTTTTGTGGTTTTGGGGTTTGCATAGGAAGTATTTTGGATGGGATGGCTTATTGTTTTTTTCGTTTTTATTTTGTGCAAAGGATCCGTTATCATTTTTTAGGAAATTTTAACGAAAAACTTTCGGTACTGTTTATTTTAACAAAAGTCATATTTTTACACTAAAAAGTCAATCTTGATACTATTCATTTTACTCTTTATTTTATCTTTATCGTTAAAACTTAAAGTTTTCAAGTGTTTTTCATTAGTTTTTATTTTTTTTTATAGGTGAATTAGGCCAATTTCGGTTGGAAAGATATCTGGGAATAGGCTGATCATGTTTTTCTTTTTATCGTAATGAGTACTTTCCAAGTGTAAAGTTTACTATGTCTCGCAAGTGAAATGAACTTTAGAAACAAAATGAAATGACTAGAAACAAAATTGTAATTCTTATATTGGTTTATATAATAATATTGTTGCCACAAATTTTTCTGTTTATTGAATAATTTATTTCTAAAAAGCCTCAAAAGTACATGTTAGAATTAGAGTTGTCAAAAATGAGTGGGATGTTTTTGTGTGTAGACTGAAGCAAAATAAATGTGTAAAAAATAAAACGGTCCAAAATACTTTTGAAGATAACATTTCTTTAATCAGGTGGATTGAGATCAAAAGAATTAAAAATGTTAGTTAAGAAATGAAGTGAGACGAAATTAATTTCAGAAATTAAATTGAAATTAAATGACAATTTCAGAAGTGATTTCAATTAATAAGCCGTAAAAAAGAATTAATGAAAAATGGCTTCTGCTTCTCAATCAACCATCCATAACTGGAGAAATTTTTTATTATGATCGGAATAACAAATGTACATCATGTGTTTTTATATAAATTGTGAAATATTTTATTTTTTAAGTTATTAATTTTTTATCACATATATCCTAATATTTGTATAATAATACATTTTGTATCACTCGTATACCCGTGATAATGAAAAGTTTCTCCCATCACTGTCCTTCAAGGAAAAGTAAGACGGAAAAAAAGTGACAAAAGCTAAAGAAAAGAAGCCACTAGCAAATTATGACCGTTAGCCTCACACTTATCCTGTTCCGCATCCCACAGCATTCCCTGCCCCCATGTTTTCGAATTTTAGAACTCCAAAAACAACTTTGTAGCCGTTGAAGTTGGAAAGCTCCGTCTGTAGAACCACCAACCACCAAGGTCAAGGCGGAGAAAGAAGAAGCAGCAGCAGCGTCGTTTACTCTCTAATCTCTACGATCCTCCTTTTATTTTTTTTATTTTTATTTCCGTGTCCAAATTTTGTTGCCTGGTTCAGATTTTCGGTGCTCAATTTCGGAAACAATGAAAGGGGTGAAAGGGAAGTTGATGATGAAGTTGAAGTCAATCGGACCGATTGGACCGATTGGAATTGGGTACCTGAAACCCCAAGATCGAGTTCTTCAGGTAAATGCATCGGATGGGTACGCGGATTCAAATCTCAACATTCAGACCCATAATTTGATTTCGGAAGGAACGAAGCAGAAGAAGAAGATCAAACAGTTAGAGAAGAATGTGACGGAGAAAGAGCCTGACATCATCGACGTCACCGAGCTTATGAGAGACCTCGAAGATGAAGAAGAGTCAGAGCAGGATGGTGATGATATCGATGTCGACGACAAGGAAAACGTTAGGCCTAAAATGGTGGCAAAACACCCTGTAGAGTGCAGTAAAAGTAGGGATAAAACGGAGTCAAATTTGGAGGAAAACAGAGCTTCTGAAGCTTCAGAGAATCGTAGACAGACCCCCTTGTCGGAGATTGACATCTCATCTTTTCGGAGACCGGACTTAAACTCCGGTAGCCTCTTCGACCCGGACCTACTAGCAGCCTTTCAGCAAGCAGTGATGGAATATATGAGGTTGAGCGAAGAAGAGAAAAATGCAAGGAGAAGCGAAAAAGAAGATATTGAAGCGCCAGATCCCGAGCCAGTGCCAGAGCTAGAGCCAACACTGCCTTCAAATGAAGACGCTCTATTAGGCTTTGAAGAAAAGTGTCCGCCTGGTAGTTTGGATTCATCGGTAGTTCTCTACACTACAACCCTTCGGGGGATTCGGAAGACTTTTGATGATTGCAACAGCGTTCGATTTCTTTTGGAGAGCTTTCGGGTGGTGTTCTACGAGCGAGATGTGTCAATGCACATGGAATTCAGACAAGAGCTGTGGAAGATTCTGGATTGCAAAGCAGTGCCTCCAAAGCTTTTCATAAAGGGGAGGTATATCGGGGGAGCGGAGGAGGTTTTAACGCTTCATGAACAAGGAAAGCTCAAGCCGCTCTTCGAAGGAGTCCCGTTGGATCGGTCCATTGGCCCCTGTGAAGCTTGTGATGGAGTTCGATTTGTGGTTTGCTTCAGATGCAGCGGGAGCTGCAAGCTCATCGCCGATGAGGGGCAGCCGGATAAGTGCCCCGAGTGTAACGAAAATGGGTTGATTATATGCCCCTTGTGTTGCTGAATAAATTCGAATTGTGATTCTCTTGTTGTAATGTAGTGTATGTAACTTGAAATTTCTGATTCTTTGTATTCATTATATTCTTTCGAAATTCTTTTCGCGAAAAGTCGGGATCTGAATAAAAGAAGGTTCTTTGATGATCCATTTCTCTTTTTTCTAGTAAATTTCTTTCTGTTTGATCCAGAATAACTAACACGAACTAAAAATAGACGGGGAAGGCTGGAATTATCTCGTTCTTTATTTTTATTTCTTTTGGAAGGTTCTTCGTACGTAAACAAAACGAGTGAAGTGACACAAGAGTTTCCGGATAATGTGGTTTACTTCGAAAACTATCAAACTCTCCGGTAATTGAATATGTCAGCACAAGTAACAAACTCCGTTGGACAAAACGAGTCGATCTACTGAGCGTTCTAGAGATAGAATACCAATCAAGGGTTGTGGAAGGTAGAAATATTAACTAGTTTGTTTTCGAGAGTAAGTAAAACAAGTTTTTTCTTTTTTTAGCGAGCCAAAGCATTGCCAGTTGTCTGCAAGGTCGTGATCATATAAAAACCGGGGTACGTTCTTCATTAATCAGTTCTGGGTTATGAGTTTCTGCATCTGCATAATTAATTTCTTTGTAAAGACAGATACCAACTAGCTCGTAGCTTACAGCCTGGTGGTACTTCTGTTTCCGAGGTCGATTGGAAGACAAATCATATAGAGAAATGGGAAGAGGGACAGTAGAATCGAGAGAGAAGGTGACACTTGCAATAGACAGAGACAAAGGAAGTCAACATGCTATAAAATGGGCCGTTGATAATCTTGTCACCGGAGGCCAACATCTCATCCTGCTCCATGTCAAACAAACGCCACCGGTGGTTTCTGCTGTATCCCAAGGGGAGGAAACTGAATATGTGTACAAAAAACCCGTTGACCCCATAACCAAAGAGCTTTTTCTTCCATTCCGTTCCTTTTGCAGCAAAAAGCTTGTGAGTTGCGCTCCTAATCAATTAGTTTACGTATCATTTTGTTTCTCGATGCAGTTTTTGATCTGCAGGTTGCTTAACTTGATCTTTGCTGCAGATAAAATGCAAAGAAGTCGTGGTTGAGGCTGCCGATGTACCAAAAACCTTGATCAACTATGTTATCTCTAATTCAATTGAGGTTTTGGTACTTGGAGCACCCACAAGAACCGGCTTTTTCAAGTAATCTTTTGCTTTCTTCCCTTCTTTTTTTTGATGTGGTTTCTTACTTTTCATATTTCTTCTTATTCTTATCTAAGTGAGATTCTAATAACATAACCTATCAAAGAAACAATGAGTCATTCTCTAAATAGGGTTTACGTTCCTATCACCGCGATTAAAAATTTGTTTTGTCCATTTGATAATCGTTTAGGTATCTGATTATCATTGTCATCGTTCTCGTGTTCATTAACACTATGTATGTTCGCCTATTTATAGTTATCTAACAATAAGATAAGAATTTGGATGAGTAAAAATTTTCAATTCGACTAATTTTGGAAAATAAATCTTTGACTGAGTGAACCAAGATAGTTTAAACAACATTACTGATGATCTTAATGTCGTCCACTCTTTGCTCGAAAGCAACAGATCATTCAAAACAACAACAGACGTCCCAAGCTCTGTGTTAAAAGGGATACCAGATTTCTGCACTCTCTATGTCATTGGGAAAGGAAAGATCTCATATGTGCAAACTGCTACCACAGCACCACCCCAAAAAGCACATAACCAAATTCAAAAACATTCCAGCAGAAATTCGGAAAATGGTGAACAATCCATGCGTAAGCAGCATCCCAGGGGTAAATTTGTTTCTGTTATTCTACAACTGATCAAGTTATTTCCCCACTAGTTCGATGGCAGGATTTTTTCATTACTCACTCAAGTTTCTTTGATTAATACAGCTTTGGAGAGGAGGACGCACGCTTCACCCCCTCGCCAGCTGATGCATCATGACACTGATGAAATCAAGTAATTAACCTCTCACACACACTTTGATTCTGCGAGACAATAATAAGTATGCTGATCGCTGATACAATAATTGATGAGGATACTGACCTAATAAAAATGATGCAGATCACCATTCACAAGAGGACGATCTTCAATGAACCACTCATACGACCTCTCACCAGAGAGTAGTGATATATCATTTGTGAGCAGCGAAAGGCCAAGCATTGATCACATGTTTCCTTCCTCGTACAATAGTGTATCATCAGAAATGAGCTCCCGACAATCAATGGGCTCGGAGTTTGACAGCATAAGCTCTGCGTCATCTTACTCTAGACACCAATATATTGACATGAGCGCCTCACCATATGGATTCTCAACATCCTCATCAGAAAGTGGAAGATCATGGTCATCGTCACAAAACACAGTAAGACAAGACAATTCCCACCATAAGTAAACTGGAAATAGCAGACAAGTTGCTAGTTTAGATTATACAAATAGCAGCATTCGATTTAACTAATTTTGAGCGAGTTTGAGACTGTACGTAGAGATGGTTGAGAGTATTAATACGTAGTTTTTTCTTGAAAATAAAAGGATGAAGTGGAAGTTGAGATGAGGAGGCTCCAGCTAGAGCTCAAGCAAACAATGGACATGTATAACGCGGCCTGCAAGGAGGCAGTCGCATCAAAACATACGGTATGATGTGGAAGTGAAATCTTATTTGAGCATATAATATAGAAAGACAACTAATTCTAACATGCATGAATTGTAATAACATACCGTGATATATAGGCAAACCGATTGAAATCGGAAGAACAACAACGATTACATGAGGCACGAATAGCAGAGGAAGCTGCATTGGCACAAATAGAGAATGAGAAAGCGAAATGTAAGGCAGCCATTCAGGCGGCAGCGGCAGCTCAAATGATTGCTGAACTGGAATCCCAAAAAAGGAGGCTTGCAGAAATGACAATTCTTGAACAAGCTGAAGAGAAGAAGGGAACAGAAGCAACGGCATACAGTTTCAGGTACAGGAAATATACAATTGAGGAGATTGAAGTAGCAACAAATAAATTTTCACAAGATCGCAAGATTGGAGAAGGAGGCTATGGACCAGTGTACTGGGGAGAACTGGATCACACACAAGTAGCAATCAAAATTCTACGTCCAGATGCAGCGCACGGACGTTCACAGTTCCAACAAGAGGTTTGTGACTTTTTACATAAATACATGATACAGTTTTCAAGCACAATTAGTATACAGCTGCTTTGGTACCAATTTAGGATGTGAGCATCGAACTCTAAACCAACTGGTGATAGGAGAGAGAGCCCTAAGATCACTTAAACAACTAAGGCAAATCTCCTTTTTTCAATAATGTGGGACAACTCTCAACGCTGACAACTCTTTGACTATGCAGATCGAAGTATTGAGCTGCATACGACATCCAAACATGGTGCTCCTTCTTGGAGCCTGCCCAGAGTATGGTTGTCTGGTCTATGAGTACATGGCTAAGGGGAGCTTAGAAGACCGTCTCTTCCAGCAAGGTAACAGTAAGACCCCGGCTATTCCTTGGCAGCTCAGGTTCCGAATTGCTGCAGAAATTGGCACTGCACTTTTGTTCCTTCACCAGACGAAGCCAGAACCAATTGTACACCGTGACCTAAAACCTGGAAACATTTTGCTAGACCATAACTATGTGAGCAAGATTAGTGATGTAGGTCTAGCCAGGCTTGTCCCTCCATCTGTACAAGACTCTGTCACTCAGTACCGAATGACATCAACAGCCGGAACCTTCTGTTATATCGACCCAGAGTATCAACAAACTGGCATGCTTGGAACAAAATCTGATGTCTACTCACTCGGGGTCATGTTTCTACAACTAATAACAGCGAAATCGCCAATGGGTTTGACTCATCATGTCGAGCAGGCTTTGGAGCTAGGGACCTTTGCTGAGTTGCTAGACCCTGCTGTTCCTGACTGGCCAGTGGAGGAAGCCACCAACTTTGCCAAGTTAGCCTTACAATGTACTGAAATGAGGCGGAAAGACAGACCCGATCTTGGGAAGGTTGTGCTACCTGAACTTAACAGATTGAGAGCATTAGCCGAAGATAGCATGCCTGGTGCTGGTCCTGGTGGAGTATACTCACAAAGACATGGCCAAAGCTCGATGTCCTCATGTGATCAAGTGAGTTGTTTAACATACATATTCTAGCTAAGCAAGCAATATTGTACTTAAACAGTCACTGCACACATAGATGATTCTCTGTCTGAATTCTTTGGATATTTTCCTTAAATTCAATTTAATCTTTCGTCTTATGATGTTTAGGATGTGCTAAGCGACGTCCATCTACCACTATCTGGGTACGAGATCTAAAGGAGCCAGTCAAGCACATCTTCAAATGCAGGAAGGAGATTATAGAATCCCATCTTCAGACTTCAGGCACCATACACGGAACAAGTGAATGCACTGAGGAGTTTATGATTCAGAAACAAGGGTTAAGTTGATAAATCAAGTATTGGCAGCATAATTATCTCTTATATATAGTAGAGATTTATTTATTTATTTCATTCTTTAATGCATTAATTAAGAACGATCCACTCAAATGCCTCACAAGTGTAATCATCTGTTCTTCTTTCCTCTTTTGTTCGAAGCTCAAGTGCAATCCTCTAATGAAATCATATCCATACTAAACGTAAATCTTCACTTGTATGGGATTTTTTATTCAGAGAAGGAAGAGAGGGAAACCCACTTATACTGGTCTACTCGTAACTGCAGTATCGCTGTTCGCTTGTAGGTGAAATGTCTTACGTTCAACTCTCATAATGGTGATTATTGGAATCATTTCAATTCCTAGCTTCTTCTATAGTAGCTAACACAAACTTCCGAAAAGTATGGGTTCTACCTTGAAATTCGTAATCATATACCAGAAAGTCAGAAATTAGATCAACTAGGAGGACTAGCTGATCTCGTTCCGATTCTTTCTCTCTTTCCTTGTTTATGACTTGCGTCATTCCAAGTAAGTAAACAGTCACTAATATATTTGGTTGTATTTATTTACTACGCCCACGGCTATGCATATAAAACTGAAATTATAAGCGCATCTTAGCATCCACAACAAATTTGCAGTTGTTTAGTAAACAAAACATAATTACGAATTTGGCAATGCATTCTCTGTTGAGAGTTGTCACACATTGGTGAGGGACAAGGTTTGCTATGTGCTTATATGATCTTGGGCTACTCCCCATATTACCAATTGGTTTTATGGTGGAACCTCAATTCATCATAGTATCAGAGCGGGTTGTCCTCGTGTGAAGCCAAATGGCCACACGTGCTCCACGTCACCCAGTTGTTGTCCACGTGTAGGCTTGAAAATTTACTACACGTGCGGCGGCGTGTTGAGAGTTGTCACACATTGGTGAGGGACAAGGTTTGCTATGTGCTTATATGGTCTTGGGCTACTCCCCATATTACCAATTGATTTTATGATGGAACCTCAATTCATCATTCTCTTCTTCTTGACACTCAGAAAATATTGGGAAAAGAAAAAATCCAAAGCCAAAGACATACTGTAGGCAATTAAGTTGCCTCCATCTCCACGGCCAAAACAACCACTGCACATGATGCTCTCACAAAACTTGTACTGCAAGAAACATGGCCCTGTTATGAAACTACGGTTGGAAAATTTAGGTCTAATTGCTATGTTAAATCACATAAAAATTTAAGAAATAAATCATGCAATTATATATAATGCATGCACATGAGTAACCAATGTTAAATGAACATGATATAACGGATTAGAAAAACCTAAAAAATACGATTGAGGCAAGTGTTGGACACTTTGTCCTTAAGACAAGTTTACGCCCCACTATGGTGCTCATGGTTGATCAGCGCATGTCTCTCAAGATATAACAACCACGTTCTTGTAATAGTAGCACTCCAAATCACAAGGCTCCATAAACCACGATTGTGTTGAAAACTCTCGCATATGGACTCCATGAGACTCTCTAATATTTAACGCACTCTATGTATGATTATATAAACAATGAAAAGTTATTTTGTGATTATAGGGGCTTCCCTATTTATAGAATGTGAGATATCTCTTTGGAAAGCATTCATGAAGAGTCAAAAGTTGCAACTTTTCATTTGAGTAGTCACATCTTTCTACCAAAAAGCCCTACTTCTAATTTCCATTTAATTAATAAATTTAATATAATAATAATATTATTAAATTTTCCAACAACTACAACTGGGTGATTATTTCATCATCAGAAGCAGCCCAAGAGGTGTTGAAGACGAACGAGGAGATCAGTTTCACACATAGATCGACCTCAAGTCAAGTGTATGTATATACTGCTCAAATAATCGCATATGACCACTAATTCAAGCATTGTGTTCTCCCCCTACATTCATTGGAGACAACTACGAAAGATATGGAACCTTATCGAAGTAGGATACCAAACTGGTCCTAAAATTCTTGACCTTATCGAAGTAGGATACCAAACTGGCCCTAAAATTCTTGAATTAATGCCTGCATTGCATACAAATTCGCAAAAGCTTGCATTCGTATCTTTCAGATTTTAGGCCAATTGCGATGTGTTCAGATTTAAGATAAAGGAGAAAAGAAACCACCACTTCAAAATACTCTTTACATATATATTTACTTGTTGTACAAGTAAGTACGATTAAGGTCCGCACACCCCTGTTTAATTATTTATGTCGCTTGATGCTCCTTTGATTTATTCAATCGAAGACTCGAAATAAACCTATGGGGAGAAAACAGGTGTGCAGTATTCACTTCCAATAACTAATTGCAACTTCATATTTTCAGGACATTTTCTCTGCTGCAGGCTGTGAGAGTTGACCAGCAACGAAATTGGCAATCTCAGAGCTGCTAAAAATCCCTAATTAATGGAGAAGTCACAATCGGAGGCACGACAACCGTCAAAAGGAAAGGACAAAATCGAAGAGCTTGAATACTTCTACTTGAAATTAGTCATCAAGGAAACTTTTCGATTACACCCTGCACATGCAGTCGGTCCTGTCATCCCAAGACTAGCAAGGGCCAAAGTCATCATCAATGCTTATGCAATAGGGAGAGATTCAAAATTTTGGGCTGATCATCCTGAAAAAGCTTTCAAAACCATGGACTTTAAAGGAAACAATTTTGAATTGCTTCCGTTTCCATTTGGTGCAGGCAGGAGACTCTGTCGAGGAATATCATTCGAACTGCCACTGCACACATTGAACTTGGATTTGCTCAAATATTTGTACCACCTCGACTGGAAACTTGCCAATAGGATGAAACTAGAAGCCCTCAATCATGATGACTGAGAATTTCGGAATAACAACTAGAAGAAGGACCAATCTGCATTTGGTCGTCACTACACTTTCCTTTCCGCAAATGAGATCCAGTAAACTCTAGTTTTGGTGCAGTCTTATTGAAGAAAAGGTGGTGAACTTCTAATCTAAGCTTATCCACCTTTTCTTCCATTAGAAGAACCAGAGTTGGACTGAAGCTTTCTTTTCTTTGTGGGATCTATTTCATCAAAGGATCGAAAAATATTTATGACATGTACCAAACGTCGGGGTAAAGCCCTTCATGTTAAGGTTCTTGAACATGAGGATTTATTGTTGATAAACAAAGAAATAATGTGGTATGAGTTCTCTATTTTGAGTTCTCTATTTACTTTGTATTGCTACTAGAGAAGAACAATTGAATCCCGAAAAGAAGGGGGAGGGGGAAGTCATTATACAACGGTCAATGCCATGGCCATTGCTGGTGCATCAGCTGCTGTTTCACTTACTGAAACTTCACCCGGGGACAGCAACAGCTTGGTATAGTGGAATTCAATTTGTAGCCGGTGATGGAGAGGTACTGATGTCATCAAACCCCTCTTAAGATCCGCGAGCAATCCCCTTATCGGGATAGCAGCAAGAAAGCTCTTAATATACTCTTTACAACAGTCTTTTCCTTTCCACACAATCTCCTCTTCTCTATCTCCGTCTTTCGAATCTTTCTGGCTCACTACAATTGCCCCTTCAGCTTTTGTTTCCTTGGAGTTGTTCAGTTGTAATTGATCGCTCTTTTTCTCATCTGATGTTTTAGTACCGCTTGGTAATCTTTGGATCACTGTGTCTTTGTCAAATTTGAGGATATAAGCGTGGTTGCAGCCTTCATACAGCCTCTCCCCCAACGTATCAATTATGTAAAAAGCATATTGCTCTACCCTTAGGACAAAGAAATGGTCATTCCAACTCACAATGTAGACTAACGGTTCGCTGTCCCATGCACATTCTGATGCAGAACGGCTGATCTCATCCCATATACTATCGAAGGACATGGCACCATCAAGGAAGTCGAAATCCCTATTTTCTAGTCCCTCGGGATGGAAGAATCCTACGAAAGATTTCTCCGGAACTAGAGAAAGAGGACGAACTTTAGATTGAACAATGGTGTCAAGATCAAAGTGCTTGTCAGGGAAATGCTCTATGTAGGCCTCGTTATTGCAGAGAGCTCTCCACTCTGATGATCCATCTCTAATCAGGCTGTCGAATTCAGACTTGATAGGCATCTCATCCTGGTTGGATTTCAACCAATCTGCAATGACTGCAACCAGGGCCGTGCACGCACTTTCTCCAGCAGCACGTTCACTCCTTTGATCAATTGAAGCAAAAAATACTTGGGTGTGAAGCTTCATATTTCCATCACGGCTTATCACTTCCTTTTGCTGCCAAGTTCCCACATAAAAACTATCATCCCCAAATTCAGATACTGAACCCTCTGTTTCATGAGACTTTTCAGGATAGAAAGAAGAAACAAAAGGTTTCAGAAAAAGGATACGAAAATAGCGAATACAAAAACTGGACATTTTCAAAAACAACAGGGAGAAGTTGAACATGTACCCCAAAACTGGACTCATCGGAGGAGCTAAGCTGCCTGCGATCAAAGTCAATATCATCGCCACCCTCTTCTCCATAATGTTTCTTCAGAAGAGGTTCCTCTTTGGCTTTTGGAGATCTGAAGCTCAATTTCCTCTTCCTCCAAGGTAGGATGCTTCCCATTGAACTCTGCCAGAAGGTTGGCCTGTGGACTGGTGCACTAGAATTCTCAACATGCAAGCCGCCTGCTAATTTATGGTTGCTATAGTGGATCCAAAAATCATCCTCATTGTCAATGTTAGTATTGGAGTAAAACAAGGCTCCAGCATAGTTTGCATATGCTATAGTTTCGTAGCTGATTGACCGCCTGACACTAGAATCGTCCTTACTGCACTCTGATTCCTCTCCAGCATCATCATCAAGTGAACTTGTGTCAAATGGATAATTGGACGAAGCATCCTCACTTCGATTGGAACTCCTGCTATCAGTGCCACCTTCCTCGCAGCATGCCTTGTTTGATTTACCAAATGAAACATAATTGGTTAGGATTTTCACCTTTCTCAGCCCTGCTTTAAGAGAAGAAAACTCGTCTTTTTGTGCGGAAATAGCTTCATCAGAATGCGGGGATCCCCGCATTGTCTCTGAGAGTTGTTGAGTGGCTCTCAGTTCCAATAATCTGAGAGAGATCTGTAATTATTGTGGAGGAACTTTGCATAAGATGAAATATTCAAATTCAGAAAAGAGAACTTGAGCACAACCCGAAAAGGTGACACAAGAAAACCAGATGAAGAATAAAATAGTCTAATGCACACATAGGCAGTAGTACATACAGACAGTGATGGGATAGTCTTTGAAACCCCAGTAGCGACATTAACAGGAATGTTGAGCCGGAATTCCTTTCCGACAGACGCTGCTAAAGCATATTCCGCGAGGTTCAGTGACGCAGTTCCAAAGACACTGACTCTGTTTCTCACTCCTTTGTTTTCAGCCTGATTCATTAAACCGAAAAAAAAAAAATTCACAAGATCGATGAGACCACAGTTCATGAGAAAACTTGACAAAAGATGGAAGCAATAAAATCAAAAACCGTAATTGGAAAATTAACCATTGAAAGAATGCTAAGTCTATGGAAACCGGTACGTATATGAGGTTCTCAATATTCAAATAATGTCTTTATAATTATGTTCCAATATTCTGGAGAAAACAAGTTCAAAACTTATAAGCATATTCTTATTTCAATTAGATTCTATTCTCTAAATTCAATTAACCCACAAAATACACATAAGGTAGCATAACAGGTTTGAACTAGTCTTGTATGTAAAGACGACGACTATTTGACAGAGAAGGAAGAAAGAAGTAAAATCAGATTACTACTTGTCAACTTGAATCGGCAGTGAAATCTTGAATCGGTACTTTGTCATGTTGGTTTGGTAACTAAAACGAATATTCTTGTATTGATCTTGTTGTGCCGCCTTCGCCTTCCTTTTTTAGATTGTTTTTTCTGGGATTGATGGATGGATAGTTTACTAAATCATTCTCAGCAAAGAAATGTAGGGTGCTTAGGACTCAATATGCAGGCTCAAATTTCATACAAAATAAGCAATTCTACGAATTCCCCTCTTCGTAAATTAGAGGAGATTAGAATATAATTCAAGTCAAAACCGAAGCGAAGAGAAATAAAACTTTCATTTCTTCTGTCACCAATAGTCAACCCATCAATCTAAAGTATATGGAGAAACAGAGAAACTGGAAAAAAAAAAATATCATCAATCCTCGTAACAAAAGCAAAAAAAAGTTGAGAGGAAGAGAGACTGACTGACATTGAAGAGCACTGTAAATGCAAGCTCCCATGGAAAAAACAGAGGCTCCCCCTCCTCCTTGTAACCCGAAAAGCGACAGACACTCGTAAACTCCTCATCCCACTCGACCGCCCCATCATCGCCAATTCCACCTTCTTTGGTGAAATTCCTCTTGACAGGAGGCGCAGAGCCGAGTCTCCAGGACTTCTTCTGACCCTTCCACTTAACCTCCACCACCAACGCTCTTCTCTCCTCCTCCACCTCGTCCTCCAATTCCAACCCCTGTAGCCTCCGCACAACAACCACTACAGTATATTTCTTGGTGGCAACCGCTGCTGCCGGCCATGGTGGCCACCTCATCATCTTCTTCATCACCATTGTCCTTGGATGTCAATATTACCAAACTCGGCTGATTAAAACTGAAATTTCAAGATATGGGTAATCAAGATTGAATTCAAATATCCGGTACTGGATCATTATAATTAGAATATAACCTGCCGTGCCGTTTGTAGAATGGACACAAAAACTTTTGAGAGAGAGAGAGAGAGAGAGAGAGATGCCTGTTTCCCGACGGCAGCAAAAAATACACATACATGACGCGCCTAAGAACCAACGTCTCTTTTTCTGTTTTTAGTTACAAGTGGAATTTGCAAACGGGTCCTTGCACTTGCGCATATTTCTACTCTCACCCTGTTATTATTTGTTTGCCTCCAATTTAGCTAATTCTTTTGCACTTGGTGGCATTCCTAGAATATCTGGATTCTAAATCTTTGGAGATTCTCTAAATCTGTAAGGATTCTCATAAAAATTGTTTCTTTATTTATTTATTTTTAATATAGGAGGTATCCAATTAGATATTGAGCATTCTTGTGAGTTCGTTTAAGGTTCCAAACATTGGTCGCTTCACTAGACCAACCCTTTAAGGTTAAAAACACAATCGTTAAAATTATTTCTCAAATTTCACAGGCTGCACCTTCATACACTATATATATAGGGTTGGGATCGGAAACATGCGCTTTGGACACATATTTTGACAACTATTTTGTGAGCTCCCCTTCATAAGGTATTTCAACGATTCGAACCGTCTATATTTTAATACATCATTCATAGAGCATCTTTAAAAAAAAATTAGACAAATTTAAAATCATTAAGACATTCTTTTTATAGTAAAGAAAATGAACTAATATGGTTCTATAAAAGAACATTAAATTTAATCCAATGGTCAATATTGGCAAGCATAATCTTTTAGAGAAGACCTAAAAGGTAGACTGTAGACGATTCAAATTGTTAAATATATTACGAAGTAAGTCGCACAAAAAGATGTGTGTCAAAATCGATGTCAATAGCATGTCTCCTAATCCTAAACCATACATATATTATATTTACTATTACTTTAACTCGCATTGGATCATCTCCAAATTAGATGTCAAATATGATTAAAAGACATTCAGGTGTTCTTTAATGGATATTTCAAATATGATGTGGCACTTGAGTTATTTGACTCCTTGCTTTCTAGCTGTTTTGTTTTGTTTTTGTTTTTTTTAACAGCAAACAAAGACAACAACAACAACAACAACAACAAAGCCTTTTCCCACTAAGTGGGGTCGGCTATATGAATCCTAGAACGCCATTGCGCTCGGTTTTGTGTCATGTCCTCCGTTAGATCCAAGTACTCAAGTCTTTTCTTAGGGTCTCTTCCAAAGTTTTCCTAAGTCTTCCTCTACCCCTTCGGCCCTGAACCTTTGTCCCGTAGTCACATTTTCGAACCGGAGCGTCAGTAGGCCTTCTTTGCACATGTCCAAACCACCGGAACTGATTTTCTCTCATATTTCCTTCAATTTTGGCTACTCCTACTTTACCTCGGATATCCTCATTCCCAATCTTATCCTTTATCATGTGCCCATACATCCCAAGAAGCATCCTCATCTCCGCTACACCCATTTTGTGTACGTGTTGATGCTTCACCGCCCAACATTCTGTGCCATACAACATCGCTGGCCTTATTGCCGTCCTATAAAATTTTCCCTTGAGCTTCAGTGGCCTACGACGGTCACACAACACGCCAGATGCACTCTTACACTTCATCCATCCAGATTGTATTCTATGGTTGAGATCTCCATCTAATTCTCCGTTCTCTTGCAAGATAGATCCTAGATAGCGAAAACGGTCACTTTTTGTGATCTTCGCTAGATTGCTCCGGTCATTAGTGTGGATAAGTATATAAATGGATAGAGATAGGAAAGCAACCACAAGATGTACGTGGTTCACCCAGATTGGCTACGTCCACGGAATAGAGGAGTTCTCATTAATTGTGAAAGGTTTACACAAGTACATAGGTTCAAGCTCTCCTTTAGTGAGTACAAGTGAATGATTTAGTACAAATGACATTAGGAAATATTGTGGGAGAATGATCTCGTAACCACGAAACTTCTAAGTACCGGAGTGTGGTATCGTCTTGACTTGCCTTATCTGTCTCATAGGTAGATGTGGCATCTTCTCTGGAAGTACTCTTCCTCCATCCAGGGGTGGTATCTGTAACTGGTGGAGATGCACTAGGTAATGTATCAATTTCACTTGAAGCTTACTTGTAGTTTCAGGCTTGGTCAAGCGCGATACAAACCATGTAGTAGGAGTCCCCCAAGTCGCCGGGCTAGGGGATCTGCTGAAAGAGGTGACAGACAAGGTAAGCAATCAGAGCTCCGACTGATTGTTCACATTCTCCCTATCTTGCAGGCAGCATGAAGGATAAAGAGAAGAAAAATGAGAAGAGATGATATGGGATACTTTTGCTTTTGAAGAAGTAACTTTCCACAGGCTTATTCTTGAACCGGGCTGGAGGGTTTTCTGGTTTCCTCCAGAGTATAAGGCCGACTGAAGAATTTGAGGGTCAAAACAAGTCCATCAAATCTAGAGTACGTTCGACCCTGCTGATATGGGATACTTTTTCTTTTGACAGAGTAGTGGATGTATCGGCACGTGTGCTGTTACGCTTGTCTCCACATGCTTCCTTGTATCCTTCTCACTTGCCATATCTGTTCCTCAGGCAGATGCGATATCTTCCCTGGAAGCATAAGATGTTGAAGATGAGTACTCGAGAGCAATGCCAGGTAAGTAATCAGGTAAGGGGTTCCAGGCAGTCAGTTCCTGGCTGGAAGCTTGATTCCAAGTGCTGACTGATTGCTCTCTTTCTCCTTGTCTTGCAGGTAAGAACAAGGCCAAAGGAAAAGACAGGGAAAAAGCATGATATGGGATACTCTTGCTTTTAACCCTGATGATATGAGATATTCTTGCTCTAGTATAGCTTGTTTACAGAGGTATTATAGGGGGGAAAGAAAGCTGAATATTTCGAAAGGCTTCGTTGGGAGTGCCCTCTCAGATAAGAGAAAGGGTTGAGCATTTTTACAGGTCTGCCTGTCCGTTAGGGATGGAGGTCGACATATATAGGAGTCTCCCTAACATCAACTAATAATGCTATTCCTTTACCCTGCTTGGTCATAGCACGGTAGTGGGAGCTGCCAGCTTCACATGTTTTAACTCTGTCAGAGCACTTTGAAAAAGTGGTCTGTGGTATCTGGAAAGCTGATGTTGCGTGTGAAGATTACAGACAAGCTTTATCCAAGGAGATCCAGCTCTTGAAGTTGGGAAAGTGGTGCCTCTTCGGTTTTCGAACAAGCAATCCTGTCGGGGATCTGGCTCTCGAGATTCGGAGAACGATGCCTCTTCGATTTTTGAGAAAGCAATCATGCTGGAGGTCTGGCTCTCGAGATTCGGAGAGCGGTGTCTCTTCGATTTTTGAGAAAGTAATCATGTTGGGAGTCTGGCTCTCGAGATTCGGAGGGCGGTGCCTCTTCGATTTTGGAGCAAGCAATCTTGTTGGGAGTGTTTTCTCGAATGTGAGTAAAGGTTGGGCATGTTTGCTAGTTTACCTTGCCACGAAGCACAGAGGTTGACACACAGGGACTTTCCAATTATCCAGCAGTGGTACTGTTCCTTTACCCTCTCTTCGATTTTTGAGAAAGTAATCATGTTGGGAGTCTGGCTCTCGAGATTCGGAGGGCGGTGCCTCTTCGATTTTGGAGCAAGCAATCTTGTTGGGAGTGTTTTCTCGAATGTGAGTAAAGGTTGGGCATGTTTGCTAGTCTACCTTGCCACGAAGCACAAAGGTTGACACACAGGGACTTTCCAATTATCCAGCAGTGGTACTGTTCCTTTACCCTCTCTTCGATTTTTGAGAAAGTAATCATGTTGGGAGTCTGGCTCTCGAGATTCGGAGGGCGGTGCCTCTTCGATTTTGGAGCAAGCAATCCTGTTGGGAGTGTTTTCTCGAATGTGAGTAAAGGTTGGGCATGTTTGCTAGTCTACCTTGCCACGAAGCACAGAGGTTGACACACCGGGACTTTCCAATTATCCAGCAGTGGTACTGTTCCTTTACCCTTGTGGGTAATAATATAGTAGCTAGACCTTCAAAATTTATGTGTCTAAACTTTGTTAGTGTTGTTTCTTTGCAATTCTTTTACCCTTCTTGGTCAGAGTGATGTAGCGGGAGCTGCAAGCTTCACGTGTCTCAACTTTGTCAGAGAACTTTGGCAAAGTTATCTGTGGTACCCATGAGTTACTGTTGCGTGTGGGAAGTGGGTGATTGAACAGTACGATTCATGTGCTTTCTACTTCGCCAGAAATTTTCGACAGAATGCCCATAATTTCCGCAAAGCTGAGTGTGCGTGTGACAGGTGCTGACAAGGCTGGAAAAGTAGGTGCCTCTTCGATTTCTGAGATCGGCCCTCGTGGTCTCTTAGCAGCCCAGCTTTTGAGAAAGCAAGCCTCTTTGATTTCTGAGATCGGCCTTCGTGGTATTTGAGCAGCCCAGCTTTTGAGAAAGCAAACGCCTCTTCGGTTTCTGAGATCGACCCTTGTGGTCTATGAGCAGCCCAGCTTTTGAGAAAGCAAACGCCTCTTCGATTTCTGAGCATGCGCCTCTTCGATTTCTGAAGCTTCGTCGAGTGCAGATTTTTATAAGGGCTGACATTAAGTTCCAAAGCACACTTGAATATCCACCAGTAGAAGCTCCATTCTTGCACTTCTAAGATCTTGATTTGTCCGACCTCTTCTCTCTTCAGCACCTTTGAAAATGTCTGGCCTCTCCGACCGTTGTTTTGACTTGAACCTTGTTGAAGAGGCAGCCCCGCCTTCTCCAGACAACATATGGCGCCCATCCTTCGTCTCCCCTACTGGTCCTCTTACCGTTGGGGATTCCGTGATGAAGAATGATATGACCGCTGCGGTAGTGGCCAGGAACCTTCTCACTCCCAAAGATAACAGACTACTTTCCAAACGGTCTGATGAGTTGGCTGTTAAGGATTCTCTGGCTCTCAGTGTTCAGTGTGCAGGTTCTGTGTCTAATATGGCCCAACGCCTATTTGCTCGAACCCGCCAAGTTGAATCATTGGCGGCTGAAGTGATGAGTCTCAAACAGGAGATTAGAGGGCTCAAGCATGAGAATAAACAGTTACACCGGCTCGCACATGACTATGCTACAAACATGAAGAGGAAGCTTGACCAGATGAAGGAATCTGATGGTCAGGTTTTACTTGATCATCAGAGATTTGTGGGTTTGTTCCAAAGGCATTTATTGCCTTCGTCTTCTGGGGCTGTACCGCGTAATGAAGCTCCAAATGATCAACCTCTGATGCCTCCTCCTTCTAGGGTTTTGTCCAGTACTGAGGCTCCGAATGATCCCCCTCCGGTGCCTTCTCTTTCTGGGGCTCTACCGACTGCTGAGATTTCTCCTAAGCAACCTTTGTGAATGCTCCCTCTTGTTTGTTTATTTTGACTCAAGTATATGTACATATTTGTAACTTATCGGGGATATCAATAAATAAGCTTTCCTTCATTTCAACGTATTGTGTTAAATACACCAAAGCCTTCTTCGCTAAGTTCTTTGAATTTTCTTTTGTTGAAGCTTGTATGTTGAAGCTTTGTGAGTGGAGCATGTAGGTTGAGGTAGTGTTCCCTTAATTTCCCGAGTGAGGAAAACTTCTCGGTTGGAGACTTGGAAAATCCAAGTCACTGAGTGGGATCGGCTATATGAATCTTAGAACGCCATTGTGTTCTGTCCTGTGTCATGTCCTCCGTTAGATCCAAGTACTCTAAGTCTTTTCTTAGGGTCTCTTCCAAAGTTTTCCTAGGTCTTCCTCTACCCCTTCGGCCCTGAACCTCTGTCCTATAGTCGCATCTTCTAATCGGAGCGTCAGTAGGCCTTCTTTGCACATGTCCAAACCACCGTAACCGATTTTCTCTCATCTTTCCTTCAATTTCGGCTACTCCTACTTTACCCCGGATATCCTCATTCCTAATCTTATCCTTTCTCGTGTGCCCACACATCCAACGAAGCATCCTCATCTCCGCTACACCCATTTTGTGTACGTGTTGATGCTTCACCGCCCAACATTCTGTGCCATACAGCATCGCCGGCCTTATTGCCGTCCTATAAAATTTTTCCTTGAGCTTCAGTGGCATACGGCGGTCACATAACACGCCGGATGCACTCTTCCACTTCATCCATCCAGCTTGTATTCTATGGTTGAGATCTCCATCTAATTCTCCGTTCTTTTGCAAGATAGATCCTAGGTAACGAAAACGGTCGCTCTTTGGTATTTCTTGATCTCCGATCCTCACCTCTAACTCGTTTTGGCCTCCATTTGCACTGAACTTGCACTCCATATATTTTGTCTTTGATCGGCTTAGGCGAAGACCTTTAGATTCCAACACTTCTCTCTAAAGGTTAAGCTTTGCATTTACCCCTTCCTGAGTTTCATCTATCAACACTATATCGTCTGCGAAAAGCATACACCAAGGAATATCATCTTGAATATGTCCTGTTAACTCATCCATTACCAACGCAAAAAGGTAAGGACTTAAGGATGAGCCTTGATGTAATCCTACAGTTATGGGAAAGCTTTCGGTTTGTCCTTCATGAGTTCTTACGGCAGTCTTTGCTCCTTCATACATATCCTGTATAGCTTGGATATATGCTACTCGTACTCCTTTCTTCTCTAAAATCCTCCAAAGAATGTCTCTTGGGACCCTATCATACGCTTTTTCCAAATCTATAAAGACCATGTGTAAATCCTTTTTCCCATCTCTATATCTTTCCATCAATCTTCGTAAGAGATAGATTGCCTCCATGGTTGAGCGCCCTGGTATGAACCGGAATTTGTTGTCCGAAACCCGTGTCTCTTGCCTCAATCTATGCTCAATGACTCTCTCCCAAAGCTTCATTGTATGGCTCATTAGCTTAATACCCCTATAGTTCATGCAATTTTGTACATCGTCCTTATTCTTGTAGATAGGCACCAAAGTGCTCATTCGCCACTCATTTGGCATCTTTTTCGTTTTCAAAATCCTATTGAAAAGGTCAGTGAGCCATGTTATACCTGTCTCTCCCAAAACTTTCCACACTTCGATTGGTATATCGTCTGGGCCTACTGCTTTTCTATGCTTCATCTTCTTCAAAGCTACAACGACTTCTTTCTTCCGGATTCTACGATAAAAAGAGTAGTTTCTACACTCTTCTGAGTTACTCAACTCCCCTAAAGAAGCACTCCTTTCATGTCCTTCATTGAAAAGATTATGAAAATAACCTTTCCATCTGTCTTTAACCATGTTCTCTGTAGCAAGAACCTTTCCATCCTCATCCTTGATGCACCTCACTTGGTTTAGGTCCCTTGTCTTCTTTTCCCTTGCTCTAGCTAGTTTATAGATATCCAACTCTCCTTCTTTGGTATCTAGTCGCTTATACATATCGTCATAAGCCGCTAACTTAGCTTCTCTCACAGCTTTCTTCGCCTCTTGCTTCGCTTTTCTATACCTTTCACCATTTTCATCGGTCCTATCCTTGTATAAGACTTTACAACATTCCTTCTTAGCCTTCACCTTTGTTTGTACCTCCTCATTCCACCACCAAGATTCCTTTTGGTGTGGGGCAAAGCCCTTGGACTCTCCTAATACCTCTTTTGCTACTTTTCGGATACAACTAGCCATGGAATCCCACATTTGGTTAGCTTCCCCCTCTCTATCCCACACACACTGGGTGATTACTTTCTCTTTGAAAATGGCTTGTTTTTCTTCTTTTAGATTCCACCATCTAGTCCTTGGGCACTTCCAAGTCTTGTTCTTTTTTCTCACTCTTTTGATATGTACATCCATCACCAACAAGCGATGTTGATTAGCCACGCTCTCTCCTGGTATAACTTTGCAATCCTTACAAGTTATACGATCCCCTTTCCTCATTAGAAGAAAATCTATTTGTGTTTTTGACGACCCACTCTTGTAGGTGATCACATGTTCTTCTCTCTTCTTAAAGAAGGTGTTGGCTAAGAAGAGATCATATGCCATTGCAAAATCCAAGATAGCTTCCCCATTCTCGTTTCTCTCCCCAAAACCATGGCCACCATGAAAACCTCCATAGTTGCCTGTCTCCCTGCCCACGTGTCCATTTAAATCTCCTCCTATAAATAACTTCTCCGTCTGAGCAATTCCTTGCACCAAGTCTCCAAGGTCTTCCCAAAATTTCTCCTTCGAACTCGTATCCAACCCTACTTGAGGTGCGTACGCACTAATCACATTGATAAGTTCTTGTCCTATTACAATCTTGATTGCCATGATTCTATCTCCTACCCTCTTGACATCTACAACATCTTGTGTCAAGGTCTTGTCCATGATGATGCTAACACCGTTTCTCGTTCTATTTGTGCCCGAATACCATAGTTTAAACCCTGAGTTTTCTAGATCCTTTGCCTTACGACCAACCCACTTAGTTTCTTGTAGGCACATAATATTTATCCTTCTCCTCACCATAACTTCTACTACTTCCATAGATTTTCCCGTCAAGGTTCCTATATTCCACGTTCCTAAACGCATTTTGCTCTCTTGAACTCTACCCTTCTGTCCTAGCTTCTTTACCCTTCCCCGTCTAATAGGATCAAAGTACTTCTTTTGTGTGTCCCGTGTAAAGTTGATAGGAGCATATGCTCCCAAACAACTTTGAGTGGAGTCGTTCGAAAAGAAGTTTCTATAGCCCCCTTGCTCATTTAACACTGCATCCGGGTGCCGATGGAGATACAGCGACCCTTGCTCACTTATCACTGTGCTCGGGCCACACAGCGCGCCACTTACGGGTGACGCCCTAGCTTTAGCGCGATTTCGTTCTGGATTCATTTTCATAAGGATTCGACGTGATCATGGAGTGCCGGCTGTCGACTACCTGACGCCCTCCCCCTCCTCCTTTATCCGGGCTTGGGACCGGCAATGTAAGATAAACTTACACGGCGGAGTTTTTTAACAGCAAACAAAGGAGTCAAATATTTTTAATTTAATTTTTTAATTCATGTTCTCATTAATAACCAATAGAATAAAAACTAAAATTAATTTTGATTATTTTTAATTTGTTAATGTAACTCTGGGCCAATAAAATAATAAAATACATATTTGACGCATTGTAAAAAAAGGGATTTAGCACTTATATTCAATTTATCACATCAGCCATCAAATATAATTTTGACCTATTATTTTTGACATCTCATTTGAAAATGCTTTTAAATACATTTAAAAATGAAGTGGGTATGAATAAAGGAACAAAAAAAACTAATGAAAAAAAATTAAAAACTTTGAGTTTTAACAATAAGAACAAAATAAAGGATAAAATAAATAGTACCAGATTGACTTTTTAGTGTAAGAATATGATTTTTCGTTAAAATAAATAGTAAAAGAAACTTTTTAATAAAGTTCTAAAAAAAAAAAAAAAATAAATAAATAAAGAGACAAAACAGAAGCGGGCCCCACTTCATGTCCTATCAACCTTTTAACAACGACGATCCTCGTATTTACGCACCCTGTTTTACCTTGCACTCACCGTTTAAATATTTTAATATTTGTTTGCTCCTCCATCTCTGTGTCATCGAAAAAGAGTAAACAAATAGTAAAAATTGAAAAAGTGTGTGAAGGGGAAATTAGGGAGCATGAAAATCACCACCCAAATAAAAACATTTTAGAAAATATGACTTAGGTACCACCACAATACAAATCAAGAGAATTGTTCCCACAAAAAAAAAAAACACTAAAAATTTTATTTCTGAACAGGTCTCACCAAAATACTTAATCAACTGACAATCACCACAATACTAATCAACTGACAAACATGGTGGCAACGACATATGCAAATGCAAACAAACATGAATTAGATTCTGAACAAGGGAAAATGAATTTGATACAGTTATAACATATATATTAGCAGGTCCCGTACAAAACTAGCGCCGAAGAACTTGATCTGTACTAATTAAACCGTAAATGGACAATTAGCGTTGAGATCGAACCAGCACTGAAACTGCTAGAATCCACTTCCGTCTTTCTTTCCTAAGCAAACATTTGTCTTGGTCTCCTAATGAAACTAAGAATCCTTAACCTTCTTGTTTTCATTAATGAATGTTCCCACTGATTTGAACCATCGCAAAAGATTACGATGATCTTTGACATAAAGCCATGCTCGAAGAAATGGAAAGAGACTTTCACTCACACCCCGCTCTTCTAGGTAATTGTGGAATGCATCCCTCATTGTTTCATCAAGATCTCTGTCAGTTGGAGAACAATTCAACCCAAATATACATCAGTTTTTCATGCATAAAACAGAGCACACGACAGATTTAATTTCTAAAAAGCCAAAAAAAAAGTTTACAAAAAAGAAGAAAGAAATTCAGCAACTCAGACCCATTACAGAGCAGCAAGGAGGGATACATCATTTCCAGCAAAATCATATGGCAATGACACACTACCAGAAGTATATAAACAATATAATAAGTTAGAATCGTTGGAGCAAAAGCATATGGCAATGACACTACCAAAAGTATATAAACAATATAATAGGTTAGAATCGTTGGAGCAAAAGCATATGGCAATGACACACTATCAAAAGTATATAAACGATATAATATAGGTTAGAATAGTTGGATACTAATCTACAATGAAAGAAGTTGTTAAACATATATGCTTAGGGAAATGATTTTCACGCACCCTTATTTTTTCTTGCCACTGGACTGAACAAAACAAATGAGAATCAAGGGCTAAATCACTTCCAATATGCTTAAGGACTAAACTTGAGCTGATATGCTTAAGGACTAAGCTTGAGCCGATATGCTTAAGGACTAAGCTTGAGCCGATATGCTTAAGGACTAAACTTGAGCCAATATAACTTTCAACATGAATTACAACCAGAGACAACAACTATCCACTCACAAAAATATAGTCATCGTTGAGCTAGAGATGTTTCCAAGATCAGCAATATTAATGTATTAATAACAGATTTAATATATTCTTGTTTATTTTGTTGAGAAAACAAAATTTATGTATTCTATACACTGATTATTGAAATGAATAAATCTATGATATTCTCTTGTTCTATTTTATTTCTTTTTTATTCTTTCAGTGTATCTATCTATATCAAATTTCAATGGTCACAGTTTTTAACTTATAGATACTACTTCGTATCCAAAACTTTCGCTTCTCAATTAAAAGGGAATAGAGGAAAGGAGATTCACAGACAGAATCAAAAAGTCATCCTGCCCAGTGTGGAAGGAAAGCATATCTATATTTCAAAATTAGCATCGATAGCAGGTGGGCTGCTTTTACAGAACATAACCAAAAGAGATGGCTTCTCTTGAGTATGCATACATAACATCCAAATGGACATTTGTTTCTTTCTGGAAAAAGAAAGGGAAATTAAAAGTAAGCTCGCTAGCAAGCAACACCAAAATAGTTCGTTCTTGCTGGGAACTTAAACCTGCTTCTGTAAATATCGCTTACATAAATTTCTACATGCATTAATTACAGGTCCAGTTGGTCTTCTTATTAGGCAGCTACCACATAATTGAAAAGCATTGTCGTTATAAAGGCTACTGAATACACAATTTTATGCTTTTTTTTAAGCAAAGCCACATCCACATCCTATCAAACAAAAGATATAGAACAAGAAACCCAAGTACTTGAGTAAGATTCTTACAAAGTCTGGCTCCTAGTTCCATTTTATGCCAAGTTCAAGCATGTAAGGTTGATAATTCCGGCCCCGATTAGAAACTAATCATGTCAACAAATGTATATTCTATCAACTTATCATTCAAATATCACAATTTCTCTTAAATACCATGAGACGGAAGACCATTCATTGAGACTAACCTAATCACCCGATTAATTAAAAATCCCAAACTTGCTAGCAAAAGAACATTACCCACAACAAAATTGTAGTTACTCTCGGGTTTTTAAGACAATTTGCCTCGTTTGTTTCTCTTTTATACTCAAATGCAACCACAAACAATGACATATATTGCAAATTGTACCAAAACCCCAAACCCTAAACCTAACTAGCATATTGCCAATTTTTATTTTATTAAAAAAGAGGAGGAAGGAGAAGAGATCTTACTCAAAAACAGGGCCATTATACGTGGAAAGAACATCACGAGAGCTCGATAAATCGGCGATTTTGCGCAATGAGACAGAGTGAATTCCCAAAGCATCCGGATACAGGGCACAAAGAAAATGTAGAGACTCCTTCTGCCCGGGCTTTGAAACATCGAGGTGTAGGAACAACTGGTTCGTGTCATCGGCATCGTCGTCTTCTCCGCCATCGCCAGGAATAATATTTTCCATTCGCATCACCGATATGGTGATCTCCTCCCGGCCGAAAATCCGCTTGAGAGCGGGGCCGTTGCCGTCGAGCGAGCCCTGGACGACTGTGAAGGGCGAGGGAGGGTTGATTTTTGGGGGAGGGTTCATTTTCTGGACATCGAGATAGTGTTCCTTGAGGGAGCGCAGGATAACGGAGTCGACGGCGGCGGAGGGGGATGCGGTGGTTGAGTGGGGGCGTGCTATCGTGCGCCACGGGTGGTGAAGTGCGCCGAAGCGTGTTGCTGCTGCTGTTGCTATGGCTTTCCTCCACATTTTGGTCTGTGATTTCGGCAGCGCTCCCACCGTGGCGGTGCCGGCTTCTTCTTCTCCTAAACCCTTAAGCGGCTTTTCTCCAAAGTTTGAAACCCTTTGCCCTTCCTTTTCTTTACAGTGAAATAGAATTACATAAATGCCCTTCTAATAAACAGTTTCACTTTATTACTCTCTGAATTTTTATAATTAATCAATTTTCACATTGAACTTTTAATTTTAGCCAATTATTTCCTAAACTTTTATAAATAATCAATTTTCCTACTAACATTAGATTTTAAAAAATTTCATTCAATTTTCCATCCATTTTGATTACGTGGACAACACATGACAACCGTATGGGGGCAAAAAGAAAGGAAAATTGGATGAAGAATTTAAAATCTAATGCTAGTGGGGGAGATTGGCTATTTAAAAAATTTAGGGAGTTCAGGAGGAAAATTGACTAGTTACAAAAGTTCAGAGAATAATTAATTAAAATTAAAGTTTATAAAAGAAAATTAGCAGCTCTATACAAGTTCATGAGGTAAGCCAACAAATACCTCTAAAATAAAAAACGCATGACTTGCAAAAGAAATTGTTTGGTTAATAAAACGCCAGCGCATATTTGGAGCCCAACATGAGCTCCAATTTTCCTTCAAAACCCGTTTGGACAAGAAAAAACTCCAGAGGTGGCTTTGAAGTAAGATCCTTGCATTGACCCTTGGCTGAACCCGAACTGCCGTGCCGTTGCTGGATGGTTCCGATTTTGATTCGATGGTAGACGAGATGAAAAGAAAGGAGCACTTCAAATGATGACCTACATATAAGCATTGAGGTTATCTCTAATAAGTTATTATGTCAGTTTATGATCTGTTTTTAGCAGATAGGATGACTCAGAAACGCTTTTGGTTACATTAGGATTTGTTTACCAGCTAGATAGCAATGATTCAACACTTAGCTTGGGTTTGGATGTACCACAGAACATATGCTATCAACAAATGATTGCGTTATCTCTAACTAGCCTCTCCACACACGTCCATTAATGCGAGTCGAAGTTGTGTGCGTTTTGATTGCTGCGAATGTTTTTAATCAAACTGCTCTCCAGTTTAGTGTTCATCTGGTTTTTGTGTTTCTTTGAACTAGTGTGATCTGCCACCTGATTCACAGTCGCCATTGTACTGTCTGGGAGAGTTGCCCAATGCTTTCCAGATGAACTATTTTGTTCTGTAGAGAAATAGTTTTAGCAAAAAGCTTTTCCTTCCCCAATTTCCAAGTGTTTGGAAGAAAAATGGCAACAGAAATACATTTCTGCTTGCTTGGTCACTTTGCTATTTGTTTGAAACTTGGAATATGTTACAAATGGAAACACATTGATAAGTTAATAACTTAATATTGCAGGTTATGGTGTGTTTGGACGAGGGTTTTGCAAGTAAAAGGGATTTCAAATATCTCTGTCTAATGCCTAGGTTGTGGGGGTGTTTCTTACAAATTTAGTCTCTTTTTTTAAGATACTTGGTAAACCCCTTATTCCAAACACAACATCAACGTTAGAAGAGGTCTTAAATTCTCATCTTGACTCTCCTAATGATAAAATAGGGTATATGGCCGGCTGAAAAATTACATGATTGTTTTGTTATTATTATTACAAGTGACTTTCTATGTTAAAGGGAAGCGGGGATGGATTGAACTCAAGATGTAGTGGAAAAATTGGATGCAAAAAGTGAATGTGGAGTGAGATGCCACACCAGGCAGCACGCCGAGGTTAGGCATATCTTGGTCTGCAGGGCTGGGGTTAGACCCAACCCCAATCTGAACATCAATTTTATATTAGCTACCCAACTATGGTGGATGGGGAAACCCTACTATCCCGAGGGCTTAAGGGCACACTTTGTGCGATTTCACCCAAGGTGAACAGACCAAGACCTGATAAACTAGTCTCCCACAAGAACAAGGATGTTCCATCCTTCTCCGCTCAGGATGTTCATTCCTAGTCCTATATAGATACTTGAGCAGCAACCTAGTTCTAGTTTGATTAGTAGTTTGTTTCCGATACTGCTTGTAATTGAACTTTCTGTATTCTACTACATGTCTACTTTGTAATGCTATATATATCAATACTAATTGGCTCACTCAGATCATTGAGTTGAGTTTCAGAAATCAAATCTTTCATGGTATCACGAGCCAGCGTCTTACGACAACGGTTCATTGTTTAATTTTTTATTTTTTTTCTCTCTCCGTTCTCTTCCCAGTATGGCGTCCTCTTCTTCTACCTTTACTGCTGCTGCTCCCTCAGTTACGAATTTTCTTACCATAAAACTTGATCGCAACAACTATCCCCTATGGCGTGCTCAGTTTCTTCCCTTGCTGCGCAGCCGCAACCTTCTCTCCTTTGTTACTGGTGAACATAAATGCCCTTCTGCTTTTCTTTCTGATGACAAAGGTACCATTACCGACACCGTTAATCCGTCGTATCTTGACTGGATCCAAACTGATCAGATGATCCTATCTTGGATTACTAGTTCTCTTACTCCCAAGGTCCTTGCTACTATTGTCAACAAAACTGATTCGGCCTCTGCTTGGTCGTCTCTTCAGGAACGCTATGCCTCTACCTCTCAGAACCGTATTATTCAAATGCGGACAGAATTGATGAATACCTCCCGTGGTGATCTCTCTATTGCCGACTATCTCGACAGGGTGAATATTCTTGCCGACAACCTTGCCCTCTCTGGAGCCCCAGTTTCTGAGTCAGACTTGGTTGCCATTATTATGAGTAAGGTTGGTCCTCAGTTTGAGACCACCGTTGCTTCTGCCCAAGCCCGTGATACTCCCATCACTTACACTGCCTTGGAATCTTTACTTCTTAGCGCCGAACAACGTCACACTGCTTTCTCTCTTCCCTCTGACGTCGGTACTTCTGCGTTTGCTGCTGTGCGTGGTGGCTGTGGTACATCTCACGGCCGTGGCGGTACGTTTCGGGGTGGCCGTGGTGGCGGCTACGCTCGTGGTTCTGGTTCCTTTCGCAACTACAATGGTGATTTTTCCTATTCTTCTTCGCCAGCCGCATTCTCACGTGGACAGCTTGCTTCCTCCAATGGCATCCTCGGCCCTCCTCCTGCTTCAGGTGGCTTCTCTCATGCACCTGCGTTCTCCCCATCTGGTCGTATTCAGTGCCAGATTTGTCAGCGTTCTGGTCACTCCGCTATTGATTGTTACAATCGTCTCAACATGTCCTATGAAGGCAGGGTTTCTTCGTCTCGTCTTCAGGCTTATGCGGCTGCACCTCAGTCTCGTGGTGTACCTCCTGCTCCTCCTGCCTCGCCTGGTCACCCATGGCTCTTTGACTCTGGCGCCAATTCCCACATAACCAATGATGTGGGTCAGCTTTCTAATCCTCGTGAGTATCATGGAACTGATCAAATTCGTGGTGTTCATGGTGGTTCAGGTTTGCACATCTCCAAAATTGGTGATTCGTTTCTTCACACTAAACTAGCTTCTTTTCGGTTACGGAATACTCTCTACTGCCCTCATGCTTCCACTAATATCATCTCTTTAAATCGTTTTGCTGCTGATAATGACTGTTTCTTTACTATCCACCCTCGTTTTTATCGTGTGCAGGATTCGCGGACGGGGAAGATCCTTTTCCAAGGCCCAAGTAACAATGGACTCTATCCTTCCCATTCCTCTCATCAACCTTCTGGTGTTTTTGCTTGTGTTGGTGAACGTGTCTCGGATGCCTTGTGGCATTCTAGGTTAGGTCATGTTTCGTTTTCCATTTTACAACATTTAGTGTCTGCAAATAAATTGCCAATTAAAGGCTCAGTTTCTAGTAAGTTTTGTCAATTTTTGTCCTTTGGGTAAAAGTCATAAATTGCCTTTTTCTTTATCTTCTTCCATGGCTTCTTCACCTTTAGAATTAATTCACTGTGATGTTTGGATGTCTCCCTCTCTCTCCATTTCTGGTTATAAGTATTATGTGATTTTTGTGGACGATTATTCTCGTTATACTTGGTTGTATCCACTCCGATTAAAATCTGATGTTTTCTCTACTTTCGTCACTTTTAAAAACCTCGTTGAAAACATGTTCAGTGTTAAGATTAAAGCTTTCCAAACGGATGGTGGCGGTGAATTTGTTAATCATAGTTTTCGAACATTCTTAAATCACCATGGCATCTTACATCGTCTTACCTGCCCTCATCATCCGGAACAAAATGGTGTGGCGGAACGTAAACACCGCCACATCGTTGAAACTGGCCTTACTCTCTTAGCTCAATCCGGTCTGTCTACTCCCTTTTGGACCGAATCCTTTCATACTTCCAATTACATTATTAACCGTTTACCCACTCGCCTTTTACACAATATCTCCCCGTTTGAAAAACTGTTTCACAAACCTCCTCAATATCAGTTTTTTAAAGTTTTTGGGTGTGCCTGTTTTCCGTATTTACGTCCTTATAATACTAACAAACTGCAATTTCGTTCCAAACGCTGTGTTTTCTTGGGTTATTCTTTAAACCATCTTGGTTATCGCTGCTTAGATCCTTCTACAGGTCGTGTCTTTCTGTCTCGCCATGTCGTGTTTGATGAGCACTCCTTTCCATATAAAGAGTCCATTGTTCCATCGCCTTCATCACTTTCCTCGTCTGCGGATCCAGTACTCACCATCGGACCATCACCATCTCCTAGTGCCCCCACGCCCTCCATCCCGCAGCCTCCATCTTCCATTCCCTCAACCCTACCATCACCCTCTACCCAACGCCCCCTTCAAGTTTATACTCGTAGGCCCTCTCGCCCTACCCGTTTCCCGCCGCACACATCTGCCTCTCCTTTATCCCCCACAACTTCTTCCCCCTAGCCTGCTTTCCCCATAACTCCTACCCCTCCGTCAGCCCTTGGAGCAAACCTACCACCTGTTGCCCCCGCTGCATCCGTTTCATCTACTCCCGAGGAAAGTGATCTGTCTCACTCCATGGTTACTCGCAGCAAAGTTGGTGTTCGAAAACCTAATCCCAAATATGCTTTTGTTACTACTGTTTCTGATGATTTGGTTGAGCCTACCTGTTTTAGTCAGGCACACAAACACACTGAATGGTGCAAAGCCATGGCTGACGAGTTTACTGCATTACAACACAATGGTACCTGGACCTTGGTCCCATTCCACCACACTATGAACGTTCTCCCCAACAAATGGGTCTACAAAATCAAGCGGCGCTCTGATGGTTCCATCGAACGATACAAAGCACGGTTAGTCGCCAATGGGTTTCATCAACAAGCAGATTTGGACTATGGTGAGACGTTCAGCCCCGTCGTCAATCATGCCACCATTCGGTTGATTTTTTCCATTGCTATTCACTACAATTGGCCGCTTCGGCAACTCGATGTCCAAAACGCTTTCCTTCATGGTTCTCTAAATGAAGATGTCTATATGCGCCAACCGCCAGGTTTTGTTGATTCTCAACGTCCCACTCATGTGTGCAAATTACAACGGTCTCTATATGGCCTTAAACAGGCTCCTCGTGCATGGTTCCAATGCTTTTCCCAACATTTGGGGTTTGTTTCTTCTCATGCTGACTCTTCATTGTTTACTTTCTTTGATGGCTCAGTCGTCATTTACCTGTTAATATACGTGGATGACATCCTTATAACTGGTAATAGCACGGATCATATTGCTCGCTTAATTCAACAGCTGGGCGTTCTTTTTTCCATGAAGGATCTTGGCCCCCTTCATTACTTCTTAGGAATGGAAGTTCATCGTACTGCTGTCGGCCTTCATCTTACTCAAGCAAAATATATCACTGATCTTCTTAAACGTACTAATATGCTGGACAGCAAGCCTATTTCGGCCCCCGCTATTCCTGGCCGACGCCTCAGCTTATCAGATGGAGAACCATTGTCTGATCTTACCGAATTTCGAAGTGTTGTGGGGGCCTTGCAATATCTTCTTTTCACTCGTCCTGATATCGCCTTTGTTGTCAATCAGGTTTGCCAGTTCATGCATAGCCGACCACAGTCCATTGGGTTGCTGTTAAACGCATCCTCCGTTACCTTAAAGCGACTCCGACTCATGGCATTGTTTACAAACCGAGTCCACTTCACCTCACTGCCTATGCTGATGCGGACTATGCCGGTGATCCTGACGACCGTCGTTCTACTGGTGGCTACTGTATTTTCCTTGGTGATAACCTTATCTCCTAGAGCTCCAAGAAACAACGAGGTGTCTCTCGCTCCAGCACCGAAGCTGAATACCGCCAGCTTGCGTACACTGCTGCGGCGCTCTCTTGGTATCGCACCTTATTTCGAGAGATTCATCTCCCGCTTGCTCATCCCCGCATCTAATGCGACAACATCAGTGCCATTTCTGTCGCCTCTAATCCCGTCTATCAACAACGCATGCGACATGTGGAGGTGGACTATCATTATGTTCGGGAAAAGGTCACTCGCAATGAACTCACTATTGGCTATGTCTCATCTGTTGACCAGCTGGCTGATCTTCTTACAAAAGGTCTCTCTGCTGCCCGCTTTACTTTTCTGCTCTCCAAACTACCAGTTCGTGGCCTCCCTGTCAGTTTGCGGGGGAGTGATAAACCAGTCTCCCACAAGAACAAGGTAGAGCTCCAAGAAACAACGAGGTGTCTCTCGTTCCAGCACCGAAGCTGAATACCGCCAGCTTGCGTACACTGCTGCGGCGCTCTCTTGGTATCGCACCTTATTTCGAGAGCTTCATCTCCCGCTTGCTCCTCCCCGCATCTGGTGCGACAACATCAGTGCCATTTCTGTGGCCTCTAATCCCGTCTATCAACAACGCATGCGACATGTGGAGGTGGACTATCATTATGTTCGGGAAAAGGTCACTCGCAATGAACTCACTATTGGCTATGTCTCCTCTGTTGACCAGCTGGCTGATCTTCTTACAAAAGGTCTCTCTGCTGCCCGCTTTACTTTTCTGCTCTCCAAACTACCAGTTCGTGTACACTGTTGCGGCGCTCTCTTGGTATCGCACCTTATTTCGAGAGCTTCATCTCCCGCTTGCTCCTCCCCGCATCTGGTGCGACAACATCAGTGCCATTTCTGTGGCCTCTAATCTCGTCTATCAACAACGCATGCGACATGTGGAGGTGGACTATCATTATGTTTGGGAAAAGGGCACTCGCAATGAACTCACTATTGGCTATGTCTCCTCTGTTGACCAGCTGGCTGATCTTCTTACAAAAGGTCTCTCTGCTGCCCGCTTTACTTTTCTGCTCTCCAAACTGCTCTCCAAACTACCAGTTCGTGTACACTGTTGCGGCGCTCTCTTGGTATCGCACCTTATTTCGAGAGCTTCATCTCCCGCTTGCTCCTCCCCGCATCTGGTGCGACAACATCAGTGCCATTTCTGTGGCCTCTAATCCCGTCTATCAACAACACATGCGACATGTGGAGGTGGACTATCATTATGTTTGGGAAAAGGTCACTCGCAATGAACTCACTATTGGCTATGTCTCCTCTGTTGACCAGCTGGCTGATCTTCTTACAAAAGGTCTCTCTGCTGCCCGCTTTACTTTTCTGCTCTCCAAACTACCAGTTCGTGGCCTCCCTGTCAGTTTGCGGGGGAGTGATAAACCAGTCTCCCACAAGAACAAGGATGTTCCATCCTTCTCCGCTCAGGATGTTCATTCCTAGTCCTATACAGATACTTGAGCAGCAGCCTAGTTCTAGTTTGATTAGTAGTTTGTTTCCGATAGCTCTAGTTTGATTAGTAGTTTGTTTCCGATACTGCTACTTTTCTGCTCTCCAAACTACATCCTTCTCCGCTCAGGATGTTCATTCCTAGTCCTATACAGATACTTGAGCAGCAGCCTAGTTCTAGTTTGATTAGTAGTTTGTTTCCGATAGCTCTAGTTTGATTAGTAGTTTGTTTCCGATACTGCTACTTTTCTGCTCTCCAAACTACCAGTTCGTGGCCTCCCTATACTGCTTGTAATTGAACTTTCTGTATTCTACTACATGTCTACTTTGTAATGCTCTATATATCAATACTAATTGGCTCACTCAGATCATTGAGTTGAGTTTCGGAAATCATATCTTTCAAGACCACCATCACCTCACTTGGTTAGGCTTCATGCAGGCAACCAATCACTTTAATACACTGCTAAGTTACAAGCTCACGCTACTAGGCTCAGCAATATGATAGCATTATGTAAATCCTTTTAAACATATTTAATATCTCATATCTCTCCGATATGGGACTTCAGCAATTATCTAATAACTACTTTCCCGCTTACCACGTAATGAAATTCAAAATTCAATACAAATTAAGTGATCGATAAAAAAAATTCCAGGTGAGACATAGTAGCCTTAAAGATTAAGTGTCTCTCGTTATAATACCAACTCCTACATATTTACTTCGAACAGAAGCCTTGCGACTGAAGGAACAAAAGTACCGATAATACGGTGATTTTGATTTCTTCTGTAAATCGTGATGATAATGCTTGATCGTCCTCTTCATCGGTGCTTCAGTCGTCCCTAGCTTTGTGTAAAACTGTAACGAGTTGTTCTACCGTTCTCAAGACAAATTCAGCATTTGGAAGATGAAGAGCTGTATGATATTCCTTCTCATAGAACTCGGGCTGTTTTAATGTAAACATGTAAGTCTCAGTAGCTGATCTTGCAAGGATGAGCCCTAGCAATGGAGACCTGCGATTTCACGGGACGTTAAAGAGCGACTTATCATTGGTTAGTCTTTCTCTTAACCTAACCTAAATGAGACTACTGCTACTAATTTTAGGGTTAGAATAATCCAGAACATGTCTTAATTAAACAGAGTAATGTGTATGAACAATCTACCATTTCCAATTATTTAAAAAAATACTCATTAGTTACCAATATATTCTAAGAAAATGCATCAATAGTTTACATACATTTTGAGTTCAAGTGTTTAACTAAAAGAAGAGAGAAAGGGTGTAAGAGTCAAAGTGTGTAAATTAAGGGAAGTGATTTTCACGTACTTTTTTTTCTTTTCTTATAAATCTTTGTTTATTTATGGTATGTGGATTGAATAAATCAAATGAGAATCAACAAACATAATTAAACAAGAAAAAAAAATTCAATGGATTCTCCTTCCGCCCCCTAACAATTAACTGTTTAACATGCTAACGCTATCATGTGTAAAAGAAAAGACATAATTAATTAAGTGTGTGCAGAGGAGAAAATGAGTGTATAAAATGCTTACCTTGGAATTATGGCTAAAGGAACATTCTCTTTGTTGTTTCTATTAAGAAGAAAAAAAATGAGTATATGGCCTCTGTGTGGTATGGAGGATTGAATTATAATGGATAAACAATTATTTTTAAGGTACGTTGAAAGAAGAAATGAAAAAAATTTGGCTATCTTGAAGAAAAAAAAATGAAATACTCAAGAATAAAAGTTATCACGTCCAATTCTTTCCAAAATGAGAAGATTAGAAGGAAGAAGTTTATTTATGTCTTATCCTCTCCTAACCCTCTCAAAATTCACTCCTTAATAATATGTTTTAGCATTGAGGTTATCTCTTATAAGTTTTCTAAGTTTATGATCTGTTTTAGCAGATAAGATGACTCCGAAACGCTTTTGGTCACAGTGGGATTTGTTTAGTACCTAGATAGCAAGTTTAGAATCTCGTTTGAGGTCGACGATGCAATGATTCAACACTCCTTTTTCAGCTTGGGTTTGGATGTATCACAGAACATTGCTATCAACATACGATTGCATTATCTCTAATTAACTAGCCTCTCCGCACAGGTCGGTTAATGTGAGTGGATGTTGTGCGTATTTTGATTGTGGCTTGTTGATGCACAAAACCGGAGGGGTCTTGGAACAACGTAAATCCGACCATGAATATGCAAGAAAGTAAATAACACAAGATGTATCGTGGTTCACCCCAATGTTTGGGCTACATCCACACTGATATTGTATTTCTCTGAGAGGATTGTGAGGGAGAGTCTCTGAGAGTGAGGCTTTGAGAGGGTGAGAGTTAGGCCTAAGAATTGGCCTCCCTCAATGAGGAGAGTGAGGGGTTCTTTTATAGAATAAGGGCTCCTCACTTATTACATATTTGCCTCTTCCTTTATTACATAATTACATTTGAGTTCCCCAAGTATTTATACGAAATCTAAATACGGAGGCCTTAAGTATGGTACAAACATGACTAATCTTTTTAATCAAACTGCTATCCAGTTTAGTGGTCATCTGGTTTTTGTACTTCTTTGAACAAGTGTGTTCTGCCACCTGATCATTCACAATCGCTATTGTACTGTCTGAGAGATCCCAATATTTTCCAGATGAAACCTTTTGTTTCTGTAGGGAAATGATTGAGCAAAAAAGCTTTTCGCTTTCCCCAATTTCTAAGTGTTTGGAGAGAAATGGTAGCAGAAATACATTGCAGCTTACTTGGTCAATTTGCGATTTGTTTTTAAACTTGGAATATGTTGTAAAAGGGGAAACACATTGATAAGTTAATATTGTAGGCTATGGTGTGTTTGGACGAGGGATTTCAAATCTCTCTACCTAATGCTTTGTAGCGCGTTCGTTACTAATTTAGCCTCGGTTTTTTAGATACTTAGTAAGCCCCTCATTCCAAACACATCATCAACGTTCTTTGTTGTGCATTCGTTACTAATTTAGCGTCGGTTTTTTAGATACTTAATAAGCTCTCATTCCAAACACAAATCAACGTTTGAAGAGATCTTAAATTCAAATCCTGACTCTCCTAATGATAAAAATAAAAAACATAGGATGGTATATGGTTGGCTAAAAAATCGCTTGATTTTTTGGTTATTATTAATACAAGTGACAATCTACATTAATGGAAGAGGGGGAGAGTTTAAAACCAGAACGCAGCGGAAAAATTGGATTAGTGGATTGCAAAAAGTGAATGTGGAGTGAGATACCACACCAGGCAGCACGCTGAGGATAGACATATCTTGGTCTGCGGGGCTTGGGTTAGAACCCAGCCCCAATCTGAACATCAATTTTTATTAGCTACCCAACCATGGTGGATGGGGAACCCTACTGACCCAAGGGCTTAGGGGCGCACTTTGTGCGATTTCACCCAAGGTGAACAGACCAAGACCACCATAACCTCACCTGGTTAGGCTTCATGCAGGCAACCAATCACTTTAATGCCCTGCTAAGTTACAAACCCACGCTACTAGGCTCGGCAATATCATAGCATTATGTAAATTCTTTTAAACATATTTAATATCTCGTCTCTCTCCGATGTGGGACTTTAGCTATTATCTAATAACTACTTTCCCACTTACCACGTAATGAAATTCAAAATTCAATACAAATTAAGTGATCGATAAAAAAAATTCCAGGTGAGACATAGTAGCCTTAAAGATTAAGTGTCTCTCGTTATAATACCAACTCCTACATATTTACTTCGAACAGAAGCCTTGCGACTGAAGGAACAAAAGTACCGATAATACGGTGATTTTGATTTCTTCTGTAAATCGTGATGATAATGCTTGATCGTCCTCTTCATCGGTGCTTCAGCCGTCCCTAGCTTTGTGTAAAACTGTAACGAGTTGTTCTACCGTTCTCAAGACAAATTCAGCATTTGGAAGATGAAGAGCTGTATGATATTCCTTCTCATAGAACTCGGGCTGTTTTAATGTACACATGTAAGTCTCAGTAGCTGATCTTGCAAGGATGAGCCCTAGCAATGGAGACCTGCGATTTCACGGGACCTTGAACAGCGACTTATCATTGGTTGGTCTTTCTCTTAACCTAACCTAAATGAAACTATTGCTACTAATTTTAGGGTTAGAATAATCCAGAACATGTCTTAATTAAACAGAGTAATGTGTATGAACAATCTACCATTTCCAATTATTTAAAAAAAAATACTCATTAGTCACCAATATATTCTAAGAAAATGCATCAATAGTTTACATAATTTTGAGTTCAAGTATTTTACTAAAAGAAGAGAGAAAAGGGTGTAAGAGTCAAAGTTCAGTGTAAATTAAGGGAAGTGATTTTCACATACTTTTTTTTCTTTTCTTATAAATATTTATTTATTTATGGTCTGTGGATTAAATAAATCAAATGAGCATCAATAGACATAATTAAAGAAAAAAAATCAGTGGATTCTCCTTCCCCCTAACAACTAATTGTTTAACCTACTAACGCTATCGTGTGTAAAAGAAAAGACAATTAATTAAGTTCGTGTAGAGGACAAAAGAAGTGTATAAAATGATTACCTTGGAATTATGGCTAAAGGAACACTCTCTTTGTTGTCTCTATTAAGAATAAAAAATGAGTATATGGCCTTTGTGTGGTATGGAAGATTGAATTATAATGGATAAACAATTATTTTCAAGGTATGTTGAAAGAAGAAATGAAAAAAAAATTGGCTATCTTGAAAGTAAAAAAATGAATTACTCAAGAATAAAAGTTATCACACCCAATTCTTTCCAAAATGAGAAGATTAGAAGGAAGAAGTTTATTTGTCTTATCCTCTCCTAACCCTCTCAAAATTCACTCCTTAATAATATGTTTTAGCATAGGTATCTCTTATAAGTTTTCTAAGTTTATAATTTGTTTTAGCAGATAAGATGACTCCGAAACACTTTTGGTCACAGTGGGATTTGTTTAGTAGCTAGATGTTGGCGTGAGTCAACCATTTACTTTAGGAATGTAATCCTATAATTTATTCCTTGTATAATTGGGATTCTTATTTCTTGTTATGTGGGATATTGTACAACTATATATTTACCTTCTAGAGAGAAGAATAAACACACAATTCAAACCCTAAACACTTTTATCTTGGCATCAGAGCAGGTTTCGGCCTGTCTCTTCCTCTAAACCCTAAGTTCACCTACTGCTGACTTGAGGATTCCATTGTTGGCTGCTGTTTGCAACCAGCAACCAGAATTAAAGTTCAAAGGGTTTCGAAGCAAGAAACCTCACTTTATCACAATCCAAAAAGGAAAAAAAAAACCACTAGATTCAAAGGTTTCGAAGCAAGAAACCTTTCTGGCAATCCAAGTCCAAAACCCAGAATAACAAAATTGAAAGCAACAACTTCCTGCTTTAATGGCAGACAACCAAGTCATGTTCTCCCTCGTGGGATCGATGCCCGCCTCATATGCGTCTGTCAGGAGCTCTGTTGCACCGCATGGAGGAAACTCAAAAAATGGGCTGCTGAGTTTTGATGCCCAAAACAATTCAAATCCACCAACAGGTACTGGTGTTAGAAACATTGATGGAACCGACTCACTTAGCCCACCAACAGAAAACCACCAGGAATTAGACCCGGACCCAAACAATCTGGGCCCGCAGCTTTCATTATTGAATTTGATTTCGTCCCAAGAACAATCCGATGATCCAAGTAAAATTTGTTGGAAATGTGCCCTAAAGCCAACCATATGATGATACTTTACGGACATTTCACATGTTAAACTAATCTAGTTTTACATATAAAGGGCAAAGATTATTGTTTGAGCCGTCTCATATAAATGTTATATGCTTAAACGATAAAGTCCAAGGAATATGTGATTGGGAGAATGTAATCTAATGAAGTTAGATTCATGAGACCATTCTTTCGTAGACACATCCTAAATGTTCCTGATCATAGGATTGTCAATTGGGCATTGACAGTCCGTAAAGATCGGTACGTACTATGTCTTCTCTCAGGTAGAGTGATTAGTCTCGAGTCATTGGTGTGTGTGACATCAAGACAAGTACGTAGGTGCTCAATAGAGAATGAGTACACTGAACGTGATCAACGAAGAGTTCTCATATTCCATGTCACATAAGAACTCATGGTTAGGATAATGCAAAGTAGTCCTTTGACTTGAGGCATCACAGTTGTCTTGTGGTTAAGTCCTTGATCTTTGATTATGTCAAAGTCACCCCCTCGGGGTGTCCACGACATCGTTGGGGTTAAGCCACTTAGCTATGGAGACAAGTGAATGCGCAACAAGGGATCTCTAACCTTCAAACAGTTGAGGGAGAATACTCTATGATATGATTTGGAATCTCTGGCCAGAGTATGAATGAGATTAGGGAATGCGTTCCAAATCACATTCAAGGAAATCATATAAGCAAACGATTTACATTGGATAGTAGACATGAGTAAATAAACTATCATACCAAACAATGTGGTCAAGAGTATTAGATTAGAGAAGGACCGTATTGCATTTGTAATCCCGAACTGAATAGGTTCTCCACCTCTTCTGATTAGCTTGGGTAACCATGATATGCTGCTAGGTGTCACTCATGGTTTGTGGAAGCCCTAAACGTGTGTAATCACTAAAGGGAGAATTGAAAATAGTTTCAATTCACAATCGATGTAAAATGATTTTAATCGCCCACTACCTCGCTAAAAGGAACCTAATGGATCGCACACCGTAAAAGGTAGAGATTGGAGATTAAACGGAAATGAGTAAGAATGATTAAATGGTTTAATCATTTATTTATGGCAAGGATTAATTAATATGTTAATTAATCAAACGAATAAGTTCGTTAAAGACTTCGGGATAGTTTTGGACCTTAAGGCCCAATGGGCTTCGAACGTCAAGCCCATTAACTTAAGTTGTATGACAATTTAATGAATGAAGATTCATTAAAGCCCAAAAGCCCAAAATCCCCTAAATGGCTGGCCATGATGAAATGAATTAGGGTTTTGGTTGTTTAGGTCACTTAAAGAAGTGACTATATAAATGATTTTATAGCCAAATATTCATTAAGTGATTAAGGGTTTATTTTGGGGGAAAATTGGTGAGAATTGTTTCTCCATTTTCTCTCTAAAGAGGCCAACACCTTGGAGGGTACATCTAGCAATCCTACTACTCCAAGGTCACTCATTTCTTCTACAATCAAACCTTGGTGAAGAGACTTAGAGGTTCCATATTTTGGGAACTTGGAGAAACCTATTTTTCCATCCAAATCCATGGATCTAAGAAGCAAGGAATGAAGGCCCTATCTCTTTGGGTGATTAGCCTTTGCTTATGCAAAGAGGAATCTACAAAGGTAATAATTTCAACTCACTTTGTTTTGAGTTGATTATTGGTTCACCAATCTACTAGGCTTTGAATTTCATGGTAATGTTTTGTTTTTGAGTGCATGCAAGCATGATTCCGCCTTTAATTGTTAATTGCATGCTATATGATGTTGCTCAAATGAACATGTTTTTCAAAATAAATCCTTCAAGTGGTATCAGAGCCTAGGTCTAGTAGTTGGTGAATCCTTTTGGGTTTTGTAGTTCATAAGTTTATGATTTAAAAGTTGTAATTGTTACAAGCTTTATTCTTGCTTCTTTGAATGTAAATTTTGTTTGAAAATTTGCCATCTCAAATGTTGTAGATGTAGTTCATATGAAGATGAATATTGGAGCTAAAATTTGGTGCCATGATTTTAGGGATTTTCGGCCAAATCCAAAGGGTGATTTTTTGGGTTCATGTTTGTCTTGTTAAAAATGTTTTAAGGTGACTTTTGGAACCCCTAAGTACCCTAGGATGTTAGCCTCATTTTGAATGATAAAAATTTGAGTTTTATTGCATGAAAACATTCATGGAGCTCTTATGGGTTTTCATGGATGTTCTTCATATGTTCTTGATGTTCTTGCCAAGAACACAAAGGTTTGTGTTTTGATTCAAAGTTTTGATTTATTTCATAAAGTTTATGATATATGTTTTTCAAATGATTTATCATGTATTTAAAGTGTTAAATATTTGTATAAATGATGATGGAAACATCAATCATCAAAACATATATTATTTTTTATGAAAGTATTTAAAGTGTTAAATATTTGTATAAATGATGAAAGAAATATCAATCATCAAAACATATATTATTTTTATGAAAGGTGAAAGCACTACTTGATTGTTTTTTGACAAAACTAATAAATCAAAACACCCACCACTCCTTTTTATCCCTAAAAACCGGCCACCCTAATAAAATAGGGTATTTTTGGGTCTTTTATGCAATTACATAAAGTTTTGATACTTTTGTGTATTTGTACTTTGACCCGAAAGTTTACGTTTTGACGTTAAGGCCTAAAAACGCTAAAGGACAAATTGTTTTGCTCCTTTAATGAAGTTTTGAATTTATTTAAATTTTGGGTTCTAGTTGTATTTACATGAAGTAGTGACTTTTGTGTTTTTACAAAGTGACCCCAAAAGTTTATGTTTTCGCAATATGGCCCAAAAAGTTGTGGTTATTGCATGATGGCCCAAATAGGATGAGAACAAAATTGTTTTGTCTCTTTAAATGAGAATTGGATTTTCATTTTGTTTAGCTCCACTTAAATCAATTTTATGGATACAAAAACCAAATGAAAATGTTGCATTCAATTAATTAGTTAAAGCGTTAATTAATTAAAGGAAGATTATGAACCTAAGCCTAATATAATTGAGCTATGTGAAAGGCGTTTCAAATTTGTTTGAACCATGGGAATGTGTAGATTAGATTTTGGTTGTAATTTGATTTGATCAAATGTTGTAAAAGGGCATAAGTCCTTCTTTACTTTAAGGTAATTTGTTTTATGCAAATGTTGTAATGAGCATAAGCTCATCCTTTACTTTGAAGTATTTCTTTCTTGCTTTATATGATATGCATGAAAATGAAGTAATTGGGTCCAACGCCCCTAAGACAACACGCCTTAATGTGATTAAACGCGTAACTAAAATCAATCTCCATCCCTAGACCGAGATTCAACACAAGGCTCGTGTTGAATCTAAACAAAGGTTCATAGTCATCCTAAGGCCCTAAGGCAACTATATAGTCCATCAAATGAATGCAAACCTTATGTTAGTAGTAACATATACTCTTGCTTTAAAAACCGTTTTAAAAGCATAGTGGGAGTATTATGTACAACTAAAACAATCATATGGACCAATAGTTGTAATAGGACCAAAATTGTTTTAATAGAGATTAAAATGTATATTGATATGTGATGAGACCTAAAACCCTCAACCAAACCAATATTAAGTTGATAAGCGTGAGAGTGCTTAGAACACTCTTTCGTGGCCTTCCACCGTGGTGGGCTTCAATAGTTTGTGACTCGTACAAAGTATTCGTCCAGTTCTGGGGTTGCAAAGTATGTGCTTACATTCAGGAGAAGCCTATAAACATATGATGAAGTGAAAGGTAGGCAACAAGTGTGGCCAATATGGAGTTCTTCTGAGGCCATTCTTGAACCCCTACTTGAACTAGCATGGTGGGAATGACTTAACTAAGTGCAATGGTGCCAATATGGAGTTCTTCTGAGGCATCATTCTCTAGAGGCCAAACGAGATGGGTACTTGCAAGAGGTTGTTGCAAATGAGTAAGTGTACTCTCTCATTATTATTGTTGCTAGCCAATATGGAGTTCTTCTGAGGTGGGCTTGGTAGTAGTGAGTCTCCCATAACCTACTAAGAGTTTCATCCAAAACTCTCGAATTCCAATGAGGGATATGGAATTTGCCAAAAATAGTGGGTGGTGCTATTTGATTTAAAGACCCGAATCAAATGGCTTAAAATCAATCAATCTATATTCGTTATGTATTTGTTTACCAATATATTTGCAAACGCTATCCAACACTTGACAAAACCGAATGTTTTAGTTTCCGGACTTGGTACTACAAAACCATAGATTGTCTTTAATGGCTTGTAAAAGTACCAAAGTAGTCTCATCCTCACAATCTTCCTATTGATAATGTATCATTAGAAGAATATGTTAGAAAAGGTCTATCATAGAGAGGACAACACTTTTAATGTCATAATTCTTCAATTACAAATTGTTGTATGAAGAAATAAGAGTTGCTTTGAACAACCCTTAGTCAATACAAACACTTAGTGCTTATTTCTTTGTTAATTGAACAAAGAACTTGAGAAGTAAGCACAAGGGCATGGACACTTTATGTGCCATGATTCTTCACTTACAAATTGTTGTATGAAGAAATGAGAGTTGCCTTGTACAACTCTTGAAAGTTTGTAATTATGTTTAGAACATAATGGTTGGTTGACAAAAATAGTCCATTAACATGGACTTATGATGATTTTGAATCATTGAGTGTTGAAGTGTTAAACCACTTAACGAGACGGAAACTAGGCAAGGACTTCACCTTTGTTTCCCTATCCTAATGGTTCACTAAGTTTATGGTAAACTATGTAGTGAACAATAACCACATACTCTCCAAATTGTTTGATGTGTATAACACAATTGAAAAAGGTTTCAAGAGAGATAGTGGGAGTTTAGGGACCATGACTAATGTAGTAAAAGGTGAAAGTCAAATAAAGAAGATAAATAACTCCAAGGGAACAAACTTTCTTTATGAAAGGATGGACATTGGAAGGGGTATTTGCAAGAAATGTCTTGCAAGTGTCAAGAACACACCTTTCGAAGGTGTTGTAAATTGTTCTTGAATAGTTCAAAACAGTTGGTTCTTCTACTTGAATGTATGATTCCGTATTAGTAACTATGTTTTACAAATCGTTGTAAAAGTGTGACTAATAAGAAGTAGAAGATATATGAGAGAAGAAAAGGTGCTTCACATACGGAACGTGAATAAGATATAGATCTCTGCGAAAGCAGATAGTACTTACTTCCTCATATGAACTACCAAAGAAATTGGATTATAGTAATCTAATTGATTGTCTCTATAGTAGAGATGATATGGTAGTGTTAACTGTTTAGAATATAATGATGCTTAAAACCCAAAAGGTTGCAAGGTAGTGACTAATCCCAACTAAATTGTGATACCTCTAAAACATAAGTTACGAGTTGGTGAAACAAGGATGCTTTGGATCGTTAGATCCGGATCCAATACCTTCTTGTTAAAATTGTATAGAGGCGAAATGTTCGAATCTTTATTCTTTTTGAAAGAAGAAAGAATCACAAAGTTGTTGAGGTTAATTCACTTAGATGTTAGTGGCACTTGTCCACAACATAATACTACTCATGTTATATGACATTCACCGAAGATCACTCTCGGTTGGACTATAGTTTATTTTGAATAAACACAAGTTCGAATACTTTGCAAAAGGTTTCAAAGAATTCAAGAAATGTAAATAGATGAGTAAGATATCTAAAGTATTTACCTCCTTAGATTTGATCCAAGGAAAGGTAACACTTTAGATGAGTTTCCTTGAAAGATATCAAGGAAAATAGCATCATAAGATAATGTATTTCTCCATTAGGAGAAGAACGAACTCGAATAAGATTTAGTTCGTTAAATGTTATCTATTACCCATATATAGGATATATACTTCTAAAACAATATGATTGTCAATGAGAAGATCTTCCAATATTTTCATGACTCCATAAGATGTAGTTGGAAAAGAAAGACAAATCTTAAGCATGTTAAAGATTTGGGGTTGTGTGCTAATAAGCAATATTTGTTTGATAACAATCTTGTAGGATATCCTTAAAATAACTTTTGGATATCGCTTCTATAAACCAACTAACAAATGTTGTTTTGTTGGGTAGTTCATTGTAATTCTACAATGTGATTTGCCTAAAAGCAAATGAACGAGAGATAGAACTCAAAGAATGGGTTCTTTGAGAGACAAGATAGTAATCAACAAATATAACAACCTAGTTCCTATACCACAAGCTCCAAGGTAGTCGATAAGAATGAAAATCCTTATGACTACATTGAGTGCATATATGATATATACTCAAGGAAATGGTAAAGTACCATTTGACTCGAAATAATGAAACCTTCATAGCTAATTGGTAGCTTAAGGTAACTACAATCAAAGAGAATGGTTGACTTTGAAGAAACCATCTTTGAGATAGGCTTGGTTTCAATTAATTCGAAGATTGCTAGCTACAACTAAAATGGTGATTCAATGTTTTGACATAATATGGGTTTCCGAAACCATTATTAAGATAGTCTTGATAATATATGTCCAAAACTATAAATCACAAGACATGTAAGTTGTAGAGATCCATCCATCATGGATCTTAGCAAGTTAGTGGGAGCTATTTGCATTTTATGAGAAAATGATCAAATCGTTTGATTTCTCATAAAGATGTAAATGAATCTTTTGTTTACTAGTTTTACAAAAGATTAGTGAGAGTTAATCATGTTCCTAAAAATTTAAATATATATGATATATTAATTTTGGAAATGAAAAGAATACTTCTTCGTTAAAGTTATGACTTTAAGCATTCTATAAACGATAGAATGTATATGGGAGATATAGTCTAAATACATGGGATGGAAATCTATAATGATATATTTCATGATATAATTGGATTATATCAATCCCTAATAATAGACAATGGATGCTAGGAAGTTTCTCATATGATGATAAACTTCAATAAAAAGGACGATTCTAGTAAGACTAGCAAGTTGCCCTTCTCAAAGGGAATGTACCCTTTGACTCCCATTGAAATAATGCGTAAATAAAATCCTTTATGCATACGCAGAAAGGTGATTTATGTATTTCATATTGTATGAAAAACATTGATATGAGTTGTACCTAGAACGGTACAAGATGATATCAGTGCAAGCCCAGGATCAGAACCATGGCAACTGTCAAGTGAGTCTTTAAGTATTTAAGAAATACTAAAGGATAAATTCCTCAAAGATCGAGGAAGAATCAAAGTAACGTAATGGAAGCGTAAATGTATTAGATTATGAATCTAATCCATCATTAGATGTTTCTTCATTGTGAATGAAGAGATAAACAGATATCTCTTTATTATGACTAAAGAGATATTTGGATGGAAACATTAAAGTAATGACTTTAGTGTGTTCCATTATGAATGCAAGATATATTGCCATATAGAAGTTTACAACAATGTTGTTTGGGTGGGAAAGTTCATTTATGAACTCTTTATTCGATTCCAACCAGAAAGTGTATGACACTAATGGGGCGATAGCTCAAGCCTGGGAATCAAGGTCTCATCAAGGTCCAAACACAAATGAGAGACTGAACCACATGATTGAGAATCATGTATAATGGTGACGTCGTTATTCTCAAGGTTGCTTCTATGGATAACATATAGATATCCATTGTCTAGGCCTACTACTCAGCCATTTATGAAATGACTACAGAAGAGGTATCATCACTGATGATCAAGTTGATTGGCTCTAGTGCAAGTGGGAGATTGTTGGAAATGTGCCCTAAAGCCAACCATATGATGATACTTTACGGACATTTCACATGTTAAACTAATCTAGTTTTACATATAAAGGGCAAAGATTATTGTTTGAGCCGTCTCATATAAATGTTATATGCTTAAACGATAAAGTCCAAGGAATATGTGATTGGGAGAATGTAATCTAATGAAGTTAGATTCATGAGACCATTCTTTCGTAGACACATCCTAAATGTTCCTGATCATAGGATTGTCAATTGGGCATTGACAGTCCGTAAAGATCGGTACGTACTATGTCTTCTCTCAGGTAGAGTGATTAGTCTCGAGTCATTGGTGTGTGTGACATCAAGACAAGTACGTAGGTGCTCAATAGAGAATGAGTACACTGAACGTGATCAACGAAGAGTTCTCATATTCCATGTCACATAAGAACTCATGGTTAGGATAATGCAAAGTAGTCCTTTGACTTGAGGCATCACAGTTGTCTTGTGGTTAAGTCCTTGATCTTTGATTATGTCAAAGTCACCCCCTCGGGGTGTCCACGACATCGTTGGGGTTAAGCCACTTAGCTATGGAGACAAGTGAATGCGCAACAAGGGATCTCTAACCTTCAAACAGTTGAGGGAGAATACTCTATGATATGATTTGGAATCTCTGGCCAGAGTATGAATGAGATTAGGGAATGCGTTCCAAATCACATTCAAGGAAATCATATAAGCAAACGATTTACATTGGATAGTAGACATGAGTAAATAAACTATCATACCAAACAATGTGGTCAAGAGTATTAGATTAGAGAAGGACCGTATTGCATTTGTAATCCCGAACTGAATAGGTTCTCCACCTCTTCTGATTAGCTTGGGTAACCATGATATGCTGCTAGGTGTCACTCATGGTTTGTGGAAGCCCTAAACGTGTGTAATCACTAAAGGGAGAATTGAAAATAGTTTCAATTCACAATCGATGTAAAATGGTTTTAATCGCCCACTACCTCGCTAAAAGGAACCTAATGGATCGCACACCGTAAAAGGTAGAGATTGGAGATTAAACGGAAATGAGTAAGAATGATTAAATGGTTTAATCATTTATTTATGGCAAGGATTAATTAATATGTTAATTAATCAAACGAATAAGTTCGTTAAAGACTTCGGGATAGTTTTGGACCTTAAGGCCCAATGGGCTTCGAACGTCAAGCCCATTAACTTAAGTTGTATGACAATTTAATGAATGAAGATTCATTAAAGCCCAAAAGCCCAAAATCCCCTAAATGGCCGGCCATGATGAAATGAATTAGGGTTTTGGTTGTTTAGGTCACTTAAAGAAGTGACTATATAAATGATTTTATAGCCAAATATTCATTAAGTGATTAAGGGTTTATTTTGGGGGAAAATTGGTGAGAATTGTCTCTCCATTTTCTCTCTAAAGAGGCCAACACCTTGGAGGGTACATCTAGCAATCCTACTACTCCAAGGTCACTCATTTCTTCTACAATCAAACCTTGGTGAAGAGACTTAGAGGTTCCCTATTTTGGGAACTTGGAGAAACCTATTTTTCCATCCATATCCATGGATCTAAGAAGCAAGGAATGAAGGCCCTATCTCTTTGGGTGATTAGCCTTTGCTTATGCAAAGAGGAATCTACAAAGGTAATAATTTCAACTCACTTTGTTTTGAGTTGATTATTGGTTCACCAATCTACTAGGCTTTGAATTTCATGGTAATGTTTTGTTTTTGAGTGCATGCAAGCATGATTCCGCCTTTAATTGTTAATTGCATGCTATATGATGTTGCTCAAATGAACATGTTTTTCAAAATAAATCCTTCAAAATTGGCACTGCATTCACAGCATCCACTAAACGAGATTCTGGTTGGATAATTGACTCCGAGGCTACGGATTATATGACATATGATGAATCCTTGTTTCACCACTTAACCGTGCCACCCAAGGAGAATGTTATCACAGCAAATGGTGAAATTGCTCCAGTTACAGGAGCGGGTTCCATCGCACTTGCTCCCTCTCTATCTCTGCATAGCACTATTCTTGTTCCTTTATTATCGAATCATTTACTTTCTGTTGGTCAAGTTACAGAACAATTAGATTGTGTTGTACTCATGTTTACCACTTTTTGCCTACTACAGGATATCCAGACACGGGCGATCATTGGGCGTGGTAATAATAGGAGAGGGTTATATTATTTGGATGATGTGGTACCGGGCCGAGTAAACCAAGTGAGCAGTGGTCACAACAACAAAGTTAAGAGAATCTGGTTATGACATCGTCGACTAGGACATGCATCTTTTGGTTATTTAAGAAAATTACTTCCGTCTTTATTTAATGGCGTTTTAGACTCTGATTTTCAGTGTCAGGATTGCATTCTTGCAAAAAGTCATCATACTTCTTACCATTTGAGTCCCAATAAAAGATCAGTGCCCTTTGAGTTAATTCACTCTGATGTATGGGGTCCCCCACCAATAGCGACGCGCCACGGTATTCGGTGGTTTGTTACCTTTGTAGATGATTGCACCAGAATGACTAGGCTCTATACCATGAAACAGAAGAGTGACGTTGGGCAAATTTTCCAACAGTTTTATCAGATGATTGGAAATTAATTTTCTCTTCCTATCAAAGTCATGAGATCCGATAATGGTGGATAATATCTTAATTATGAACTATCACAATTTTTCGCAGAGCATGGCATACTTCACTGGACTACTTGTCCTCAAACTCCTCAACAAAATGGTGTGGCAGAACGTAAGAACAAACATATCTTGGAAACTACACGGGCTTTTCTAATTGGGGCTCATGCTCTTCATGCTTATTGGGTGGATGCAGTTACGTATTCCATTTATCTTCTTAATCGAATGCCATCTTGAGTTCACAACTTCCGAATGCCATCTCGAGTTCACAACTTCCGAACTCCTATGGAAGTCTTGATGGATTATGTCACTCTACCATCTTTTCTTCACTTATCACCTCGCATATTTGGATGTGTGGCTTATGTGCATCTTCACAAGAATCAACGGAGTAAATTAGATTCGTGTGCTGTTCGTTGTGTATTTCTGGGATTTAATAGCCAACAGAAGGGATATCGATGTTACCATCCACCTACTAAGCATTTCTATGTCACCATAGATGTCACGTTCGAGATGTTTTTCATCTCTAATCAAACACACGGTACTCTTCAGGGAGAGTTGAATAGTAAAGACGAAGACTATAGTTGGTTTGATGTTCCACATGAACGAGACAGTTGGCATGGTCCCAGTAGTACAGGCGAGACCGAAACTGAAGACTTAGGTGTTATGAGCAACCCAGGTGTTATGAGCAAACCACCTGACCGTGCCTTACTAGAGGGTCGTGATATAACAAGCCAAAGCCCAGTGGATCTTGACCGTGAAACCCCTGACCGAGAGATAGCTCATGCAACGTCGAATAGTAGGCCTACACCATTTATGGATTCAGTAGAAGGTAATGCCGCGAGTGATACTAAGACTGTGCAAACAGAAAATAACCCTCATTCTCCTCCACTAGTACACACTCATGTCCCCGTGGATATCCAAGAGGTACGCTCTCATACTCCAGATATTGTTGAAAATTCCTATACTTTACCTCCTAAGCAAAACCGTGGGAAACCACCTGACAGGTTTTCTCCGGAATGAAAAGTGAGATATGCAATTGCACAGTATGTGTCCACTCATCGACTATCACCCAAGCACCAAGCCATGGTGAATCAAATGGCGGGGATTAAAATTCCAACAAAAGTGGAAGAGGCTTTGCAAGATCCCCGTTGGGTAGAAGCCATGGGAGTAGAAATGGAAGCCTTACAAAGAAACAGAACGTGGAATGTAGTGTCACTACCACAAGGGAAGAGACCAGTGGGATGTAAATGGGTGTTCACCATAAAACACAAGGCGGATGGATCCATTGACATATACAAGGCAAGATTAGTAGCTAAAGGGCACACACAAACATGTGGGGTTGACTACCAAGAAACGTTTGCTCCGGTCGCAAAAATGAATACTATTCGAGTTCTTTTATCTTTAGCAGATAACCTGGACTGGCCTTTGAAATAGTTCGTTATGAAGAATGCTTTCTTACATGAAGATTTGGAAGAAAAAGTATACATGGATCTTCCACCAGGATATGAAACACCTAATGAAGCAGGGAAAGTCTCCGAAAGGCTCTCTACGGACTCAAACAATTACCCATAGCATGGTTTGGAAGGTTCACCGAAGCAATGAAAAAGTACGGCTATAGACAGGGAAATGCAGACCACACCCTATTTATCAAACACATGGGAGGTAAAGTTACTTTGTTGATTATCTATGTGGATGATATGGTAGTTACTGGTGATGACACATAAGAGATAAAAAGGCTGCATGGGTATCTTTCATCAGAATTTGAGATGAAGGATCTAGGAGGCTTGAAATATTTCTTGGGCATTAAAGTTGCTCGTTCTCGTGATGGTATTTACTTGTCTTAGCGGAAGTATGTTCTTGATCTTCTCTCTGAAACTGGAATGTTGGCTTGTAAACCAGTTGAAACTCCCATTGTGCAGGATCATCACCTGGCAATATACCAGGATCAAGTCCCTACTAATAAAGAAAAATATCAGAGATTGGTAGGACGGTTGATTTACCTATCACTTACACGTCCGGATATTGCGTATGCAGTTAGTGTTGTAAGTCAGTTCATGCATGCTCCTAGTGAAGATCACATGGCATCAGTGATGCGTATACTGAGTTATCTGAAAGGTACACCGGGTAGAGGACTGATCTTCATGAAGCATGGACATATGGAGGTAAAGGGGTATACTGATGCTGATTGGGCGGGAAACATTACTAATCGTCGCTCCACATCAGGCTACTTCACATTCGTAGCAGGAAATCTAGTAACTTGGAGAAGCAAGAAGCAAAATGTAGTGGCTAGATCCACGGTCGAGGTAGAGTACAGAGGGATGGCACATGGAATTTGTGAATTGTTATGGCTCAGGATTCTTCTCACTGAGATTGGGTTCATGCCTCAGGGAGCTATGTTATTATATTGCGACAATCAAGCTGCAAGAGAAATAGCCAATAATCCTGTTCAGCATGATCGTACAAAGCATATGGAGATAGATAGACACTTCATCAAAGAGAAGTTAGATGTCAAATTGATTGATATTCCATACGTGAGGTCTGAAGAACAATTAGCAGATGTGTTAACTCAAGCGGTTTCAGCAAGGGTGTTTCAAGACTCACTTGACAAGTTGGGCTTAGGAGACATTTATGCACCGACTTGAGGGGGAGTGTTGGCGTGAGTCAACCATTTAGTTTAGGAATGTAATCCTATAATTTATTCCTTGTATAATTGGGATTCTTATTTCTTGTTATGTGGGATATTGTACAACTATATATTTACCTCCTAGAGAGAAGAATAAACACACAATTCAAACCCTAAACACTTTTATCTTGTTTAGTAGCTAGATAGCAAGTTTATAATCTCGTCTAAGGTCGACGATGCAATGATTCAACACTCGTTTTTCAGCTTGGGTTTGGATGTATTACAGAACATTGCTATCAACATACGATTGCATTATCTCTAATTAACTAGCCTCTCCGCACACGTCGGTTAATGCTAGTGGATGTTGTGCGTATTTTGATTGTGGCTAATGTTTTTAATCAAACCGCTATCCAGTTTAGTGGTCATCTGGTTTTTGTGCTTCTTTGAACAAGTGTGTTCTGCCACCTGATTCACAATCGCTATTGTACTGTCTGAGAGATCCCAATATTTTCCAGATGAAACCTCTTGTTTCTGAAGGGAAATGATTGAGCAAAAAAGCTTTTCGCTTTCCCCAATTTCTAAGTGTTTGGAGAGAAATGGCAGCAGAAATACATTGCAGCTTACTTGGTCAATTTGCGATTTGCTTTTAAACTTGGAATATGTTGTAAAGCGGAAACACATTGATAAGTTAATATTGTAGGCTATGGTAAACGGGATTTCAAATCTCTCTACCTAATGCATTGTAGTGCGTTCGTTACTAATTTAGCCTTGGTTTTTTTAGATACTTAGTAAGCCCCTCATTCCAAACACATCATAAATGTTCTTTGTTGTGCGTTCGTTATTAATTTAGCCTCGGTTTTTTAGATACTTAATAAGACCCTCATTCCAAACACAACATCAACGTTCGAAGAGATCTTAAATTCAAATATTGACCCTCCTAATGATAAAAATAAAAAAACATAGGATGGTATAAGGTATATGGTCAGTTGAGAAATAGCATGGTTTTCTTTTGTTATTATTAATACAAGTGACATTCTACATTAAGGGAAGAGAGGGAGAGTTTAAAACTAGAACGCAACCGAAAAACTGGATTGGTGGATTGCAAAAAGTGAATCTGGAGTGAGAGTTTAAAACTAGAACGCAACCGAAAAACTGGATTGGTGGATTGCAAAAAGTGAATGTGGAGTGAGAAGCCACACCGGGCAGCACGCCGAGGATAGGCATATCTTGGTCTGCGGGGCTTGGGTTAGAACCCAGCCCCAATCTAAACATCAATTTTTATTAGCTACCCAACCATGGTGGATGGGGAACCCTACTGACCCAAGGGCTTAGGGGCGCACTTTGTGCGATTTCACCCATGGTGAACAGACCAAGACCACCATAACCTCACCTGGTTAGGCTTCATGCAGGCAACCAATCACTTTAATGCCCTGCTAAGTTACAAACCCACGCTACTAGGCTCGGCAATATCATAGCATTATGTAAATTCTTTTAAACATATTTAATATCTCTTCTCTCTCCGATGTGGGACTTTAGCTATTATCTAATAACTACTTTCCCACTTACCACGTAATGAAATTCAAAATTCAATACAAATTAAGTGATCGATAAAAAAATCTAATATTAATTTCCAGGTGAGACATAGTAGCCTTAAAGATTAAGTGTCTCTCGTTATAATACCAACTCCTACATATTTACTTCGAACAGAAGCCTTGCGACTGAAGGAACAAAAGTACCGATAATACGGTGATTTTGATTTCTTCTGTAAATCGTGATGATAATGCTTGATCGTCCTCTTCATCGGTGCTTCAGTCGTCCCTAGCTTTGTGTAAAACTGTAACGAGTTGTTCTACCGTTCTCAAGACAAATTCAGCATTTGGAAGATGAAGAGCTGTATGATATTCCTTCTCATAGAACTCGGGCTGTTTTAATGTACACATGTAAGTCTCAGTAGCTGTTCTTGCAAGGATGAGCCCTAGCAATGGAGACCTGCGATTTCACGGGACGTTAAAGAGCGACTTATCATTGGTTGGTCTTTCTCTTAACCTAACCTAAATGAAACTACTGCTACTAATTTTAGGGTTAGAATAATCCAGAACATGTCTTAATTAAACAGAGTAATGTGTATGAACAATCTACCATTTCCAATTATTTAAAAAAATATTCATTAGTCACCAATATATTCTGAAAATGCATCAATAGTTTACATACATTTGGAATTATGGCTGAGGGAACACTCTCTTTGTTGTTTCTATTAAGAAGAAAAAAATGAGTATATGGCCTCTGTGTGGTATGGAGGATTGAATTATAATGGATAAACAATTATTTTTAAGGTACGTTAAAAGAAGAAATGAAAAAAATTTGGCTATCTTGAAAGTAAAAAAATGAATTACTCAAGAATAAAAGTTATCACGTCCAATTCTTTCCAAAATGAGAAGATTAGGAGGAAGAAGTATATTTATGTCTTATCCTCTCCTAACCCTCTCAAAATTCACTCCTTAATAATATGTTTTAGCATTGAGGTTATCTTATATAAGTTTTCTAAGTTTATGATCTGTTTTAGCAGATAAGATGACGCCGAGACGCTTTTGGTCACAGTGGGATTTGTTTAGTAGCTAGATATCAAGTTTATAATCTCGTTTGAGGTCGACGATGCAATGATTCAACACTCGTTTTTAAGCTTGGCTTTGGATGTATCACAGAACATTGCTATCAACATACGATTGCATTATCTCTAATTAACTAGCCTCTCCGCACATATCGGTTAATGCGAGTGGATGTTGTGCGTATTTTGATTGCGGCTAATGTTTTTAATCAAACCGCTATCCAGTTTAGTGGTCATCTGGTTTTTGTGCTTCTTTAAACAAGTTTGTTCTGCCAACTGATTCACAATCACTATTGTACTGCCTGAGAGATCCCAATATTTTACAGATGAAACCTTTTGTTTCTGTAGGGAAATGATTGAGCAAAAAAGCTTTTCGCTTGTGTTTGGAGAGAAATGGCAGCAGAAATACATTGCTGCTTACTTGGTCAATTTGCGATTTGTTTTTAAACTTGGAATATGTTGTAAAGCGGAAACACATTGATAAGTTAATATTGTAGGCTATGGTGTGTTTGGACGAGGGATTTGCAGGTAAACGGGATTTCAAATCTCTCTATCTAATGCTTTGCCGCACGTTCGTTACTAATTTAGCCTCGGTTTTTTAGATACTTAGTAAGCCCCTCATTCCAAACACATCATCAACGTTCTTTGTTGTGCGTTCGTTACTAAATTAGCCTTGGTTTTTTAGATACTTAATAAGCCCCTCATTCCAAACACAACATCAACGTTCAAAGAGATCTTAAATTCAAATCTTGACTCTCCCAATGATAAAAATAAAAAAACATAGGATTGTATATGGTATGCTGAAAAATCGCTTGATTTTTTTGTTATTATTAATACAAGTGACAATCTACATTAAGGGAAGAGGGGGAGAGTTTAAAAGCAGAACGCAGCGGAAAAATTGGGTTGCTGGATTGCAAAAAGTGAATATGGAGTGAGATGCCACACCAGGTAGCACGCCGAGGATAGGCATATCTTGGACTGCGGGGCTTGGGTTAGAACCCAACCCCAATCTGAACATCAATTTTTTATTAGCTAACCAACCATGGTGGATGGGGAACCCTACTCACCCAAGGGCTTAGGGGCGCACTTTGTTCGATTTCACCCAAGGTGAACAGACCAAGACCACCATAACCTCACCTGGTTAGGCTTCATGCAGGCAACCAATCACTTTAGTGCCCTGCTAAGTCACAAACCCACGCTACTAGGCTCGGCAATATCATAGGATTATGTAAATTCTTTTAAACATATTTAATATCTCGTCTCTCTCCAATGTGGTACTTTAGCTATTTCTAATAACTACTTTCCCACTTACCACGTAATGAAATTCAAAATTCAATACAAATTAAGTGATCGATAGAAAAATCTAATATGAATTTCCAGGTGAGACATAGTAGCCTTAAAGATTAAGTGTCTCTCGTTATAATACCAACTCCTACATATTTACTTCGAGCAGAAGCTTTGCGACTGAAGGAACAAAAGTACCGATAATACGGTGATTTTGATTTCTTCTGTAAATCGTGATGATAATGCTTGATCGTCCTCTTCATCGGTGCTTCAGTCGTCCCTAGCTTTGTGTAAAACTGTAACGAGTTGTTCTACCGTTCTCAAGACAAATTCAGCATTTGGAAGATGAAGAGCTGTATGATATTCCTTATCGTCGAACTCCGGCTGTTTTAATGTATACATGTAAGTCTCAGTAGCTGATCTTGCAAGGATGAGCCCTAGCAATGTGTTAGAATACAAAGGTTATAAGTTGTATGTAATATGACATGTGGCAGTGTAGTAGTGGTTGTGTTATGAGATAGTTATAGTAGGTGTAACTATAAATAGTAGAAAGCCTTGTAATTATGTTGAGAACAGAAATAGAATAGAAGTTGTTATCCATTTCTCTCGAGCACTTTCTCTCTCTCTAGGTTTCTTGATTGCTTTTCTCAGTTGTGTTGACATGGTATCTTCGCCTCTAATGATTAATACCGGTGGTTGTTGATTTGAGTCTTCTTTTGGTTGTAGTCGTCACCGCCGACCGTTGATTTCTTCAGTTGGTTGTTTGTGTGGTTGGGTGCAGTCGTTTAGGTCGTAGTCATCGCCGCTCGTCGTCAAATTCTAGGGTTTTGGTTGCTTGTCGCTCATTGACGTCTCCGAGGTGATATCTTTCATCTTACTGATTCACCGCTCTGTTATTGGTGATTTTTGTTGTGAATTCTTGCAGATTTTATTGTGAATTCTTGGAGATTTTGTTGTGCATTTTTGGTGACTCTGTGATTTACTGATTTCTTAATTTGATTGTGGAGTTCTTACTATATATGGAGTGTTCAGTTTGTTGATTGATCTGATAACAATGGTAACCTCTGCTCAATTAGCACTTACGCAGCCACCTATTTCCTCTTTGATTCCAAGTGTGGGCAACACAGTTACGGTGAAACTTGATGATTCTAACTTTGTAACTTGGAAATTCCAACTTGAATTGCTGCTGGATGGTAATGGAATTTTAGGGTTCATTGATGGTTTTATACCCTGTCCTGTTAATTCTGAGTCTGATACTGGAACTGTGGTGAATGATACTGCTATGTCTGATGCATATAAGATTTGGAAAATTCTTGATAAAGCCTTGATGACTCTTATTACTGCTACGTTGTCTACTACTGCCTTGTCATGAGTTATTGGTTGTACAAGCTCCAAACAAATGTGGACAAATATGTGTGAGAGGTTTGCTAAATGACTAGAACCAACATTGTGCAACTTAAGATCGATCTTCAAAACATAAAGGAAGGTTCCGAGTCCATTGATGATTATATGCAAAGCATTAAAGATGCTAGAGATCAATTGGTGGCAGAGAGAATCTTGTGTCTCTTCAAGAGCTAAGGTCTCAACTTAAAACTAAAGAAACAATTTTGGATGAAATACCGAAACAAGTACCCATAATGTCAGCTATGCATGCTCATACTTCCAGTTCTGTGTATGATACTTGAGGCACTTCTGGTACTAAGTCTGTCCCTGCAGCATCTTCCCTTGGTGGTTCTCCCAATTTTCCAGGTGTATACTCACCAATTTTGAACCCATATTAGCAGATGCCACCACTTCAGCAAATGTCATTTTCTTAAATGCCAATGCCTTAGTTGCCTATACCTGGTCCCTATGCATTTGTATCTCAAACTGGCTCGGGCAGTTGTAACAATTTCAAGGGAAACAATTTTAAGAACAAGGGTAAAGGCAAGAAATTTCTCTTCGGTGGCAACCAATCTCAGCAGCAGTCTTTGTATGGAGGTCAAACCTCTTCAATAGCAATTTCCTCAAGGGTATCAACTAATGCAAAAATGCCAAATCTGTGATAAAAATGGTCATTCAGCCATAAATTGTTTTCAACGTGGATGTCAAATTTGTCATTGAGTGGATACATTGCTGCCACTTGTTTTGACAGAAATCAGCAATCTCCACAATGCTATTTCATGCATTCATCATAGTATCAACAGTTCCACAGAGTTATTTCTCATCTCCTTAGTATTCTAATCATACTCAAAATCCTGGAATGTCTACAGCTCCATATCTAACCTCTCCTATGGTGCAATCTTCACAGTATTCTCCATATGGGATGCCTACTCCATCTGTTGCTATGAATGCTAGAACTAATACCAGTCCAACAACACCTGCACAAGAATTTTGGCTTCTGGAAGAGCCACGAATCATATGACATCTGATTTGTCAAATCTGAACATTACAGCACCTTATTCTTCTACTGAAACAGTTACTGAAGCTAGTGGCGAAGGTTTGAGTATTGCTCACACATGCAATTCTACTATTCCTACTCTCAATTATAATTTTACATTAAATTATGTCCTTCATATGTTCCAAGATTGTCTTAGCATCTTTTGTCTATGCATCAGTTATGTAAGGACAACAACTGTCGATGCATTGTTGATAGGATGTCTATTTCTATACAGGACAAGGTCACTGAGAAAACGTTGTTCCACGGACTGAGTAATAATGCAATGTATCCTCTCCCTATCATCAAACCTACAACAACCTCACTAGTAGCATTTCTTGGACAGAAAGTATTGTCTACACTATGGCACTGTAGATTGGGACATTCTACCAACTTCACTGTTCAAACAGCTCTAAGTAACGCTTATATTCCATTTAGTGACAAATCTAGTCCACACACATGTATTTCTTGTCTAAAAGGAAAGTTCACCAAGTTACCATTTTCTGTGTCTACTTCTAAATCTGTCACTCATTTTGAAGTAATTCATTCCGATGTGTGGGAACCTGCCCCTGGTATGTCTTTAGAAGGATATAAGTACTATGTGTCCTTTATCTACGAGTGTACTAGATACTTGGATCTTTCCTCTCATTAATAAAGCTGCTGTGTTTGATATTTTTGTGCAATTTCAAGCCTATGTTTCAAACTTCTTTGCTGCAAATGTTAAGATTTTACAAAGTGATGGTGGTGGGGAGTATGTGAGTGCTAAATTTCAAAGATTTCTTAGCTTAAAGAGTATTATTCATCAATTGTCTTGTCCCTATACCGCTGAACAAAATGGCTTGGCCGAGAGAAAAAATCGACACATTGTTGAAACAACCATTACCCTTATTCAACAAGCTTCCTTGTTTTCTAGGTTTTGGTATCATGCCTGTGCTACTGCCACCTATCTTATAAATAGGATGCCTACATCTATTCTTGGTATGAAGTCTCCATTTGAGGTTCTATATTACACTCCACCACGACTTGATCATTTAAAAGTTTTTGGTTGCCTATGTTATCCATCCATAAAACCTTATCGGTCTAACAAGCTTGAACCAAAAACCATGGAGTGCATTTTCTTGGGGTATGCTGCCAAGTACAAGGGGTATATATGATATGATGGGCACCAAAACAAGCTTATTGTTTCTAGACATGTGTTATTTGATGAAACACGATTTCTTCTTTGTCACATACCACAATTTATTTGTCTAAGTCCTTGAAGTTGTCTTCTCCTTTTGTGGTTCATAACAATACTTTTCACCACACTCCGAGTAATACTATTCATTTCCCACATGTTTTTGTTCCATCATTGGATGTTGCTGCACCACTTATTACCCAGTCCTTTACTCTCAACACTAGTGCTCTTGTCTCTAACTCATCTAATGCAATATCAAGCTCCACTTCAGCTTCTTCAAGGTCTTCTCAATTATATACAGATACAAATGAGTTACATCCAGTTACAACAGTCTCTTAACCTCCAGATTTATTATGTGTGCATCTTTTTTCAACCAACAGTCATCCAATGCAGACAAGATCCAAATCTGGAATTATAAAAAAGAAACAAGCTTTTCATACTATGGTACATTCAGGTCCAGATATTGAACTCACTTCGTTCACTGCAGCATCAAAGTCAGTTCAGTGGCAAAAAGCTATGAGTGAGGAAATGGATGCTCTTCTTCAACAACATACATGGTCCTTGGTTCCTTTGCCTTCCAATAAGAACTTGGTAGGATGCAAGTGGATCTACAAGATCAAAAGAAATCCTGATGGTACCATTGCACGGCATAAGGCTAGATTAGTAGCCAAAGGTTACTCTCAAGAGGTAGGTTTAGACTATCATGAAACCTTCAGTCCGATAGTTAAGCCAACCACAATCAGGGTAATATTGTCTCTTGCTGCAACCAACGGGTGGAAACTAAAACAACTTGATGTCAAGAATGAGTTCTTACATGGCTTCCTTGATGAAGAGGTCTATATGTCACAACCACAGGGTTTCATTGACAAAGACCATCCTGAGTATGTATGCAAATTGGAACGATCTCTCTATGGCCTCAAACAAGCTCCTCGAGCTTGGAATGACAGGTTTACCTCATTCCTCCTGTCATTAGGGTTTAAATCATCCTTTGCTGACCTTTCCTTATTTGTTAAACATGATGGTAAGTCTATTATTGTGTTGTTGCTTAATGTGGACGATATCATTCTAACTGGTGATAATGATGAGTGTATACAAACTGTGGTGTCTCAATTGACAAGAGAGTTTGACATGAAAGATTTAGGACTTCTTCATTATTTTTTGGGATTGCAAATCGACTATCAGTCTCGGGGCATGTTTGTTCACCATACCAAGTATGTTCAAGACATTCTAACTAAGATAGATATGTTTCACTGCAAACCATGTATAACTCCCTGTCATCCCAATAAAAAACTATTGAATCATGGCAGCTCATCCTTCTCCAATCCTACCATATACAGAAGCATTGTTGGTGCATTACAATATCTGACTTTCACCCGTCCAGATATTGCATATTCAGTCAACCAAGTTTGTCAATTTATGCACTCTCCTATGAAATCTCATTTTGTTGCTGTGAAGAGAATACTGAGATATCTCCGAGGTTCTTTAGGCTGGAGAGTATGCTTGCATCCTGGTTCCTTGAATATTAAGGCTTACACGGACGCTGACTGGGCTGGGGACCCTAATGATAGGCGTTCCACAACTGGTTTTGTGGTCTTTCTTGGATCCAATCCTGTTTCCTGGAGTTCTAAAAAGCAACACACAGTCAGCAGGTCTTCCACTGAAGCTGAATATCGAGCAATGGCCACTACAACAGCTGAAATTGTTTGGATCCAACAATTGCTCAAAGATCTTTATGTTCACAGTTCATTTCCTCCTCTTCTTCATTGTGACAATATCTCTGCTATGACTTTGGCTACCAATCCGGTTATGCATTCTAAAGCTAAACACATAGAAGTTGATTGTCATTTTGTTAGGGAACATGTACAACAAGGAGTCATTTCTCTTTAGTTTGTTGCATCTGCAGATCAGTATGCAGATATTTTTACGAAAGGGTTATTTTCTCCTTCATTTACTCATCATTGTTCCAATCTTATGCTTGCGGATTCCCAACATAAGATTGAGGGTGAATGTTAGAATATAAAGGTTATAAGTTGTATGTAATATGACATGCGGTAGTGTAGTAGTGGTTGTGTTATGAGATAGTTATAGTAGGTGTAACTATAAATAGTAGAAAGCCTTGTAATTATGTTGACAACAGAAATAGAACATAAGTTGTTATCCATTTCTCTCTCTATAAAATTCCCTCTCTCTCTCTCTAGGTTTCTTGATTGCTTTTCTCAGTTGTGTTGACACAATGGAGACCTGCGATTTCACGGGACGTAAAAGAGCGACATATCATTGGTTAGTCATTCTCTTAACCAACCTAAATGAAACTACTGCTACTAATTTTAGGGTTAGAATAATCCAAAACATGTCTTAATTAAGTAGAGTAATGTGTATGAACAATCTACCATTTCCAATTATTTAAAAAAAATACTCATTAGTCACCAATATATTCTAAGAAAATGCATCAATAGTTTACATAATTTTGAGTTCAAGTGTTTTACTAAAAGAAGAGAGAAAGGGTGTCAGAGTCAAAGTTAAGTGTAAATTAAGGGAAGTGATTGTCACGTACTTTTTTCTTTTCTTATAAATCTTTGGTTATTTATGGTCCGTGGATTGAATAAATCAAATGAGCATCAATAGACATAATTAAACAAGAAAAAAAATCAGTGGATTCTCCTTCCCCCTAACAACTAATTGTTTAACCTGCTAACGCTATCATATGTAAAAGAAAAGACAATTAAATAAGTATGTGCAAAGGATAAAAGAAGTGTATAAAATGCTTACCTTGGAATTATGGCTGAAGGAACACTTTCTTTGTAGTTTCTATTAAGAATAAAACATGAGTATATGGCCTCTGTGTGGTATGGTGGATTGAATTATAATGGATAAACAATTATTTTCAAGGTACGTTGAAAAAAGAAATGAAAAAAATTTGGCTATCTTGAAAGTAAAAAAATGAATTACTCAAGACTAAAAGTTATCACATCCAATTATTTCCAAAATGAGAATATTAGAAGGAAGATGTTTATTTATGTCTTATCCTCTCCTAACCCTCCCAAAATTCACTCCCTAATAATATGTTTTAGCATAGGTTATCTCTTTGTTTGAACCCGATTTTACAATATCGGCCTAGGCATTCGAGGCCTTGAAAGAGCGAATTTTAAACTGTTGGATTTGCTAAGATAATTTTTAATTATTATTTAAAGGGTAACATTATGATTTTTTAATCATACATTTATCTCTTAAATGATATATTAAAATTATCTATGCAGTTATCTAGAGCATAGCGAGCAGGCATGCAAAATAGGATATTGGAGAATATGTTTTTCTGTGAAATCCAATTCCCGGATTTCACTGTTTAAAATTACGTATCTCGTATATCATATTCGTATTCTTAGTTTTTGACGCTTTTATATTTACGGCGTATTTGATCCCTATGTATTGTTCCACTTATTTATATATATTTGGATAGTACTCGTCGAAATGAACGCATGGGCGCAAACAGAATGTGATTCGGAATTATAACGAAGATTTTGAGGTTTTGATTGTCAAGGGTACTTTTGGTAAATTGACAATTCAACACATGATGTATTTGGATGAGTGCCACGTGGACCATCCCCATTTTTCTGGAACCCTCTCTCTCTTCCCTTTCTTATCCCGTATCTTTTCACTCTCTCTCTAGAACTCTCTCTCTCTCTCGGCTCTCCCTTTTTTCTCCGTGAAACTAATCACGACCACACCAAAAAATTTGGCTTGTTGAACACCAAAACAACCATTATCTGCATGTCTTCACCACCATAAACCTAGTTTTGAGTTTTGTTTCATTGAAAACGAATCTTAACCTCGTGTTCGAAGAACAAGGTTTTGGCCGAGACTTCTAGGTGTGATTCAGTCAACTTTTAGCCATCTTTTGAGCTCAAAACAGGTATAAATCGACTTCTCATGATGTGTAGATGAATTTCATGTTTGGATCGTGTGATTTGGTTGAGAAATGAGAAAGTTATAAGATTTAAAATTTGCCCAGTTTCCGGCAAACCCCTAACCTTCCAGATCATTTTACGGCCAAACCACAGTGATTTAGCCATCGGAAATGGTACCAATATGTTCCTCTCGTTCTAGGCTATGATTTTCGTTTTTGAATCACTTGATTTGGTTGAGTATTGACAAAGTTATAGATGTTTAAAGTTTGCCCAGAAATTCCGGCAAGTTACTTGTTTTCCTGCGGACAACCGTCTTTCAGGCCATTTTACGGCCACCTACGGCCACCATTTGGACTACAAGCAGGTATAATCTTGTTCTACACTTCTCTAGCTTCGTTTTTGTTGAGAAACTAGTGAGATATGGAATTCTAAAGATTGCCCAGAAAATCTGCAAAATCTGCAAAATCTAGCGAAATTTCGTTAAGGTCCGCCACTTGAACATTATAGCAATCGATGATTCAACCGTTGGATTGCCACCAAACTTTGATACATTGTAGTACGTAATATTTAAGGATCTTAGGAACTTATGAATAAAAAATCTAATGGTTGGATCTTACGGAGCAAGTGATGTAGGATCATGGACCTTACCTTTGAACAACAATTTGATTCTCATTAAATGTTGTTGTGGGGGACATCTGGGAGTTTTTGAGTATGTGAATTATCGAAGGAATCTAAATGTGGACTTGTACTTTGTTTTAGGCGATGATAGTGTGTGACGTCTCAATTCTTGTGCTAGGGTACGTTAGCGTGGACTCCAGGTGAGTGACTTTAATATATGTGATATTGGTGATTACCCTGCTTTCGTAATTGTTATCCTGTGTGGGTATGACTTGGCTTTATAAATATGTTTTCTATTCAATTGTTATTTTTAATACTTAGCCATCGATTTATGTTTATGAAATGGGATTTGATGTGTATATTTGAAATATGGTTTGATTTGTATGATTGGCACGTTGTGATGAAATGTGAGGGCTAGTAGTTGACCGTTAACCCATTGTGATGGGGATTTGTTGCTTCAATATTGTTTCATTTCCCACTTCGTTGATTCATTCCAAATTTAGTATTTGTGCCTTGTTTCACTTGTTGAGCTTTTGTACATTGAGTAACTTGTGCCTTTTCTCGTTTCTTCGAGCCGTTGATATGTTCTTTGGCCCTTCGCTCGATTCCGTTGAGTGATCCGGAACTAGGCTTCTGATGGGGTTTCGTTGAATGGTCTGGTTCCCTGCTCCATTTGGATTCCATTGAGATGTCTGAAATCTCTCGTGATCTGCGATTCCGTTGAGTGGTCCGGAATCGTATCCAGCTTGGATTTCATTAAGTGGTTCAATATACATTGTACTCCGCGATTTCGTTGAGTGGTCCGGAATCGTATCTTGGTTAGATTTCGTTGAATGGTCTGGAATCCTGCTTGGTGTTTTGGTTCCATTGAGAAGTCCGAAACCCGATTAATTGCTTTGTTGATTCTTCATATTGAGTTTGGATTGAGATAGCTTCAGAGATGTAGGCTTCGGCTGAACTGTGTTGCTTTAGCCCTACTTTTCATTGTGTTGTATGAGTTTATGGTTGTGAGCTTTTGTGACTTGTTTCAGACGAGCCTTTGGATGTCTGGGTGACTCCTTCGCGATTTTCAGTGACTTGATTATGATTTTATAAAATATGATTTTATATTTGACGTTTATAAACTGAATCGATGGTTGGTTTTTTTTTAGTATCACATACGTAGAATTATTGTCACTCACATGAGCTTCGAGGCTTATCCAGGTTGTTGTTTGCCTGGTGCACCATTCCCATGGTGTAAGGGTGATTATGTAGGTTTTAGTATATACGAAGAGCTTTAGGGGTAGCAGACAAAGTTCTGAGAGCTTGGAGTGTTAGGTTACCCCTATACTTTTCCTTAAACATATGTGATTATTGTTGTTTTCAATTTAGTATTTTAGCTTGTATTTCCTGGCATCCCCCTACAGTCTACTGTTGAGCGTCGATCCTGGACGTACTTCGGGATCGGGACGTGACATTTTCTTTTGTGGTATTTCTTTGGCCACGTGGGTCATGCATCATTAGGACTCTTGATACAAGGGAGTATTTGGTGGATGATGGGATCTTAAGTGATTAACTGATATTGCAATTAAGTTGTAATTTACTTTGCATGTATGGTTGCACCTGGACATACGTCATGGAAAAAAAAGGCTTTATAGTCACATTGGGAGTCTTAGTGGGATAAAGCAAGGTTACTGATGGAGTTCTGATGATGATGTGATAAGCCTTGATAAGCTTTTGTTTTGTTTGAAAAGGCCCAGATAGCAGTATGAATGATAGCCCTTTGACACAGATCAATTCTCTTTCCGCGAGTTTGAGTTGTAGTTGGACTTTGCAAAATTATCAGGCCGTGCCAAGCAAAAAATATGAATGCTATAAATACAAGTGCTTTGCAATATAAGACAGTCTCTTTAATTCAACACACAAGTTGCCCTGCGTAAACTCTCGCTCTACACGAAACCTCTCAACAAACTTGAGATTTTTTATTTTCTTTTTCTGCTAACACATCTTCAGTTTGGATAAACAGCACTATGAAGAGAACCAGTGACATCTTCAGTTTGGATAAACAACACTGTTGTTGTAGAATCAGTCGACCGCGGAGCACCTTCAGTTTGGATAAACAGCACTGCGTTGAGGCTATTACACCCCACCCCTACTTATATGTATAATTCCTTAATTTCCCCAAAAGTTAATGAAATTATCAATTTAGTCCCTAGTTCTTTACCTAATCAAGATCTAAAAGTGGGATTTTCTCCACCCTTAAGTTGCCACATGGTAGCACCCCAACACTCTCCATTTTTTTCTCTCTTTCCCCCACCACGTGGCCATTTTCTCTCTCTCTTTCTCTTTCTCTCTCACTATCAGCTCTCTTTCTGTGCACTCACTCCATTCTCTCTCTTGAAACCATCATTCTCCTTCACTCCCCGATCTCACACCCGTGTACACCCACACCACCTTCCTGACGTCAACAACATCATCATCACCATCAACACCTCGTCTCTCTCTCTCTCTCTCTCTCTCCCTCTCTCTCTCTCTCTCTTTTTCTCTCATCGTTGTGAGGACGGTGAAACCCAAAAAACTCTCCGGCGAGATTTCTTGTCTTTCCGGCTAGGTAAGCCTCAAGATTCCCTCTCTCTGTTTTAGGTTGATGTTTGAGTTTGATTGTTGAGAGATTTACTCGTTGTTGGCAAGGTTTAACATGAGATTGGCTCGGGGAAACAAAACCTAATTCTGGCGAGCTGTGGGTATCGAGAGGTTTTATGACCACCACCGGCCATTCCATGGCGAACCAAAGGTATCAAATCACTCCTCTCACTTTCCTCTACATGTGGATACCTAGATCAGGGCCTAGGGTCATTGTTTGCTGTCGGCCGGAGTTGGGAAAGCTCTGGCATTGTTCCTCCGCCGAGACGAGGCCTTTCAGGCCGTTTCAAGACCCTCGGGCTTTAGGCTCGTTATGAACCAGCCCAAAAACCCTTTCCGTTTCATTTTTTATTTTTATTTAAATTTCCTAAAACCAAAAGGCCTTAGGGCCGTGACACCCAAGCCTAAACCTTTGGCTTTCAAGCCTCAAGGTCAGGAAGAACTCGGGCCTCAAGCCCGTTAAGCCCAAGCCCCTTTCTTTTTATTTTTAATTCCTTTTAGATTTAAAAGGCCTTTGGGCCGTATCTGTTAGGGGCTTGAGCCCAAACCCTAAACCTAACTCCTTAAATCCATTTCCCTAACCTAAAACCCTAAACTCGAGGCTCAACCCTAGGGCCCAATCGGTCCAACCCTAACCCTAAACCTGGTTTGACCTGACCCGTTGACTTTGGCTTTTGACCGTTGACTTTGACCGGTCAACGATCAACGTTGACTTTTGGGTTGACTTTTTGGGTTTTCGTCCGGGACCCCTCATAGGCTAATTTCGACATCCTGGACCTGTTTTTGAAGTCCGTTTTCCAAAATTCAATCGTTTGAGTAGAGTTTGACTAAATGTACCCTTTATGTACATAGGTGAAATTAATAGCGGTGTTCCGTATTCCTTTTAGCACAGATTTGCACCAACGATGTACGATGAGTGGATCTCTTCTAAAAATGCATGTTTTAATAGTAGGAATGCATACATGAAAAGCATGATTTTAATGATTACGTTTTAGGAGATAACATGCTTACTGAGACTAGTTTGAATTATTACTATTTTTCATATAACTCATGTTCTTTATAGAATATCTGATGGATGACGATTTAATATTTAGAATACGTTTAGAATACCTCTTTATAGTATAGATGATTGATGACTTTATACTATAAAGTTGCCTTTCAAATAAATGTATGTTCAATGGTTTTGTATTTACCTAGTGGTCCCAATTTCGCTACGAGACAAGGGATAGATTCCATCCCAGGCGACAGTTACAGTGTTGGCATAGGGCTTGAAGGGTTTTTTTATAACTCATATATTTCATACATTTATACCATCCATTCCTAGTCTCTTTGTGATATTTTTGAGTTAAACTGGTTGCATTTTACTCTCTTTTGTGTTAATGTGCAGTTAATTGTATTTTAGAGCCATTAGAGGATAAATATGGCAAAATGCTGCTAAAAGTGGAGAATTAAATAAGGATGCTGATGTAGAAAAATAATTAAAAGTGGATACTGAATATGGTGATGAATATGGCTCTTTATAAGACTAATAACAGCAAAAAAAAAAACGTGGGAATTAAATGCCCAATTACTGGGATGTATTGGTAATCTGTGTTCTTGTTTCATTCATTGATTTCATAGTTCAATTTGTTTGTTTATCTTAATGTTTGATCACCATTAGGGTTTCTTACAGATTATTTGATCAAGGTTATAGTACACATCATGCTTAATCTTGGTAGACATGTGAATGAATGAAGAAACTGCTATACATACATCATGCCATGTGATTTCTTTGGTTCTTTGAAGTTTTCTTGTTTTAATGGATTCTTATTTGGTAATCTAAATTGAACATCACAACTAGGTTGCAGATTAGGAGTACTTGATCATAACCACACATCAAATGGATGATCATAAATAAGTAAAATGAACCCTAGTTGCAGATTGGAAAGTTGAATGCGTTTTGACTTTATTTTCATGGAATTGGCTTGTAATGGTGAAATCGGTATCCCTAGTTCCATTCCCATTATTTCTAAATCAACCTATCATTCATCTTTATCTTGTCTTGCATTTTAAGTTACTTTAGCTTTCAAAACAAAGCTAGTAATTTGCATTTTAAGTTACTTTCATTTTCATTCAAGTTACTTGTGCCATTATACTATCCTTATATTTGCACTTGAAAGGAACACAACATTTTTCCTCTGGCAATTAGCACATGGACGGGGAGCTGGCACGGAGCCTGGGGGTGATTTTCCTCTGGCAATTGGCACAGAGATGGGGAGCCGGCATGGGGCCTGGAGGGATATTGGACATTCACTAGTGATTACGATATATATGAGTTATGATTTGAGACATTGCATGGCATGCTAGGTTTCGGAAAACCTATTTTTATCATGTTATATGAATTTTCATAAAACTTGGAGGTTAGTATGTTGATAATTGTTTTACTATATATATATATATCAACTTTGTCCACTCATGTTTGTTTTGTGCCCCCTTCAGGACTATAATCGAGGTATACAATCCCAGCATCAAGGCATTTTCACAGCGGCATCTTTGAGTCTTCTCGGTGTAGGACCCATTCTTTTATTCATTCAACTTTTATATAAATTCTTGAACACGTTACTGAAATGCATATTCATTATATTTTAAATTTATAAGTCTTATTTATTTCTTGTTCTCAGTATTTGCATTCAATAAATGGCTTTCATCACCCTCGGGTGTCAGCTAGCACGTACCTACCCTGGTATTCGGGGAATATCGGGATCGGGGAGTGTCAGATTGGTATCAGAGTGTGGTTTGTTCAGAGCATACTTAAGATTTTTTCTTACTCTAGTAGTGTGTAAGTCATGACGTCATAACTTCTGGATTTGGTGCCATTCGGCGCAGTTGTGCAAATCTTTCTTTATTTGAATTGTCATATTCTGGTTGAAATACAAGAATTCATGTCGGGATTGTGCCTCAACAGTGATGAAGTGGATTGTTGGACGACTTTCAACATCAGATCGATACTCCACAACATGCATTCCCTAAGAATTGTCGGCGAAGTCAGTTCTACATAGAAGTTTTTGGAAAATGGAAAAACCTAAGTGGTTTGAATTTTGAAGATCTGAAGCGGTGTTGAAGTTTGTGACATGTGTTCCTTAGGAATGTTCGGCATAGTCATATCTCTTTGCAAATTACTTTGAACCTTTGAAGTGCGTGCTAGAGAAATTGAGTAAGCGCTAGTTGTTACGAAGCTTAGTAAGTAGTGATTTAGTGGTATCGAATCAATGTCCTCGGACTTGTTCCCACTGAGGAAATTCATGTGGATCCTTAGAACAAGTCTTCGACGATTGTTCTATCGATAACCTTCTTGCTTATTCTATCAGTGAAGTCCAATCCCTTAACCATTGACCGTTAGCTTCACACCAAATTCTTTGAGCGTTGACTTTGTTTAGTTTATATACTTTTCTTGGGACAAACTCCACGGTAGCAGACGCTATTCCCACCAATTTCCAAAATGAGTTACGATACTTGTTATTGTTGTAGTTGGGCTTGGATGATGAAGATCCAGTCTTGCTTGGATAAACAGACTCTTTGAACTTCACTTGGGTTTGGTACTCGGCATTAAACCCTAGCTCATTGTCCATGTACTTTTCGGTAGAGGTGAACTTAGCCTCTTGCTTGTAGCCCAACTGATCAGTGCTCTTGCCCACTAATTGTTCAACCTTGTAATTTTTTAGTGTAATGGCTTAAGATTCCACCATATTCATTATTGTACGAAGATCGAGCTTTACTCTGAACTTTTCTGGACTCATTGAGCTTTGGTTTGCTCAAGGGCATCACTTTAAGGTAGTGTTCTAAAAATCGGCCTAGGCGCTGGGCGGTGGCCAACCGCTAGGATTAATGCAAAATCGGGAGCAAAATCAGGACATGGATTAGGAGGGCGACTGGGTGGCCTAGGCGGTTTGGGAATTTCAATTTTTTCTGTGTTCGAACTTGAGATAGGATGAATGCAGATTAGCTGTGTTCTGGTTTTTCTAGGCTTCATGAGCTTCTGCCTGTGTTCTCTCTCTTCCTTCCATACCCACATGATCACTTTCAAATTATTTAATTTAATTTTTTTTTTGTTTTGTCCAATTGGACAGCTAGCTTGACTTTTCTATAGAAAAAAGGTTGTCACCTATCAATCCGTCCATAGCATCAAGTGCTATTAATTTTTTTCCCATTAAAAAAACATTAGATTGTCAGGCTGTTTCATAGCATAAGTTCTATTGATTTTCTAGACTTGTTAGATACACATTTTATTATTTTTTTACTATCTTATTCAAGAATTTTATACGAGTATAAATTTTTTATAAATGTCAGTATACACTTATTTACACGATATATAAGAAATTTATCTAAATCCGCCTAGACCTTGCCTAGCCGCCTAGGCTCTAGGCGCCAGCCTGCCGCCCGACTAGCGCCTAGCGCTTTTTAGAACCTTGCTTTAAGGTAGCCAATTGTGCCACTGCATGTATACACAGGCTGCTATGTATCTTTCTTCTTCGTCATTCTGTTGATTCAGAGGTTCTATGTTTAATTTTTTGAACTTTGAAACAGCTCTCACAAAGTATTGTGAATTACGAAATGTCTTTAGCCTCGTCAAATCTTATTAGCAGTTCTTAACTATTCTTTGAGCTTAGACCTAATTCCTTTTTGGCTAAGAAACCAATCAAGCTTACAGTGATGATTAACCAAATACTCATAAACAGTGACTTTTATTTCTGCATCTTCACCTTCCTTCGCTGGTTTGTTTCTCAATGTAAACTGGATCTTGCCGGAACATTACATTGAGGGTGATAAAAAAATAAACAAAAAGGGTTTGTTCTCGGCATGGTTTCTCACTTAACCAATCTTGTACTCTAGATTTAATGGACTTGTTTTGCCTTCAAATTCTTGAGTGTTCTTTCAGCTTTCTTAACATGGTTTCTCGCTCAATTAGTGAGGAATTCATGATCGATCGATTCGGCGAAAGTGTGCGCCCAATTCTTATAGATTCAGACAAGAACGTTAAGAGCATAACCTTCTCACAAGTTTACTAGACTTACCAAAAAGAGTTCCACATGGGCATGAGGTTGAGCCGTCTTTTGTAGTACAGAAGGGCAGCAGATTGTATCACCTCTTGCTATAATTCATAGGCATCTTATCTTTTCTCTTCCAACGATATATGTTCATCTCAATGCATTTTTCACTGCTTCACTCCAAGACCTTTTTGTTTGTGAGTACGTGGTTGTCGAAACACTTCTAGTGGATATGTTTAGTGCACTCTAGGATGGCACCACAGCGCAGTCAAGACAAGAATCGAATGATCTTTACATTTCTCTTGAATGATGTGTACTCTCATGGGGTTTTCAGGTTGATCACTTGCGAGTCCTTCTTCTTTCCACCAACTTTGACCTTGTTTGGCTAGAAATCTGCAACTAAGCAAAAATAAAGAGGTGGTTTAAGCACTACAACAGTTCCCAAGAGACACTGCTTGTTGAGGAACGTGACTTCTCATTTTCTGCTTGCTTAGCTCGAGCTTTTGGGTATACTATTAACATGGTAGCCACTTCTCTTGAATCCCAAGGTACCGTTTTCAAATGGGTTCTTTAATGGTGAAACACTGGAGTAGTTGGTCACATTTAGAAGAGTTGAGGAGGATGGGATGCTTGGTGCTGGATAGAGTTTTACGACAATAGTTTTTGGTTTTGTTCAATTTGGGTATGGCACTTTTGCAACATGGTATGAAAGTTTTCTACAGGCAACACTGGTTGACAGAGAAGTATTATGAACTAGTATTCGATGGATTGAATTTACGATGTGTGAAATTGTACACACTCAATAAATTACTACTTGCTTATCGAGACAACAAATGTGTGATCATTATTGCGGGCGGCCGACTGTGATATCGATAACTTATTCATTGGGTTCATTAAGCAAGTGGGCAGGAAGACCCATCTTCAGCAGTTGTTACGGATTTGTTGTTGTTGGGGCTTGACCCAAAGACACATCTGTCTTCGGAGTACTTGGCATTCGTATGCTTGGGCGAGGCCCACCTTCATTTTTAGTTTTGATTTTCAGAATAAGTATTTTAAATTACCTTATTATAGTTTTAACGTACTTTTGATGTAACAAATGTTTTCGGGGAAAGTATTTTCGTTTTCAGTTTTAAGTTCAGCACAAATTTTTTACATATATGTTAGTACATATCTATTTTGACTTTATCGTATTTTACGTACTTACTTTTGGCCTTAAGCTATTTTGTGTTTTTGACTTTATATCTTTATAAATTATGTTTTCTACTTTTACACGGAAGGGGGAAGAAAGTAAGATTTGGTGGCATGAAAGAGGATTTGGCAAACTACTCGTGAAGGTGTGGCATATTCTCTTTGATACAACCGCTCCGACTTGATTTCTTCGTTACGTAGATATATTTTCCTTCTTCCTACCTTCAAATTTTTCAGTGTAGTGATTATTTCAAATTTCAGGGACGAAATTTTTATAAGGGGGTAGATTGTTACACCCCACCCCTACTTATATGTATAATTCCTTAATTTCCCCAAAAGCTAATGAAATTAAAATTTTAGTCCCTAGTTCTTTACCCAATCAGGATCTAAATGTGGGATTTTCTCCACCCTTAAGCTGCCACGTGGCAGCACCCTAACACTCTCCACTTTTTCCTCTCTTTCCCCCGCCCCGTGACCCTATCATTATAACCATCAACGCCTCGTCTCTTCTCTTTCTCTCATCACTGCGAGGACGGTTAAACCTGGAAAACTCTCTGGCGAGATTTCTTGTATTTTCGGCTAGGTAAGCATCGAGATTCCCTCTCTATGTTTTAGGTTGATGTTTGAGTTTGATTGTTGAGAGATTTACTCGTTGTTGGCAAGGTTTAACACGAGATCAACTAGGGGAAACAAAATCCAACTCCGGCGAGCCGTGGGTGTCGAGAGGTTTTACAACCACCACCGGCCATTCCACGACGAACCAAAGGTATCAAATAACTCCTCTCACTTTCCTCTACATGTTGATACCTAGATCGGGGCCTAGGGTACTTGTTTGTCGTCAGCCAGAGCTGGGAAAGCTCTGGCGTTGTTCTTCAGCCGAGACTAGGCCTTTCAGGCCATTTCAAGACCCTCAGGCTTTAGGCCCGTTATGAACCAACCCAAAAACCCTTTTCGTCTCATTTTTTTTATTTTTATTTAAATTTCCTATAACCCAAAAGGCCTTAGGGCCGTGACACCCAAGCCCAAACCCTTGGCTTTCAAGCCTCAGGGCTGGGAGGAACTTGGGCCTCAAGCTCATTTCTTTGTAGTTTGTTTTAGTTTTAATTCCTTTTAGTTTTAAAAGGCCTTTGGGTCGTATCTGTTGGGGGCTTGACCCCAAACCCTAAACTTAACTCCTTAAACCCATTTCTCTAACCTAAACCCTAAACCCAAGGCCCAAACCCTAGGGCCCAATCAGTCCAACCTTAACCCTAAACCCGGTTTGACCCAACCCGTTGACTTTGACCCGTCAACGTTGACTTTTGGGTTGACTTTTTGGGTTTTCGTTCGGATCCCTCCTAGGCTAATTTCGACATCCTGGACTGTTTTTGATGTCCTGGACTGTTTTTGATGTCCGTTTTCCCAAATTCAATCGTTTGAGTAGAGTTTGACTAAATGTACCTTTTATGAATATAGGTGAAATTAATAGCGGCGTTCTGTATTCCTTTTAGCACAGATTTGCACCAATGGTGTATGGTGGGTGGACCCCTTCTAAAAATGCATATTTTAATAGTAGAAATGCATACATGAAAAGCATGATTTTAATGATTACGTTTTACTATATATATATATCAACTTTGTCCACTCATGTTTGTTTTGCGCCCCCTTTAGGACTAGAATCGAGGCATACAATCCTGGCTTCAAGGCACTTCCGCAGTGGCATCTTCGAGTCCTCTTGATGTATGATCCATTCTTTTATTCATTCAATTTTTATATAAATTCTTTTAGTGTTCTAGATTAGATATGTGCTCTGAACACGTTCCTGAAATGCATAATCATTATATTTTAAATTTATAAGTCTTATTTATTTCTTGTTCTCAACATTTGCATTCAATAAATGGCTTTCGTCACCCTCGGGTGTCGGCCAGCACGTACCTACCCTGGTATTCGGGAAATATTGGGATTGGGGTGTGTCAGAGGCCGACTGGTTACCTATCCAAGTCTCGGTGAAGAAGGATTTTTGAGTCCTTATTGGCAGAGGTCATTTTATTAGCTTTCTCGGCGAAGTGAGGTGTTACGGATTACTGGGCTCGGCACATTGAACGCCGAGTTGTTTTATGATTGGATATTCACGAGTTAGTTTTAGAGTTCGGCATTCTGACGGTCGAACCACATTCACCATCAAGACATACATTTCTTTCGAGTACTTGTGTCCGTATAGTTTGGTGTCGGTTCGGCATGCTTATACTCTTACGAATATAATCACCGTGACCGAACCCGGTGCCAACGATCTATCAACTTCACAAGACTAGCAGCCTTGTCTTCAGGCTCTAGAACCCGAAGGCCGAGACGTGTTCCTTCCTCGGCCGCAGTAGCAAGATCAAAAAGTCAGCAGCGCGCTCAACGCCACATCCACATATTTTACTCACCGTCCGAGCTCGCCGTCGAGTTGCCACGTCCCGCACATAACCGACGGACGTAGTTAGCTTATTGACTACTCAGCCTGCGCGCCACGTAGGCTTGGTAGTTTTTAGGGTCAACACTCTATAATCTGTTTTAGCAGATAAGATGACTCCGAAACGCTTTTGGTCACAGTGGGATTTGTTTAGTAGCTAGATAGCAAGTTTATAATCTCTTTTGAGGTCGAAGATGCAATGATTCAACACACGTTTTTCAGCTTGGGTATGGATGTATCACAGAACATTGCTATCAACATACGATTGCATTATCTCTAATTAACTAGCCTCTCCGCTCACGTCCGTTAATGCGAGTGGATGTTGTGCGTATTTTGATTGTGGCTAATGTTTTTAATCAAACCGTTGTCCAGTTTAGTGGTCATCAGGTTTTTGTGCTTCTTTGAACAAATGTGTTCTGCCACCTGATTCACAATCGCTATTGTACTGTCTGAGAGATCCCAATATTTTCCAGATGAAACCTTTTGTTTCTGTAGGGAAATCATTGAAGCTTTTCGCTTTCCCCAATTTCTACGTGTTTGGAGAGAAATTGCAGAAGAAATACATTGCAGCTTACTTGGTCAATTTGCTATTTGTTTTTAAACTTGGAATATGTTGTAAAACGGAAACACATTGATAAGTTAATATTATAGGCTATGGTGTGTTTGGACGAGGGATTTGCAAGTAAACGGGATTTCAAAACTCTCTATCTAATACTTTGTAGCGCGTTCGTTACTAGTTTAGCCGATACTTAGTAAGCCCCTCATTCCAAACACATCATCAACGTTCTTTGTTGTGCGCTCGTTACTAATTTAGCCTCTGTTTTTTAGATACTTAATAAGCCCCTCATTCCAAACACAACATCAAAGTTCGAAGAGATCTTAAATTCAAATCTTGACTCTCCTAATGATAAAAATAAAAAAACATAGGATGGTATATGGTATATGGTCGGCTGAAAAATCGCATGATTTTTTTGTTATTATTAATACAAGTGACATTCTACATTATGGGAAGAGGGGGAGAGTTTAAAACCAGAACGCAGTGGAAAAATTGGATTGGTGGATTGCAAAAAGTGAATGTGGAGTGAGATGCCACACCAGGCAGCACGCCGAGGATAGGCATATCTTGGTCTGCGGGGCTTGGGTTAGAACCCAACCCCAATCTGAACATCATTTTTATTAGCTACCCAACCATGGTGGAACCCTACTGACCCAAGGGCTTAGGGGCGCACTTTGTGCGATTTCACCCAAGGTGAACACACCAAGACCACCATAACCTCACCTAGTTAGGCTTCATGCAGGCAACCAATCACTTTATTGCCCTGCTAAGTTACAAGCCCACGCTACTAGGCTCGGCAATATCATAGCATTATGTAAATTATTTTAAACATATTTAATATCTCGTCTCTCTCCGATGTGGGACTTTAGCTATTATCTAATAACTACTTTCCCACTTACCACGTAATGAAATTCAAAATTCAATACAAATTAAGTGATCGATAGAAAAATCTAATATTAATTTCCAGGTGAGACATAGTAGCCTTAAAGATTAAGTGTCTCTCGTTATAATACCAACTCCTACATATTTACTTCGAACAGAAGCTTGCGACTCAAGGAACAAAAGTACCGATAATACGGTGATTTTGATTTCTTCTGTAAATCGTGATGAGAATGCTTGATCGTCTTCTTCATCAGTGCTTCAGTTGTCCCTAGCTTTGTGTAAAACTGTAACGAGTTGTTCTTCCGTTCCCGAGATAAATTCAGCATATGGAAGATGAAGAGCTGTATGATATTCCTTCGCGTCGAACTCCGGCTGTTTTAATGTAAACATGTAAGTCTCAGTAGCTGATCTTGCAAGGATGAGCCCTAGCAATGGAGACCTGCGATTTCACGGGACGTTAAAGAGCGACTTATCATTGGTTAGTCTCTCTCTTAACCTAACCTAAATGAAACTACTGCTACTAATTTTAGGGTTAGAATAATCCAGAACATGTCTTAATTAAACAGAGTAATGTGTATGAACAATCTACCATTTCCAATTATTTAAAAAAAATACTCATTAGTCACCAATATATTCTAAGAAAATGCATCAATTGTTTACATAATTTTGAGTTCCAGTGTCTTGCTAAAAGAAGAGAGAAAGGGTGTAAGAGTCAAAGTTCAGTGCAAATTAAGGGAAGTGATTTTCACGTACTTTTTTCTTTTCTTATAATTCTTTGTTTATTTATGGTATGTGGATTGAATAAATCAAATGAGCATCAATAGACATAATTAAACAAGAAAAAAAAAATCAGTGGATTCTCCTTCCCCCTAACAACTAATTGTTTAACCTGCTAACGCTATCATATGTAAAAGAAAAGACAATTAAATAAGTGTGTGCATAGGAGAAAAGGAGTGTGTAAAATGCTTACCTTGGAATTATGGCTAAGAGCAACTCCACCGTTGCTAAGGCCCCCTAGGGCTGTTCACTATTTAATCCACCCAGTGAACAGTAACTGCCATTAATGAACAGTAGTTATCTTTTGAATTTCCACCCCTACACTGAATAACCCTGGCAATAAGCAATAAAATAATAGTATTTTATTTATTTATAAAATAATACAAAATAATTTTATTTGTAATTTCAGATAAGATTTTTAATCGCTCTCGTTGCACCACATGTCATTATCCGAAAAGACAATTATTGGTGATAAATTTCGATAAGATTTTTATCCAATGTTGTCTTGCCACGTGTCGTTACCTTTTCAAAATCGTTGAGGATAGATTTTCGATAAGATTTTTAACCAATCACGGTGCGCCACGTGTCATAATCTGTTTACAATCTTTGAGGATAGATTTCGATTAGATTTTTAACAAATGACGGCATGCCCCGTGGCATTATCTACAACCTAATCCTTTCTGAATCCTCCATATAATCTACCATCCATCCTCAAAAATCTCACACCAATTTTCTCAAGATCTCTATCATTATTTATAGTTTATGCTTCCTTCTTCACATACTAATTGATTGGCTAAGTATTCTCCAACGACTGGACATCGATTCATTGGTTCTTTTTCCACCAATTTTCTCAAGATAATTGACATTAATAAGATTCCACATTTCTCGCAACTACATCTCATTACCCGTAATCAGATCATGAGTAACTTTAAACCAGCTAGTACACAACGTAACATCTTCAACAAGCGACCAATTCGTACATGCATCATTAGTCATTTTGTTGGAAAAAAATTGGATTGAAACTATCAGAGAAAGATAAGAATGTGGTTGAAACCAATTGACAAAATATGAAATTGTGGTATAAGGTAAAAGACAATGATAAGGTATTTATAGAAAAGTAAATTTTTTTTTTTAAAAAAATTTTCAAATCTTTTTTTCTTCAGATTTTTATTAATTTTTTACATTTTTTTTAATTTTTTATTCACATAATTAATCTCCACCGTTGTATTAAAAAAATTTGAATTCCAACACTCCAGATTGTGCCACGTGGCACAAAGGTAAGATTTTAGAATTTTAAACTGTTTTTTTTTTAATTTATAAGGTGAATAACGTGGACCGTTGATCTCAGATCCAACGGCTGAAATTAAATAAGGTTTTTAAATTTTGTTTTACCGTTGGAAATCCAACGGTCCATAAATTGTTGCCGTTGAAATCCAATGGACGTGGGGAAGCCACGTGGCCTCCCCAACGGTAACATTTCTGAAACGTGCCGCAGGCCCCAGGTCTGAAACCTTGCAAACGACGTGCGCCCACGCTCGCTTGAAGCCCACGCGCCTGACGCAAAAAATATATAAAACGTGGTTGACGTCGCACAGATGTCAGGCTTGCATCATGTGGCCTTCGGGCCCTCGGGCTAGCTACTCGTGCCGGGCCTCTCCCTTGGGCCCGCTCGGGCTCAATCGCTAGTACATGCTGGACCTCATTGCTTGGGCTATCTAGCCCTATTTGAGAGCTAGTCCATCGGGCTATTGCCCACGGTGGAACTGCTTTGAAGGAACACTTTCTTTGTTGTTTCTATTAAGAAGAAAAATTGAGTATATGGCCTCTATATGGTATGGAGGATTGAATTATAATGGATAAACAATTATTTTCAAGGTACATTGAAAGAAGAAATGAAAAAAAATTGGCTATCTTGAAAGTGAAAAATGAATTACTCAAGAATAAAAGTTATCACATCCAATTCTTTCCAAAATGACAATATTACAAGGAAGAAGTTTATTTATGTCTTATCGTCTCCTAACCCTCTCAAAATTCACTCCTTCATAATATGTTTTAGCATTGACGCTCTTAGAAGTTTTCTAAGTTTATAATCTGTTTTAGCAGATAAGATGACTCCGAAACGCTTTTGGTCACAGTGGGATTTGTTTAGTAGCTAGACAGCAAGTTTATAATTTCGTTTGAGGTCGACGATGCAATGATTCAACACACGTTTTTCAGCTTGGGTTTGGATGCAACACAGAACATTGCTATCAACATATGATTGCATTATCTCTAATTAACTAGCCTCTCCGCAAACGTCCGTTAATGCGAGTGGATGTTGTGCGTATTTTGATTGTGGCTAATGTTTTTAATCAAACCGCTATCCAGTTTATTGGTCAGCTGGTTTTTGTGCTTCTTTGAACAAGGTGTTCTGCCACCAGATTCACAATCGCTATTGTACAGTCTGAGAGATCCCAATATTTTGCAGGTGAAACTTTTTTTTTCTGTAGGGAAATGATTGTGCAAAAACGCTTTTCGATTTCCCCAATTTCTAAGTGTTCGGAGAGAAATGGCAGCAGAAATACATTGCTGCTTACTTGGTCAATTTGCTATTTGTTTTTAAACTTGGATTATGTTGTAAAACGGAAACGCATTGATAAGTTAATATTGTAGGCTATGGTGTGTTTGGACGAGGGATTTGCAAGTAAACGGGATTTCAAATCTCTCTATCTAATGCTTTGTAGCGCGTTCGTTACTAGTTTAGCCTCGGTTTTTATAGATACTTAGTAAGCCCCTCATTCCAAACACATCATCAACGTTCTTTGTTGTGCGATCGTTACTAATTTAGCCTCGGTTTTTTAGATACTTAATAAGCCCCTCATTCCAAACACAACATCAACGTTCGAAGAGATCTTAAATTCAAATCTTGACTCTCCTAATGATAAAAATAAAAAAAACATAGGATGGTATATGGTATATGGTCGGCTGAAAAATCGCATGATTTTTTGTTATTATTAATACAAGTGACATTCTACATTATGGGAAGAGGGGGAGAGTTTAAAACCAGAACGCAACGGAAAAATTGGATTGGTGGATTGCAAAAAGTGAATGTGGAGCGAGATGCCATACCAGGCAGCACGCCGAGGATAGGCATATCTTGGTCTGCGGGGCTTGGGTTAGAACCCAACCCCAATCTAAACATCAATTTTTATTAGCTACCCAACCATGGTGGATGGGGAACCCTACTGATCCAAGGGCTTAGCGGCGCACTTTGTGCGATTTCACCCAAGGTGAACAAACCAAGACCACCATAACCTCACCTAGTTAGGCTTCATGCGGGCAACCAATCACTTTAATGCCCTGCTAAGTTACAAGCCCACGCTACTAGGCTCGGCAATATTATAGCATTATGTAAATTCTTTTAAACATATTTAATATCTCGTCTCTCTCCGATGTGGGACTTTAGCTATTATCTAATAACTACTTTCGCACTTACCACGTAATGAAATTCAAAATTCAATACAAATTAAGTGATCGATAGAAAAATCTAATATTAATTTCCAGGTGAGACATAGTAGCCTTAAAGATTACGCGTCTCTCGTTATAATACCAACTCCTACATATTTACTTCGAACAGAAGCCTTGCGACTCAAGGAACAAAAGTACCGATAATACGGTGATTTTGATTTCTTCTGTAAATCGTGATGAGAATGCTTGATCGTCCTCTTCATCAGTGCTTCAGTCGTCCCTAGCTTTGTGTAAAACTGTAACGAGTTGTTCTTCCGTTCCCGAGATAAATGCAGCATTTGGAAGATGAAGAGCTGTATGATATTCCTTCTCGTCGAACTCCGGCTGTTTTAATGTAAACTTGTAAGTCTCAGTAGCTGATCTTGCAAGGATGAGCACTAGCAATGGAGACCTGCGATTTCACGGGACGTTATAGAGCGACTTATCATTGGTTAGTCTCTCTCTTAACCTAACCTAAATGAAACTACTGCTACTAATTTTAGGGTTAGAATAATCCAGAACATGTCTTAATTAAACAGAGTAATGTGTATGAACAATCTACCATTTCCAATTATTTAAAAAAAAATGCTCATTAGTCACCAATATATTCTAAGAAAATGCATCAATAGTTTACATAATTTTGAGTTCAAGTGTCTTTCTAAAAGAAGAGATAAAGGGTGTAATAGTCAAAGTTCAGTGTAAATTAAGGGAAGTGATTTTCACGTACTTTTTTCTTTTCTTATAATTCTTTGTTTATTTATGGTATGTGGATTGAATAAATCAAATAAGCATCAATAGACGTAATTAAACAAGAAAAAAAAATCAGTGGATTCTCCTTCCCCCTAACAACTAATTGTTTAACCTGCTAAAGCTATCATATGTAAAAGAAAAGACAATTAAATAAGTGCGTGCAGAGGAGAAAAGGAGTGTATAATATGCTTACCTTGGAATTATGGCTGAAGGATATGGTGTTGGTGTCGGCATAGGGCCGAAAGTATATAAAATTCAGAGGGATAAATTCATGTCCGTCCTGGGCGATGGTTATGGTGTTGGCATAGGGCATGAAGTGGTTTTCCTCTTGCTATTAGCACAGGGACGGGGAGCTGGCACTAGGCCTGGGGGTAATTTTCCTCTGGCTGTTTGCACAGAGACGGGGATATGGCATGGGGCTTGGGGGTTATCGGACATTCATTAGTGATTATTATATATACCAGTTATTATTTGAGACATTGCACAGCATGCTAGGTTTCAGAAAACTATTTTATCTTGTTATATGTGTTTTCATAAAACCTGAGGGTTAGTATGTTGATAATTATTTTATTATTATTATTATTATATATATATATATATATCAACTTGGTTCACTCATGATTGTTTTGAGCCCTTTTCAGGACCTAGGAACGAGGATTATGATATGAGCTATGAGGCATTCCCCTACCAATGATATCTTGCTATATTCTCTCTACTTCGGCATCTATTGTAATAGCACTTTTCTATCTTAAATTTCCGCTTGTACTCTGTATTAGACGTATGCTCTGAACATGTCATGCATTATCTTAATAGTAAATTATTAGCAGTTGAACTTTAGTATTGTGTTATTCGTCCCTATTGGATGATTAGTCCCACTTTATATGCATGTTTAGCATGTTCCTCAGCAAATGCATAAATTAAATGGCTTTCATCACCCTTTGGGTGTCGGCCAACACGTAACCATCCCAATGTCCCGAGGACATCGGGATTGGGGCGTGTCAGATTGGTATTAGAGCATGGTTCGTTCAGAGCATACTTAGGATTTCATTCCACCATTTGGTAATCATAATTCTCCTTGTATTCTTAATCTCCAGTTGTTCTAAATATTGCTTGTATCTTATCAGAATTATGGACCCCGCTAGTGGGAATGTACCTCGTCGAGCTCGTTCTGGTATAAGGGAGGAATCCAGCAATTGACCAATGCTTTACGAAATGCCCTTACTGGCGGTAGTAGATCAAATCGCACCTACATTGAGATTGCTCGTAGTCATGGTATTATGGATCTTCAAGTAGTTTGAGCCTGTCCGGAGGCTGAGGAATGGTTGGAACAGGTGGAGGACACTCTGGAGAGTATGAGATGCCTGGCAGGTAAATGGGCGAAGACCGCAGCCTATTTTCTAAAAGGGGATGCTAAGACTTGGTGGAAGTCAGTGAAGAGTTCTCATCCACAAGATACTATGATGACTTGGGCTGCGTTCTGGATAATTTTTAACGCACATTTTATAAGCCCTAGTTATCAGTTAAGGATGAGACAACAATTCCTGGAGTTTCGCCAGGGCAATCTAAGTATCACTGAGGTTGATAATACTTTTCGGCGCATATCGAGACATCATGCAGGGACATATGGGATCCATAGTGAAATGATGATTCAGTTACTGATTTGCTTGAATCCAGACTATCGTGAAGCAGTGGCAGCCCAGAGGCACAGAAGTTACGAGGAGATAATCGAGACTTGCTTGAGAATCGAGCAGTCTAGGTGGGAGCCTAATAATCAAGAGCAGTCACAATTTCAGAAGCCACCCCAGAGTCAGTACCGCCTCGGAACCAAAACCAAAGGGGTCGTGGTTTTCAATCCCAGAGCCTGAGGGAATCTGCTAGCTCTTCTAACCCCGTTGGCCCTAGACACTCTCATTCTTTCAAACGTAAAGGTCAGGGTTTAGGTTCTTCTAACGAGGGCTCATGTAATGAATCAGGGAGACAATCATTCAATCACTTCAGATCATCAGTCACGTGTCACAGGTGTGGAGGCACAAGGCATATTGCTAGATATTGCTCTTCAGCGCAAACGGTCGAGATTATGCTTCTGTTCCGAGTTATGGTGGATGGGGTAACCCAAGTTCTAGTTATGGAGGCAATTATACTCAGAACTATGGCATGAGTGGAAACCAGAATACTTAGTTTTCCACACAGAGACAATCGCAACAGTTTAGTGCAGCTTCAGGTAGCCGCACTCAAGGGAATCGAGCAGGCCATAACAACCAGGGTTTTAGGGCTCGAGGTGGCCATAACGATGGTGCAGGACGTCAGTTCCTTGAATGTATCAACGCCATGACTCAGCAGGAGGCTGACCAGGATCCCCGATTCATTACCAATATGTTGTTTATCTGTGGTAATTGGGCAAAAGTTCTAATTGATCCGAGTGCTACTTTTTCATTTACGTCTTCATCATTTGCACCGAATTTAAATTCGCAACTTACACTGCTTGGCTATGATATGCTTGTACAAATGCCGCATAGAGATCTGTTATGTGCACAGTGGGAGTATAGAAATTGCCCGGTAATAGTGAAAGGGGAGATGATGGAGGCTAATCTGGTTCCTTTCAATTTGGCAGAGTTCGATGTTATTTTGGGGATAAATTAACTATCCAAGCACCGTGCTTATGTCGCATGTTAGGAGAAATCTGTGACATTCAATCGGCCAGAACGACCATCAATCACGTTTCAGGGTGGGCGACGAATCCTTCCTAATAGTATTATTTCTGCTATCTAAGCGAATAGGTTGTTGCATAAGGGATGCGTGGGATTCCTAGCCCACATTGTGACGAGGGATAAACCTTCGTTGAGTCCTAAAGATGTGGCAATGGTGAAGAATTTTACTGATGTATTTCCGGAGGATTTACCAAGGTTACCACCTGCGAAGGAAATCGAATTCACCATCGACTTACTTCCAGGTACAGACCATATCTCCTTACCACCTTATCGAATGGCACCAACGGAGTTGAGGGAATTGAAGATTCAACTGCAGGAGCTAGTGGATAAAGGTTACGTCCCACCCAGCATGTTTCCCTAGGGTGCTTTTGTTTTGTTTGTTAAAAAAAATGATGGGTCGATGAGACTTTGCATCACTACCGACAGCTGAATCGGGTGACAGTGAAGAACTGTTATCTTCTGCCTCAGATCAATGACCTGTTTGACCAGCTAAAGGGTACTCAAGTATTTTTTAAGATCGATCTTTGCTCAAGTTATCACCAGCTACTAATTCGGGAGGAAGATGTACCTAAGATTGCCTTCAACACTAGGTATGGACACTTTGAATTCTGTGTCATGCCTTTTGGATTAACGAATGCACCTGCAACATTCATGGATTTGATTAACAAAGTCTTCAGACCATATCTGGATTAGTTTGTGATAGTCTTCATCGATGATATCCTAATCTACTCTGAGAGTGTTACCAAGCACAAGAAACATTTGAGGTTGGTGTTGGAAAGGTTGAGAAGTCAGCAGTTGTATGCTAAGTTCAGCAAGTGTTAGTTCTGGCTAAACCAAATCAGCTTTCTCGAACATGTAGTATCTAGTGAGGGAATTAGTGTAGATCATCAGAAGGTTTCGGCAGTATCTACATGGGAGCAACCGAAGAATGTTACAGAAGTGAGGAGTTTTCTAGGTCTGGCTGGCTATTACAGAAATTTTATTCAGGGTTTCTCAGCAATTGCCCTACCTTTGACTAAGTTGACTCAGTAAGAGGTCGAGTTTAAGTGGGATGAAGATCGTGAGAGATTTTTCAGGAACTGAAGCAACGTTTTACTCAAGGCTAACATCCAACTGATTAAGAGAAATCTAAAGGCAGCACAAGTGATAGGAGCATATTTATGCGACTTAGTTAGCTTCTTGGCATTTATGTTGTTAGTTCGTAGTTATTTTAGTATTTTAAGCTATTTTCGTGTGTTTGTAGGTCCAAAGGGTTAATGTGGCAAAAAAGTGCATTTTGGAGCATTTTTTGGCATGGAATGGATAGCATATACTTGGAGCAAAAGGAATTGACGAAATTTGAAGTTTGTGCATCATCCTCTCCCTATAAATAACCATTTTAGCACACTCATTTCACCCAACACATTCACCTACCACCACATCCACTCATTCCACCGAACACATTCACCTACCACTACATCTACTCATTTCACCCAACACATCCATTCACCTACCACTACATCCACTCATTCCACCCAACACATTCACCTACCACTACATCCACTCATTACAACCACCCAATAACACTCACCCACTACACCCATTACATCCACTCATTACCAAACACTCATCAACTACACCTATTACATCCACTCATTACCAAACATCCACCCAGTACACCCATTACATCCACTCATTACCAAACATCCACCCACTACACCCATTACCAAACACTCATCCACTACACCCATTACATCCACTCATTACCAAACATCCACCCACTACACCCATTACATCCACTCATTACCACAACACTCACCCACTACACTCATTACATCCACTCATTACAACTCCATACACTCCTCTCCCTAGCCTATAAATACATCCACCCTTCACCATAATTTGGGGGCCATCATCCAAAGACACTACATTTCACATCTCACAACTTCATTCACAAACACAATTTCCTTGCCGTGACCTCCATCCAATCATCTAGCCATACTACATCTCACAAATCCATACACTTTCATCTCTTAGCCGTGCAAATCCATTCCATCCATATATCCATACACATCCTAGACACTTGTGCTACAACAAGGTGGTGAAAACAAAGGTCCTTGGCGTTTCAAGCTTGGAACTTTGGAGCGTTTTAGGTGTACTTCGTTCTTGCTTTCAATGTCTACTTTGTTATTTTCTAATTTTGTTGCAATTATGAGTGGCTAAACCCCTATTTAGTTAGGGGGAAGTTTGAAGCCATGAACATGCTTGAGATTTGAATTGATTTCTTCCAATTGTGATTTGATAAGTTGTGATTGCAATTCAATTATCTATTTTATTCATAATTGATTCTTGTATGTTTATTAAGGATGCATACTTAGTTTTCATGCATGAATTAGATGTTAGAATATAAATGAGTTTCACCTAATCGTTACAAGTTTATATTCATGAGTAGTGAAGGTTGTTTATCACAATCGCGTTAATTGAATTCTTGGCAATTGTATCATGCATTCATAGTTATAATTGTCTCGTCAACACTTATGATTTTCATTGAACGTAATGATCTCTAATTGTATCTCTATTATGCATTCATATAGGGGACTTTTAGAGAATGATTTGGGTTGTCGCATGCATTCATCCAATTCAATGAGTAAAGGAAAATCTGAGGGCTAATTTGTGCATCACGGTTAATCTGGGGTGTTGAGCATCATAGTTTATTGAAAAGCAATTGGAAATCGATTCATGTACAAGTGTGTCATGTGTGAAGAACGGACCTCTAACTAATCCATCCATCATCGTATTCCTCAAATTTGTCTTACAATCTGCCTAGTTTTATAACTTGTTTGTTTGTTTCAAATTCATCAAAACCAAAATCCCCATTTTACTTTCTTGTTTCAATGTGTTAAATTTCGGTTTTGTTTGTGTTTTTGAGTGTTTTGATTCAAACCAAAACACTAAATTCGTCCAAAATTGTGTTAGAGTCAAATCTGCCCAGTTTGTGTTTTTAGGCAGTTTTGAGTCTTTAGAATCTGTTTTGAGTCCCTTGAGTCTATTCAAACGTTTTTAACTTTATTTTTATGTTTTTGAGTAAGTTTAGAGGTTTTAGCAAGCCCTCCTAATCCCCGGTTTAGAATGATCCCTACTTGCATTTATATTACAATTGACAAAAAGAGGGTTTAATTTGAGTGCTTAACTTTCATCGCATCAACAAGACTAACAGAAAAGCATTGCGAACAAACATTCCAGGGACCATGAGTATAAGGTTGGTGACTTTGTGATCTTGAAGTTATCTCCTTGGAAGGGGGTAGTTCGTTTTGGTAAGCGAGGAAAGTTGAGTCCTCGATACGTCGGTCCTTACCAGATTATTGAGAGAATTGGTCTAGTTGCCTATAGGTTGGAGCTACCACCAGAGTTATCCTTGATTCACAACATTTTCCATGTTTCTATGCTTCGAAAATATGTACCAGATCTCTCTCATATCATTCAGTTAGAGCTGTTGGAAGTAAATCAAGATGTTAGCTATGTCGAAGAACCAGTGGCTATCCTTGACCGACAGGATAAAGTGTTGAGGAACAAAGTGATTTCGTTGGTGAAAGTGCTTTGGAGGAACCACGATGTTGAGGAAGCGACGTGGGAAATAGAGGATTTGATGAGGAGTCAGTATTCGTTTTTATTTGGTTAAGGTTGTAAATTTCAGGGACGAAATTTTTATAAGGGGGGTAGATTGTTACACCTCACCCTTACTTATATGTATAATTTCATAATTTCCCCAAAAGTTTAATGGAATTATCAATTTAATCCCTAGTTCTTTACCCAATCCGGAACTAAAAGTGGGATTTCCGCTCAACCCTCAAGCTGCCACATGGCAACACCCCAGCACTCCCCACTTCTCTCTTTTTTCCCCCACCCCATGACCCTTTTTTCTCTCTCTCTCACTTTCAGTTCTCTTTCTCTGCACTCACTCCCTTCTCTCTCTCAAAACCCTCACTCTTCCTATCTTTCATCGTGACCACCAACACACAACCGCACCACCTGCTCGAAGTGGTCAACACCACCACCATTAACCCTCATCAGTTTTCTCTCTATCCCGTCACTGCGAGGACGACGAAACCCAGGAACTCTTCGGCGAGATTTTCTCATCTTTTCGGCTAGGTAAGCCTCGAGTTTTTCTCTATCTGTTTTAGATTGATGCGTGGACGAGATTATTGAGTGTTGTACTCGTTGTTGTCAAGGTTTTAAAATGATATCGGCTCGGGGAAACGAAAACCCATCTCCGACGAGCCCGTGTGTGTCAAGAGGTTTTCCGACCACCACCGGCCGTTTCACGGTGAACCAAAGGTATCAAATTACTCCTCTCACCTTGTGCTTCCTTTTTGTGCTTAGATTGTAGCCTAGAAAGGTGTGTGACTGTCGGCCCGGAGCTAGGGAAGCTCCGGCGTTGCTCCTCTATCGACACCCAAGCCTTTAGGCCCGTTAAGAATCCAGCCCAAAATCCTTTTTCATTTCATTTTTATTTTTATTTTAATTGTTTTAAAACCCAAAAGGCCTTTGGACTGTTTCCATTAGGGCCTTTGGCCCGTTGACCCAACCCTAAAAAGCTCTTTCGTTTGGGCCAGGCATTAAGCCTGGGCCCGTGTGAGTTAAAGCCCAGAGGTTAAGGCCTTAGGGCCTAATAGAACTTAGGCTTTCAGCCAAACCCTAAGTCCATTAACCCTAAACCCTTTTCCCTTGGGCCGGGTACCAGCCCACTGACCCAAACCCGGACCCTTTGACTTTGACCGTTGACTTTTTGGGTTTTCTTACAGGACCCTTCCTAGGCTAATTTCGACGTCCTGAACCCGTTTCCGACATCCATTTTCCCAAATTAAGTTTTTTTAGTAGAGTTGACTAAATGTACCCTTTATCTGCATAGGTGAAATTAATAGCGGCGTTCCGTTATTCTTTTTGGTATAGCTTTGCACTAACGGTGTACGGTGAGTGGACCCCTTCTAGAAAAGCATGATTTAACAATTATGTTCTATGAAGCGTTTTGAGATAACATGCTTACTGAGGCTATTTTGAATTATTACTATTTTTCCTATAACACGTGTTCTTTATACGATATCTGATGGATGACGATATAATATTTAGAATATGTTTCAAACACCTCTTATAGTATAGATGATGGATGACTTTATACTATGAAGTTGCTTTTCAAATATATGTATGTTCAATGGTTTTGTATTTACCAAGTGGCCCCAATTCCGCTACGGGGACGAGGGATAGATTCTAGTCTATCCTGGGCGACGGTTATGGTGTTGGCATAAGGCCTGAAGTGTTTTTCCTCTGGCTATTAGCACAGGGACGGGGAGCTGGCATGGGGTCTGGGAGTAATTTTCCTCTAGCTGTTTACACATAGACGGGGAGCCAGTATGGGGCCTAGGGGTTATCAGACATTCACTAGTGATTATTATATATACTAGTTATGATTTGAGACATTGCATGGCATGCTAGGTTTCGGAAAACCTATTTTATCATGTTATATGTGTTGTTATAAAACCTGGGTGTTAGTATGTTGATAACTGTTTTATTTTATATATATATAAACTTGGTCCACTCATGTTTGTTTTGCGCCCCCTTTAGGACCTAGGAACGAGGATTACGATATGAGCTACGAGGCATTCCCCTACCAGTGATATCTTGCTATATTCTCTCTGCTTCGGCATCTTTTGTAATAGCACTTTTCTATCTTAAATTTCCGTTTGTACTATGTATTAGACGTATGCTCTGAACATGTCATTTATTATCTTAATATTAAATTATTAGCAGTTGAACTTTAGTATTGTGTTATTCGTCCTATTGCATGATTAGTCCCAATTTATATGCATGTTTAGCATGTTCCTCAGCAATTGCATAAATTAAATGGCTTTCGTCACCCTTCGGGTGTCGGCCAGCACGTAACCATCCCGATGTCCCAAGGACATCAAGATCGGGGCGTGTCACCTTCCCCCTAACAACTAATTGTTTAACCTACTAATGCTATCATATGTAAAAGAAAAGACAATTAAATAAGTTCGTGCAGAGGAGAAAATGAGTGTATAAAATGCTTTCCTTGGAATTATGGCTGAAGGAACACTTTCTTTGTTGTTTCTATTAAGAAGAAAAAATGAGTATATGGCCTCTATATGGTATGGAGGATTGAATTATAATGAATAAACAATTATTTTCGATGTATACGTTGAAAGAAGAAATGAAAAAAAATTGGCTATCTTGAAAGTACAAAATGAATTACTCAAGAATAAAAGTTATCACATCCAATTCTTTACAAAATGAGAATATTAGAAGGAAGAAGTTTATTTATGTCTTATCCTCTCCTAACCCTCTCAAAATTCACTCCTTAATAATATGTTTTAGCATTGAGGTTATCTCTTATAAGTTTTCTAAGTTTATAATCTATTTTAGCAGATAATATGACTCGGAAACGCTTTTGGTCACAGTGGGATTTGTTTAGCAGCTAGATAGCAAGTTTATAATCTCGTTTGTGGTCGACGATGCAATGATTCAACACACGTATATCACTTGTATTTGGACATCTTGTATTTAGTTGTTTGTTGGTAATAAAATTTTATCATTATCCAAAAAAAAAAAAAAAACAAGAGAGAGTGTAAGAGTCAAAGTTTGGTGTAAATTAAGAGAAATGATTTCAACGTACCTTTTTTCTTTCCTTATAAATCATTGTTTATATATGGTCCGTAGATTAAATAACTCAAATGAGAATCAACAGACGTAATTAAACAAGAAAAAATAGTGGATAAAAAAGTCAATGGATTCCTCTCTTGTACCAACTAACTATTTAACCAGCTAATGTTATCGTTCGTTACAAATATAAAAAAAAGACATTAACAAGCATGTGCAGAAGAAAAAAAAAAGTGTGAAATGCTTACCTTTGAATTACCGTTGAACAAGATTCTAAAAGTCGCTAGGCGCTAGTCGGGCGGCGGGCTGAGGCCTAGCGCCTAGGCGGCTAGGCGGGGCCTAGGCGGGCACCTAAGCGGACTAGGCGGATTTAAGTAAATCTATCATATTTCAAGTAAATAAGTGTTTGCTTCTACTTGAAATATATATAATTTCATCATAAACTACAAAATAGAATGCATATATATCATGAAGTATTGGAACATAATGAAAACATGTGAAATAAGGATATAATGTTTGTTCATTCGAGTATGCAACAAGTCTTTTACAATTTATTGGAAAAAAAAACAAAATGCAAAATGAAAGTTATGTATTTTTTGTTTAAGTGAGTTGCAACCTAGGCGGGTCTAAGCGGATGCCTAGACGGGCTAGGGGGGTGCCTAGGCGGGCTAGGCGGGTGCCTAGGCGGTCTAGGCGGTGGGTTGGGGCCTAGGCATTAATCGGGGCGGTGGGCTGGGGCCTAGCGCCTAAGCGGGGCCTAGGCGGCGCTAGGTGGGGATTTTTAGAACAGTGCCGTTGAAAGAAAACTTGCTTTCTCGTTTCTCTTGAGAAGAAAAATGAGTATATGGCCTCCATGTGGTATGGAGGATTGAATTAGAATGAATAAACAACTATTTTCAAAATATATTGAAAGAGTTTGACCCAAAAAAAAGTATATTGAAAGAAGAAATTAAAAAAAAAGTATATTGAAAGAAGAAATGAAAAAAAAATTGGTTGGCAGTAGAAAATAAATCACTCAAGAATAAAAGTTATCACCTCCAATTTTTTTCCGAAATGAGATGATTAGAAGTAAGAATTTCTTTGTGTCTTGTCCTCTTCTAATCCTCTTAAAATTCAATCTTCTATATCAAACGAACTCTAAGAGTATGCCAATTTACTCCTTGTACTTATATGTCACTCCTAATTTCCACCCTAAGCACAGTCAATTTAAATGGTTCACTGATTGTCACGCGACCAAAAATAAATGGAATAATAGATGAAAATTTTGGACGTGAAAAAAAGTGATTAAATAAAAAAAATTTAAGGGAGGTAGGGGTGGGTTCGGTTTAAATCGGTTCGGTTTTTTGCCAAAACCGAAACCAAACCGAAATTTCGGTTCGGTTTATTTTTTTTTCGGTTTTTTTCGGTTCGGTTTTTTCCGGTTCGGTTTCGGTTTTTTGTTTTTTTATATTTTTCAAAAAATGAAAAACATTGAAATTTTAAATTTTAACATATCCAACACAATCATAACATAAGCATTCTAACTAGAATCAAAGACAATGAAAATAAACATTTAAAGTTGAACTAAAATCATCAATCAAGTCTTCCAAAGTCCAAACTAACAACCTCACAATACAAAAATCGTACAAATGACTTAGAAAAGTTAAATTGTATGATGTTGTTCAAAGATCAAGGTTGTTTGCTTGTAATTGCATGTTGACAACTTGATTAGTAAAAGTAATGTGTGGGTAGATTTATTTAGTGTGTGTTGGAATTCTTTTCCATCACAAATTACCCAAGTAATCTACCCGAAATAAATGTTTATGGATTCTGTTACATGTTATATGAGAGTAGATTTGGAAAAGAAAGCTGGGGCAGAAGTAGACAGTGCTATGGAGATGGATGTTGGTACTTCAGGAGGAGGTTTAGTTCCGGAACCTTATATGGAGGAGAAATAATAGGTTAGGGTTTAGAGTTTTTATAGGCATTTTTTTAATATTTTGAGCTTAAAGTTTGGCAATTAGCACATTTTAACTTACAAATTGAGTTTAGAAAATAATACCCAAAACAAATAATTAAATAAAAAAATCAATTTAATTAATTCGGTTCGGTTCGGTTCGGTTCGGTTTCTAGATCACTAAAACCGAACCGAACCAAAAGAATTCGGTTCGGTTCGATTTTTTCAATTCGGTTCGGTTTTTTCAGTTTCGGTTCGGTTTGGTTTTCGGTTTTTTTCGGTTTTCAGTTTTTTGAACCCACCCCTAAAGGGAGGTAATTAACTAAAATAGAATTTAAATGTAAAAATTGACATATCCAATTTTCTTTTTTCATTTCATTATTTTCTTTCTAATTTTTATTTAAAGAAGAAAAGAAAAGCCCTAAACCCCCTTCTCTCTGTCTAGCACTCATCTTCGCTTGCAGCGGACCAGAAACCCAGCAAGCATTTCGACGAAGACATCAAAGTCAGAACCTCACTCCTCCGCTCTCAGCCCTCCCTTAGGTACCTTCTACGGTTCTACCATCTCCCACCTTCCATTGTTTTTGTTTAATTTGCTCATGATTAGTGCAATTTATTTAATTAATTAATAAGTATTGTTTGGTCTGTGAGTTTCTGTGTAAGTATGAAAAGGGTTCCTTTATCCTAACCCAAAATCTTGAATTGGATCTACATCTTTGAAATAGCTTGAAATCTCATAGCTTTCTGAAAATTTCTCTCCGAAACCAAAACATTTGAATTGGGTCGAGGCTAAAACTTTTAATTGTATTAGTAATTCAATTTTCGTTACGCAGTTTCATGAAACAAATCAAATTGCTAGTCTTGCTTTCCTTTGGCCCTGTGGGAATGGAAAGATCTCGAAATGTCTGTCGAATTTTCGGTTTGAGTGATACAGGACATGGCGGGCGGGACAGAGAGTTAGGAGGTTTAGCTAAATTGCTTACATGCCCCAACATGAAATAAAAAATATGGTGAAAGACGAATCGATATTGGATACGTGTCTTACTTGGAAGAATGCATCATAATGTTGCAGTCATTTATGTCCTTCATTTTTCCATAGAATTAGTATATAAGGTGGATTGTTGAATATGTGAAGTGACTAGGTCTTGGCATAAACTAAGGTATGTTATTAGTGTTTTTCAAGATTTAGTATACTTTGATTGTATAGACAATGAGGTATGATGCAACGTTCAAAGTATGAATACGTGTCGAAGATAATTCTGACTTGTGATATTGTCTTCAACATTGAATAAAAGCACTGTTAATCAAGATTTAAATTTTTGAGTTCATTGTCCGGAGATAAATTCTTGGTTTCACCATTGTTTGCTTGGCTGTTGTTGAACTGGTATTGCTCCCGTCTCCTGAGCTGATTTCTTTGTTAATTTTTCATGTTTTAAGCATATTTGCCGGTTGGTTTTGGTTTATTTTATTGTGATAAAAGGTGAAGAAGATGCCATTGGGACTAATACTAGGGTTAGGAAGGGCATTTCGTCGAAAGCGAACGTCATCACTTGACATTCTTTCCTCCAAACGTGCCCCTAGGGATTACTACAAGGGGAAGAATTGCAAGCCTACTGGTTTCCACACCCGAAAAGGTTTTCCCCTTTTGCTTTTTTGCAAATTTGACAATGTGCTCATTCAGTTTTTAAGGTAAAAATTACTATTTGACATGTTTTTAAAATTGTCTAAATTTTTTTCAGCTAAGTATGTCGTGCAGCAGGAGAAATTGCCTAACTATGTAGTCCCAGATTTAACCGACTTCAAGGTGAACATGTTTCTGTTTCTCTTACTTTGTTTCATTTTTTTCTCATTCTCATAAGTGCCTTCGCCCTTGGTGCGATGGCAAGTGCCTTCGCCCATGAGCGGTAGGTCTCGGGTTCGAGACTTGGGAGCAGCCTCTCCATAAATGGGGGTAAGGCTAGCCGACATTCACCTCTCCCAGACCCTGCGTAAAGCGGGAGCCTTGTGCACTGGGTACGACCTTTGGTAATATTCATCTTTAAGTTAGAGCTTCCGGTTGGAAGTTCACTGATACACTTTGCAGCTTGGTTGACATGCTTCAACTATGCTATTTTAATGAATACATTTGACCAATAAGTGAACAATTTACTCCTCACTCTCATAAGTGCACACATGTAGTTCTAAATTACGTTTTTCCGTTCTTGCATGCAGCTCAAACCATATGTATCTCAGTGCCCCAGAGAGGTCAAGACTACTCAGTCTGCTGAACCAACTAAATGAGCAAACTGAGTTGCTAGTGTTTGATCTTTTCGTTTATTGTTCTAATTGTGAATTAAGTCGTTCCTGTTGATATATTTTCTAGTAGGGATCGATGTTAGACTGCGAAGAGGTTATATTCTTGTTTGGCATTGGCAGATTCATGCCTTGGACGTGTTAAAAAGTAATAAACTTTCTAGCATTGCTTTATATTGACTCAACTAAAACCTCACCGGACTAAGTTCCATCACGAAGCCTGTGGTGACGGATTGATGTCCGAGAGTTAGCTGATTCATCTGTCACCATTTTGCTTCACATTAGATATGAGCCAACTGTGTTATCCAAGGGTCAGGGCCGGAAGATGCATTTTTTTGCTAAAATTATGACACCCTACTTTTGGTTGGACTTTTGGAGGTGTTGAACTTCTAAGATTTATATCTTTTACTTTGCATAATTACGTTTCCTTTGAAATAATATAACCCTTGTCATCGAAACACTCTACCAAGTATCATATAACACATGATTACCCTTTCGTCGTTTTCAGTTTTCTGTTTTTATTTTCAATTTTTTGAAAACTGAAACTGAAAGCTTATTTGATAACAATAATGAAATGAATCGTTTTTGTTTCTGATAGCTTGTTTGGTAACAGTTTTTTTATTTTGTTTTACCTTTCAATAAATTGTTGTCAATTGCGCGATTCGAGCACAGGTCAACGACTCATCGTGATAATCTCAGGCACCGGTGCGCAGCTGATGTTACACTAGCTCGTCTCATACAAACCTGTACAAAGAAAGACAACGCCAGAACAGGTACCGAAAGAAATTTGAATAGGAACAAATAAAACATTTATTCGGAAAGAAGCTAATATCCGGTATCCCGCTAAGCCAACTCGAAAAATTTAGGTCACCGGCAGAGAAGCTGTGACATTCACAGCTGTTTTCTTTTATGATACAAATAGCAGAGTACACAGGAGTTGATAACGCAATTGCCCAACCAGAAAGCCTATCCCCTACAAGTACTAATACAAAACCATTCACCTACTACATGTACTAAAACAAAGGCATAATCGTTCCGACTACAAACTGGTATAAAATTTGCAAAAACTTGAGCTCTCATTGCAACCACGAAAATTTGGCTCGGTAGTGCAAAGAAAAGGGGAAGAAATATCTGTAAAGCAAACAGAATCATCCAGTCCAGAACCTGAGAAGGCCGAGTTATACCTTCATCAGTGTCGAACCATTGTGGGTGACAACAGCCATCTCTTACCTCTAATATTCACCCAGACAAACAGAGAAACTCCTAACAACCACACCACTGAGTTCTTACTTCTTCCGGGGCCTGTTGTGTTTAACTTTAATTATTCTTCGGTGAGACTTGTCACCATCACCACCACTGGAGCCAACTGAGAAGCTTCCCCCTAACCCCTGATTCGCACCCAAACTACCAGAAGCCTGAAATGGGTTAGGGTTCTGTGAGTTGGTTAGGTTCTGTTGGCCTGCAAATTGGAAGGGACTCGCCGCTGGGGCTGTGGGTGTACCTCCAAATACAGAGGCAGATTGTGAGTTTAAAATCGGCTGTTGACCAAACTGGAATTGTTGACCAAAACCTGGGGCTGTAGGTGTCGATGCCTGGTTAGTGTCTTCAGCCATACTGTCTTCCATGTTCATTTGATCAGTATTACCTGGGGAACCAAATGGAAATACAGGATTGGAGTTGCCAAATGGAGGCTGTGACGGGGCACTAGTAGGTGCGGTTGAAGTGAATGAGAACATGGAAGTTGAGGATGCACCATTGGATGACCGAAACAAAGATCCACTGTTGTTATTTGTAGAAGAAACCGTGGATCCTCCAAAAGTAATAGGCGCATTGATAGTAGTAGCAGCGGCAGACGAGGATCCTCCAAATACAGAAGGCACATTGTTAGTAGTAGCAGCGGCAGTCGAGGATCCCCCAAATACAAAAGGCACACTGTTAGTGCTAGTAGTAGCAGCAACGGAGGATCCTCCGGATATAATAGGCGCACTGTTAGGCACACTGTTGGTAGCAGGAGCAACGGAGGATGCTACATAAGAAAGCCCAGTTGATGAAGATGTAGAGTTGAAAGCGGTGGCAAATACAGGAGATTTACCAGGTTGCCAACTGGCAGCAAATACGTTAGGGGCAGTGCTAGAGCTAATGGAGCTGGGCTCCAATGAGGAAGTAGAAGAACCAAGAGCAGTACCAGTTCCTGAACCAGGGAGTTTGGCAGTAGAGGTTGGGCCAAAAATAGAACTTCCAATAGAGAAAGGTGTACTTCCCGCAAAGCCGTGTGACAGTGAGGATGCTGACGAACCAGGTTCAGTGGATGAATTCTGTGCACCAGATGCAATTCCAGTTGCAGTAGATGATGCCTGGGCAATAGAAGCAGATCCACTGCCAGTACCAAAAAGAGTGCACTGGAACTGGTTAGCAGCACTTGGAATGGCAGCAGATGTGCCAGCAAACAAAGTGCTGCTAAGATTACCAAGGCCTTTGTCTTGTGTGTTGTTGCCTCCAAATGTTTCCTTTTTCTTGCCTTCAAAAGATTCCAAGGGCGAATTTAGTGGAACTGGCGTGACTGCAGTTGAAGCAGTAGGCAATTCAAATTTGACCATAGGCATGGTTGAAAATGAAGGTGCTTGAGCCAAGCTAAAACTGTTGCTACTGTTGATGGTGACAGCAGTTGTAGCGATAACACTGTTTGTATTGGCAGTGAGACTCATGCTACCCGATGAATTTGGACTTGTCAAATTACTGAATACTGAAGGAGCAGAGGAAGTAAATAGAGGGCTTGACCCATTATTCATATTTGAATTACTGGAAGGGGTGCCAAAGGAGACTATGCCTGTGGTTGATGGTGCAGATGGAGATGATACAGTAGTTTTAGGTATAACAAAAGAGTCACCAGCATTTGAATTACTCTTACCAACAGCTTCACCTGGTCTTTGTGGTTGGACAACAGTTGTTGCACCAGATTCAACAGCATGTACACTGCAGATGGAAACATAGATAAATTAAATAATAAACTTTTTGGCAATACATAAAAAAATCAGAAAGTCACCCATACATGAATAGGATTTCCACATGATACCGCTGATATTTTTTTATAGAAAAATACTATTTTAAGAAAACTAGAAAACAAGCTATTTTTTCGTTGTTCGTTGAATAGTTGTATCAATTACAACACATCACAGAAGCAACCCCTCAATCCCATTTCCAAACCTAACCATTACAATTTGAAACTAAAGAAACAAGCTATACTTTTGTTCATTCAATTGTTGTATCAATTACAACCGATCACAGGAGCAACCCCTCAAACCCATTTCCAAACCTATCCACCCGCTCATTAATAATGATCAATCTGGTTGGCGACAAAAGTAAGAACTATGAAAGCTAACTGCCTTCACCCCTAGCAAAGAAGGTTATAGTTCTGAAACTTTTAACAAACATTTACAGGCAGTGTGCGTACACAGTATTAAGTCATACCACCCTCAAGGTCTTTGGATATACAAATATTCAGACCAAATGAAAGGCAATAAAGCAGTTTCATTCCATTTGTCCCTTCAGAAACTTGGTTTTTCTATACACTTAAATCTCCACCTATTTTTTTATAAAAGAAAACAATAAGAAAAATAAATAAATGCAACAGTCAAGAACCTCAACGATGCTTTTCATCAAAACATAAAGATTAAAAAGAAACAAGCGATTTAATACACTGACCTGCTTGAGGCTTCAGGATTGGAGTGTGAGAAAGTTACGTTGACAGATTCACCAACTGCAGGTGATGAAGTAAAAGTAGACTCTGGCAATGCAACTTTGTCAACACTCTTAGAGCCAAACTCAAACAGAGAAGTAGCTGCATCTGAACCCTTAACTGAAGTAACATTACCCCCATAGTTAAAAGTGGGAAGACCAACATGTGATTCTTTCCGGAGATCAACTATATCATATGTAAAGGATGGCTGAGTAGCTACAACATTGGGCAAGCTGGATGAAGATACAATAGGGGAAGATGATGTCTTCACTTCAGAGTAAACAGGAGTATTCTTGGTCGAAATTGCCTCCGCCTTTCCTCTTGAATCGGATGCAACCCCATTAGAATCATCATCATCGTCCAGATCCAGAAAATCCTGCATACCATACCCATAATGTTCAAATTAATTATTTTGAAGTCATATGAATATGCACAGAAAACCAAACATAATAATGAACATTAATGATTTTAAGTTTCCTAAAATTTCAGATAATATCAATCTAGTAAGAATTTGAATTGAAACTAATGGAATCAAAATTGAATTTGTAATAGAAATTTTAAATAAATTATTATTTCAATCTGTATTTATGTCTGTTATTAACATATGATAGGGTTTAAATACCATAAAACTATGACACCGGTTTAATCAATTTGATCATTGGCACTGAAGACCAAGACAGTCAAACGCTTATTATGAATGTTCATGAACTTCTAGCAAAACTAAACAGCTAGATAATCTTATGATTCAAAGGTACAGCCCCTCAGTAGTAAATTTTATGATCAAATTGAAACCCAAACTAGTTATTTCAGGTCAAATTCCAGAGTAGTAGAAAGAATAAGCAAGATAATCAAGAACTTAGCAGAAATAATTGAGAGAAAAAAGCGCAACTATACCTCTTGTGCGCTCATCTTGAATGCCCGTTTCTTTTGTGGAGGATGAACGGAGTTTGATGTGGCAGATACTGTAGTTTTAACATTTTGCAAAATATCCTTCTTTTCTGTTGCAGAATCTGCTCCATTTATTAGTATAGTTGAACTGTCAGAAAGAGCACCGATCCTAAGTGGGCCATTTTCTCTAACCTTATCCTGCTTTTGAGAGGTGAAGTCTTGAGCATCTGGTATCACGTGATCAGTGGAAACATCCAACTTAGAATTACAATTATTATTATTATTATTATTATTATTATTATGTGCATTGTCCAAAAATTTTGAAGAATCCACATGATCCAGGCTTTTCAGAGCCTGACCGTGTAGCATTGATGGTGAAAGCTTAGTTGGCGATTTGTCTCTCACAATATGTAGATTGGACTTAGATGATTTCTCTTTTGGAGAGACCAACTTATCAAGCTGCTCAAGTATTTTGGAAGCCATTTCACTGGACTTTGAGGGAACAGTAGAGAAACTTGTACTAGGACCTGCATTGTCTCCATTTTCTGATAATGCTTTATGCTTAGGTTCACCCAATGATAGTGGCTTCCACAAGTTTTGAACAGACTCAGAACTTATTGTGGCCCCAAGAATTGTAGTGCTTGATACCGGTGAGCTCAAGCCTCTAGAAGAAAGAAGATTAGGTTTTTGACGAATTCTGCGAATGGGACCAACAGATCCTATGTCACTGTCTAAGACTGAAAATCTGCGCTTCGAGGCCTACAAATAAAAAAAAACAATTCCAAATGACATGAATCTGGAGGTTCTAATCACAAATAAAAAGTAGCATTTGATAATCATCAGATATCATACCCCTTGTTTAGATCCAGAAGGCTGGCTGTGCTCCCATACAGACTGAGATGATGATGCACCACCATAAGCATTAAATGTAGACCCAGCACCCTGAATACAAGCAAATACAATGTAAGAGCCGGAAACTATAAACATTATGTATTTTTGTTAAAAGAAATGCTTGTATTAAGATCAAGAAACCAACAAAGAAGCTGGTCAAGAAGACCAACCCAGAACACAGCAAACAAACAAAAATTGGAAAATGAAGACATAGAAAACACCCAGCACAATCAGCTGAGAAAACACCTAAAAGACTTTAAGAGGATAGCCGCCTTCTGGTCTTGCATAAGCACAAGGAGAGATTCCCTGAACTATGAGGAAAAGGAAGCTGGCAGAGAGGGAGAGAGATTCTTTTTTTTTTGTTTTTTTTTTTTTTGGGTATACAAAGATCATTCTATTTCTCTCCATCCAAATGACCCAAATTGCTGCATGGAACATACAACCCACATGACCTTGGCTTCTTATCCTTCCAAAGCAAAGCATGACATTCAACAAGAGAGAATTTTTGGGATTACACAAGTGAATCCAAGTAAACATTCAAAAGGCCTTTGAACAATTGGGGTCTTTGGGAGGCAGGAAACTTTAGCAAATGGCTATAGGTACCTTGAACAATTTAATCTTACCCCACATTGGAACAAACCAAAGGCCTAATCACTCAACTAAACCGATATTATTGAAAACTATATTCTCAGATCAAACAAACCTTGAAAGTAGTTATCGTGTGAACTCGAGAGTATGGCGTTCGAGCCATGCTGTATATAGCAGACCTGCCTCGAGATCTAGGGGTCACAAAACCATTTGGTGGAGCTCCCTCACTGCCAGAATTCCTTGGCACAAGTGACATCATTGACGATTTTGAAGGAAATGGTACACTGCTCAAAATAGGTGAATCTTCATGGTGTGTTTGACTACGCAAACCTAACATTGATGGAGATACTTTTGAAGGCCTACTGCCCATGTAAGCTTTTGCGAGCTCTGCAGGAGAAGCAACATCTTCATCAAGGACCTGAAGACATTTTAACCACTAAATGTGAAAAAAGAGTTAAAAGTAAATATGACATCCAAACTACCGTTTCACAAATAGTTAAAATTAAAGAGTAGCAAGCACAAGACCACGGCCTTCACAACCTAATGAGTCAAAGTATATGAATGGAAAGTAAGTTATCATACACTTGTACTAACAACAGGGTTTGAAGCAAGGCGGCTATCAATCCCATTTTTGTCCAGCAATGGAGTTTTAGGAAATTCTTCCTTTCCGTCATGAGAAACTGCCGATTTTGAAGGTATTCCTTCAGACCTTTTCTCAAGATTCTCAATTGGCATGTCAACAGTTCTTGAATGCAACAGCGCTGTCAATCGATCAATTTCAGATCTGTAGAGGTAATTAACATTCAACACCAAGATAAGCACATGTTCCAAGAAAAGAAAAAAGTTCTAAGCCCCAGAAGTGCCATGGATGAAATCATAAATGCACAAGTCTTACACCAAACCCATTCATCAATTACATTCAAATCACACACACACACACACACTCCCCCTCTCTCTCTCTAAAACATCATTCCCATTCATCAATAGTACTTGAATGTAATAACACTAAGTATATAACAACTTGACTCGACCAAAATTGAATTATGTATAATATCAACTTGCCTGGTAAAGGTTTTCTGCTCTAAAATTTGCTGAAGATCAGTAAGCTTGCCTCCGTCATCAGTAGTACTTGGATGACTTGGATCGGAACATTGATCAATTGTGCCCTTTAGCACTCCAGAAAGATCCTTTACAGCATACATTTACATACAAGATATTGTCAAAATATGATATCAAAATCATAAAAATAAAATGATTAAAAATCTATGAAATGAATTTAACTGAAAATTGTTCTACTTGAAAATATATAATAACATCCCATCATAACTCAATCAAATTAATATTTACACGTCGGTGGTAAAATTACAAGGAATACTGAGCAACAAAAAATGTGGATGTATGAAACATGGACTACTACTCTTATACCAAAGAGTAAAAATGTGAATAAATGGTTTATTAAGGATACCAAGTTTTTAAGGGCAATTAGTTGTTCCTTAATAATGTCCTCTAACCTAACTTTGGCAGTGTATAAAGCCAAGAAGTGCACTTGCAGGAAACTTGAGATGTCCCCTTAACCCTAAAAATTATTCTAAGACGCACTCAACATAGAGGAAGATCAGGGTGCCAAATATTTCCCATTACCTAAATTTCGAGTCTAAACAATGGGAGGGAAAAAAAAGTTCACTATGCTCGTAAGTTATAATACTCAAACACAGGGACAAAGAAAGATCCAAGTATCATATACTGCTTAAAAATCATAGCTCCAAAAAGAAATGATGCAATCTCATCTAAAAACACGACGTTTAATAAAACAATTAGAATATAGCTTACTCCCAATCACTAAGGGCAATGCCCTATCAGTGAAAAAAAATACAATTATCCAACACACTTAAACTTACCATTGTAACTTCTTTCTCCTTCATATTTGCTTCATGATTTACCCCTGATAAAGTAATAGAAGACTAAATTCGTGAGTAGCTAGTAAAGAAACCAATAAAACAGTCAGAGTCTTGAGCTCAGATGAGAAAGCAGATATGAAAGTTTTTTATTTTTTCGAAAAGGGCCAAGAAGAAATTTCTCAATGGCTAATCATAATTTTTTTTTTCTTTTATTAAAAATGAGGGCATCTATAACAAGTACCAAGGCATACAAGATAACATGGACATAAACGCAACAACTGTGAGAGTAAATTAGTTTGACAATTCCCTTGCATTCAAGAAACAAAGGAGCAACCAACCAACTGAAATGTAAAGTCCATTGACCACTGAAAAGGGTGCATCCTTCAAAGAAAAAGATACGAATTATTATTTTTTTTTAATTTTGAAAAATTAATAAGGATGATACAGTACACAAATAAAGTGAAACAGTAATTAAGAAAAAGATCATCAGGGGATTTCAGAAAAGATATCAGAGACTGTATCAATGCAAAAGATGACCTACTATCAATCAAGCTCACTCTTACAAGTACTTCTTAATCCTACCAATTCACAAGCGAAAAAACAAAAACCAAAACCAGCAGTGAATACAAGGTGGAGCAAGGATTCTCTGTCTACCTCCTACCAAAAATAAAGGATCCAAATGTCTTCCTAATAGTGTAACTGTGCATGTATTATTTGGAATTCAGAAGACCAACTTGAATTTTGGATTCCTTCGATTGCAATTTCAAACATCTTTCATTAAACATAAATGAATTTCCAGTTTTTTCTTAAGGCACCACAATTATTGTAATAAAAACAATGAATTCGAAATCTTTATAAACCTAGCTCCAAATCAATAAAAAATTTCAAGGAAATTAACCTCATTTCATTCCGCAGAACAAAAACTGACCCCAAACTCAACCCCCACAAGCTGACCCATATGACAAATTGCTAAAAACAATGAAATAAAATAAGGAAAAACATAACAAAAGGCGTCCCAAGTAACGAAACGTCGAAACCCCAACTCCCCATTAAATGATTAAACCCAAACAAAATGCCCTGGAATAGTAAACAAAGGTAGTCACGAAAGCAGCAAAGCCGAACCTGTAGAAGGCGACTGAGGCGGAGGAAGGCGTTTGCGAAAGACGGAGGAGAAGAGGCGGTGGGCGCTGGTAGAGATGAGACGCTGAGCCGGATCGACGAGTTTCAAGAGCCAGCCATCGTTGGCGGCGCTAGGGTTTCGTAAAGTTGTTGGTGGCCGATCATAGGGTGTCGCTTGGGTGGTCCGTCGAAACGGCGTCTTCCGGAACTTTCCACCCGCACCCAATCCTTCGTATGCCTGCTTCTGCTTCTCTTCCCGCGCGGGCGACGCCATGAGAGAGAGGAGAGAGAAAGAGCACTGGGGTTCAAAATTTTGTGGGGGGCTAGAGAGAGAAAGGGATGGGATAGCAAATTAGGGTTTTTAATTGCACCGCCCAAGAGTATGGAAATGAAAGGGGTCAATTTGATATTTAGCAAAATATGTTGGGGACAGGGAGAGAAGTGACAGAAATATGGGAGTGAGAATTTTTTTTTTATATTGGAATTTTTTTTTTTACCAGATGGAACGGGTTTTTTTTTTTTTTTTTTTTTTTTTTTTTGAACAAGGAACGATAAATTATTTGACTGTATTATTCGAGAAGTAAATTCATATTAAATACCAAATTGAGTATAAGTTTTAGGAAGCTCTAATGAAAATGACTTAACCAAATTTTTCTTAACAAAAAAAAAAAAAACCTAATAACTTTATTTAATGAAAAAGACTTAAAATTAATGAGAACCAACAACAACTAGGTCTTATCCTACTAAGCATCATTGCACTAGATTTTGCACCAAATCCTCTGTTAGCTTCAAGTACTTCATCTATTTAGTTATTAAAATTTAATGAAATGACTTGAAATTTGATGAAAATGACAAAATTTTAATATAATAAGAATAAAAAATGAAATGGGCTTACGCACACATACCCACCTTTCTCTCCCACACTGATTCACTATGTCCCTATATATGTCTATATCTGCACCTATTACCATCTTCTCTCTCTTCACCCATCAACCTCATACTTCTCTCATCTTTCACCCATCACCATCATCTCTCACTTTCACCCATCACCATCTTTCTCACATATCTCCCCCTTAGATCAACTCCAATGGTGGGCTAAAAATCAAATTACCCCCCAAACCCAATCCAACCTAAGGGGAAAATTTGGGCTAAATGTTAAACCAATGCTAGATTTCCCCCAAAATTTAGCCCAGAAATCGAAGTGGGCTCCACCGAACCTAGTGAAAAGGGGCATTTGTGCGCCAAACACAGCCCACCCACTCACCCAACTCGTGCGACGCGCGACGCCTCAAACAGCGAGGGCCCCGCCCATGTGGGCATGTCGGCCACGTTCTGCAATGCCTCCAACAGCTACTTCCATCCAACGGTCACAATCTACAAGCCGTTGGTTAATCCAATGGCCTAGATTCAATTTTTTTATATTTATATATTATTGAATCCAACGGCTGAGATCGAATATAATCAAATCTAACGGTAAAAAAAAAAGATCCAACTGCCCAAATTTAAATCCAACGACTAAAATAATTAAAAAAATTTATTTAACTCAAAATTCACCCAGGGTTGAAAGATTGGTGAAAGTTGAAGGCTTGTTTTATGGAAAATTTAGTGATTTTTTAATATTTATTGGAATTTAAACTTTTTTAGATTAAAATGTTCTTAAAATTAATTTACAATAGTCTACATATATTTTTTTTAATTTAATTTAACAAAAAAATTAGTCTAAGTTCATTCTTTAATAATCCTGGGCTAAAATTTTAGGCCGAAACGGTTGGAGCAGAAAAACTATTTCTGGGCTAAAAGCTAAATTTTTCGGGCTAAAATATTTGGCTTTTAGCCCAACCATTGGCGATGGTCTTATGTCACTCCTTCCTCCCTCTTTTTTCTTTTTTATACTTTGTTATGTATAAAATTTAAAAATTAGTCATATTTTTCAAGGCATAATAACATAAAATTTTATCACATGCCAAAATTCAAAAAAATTATTATCTTAAGACAATCTCCAACCCTTAGCCTAAAACCTAAAATTTTTAGCCCATAAAATTTAGGTTTTAACCCAAAAACAGCTTTTCTGCTCCAACCCTTCTGGCATAAAATTTTAGCCCCAGATTATTAAAGAATGAATTTAGACTAATTTTTTTCTTAAAGTAACTTTTTTAAAATAAAAAAATTATGTAGACTATCCTAATTTAATTTTATGAACAGTTTAACCTAAAAATATTTAGATTCTGACAAATACTGAAAAATCACTAACCGAGACCATGAAACTCGTTAAACACTATGAAAAAAATATGAAACAAATGAAAGATTTTTTTTTAATTATTTTAACCATTAGATTTAAATTTGGACGGTTAATTTTTTTTTTTACCATTGAATTTCATCAAATTAGATCTTAACTGTTGGATTCAATGAATTTATAAATATAAAACTAAATAAAATATATATATATATGGTGGGCCAGCCCCACTAATCCTAGGCTAAATTTGGCTTCCATTTGAGTTTTAGGTTTTAGGCCATATTTTAGCCTTGGGTTGGGTTGAGTTTTGGGGGGCGGGGGGGGGGAATAGAAGTGGAAATTTGAGTTTTAACCCAGGGTTAGCCCAGGGTTAGTGAAGGCCTAATACAAAACAAAACACTTAAAAAGATTTTATTAATAAGAAATATTGTTTCATAAACATTATATTTTCTATAAACAATGGTCACTATTTTATAGAAACAGTGTCATTATTTCTAAAAACAATGGTCATTATTTCTAGATGGTGACACTATTTCTAAAGACGACCACACTATTCTTAGAAAATGGTCACCATTTCTAGATAGTGACAATATTTTTAGAAGTAACACTATTTCTAGAAACAACGACATTATTTCTAGAAATTGTCACTATTTCTAAAACCAATGGTCACAATTTCTAGATAGTGATACTATTTCTAAAAGTGGTGGCACTATTTTAGAAAATTAACTTACGAAATTGTATTATTTTAAAAATGTTAACAAACAGTTAAGTGTTCTTCATGGCTAAAATGTCCCATTATTTTTTGGTGAAGCTTGTGACCCCAATGGGGGCTGCCGGATTTATATGTAGATAATTATATTATTTTAAATGTGTAAATGACATATTTAATTATATTGCAGTCATTGTTTTAGAGAACATAGAGTAGAGTTTAAAATATGGACCTCAAGGTTTATTGATGGAGGTGTTGCTTTTTGTACTAAGTTAGAGTTTTTTTGTAAGAAGAACAAAAAGAGCCAAAGAGAGGGGAAAGAGAGAGGAATGTGGGGTTTTCTTGTAAAAAGGACTAATAATTTGGAAATTTTTTTTTTAAAAAAAATGTACAAGGAAGAGAGACATGTGGGTCCGTAACCTTTTTGTAAGATTAAGACAATTGTTTGTACCATACTTGACTAATCCCGAAACTACGGAGCACCGGTTGATGCGAAAATTAACTTAACACACAAATTAAACCCTATTTTGACAATTATAGTATATATGTAAGTAGGGATCGTTCTTAAACCGGGGATTATGAGATTGCTAAAACACTTTAAATTGACTCAAATAGATAAAACTAAGCTTTAAAACACTTAACTAGACTTAAAAGACTCAAAACAAGTTCACAAGACTCAAAATAAGCTCAAAACTGCCTAAAACACACAAACTGGGCAGTTTCTGACTCTAAACACAAATTTGGACGAATTTTAGTTTTTCCTTGACTTAAAACACTTAAAAACACAATCTAAAACAGATCCTAACTAGTTAGACACTCTAAAGTAAATGGGGATTTGGTTTTGGATGAAAATAAAGTAAACAAAACAAGAACTAAAACTTGGCAGATTTGCATGAATTTGGTGGAATTAGATGGATGATGGGCTAGCTAGGAGGTCTTTCTCCACACATGACACACTTGTATACAAAACAAGTTCCAGTTGCTTTTTCAATGAACCATGAACCTCAACACCCCAAGTTAATTAGGTACGCTTAAATTAACTCTCAGATTTTCCTTAAGTCATTGAATTGAATTGAATTAGCGCATTGCATTCAAATTATTCCTCAAAAGTTCCCTACATGAAAGCGCATAATAGAGAAACAATCAAAGATCATTAAGTTCTATGAAAATCATAAGTGTTGACAAGGCATTCGTAACTATGAAAGCGCATGATACTTATGCCAGGAATTTACTTAACATGATTGTGACTAACAACCTTCACTACTTATGAATATAAGTTCATAACGATTAGGTGAAACTCCCTTATATCCTAGCATCAGATTTATACATGCAAATTAAGTGTGCACTCTCAACTCACATACATAAACAAGTTTTAATTCAAACAGATAAGTAAATTGAATTCACAATTCATAAAATCACAACTAGATGTAATCAAATCATATTGCAAATATAGCCATGGTTTCGAAATTCCCTCTAGCTAAGAGGGGTTTAGTTCCTCATACTCACAAAACAAAGATTATTGAATTTAAACATTGAAAACAAAAGAAAGATTACACCTAAACGTTCCAACAACTCCAACTCGAATGGCAAGCACGTCCAAGGGCTCTCCTCCTTCTTCCTTGCTGCGGCACAAGGTGTGATTGGTGTATTTGGGGGTGATGGATGGTGTATTCTTGTTTAGGATGATGAATGATGGCTGATGAGGGTGAAAGGTTGCGGCTGAATGTGTATGGAATTGTATGAATCGCAAGAATGGTGAAGGTGTTGGAAGTATGCCCACAAAGCCACTCATTTGATGTAATAGCTTTTTGGAATACTTATTATGTTAAACTTTTATATGTTTAATGGAGGGCAAATCTTATTGTTAATCACTGTTTATTGTATCATGTGTTTAAGCAATAAGTGAATCCAAGGAATGTATTTGTTCTAAGAGATAAGTGATCTAAGTGAGTTAGATTATCGAGACCTTTCTCTTATGTTCATTCCTAAAACGTTCCTAGCCATAGGATTGCCAATTGGGCATTGACAATCCGTTAAGGTTAGTATGTGTTATGTTGACTCAAGTGTGAGTATGACTAGTCTCAAGTGATTTGGTGTTGGACACTAAGACAGACACATAGGTGCTCGAAATAGTAATCGAGTACACTGGACTACGATCAAATCAGAGTTTGAACATACATGTCATGTAAGAACTCTAAGGTTGCAATATGCAAAGTAGTCCTTTGACCTGAGGCATCATAGATGTCTAATGGTTAGGTCCTTGATCTTTGATCCTGTCAACGGCATTCCCTCGGAGTGTCCACGGCATTGTTGGGGTCAAGCTATCTAGTCATGTAGGCATATGAATGTACAACAAGGGATCTCTAACCTTCCATGGTGGAGGGAGAATACTCTAAGATATGATTCTAAAGTCTTTGGCCAAAGCAAATGAATATGACTAAAGGAAGGTTGTTCCAAATCATATTCAAGGGAATCATATAAGAAAGAATCACATTGGATAGTAGACATGAAACAAACTATCACTTAAACAATGTGATTAAGAGTATTGTATTAGAGAAGGACCGTATTGCATTGTAGTTGTAACTGGATAGGTTCTCCAACCAATTCTACTTAGCTTGGGTAACCATGACATGCTGCTAGGCGTCAACCATGGTTTGTGGAAGCCCTAATGGTTAACAAACACTAATCAATGAAAGGGAGAATTGAAATGTGGTTTCAATTCATAATCGATAGTTAAAAGTAACATCGCCCACTGCCTCGCTAATTAGAACCTAATGGATCGTACACCGAGTAAGGATGTATGTGAAGAAATCAAATGAAATGGATAAGCAATTAAATGGTTTAATTGAAGAATGGTCAAGATTAATTAATTATACGAAAGGTTCGTATTGGGCTTATATGTTGGTTTTGGGTTTCGAGGCCCAAAAGCGTTTTGGTCCAAAAGGCCCATTATGTTTAAGTTGTATGACAACTAAAACAAAATGGGCAAATAGCCCAATAACACCAAGGAGGCCGGCCATTAGGGTTGGATGGGCAAAGTTTGCTTAATTGCAAGTTTGCCACTCACCAAAGAAATGAAGTATAAATTCAACTTTATAGCTTTAGGGTTTGGTAAGTTGAAATTTGATGAGACATTTTTCTCTCTATTTCTTCTAAGAGGCCGGCCATTAAAGGAAGAAAACATCTAGCAATTTCTTCTTCTTTTAATCACCCATATCATCTTCACAAGATACAACCTTGGTGAAGAGACTTAGAGACATCAAGCTTTTGGTGTTTTGGAGAACAAATCCTTTTTCCTCAAATCATCAAAGGAGCACTAAAGGGAAGAAAACACAAGAAGGATTCAAGGAGCTTGGAGGTGACTTGAAGGCCCTCCACTTGGGTGAATCCCTTGTGTAAACAAGGATGAGCTTCAAGGGTAAAGAATCACTAAATTCTTCTTTCTCTTTAATGTTGTTAAAGAGTTCATTTTGGTTCACCATATACTAGGCTTTGAAAGTCATGGGTTTTATTGAATTGTTTTTGGATGCATGCCTATATTAATGAGTTAATAGTATGCATATGTATTCAAATGTTCATACTTGTTCTTAGCTAGGACAAAATTTTTCCTTCAAGTGGTATCAGAGCCTAGGCCTAGTTTATGGTGAATCCTTTTGGGTTTTGTGACTTTCATATTTTGTGATTTAAATGTTGTAAATGTTACAAGCTTTGTTCTTGCTTTTGAATTTATAAATTTTGCTAGAAAATTTAGCATCTCAAATGTTGTAGATGTATTTCATTTAAGCATGAATATTGGAACTAAAATTTGGTGCCATGTGTTTTGGGAAATTCGGCCAAATCCAAAGGGTGATTTTTTGGGTTCATGTTTGTCTTGTTAAAATGGTTTTAAAGTGACTTTTGGAACCCCTAAGTACCCTAGGATGTTAGCCCTCTTTTGAATGGTGAAAATTTGAGTTTTGGTAAGTGAAAACATTCATGGAACTATTATGAGTTTTCATGAGTGTTCTTCAATGTTCTTGAAGTTCTTGCCAAGAACATAAAGTTTTGAAGTTTTGATTCAAAAGTTTTATGTTTTTCATAAAGTTTTGGTTTAAATTTTGATGATTGAGGTTATTGGTGAGATGTGATGAAATGATTTTAATATTTGTCATAATTAGTCATAGACTTTATTTTTTCAAACAAATCATCACTTTCATCCTTTTCCTCACCCACCAAAAACCACTAGCAAAATTTTTTAGATTTTTTTTCAAATTTTTCCCAAATGGCCGGCCACCCCAAGTGGGGTTATTTTTGGGGCCTTTTGTGCAATTACATAAAGTTTTAGATACTTTTATGTATTTGCATTTTAGCCCAAAAAGTTTACGTTTTTACGTTGTGGCCCAAATGTTGTGGTCATAGTTTCCTTTTGGCCCAAAAGGATGAGAACAAAATTGTTTTGTCTCTTTAAATGAGAATTGGATTTTCATTTCATTTAGTTCCATTTAAATCAATTCTATGGATCCAAAAACCAATTGTTTAAAGTTGTTTTCTTAGTTAATTTGATTGATTAAGAAAAGGGTGATTATGAACCAAAGGCCACTATAATTGAGCTATGTGATTGGCCGATTAACATTATGAATGTTTGGGTTTTAGTAGAATAGATTTGAATGTAATTTGATTAATTCAAGTTGTTGTAAATGGACATAAGTCCATCATTTGATTTATGTTGTAAAAGGGCATAAGCCCTTCTTATTATTTCATGTATTCCTTTTTTGTTTATATGTATGCAAAATGGAATAGTTGGGTCCAATGCCCAATAGGAAATAACGGTTTAATTGGATTAAACGCGTAACTAAAATCAACAACTACCTACCTTAGACCCAAGGTCCAACACAAGGCTCGTGTTGGATCAAATTGAACGGTTCATAATCATCCTTAAACCTAATATGACTATAGAGTCCATATGAGGATGCAATGCATTCGTTAGTAGTTCTATATAGTCTCGCTTGTTTCTTCGAAATAGTGGGAGTATTATAAACTACTAATTCATATTAACTTGGACCAATGGTTGTGATAGGCCCAAGTTCTTTTAATATGATTAAAATGTTTTGATGTAGCCCAAAACTAATCCCTCAAAACGAATATTAAGTTGATAAGCGAGAGATGCTTTGAACATCTCTTCGTAGGCCTTCCACCGTGGTGGGCTTCAATCGTTTGTGACTCATACACCGTATTCGTCCAGTTCTGGGGTATGCAAAGTATGTGCTTACATTCAGGAGAAGCCCATAAACATATGATGAAGTGAAAGTAGGCAACGAGTATGGCCAATATGGAGTTCTTCTGAGGTCAGTCTTGAACCCCTACTTGAACTAGCATGGTGGGAATAACTTAACTAAGTGCAATGGTGCCAATATGGAGTTCTTCTGAGGCATCATTCTCTAGAGGCCAAACACGATGGGTAATTACAAAAGTTGTAAATGAATAATGCGTTATTCTCTCATCATTATTTTTGCTAGCCAATATGGAGTTCTTCTGAGGTGGGCTTGGTAATGGTGAGTCTCCCATAACCCGCTAAGAGTTCAATATAACTCTCGAATTCTATTGAGGGATGTGGAATTTGCCAAAAATAGTGGGTGGTACTATTTGATTCAAAGACCCAATCAAATAGTTTTAAACAACAATCTAATACGATTTCTGTTATGTTATGTAGTGAACGACATGCCTAAAATTATACCCACCATTATACTTGACAAAAGGGGCCTTAAGGGCCAACGTTTCCTTGCTTGGTATCGCCACATTGAGAATGTCTCAAAGGTGAAAGACATATTGTATGTGCTTAAGCAATCCCCTCCTCATGTACCTCCTACGAAACTAGCTTCAAAGGAGGAGTGTCAAAATTATGTTAGACACTATGAGGATGACTTACAAGCCAAATGCTTAATCCTTACTTCACTTAGTGAGGAGCTTATGAAGCTACATAAGCACATGGACACTTCTTGTGCCATGGTTGAAAGTTTGCATAAGATGCATGACATTGAGACTTGTAATGTACGATTCTCAAATGTTTGTAGTCTAATGAATGCCATGATGGCAAAAGGGACATCAGTCCATAAACATGGACAAAAGATGGAAAAGATATTTAAAGATCTTAAAAGTTTAGGAACTTCCATCGATGGGAAAATGGCCCAGGACTTTTTCCTTGCATCTCTCTCGGATGATTTCACTAAGTTTATTGTAAACTATAAAGTGAATAGATTCGATCATTCTTTGAAAGAGATGATCGACATGTGCTGTAAATTTGAAAAAGGTTTCAAAAGGGACAGTGGGAGTGAGAATGCAATGATAAGGAAAAGGTTGCATAAGAAGAAGGCAAACAAAGGAACATGCTTTCATTGTGGAAAGGATGAACGTTGGAAGAAGAAATACAGGGTGCGCATTGCGAGCCATATGACAAGAACTTTTGAAGAGACTATTTCTGTCATAGAGAGTGCTCTTACAGTGAGCTCCAGTTCCTGGATATTTGATTCAGGCGCTAGTCAACATATCTGTAATACGATGCAGAGACTAGTGGGGAGCAGATCACTGAGCAATGGGGAGATAGTTGTGCGCGTTGGGAACGGCACTAAAATCTCTGCAAAAGCAATAGGCACCTACATGCTTGACCTACCCTCTGGGGAAGTCCTGGAACTTAAAAATTGTTTATATTTTCCTTCATGTATAAAGAATTTGATTTCCATCTCTAAGCTTTTACGAGATGGGCACTCAGTATTGTTTGACAAAATGAGTTGCACTTTATACTTGAACGGTCGTATTATCTCTCATGGTAATATGATAGAGGGACTTTTTCACCTAGAGACGAATAGTGGGTTGCACTGTATTGAAAGCGGGAATACCTCAAAACCCAAAAGGGCTAGAGAAGAAGTTAACCAAGAAAAGATGTGGCATCTTAAACTTGGACATGTCAACCTTGATAAGATTCGCAAGATGTCGAAAGACGGATATATCCGCTCATTAGGTAATGACCAGATGGGTACTTGTGAATGTTGCTTGAAAGGGAAGATGACCAAATCTCCATTTACTGGAAAAGGAGAGCGTGCCACTGAAATTCTAGGGTTAATCCACACTGACGTATGTGGACCTATGTCTATTACGTCGAGAGGAGGCTTCTCATACTATATCACATTCACCGACGATCACTCTCGGTTTGGCTATGTGTATCTTATGAAGTACAAGTCAGAATCCTTTGAAATGTTCAAAGAATTCAAGAATGAAGTTGAGAAGCAAACTGGGAAACAGATAAAGACCCTAAGATCGGATCGAGGGGGTGAATATCTGAGTAACGAGTTCCTAGATTATCTCAAAGAGTGTGGAATTGTATCACAGTGGACTCCACCAGGAACTCCTCAGCATAACGGAGTTTCTGAACGGAGAAATCGAACCTTGATGAACATGGTTCGTTCTATGATGAGTTCTGCTAATCTACCAGTATCATTCTGGGGATACGCTCTATATACAGCAGCTTACTTGCTTAATAGAGTACCTTCCAAGTCAGTTTCACAAACGCCATATGAGATATGGCATGGTAAAAGCACAAATCTTAATCATATTAGGATTTGGGGTTGTCCGGCTTACGTTAAAAGGCTTGAAGCTGACAAGCTTGAAGCAAGATCTATTAAGTGCTACTTTGTGGGGTATTCCAAACAGACTTTGGGATACGAATTCTATAACCCTGACGACAAGAAAGTCTTTGTCGCCAGAACTGCTATGTTCCTTGAGGACGAATTCGTTCTCAATGGAAGTAGTGAGAAAACGATAGAATTGAAGGAAATTAATGAGATTAATGATGAACCACAAACAAGCACTCAACAAGATGACAACCCTGTTCCTGAACCCCTAGCTCCACGTAGATCTGAACGGGTTAATAAGCCACCTAAGAGGTATGGCTTAGACAATGACTTTGATGAATTGTACCTTCTAGGTGACAATGAAACAAAGGAGGACCCTAGGGACTACACTGAAGCAATGTCCGACATTGATTCAAAGAGATGGCAAGAGGCCATGAAATCCGAGATGGATTCCATGTATCAAAATCAGGTCTGGACTCTTGTAGACCCTCCAGAAGGTATTGTACCTGTTGGAAACAAATGGGTCTTCAAGAGGAAGATAGGCGTTGATGGGAACGTGGAGACTTATAAGGCTAGACTCGTAGCCAAGGGTTACAGGCAACGAGAAGGGATTGACTATGAAGAAACCTTCTCTCCTGTAGCCATGATTAAGTCCATTCGGATTTTGCTTGCTATAGCTGCATACCATGATTATGAGATATGGCAAATGGACGTGAAAACAGCCTTTCTGAATGGCTACCTAGAGGAAGAGCTCTATATGACTCAACCCGAGGGTTTCGTGTCCAAGTTTGAAAAGCCTAAGGTATGCAAGCTTCAAAGGTCAATTTATGGACTTAAGCAAGCCTCCAGGAGCTGGAATATTCGTTTCGACACTGAAATCAAAATGTTTGGTTTTGCTCAAAACGAAGACGACAATTGTGTTTATCAAAAGGTCGTTGGGGAAGCAGTAGTATTCCTAGTGTTATATGTAGATGACATATTACTATTCGGGAATGACACTGCAGTACTTTCTTCTGTAAAAGTGTGGTTGTCCAAAACCTTCCACATGAAAGATTTAGGAGATGCATCTTATATACTTGGGATAAAGCTCTATCGTGATAGATCCAGAAAATTAATTGGATTATCCCAATCTATGTACATTGATAAGGTGCTAAGTAGGTTCCAAATGGAACAATCTAAGAAAGGTTTTCTTCCTGTTGGACATGGAATTCACCTTTCTAAATCCATGGAACCTAAAACTCCTGAAGAGATACGGCAAATGAGTTATATTCCTTATGCTTCTGCCATATGGAGTCTCATGTATGCCATGATATGCACGAGGCCTGATATCGCATATGCTGTGAGCATTACTAGTCGATATCAATCTAACCCAGGATCAGAACACTGGATAGCTGTCAAGACGGTCCTTAAGTACTTAAGAAGAACAAAGGACATGTTCCTCGTATATGGAGGAGCATCAGAGTTGCGAGTGGAAGGCTATACAGACGCAGATTTCCAATCTGACGTCGATGATAGAAGTTCCAACTCCGGATATGTATTCACTCTGAATGGTGGGGCTGTCAGTTGGAAAAGCAAGAAGCAAAGTGTAATTGCTGATTCCACGACAGAGGCTGAATATGTCGCTGCAGCTGAAGCCGGCAAAGAAGCGTTCTGGATGATGAAGTTCATTACTGAACTTGGAGTGGTTCCAACCATTACATCACCAGTAACTTTGTACTGTGATAATAATGGGGCGATAGCTCAAGCCAAGGAACCCAGGGCACATCAAAAGAATAAGCATATTGACAGACGCTTTAATATCATTAGAAGATATGCTGCCGAGGGGAAAATAAACATCCTCAAAGTTGCTTCAGCCGATAACGTAGCAGATCCACTCACAAAGCCAATGTCTCAAATCCAGCTTGACCGTCATATGGAAAAGATGGGTATAAGATACATGGGAAGGTGGCTTTGAGTGCAAGTGGGAGATTGTTGGAAGTATGCCCACAAAGCCACTCATTTGATGTAATAGCTTTTTGGAATACTTATTATGTTAAACTTTTATATGTTTAATGGAGGGCAAATCTTATTGTTAATCACTGTTTATTGTATCATGTGTTTAAGCAATAAGTGAATCCAAGGAATGTATTTGTTCTAAGAGATAAGTGATCTAAGTGAGTTAGATTATCGAGACCTTTCTCTTATGTTCATTCCTAAAACGTTCCTAGCCATAGGATTGCCAATTGGGCATTGACAATCCGTTAAGGTTAGTATGTGTTATGTTGACTCAAGTGTGAGTATGACTAGTCTCAAGTGATTTGGTGTTGGACACTAAGACAGACACATAGGTGCTCGAAATAGTAATCGAGTACACTGGACTACGATCAAATCAGAGTTTGAACATACATGTCATGTAAGAACTCTAAGGTTGCAATATGCAAAGTAGTCCTTTGACCTGAGGCATCATAGATGTCTAATGGTTAGGTCCTTGATCTTTGATCCTGTCAACGGCATTCCCTCGGAGTGTCCACGGCATTGTTGGGGTCAAGCTATCTAGTCATGTAGGCATATGAATGTACAACAAGGGATCTCTAACCTTCCATGGTGGAGGGAGAATACTCTAAGATATGATTCTAAAGTCTTTGGCCAAAGCAAATGAATATGACTAAAGGAAGGTTGTTCCAAATCATATTCAAGGGAATCATATAAGAAAGAATCACATTGGATAGTAGACATGAAACAAACTATCACTTAAACAATGTGATTAAGAGTATTGTATTAGAGAAGGACCGTATTGCATTGTAGTTGTAACTGGATAGGTTCTCCAACCAATTCTACTTAGCTTGGGTAACCATGACATGCTGCTAGGCGTCAACCATGGTTTGTGGAAGCCCTAATGGTTAACAAACACTAATCAATGAAAGGGAGAATTGAAATGTGGTTTCAATTCATAATCGATAGTTAAAAGTAACATCGCCCACTGCCTCGCTAATTAGAACCTAATGGATCGTACACCGAGTAAGGATGTATGTGAAGAAATCAAATGAAATGGATAAGCAATTAAATGGTTTAATTGAAGAATGGTCAAGATTAATTAATTATACGAAAGGTTCGTATTGGGCTTATATGTTGGTTTTGGGTTTCGGGGCCCAAAAGCGTTTTGGTCCAAAAGGCCAATTATGTTTAAGTTGTATGACAACTAAAACAAAATGGGCAAATAGCCCAATAACACCAAGGAGGCCGGCCATTAGGGTTGGATGGGCAAAGTTTGCTTAATTGCAAGTTTGCCACTCACCAAAGAAATGAAGTATAAATTCAACTTTATAGCTTTAGGGTTTGGTAAGTTGAAATTTGATGAGACATTTTTCTCTCTATTTCTTCTAAGAGGCCGGCCATTAAAGGAAGAAAACATCTAGCAATTTCTTCTTCTTTTAATCACCCATATCATCTTCACAAGATACAACCTTGGTGAAGAGACTTAGAGACATCAAGCTTTTGGTGTTTTGGAGAACAAATCCTTTTTCCTCAAATCATCAAAGGAGCACTAAAGGGAAGAAAACACAAGAAGGATTCAAGGAGCTTGGAGGTGACTTGAAGGCCCTCCACTTGGGTGAATCCCTTGTGTAAACAAGGATGAGCTTCAAGGGTAAAGAATCACTAAATTCTTCTTTCTCTTTAATGTTGTTAAAGAGTTCATTTTGGTTCACCATATACTAGGCTTTGAAAGTCATGGGTTTTATTGAATTGTTTTTGGATGCATGCCTATATTAATGAGTTAATAGTATGCATATGTATTCAAATGTTCATACTTGTTCTTAGCTAGGACAAAATTTTTCCTTCAGAAGGAAGGGTGCAGCAAGATGTGTTTCTGATGGTAAGGGAATGGTGTATTCGGCCAACTCTTAAAACACATATATATAGGTATGCAAAACCCTTAGAATTAGGTCTAGGGTTTAAAAGGTGTGGCACAATGTGTAAATCCACCAAGAAAAAGGTTTTTGGCCCACTTAGTTTCTGCAAAGGATTTGTATAACCCAAATCCACAAGGAAAATGCCTAATAAATCAGAATCCAAAAGGGAAAAGGGATAGAGGAGTGCGACAGGTATTGGAAGGAAATGAGAGTGGATTGCAAGGCAAGGCAAGGCAAGGCCTTCTAGAAGGGAATAGACGCCACTTTTGTAGGGTTTCTAGAACAATGTGTTTTGTGGCTGATTTGGGACTTCTAGAAGGGAATGCTTCTAGAAATAGCTTCTAGAAATAGATATTTAGGTCCCCTTGCAACTAGATTTAAGGCATGATAAGATTAGGATAGGATAAGATAAGATAAGATTGGTTTGGATAAGATAAGGTTGGATAAGGTTTTGGATAATGTTTCTTCTTTTGAGCTGATTCCTATCTTCTTTGTTTTGAATTTAATTTCTTTATCTCCTTATCAGATTCCTAGCCATCTTTGGTCTTCAAATTCGTCCATCTATGTTGCTCCAAGCATGCGACATCCATTTTATGCCCAAAACTGCTCCAAAATGCACTTTCTTGCTACTTTAACCCTTTGGACCTATAAACACACGAAAATAGCTTGAAATACTACATTAACTAAGAAATAACAACACAAATGCACAAGAACAAGCTAACTAAGTCGCATAAATATGCTCCTATCATCGGTCAACGTTATACCGTCAAGGACCCAGAAGAGTTTCCCTCCAACCAAGAGGCTAATCACAACACGACACATGTCGACATCAGAAGCCAATCACAACACGACACGTGTCAATGTCAGAACAAAGCTAGAAACTCTCTTCTATAAAAGGAGATCATTCTCCCACAATATTTCCTAATGTCATTTGTACTAAATCATTCACTAGTACTCACTAAAGGAGAGCTTGAACCTATGTACTCGAAACCCTTCACAATTAATGAGAACTCTTCTACCCCGTAAATGTAGCCAATCTAGGTGAACCACGTACATCTTGTGTTTGCTTCCCTGTCTCTATCTATTTACGTATCCACACTAGTGATCGGAGCAATTTAGCGAAGGTTACAAACTTAACACTTTCTGTTGTACTAACGTCCTCACTGATTTTGTGCATCAACATTCGGCGCCGTCTGTGGGAACGACACTTATTCCCAATCTTTTCAGCTTTGTCAAGCTGGTTTCCACCATTCGTACACTCTCTTTTGACCAGGCATCCCTTTCCAACATGAGGAGCAAATGGAGCCACAACACACAGAATGACACCCCTCTTGCACCTAGTGCGAAACAACGAAAGAAGGAAGGAAAGAGGGTTGCTCTTCAAGCTAAAGTCGATAAGCTAGAAGCTTAGAACAACAAGATAGCAATGAAGAATGAGGTCCTCTAGGAGCAATATGAGAAGCTCTTTAAGACACTCCACGAAATTAGGCGTACTTAAACACGCGAGCTCGTTACCCCAGTGGACATCAACCATCGTCTGGGTGCCCCCCAACACGGAGGGTCACATTCCTTCGACATGGGTATCCCTGAAAAGGAGCGAGCTAATCATCAAAACATTGATCAACATAAGACTTTTCTCAACCCAGCTGCTTCGACCCGAAGCAGGAGAAGTGGAGGAAGACACCTCATTGCAAAAGGGTTGGAAGGATCGAAAGTCGTTTATTGTGACTGCTGAGACTTCCTAAAGCAACGTCAAAAGAATCCCTTCCACATATGCTAAAAGATCAATGACCCAAAGGTTTCTGAAGGACTCGGTCCCCTCCCAAGACCCAGGCCAGCTGCCAATCTAGGGAAAGAATGACAGGTCCCAGAGGAACATGAAGGTATAGGGGACTCGGAGGTATTCCGACAGACTCGCCCTAGAAGTCAGTACGGCGAGTCCAAGGAAAAACCACACGCTCTTGCTCAAACTTTCCTACTTTAAAGAGGCGATGGAAACTTACAAAAGAAAATTCTAGTGGTACATGACTCCACTCCCTACAGCTCATTGAGGAAGTAAACAAGTTGAAGGCCGAACGTCAGGCCGAAATACCTAACTGGAACCAACCCAGCCCTGACCTTCTCATAAGGAGAATCCTCGACACCCCCCTTTAACCGAAGACAAAACAAAAGATTGGTTTACAACTCTATACTGGAAGGTAGGACTCGATTGAACACCTTAACCTCTTTAAGTCCACCATGGTATATCGGATGCACACCGACGAATAGCGATGTCTTCTCTTCCCCTCCACCCTCTCTAGTGAAGCTCTAAACTGGTATTGCCGTCTTCCACCTGAGACAGTAGACTCATTTGAGGAACTGAGAAAACTATTTATCTTTTAACACATCTTCCAGACCGATCGCTTGCATTCTGTAGATGACTTGTACACTATTCGCCAGAAGCCGGACGAGTCATTACGAGAGTATGCCTACGTGATTGTTTCTTCAAGTACATGATCAATGCCAATACTTGGAAGACTTACTCTGAGGTGATGGCACAGGCTTACAACCACGTATCCGCCGAAGCAAGGATATATCAAGGGAACCCCCTATAACCACCCTTTATCAGCAAGTAGGGAATGGAAGCCAGATCCAACCAAATGAGAAGACCTCGACCTTCCAAACGGCAGCGATGCCTCCCCCTTCCTTACTTAATACTTCGCCAAGTTAATAGACATATCAATCTCAGGGCAAAAGGAAAGATTTCCATCCTCACCAGCTCATTTTAGTAAAAAGAGTAAGGGACATTATCGTGATAACCAAGCGTATCGCCACGATAATGCTCGCCGCCAGGCAGTTAACACAGTGGGCCAAGCATATGTCAGGACAAGCCCTACCCCGAGGTATGAGACATACACACCTTTGAACACCACATGCGTGGCCATTTACCCCAGCATAGCACACCTGATATCGAAGTTAATGCCGAGGCTGTCGGGTTACGAGCCCACGAAGGACATGGGCACATTTTGCTACTACCACGAGTATAATAGCCATGACGGTGAAAAGTGTATCACCCTTCGTGATCATATTAAAGCTTTGGCGCGTGAAGGAAAAATTGATCAATTCCTTCTTCACATTTCAAGAGATAACCGTAACCAACGTCAAGTGAATGTGATATATTCCATAAGCGGCGGCATACCCATATCTGAATCTTCCAACAGAGCCATGAAAACCAGCGAACGGGCTTTAAGGCCTGGTCACTAAGTGTTTCACATGGAAAACATCAGGGAGGGCAAGTATCAAAAGCCTAACTGGGATCCAATATGTTTCTACCCCGAGGAAGAAAGAGGTATCATCTACCCTCACAACGACCCACTGATCGTGGAAGCTCACATAGCCAACTTTGAAGTACGACGAATCATGGAGGGGCTTTAGTCAATATCATGTTTACTGAAGCTTTCAGGGCACTTAATGTAGTTGAACACTTGCTCGATCGCTCGGTTTCTCCTCTGATAAGCTTCTCCGGTGATATCGTGCAACCTTTAGGGAGCATACACTTACCTTTCATCATTGGTACAAGCCCTTACATAGCTACCATTACCACTAACTTCCTGGTGGTTGATTGCCCAACGGCATACAATGTCATTTTTGGATGCACAAGCATCAATGATCTCAAGGCTATGGTATCCACACAAATTTTGTTGATGAAATTTCCAACCCCCTATGGTAATTGTTACATCAGAGGAGATCAACTTAGTGCATGGTCATGTTACAACACTTCAGTCAAGCAACAACATATGCCTGTGCCCAAAGAAACCCTTTCTATACATGACCAAGTCATAAAGACCAGCCTGGACGAAGCCAACTTGGATATTCACGGTGGCAACCGTCAACCCGACGATCCTCGAGATGACTCTTTCACCCAGCAAACATAACCCACTGAAGAGTTGGAGAAGGTTTCTATCTTAAAAGATTATCCAGCTCGCATAATGAAGATTGGCATCACTTTGTCACCACCCATTCGGTTGTCATTGATCTCTTTTTTGCAAGAGAACACTGAGGTCTTCGCCTGGTCATACGAGGACATGCCAGACATCTCTCTCGATATCATCTCTCATCACTTGAGTATTGACCCCAAGACCAAGCCGGTAAGATAAAAACAAAGATCTTATGACGCTGAATGATACGAAGCAATGAAGGCAGAAGTTGAAAAACTCAAAGGCATAGGCTTCGTTCGCAAAGTCAATTACCCAACATGGGTAGCAAATGTGGTCCTTGTTAAGAAAAATCCGACCAAAGAAAGTCTCATGCTCCAAAAGTTCTTATGGAGAACGTGTGTCGACTACACCGATCTAAACAAAGGATGCCAGAATGATAGCTTTCCTCTTCCTCTCATTCACAGACTTATAGACTCTATAGCAGGGTGTGAACTCCTGAGCTTCATGGATGCTTACTCAAGATACAACCAAATCCTCATGAACCCTCCGGACCAAGAACACACAACCTTCACTACTGACAGATGACTATATTACTATAAAGTTATGCCTTTCGGCCTAAAGAATGCAGGGGCGACTTATCAGAGACTAGTCAATTCAATGTTCGCTGAACAGATTGGGAAGATCATGGAAGTTTACATTGATGATATGCTAGTCAAGAGCAAACATGCTGACCAACACATCACCAACCTATCTGAAACTTCCACCATTTTGAAGAGGTATCGAATGAGGTTAAACCCCAACAAATGTGCCTTTGGCGTAGGCTATGGCAAATTCTTGGGCTTTATGATTAGCCAACGAGGCATTGAAGCTAATGCCGAGAAGATCCAAACAATCCTCGACATGAAGGAACCGGTAACTTCAAAAAACATCCAGGCTCACTTGAGGAATGTCGCCTATAAGCAACGCATCTCCAACTACTATGACTCAAGGGTCAAACCTCGTTCTTTCAAAGTAGGGGACTGGGTATTGAAGAAAATATTACTCTGCGACAGAGTCCCGAGTGAAGGAACACTTAGTCCAAACTGGGACATACCGTTTGAAGTTGTTGGCATCAGTCGCCTTGGCTCCTACAAGCTTAGAAGCTCCGATGGCAAGACCCTTGGCCATCCATAGAACGCTAATCACTTGAAGTACTATTACAAGTAAACTCACATTGTACAATTGTTAAACTTTAGCCGTTCGGCATCCTATGTAACTGATGCGTAAATTAACTTAATACACAAATTAAACCCTCTTGTTGACAATTGTAGCATGGATAAGTAGGGATCGTTCTTAAACCGGGGATTATGAGGGATTGCTAAAACACTTCTAAACTGACTTAAATAACTAAAAACAAGTTACAAACACTTAACAAGACTCAAAGAATGCAAAACTAAATTTTAAAACACTAAAACAAACCAAAAGACTCAAAACTGCCTAAAAACACAAACTAGGCAGTTTTGAGCTCTAAACACAATTTGGACGAAATTTGGGTTTCTAAAGGCTCAAAACACTTAAAAACACAATCTAAGACAAGTTCTAACTAATATGACTTAACAAAGTAAGGGGGTTTGGTTTTGGACGAAAATAAGTAAATTAAAACAGGAACAATTTAAACAGATTCTTAGGCAAATTTAGGTGAATTGATGAGATATGGGGTAACTAGAGGGTTCTTCTCCACACATGACACACTTGTATTCAAATTGATTTCCAATTGCTTGTCTCAATAAGTCATGAAACTCAATACTCCAGGTTAACTGTGACAACACTTTTTTAACCTTTAAGTTCTCCTTAAGTTAATGAATTGGATGGGAAAGCACATACAACAATTCAAAGCATTCTCTAAAAGTCCCCTACCTGAAAAGCACAATAAAGGTACAATCAAAGATCATTAAGTTTCATGAAAACTATAAGCATTGACAAGGCAATTGTAACTATGAAAAGCATGAAACTTTTGCCAAGAATTCACTTAACACGATCGTTTATAAGCGACCTCCACTACTTGCAAATATAAGTTTGTAACTATTAGGTGAAACTCCCTTATATTTTAGCTTCAAATCCTTGCATGAAAACTAAGTGTGCACTCTTAATAAACATACAAGAATAAGTTATCAATCAAACGGTTAAGCAAATTGAATTCACAACTTATGAAATAACAACTGAAGGTAATCAATTCATAATGCAAATATAATCATTGTATTGAATAGCCCCCTAGCCAAGAAGGGCTTAGTTCCTCATAAACGCAAAAGAAAGATACATAAATTTAGACATTGAAAACAAAGAATGAAAACACCTAGAAACGCTCCAACAATCCAACGTCTTGAATGGCAAGCACGTCCAAGGGTCTCCTTCTTTCTTCTTTGCTGCGACACAAGGGTGTTTGCTGATGATTTGTGGTGAATTATGGTGGTGGATGGATGTAGGTAGGTTATGGTGAAGGGTGGAATGCTTAGAATGGTCAGCAAGGGCCTTTATTTATAGGGGAAGGAAGGGCTACAAATTTGAAGTGGTTTTAGGGAAGGATTTATGTAGGAAAAGGAATGTGATTTTGGGTCAGAAAATAGGCAAGAAAGGTGCAGGAATTAAAGAGAAAAGGAAAGGGAAATTCAGCAGAATTTGTAGGACAGATTTAGGAATGTGTTTTGAGGCACAAAATAGGTAAGAATAGATGTAGGGTGCGGCATAGGGTTTTAGGGAAAAGGAAATACGTTTTAGGACATAAAATAGGAAGGAGAATCTCTCCCTTGTGCAGCAAGGGATGAAACAAAACAGGAATGTGGTTTAGGTGTAAAAAATAGGAAAGAAAGGTTGTGTCTTGTGCAACAAAGAACTAGAAATTAAAGGGATGGTGCGGCAATATCTAGGGTAAGTTCTAGGACTTCTAGAAACATGTAATTAGGCAACCTAACATGTTTTGAAACCCTTTTGTGGCTGGAACATAGGTGAGGAAGGATTAGGAAACTTCCAAGCCAAGAATAGAAACTTTCAAGAATGGAAACCTCCAAGAATAGAAACTTTGGTTTCCAATTATGAACTCTTTGTTCTTCATTTTCATTTCTTCATTTCATTATTCATTCCTAGCCTCCTTTGATCTTCAATTTCGTCCATCCACCTTGCTCCAAGCATAACCTATCCATTCCATGCCCGAAACTGCTCCAAAAGGCTCCAAAATGCACATGTTTGCATACTTTGTCCTTAAAACCTGAAATTGCACGAAAATAGCTTAAAATACTAAAATTACTAAGTACTAGCAATGTAAATGCAAGGAAACAAGCTAATTAAGTCGCATAAATATGCTCCTATCAGTAACGAAGACCATTTGTCATGAATTCAATAAAAAGGTGATTTAGACAACTCGGTCCTAATCCTCTTACATTCCTAGCAATGAAACACTCGGGTTCAAAGCTTCAACATGAATGCTTCCAACATGAAACAAAGTCTAAGTATATGTTAACAAGACTATACAAATAAACGAACAGCTTCACAGTATATTCGTTCAATCATACATTCCAACACATTTATACATAACCCAACTGTGCTTCGAAAGGGTTCAACATACTTTGTGTCATTCGACACTTGCTACAATGTGCCTCGGCACCTTGCCCTTATTCTCACCAACTAGGTGATGAAAGAACTTACCTTTATACCACCAACCGGGTGATGAAATGTACAACCCGTACTCTAATATTATTTGGCAACTTGCCACTCTTATCACCAACTAGGTGAAGAAGGAACTGATCTTCGTGTCACCAACCAGGTGATGAAATGTGATGAAGGAACTCACATTCGTACCACCAACCAGGTGATGAAAACAACTCACCATTCCACCAACTAGAAGACGAGTGGTACAACTTGTACATGTGAACTCCTAGAATTCACAAATAATCAAAAACCCTCAAGCTTTACAACTCAACTAGGGGAGCACTTATGCTCAACAAGAGTTATAGTTACCAACAAAGTCTTATTGCAAGCCAACAACAACTTCAGTGCATGGTATACGAAGATCAAGCTATTCAGTCCTCTTGCATTTGCTTCAGACATTTCTTCTCTGTAACAATGCAAATACTACAACTCATAGAAAGTTTCACACACTCTTCATCAAGACTGTTCGAAGCAAATTCAATTTATATGGTTCATCCAAACATTCGACTACTACAAGGTGTGGCTTGTGTATGTTGTCTCTCCTACATTTTCAAATTTCCAGTTTTCCCAAAAAAAAAAAAATCGAAAAAGGGAAATTGGGAAATTCAACAAAGCTCTATCAATGGAGGACAACTACAAACTCTCAAAAGCTTCACACACTCTTGATTAAGATAATGTGAAGCAAAACCAATTTATGGTGGAAATCAAAAGCTTCATCAATGGAGGACAACCACAAATCTCAAAAGCTTCACACTCTTAATCAAGATAGTGTGAAGCAAAACCAATTTTTGATGTCAATAAGAGTTTCATCAATGAAGGGTAACCACAATTCTCAAAAGCTTCACACACTCTTGATCAAGACCGTGTGAAGCAAAACCAATTTATGGTGCTAACAAGAGCTTCATCAATGGAGGGTAATCACAATTCTCAAAAGCTTCACACACTCTTGATCAAGACAGTGTAAAGCAAAACCAATTTATAGTGCCAACAAAAGCTCTATCAAAGGAGTTCAACCACAATTCTCAAAAGCTTCACACACTATTGATCAAGACAGTGTGAAGCAAAACCAATTTATAGTGCCAACAAGAGCTTCATCAATGAAGGGTAACCACAATTCTCAAAAGCTTCACACACTTTTGATCAAGATAGTGTGAAGCAAAACCAATTTATGGTGCCAACAAGAGCTTCATCAAAGGAGTTCAACCACAATTCTCAAAAGCTTCACACACTCTTGATCAAGACAATGTGAAGCAAAACCAATTTATGGTGCCAACAAAAGCTTCATCAATGGAGGGCAACTACAATTCTCAAAAGCTTCACACACTCTTGATCAAGACAGTGTGAAGCAAAACCAATTTATGGTGCCAACAAAAGCTTTAACTCCAAAGCTTCAACATAAAAGCTTCACCTACAAAGCTTCAACTACAAATGTCAAAAGCTTCACACACTCTTGATCAAGATAGTGTGAAGCAAAATCAATTCGGAAATTCCAAAAAAAAAAGAAAAAGGGCCTAGGTCTCATCTTCTTTAGGCCTAACAACTTTCATAATAAATATATATAAATAAGGAGTTTTGGGCTACCACTTAGAAAGGAAAATGGTGAAGTTTTGTTACTTTGGAAACTTGGCTACTAGCAAGACACCTCCTTCGTCAACTCCATCGACCGGAGACTTGGGGGACTCCTACCATATGCTATTACACCTCGATACTCGGAAGTCTCACGACCACTCAGTGACTTGGATTTTTCAAGTCTCCAACTGAAAAGTTTTTCTCACTCGGGAAATTAAGGGAGCACTACCTCAACCTACATGCTTCACTCACAAAGCTTCAACATACAAACTTCAACAAAAGAAAAAATTCAAAGAACTTAGTGAAGAAGGCTTTGGTGTATTTAACACAATACGTTGAAATGAAACAAAACTTATTTATTGATATCTCCGATAAGTTACAAATATGTACATATACATGAATCAAAATAAACAAACAAGAGGGAGCCTTCACAAAGGTTGCTCAGAAGAAGTCTTAGCAGTTGGCAGAGCCCCAGAAAGAGAAAGCATTGGAGGGTGATCATTCGGAACCTTAGTACTAGGCAGAACCCCAGAAGGAGGAGGCACCAGAGGTTGATCATTTGGAGCTTCATTACGCGGTACAGCCCCAAAAGACGAAGGCAATAAATGCCTTTGGAACAAACCGACAATCCTTTGATGATCAAGTAAAATCTGACCATCAGATTCCTGCAGCTGGTCAAGCTTCCTCTTCATGTTTGTAACATAGTTATGTGCGAGCCTGTGCAACTGTTTATTCTCATGATTGAGCCATCTGATCTCCTGTTTGAGACTTATCACTTCAGCCGCCAATGATTCAACTTGGCGGGTTCGAGCAAAAGGCGTTGGGCCATATTAAACACAGAACCTGCACACTAAACACTAAGAGCCAAAGAATCCTTAACAGCCAACTCATCAGACCGTTTGGAAAGTAGTCTGTTATCTCTAGGAGTGAGAAGGTTCATGGCCACCATCGCAGCAGTCATATTATTCTTCATCACAGAGTCCCTAATGATAAGAGGACCAGTAGGGGATAAGAAGGATGGGAGCCATATGTTGTCTTGAGGAGACATGGTTGCCTCTTCACCAAAGTTCAAGTCAAAATGACGGTCGGATTGGCTAGATATTTTCAGAAATAATGAAGCAAAAATGAGTCCAATAAACCTCTGAAGTACAAAATAAGGAGAAAATTCCTACAAGCAATAACTCTATGAACGTACTTCTTGCACACAATTGGTGCCCCTTTAAAAGAAAGGGCAACAGGGCCGCTTGTTCAAAAATCGAAGAGACACCACTCTACGAATTTCGAGAAGCTGATTTTCCTGAGTAAAATATGTTGACAATCTTCACACGCAACATCAACTCCTCAGGTACCACTATTAACTTTACCAAAGATCTCTGACAAAGTTTAGACATATAAATTTTGAAGGCCCAGCTACCGTACCATTACCCACAAGGGTAAAGGAATAGTACCACTGCTTGATAACTGGAAAGTCCCTATGTATGTCAACCTTCATGTTCGGTGGCAAGGCAGACTGCTAAAATTGCCCAACCTTTACTCACATCGAGAAAACACTCCCAACAGGATTACTTGCTCAAAAATCGAAGAAGCACCGCTCCCTGAATCTCGAGAGCCAAACTCCCACCAGTATTACTTTCTAAAAAATCGAAGAGGCACTGCTATTCAAATCTCGAAAGCCAGACTCCACCAGGATTGTATTCTCAAAAATCAAAGAAGCACCGCTCTCCGAATCTCGAGAGCCAGACTTCCACCAGGATTACTTTCTCAAAAATCGAAGAGGCGCCGCTATCCAAATCTCGTGAGCCAGACTCCCACCAGGATGGCTTTCTCAGACATCGAAAAGGCACCGCTCTCTAAATCTAGAGAGCCATATCCTCAATAGGATTACTTGTTCAAAACTCGAAGAGGCAACGTTCTCCGAATCTCGAGAGCCAGATCCCCAACAGGATTGCTTGTTCGAAAACCGAAGAGGCACCGCTCTCCAAACTTCGAGAGCCAGATTTCCTTTGATAAAAATTTTCTGTAATCTTCACACGCAACATCATCTTTCCAGATACCACATACCACCTTTTCAAAGTGCTCTGACAAAGTTAAAACACGTGAAACTTGCAGCTCCCACTACATTACTATGACCAAGAAGGGTAAATGAATAACATTATTACTTGTTGTTGGGGAAACTCCTATATATGTCGACCCCCATCCTCCACGGACAGGTAGACTTGCAAAAATGTTTAACCCTTCCTCATATCTGAGAGGGCACTCCCAACGAAGCCTTTCGAAATACTCAGCTTTCTTCCCCCCAATAATACCTCTGCAAACTAGCCACACCAGAGCAAGAGTATCTCATATCATCAGGGTCAAAAGCAAGAGTATCCCATATCATGTTTTTTCCCTGTCTTTTCCTTTGCTCTTGTTCTTACCTGCAAGATAAAGAGAAAGAGAGCAATCAGTCAGCACTTGGAATCAAGCTTCCAGTCATGAACTAACTGCCTGGAACCCCTTGCTTGATTACTTACCTGGCATTGCTCTCGAGTACTTATCTTCAACATCTTGTGCTTCCAAAAAAGATACCATATCTGCCTGAGGAACATATAGGGCAAGTGAGAAGGATACAATGAAGCATGTGGAGACAAGCGCAACAGAACACATGCCGATTCATTTATTACTTTGTCAACAGCAAAAGTATCACATATCATCAATGTCAAACGCACTCTTGATTTGATAGACTTGTTTTGACCCTTAAATTCTTAAGTCGGCCTTATACTCTGGAGGAAACTAGAAAACCCTCCAGCCCAGTTCAAGAATAAGCTTGTGGAAAGTTACTTCTTCAAAAGCAATAGTATCTCATATCATCTCTTCTCATCTTTCTTCTCTTTATCCTTCTTGCTGCCTGCAAGATAGGGAGAATGAGAACAATCAGTCGGAACTCGAAATCAAACTTCTGATCTAGGACTGATTGCTTGAAACTCACTACTACTACTAGCATATGGGCACACACAAAATGTGTGAGAAATTTTTTTATTTTTGTTTAGGGATATGTTAGGATTATATGTAGGTGCGGCTATGAACAAAAAACAACAAAATTTGGTTGTGTGAAATTACATTTCTGCCCCATATTTCTTATTCATATTCTGTTTCAATTAGAGGGTTAAACTAGTAATTTCATAGGATTTTGGTTGACAATGAGTGTTTTATTAATTAGTATAGATTATTATTATTATTATTATTATTATTATTATTATTATTATTATTATTATTATTATTATTATTACAAAAATGGAGTGATACACCACGTCTCTATACAAGTGGTGAGATTCTTGTGTTAAAAAAATAAAATTTTCCACCACTTACTTGATAACACATGGTGTAGAAAGTTAAGATTGTAGGTGGAGGAGAAGAGGAAGCCGTAGATGGGCGGACATTAGAAGAAAATTAAGTAATTGGTGTAAAAAGTTAGAAATTGAAGAGATACAAAGAGAATTTGATGAGTATCGAAGAAAATTAGAAGAAGAAAATGTGTTTGGAAGGTGAGAATATGTCAAGAAAATTCAAAAAGAGGAGGGAGAAGAACGTAGTACCTTTAAGTTTCGTAAACAATGTAGTACCGTTAAGTTTTATAAACAGTGTAGTACCGTTAAGTTTCATAAACAGTATAGTAAGTTTCATAGACGGTGTCATAAGTTTTTATAAGCAGTGTAATAAGTTTCATAAACAATGTCGTAAGTTTCATAAACAGTGTAGTACTGTTAAGTTTCATAAACTGTGTAGAAAGTTTCATACAATTTGTGTGAGGATGTGTGGAGCCGCGCGTTAGATTTTTTTAAATTTTTTTTTTAATATTCAAATTATATCTTTTTCATTAAAATTTAAGTTTTTTTTGTCATTTTTATTAAAAATTTAAGGATTTTTCATTAAAATTTAATTTTTTAATTGAATAAAATTATAATATATAGTTTTGAATTAAAATAAATTTAGCTCAAATCCTTTCCATGAAAGTTCCCAAAACTTAGCTTTCTATTTCCAAAGAGAGCCGTTTAGCGCTCTCCTCCTTTTCATCTCTCTCGCAACCCTGCCTCTCATTTCGTTCTCAAAATCTTAGAGTCGCATTCATCAAAATCTTCTCCATTTCTCTCTATATGTGCCTTCATCAAAAAATTTCCACATGCCTCCACCTCTGCAAACCCAAGCACAATTCCACATTTTCAAAATCAGAAGCAAACCTAGCGAGTTGTGAACACGTCCTTCCCTCATTCTCTGCAACAACATGGGTTCCTCTGCTACACACCACAGTCGCACCAATTTGCACACCCAAGTCCGCGACTTCTTCTATAAGGTAAAAATCCCAATACTATGTTCCAATATGCTCATGTATGTGTTTCGTCTTATATTGCATGTAACTTATGTTGCGATTTCTCTTTCTCTTTTGATAAAAATTTGAATATGTTGTTGAAGTGTGTTTTTTCCCAGCCTCTAGAGTCTGCTACCAAGGGTGACCCCTAGGGTAAATCTCTAAGGTACAACTCAATGTAATATCTAGGGTAAGGGTAAGGCTAAATGTATTATTGTAAATCAACTTTCCCTTTATTTAAGGGAGGAGACTAATTAAGGTAATGTCTTTGTGTAAGGTTTAGATTAGGTAGGCAACATGCCTTCTTCTTACTTGTCGGCTGCTTGCAACAACCATCCTTCTCATCTCTTTTCCCTCTCTCTTCTCATATATACTTGAACTCACTCTTGTACATATCAATATATGAAATATACGTTGAAACTTTAAACCAAAAAATCTACATGGTATTAGAGCAGGTTCCTTTGTGACTTGTCTCTGCTATTCTTGCTGCTGCATTTTTCATCCAAAAATCTGAACCATGGCTGAAGAAAGTTCAGTGAACCGTGATGAGGAAACTTAGCATAGTCTCTCCCCAAATTTCTCAGACATCGAGGTTAACACCAATCAACGTCTATGTTCAGTTCTCTTAAACGAATTTAATTATCTCCTTTGGTCTCAAGCTGTTTCTCTAGCTTTTGGAGGCAAAGAGAAATTAGGGTTTGCAAATGGAAGTGTTGAAGCTCCAGACAACTCGTCCTTTACATATAGTGCATAGCTTTTCAAGGATCAACTTGTCATGTCTTTGCTGCTTAACACCATGGAGAAACATGTTGCTGAGATTTTAAGCTACTACAATTCTTCATGTGAGCTTTGGAAAGCGTTGCATAATATGTATGGAAATCAAAATAACTATGCATGTGTCTTTCAACTTAAGAAGAACATTGTCAGTGCTCAACAAGAAGGGAAAACATTTATTCAACACCTTGGAAGCCCCAGGGCCATGTGGAATACGTTGGATGTATACCATCCACATACCACAAACCCTACCATTCTCCTAAAACAAGCCAAGGAAGATAGAATCTACCAGCTGTTAGAGAGTTTGTACTATGAGTACGAGGATCTAAGGAGTCACATCTTGAAGAGTTAAGAACTGCCTACTTTCAACAATGTATATGCAACTATCCAACAAGAAGAAGCAAGGAAGAAAGTGGTGAATTCTAAGCACAACTCGAGATTGACTGAGACTCGTGCATATGCCTCAAATTACAAGACCTCAGAGGCTAAGGTGTACAAGGGTAGAAATACACACCTGAAATGTAAATATTGCAATGACGTTGCCTATGTGGAAGATAAGTGTTGGGAACTTCATCCTGAACTCAAGCTTAAGTTCAGCAAAGATAGAAAAATGATACCAAGGTCCTCACGGCAATTTCAACCTCATTACAAGGCCCAACTTGCTATGTTCATCCTTCTATTATCTCACAAGGATCCATGGAGTTCACTGCCAATCTGTTGTCACTTATCAATGAGTTTGTAGCTTATCTTCAAAGTAAGGGACACATAGGAGGTTCACAAGCTCAAGGCAATGAAGAGCACAATCATGCAGCCATGTTGGGACAGTTTGCCGGCTTTCTTGCTGGAAATGAGAAAGTTCCACAGGATGAAGCACCAGGTATACTTAAAGCATTCACTACTGCCTTGTTAATTAGTACTGAAAATGATTGTTGGATAATTAATTCAGGAGCCACATATCATATGACAAACAAAGTCACAAATTTGCATCATTTTAAATGTTTTTCAAGTCCCTCACATGTGTCTGTTGCAAATGGAAAAAATGTCTTAGTTTTGGGAAAAAGAGAAATAAACTTACTATCACACAAAACACCTTCCATTGCCTTATATGTACCAACATTTCCTTTCTAATTTCTATCAATTGGAAAGATCACAAACACCTTAAACTGCCGTGCCATTTTCTCACCAAATAATGTGATGTTTCAGGATGTTCTCACCATGAAGATGATTGGTGAATGGGTCTTCATAAATGGACTTTACTACCTGTACAAGAACGCTTGTTTTACTCAAGCCCTTCAAGCTCAATCGAAGTCCATAGATGAAAACCAACTTTGGCATAAGAGATTAGCTCATCCCTCTGAAGTTTTCTTGTCTAAATTGTTTCCAAATTTTTGTAAATCTCATTTTACTTATGATACTTGTCAATTTTCTAAGTTTACTAGACTACCTTTTGGTAACTCAATGTCTAAGACAAGTAAACTTCTTGAAATGATGCACACCGATGTATGGGGACCAGCAACTGAATCAATAGAAGGGTTTAAGTACTTTGTCCTATTTGTTGATGACTTCTCTTGAATGAGTTTTGTGTATCTTATGAAATCAAAGAGTGAAGTCCAAACTATTTTCAAAGATTTTCATATGCATGTTAAAACACAATTTCAATTAGACATTAAGGTGTTGAGATCAGATAATGGCACTGAATTTCTATCCAACAACATGCTTCAATACATAAGTTCTCAGGGCATAATACACCAAACCAGTTGTGTAGGGACTGCCCAACAAAATGGAGTAGCTGAGAGAAAAAATAAAGATATTTTGGAGAAGACTCGTGCCATCATGCTTCACATGCATGTTCCAAAGAAATTTTGGTCATTTGTTATCCTCACTGCCATTTACCTCATCAACCGACTCCCAAGTCGTGTGCTGAAGGAAATTTTGTGAAAAACATGTTCATTTGAGCAACATCTATGGCATGCAATTAACATTTAAAGGCGGAATCATGCTTATATGCACTCGAAAACAAAACATTATCCATGAAATTCAAAGCCTAGTAGAAGGGTGAACCAAGAATCAACTCAAAACAAAGTGAGTTAAGAAACTTTATACCTTTGAAGCACCTCTTTGCTTAGCAAAGGTTAATCACCCATGTGAGGGCCTTCTTTCCTTTGTCACCTTACTCCTTGGCTCCATGGATGTGGATGGAGGAACTTTGCTTCTTGGCTCCATGCCTTCTTGGATATGGATGGAAGAATTGGTTTCTCCAAAAGTCCCCAAAGTTGGAGACCTCTAAGTTCCGACACCAAGGATGGTTGAGGAAGAAGATGAGTGGCCATGGAAGAGTTAGATGCTAGTAAACTCTCCCATGGTGGCCGGCTATTCTAGAGAGAAACGAGAGAGAGTTTTTCTCACTTTTCATCCTTAGAAAAACCTTAATGAGGATGGAACAAAGATACCCCTTCTATGCTTTCAATTTTTGTATGCATTTTGGACCAAAAAGCCCTTCCTCTCTCTATGGCCGGTTTTCCCAAGCCTTTGGGTTGTTTTGGGCTTCTTGAATTTTGTTTATTAAGTTGTCATGCAACTTAAGCTAATGGGCTTGACGATTCGAAGCCCAATTTGGGCTTTAAGGCCTAAAACTAACTCAAGGTTTAAAACGAACTTATTCGTTTGATTAATTAACATATTAATTAATTCTTGCCATAAACAATTAAACCCTTTAATTGTCCTTACTCATCTCCGTCAAATCCTTCAAGCATTACCTTACATGGTGTGCGATCCATTAGGTTCCTTTTAGCGAGGCAGTGAGTGATTAGAACTCTTTCAAATCGATTGTGAATTGAAACTTACTTTCAATTCTCCCTTTAGTGATTATACACGTTTAGGACTTCCACAAACCATGAGTGACACCTAGCAGTATGTCATGGTTACCCAAGCTAATCAGAAGAGGTGGAGAACCTATTCAGTTTAGGATTACAATGCAATACGATCTTTCTCTAATACAATACTCTTGACCACATTGTTTGGATTGATAGTTTATTCATGTCTACTATCCAATGTGATTCATTTACTTATATGATTACCTTGAATGTGATTTAGAACGACTTCCTAAATCTCATTCATACTCTGGCTAAATATTCTTAATTATATCATAGAGTATTCTCCCTCAAACGGTTTGAAGGTTAGAAATCTCTTATTGTGCATTCACTTGCCTCCATGGCTAAGTGGCCTAACTCCAACTATGTAGTGGACACCCTCAGATGGAGTGACTTTGACATAGTCAAAGATCAAGGACCTAACCACAAGACAACTATGATGCCTCAGGTCAAAGGACTACTTTGCATTATCCCAACCATGAGTTCTCATGTGACATGAGTATGAGAACTCCTTATTGATCGCGTTCAGTGAACTCATTCTCTATTGAGCACCTACGTACTTGTCTTGGTGTCAATCACACCAATGACTCGAGACCAGTCACTCTCCCTAAGAGAAGACATAGCACGTACTGATCTTAACGGACTGTCAATGCCCAATTGGCAATCCTATGATCAGGAACGTTTAGGATATGTATACGAAAGAGAATGGTCTCATGAATCTAACTTTTTTAGATCGCATTCTCCCAATTACATATTCCTTGGACTTATCGTTTAAGCGTATAACATTTATATGAGACAGCTTCAAACAATAATCTTTGCCATTTAAATTAAACTATATTAGTTTAACATGTGAAATGTCCGTAAAGTATCATCATATGATTGGTTTTAGGGCACATTTCCAACATGTGCTAGGGTTTAAATCTCCTTATGAAGTACTCAAGGGTAGAAAAATTGATTTGACACACCTCAATGTATTTGGATGTGTTTGCTTTGTTCACATTCAAGCCTTGAACTGTGACAAATTCGATGCCAGGGCAACCAAGTGTGTGTTTGTGGGGTATTCTTCCATCCAAAAGGGATAAAAGTGCTACAATTCAACCACCAAGAAGTGTGTTGTGTCAAGGGATGTGAAGTTTGAAGTAAATTGCCTTTATTTTACTCACAAGGGGAATACTGCAAGTTAGAGGGATGAATTGTTTGAAATGTTTCCACTTCCTTAGAACATTAATAATCTAGTGTTGGAAGAAAGCTCAGCTACTGTGATACTAGATATTGAAGAAATACAAACTGACTCAATCACTGGTAGTCGTATCCTTTCACTAAAGAAATACATTCTGATCATTCACAATCTTCTACAGAGTCTCAATGGCTTAAAAGGAATCCTCCTCGAACCAGAAAACCTCTAACTAGGCTGCATGACTATGTTACTTATGCCTCACAGTATCCTATCAGTGAAAGTATCAGCCTTGGTGAGTTATCAACATCTCATGTTGCATTTCTCTGTGAAATTGATAAACACAGTGAACCTAAAAGCTTTTAAGAGGCTTCTCTCCTCCCACAATAGAATCAAGCCATGACAGATGAGCTTCGTGCTCTAGAAGAAAATAAAACTTGGAGCTTAGTTCAACTACCACCAGGAAAAAAGGCTATTGGAAGTTGTTGGATTTACAAGATTAAATTCAAGGTTGATGGTTCTATCGAGAGACACAAGGTCAGGCTTGTTGCTCGAGGTTTCACCCAAACCTTTGGGGTAGATTACAAGGAAACATTTGCACTTGTGGCCAAGATGAATTCAATGAGGGTTCTACTCTCAGTTGCAATCAATTGTGGGTGGACTCTTTATCAAATGGATGTGAAGAATGCTTTCCTTCACGGAGAGTTACAAGAATAAGTGTATATGCAGCTTCCACTAGGTTATGATGGTATTAAAGGCAATATGGTTTGTAAGCTGCACAAGGCAATTTATGGATTGAAACAATCCCTAAGAGCTTGGTATGCCAAGCTCAGTTCAGTTCTAAAGAAAGTTGGATTCCTACGAAGTAATGTTGATTCCTCATTGTTTGTAAGAACTGGCACCAGTGGGAAATTGGTGGTGCTCATCTATGTGGACGATCTCATCATCATAGAAGATAATGCTGCTGAAATTGAGGCACTAAAACTCTCACTACACCAAGCCTTTGCTCTCAAAGACTTGGGGAAGCTGAAGTATTTTTTGGGCATCGAAATGGCAACCTCTTCAAGGGGGCTGTTTCTACATCAATGAAAATATGTATTGGATCTTCTTCAGGAAGCAAAATTGCTTGATGGCAAACCTTCCATCACTCTGGTGAACTCTAAATTAAGGCTTAACACATATGGATAAGCCATACATGATGTGAGTTGCTATCAACGATTGGTGGGCACACTTATATATCTCACCATCACACGTCCAAATATCACATATGTAGTGAGCTTGGCAAGCCAATTTATGCATTCTCCTATGGTTGATCATCTTAACATGGTTAAGAGAGTCTTGCGTTATCTCAAGGGTTCGATAGGGCAAGGAATCATCATGTGTAACAACAATTCCACTGCCATCAGTGGCTACACTGATGCAGATTGGGCAGGGAATGCACTTGATATGAAATCTTCCATGGGCTATTGCACGTTTGTTGGTGGGAATCTTGTCACTTGGAAGAGCAAGAAGCAACATGTCATTGCTCACTCCAGCGCAGAAGCTGAATATCGAGCCATGGCAGCCACTGCATGTGAATTTATATGGCTTAGAGGGTTTTTTTTTTCAGACTTAGGGTTTACTAGTACTGCTCTCATGTCTCTTATGTGCGATAATCAAGTAGCCATGCACATCGCTGCTAACCTTGTGTTCCATGAAAGAACGAAACACATTGAAGTAGACTGTCATTTTGTGAGAGCTCAAGTGCAAACTCAAGTCATCCGAACCATCTTCACACAAAACCATGATCAACTGGCAGATCTCTTTACCAAGGCTCTGGCATCTACTCCATTTCATTGTTTTTTGGGCAAGCTTAGCTCGATTAACCTCATCGATCCAGCTTGATTGGGAGTGTTGTTGAAGCGTGTTCTTTCCCAGCCTCTAGAGTCTGCTACCAAGGGTGACCCTTAGGGTAAATCTGTAAGGTAAGGGTAAGGCTAAATGTATTATTGTAAATCAACTTTCCCTTGATTTAAGGGAGGAGACTGATTGGGGTAATGTCTTTGTGTAAGGTTTAGATTAGGTAGGGAACATGCCTTCTTCTTTCTTGTCGGTTGCTTGCAGCAGCCATCTTTCCCATATCTTTTCCCTCTCTTTTCTCATATATACCCAGACTCATTCTTGTACATATCAATATATGAAATATACATTGAAACTTTAAACCAGAAAATCTACAGAATAGAATCGGTCCAACTTGGTGCTTCTCCTCTGGCAGCCGATATCAAAACTTGAAGTCCTTCCCCACTTACAAGTGTTTCTCATCTCCAGCTTCTCGTCCAAATCTAAGATCATAGAATCGGATGGCCGGTGGTGAAGATGTTCATTGTCTAATTTCAGAATCTAAGACTTACTTAAAATTTAAACATTTTAAGCTTAATTTTGAAATTGCTCAATTTTCAGGGTGAGATTGATCGATCGACGGAGGGCTCCTGCCACATCTAGACCCATCAATGAAGGTAATTGAAATGTGAGTTGTCATTTATTTATTTATTGTATCATTACGTTTGGTTTTTTGATATTTGTATAGGTTGTGGTGAGAACTAGACCTACTAAAGATGGTGCAAATTGGGGAGATGACTGTTAAGAAGGTCTTGTGGCGCAATTTATCTGTTGAACCTTACATTTTCATTTGATTCAGTTTTTGGTTTGAAATCATGACATGTATGATTCTTTGATTGATCTACATTTGTTTGTAGACTAAATTTTGAAAACTAAAGGACATAGAAGTTGATGATTGGTTTATTAGTTAAGTGTTGATAGATGTGCTCATTTCTATTAGTGACACATCATTTAGTTTGCAATTTTAGACTCCAAATTGAGTCTTCCTAACATTACTCTTTTTTCAACTCTGAGTTGGTGAAACTTGAACATATGAGGAGTGAGGAATTGAATTTTTGTTAATCTTCTTAGCTTCGATAACTAAATTCAGGCGGAATTAATAATGCATTGAAATTATATCATTAATATGGTGTTTCTGCCACACAGTACATACCATGACACTAAAGCATGCATTAAATTTTATAACGTTAATTATCATATATATCATGTAATTAGGGGCATTTTAGGCATTCAAAAATTTTAAAAGGTGTGAAGTCAAACTTAATTAATGATTTTGCTTATGTGAAGTCTAATCAGTGAGTTTTATTTAGAGAAAAAGACTATGTTAGGTTTTAGGTAAACAAAATTCATTTTTAAGGGGTAAAGTTATACTTCCATTAATTTAGTAACTGAACTTTTGAATACTTGTTTCCAAGTTCGGTTGCTGTTTGGATTAACATAATGGTCACTTGGAACCAATGATTTTAGGTGGATTCTGGTCGAGAAAGAGATGCGTGTTGGGGGAACACTTTGTCCTGGTTGATGCAACAAAACAGAAGGTTTGGTGTAATTATTCTCAATGGGAGTTCAGTGGAGGCGTATACCGGATAAAGTTTCACAATTAGCTCAAATTAAAAACAAAGATATAGCTCTCTGCACAGAAGTTTTGACTGATGTGCGAGATCAAATTTTAAACATAATAAGCACTCCCAAGAAACAGAAAACTCCCATGAACCTAAACGTGGATAAGGCACTTGCGCAAATGGCTCTTTACCACAGTGGTGAAAAGGAGTTAAGCCCTTGCATGACAGTGTGAGTTTGAACCTCATCGGTGGCTAATTTAACATCTAATTTAATAAAATATCGTTTGACAATAAAAGATAAGGCCCTTGTAGTCAACATTTACATATCCGAAGGGAACTCTCTTTCTGAAGTCAGTTGATGTATTAGGTCATGAAGACGATGCTACTTAGGCCATCTCCAATTGGGTTAGCCAAAGGTCATAGGTCAAAACATAGCCCGTTTTGAAAAACATAATAATAATAATAATAATAATAATTTTTCGGATATGAGTTTAAAGAATGAAAAGAATTGAAATAAAATGAAGAATGTGAAGAATAATAATAATAATTTTTTGGATATGAGTTTAAAGAATGTAAAGAATATGAAGAATGTGCCAAACGGGCTATGTTTTGGCCTATGGCCTTTTAGCTGACCTGGTTGGGGATGATCTTTCTTGTTTGAGTTAAGCTGATTAAGTCTTTTGTCTTGGAGGTTGGTGTTGAGAATATTGTGCAAGTTATAACAAATACTTCTGCCAGTTATGTTTATAACTAATACGCTGCCAAAGCTCTATTCAAAGAACATTCAACCAAAGCTAAAGCTTTCTCTTGACCAAAGCCGAAGCACTTCCTTGAAGAATCAACAAGCGCTCGTGCCAATTCCTTCAAGACCTTGTTGCAAGCTTATAAACTTATAGCAATGTTCATTTGAAGATCAAGTCGCCAAGACTCTTCAAGCAACGAAATCCTGCATCAAACACTACCTTTGCCGCACCCTTTGAGGTGAAGATCATCCACGCATTATTTTCAAGCTTAAAAATTGAAGCAATCGTTCAATTGTTTGTCCGAGATCAAGTCATCGCAACCCTTGGATCAACAATCATGCATCTACATCAAATTTGAAAACTTAATCAGAGGAAAAGTTGTAAACAGAGATTGTAACCCACAAATTCTAATCAACGCCGCAACAATAAAAAGCCCAAGAAAAACGTAAGAGCTGCTAACCCGATGTACACTGGGGAACCTATAGAGCAAAAGTCACGCGTTCCCGTCTCCTTGCACAAGTATTTCCCAAAGGATTTCTTCCAACAGTGCATTACCGTTGCCTGTCACATGGTTAAAGTAGAGATAGAAGAGCCCTCAAAGGGCAAAGTTATAGCCATCGAGGAAAAGAAAACTCACACGCCGGAAGAAAGTCTGGCGTCATACATTAACATCGAGGAAGCGCTACGATTACCCAAAAAGATGCGAAGAGCACTAATAACGGTCTTGGCGAGTCCCGATGACCACGAAGTGCAAGAAAACAAGGACAAAGGCCTGCAGCTTCGGCCACATGAATATGCCACATGTTGTGCCACCCATGACGCAATCACCTTCACTGACGAAGACTTGCTGCTAAGGTCAAAGCCTCACAACCACCCTCTTTTCATCTCTGGTATGTGAAAGAGCACAAAGTCAACCACATGCTTGTGGATGGTGGTTCAGCAATAAACATCATGCCAAAGTCAACAACTACTACAATTGGCATCAAGGTGGGTAAATTGACCCAAAGTCGTCTGCTAATCCAAGGTTTCAACCAAGGAGGACAAAGAGCGATGGGCATGGTCCGCATCGAGATGACCATTAGCGAACTCAAGTCAAGCACAATATTCCATGTGATTGAAGTGAGAACTTCCTATAGTTTGCTCTTGGGAAAGCCTTAGATCCATGAGAATGGAGTGGTGTCATCCACCCTCCACCAATGCTTAAAATACAACCGAGAAGGAGTAAAGGTGATACAAGGAGACACCAAGCCATTCACCAAAGCAGAATCACACTTCACGGACGCCTAGTTCTACATGGATAAAGATACAGTGCTTGAAGCTCTTCCAAAAGAGATCAAGTCCACAAGCAAAGCTGCACCCAAAAAAAAAGAGTGGCAAGGCGTGCCTAGAAAGCAAGAAAGGGAAGCCGTGCCATCTTTAAGCGAAAAAGACGATGAGCCTGCTAAGCCCACAATAATTAAAGGGAATGTAACGCCCTCAACAAGATCAAACACACCCGTCTTCCTATATATAGGGGTCAATTGCTTCCTAATGCTATAAGGGAAATGCATACCCAAATAGAAAAAGAAAAATAAATAAATAAACTAAGGAAGTACATTCCCACCAAAAGAAGGAAGCAAATTCCAAGAAAAATGGCAAGTTTCAGCCAATTTACGTAGGCAAGACGTTTTTGGTGATAATTTAACTTTCCAAAAGTGTTTTGATGCAAGACCAATTAGAGAAGGAAGCTAAGTGGCTGAGGATCATTGTGTCCAAATTTCATAATTTTCCCTAAAGCCAAACGTTCCAATTTTCAAAATCATTCTCACAGAAATCGCTTTCCCATTAAGATTGTGCAGCTGTAGAAAAATGCAAAGTTGAAGGCTTTCCCGATTTTTCCTAGTGGCATGCGATATATCCTGAAAAGACAAGAGACAAAGCTACATTTCCCATATTTTTTTTCAGAATTTGCCAGAAGAGAAATCGACCTCAAACTGGGCGTGCAAGTCAAATGACATGTTTCCCAAAAAAAAAAAAAAGGAAAGCAGGATACCTCCTTGCCATGGGGAATCAAAAGGGGAATAAAAATACTTCCCCCTTACTGTAGAAACCCAAAACAAGGAAGAAAAAAAAAACTCATTCCTTGCCATGGAATCAAAAGAAGAAAGGAAAAAAATCTCTCCTTCATGCCATGGGAAATCAAAACAAATTCCCCCTTGCCGTGGGAAAATAGGACAAAACAAAGGGAAAGTAAAAATGCACATCCTACTTACCTAATGACAAGCATTAAATCTTTCCAAAACCTTGAAGGAAATCACCAAAGTTTTCCAACACTTTGAAGGAAGTCACCCCCGTTACCAAAATTGAAGAGTATTCCTATCGAAGGAAGGAAAAAAAATTTCCTACAACCACAAGGAGAAATTCAAAATGTGCCAAATGTATTTTGTCAAAGATTATGGAAAATCAAATATGCACAATAAGTATGTGCCAATTTATCCATTTTCAAAATTTCTTTCAAGATCAAGCCTCTATGGCCCTTGAAGAATTTTTTTTAATTTCTTTCAAGATCAAGCCTCTATGGCCCTTGAAGAAACAAATTTCATTTCACTCAAGATCAAGCATCTACGGCCCTTGAAGAAAAATTTCATTTCATTCAAGATCAAGCCCCAATGGCCCTTGAAAAAATGTTTCGTCCAAGAAATACGCCTCAACGGCCCTTCACAAAATTCATCATCTCAATTCAAGAAATACGCCTCAAAGGCCTTTGAAGAAATGTTTCGTTCAAGATCAAGCCTCAACGGCCCTTGAAGAAACAAGCTAATTCAAGATCAAGTCTCAATGACCCTTGAGTTAGAACATTCACATTACAAGACTTCAAAACATGTTTTCTACATGTGACAAGCACATGCCTACAAAGCGCCTTGAAGTGGGGGCATTTGTAGACATGTAAATTTCATTGCATACAAATGGTCCTTGCAAAGCTCCATGTGGCATATGACTCATCACAAATGGACAAGTCATCAATGACATGTGGCACAAGACAAGCAAAGGAAGTATAAAAGTTCCCCAAAATTCGGCAGTAAGGGAGAATCCCCCTTAAATTCGGCTAGGGAATCCAAATTGATCCTAAAACTGGAAAGAAAGCTAAAGCATCTTCATAAAACAAGCAAGAATTGAAGATTGCTCACAAAATAGGCAACAAGGGCTCTTAAATTGGGCCAAGCAAGGGAATTAAGACACAAAACATGCCTAAATTCTCCCATGGATGAATTAGGACATAAATCAAAGCCAAATCCACCCAAAGGCAAGCCTTAAGAAGCCTATAAATACAAGGTCCTCCCACAAGCATAAGGGTCGAAAAATCTCTACACAGAATAAACTCTGCCAAACCTTTGAAGACTAATACACTGCCAAAGCTCTCTTCGAAGAACATTTAACCAAAGCTGAAGCTTTCTCTTGACCAAAGTCGAAGCACTTCCTTGAAGAATCAACAAGCGCTCGTACTGATTCCTTTAAGACTTTGTTGCAAGCTTATAAACTTGTAGCAACGTTCATTTCAAGATCAAGTCGCCAAGACCCTTGAAGCAACGAAATCCCGCATCAAACACTACCCTTGCCGCACCCTTTGAGGTGAAGATCATCCACGTGTTGTTTTCAAGCTCAAAACTTGAAGCAATCGTTCAACCGTTCATCCGAGATCAAGTCATCGCAATCCTTGGATCAACAATCACGCATCTACATCAAATTTTAAGACTTAATAAGGGGAAAAGTTGTAAACAGAGATTGTAACCCACAAATTCATATCAATTCAAATCTACTTTGTACATGTGTTCTTGTCTCATTCGATACGGAATTTTCGTGTTTACACCCACGTGTGAAACTCAATGGCCACATGTGTTTCACGTCACCCCGTTTGTATTGTCCACGTGTTAGGTTTGAAAATTCATCGTACATAAAGAGTTATAAGAGTGAAGATAAAGTCGAAATTCACCATACATAAAGAGTCATGAGAGTGTGAGAATTGAGTCCCACCTCTTGGCGAGGAACCAAAGCTACCACACTGAATGTCAATACACATAAACTTGCAATTACAATCAAACATGTTGAACAACAGTAATAATAAAACAAAACATTTTTGGAGCATGTCCTAGTTATATAATTATGGCTCCCAATCAATTGCCGTTCCCTAACACTGCACCCAGTGCACAGCAGTGGCATCTGATTCCCATTCCAGCTACCTGTACTCCCTCTGGTCTCAATCCCACCAATCAAGTACTGACCAAACTTTGCCGACCTTCATCTCCGCCATTTTCCTCGTCTTTCTGTACCTCTGGCTGGTCAAAAAATCCAACAACCCGAACCCTCCGCTGCCACCCGGCCCACGGGCCCTGCCCTTGCTCGGGAACCTCCTCTCCCTCGACCCAGAACTCCACTCCTACTTCGCCGGCCTGGCTCAATCATACGGCCCCATCTTCAAGCTCCGCCTCGGCAACATCGTCGGCGTTGTAGTCACCTCCCCTTCCTCAGCTCGCGAGATTCTCAAGGACCAAGACATCACCTTCGCCAACCGCGACGTCCCCTCCGCGGGTCGGGTCGCGTCGTACAGGGGATTCAACATCGTGTGAACCCCGTACGGACCGGAGTGGCGGATGCTGAGGAAAGTTTACGTGCTGAAAATGCTCAGCAACACCACTCTTGACTCGGTGTACGCGCTCCAGGAGAAACAGCTCCGACGGACCGTCCGGTACTTCTACGATCGGATCGGATCGCCGATCAACGTGGGGGAGCAAATGTTCCTGAACGTGATGAATGTTATTACGAACATGCTGTGGGGTGGGATCATGCAGGGAGACGAGAAGGCGGGGCTCGGGGCGGAGTTTCGGGAAGTGGTGTCGGAGATGACGGAGCTTTTGGGGAAGCCGAATGTTTCGGACTTTTATCCGGGTTTGGCCAGGTTTGATTTGCAAGGGGTGGTGAAGAAGATGGGATGGTAGGCCCGGAGGTTTGATGGGATATTTGAGAAGATAATAGATCAACGGCTGAGGATTGACAAGGAAGGGGAGGAGGGGAATAAGGATTTTTTGACGTTTTTGTTGAAATTAAAGAAGGAAGGAGGAGATTCCAAGACGCCTTTCACCATGACTCATCTCAAAGCCTTGCTCATGGTAAGTAAATGTTTGACTTACTTTGAATTTGTGGCATAGTTTTACTTTTCACATATTTTTTTTTTGAGAAATTTTATTTAAACCCATTTAACCTCTTTTTACACCCCACTTAAATTTTAAATGTTAATTGTCTATTTTACCCTATTGCATAATTACTATTAAGTACAAAATGAAATTAATAATAAAACTCAAATTTATCAATAAACCCAAACACTATAATTAAACCCTACTATCACTCTTTGTTTATCCTACGTTCATAATGGCTAAAACCCTAATAACTCTCATAGAGAAAAACAATTTTTTTTTATTGATAGATAGTGATTTTGAAGTTTTGAATCCTCCAACCAAGATATGACTCACTTTATGAATTTTTTGTTCGGTTGATGCCCAATTTCTTTTGTCGACTGCTCGAGGGGGACATCAGTGTGGTAGTACCGGGCTTGTAAACTACAGTGATCCTGATTTGCCAACAAGATAATCACAATACTTCACAGTTTGATCTCGTTCATCTTTCCAGTTTTGATTTTATCTTTTCGATGTTTAGTTCATAACAACAATATTGTATTGCAATTATCCTCTGAATGATGCAACCGAAACAGTCAACGAAATTGGATCATCTATCAAAAGAGTTATGGGGGGGCACAAGTGGGATCCTGTATTCAACTTCCCCTTTTCTTCAATAAAGTTAGATGGAATTTTTGAAGTTTCCCTGCATTTACCCTTACAAGAATTTTACATCTCTATTCTTGAAACAGGTATGATATATTTGTAAGTCAGCCTACGCTCAATTGAAAGCAAGCGCCCAATCAGTTGTCACCTCAAAGAATTGGGCTAAAGCGCTTGAAGCTTCCATTGCTGCATTCAGTAAATATGATGGTATATTGTTGAAGAAAGGGGTGTAAAAATAAATCCACATATTGAATTGGGTTTATGAGGATATATTAGGTATTAAATTTGGGTTTAAAGAGATATTAATAGTTTAGTTAAAAATCAAATGGGTGCAAAGAGTAAGTTGGGTGTAGAAATAGGTTATATGGGTTTAAATAAAATTTTCCTTTTTTTTTTCTTCACTAAAACTTGTTTAGTAACGGTTTATTGAATTATTATTGGAAAAATTACAAAAAATTGTGATATTGTTCTAAGAAGCGTGTAGACATTAGGTTAAGGCGCAGGTATCTCACTATTTATAAGGAGATTCAAGCTCACTGCGGTTTGACAATAGTTCACGAACCGGTTTAGCAATATATACTTTGACTTGCCCCCTCTAGGATATAACAGTCCAACTAATCATCATGTGACTAACACCTAGCTGCACAAAAAAAAAAAAAAATATATATATATATATATATATATATAACTTTTAGTGAAGAAAAGATATAAATTTTGAGACTAAAGCTACACCACAAGGAGACTCTTCTTAGACCAATAAGTAAAAGATGGAAAAGGAGGAATGAAGAATAATAGTTGTAGAGGAAATTATTAGTTGGATGATAAATAAAAATATGATTGAGAAATGCTACTAATTATAGGTTTATTGTCACCCTTAGTGAATAGGCTAATAAACCTAGAATTAACAACAAAAAGAGTTACAAGAGTTAAAGGTTAAAAGACTCCACTTAATTCCCCACTAATAACAAATGACAAATAAACTTAATTTCCCACTAATATTAAATGCACCAACATTCCCACTCATTTTTAATATTAATTTAGGAGAAAAGAAGGGGAAAAAATACTAGCTAAAGACGAATCATCATGCATCATGAAGGTGACTCTGCATTAAACCTCCATTAGTGAAACAATAATTCCTACTCCAAAATTGATAGTGCTCTCAGACTTGTACTACAATTGCTTGTGGGAAAATAAGAATCACTACTCATACATAATAACCCAGGTATTAATTTGAGTTTTAATAGCTAGCATGTTACGACCTCATGCTAATTCCGGTTTTCATGAGTCTATTTGAGAGCAAGCCTAAATTTTATTGAACAACGGCCTCACTCTCACTCATAGGTAAACTCTGTCAAGGATGTTCATGTAATTATAACATTCCACTCAAAATGAGCTACATATTTTATTAAGAGTTAAATAAACTCAATCCTCCAAAATGCTATAGGATAAATGCATTGACACCATAGAAAAATGGTAGTGGGATAATAAATAAAAATATGATGGAGAAAATGCTACTAATTATAAGTTTATTATCACACATTAGTGAATAGGGTAATAAACTTATAATTAACAATAAAGAGAGTTACAAGAGTTACAATAGATGAAAGGTTAAAAGATTCCAATTAATTCCTTACTAATAACAAATAATGGAAAAGGATCCTAGCTGGATCCTTCTCCTAAGGATTATAGGGATTCCTTTTACAAAATTCTTCAATTTTCCTCAATCATCATGGGGTTGTATTGGAACTTTGGCTTGATCTATTGCCTTCGAGAGTTATGTTGATGATGTTTTCGGTAAGATTTTCCACATCAGAACTATGTTCCTCATAAATTAAGTATAGAAAAACCAAACATTATAAATCATTCAAATTATGAGAGTTTACCAAAATTATTCGGAAAAGAAATAAAACAATAGTATTGTACCATATAAAAATACATTACCTTCTTTTCCAAATTTTCTAAGTTTAATTTAATATTTATCCCCATTTTTCTAAAAAAATGGGAACACTCTTAACCGTTAGATTGACTTTAATGAAATTGTGTGGTTGAGATTAAATCACAGACCATACAATCTCAACCACACAATTTCATTAAAGTTAAATCCAACGGTCAAGAGGGTGTCCCCATTTTTTTAGAAAAATAGAGATCCCTCTTGTTAAAGAATTCCTATATTGTTGTAAGCCTATTTGATTGAACGATCTAGGGTTTAAAGAGAGAGAATGGGCCAGCAATATTGAGGGCGAAGACAAAGTGATTTAATTGTGAGGTGTGTTTGATTCACCCCATTGTGCCTTTATTTATAGTAATAGAATAGGTAAAAACCTTTCCTTATAGGATTACAACATTTAATAGGTGATCTACTCCTAATAGGAATATAAGATACATTCCCATATCTACTAGGATTTACACAATCACATTCATATTCTAAATATGACTGCAACACTCCCCCTTGAGTGTGTAAATACTCAACAAACCATCGCATCATATCTTCAGCAGATAAGGTAGAATAGTTGATGAAGTCATCGGCACAACGGGTGGTCACGAGTCTCAAATTTAAGTGAAGTGTGCATTTGTAGTAAGACTCACAAAACCTTGTTATGGTAAAACCCAAGGCATGGGAAAAACCCATAGACTAAGGAGAAATGTGAGAAGTATGCATAATGTCTAAAACAAACTTCAAACTGGACGAAAGTAGTGAACTCAACGAAGTATGATCATCCCAGGATGGGTGCCTCATTAAAACCTCATTAGGTATCAAAAACCTAGTGGGAAAAATGCTCCTAATCGTAGGAAAAAGAGTACATTAGGATCATGTGAGTATGCTTCTAGATACTCCCCCTGAGTTAGACATAACTTCTAAATAAGAGAACTACAAGCGATTCAACTCAGATAATTTACGCATACCGATTCCTTAGACGAGCTTCTGAAAAAAATAGACTTGGGCAATGCCTTGGTGAAAAGATCGGCCAAGTTTTCCTGGGAACGAATTTGCTTAACTTCAATGTTCTAATGCTACTGTTGCTGGTGTAAGTAAAAGAACTTCGGCGCTATGTGCTTGGTGTTGTCTCCCTTGATGTATCCCTTTTTCAACTACTCGATACATGCTGCATTGTCTTCAAAGATCGTTGTAGGAAGGTCAACGACTGATGTAAGACCACTAGTGCTTCAAATATGACTCATAACTTCTCTCAGCCAAAAGCACTCACGCAATGCTTCATGCAGGGCAAGAATCTCAGCATGGTTCGACGAAGTCGCAACTAGTGTTTGCTTGGTAGACCTCCAAGATATAGTGGTGTCTCCAACGGTAAAGACATAATCTATTTGAGAACGTGCTCTATGTGTTTCAGACAGATATCCAGCATCTGCGTAACCAACAAGGTGAGAATCAATCTGAAGACCATAGGGGGCGGCAACACTCGGATATTTGTGAGTATAGAACAAGCCCAAATCCATTGTATCCTTGAGGTAGCGGAAAATGTCTTTAACACCATTCCAGTGCCTACGTGTGGGCGCATTGCTGTATCTTGCCAAAAGTTTCACAGCGAAGGAAATGTCAGGTCTAGTGCACTGAGCCAAGTACAATAAAGCCTCAATTGCACTTAGGTAAGGAACTTCGGGTTCCAAAATCTCTTCCTCATCCTCCTTTGGACGGAAGGGATCTCGTTTAGCATTTAGAGTCCAAACGACCATGGGTGTACTCAAAGGCTTGGCTTTATCCTTATTAAAACGACGCAACATCTTTTGGGTGTAGTTCGATTGATGTACTAGGATTCAATCCGAACAATGCTTGATCTTCAGGCCGAGACAGTGTCGAATTTTCCCAAGATCTTTCATCTCAAATTTCATTTTCAAGTGTGCAGCACTTTCCTCAAGCTTTGCGGGAGTCCCAATGAGGTTCATGTCATCGACATAAACTGCAACGATTGCAAATCTAAAATATGACTCCTTTATGAACATGCATGGGCATAATTCGTTGTTCACATAACCCTGACTTGTCAAATATTCACTCAGACGGTTATACCATATCTGCCCAGATTGTTTCAATCCGTAGAGTGACCTCATCAACCTAATTGAAAGAGTATTCCGCGGTCTAGAACTATTTGAACCAGTCAATGGAAATCCTTCTGGAACTTTCATGTAAATTTCAGTATCTAGATCCCCATAAAGATACGCGATTACCACAACCATAAGCTGCATATTCAGTTTTTCGAAAACTACCAAACTGATTAGGTAGCAAAACGTTATAACGTCCATTACAGGGGAATTCGTCGCCTCGTAATCAATCCCAGGGCGCTGAGAGAAACTTTGCGCTACGAGGCATGCTTTGTATCGCACTATTTCATTCTTCTCATTACACTGCCTCACCCATTTGTAGCCAACAGGCTTCACACATAGTGGTGTAGGAATGATAGGTCCAAACACCTTACGTTTTGCGAGCGAATCGAGTTTGACTTGGATTGCTTATTTCCAATTTGACCAATCAATTCTACGTCGGCATTCATCGATAGAACGTGGTTCAATGTCATCGCTAAGCATGATGTCAGTAGCTACTGAGTACGCGAATGTATCGCTGATGATCATCTCATTCCTATTCCAAACCTCATCCAATACTGCGTAGTGGATCAAAATCTCACGATTCTCGGGAGGTCGACATGTTTCGTCTGAAGCATCACAGTAATCTAGAATAACCTCATGCGTTGGAACGAATGAGTGAGTGATGGTCGGATTCAAACTAGGGTCACTAGTTGGTGCCATTTTCCTCTTCTGGGGTTGTGAATCCTTTGAACCAAGGGGTTTGCCACGCTTCAAGGTCAGAGCAGATGATTGACTAGCCGCCAATGTACCTTGCCATGTGGAGGGTGCGGCCTCTTCACCTTCAGGGACGGTCTGGCCTTCCCAGGCGAGTTGTTAACGTACACGGGGTACATCTATCCTTGCAGGTGTATTTGCAGTGGGTATATGTGATCTTGTCACCTTTGCTAGATCATTAAAAGTATCCAGCATGCTTTGAGCAATGCTATGAAGATCTATAATTCGTCACACCTCAGTTTCAGACTGGGCAGTGCAAGGATCTAAATGAGACATGGTGGGAGTATACCACGACAATTCGTGGCATTCTACGGGAACATTAGCATGCTTATCTTCCCCTAACGACATGAAGACTGTCTCATCAAAGTGACAATCTACAAAATGTGCTATAAAAAGATCTCCTATCAAGGGTTCTAAGTAGCGAACAATTGATGGCGAATCATAACCGACATAGATTCCTATTTTTCTCTGAGGACCCATTTTGGTACGTAGCGGCATCGTTATTTGCACATAAATGGCGCACCAAAACACCTGTAAATGCGAAACGTCAGGCTCGTATCCAGTGACCAACTATAACGTTGAATGTGGTTGAGTAGCAGTGGGCCTCAGGCGGATCAACATAGCTACGTGCAATATTCCATAGCCCCAAGCAGATACCTGTAGTTTGGTTCTCTTAACCAAAGTCCGAGCTATCAATTGAAGGCACTCTATGAAAGCTTATGCCAAGCCGTTTTGGGTGTGAACATGATGTACATGATGTTCCACACCAATCCCTACTGACATGCAATAATCATCAAAAGTCTATGACGTAAACTCTCCAGCGTTATCCAGTTGAATCGACTTAATCGGATAATCAGGGTGGTGAACCCTTAGTTTAATGATTTGAGCTAGCAGTTTAGTAAACGTGGCGTTGCGTGTGGACAACAAGCAAACATGTGACCATCTTGTCGATGCATCAACCAACACCATAAAGTATCTAAATGGTTTGCATGTTGGTTGGATAGGTCCACAAATGTCCCCTTGAATCCTCTAAAGAAACTTAGGGGGTCGTGAATAATCTTTGTATATGAGGGTTGAGTATTCAACTTCCCTAAAGAACACGATTTGCATGGTGGGAGTCCAACATAGGGATATAATTTATGCCCGTGTGAAGATTTGAGGATACAGCGCATCATGTCACGTCCAGGATGTCCCAAACGGTCATGCCAAAGCAACAAAGTGTCAAAGATGTGATGTACAACCCACTCGGCAGATGTTCCAACTTCTCGTGAATACGCTTCTGGTCATATTCGTATGAAGTGATACAAAGAAATTCAGAACCATTATCTTTGGTGGTTTCAATATGATATTGATTATCTTGAATATCTCTAAAACTCAGCAACTTTCTTCCAGAACGTGGTGAATAGAGTGTCTCCTTAATGGTTAAGATTGTACCATTAGACAACATGATACGTGCCTTTCCGTATCCTTCAATTAGGTTGGATGAGCCTGAGAGAGTTGTCAAAGGAGCTTTCTTGGGTATTAAGTTCGTAAAATAGTGTCATTCACGCAAGATGGTGTGTGGTTGCACTATCTGCCAGACAACTAACTTCCCCACTAGACATACCTAGAAATAAATTAATTGAATTGGTCACATGTATAAATATAAGTCCATTCATTCAATTAAGCAATTCGAGAAAATAATATCCATTCCAATAACAATTCATAATTCAAAACAAACCAAAACCAAACAAATTATTCCAAATACTTAGAAAAATTGTTTAAAATTAAACCATAAACCTAGAAAAATAGGGGGTAGGGCCGGCCACTCTTAGTGGGTTCGGCCACTAGGGGTAAACACCCTAAAAACATGTCTAATTTATACATCCATAGAACCTGACGCCTCCTAAAAATCCGATATCTCCATTGATGTAGTTGCATCATCTGGATGATCCACATGTGCAAAGTTAAACTCACGACGGGAATGATACTTGGCAATAGCCTTAGGGGAAGCTCGGCATATGCGTGACCAATGCTCCTTTGATCCACAACGATAGCACATGTCCAGTTCAGTAAAAGCGGGCTGAACGGGAGCTTTGCCCTTGTTCTTGAAATTTGGGGCCGGCAAGTGGTGGACTATGTTGACCTTGGGCCTATGGTAGGGCTTGCCGCCTATTGCCACGATTACGACGATTCTTTCATTGTTTATGGCTACTAGAATTAATCGTATGCGCTTTAGGCGCAGCGTTCGAGCCAGTGGGTCGCAATTGATGATTCTTCATCAAAAGTTGGTTCTGCTTGTCAATGAGAAGTAAAACAGAGATCAAATACGAAAACTTGGTGAATTTTTGTGCCCTATATTGTTACTGTAGAACATTATTGATGGCATGGAAGGTGGAATAGGTCTTCTCCAGGAGATTTGATTCAGTTAGTTCCACTTTGCAGAATTTCAAAAGTGAACGGGTAAACGGTTATACCAATGACCATTTGTTTATTTAAACGGTTACCTATAACCGTAATCGAGAGTTTTAAATGGGCAGGTAACTGCGATTACCTATATTCGCGGGTATTTTCCCCATTCCTACCATGAGAGTCTCCATGGTTTTATTGTTTGTACATGATTGGCCTGAAATGGTTTTGTTGTTTCGTCTATATTCATGTTTGTACTTACAATGTTGTTGTCCCTTCCAAACTCATCTTTCATCTCATCCATTTATTTTTACCTACATCATGCTTTCTTCTTTTCAAAAAGGTTTGAACATGACAAGTTTGTGGATAAACTCGAGTACCGTATACCGAGTTTATGAAGAAAAAGGGAATTCTAAAACCATCCAATAGTTTTTTTTTATGTAAACAAATGATATTATTTACATTAAGGAAAGTGGATGGGTTTAGCCTCACAATGGGCTAGCAATAATGTTGTTTAAATTCGCCTTTGGCGATAATCGAATCCAAGATCTCTCACTTACAAGTGAAAATGAAGACTACTAGACCATAATACTAAGTAGCTTTTTTATTTTTTTAAACAAATTATATTATCTACACTAAATGAGAGGGGATGAGCTTACTCACATTGGGCTAGCAATAATGTGGTTCAAATTCGCCTTTGGTGAGAATCAAACCTAAAATAGTAGAAAAGCCATAATTTTTGTTGAGGAAGGTCAGTTTTCTTCGTTAGTTCAGGAAAACTTTAGGAGATGGAGAATGTGATCACAAGACTTCGTCTGTAGGATCAAAAGTTCATCATGATTATGTTACTTGATACATACACCGTTAATTTGTTTGATATGTTTAGATGACTAAACAATCACTAATTCATATGATTTTTTGACGGGATGATCTTCAAATGAAATTAAGAGGTTGAACGGCTTCGATTGTGAAATTTTTGTTTTGAAGATACATTATTTGCAAGTGCATAGATGAACTCATCTCTAAAGGGGAATGCAAGTATCATCATTTGAATTATATTTTACATTTTAATTTATGGTTCTGAGTTTGGAATGATATAAACATACCATATGATGTCCATGATCCATATATCTTGACAAATCAGGTTTCATTTAGTTGGAGGAATATAGATAATGTACTGAAGAAATTTATTTGTGAGAAGGGTCGGGTTTTATATGATGCCAAATAAGTCTAAAGACAATAAATGATTACAAACTTGGCAAACGGTGAGGAGGGTCAGCTGACCATTCTAGGCTTTAATTGGCTCCGCCTATGACCTAAGACCTCTCACTTACAAATAAAGAGGAATACCCTTATAGTGTAGTATTAAGTGGCAAAACCGTCGAATAGTTTGATCACCAAATTCGTAAGTTTTCATTCAATGTTTTTGTGTGCATGAGGTTATGTCTTTCCTTGAAACATGATGCATTGAGACAACCTTAATCTCAAATTCAATCTCACTTATTGACATGGTTGATTGTTTTACAAGGTACATTAAGTTTTAGCCTTACATTGGCGGCTAATCGCTTAGATTTTAGGTTTCAAGTTTCACTTTTAGCTAATGGAAACTCTTGTACAAAGTACCTAACCTCCTACCTGTATGAAAGTTACTTTCCACATGAGGATTTGTTTTCCCTGGTTTCCAGAGAGCCAATTTGTACAGTAACACAACTTTCTATGGACATGATATGGTGGTAGGTGGGACTGACACTTCCTCCAACACAACTGAGTTTGCAATGGCTGAAATCATGAGCAAACCAGAGATGATGGAAAAAGCCCAGTAAGAGTTAGAAGACGTAGTTGGCAAACACAACATTGTAGAAGAATCCCACATCGACAAATTGCCATACTTACAAGCTGTGACGAAAGAAACTCTGTGCTTGCACCCAGCCCTGCCTCTGTTAGTCCCTCATTGCCCAAGTGAAACATGCATTGTGGGAGAGTACACCATTCCAAAAAGATCTCGGCTTTTCATCAATGTTTGGGCCATACACAGAGACCCTTCGATTTGGGAAAACCCGTTGGAGTTCAATCCAGAGCGGTTCTTGGATAGCAAATGGGACTATAGTGGGAAAGACTTCAACTATTTTCCATTTGGGTCAGGCAGAAGAATATGTGCTGGAATTGCAATGGCTGAGAGGATGGTGATGCATTCACTTGCTACGCTTTTGCATTCTTTTGATTGGAAATTGCCAGAGGGAGAGAAGTTGGATCTTTCTGAGAAGTTTGGGATTGTGTTGAAGAAGAAGATACCTTTGATTGCCATCCCAACTCCAAGGTTATCAGATCCAGCACTCTATGAGTAGAACAATGCTGCTATCAAATTCCTTGGAATACTTCACTTGTAATAATTAATACCAACTTAAGCCCAAAAATATTTCTCAAAAATTGCATGTTTTGCGATAATGTTCTATTGTGAGATATCGATATATATATATATTATGAATTTATACCAAACTTATGTTCCTAGAAATTTCTAGGTATAAGAGCATTTGTTATTGAAAACCTCAAGCTTATGTCCCCTTTCTACGGTTTTCTTTTCTCAAGCATTTCCGGATTTGACTTGTTTTATTCTTCTCTGCTCAAATGATGAAAATTGATATTTCAAATTGATCAAGTCCGAAGGATAGGACTAATTCCCAGTGAAACCCAAAACATTACAATAAAATTATGATATTGAATCGCCTAGACATTAGGTTGAGACATTGGTATCTCACTCTTTTTTCATAGATTCAAGCCCACTGTGGTTTGACAAAAGTTTTTGAATTGGTGCAGCAATATATATCTAACTTGCCCTCTCCAAAATATAACAGTCCAACTGAATTGTCATGTGACTAAAACCTAGTTGCACAAAAAGGAAGAGTCCACAAAAACACCCACACCCTTCAGTGGCCAATAAGTAAAAGATGGAAAAGATGGAGGCATGAAGTACAAAAGATGTAGAGGAAAATGCTAGTGGGATGATAAATAAAATATGATGGGGAAAATGCTACTAATTATTGTTTATTAAGAAAACTAAATAAAAATGTTTGAAAACTTTGAGTTTTAACGATAAGGAAAAAATAAATGGTAAAGTGAATAGTACTATGATTAACTTTTTAGTGTAAAAATATGGTTTTTTGTTAAAGTGAATAGTACTGAGAGCTTTTTGTTAAAGTTCCCTGTTTATTATCACCCTTAAGTGAATAGGGTAATAAACCTATAATTAACAATAATAAGATCTAAAAGAGTTACAATAGGTGAAAGGTTAAAAGACCACTTAATTCCATACTAATAACAAATAACGACAAACAAACTTAACTCCCCACTAGCAATCAAATAATTATAATTTATTTAGAATGTTTTTATTAACACCCCATAATTTTATGAATACACCCCAACTTCAAAATTATTCTTTAAAATTCCAATATTAACCCTTTCATTGTTTAAGACCACTTTTTTTATAATAGTTAAGAAATTAAAACCTTCTAACATCCTATCTCAACCGCTCACCCTTCTGCCACCTTCCTCGTCGGTGTCGGCCAATGATAGCCACCCCCTTTCCCGCTGTTCTCTCTCTCTCTAGAATTCTCACTTCCGCTAATATTTTGCAGGACATGAAATACCATAAAATTGAATTTTATAATGTCGATATCGGCCTAATCAGGGATACCAACTTGATGGTCGTGGAAAATTTGAAAAATGCTACTTGCAGAGAAGCAATCCTTCTGTCAACTAGGAATTGACTTTCGATTAGACTATTGGCTAGTTTAATTGTAAGTCAGCATATGTTTTGGTATATTTGAGATCATTTTGTTAATGGAGGTGTCATGGTGGGGGGCTGTCGAGAAGGAGTAGGTTTTAGGATGATGAAGGTGGTGCTGGTTTTGTTTGTTTGTTTTTATTTAATTTAAATTAGGGTAGAAAAGGAAATTCAGACTAAATAAAAGAACATGGGGTGTATTCATAACATTGTGGGGTGCCAATAAAAAAAGGCCTTATTTATTTAATATTAAAAAGGATTTTTATCACAAAAGGTCCTTAGAATTGGCCCACCCCATCAAGATGGTCCCTGAAATTGAAAATTCATCAATGTCGTCCCTAAATATGGGTGCTGCAAATCAATGTAGTTATTCCATTAGTATTATATCAAATAATATGTTAGTGTGTTGATATGACACATTTATGGACCCATATACCCTATTAAATAGCAACACGTGGATTATATCAAGTTATTATTTTTAAGAATGATCAAAATTCTGAAAACAATAAACTTGAGTAAATAGAAAGAAATAGGCAAGGGCTGGTTCGGTATGGGATACCGAACCGAAACCCTTGTTCTGATTCCCAAATCGAAGTTTTTGGGAATCCCAATTTCAATACCGATCACAAACCAAATTTTCAGGAATCCCGAAATAGTTTCGGGATTTCGGGACAAATCGGGAATCCCAAAATTATTTCTACGCCTCGGATTAATCTTTGGTTTAATCTCTCCTTAATGCAGATTTGGCTAAGTGAAATAAGATTTACAATTGAATTGCCTACTTTGAGAGTTAGAACTATCATCTGCCTCCACAACAGTCAAAACTCGACCTCTCCATTTATAGGTCACCTGCAACCCATAACCCATCTCTTTATGACCTAACAATCTGTTGATCATGGTTATGAACCACCACCTCCCATAATTTAGCTGCCCTCATATCCTATAACTCCCAAGTTCATTCTCTATCACTAACGGAAGGCTCACTGCAAACACATTAAGAAGCTCATCTATCACCTACAAATTGATAAACCAAACAATTTAAAGCTATTGCGGTAACATCACTGTTCTAAAAAACGGCCTAGGCGGCCGCCTAGGCGCTAGACAGTGGTGAGCCGAGGCGTTTTCTTGCAAATCGGTTGGAAAAATCGGATTGGCTCTAGGCGGCCGCCTAGGCTGGCTAGGTGGGCTAGGCGGGGTAGGCGGGGCTAGGCGGGGCTAGGCGGGGCTAGGCAGGGCTAGGCGGAGCTAGGCAGTTTTTTTTTTTATAATGAAATTAAAAAATAAAATAAAAAATCCTATCTAAGTCTAAGTGGTTTAAAATTGTGAACTTGTTGTACATTTGTCATCCTACAATACTCCTCACTATGGTTATATGGCATATATGCTTAATGTGTTTTTAAATTTTGGACTTGTTGGATACTCTTTTTGCATTTTATCATTTTTTTTATTATCTTATCCATGGATTTCATACAAGTATAATTTTTTGTAAGTGTCAATATGCACTTATTTACAAAATATACAAGAAAATTACCAAAATCCGCCTAGGCGCTAGGCACCAACCAGCCGCCCGACTAGCGCCTAGCGTTTTTTAGAACCTTGGGTAACATATTCATCGCAGTTTGAAGTATGTTATCTGGTTCATCCAGATCTTCCCAATCAAAGTGCTAACAACCATTAAATAACCCAGCCTGCTATAGATCATATGTTTCAAATATAAAGTAATTTTTCATAGCAAACAAAGACAGCAAACATAACCATATAAATTAACAAAGGCAGCAAATATATATTTAAAATTAAATAATATATATATAGTTTTTATTTCGGTTTGGTTCGGGATTACCGAACGAATGCAAATGTGAGACCGATTCCCATACCGAATTTTTGGGATCAGTTCGGTATTGGGTACCAAACTTTTCAAGATTTTTGGTTCGGTTTCGGGATTTTTTCGGTTCGGTTTGAAATTTTCGGTTTTTTTTTTCCACCCCAAAGCAAAAGTTTTTTTTATTCTGGCTTTTAGGATCTGTCGACTCTCTAGTTCCTTCCACTGCTTTTGATCTTTTGGATCGTAATCGAAGAACCGATTCTCCCTCAAACTTGGTCTCATCTTCTCTCAGTTTTGACCATGGTTAATGGAACAAGAGGTGTGATGCCAGTATGTGAATAAAATTTTAATCTCATTTTGTTATGAATCTTATTGATTTGGTCTTTCTGACTTATCAGACCAGATTATGCATAGATAAGGAAGATTACATAAAACTGTGGTATCTCTATAGCTATGGGATTACTGGCAATGTCTAAACAAAAAAAAAATATCTTGAAAATCAAAACTAGAAATTGCGAGTGGGGGGTCGTGGAAGAAAGTGGGGTGCTAGGGAAGGGAAGATGGGCGCGTGCGCAGAGGGGAGGGTCGATCGGAGAGTGGGGGAGAAAGAAAGAAAAAGGAAGATGTGAAAGAGGGAGAGAGAAGTCGTCACGTTGTGGGGGACTTTGGCAGCTTTGATTGGGTTGGGGTGGCTGGGGAGGGATGGGAATGACAACTTTAAGGGCTGATTTGGTATTGCTATGCTTTGAAAAAAAAGTTGATTCTGCTGTGTTGTGAGAATAAGCGGCTGTGAAATAAAGTATCAGAGTGTTTGGTAAACTTTTTTGTAAAAGTGCTTTTGGAAAAAAAAGCAGTATGATAGTGTTTGATAAACTTTTATGTAAAACAGCTGTGACTGTGTGAAATGACAAAAAAAAGTATAATATTAGATGTGCTATTAATTTAATTTTCTTAACAAATAAAGGTGAATTACTAAATATTCTTTATTTTTAAAAGAAAAATATTTATAAACTTTATCTTAAATATTAATTAGTATGACAAATTAATTCAATTAAAATATTTTAGATTGAATAGCTATTGATTAATTAGTACAATATTATTAATGTACTTGAATTGTGAAATCTCTTTCCTGGATTTCATTATTATAATCTACATATTTGTATTATTGAGATTTTATATTATTTTTGAGAAATTATATTAATTTATTTGGATTTAGATTTTAATTAAATTAGTTACGAAGTTTGAAGTTTGGAAAGTAATTATGAAAAATTCGTTGATCATTTGAGATCACAAGTAACGTTTTCGAATAGGTTTCAAAGCCACGAGCGCATAGGCGAAAGCCGTTTGCAAGTCCGAGTTATAACGGTATAGTTATGGACGTTGAAGTTGTGAACTATAGATTATGGGAATGATGTAATTCTCACATGTGGGTTAAAGGTTAAGGGAGTTTAAGAAAGGAGGGAGGGACCAATTAGAAAGGGAGAGCTTTCTGGAAGAAAAAAAAAAGGAACGGGGGGACGGAAAGAAAAAGGAGGAAAAACAAAAAAACAAAAAACAAAAAAAAGGAGAAGGGGGAACCGACCCTCTTCCCACCCTGATGGTGAAGTACTCCTGCAGCACCCCTCTTGGTCTTGGGTTCGAGGGTTGGTGTCTTGGTCTTGGGTGCTAAGGTTGTTGTGGTTCTGCTGCTCTGTTGTTGCCTTTGAATGTGATTAACAAAAAACGAAAAACGAAGAGAGAGAGAGAGGTACAGGGCGATGGTGGTATACGAAGCATCAGAGTGACCATGTCCTTGGGCTATGCAGAGAAGCTTTCCTACATAGAAGATGTGGGCCAAGTCGGAATGACAGAACATTTCGACATGCCTCAAGTTTTGCAAGAAAAAGTGAGAATCTTTTCAGTTTTGTTTTGAATTGCTACTTCTTCTTCTTAAAGTTGACGTCTTTGTTGATCTTCTGGAGTTCTGATGATCAATAGTTAGGTTTGTTGCTTACGTTTGCTGCAATTATGGCATTTTTCTGGGGAAGATTGATTTGTTCCTAAAATTTACATGTTGATTAAGATCTGATATCTGGGTTGAGGCATTTATTTGCATTGTGATTAAATTTTACTTGGTGTTTTGATCAATGAGTTGAGCTTTGTAACCCATTTCTTGGTTGCGGCATTACTTCCATACCTGTGTTTTGGTGATCCCAAACATCTATTGTCTTAAAGAGGTATACCTTATCAGCTTAACGGTAACACATTCGGTTGTAATGTAGTTGAAGTATGCCGGCGGAGTGAACAAAGATAAAATCTGAGTATCCATTAGTTCCCATAATTGGGACATTGCGATAATCTTTATTGATACCTTATAGATTTATTTAAACATTTTTTTAGGTACTATGATATGCTTGCTAACTGCAATTTCCATTGCACATTTTTGTGCTTTGTGTGCTTAGCTTCATGAATCATGATATTTCCTTCGTGTGTTCTAATATATGCTTATTATGCTAACATCATGTGTATGTATCTATTTTCTTTTTTTGGCAACGGCAAATTAATTGTTAACCGCCACCTAATTCTAGCAATTGGCGGAGATCCAATCGACGGATTGCGATGAGATTTTAGTATGTTGTTTTTTGAGCATAATGTGGACCTTATGAAGTTGCGGATCCGAAATCTGATGTGCGGATCTTTCGGGTCGAATTTTGTAGGGTTGTGAACCCTATCATTGAACGAGAGTTGACTTTTGACCAACATGTCTCACAACGTTCTAAATACTATAATTAGTACTACGGGGGACTAATTGAAGTCTAGTGGGCTTACATTGGTTAGAGAGTGACTTGAGTATATTTGATATGGTTATTAATTTATTTTCTTTTATTAATATCGTATGTGAATATGTCTTGGTCTTATAAATGAGATTTCTATTGAAATGTGAATTTTATATATTTAGCCATAGCCCTATGTTTATTAAACATGATTTGGCTTGTGTACTGATGATGATTGCGATATGTGATTTGACTTGCATATTTGAAAGGTGGTTGATGTGCATAGATGGTATGATATGATAAAATATGAGTGACTTCAATATATGTGATATTGGTAATTACCCATGTTTTCATAATTATGATCCTATGTGGATATGAATTGGTTTTATGAATATGTTTCTATTGAATTATTATTTCCAATACTTAGACATCTATTTATGTTTATGAAATGGGGTGTGGTGTGTATATTTGAAATATGGTTTGATTTGTATGATTGGCATGTTGTGACGAAATGTGAGGACTAGTAATGGACCGTTAACCATTGTGATGGGGATTTGTTGCTTCGATATTGTTTCATTTCCCGCTCGTTGATTAATTCTAAATTTAGTATTGGTGCCTAATTTCCCTTTTGTTGAGCTTTTGTAAATTAAGTAACATGTGCTTGTCTCATTTCTTTGAGCCGTCGTACATTATGGTTGTTGGCCTTCTGTGATTTCGTTGAGTGATGGTGCGGAATTGTATCCTTTCGGATTCCGTTGAGTGATGGTCCGGAATCCCTTCTACTCCGTAATTCCGTTGAGTGATGGTCCGGAATCGTATTCTTTTGGATTCCGTTGAGTGATTGTCCAGAATCGTATCCTTTCGGATTTCGTTGAGTGATGGTCTGGAATCCCTTTTACCCCACGATTCCGTTGAGTGATGGTCCGGAATCGTATCCTTTTGGATTCCGTTGAGTGATTGTCTGTAATTGTATCCTGGTTTGGGTTCCATTAAATGATGGTCCAGAATCCCTTCTACTCCGCGATTCCATTGAGTGATGGTCTGGAATCGTATCCTGATTTGGATTCCGTTGCGTGATGGTCCGAAGTCCCCTTTGGTGCTTTGATTATGTTGGATGGTCCAAAATCCCCTTTCCTGAAATGTAGTCTTCGGCCAAACTGTGTCGTTGTAGCTCTGCATTTCAGTCTATGATATGTGATATTGATTGATGTGATTGTGAATGATCTTGGTTATGATTGGTGCCATTATGATTAGACTTGTTGACCAATGTGGCTAGATAATAACATTGTGCTTTGTTGACCGTTCTTTGAGATGTTGCATACTATGATTTGCGGTGATATGTGAAACATGATTATTTATGTGATGGATGAAGTGGAAATGTTAATCGTCATGTGAGATTGTTATGTTGGTTATCATTGTATTTGTTATGATTAGACTTGTAGATAAATATGGCTAGAAAATATGTTGTGTTTCGTCGTTGTTCTTTGATTTATCGCATAATATGCATTGTGGTATATTGTTGGGACAAAATGTTTTATGTGATGGATATTCAATTGTAGTGAAACAATGAACTACGAATGGCTTAATCCCTATTGAAGGTACGTAGGCAGTCTAACGAGGAGGTTAGATGCAGCCATAAAATATACAAAAATTTCTATGAGATTTGGATCTTGAATTATGCTATGTACATATCTCGGAGGCGGGGTAGGTTGAGATATGGGTATTTGGTGACGTCATATGTTGATCCTGGACGTATGTCGGGATCGGGACGTGACATGAATAGCTAACAAAAGTCCCTCCTCTCTCTTTCCAAATTCATGAAAGACCCACACTCAGTCACCCTTTTTCCCATTTTCCTTATTTATCTACTAAGTCCCTCTATCTTCCCTCAACAAACTCTGCAACTCTCTCTCTCTCTAAAACTCGACACATTCACTCCCTTTCAAACTCCAATTAACCTCATCACCATTAATCTTTGAACTCAGCTAATTAGAACCTCAAATTCACAAATCCTGCATCAGAGTGACCTAAGGATCATGATGATACCTCTGCATATTTGCTTTGGTACTGGATGTGGGCAAAAATGTACGTTCAACCTCCCTAGACTCTCTGGAATGTTTCGTCGGGAAATCCAACGGTCTCGCTGTCGATTGAACTTGGACTTGCCTACAAGTTGTCACAGGTATCAATTTCCTCTGAAAAACCCACATCATTTCTCTGTCTCTGTCTCTGTCTCTCTCAATTTTCCCAGTTCTGTTTCCTGTCTTTGTCTCTTTTTCAATTTTCCCGAGAAAATTCAACACCAATAACCAAATCATGGAAGAAAACCACACTGCAGCTTTCGAATCAATCGCCAACGGCAACCAGCATGACGCTGCATCCACCGCAGAAAACGACTACAACAATACCTATCACACCCACACCAACAACGACCACGGCTGGTAGAAAGTCATCGCGAAGCGCTCGATGAAGAAGAAGGAATCGAACGTCGAAGTAATCAACAATCAGAACAAGGTCGTCCCCGGCATCACGAGCGCTAACAAAAACGGCGTTTTGAGGCTCAGGTCCGACAATGTTGCTCCAGCGAGATCGAAGCTCAGGTTCGACAACGAGGATGGGGATAATAGCGATGATGAAACTGCGGCACAGAAGGGTAGGATTGCCAGAAACTTTCATTAAAGGGTTACTGTTCACTAGCGTTTTGAAGTTTGCGCAGAAGCTGAAAAGCCGTTTTTCAAAGCTGCCTTTTGCTGCTTCTGTTTTTTAGCTTTTTTCACCCAAAACTGTGAAAAAAAAACTGAAGTTGGAAGTTTACCAAACACCAAAAACCTCCCAACTTTTTTTCATACCAACTTTTTTTTTAATCACCTTAATCCCAAACTGCACCTAAGTGGTTGGGGTGGCTGTGGCTTGCTATTCCCTTTTTTTTTTTTTAAGCTTTGGAAAACAAAAACAAACAAAAAAATTCATTTTTATTTAAAAAATAAAACATAATCCACATGGTGCATTTTAATTGGATATATGAATTCCTACATGTGTCACATCAGCACACTAACAAATTATTTAATAGAATTCTAACAGAATGACTACATTGATCTGCGGCACCCATATTCATGGACGATATTGATTGATTTTCAATTTCAAGGACCATGTTGATGAGATAGATCAATTTCAGGGACCATTTGTAATAAAAACCTATTAAAAATGCATCAACAAGCCATTTACTAAACCTGGTATTTTGGACTCGACCCGTTAACCCGACAACCCGACCCATTAATATTAGTATTTGGGTGGATGCTTAACGGGTCGGGTCGCTAACGGGTGAACCTGTTAAATAACGGGTCACTTTGGGTCAACCCGTTAGTTGAGGATGTTTTAGTAATTTCAGTAAAGTCTTAACAACAAAAAATAAATTCTATGCAAAAATAATAATAATAATTGTTAACGGGTGAAATGGGTGAAACGGGTGACCCGTTAGCTTAATGAGTTGGGTTTGGATGACCTGTTAGCTTAATAGGTTGGGTTCGGGTGACCCGTTAACTTAACGGGTCGGATTGAACCCGACCCAAACCCAATAAACCCGACCCGTTTACAGGTTTACCATTTAGTACTACAGTCTAGTGATATTCCTCCTCACTTGTAAGTGAGAGGTTTTAAGTTTGATTCTCCTCAAAAGCGAAATTGAACTACATTAGTATGACAAGCTCATTGTAAATCATAGTTTACTCCCTCATCCCATTACTGTAGATACTATCATTTGTTGAAAAAACAAAAAAACAAAAAACAAAAAATGCACCAACAATTATTAATTAAAAATTGAAAGGTAAAGTTTGAAAACTCAAAAAATAAAACTTTTAGTTTTTGGTTTGTAGCCATGAAACAAATATGCAAACAAAGTGAAAACCAAAGCAAAGCCGATTCGGTTATCATTTTATAATTGGAAGTTTATGCCTACCCAATTAACTGCATATGATCCACTGTCATTTTCTAAATGGACGTTTGTGGCTACCCAATTAAGTGCATGTGGTCCATGAGAGTCTCCATGGTTTTGTTGTCTGCACTATTTTCATATTTGGATTTGCAGTGTTGCTGTCGCTTCTAAACTCATCCTTCATCACATCCATTTATTTTTTTTCCTACATCATGATTTCTTCTTTTCAAAAAGGTTTGTACATGACAAGTTTGTGGATAAATTCGAGTTCCGTATATCCGAGTTTAAAAAGAAAAAGGGAATTTTAAAACAGTCTAATAGTGTTTTTTTTTTTTTAACAAACGATATTATCTACACTAAAGGGGAAAGGGGTGCACTTAGTTTCACAATGGGCTAGCAATAATGTGGTTCAAATTCGCATTTGACGAGAATCGAACCTCAGACCTGTCACTTACAAGTGAAGAGAAATACCACTAGACTGTAGTACTAAGTGACAAGACTATCCAATAGTTTAACCACCAAATTCGTAAGTTTTCATTCAATGTTTCTGTGTGCATGAGGTTATGTCTTCCCTTGAAACATTATGCATTGAGACAACATAAATCTCAAATTTAATCTCACTTATTGACATGGTTGATTGTTTTACAGTCTGCGTTAAGTTTTTAGCCTTACATTGGCAGCTAATTGCTTAGATTTTAGGTTTCAAGTTTTAAGTTTTTAGCCCTACATGTGTGGAAGTTACTTTCCACACAAGCATTTGTTTTCCCTTGTTTCCAGAGAACCAATTAGCAACTGAGTTTGCACTGGTTGAAATCTTGAACAAACCAGAGATGATGGAAAAAAGCCCAGCAAGAGTTAGAAGATGTAGTTGGAAAACACAACATTGTAGAAGAATCCCACATCGACAAATTGCCATACTTACAAGCTGTGATGAAAGAAACTTTGTGCTTGCACCCAGCCTGCCTCTGTTAGTCTTTCATTGCCCAAGTGAAACATGCATTGTGGGAGGCTACACCATTCCAAAAGGATCTCGGATTTTCATCAATGTTTGGGCCATACACAGAGACCTTCGATTTGGGAAAACCCATTGGAGTTCAATCCGGATAGGTTCTTGGACATCAAATGGGACTACAGTGGAAAAAACTTCAACAAATTTCCATTTGGGTCAGGCAGAAGAATATGTGTTGGGATTGTAATGGCTGAGAGCATGGTGATGCATTCACTTGCTACATTTTTGCATTCTTTCGACTGGAAATTGCCAAAGGGAGAGAAGTTGGATCTTTCTAAGAAGTTTGGGATTGTGTTGAAGAAGAAGCTAGTTGAATATCAGAGTGCGCAACGAACAAGACGAACAAGAATAATAAGAATATTATTAATAGATAAGAACGCTAAAATGGCTACAAAACCCTAAGAGGCTACATTGTGACTGACTTATTCTCAAACTAAATTACAAGCTCTATTTATAGAGCAATAAACCTAAGAAACTCTAATGCGTATATACCAAAAATACCCTGCTACAAAATCAAATCAAATCTCTAATTAATTTCCTAAATAAACCTAATAAATTCCAACACCCCCCGTCAAACTCATGGCGGAACACGATATGGGTTTGCCAAAGTAGATGTGGATGCAAGACTCCAAATCCCAATCCCAATGCCAATGCCAATACCAATACCAATGCCAATGTCAATGCCAATGCCAATTCCATATTTCCATGCCAGTGCAAATTCCAACTTCCGAACAAACAAACAAAAAAAAATCCAACTTTCGCAACGTCACTTGAGTAGTCCTAATCCAAGCACTTGAGCAATCATTGCGGTGAGCAACAACACACTCATTTAAGGTCCACTCATGTGGGCCTCCAAAAACAATTAGCATGAGCCCAATAATGCCCAACAACGGCAACTTAATCCTTTTTTTTTTTTTCTCTTTTCTATTTGTGTTTTTCTTTATTCTCTCCTTTTGTATGTGGTCTAAACTGCAAAACACGCGAGTGCAGAAATATGGGTTTTCATCAGAAAACGGTGCAAGTGCAGGAACAAGGTGCAACGATGCGAGTGCAAGAACAAGGTGCAGATGCAAACGGGTCGGATTGCGGCAACGTGGGGTAACAGCGGCTACAAATATGGGTTTCAAACTAAACCAAGGACAATATCAGAACAAACAACAGTCAAGGCAACAAATAAACTGATACGAAGAAGAGGAACGTGACAAGACAAACAAACTAGCTACCAAGAACATATTCAACCGCAAAGGAGGGACCAAACCTGCTCTGATACCAAGTTGAATATCAGAGTGCGCAACTAACAAGACTAACAAGAATAATAAGAATATTATTAATAGACAAGAACGCTAAAACGGCTACAAAACCCTAAGAGGCTACGTTGTGACTGACTTATTCTCAAACTAAATTACAAGCTCTATTTATAGAGCAATAAACCTAAGAAACCCTAATGCGTAAATACCAAAAATACCCTACTACAAAATCAAATCAAATCTCTAATTAATTTCCTAAATAAACCTAATAAATTCCAACAAAGCTTCCTTTGGTTGCCATCCCAACTCCAAGGTTATCAGATCCATCACTCTATAAGTAGAACAATGCTGCTATCAAATTCCTTAAAATACTTCACTTGTAATAATTAATACCAACTTAAGCCCAAAAATATTTCTCGAAAACCGCATGTTTACATCAGTATATCAATTATGAATTTATACCAAACTTTTGTTCCTAGAAATTTCTAGGTATAAGAGCATTTGTTTTGAAAACCTCAAGCTTATGTTCCTCTTTCTACGATTTTCTTTTCTCAAGCATTTCCGGATTTGACTTGTTTTATTTATCTTCTCTGTTAAAATGATGAAAAATGATATTTCAAATTGCTCAAGCCCGAAGGGTAGGATTAATCCCCAATGAAACTCGGGAAAGCTAAGTTACACATGGAATGAATATCAAGAATCTTCTTAAATAGAATAAGTCGATGCCTCTATTAAGACGATTTTGAATAAATTGTTTCAGTAAAAGGGTTTAACATTAGGATTTGGAGGTAACTTGAATGTTGTTCAATGAATCTATTTGTTGGTTTATATAAAAATAGATGTAGCAAGATTAGGGTAAAAATATTGTTAGTCGATGGCCGGCATTATTTTATTTTTTTTATTTTTAAATAAACGATATTATCTTCACAATGGGCTAGAAATAGTGTGATTCAAATTTGTCTTTGGCGAGAATCGAATTTAAAACCTCTCACTAACAAGTGAAGAGGAATATCACTATACCGTTGTACTAAGTGGCAAAACATGCTTAATTTATTTCTACTCAAACGATACCACTAAAATTAGTATCTTTGATGTTATCAATAACTAGAAAAAAGAAATGGGAGCTTTAAGTTTAAGGGAGTGTATTGCATATGACTCTTAGGCCTCGTTTGGCAACTAGGACTGTACAGACTATTTCAGTTGGATAGGACAAATAGTCTAGTTCTGACTAAATTAGTCGGGCGTTTGGTGTTATGTCGGAATAATTTGTCCATCAGATAATACGTCGGACTATAATTTTTTTTTTTAAATCACATAATAATTGTTGTTAAAATGAAAAAAGGGAGAAAAACAGAAGGAAAAAAAAAGTAATTAAACATCATTAAGACAAAATTGAAAAAAAAAATTAGAAAAAAAGGAAGGTGAAAAACCCAGGTCTCTTCCCAGCGTGTCTTCCTTTCTTCACCATCCTACCCACGCTTCAAATTCCACCCTCCCATACGAACCCACTTCCTCATTTCTTCAATCACCCAAAACCCACATTGATTCACCAACCAAAACAATTACTGATTAAATTGAAGATCCAAATTGATGAAGAAAAGAAATCAATTCGTGGCATGGTCCAAGTTATCTGGAACCGTCGGAGCTGGATCCAACGCTGTCGGCGGCGGAAGATTATTGAGCTGCTAAGCTTATTGTTGTTGACGATCGATCGGGTTTCTTGATCTCAACTACCTTTTTGTCCACATTGTCGTGCTTCGACGTCGACGGCTGAAATGTGACGGAACAGGAACCAGTGGACGAAAGGGGAAATTGCTCGGCGACCAATTGCAGAGGAGTGGCGGTCGGCGTTGAAAACTCGTCGAGGAACTGCTCGTGAAGATGGAGCGGATTTGCCAAGGAGCAGATCAGTGAAACCGAAGAGGGGAAGTGAGTGTGTTTTTGGTTAGCGCCTTCGATTAATAATACCAAGTTTTTGGGTTGTATTAATTGTCCAGTGTCAGCCGTACTAAATTTGATGGATGGTATAATTAAGCGGATGCTTATTCAGTATGGTAGTGCACCAAACAATGGCTACCGTATTATTAATTCTATATGGTGCTTAATACGACGTGCCAAACTAGGCTTTAAATTCAAGTGTATTCAATCCTGGTTTTGTTGGAGACTAATACAAGTCATCCTGTATTGAATAAAGATTTTTTATGACTTTTAAAAAGTCTACAAAAACCTTGTAGTATTATATTATGACATTTTTACCAGCCTACAAAAGTCTAGATGTATTCAATATTTCGTTCATTTTAAAGGATTTTAAAAAGGGAGTTTTAACGAAACACTTCCGGTACTGTTCACTTTTAACGAAAAACCACATTTTTACCTTTCTCTGGTACTATTCACTACACCTTTATATGTCATTTTTCATTAAAACTAAAGTTTTTTAGACTTTTCGTTAGTTTTCCATTTTAAAAAAGTCATGGACTTTCAGAGACTTTGATGTGTTTTATGTTATACTTGTTGTCATAATAAATCCAACCTCTCCTCCTAAATTTTTGATGGATTTTGTTTTATTACTTCTAATTAGGGGTGGGCACGGGCCGAGCCGGGCCCAATTTTGAAGGGACCGGACCTGATCGGACCCAAGTTCAAAGGAGACGGACCGGGATGGGCCGGGCATTACATTTTCTAATATAGGAATCGGACCTTACTCGGCCCAATTGAAACGGGTCGGTTCAGGCCGGGTCCACGGGTCCCTTTTTTTTTTTTTTTTTGAAAGAAGGAAAAAAAAACTAAAATTTGCACAGATTCACTACTAGTACCAGACTACCAGTGCAGAGTCTAGATTGCATTTGTTCAGATATACAAGCAGAGTCCATCGTCCCCTGCTGAAGGCGTAACAGAATCTACAACCTAAGATAGTTCAAATTAAGCATCCTGAGAATTCTGAGGCAAGCTATCAACTTTATGCCATCCCCTAGAGGTTCCACCTTTACATTTCAAATCCTCTAATTCAAGTTCTTAAGAAAAACAGAGAAAGCAGCACTTAAACCCAATTTAAATCCTTGTTCATGCCTACGAAAATATCATCCCTGCTTCGACCAGTAATTGTCATTTCTCGAACCTCCATATTAAAAGAAGCTTATAGAAATTTCACATACACTTTTCATTACGTATCAACCAAGAGAATGGGGAAACTGCAACAGCATCAGGTTGGCCCTCAACTTATCAAAAATGTAGCATTAACACGTTCAACTAAAAACCATCCGCAAATGCAACGAATTACACAACAGGCTCTCATTGCAAAAATAAGACAATTCAAACGCAACAACTACGAATAATATGACCTGATTTATTCATCAAATTGACAAAGTTGTTGCTGCATATGTATTGCAAATAGGAATTCTAATAGTCCAAACATTCATATTATCAAAGGCCCTCTAGGTTCTTAGAAGCAAACAGATCAATCATCAATCTACTGCAAAGTTAACTCTAGTAACTTGGTTCGAAAACCCTAAAATCCCTACACCCGAAATTCAAATTAATAACAAAACCTTAATTCAAAATTACCTAAATTTTAGAGGGATGATGGCTGGTACCAGTGTCTTCGACGACGGTGATGGGGTGATGGCGGTCGCGATGACGGAAGTTACTGTTGAAGAGGAGAGAATTGACAACGGGGGTGATGGCATGGGTTCTCTAAGATGTTATCGAAAAGGATGATGGGTGGTGCCATTGTGTTCGCCAAGGAAAATCGATGGTTAGTGAGCACTGTGGGGAGGAGGACGATTGGAGTCGAGGAAGTGAGTCAAGCTGTCGAGGGATTGAGAGTCTGAGAGTGAGAGTGAAAGTCAAGACGAGAGAGAACCTAGGGTAAAACTAAAACGAACGGTTCAGATTAGAGATGGTAGCTTATTCATCAATCTGGTCCGTCCATTTCAAATTACAAACGAGCCTGTCCGGGTACCCGCGGTTCCTATACTCCAAGAACTAGCCCGAACTGAAAATCTCAAAGGCCTGCCCCATTTCTCATTTTTAAAAGTAGGAACCGACCTGTACCCATCCCGACCCGAGGTTCCTGTACCCGTTTGCCCACCTCTACTTCTAATGATTACTCCACCACCCACCATGATGTAATAAGGATCAGATATCTCCACTTTCGCAACACCATGTCATCACCATTGATGCCACTACCATCACAATCATCTCACTTCTTCTACTAGCACCTTGTCATACAATCATCACCGTGTCACAAGCTCCTAGAACCATATTTATGCCTTCACCGATACAACCAACATGATCGCCACTTGAAATACTACCATGTTAACTTGCCCGCTACCTCTACTACCACCAACAAAATTTCACAACCATCATCATCATAACCTTCTGCGACCACTTTTTCGTCGCCACCCCCACCTATGACTATTGACACTGCCATCATCATGATCGCCACCTTTACTTCCCTCTTATACGCCCATCACCACTCCACCCCCACTCCACCCCCACTCCACCCCCACTCTTCCACCACTCTAGCACGACATTAGAAACACACAATTTACAAGAATTTGGAATAAAAAGATATAATGTTTATGGGTTAAGGATTCTTTCGTATTTCTAACAATTTTGGTCATATCAGGAAAAAGTAAATTACGTAAGTGTAACATTACTTACTCCTAATCAGTGGCGGATGCATTGGGGGGCAGGGGGTCAGCTGACCCCCCAAACTTCGATGAATGTCTATGGATACTTTGGGTGCTGACCCTCCAAACTTCAGTAAATGTCCATGAATACCTTGGGTGCTGCCCCTTGCATACATTAACAGGTGTGCAATATGACTTTCCAAATGACTTTAGGCCTACCAAGATTCGATGAAAATGCGATATGTATGCTATTTCTGGTAAAAAAAAATTACATGCACACCTAATATTATTTCCTAGATCTGCCACTGCTCCGAATTGGTTCCTTAACCAAAAAAAAGGTATAATTATTACAAAGTTTGTTAAATTCTCTTGAACTCTAAAAAAAGTCGAGCATTAAACTCTCAAAAATATATAGGAGTCTATCAAGAAAAAGTGCGTGGATTTCAATAAAAGTCGATGAATTCTACAAAAGTCTCACATAAAAAAAGGTTGGAGCTCTACTCTTCCAGAAGAATTTTCATGCAACAGTGATGTTGGCATATCTTAGTCGATCACGTACTACTTTATAACATATTTTGTGTATATATAGGCATATCAATGTTGAATATAAGTTCCACATTGGGGAATTAAGAAAATAAAATACGATATACAAGTTTATGATTCCATTCCTAATAACATCGAGATCTTTTGTGATAAAATTCAACACCAAAATATTAGTGTGGTTAGGAGTGGATCAAATGATCCGTCTCTTTGAATTTTTGACTAATCGATCGCATTATTAGAAAATATATAACTTGAGATATATTTGGAAATTTAGAACTTGAGACCTTGTCCAAGTAGGTATATGATACCACTAGAAAAATCGAGTATGGAGGTAGGCATACATAGAAATGATGGTACCATTTAGACAACCCTAGGTCATCACCACCATGTTAACGTGCCGAAACAGCCGGTCTGTCCATTTTATTCAACCACGTCTCCACCCAAAGGCGGCTTACTTCTCAGTTACGCAACAACAATGACAAAATGTAATGGATTATACATATTTGTTTCGTTTTCATGAATCTTTGACGAACTATAATTAGTGTAATTAAAGTGCTTTTAGAAATCTCCAAGTCATCAGATTTCACGAGTTCATTGTCATACAAGCTAAAGCTAATCAAATTGATAAACTCTTAGGCGTATGTTCCACCACCAACATCACAAATTACATACTGAAATTCAACAATACATATACAATGCAAGATCCTCCCACTAATTTCTTTTATTTTCGGGTCACGTCGCTTTCGTACAACTTGTAAGTTGTTACGTACTTATTTACATCAAAGCTAATTTCAGAGAAAACCCCAAAGTAGGCACATATGGAGGAAACTTTCTACAAGCAACTCATCATAAATACATCTTTGAGGTTAAAGCAACGGATTTCATGTGGAATGCGCTCTACCTTAATTAAGCTGAAGCAGCAGCCGTGCAAACGGGTAGATCTGTGGCAACGTTAGGCGGAGTCCGAAGTATGGGGTTACTCTCAAAGAAATTGACAGGTTTGATATCGAAGCTAGATGACACAGTTGGCATTATAGGGAAGTCTTCTTGACAGGGTATGTGATGAAACCCTAATGTGTACCAAACCACAATGTCCTTGTTCTCGATTGGTCGGTCCCTACAATATCAAAATGAATCGAATTGTATCAGCATTGTGTACATGTGATCATCAGTAAATTTGATGCAAATAAATAACCTAACAGTAGTATGTACGTACCTGTTAGACCACACGGCAAGAGTATCTTCGCCTGTGCTTTGGTCTACAAACAACCCACCAGCCCATTGTTCGCTCTTATTGTATGGGGTAACCCAAATTTGATTGTTTGTAAAAGCACCTCTCTTTTGGGGAGGGTCGTCAAGATCAAGCAAGCTAGCAGCAGTGCCACCGGGAACCAACTTGTACCCTACAGGGTTTCCAACCCGTGTCTTTTTCGATGGGTTGATCACGTGGAATTCGGACGGGTCATAGAGTTTGAGCTTAATCTGTGCATCTTTCTCAGTTTTGGCAACGGTTTTAGTAGCTTTCAAGTAGCTTTTCCTTGGTGATTCAGTTGGGGAGTTGGACTGCCTTTGGAGATTCACCTTCATAAAGGAGTTATCTGAGCCGTCCACGTCCATATCAAGATGAAATGTGACGTAATGATCGTGAATAACGCCAATAACGTTCTCCGACAAGAGGGTGCCATAGAGATTCTCTTGGCTAGATGAGACTTGGTTCATGTTCTCATAGGAGGTGCCTTTCACCATCAAAATGCCACTAAGTCCAACCTATATGTTTGTTGCACACACGTATTATATGTAGTATTAACAATCTTAAAATACAAAATATTACGATGAATTTCCATAAAAATACAATAAATGACAGGTTTAGTCCCTCAGTCAATTCTAGTTATTCACGCTTGTAAGACTCATAAATAAACGACCACAATCTGAGATATTCACGCTTGTGAGACTCATAAAGTAGAAACAACCACAATCAATCAGGTGATACGCCATGCACTATTAATCTTAATTACACTCTAAGAGAACATATATATCAGGATTTTAATCAAACTCAAAAGGAAACAATGATAGTAATTATAGGAGAAGTAATCACCACTAACCTTAACCCTGATTAGTCCGTCTGTTTGGAACTCCCAGTCGACGATATAATCATAGTTAGCAACTGATGCTGCCATTCTAACTACCAATGTCACCTTTGGCCTCACTTCCCTAACCTGTCACAACGCATTATTTTTCTACTAATTATATATTATCATCGCTAATGCTATTTACTTATATAAAACTGATACACTTGCTAAAAACATCATAATATACTAAATATTTTGTTTAATAGAAATGCGATTGCATGTATAGATGAGTCTTACTTGTATTCAAAATATTAATAATGTAACATAAAACTAATAAATACGATACATGTAACGTTAAGCTCCTTACCTCCATGCCCGTTATCGGACACTCTGTGTGCCGCCACCCGATATCGCCCGTATAGCTCTCGAATATGCAAACCATGTTTGATCGGACGTATGGTTTTCCATCAGCTGCCGCAAACACACCATCCATATAGTAGGCGTTACGCGGACAATCGTTAAGCGGCTCCAGAGGCATTGCCTGTAACCCGAACCCGTATTCACCGGCATCCATATAGGTCTTAAAGTACCACGCATCAGTGGGGTCCATGTAAGGCACAAACAACTCTGACGTAAACCCTTTGTACATCACATCCCTCAACTCCCCGGTCTCCGGGTCCCAAACTTTGGCCCGGGATACGATGACGCCCGCCCTGGCGTCAGGCTTCAAGTGAAATTCCCAATTTGCCCATTTGACCAAGTGATCATTTTCTACCGTAAAACTCGGCCCTTCCGGCTGCTCTATAGATATGGGCTTGATCAGCTTTTTCACTTGATTGGGCCTTTGGGCTGAGTACCTATAATCTGTATTGGCGGCCTTTGGTATGGGGATGCCCCTGCCCTTATCCGAAATCTCCACCACCTGTTGGGTGTCCAAGTCAACGAGAACAGTTAACCCTTCGATTGGACGCATGTAGAAGTTCACAGTATCTTTGGTGGAATAGCACTGCACCTTAATCAACCTCCTGTTCTCGTCGGCCCCGCCGTACCACCCCGTGGAAAGCGGGAGACACCCCAGGTCCGCCAGATCGACCCCGCGCTCGACGATCGTACGGTTGAAATCAGCGTTCTTGAGCGGGCTGAACGTGGCAGCGGCCAGCTCCTCCAGCGTCATCGTCGGGTAACCGTAGTGGGAGCCGGTCTCGTGAACGGTCACCTCGGACGTGGTCAGGTCGACGGTTAGCACGAGCGACTTGCTGTCGACACGTGCGACGATAGAGGCCTTTCTGGGGAAGAGAGGGTCGCCGTGCTTCCATCCGAGGACGAGGGACTTGTCGGGCTCCTGGAGCTCGATGGAGTGGAGCGCGTAGGAGGAGGTGGAGGTGAAGAGCGCGTGGGAGTTGAGGATGGTGCGGACGGCGTTGAGTTCTTGGATGGTGAGGGGGTCGAGAGGGTGGTGGGGGGTGTCGGAGCTGTGGTCTTTGAGGCGGCGCGTTGGGATAGGGGGTTTGGCTTGGATGCGGTTTTTGGAGGAGCACCAGGCGGAGTTTGCTGTGCAGTCAAGGAGGTCGGAGACGTACGGCGGCGCGTAAGGGAGGTGGGACCAAGTGAAGAGGAGGACTAGGCCTATGCAGAGGGAAAGGGAGAAAAAACGCAGGAATCTCGGACCTTCCATGGATTATGTGTTTTAGAGAGAGAGAGAGAGAGAGAGAGAGATCGTAAATAATGAAACGCTAGCTTAGAGCTGGGTTGAAATAGAGGGCATAGCTGGGTACAGGATAAGCGCTGATGAGACGAGGAAGATTCCAAACAAAAAGATGTAAAATATTAGAGATTCAGAATATGCAAAAGTCGATTGTTGTGCATATTACCGATCACCCACCAGAGGTGCCAATGGTTCGGATTGGAGACGGAAATGTTATATCTATCCTCATAATTTAATCACAAAAATTAACCATACCCATAACCACAAAATAATCATCAGGGATTATTCATAACCATATCCACCATATTCGTAAAAAAAATAAAATAAATTATATTCATCTAATTGACGCATTATAAATTTTAGTAGATACTAATTCTGCCATTAAATAGCCACATCCAATTACAAAAAAAACATAACAATATATATTTGAAGTTGTTCATAATAAGCCAATATGATAAATTGGTCCAATAAAAAAGAAAAAGAGGACAAAGACAAATACGAAAGGAAGACAAAACAAATTATCTAATAATTCCAAAACTTGTGACCACAAAAGAACGAGATATTTGCACTTTAGTTTTAGTTCCACCAAGCCAGTATCATATTTCATGGTGCTCCTCCTTCACACCCATCAATGGAGCATGATTCCTACATTATTAAGCAAATGACGAAATAATTAATATGAATCGTTGTATACATATAATCTACAAAGAAGATAGTTATATACATATAATATAATTGTCAATACTTACCTCATCCATATCCATATCTTCAAAATAAGTGTAACAACCGATGTGTGCATTAGAACAACAAGCTAGTTGTGAAACATAAAGACTTAAATTAGTTCTAAAAACTGAATGCATACTAATTAATTAAGTTTGAAAAATAAGTTCGAAATTAAGATTAAAGAACATGCACAAATATAAGATGAAAATAAATTAATACTTTGGGGTACCTTGAATTTCTTTCCACAACCAATTTTGGGCGCACATTAAGGCTTCCAATGTCTTTGGATGAAGTCTACTACAGTGTGGACTTATAAATCTCCCACTAGTACTGAAAGTTGATTCGGAAGCAACTGTAGATACAGGAATAGCTAATATATCCCTTGCCAAAGCACTTAAGATAGGATATTTAGTCCCATTTGATTTCCACCAACCCAAAATATCAAAATCAGATGTTCTAGGCAAAACAGCCTCATCCAAATAGTGATCTAATTCTGACTTTACATTATCGGTACTTACAGTACTAGAAACAAACAAGTCAAAGTTATCCATTAAAGGATTCATCTCTTCAAAGTCAAATTGATTCAAATGAGATGAAGTGAATGATGGTTGATGACCCATGTTAGAAATATGATTAGATCCACACTTTTATACCAAATCATAACAATATTTGCAAATCTTATCAATTTCATTCGAAGCATATTGCCCATACATAAGAGGGAAGAAATACTCAATCAGTCTTAGATCCAATACAGTAGCTACAACCATTATTCCATGAATCACACTCCAATATTTATCAAATTTCTCAATCATACTTCTTGCCATATTTTTTATTTCATTACGTCTAGAGGTAAGCCACCGGGTTAGAGACAACCCGATCTCACAAATCTTTGGAAAATAAAGATTGGTTGTAGGGTACTTAGTTCCAGAAAACAACTCGGAGACATTATAAAACAACTTTAACTTCTCACAAATCTCTCTTGCCATCTCCCAATCTCTATCATCAGGCAAACACTTATATTGCAACTCTTGTTGTCTCAAACAAAGGAAAACATCCCTGTAAATCAAAGCAGATTGAATCATTAAAAAAGTGGAATTCCACCGAGTTTTACAATCAAGCACCATCTTCTTAGTGCTTGGAAGCTTCAACTGACGTGTTGTTTCCTCAAATTTTTCTTCTCTTTTTTGTGTTGTTGTCCAATAAACAACACTATCACGAATTTTCTCAACACCACCACCAATCACTTCCAGACCATCCTTCAAAATTAAGTTTAATATATGCGCACAACAACGCATGTGAAAGAACCCTCAACCCAACAAAAGTGAACTATTAAAAAGTTTTTCAAGAATAAGATCAATCATTTTATCATTTATAGTGCAATTGTCCACGGTTAAGGTAGAAAGCTTACGATCGAGGTTCCAATCTAGCAAGCACTCCATCAAAACATCTGAAAGTGTCTCGGCGGTATGCGGCCAAGGCACATAAATAAATTTGAAAAAAAATTACAAAGAAGATGGTTACAATAAAGAATCTAAAATATAAATCTAAAGCTAAACAATAATTAAATAGATATTAAAGTATTAAAAATATCACCTTATTATTCGGCTCTGCAACATCCAAGAGTCATCAATAAAATGTGATGTTATTACCATAAATCCTCTGTTTTGATTACTTGCAGTCCACATATCAGTAATTATGGCAATTCTACTCTTATTTTCATCCAATAATTGCATTGTTTTCGAATGCTCATAATCATATATTTTAAGGATATCACTCTTGATTGTGTTTCTTGAAACAACCTTAAACAACGGTTGGACAACACTCATGAAGTTTCTAAATCCAACATGCTCAACCATAGAAAGAGGGTACTAATGCAATATTATCATTTGGGGGAGAGCTCTCCTTGCACTTTCTTGATCAAATGTATACAACTCTACTTTCCCATCTCCTACTTTTTGGGTTTGTGTTTGCTTCAATTTTTTTTGTGTCCAACGTGGACATATCGTCACATGATGCCTCAAATGGCTGGTTCCAGTTCCAGTGTTCCCACCAAGCTTCTTCAATAATTACATATTGCTTTCATCACCCCATCAACTACTGTTCTTGTGTAATGTTGCCACACCAAACTGCGAAGTCTCGAATTATTACCTTCACCATCATCACCCTAAGGTTCCTCAGTCTCACCAGCAACCTCATTTGGAGTTGGTATATCTTGGGGTTGAGCAATTTGATTTGATATTTCTTGTTGCACAACACTTGGATTCAATGTAGGTGCTAGATTACAATCAGTTGGGGTATATATTGTTTCTTCTTGAGACTTAAATTTTCTTTTAGACATTTTGATTGCTGCAAACACAACCAAATCCTTTAATATGTAAACAAAGACATGGTATAATACTTGTTGATGCACAAAACCAGAGGGGTCTTGGAACAACGTAAATCCGACCGTGAATCTGCAAGAAAGTAAATAACACAAGATGTATCGTGGTTCACCCCAATGTTTAGGCTACGTCCACACTGATATTGTATTTCTCTGAGGGGATTGTGAAGGTGAGAGCCTCTGTAATCTGAGAGTGAGAGCCTAGCTCTGAATATGAGAGGGGATGTGAGGCTTAAGAATTGGCCTCCCAATTGTGAGGGTGAGGATGCCTTTTTATAGACTAAGGGATCCTCCTCTTTTTACATATTTGCCTCTTCCTTTATTACACAATTACATTTAAGTCCCCTGAGTATTTATATGAGATCTAAATACGGAGGCCTTAAGTATGGTACAAACAGTAGTCCCCCAAGTCTTCAGTCAAGAGAGTCTTTTGGCTGGAGACTTGAAATTCAATCCATGTGTGGGCCGAAGTAACTAGATATCGTCTAGGACTGATACTTGATATGAGGCGGTTCTCAATCTGAAATGATGCTCAACTAGAAGTAGCACATATTACGAGGTTGTTCGGCTTGTGGCTTATGTTGCCTTGGTTGGCTCGGCTTGTGGCGTTGAAGGTGAGGGAGTCCTTTTTATAGAATAATGGCTTGCTCCTCAATACATAAATGATGGGCTAGAGTTGATGCTCTCAGTGAGGCGGTTGCTCAGCAGGCAGCGATGCTCTCTAATGATGGTGAATGAGTCCCTTTTATAGAATAAGGGCTCGCTCCTCAATACATAAGTGATGGGTTAGGAGTGATGTTCATGGCGAGACGATTGCTCAGCTGGTGGCGATGCTCTCTAATGATGGTGATGGAGTCCCTTTTATAGAATAAAGGCTCGCTCCTCAATACATAAATGATGGGTTAAGAGTAATGCTCGCGACGAGGCGGTTGCTCAGCTGGCGGCGATGCTCTCTAATGATGGTGAGGGAGTCCCTTTTATAGAATAAGGGTTCATCACTAATTACATGAATAATGGGCTAAGTCCCCTAAGTATTTTCATGAGTGCTCTCTAATGAAAGTGAGGGAGTCCCTTTTATAGAATAAGGGCTCCTTACTTATTACATAAATAATGGCCTAAGTCCCTCAAGTATTTTTCATGAGGCCCAGTTGAGACCCAATATATGGTACATAATGTAGTCCCCCAAGTCTTCGGTCAATAGAGTCTGTTGGCTGGAAACTTCAAATTGAATCCATGTATGGGCCGAAGTGGCGGTTGTTCGGAGACGGTATTTGTATACCCTGCACTGAAGCTTTGTAGGTGAAGCTTTGCAAGTGAAGCTTTGTAGGTGAAGCTTTGCAAGTGAAGCTTTGAAGCTAAAGCTCTGTAAATGAAGCTTTCGAAGTTGGAGCTTTGGTAAATGAAGCTTTTGAAACTAGAGCTCTGTAAATGAAGCTTTCGAAGCTGGAGCTTTTGTAAATGAAGCTTTTTAAAGCTAGAGCGCTGTAAATGAAGCTTTTGAAGTTAGAGCTCTGTAAATGAAGCTTTCGAAGCTGAAGCTTTTGTAAATGAAGCTTTTTGAAGCTAGAGCGCTATAAATGAAGCTTTTAAAGCTAGAACTCTGTAAATGAAGCTTTTGAAGCTAGAGCTCTGTAAATGAAGCTTTCGAAGCTGATTGACATGAGTGAGGCTCATGAATGTTTATGTTGATTGACATGAGTGATGCTCATGAATGTTTATGTACGATTGATATGAGTGATGCTCATGAATGTTTATGTATGATTGACATGAGTAATGCTCATGTATAATTTGAAGTACTGGGCTTACTTTTGATCACCTGGTTGGTGATAATAGCGGCAGGCTGCCGAATCAATTTTGGAGTACTGGGCGTACTTTTGATCACCTGGTTGGTGATAATAGCGGCAAGTTGTCGAATAATTTGGAGTACTGGGCGTATTTTTGATCATCTAGTTGGTAGTAATCATATGATTGGTGATAATAGAGCACCAGGCGGAGTTTGCTGTGCAGTCGAGGAGGTCGGAGACGTACTGCGGCGCGTAAGGGAGGTGGGACCAAGTGAAGAAGAGGACTAGGCCTATGCAGAGGGAAAGGGAGAAAAAACGCAGGAATCTCCGACCTTTCATGGATTTTGTGTTTTAGAGTGAGAGAGAGAGAGAGAGAGAGAGAGAGAGATCGTAAATAATGACAAGCTAGCTTAGAGCTGGGTTGAAATAGAGGGCATAGCTGGATACAGGATAAGCGCTGATGAGACGAGGAAGATTCCAAACAAAAAGATGTAAAATATTAGAGATTCAGAATATGCAAAAGTCGATTGTTGTGCATATTACCGATCACCCATTAGAGAGGCCAATGATTCGGTTTGGAGACAGAAATGCTATATCCATTCCCATAACCACGAAAATTAACCATATTTATAACCGCAAAATAATCATCGGGGATTATCCATAACCATATCCACCGGATAACGAATTTTCAATCGGTTATCGGTTATATCCATCTTCGTCGAAAAAAAAATTATATTCATCCAATTGACGCATTATAAATTTTAGTAGATACTAATTCTACAATTAGTGTCTTCGCCCATGAGCAGTAGGTCTCGGGTTCGAGACTTGGGAGCAGCCTCTCCATAAATGGGGGTAAGGCTAGCTGACATTCACCTCTCTCAGACCCTGCGTAAAGCGAGAGCCTTGTGCACTAGGTACGACGACTAATTCTGCAATTAAAAGCCACATCCAATTACAAAAAAAACATAACAATATATATTTTAAGTTGTTCATGATAAGCCAATATGATAAATTGATCCAATAAAAAAGAAAAAGAGGACAAAAACAAACACGAAAGGAAGACAAAACCAATTGTCTAATAATTCCAAAACTTGTGACGACAAAAGAACGAGATATTTGCACTTTGTTTCTAGTTCCACCAAGCCAATATCATATTTCATGGTGCTCCTCCTTCACACCCATCAATGGAGCATGATTCCTACATTATTAAGCAAATGACGAAATAATTAATATGAATCGTTGTACACATATAATCTACAAAGAAGATAGTTATATACATATAATATAATTGTCAATACTTACCTCATCCATATCCATATCTTCAAAATAAGTGCAACAGCCGACGTGTGCATTAGAACAAGAAGCTAGTTGTGAAACATATAGACTTAAATTAGTTCTAAAAACTGAATGCATACTAAGTAATTAAGTTTGAAAAATAAGTTCGAAATTAAGATTAAAGAACATGCACAAATATAAGATGAAAATAAATTAATACTTTGGGGTACCTTGAATTTCTTTCCACAACCAATTTTGGGCGCACATTAAGGCTTCTAATGTCTTTGGATGAAGTCTACTACGGTGTGGACTTATAAATCTCCCACTAGTACTGAAAGCTGATTCGGAAGCAACTGTAGATACAGGAATAGCTAATATATCCCTTGCCAAAGCACTTAAGATAGGATATTTAGTCCCATTTGATTTCCACCACCCCAAAATATCAAAATCAGATGTTCTAGGCAAAACAGCCTCATCCAAATAGTGATCTAATTCTAACTTTACATTATCAGTACTTACAGTACTAGAAACAAACAAGTCAAAGTTATCCATTAAAGGATTCATGTTTTCAAAGTCAGATTAATTCAAATGAGATGAAGTGAATGATGGTTGATGACCCATGTTAGAAATATGATTAGATCCACACTCTTTTACCAAATCATAACAATATTTGCAAATCTTATCAATTTCATTCGAAGCATATTGCCCATACATAAGAGGAAAGAAATATTGCGTACTGGGGTGGGTCGTGGCTTCGTGGTTCCTCTTGAGATTGGATGGTGGGGTGTGTATACTGCGTACTAGGGAAAGAAAGGGGGAAGAAAGAGTAGGAAGTAAAATTTTATTTTAGTTTACTTTATATAGGTATTTCTAATAGGGTTTAGGGTGATTAAGAGTTAGAAGCAAATAAAAAATGATTCTTTCATATCAAATTTGAAGTAATCTATGCGATTAGGAAAATTTAAAAGTTTTACAAAAGATAAAAAATTATTCTTTCTAGTAAAAAATTTAAAAAAAATTAAAAGAATAAAAGTTTTACTAAAAATAATTAGCATATAAAATAAATTAGTTAAAGTAGGGGTACTTTAATAATCACATTAGTTATCATTCCGATTCATGTGAATTAATAAATAGTTTATATACATCAATGTCATTCTTACTCCGATTCCAGACAGTTTTGGTAAACAACTTCAACAGAATTATAGATTACGGATTAGTAAACGCGCTACAAGTTGTTATCAATCTAATTGGGTGATTTGTAAGAAAAATTCATGTACGTTTACTACGGATTGCGTTGAATGCTTAGGTTTGTCCAGTGTTTTGAATGCTTGGGTTTGTCTAGTGTCTGATTGAACTTGATTGAACAATTATTTAGATTCGATGCATGTGTAAGAAAGAAATTATATATATTGAGTTTTAGCACTGTTCAACAATAGTAAAAAGGCGGAAATGGCCCTGATTTTTTCGTTTTGCTGCCTACTTCACACAGTAGAATACCTGTATTGCCCATGATTGCCACGTGTTAATCATCCTTTGTCCTCCCAGGTTGCATGTCTATGATCGTCGAGTTGTGACACAAAGAAAGATAAAATAATTAATTAAAAAACTGACAAACAATTATTTAAAAAATATTACTTAAATCAAGCCACATGGTTGTGGCGCACAACACAATAAAAAATTATAAACAAATTGAATGCATGGACAAAATAATTATTAAAAATTGTGAGAAACCCACCTGTCTCTATTCCCTTGCCTTTTGATTATTTTATTGTTTTGATTTTGCTCAGCTTTTTGTCTTCCTCGCCAAGTCTCATGCAACACGATTTGTGGCAACACAATAAAATGTTATAAAAATATTTCAATGCAGAGTGTGGGCACAAAGAAAGATAAAATAATAATAAAAAAACTGACAACAAATATTTTAAAAAATATAAAAAATTTTGAATGCATGGAAAACAAATATAAAAAATTGTGAGAAGCCTCGCTGTCCTCCACCTTGCCTTTGGTTATTTTATTTTTTGGTTTTGCTTTGCTTTTTGTCTTCCACGTGTGTTGATCATCGGGAGACTTTCTGCTGAGAGGGTCTCTTCCTTTTTCTTTCATTTTTATCTCTTTCTTTCCTCAAATTTTCCTTTGCTTTTTCTGAGTCTTTCTTTCGAGTTTAGCAAACGGTGCTTCGTCCTTTTTTCGTTTGTGTGTCATCATTGTCAATTTGTTATTATGGGTGCATGATTTGGTTCTGTTTTGTATTTTCAAGAAACGATGTTGTTCGTTTTTTCCAGGTGTTGTGTTGCCATTTTCACGTTGGTTCTACTTGAGGTATGTGGTTCTTTTTTTCTTCTTCTTTTCTTTTTCCACTTATTTTTGCTTATTTTCTGTTCTTAGGTAAATTTGGTGTTTAATTTAGAGCGCATAAAATAGGAAATAATTATTAAAAAATTATGTTTTTTTGGATGAATCTGATGTTTAAATTAGAGTAGAGAAAATAGGAAATAATAAATAAAGAACGAAAGAGAAATTAAAAAAATTTATGCTTTGTTTGACCAAGGTAAATGAAAAATATAGCTCCAACTCCTATCGATAAATTACAGCCGTATATAAAGCTAGCGAAGTTAAGAGTCCGAATTTGCAAGATATGAAAACCATCGATTCACGGAGCTGCTCAAACATAAGCAAAGCATGTGATTTATATTCAGTGACTTTTTCTTTGTTCTTTATTGTGCTACTGAACTGAGTTTTAGTATATGTATAATTTATTATTGTACATTTTTTTTTAAATATTTCTGTGATAACAAACAATAAAAATTGGGATGTGATATCTACACACCTCATTTTACTTCTTACACATCTTTTTAATTTTCGACCGTCGGATCAGATGAATTGAAAAAGATCTACGGATATAAATTATCAAGAGGTGCGTGAGAAGTAAAATAGAGTGTGTCGATAGTACATCCCTAAATTTTTTATACCTTCTTAACTTTTTTAACCCATGTATATCTGATGGGAAGACAAAAAAATATTAAAAAATATGATTAAAACCGGGCCACATGATTTGTGGCACAATAAATAATAAAAATTTATACCCGTCCACTCAGTCATCGCCACCAGGTAGTATCTCTACTTTTGTTCTTCTTTTGTTTTTGAATCGTTCTCAACACTTGAACCAAGTGATCAATCTTATAAACGAAAAAGAGAATCTGTGAGAAGAGCGCTTTTCATTTCTGGTGAACAAAGGTTTGATATCTAATTTCATACTATTCTCAAATATGATGTTTATATTTTGGGAGATTATATTCACACATCCCAAATTACTTTTCTCATACCTTTTTAATTTTTTAATATTTTTTTATCAAGTGTTAGTGGTGTATAGAATATATTAAAATTTTAAAAGGGTGTGAGAGAAGTGATTTGAGATGTGTGAATATAATCTCTCTATATTTTTACATCATGTTTTCAAAAATTTCCATGTGTTCACTTCAACTTTCTTAAAATTTACATATCAAACATTTTCAATACTGTGAATTATAACTAGGAATCATCTTTTCTTCTTTCTATGAACAACTATATTAATGTTGCATAATCATTCAAATCGGTGAATCTGAAAAAAAATTCAGAAGTTGATCCAAGAGAATGTGATGAGGTTTCGATCAAGTTATTAAAAAAAAAAAAAAAATCACCTCCTGCTCGGCCAAAGCCACACAGCAGCACTGGAAACAATGATTAGATTAGTATGCTTTCAAGTTGTTTTATCTTTTCCTCCATTACTATTTAAATGTGATACTAGATCCTATATAAATATGTTATGTTCTATTCCTCTTTGTTCAGATTGCTTTATCAATGACAACAAGGGTTGAAGACACCTTTCACTACTCTGATCAAGAATGTTTACCATGTTTTGTTTATCTATATTATATCATGTTTAACATGTTTAAAAACCTATACATATATTTTTTTGCCCAAAACTCAACAATATTTTTTGCATCCCCATACAACAGCATCTCCTCATTTTTTGTATGCAAAAGCTGGAACACAAAGTATATTAGATGGGGTTATTAGAAGAAATTCAGTTATTATAATGTTTTTTGTATCTTTGTATCAGGAATTTCTATTTTTTGTAACTGAATGTGATCCTCTTGGTCCAGAAATACATAGAACTGCTACAATAGAATGGATAATTATAATTTGTATCTTTATATTATTTAAATTTAACCTATTCCAGTTAACGCTTTTCCAGATTCATAGTTATTATCGTTGTTCCTATTTTATAACCGAAATTTTTTCATTTTTAACATCTCATCTTAACTTTAAACCCGCGGCAACGTGTGCAGGTATTAAGCACTGGTAGATACTAATTTTAAAACTTGTGCAAGTTAAAAGTAGAATCTTGGAAGATGAAATAATCATGAAAATATCCTAAATCGATTTTAAACACTAAAAGCGACCTAAGGGTTCATGACCACACATTTAGGGTGCGTTTGATACGTGTGACGAGACGGGACGGAACGGAACGAGGCGTTCCGTTCCGCGTTTGGTGCGTCAAAAATGGGTGGAACGCATTGTTTCACGGGACAGATTTTGGGTGTTTTTGCATCCCGCCTCCCCCCTGGAACGGGTTGTTCCACGTCTGTGGAACACAAATTTATATTTTTTTGGACAACAATACCCCTCTTATTTTTCATTAATTACATTGTCTACCTCCATTTCTCTCCCGTAACCTCCCTCTCTTCTACCCTTGTCTCTCCCGTAGCCCTCCTCTTCCTCCACCACAAACCCAGTAACCCAACTGCTAACCCAATCCCAGCAAACCCATCTGAACCCAACTATGGCTGCACCTTCTTCTCCGGCGCCGTCACCATAGCCAGGCCGACTACGACGACGACGCTGCAGGGAGGACGATGACGACGCTGCAGGGAGGACGATGACGAAGCTGCAGAATTGGTTCATAAATCGGGGTTTTCTGGGTTTTAATTAATCGGGGTTTTCTGGGTTTTCTTGGCTAAATTGGTTCATAAATCTGTCTGGGAAATTGTAGAAGTAATGTAAGAAAAACCCATTTGAGGAAAGGGCATTTAGGATCGGAAAAAGGGGTTTTTGTATCTCGAATTGTCGAATTCAAGAGTTGGGTATTGGACTGTGAAGTGGTTTTGTTTTGGTTGTTTGATTGGGTTTGGTAGAAGTTATAATTTCTGATCGAAATTGGGAAGAATGCTGGAGCCAGAGCTCTGTGGTTCTCGGATGCTATCGCCTTTTTGGGACGAAAGCGGGGATGAGGAACTTTCAGTTCTTCCCAGGCACACCAAGGTTATTGTCACTGGAAACAACAGCTTTGATTTGTTAATCACTGGGTTTTGTTAAGATTTGTGCAACTGGGTTTTGTTAAGATTCTTGCAACTGGGTTTTGTGAAAGATTTGTGCTTTTTTAATCCGAAAAAATGTGAGCCTTGGCATGATGTGCACCTCAAATTTTGTGAAACATTATTGATCTTGATTTCAGTTTGCAAAGAATATATGATGCATTTGGTTATCGGATTATCTAGGTCATGTTCTTGTCCTGTACCAAACAATAGACGGAACAGGGGTAAGTTAGTCATTCAATCTTTTGGTTCTGTTCCTTCCAGCGCGTCCCAAACGCAGAACGGAACAACCGTTCTGTTCCATCCTGTGCGTACCAAACATAACACGGAACCCCATTCTGTCCCGTCCTGTCCTGTCCCGTCCCGTTCTGTTCCGTCTCGTCTGCGTACCAAACGGTACCTTAGAGTCCATTTAAAAAGGTAAACCTTATAAATGGAACCAGGATCCTCTCTTGAGCAATTCCTTAGGGATTCTAGGGATCCCGCAATCTTATCCGTTCATTTTATATCGTGCGGTCAGTTTTCGTTAGGTACTATTCATATTTGAATTTTAAAATTTAAATTTTAAATGATTTCTGACCGCACGATATACGATGAAAGGACAAGATTGCGGGATCCCTAGGATCCCTAGGGAATTGCTCAGGAGAGGATCCTGGTTCAATGTTTGACATGGTCAGCCAGACATATAAATTAAGGTTTTCTTCAAGTCAAAAATATGTTTTTATGTATTATAACATATATGTGTCGGGATTAAACGTTGCAAGTACTTTTTAATTTTCAAGTTGTTAAAAGAAACATGTAGACGAGTAAAAAAATGGATAAAAGGTTAAAAAAGAAGAAGAAAGATAAACGGATTAAAAAACGGGTAAACGATTACGATTAAATGGGTACGGGGTTATGAATATGGTTAACCGTTTATAAACGGTTATGAGTATTGATATGGGTATAACCGTTTAGAAAATTACCCAACGGCTAAACGGTTATGCGGGTATGAGTATAAACAGTTCTGAATAAATAACCGTGGTTACCTGCTCTCTATAACCATTGCCCTAGTTATATGACGTCAAAGACATGTTAGCTTTTTTTACATATCTAGCATTGTCAACTAGGTCTACTTGATACATGTGGCATTCTTTCTTAAGTCGGTGGAATTTAGTTACCTCAATCACACTGTCATAATCAACTTGGTTATATGTACTAGCAGAGAGCACACACTTTATGTGTGTGAACAACCGCCCACCTCCTTCCAAGTTTTCCTCAAGCACAACCGCTTCATTTCATTCAAACTATCCAAAAAACATTATGATTTCACTTACCTGTATAAAAAAATGATAGTGGGCCAATTTCTCTTAATAAGTGCATATTTTTATCTTATGTAAATATTTTGATACAAAATTACTATTTTGCCCTCCTTATGTAAATATTGTATATAAAAAGTGAGGGCAAAATAGGAAAAAAAGGCAAAAAGCTCAAAAAATACAAAATTATTATTTTGCTCTCCTTATGTTTACATTGTATATCAGAAATGAGGGTAAAATAGAAAAAAATAGAGTAAAAAGTTAACAAGTCATTTTCTCTTAATAGAATAGAAGAATATATTTTAATTGAGAATTGTATTTTGGCCATATTCAATCAAATCAAATATAATGATTTTGACTTTTGAGTGGGAGGTAGTGGGTTGGGCAAGAAAGCGGGATATGCTCACTCAGTTGGGTGCTTTAATTCCTTCCTTGCATGGCGCCCACAAAGCAGAAAGTTGAGGAAGCACTTTTGTACTCAAGTACAAGATAAACCAGTTTTTTTAGGTACTTGGTGCACATCTGGTTTTTTTCTAGTACCACCTCAGTTGTTTCACATTTCACAACTCCCAACTACGACAAAGTGATTTTTTTATTTTTCAAGACCAGCTGGTAGTTTTATCACTGTAGTTCACTCTTCTGTGGTTAGAAAGACTTACAAAGGCATTTTAGCCTCTTTCTGACCACCATCGTGTACTTCACTTTTGCACCAAATTAATCATGTGATAACAAATGACATGCAAACTCAATTCGTCGACAACCACTGAACCACCCTGTGATGATTAGTTAAGAGAAAGTGTTTGAACTTCCGAAATAAATAAACAAATAAATAAATAAATAACTAGGAAAAATATATTGATTTGTGACGGTGACATAATAAATCAGTGTATGTTTTCATGGTCCACTGAGTAGTTTTATGAATTACCATCACAATTCACAAAAGTGTCTTTCAAAAACCAAGTCTGCATATATTCGTAATCGACACAAAGAAAAATTAAACATATGCCAATGAAAACGTTTCTCCTCGCTGTATACAAGATAGAAAGGGCACCGAATTTCGGATGCAAAATCCCCTCGATGTGGAAGTCTCAACAAATTCGGAGAAAACAACCCGAAATGCCTGGCTCGACTTGGAAGAGTCAGCAGTAAAGCACCTTTCTATACAATCTTAATACCTCAAAACAATGAAGAATGAAGCAGGAAACCTTCTTTGTTATCTATGAACTAAATTTCAAGTACTTATCTAAAGGCAATGCTGAAGCTACTTTGCAATCCCTTCTTACCAGGGCCAACAAAATTTCCTTTTTGCATCATGGCTACAAACTCATTGTAATCTATGCGTCCATCCTGCAATAACAAAGTAACACGGTAACTCTCATATATAAACAGATCAGAAAAGTTGGGTTCACATAATAATTTCTCCCCGATGCAAGTAATATAAACATTGCGACAAAGAAAAGGCACAGATTCTTGACTTGTCCCACCCCTTTTCGGTCACCATGCGTTCTAAACCCCAAACTTACTGTACTAATTCAAATATCAATACCACAATAGCAAAAGAGCTCCTGCTAGACATTGCAGTCATTGTTTTGGTCTGAAATTCGTTAACTAAAGCAACTAGGCCAAATCCCAAGTTCTGGAAATAAGACATGCGGAATTAATATTACCAAGTTGCATACAAAATTTGGATATTTCAGTCACAAAAGCAAAACAAACTGGAACCGTTAACTATTAATTAATTAATGATTCCAAATTGCTCCCTAATCAGTCACCGAAAGGTTTATGAGGGTCCATGAAAGCTAAATAATACGGACACAGTTTTGAGCTTAACAAAAATTTGTTGCATAAACTGACACAGGACTTGAGTTTGCATGCCACTCGTAATCACATGATTAACTTGGTGCATATAGCATGCCTCTTATGGATGATAACAATCTGAAATGGAACTACCACATCAATTTAGACAACACATCACTCTTCCGACAGTTGAACCTGTTCCATTACTCTCCAAATTAATGCGAGTTTACTTTTGAATTAAGCCAAGTTTCATGCTGATACGGAGTTCAGAAGCTTGGGATCATGTCTTATTTTGAGCCACATCATCTTTCTATGTAATCTTAATATGATACAAATACTGGTTGTTAAGATATAGTCACTTACATTGTCCTGATCAACTTCTCTTATCATCTCTTCGAGGCGAACATCCTCTATGCCAAACTCCTCACAAGCTACTTGAAGCTCATCTGAAGTAATATAGCCACTTCCATCCTTATCAAAGTAGGAGAAAGCTGAAAATAGATGATCTTCTCTCTCAATTTTGTTCAGATGCAATGTTGCAGCTACGAACTCCCCATAATCAATGGTTCCACTGTTATCGACATCTGCCTGCAAATCGGAAAAAAAGTGTTACTTTATGATCTTGAAAAATCTGTATATAATGATATTGACTTTTTTGAGAAACAAATTGTTAATTAAAGAGACTAATACATCACAAATAGATGAACACTTAATTGGCCTAATCATGTGCACACCCCCTGTGGCTAAAGTTCAAGAATTATAGTATTTATGAAAAGTAGATTCCATATATTACACAGGAAACTGTCACTCATCAATATTCAATAAATTTTGTTTTTTGACAAACACGACATTAAAATGACAGTTAAAACAAACTGACTTCACTTCACTTTTTTCCCTAACATAAAATACTACCAGTCTTTCTTCATGGCTGGAACGATCATGGTGGCTATGGCCAGAGAGGGTAAGCGTGGTGGCGGGGAAAGGTAAGAGAGATGATGAATTTGGTTTTGGTCAAGTTTCTCTAGGGGAAAAAAACATTTACATGTGTGTCTATTACTATGCTACTTCTTGATATCCCGAAAAGATAATGAATCATTTTAGTTTGTTTAAACTTAAAGTACTCCAATTTTAATCTGGTACATACTGCTTGCATTAGATCATAAATTTCAGACTCCTCCAGAGTTGCTCCAAATCTTTTCAATCCGGCCTTGAGTTCGTCAAAAGTAATTTGACCACTGTTGTCAGTGTCTATCATCTTGAACATTTCTTTCAGGCCAGCTATTTCTTCTTCAGACAACCTCTCTGCAATTACCTGCCAAATAGTTAAAAAGAAATTATCATCCTTATTGGTGAAAGACTATCTGAAATACAGTGTTTATGTTATTAATTGTATTGCTGGCCAAAAGAAAAGAGTTATTAACTAAAGGCATCTAAAGTATGTGCCTGGATCAATCGGTACTTACTCTGAGAGCCATTTTCTTGAGCTTGTTCATAGCTGAAAATTGTTTTAAGCGACTTAGAACTGCAGAATCAAGAGCCTTATCGGGAGCCACACCATCAACTTGCACCCAGGGGTGGCCTGAAAGGAATAAAACCTACCAAATCAATAAAAAGTAAATGACATTCCTAACACCAAATTGTGATAAAAAAAGAATATTAGAATCCGGGGGCACACACTTTTGACACACATTTTTTAGGGGCCCACCCTGTAATGTATTTCAATGATCCGAATGTCTATCTTTTAGGTCTTTCCTTAAAAATCATGTCTACCAAAAATTACCCAAATCCGAAACCATATGACCTTTGGATTAAATTTAGTGTTTATTTGTAGAACTATATTCGTCCATCTTCTTCACTACAAATGAATGTCTTAATGGTTTTGGATTTGTCTTATTTTTTGCAAGGATGATCTATGAATGATGTACCAAAATATAGATGGTTTGGATTGTTGAAATAAATTATGAAGTGGACCCTACAAAATGGGTGTCAAAAGCATGTGTCCCCGGATCCTAACCGGATCCTAACCCATATATATGTATAAGAACTGTAATTTTATGTGTAGCAGCACAAATGATCTCGGGAATTCTTAAGAGATTTATAAAATTAAAGATTTAACTTCATTAGCAGATTTTAATATCATAGTAATTGAATAAAGTTTACGCATATTTCTTTCTAATTTTAACAATCACATCTACGGTAGCTATTGTCGGTCTGAAAGACAATAAAAATAAATGAAAATACCCCTGACAAGACATAATACGCAAGTGACGTGGATGGAAATCTTGTCTAACTTTTACATAAATGAGGTAGATGGTACGCACATTAGAGCTCACGGAAGAACCCGTAAAGGCAAGCATCAATGAGGCAATTACTCAACAGTCAGATATGCAGTTGTTTTTGTTCAACTTCCATGTTTTTTTCCATATCTTTTGGACAGCACAGCAGCATTAAATTTGATATACAGTCCAGGAGAGTAGTTAAGGTATAATATTATGACCCAAAAAATCTCCAAATAGAGCAACCTACTGGTGCTTTCTAAGAATTTACAAACATGCATTTCAGTAGGAAAAAAGGATTCTAATTAGTGCAAAACCCTCCCCATTAATAAAAAATCCTCAAACTTTACAACCAACAATCCTAAAAGAAAAAATAACTAAATAATCAACAAGAAACAATGAAAGAGACTCACACAAAACTTCATGTGCTGTCAGCCGCCTTTTAGGGTCTCGGACAAGCATTCTCCTCACTAAATCTTTGGCACCATCAGAAATACTAGGCCAAGGGTCTGATTCAAAATCTAAGTCACCGTTCAGGACCTGTTCAAATATTCCCTGCTCACTTTCTGTTGAAATGTAGCAAAGTAAGGTAAGAAGAAAACAATGAGGAAAACAGTTACAATAAGCAAAAGTAAGTTAGATTTACTAAAGAATGAAAATAAGATCAAGAATCAAATATATATCAAGTTAAAAGTTCCCACCAGCCCAAAATGGAGGTACCCCACTTAACAGAATGTAAAGGATCACTCCTGCACTCCAGACATCTGCTTCTGGACCATAATGCTTGCGTAACACTTCAGGTGCAACATAATATGGGCTTCCAACCACATCAGTAAATTTTACTCCTGCAAGGAGGAAACCACGAATATTTGAACTCTCAATTTAGTCATCATATTCTGAATAGTTTAATCTTCAACTCTAGTTATGTGATTGTCAAATAAACAGAAGAAAGTACCAATGAGTCAAAAAGAAGCAAACTTGTCTAAAAGTAACCATTGGGAAGCAAGCACATCCACAACGTGGTTATATGTGGAAGTAGGAGCAATAATGTGGGGTCATGTATATTATTGAATCCTATCCAGCACATCTTAGAAAATCTTGTTGGTTCCATAACTATATTGAAATTTCCACTGATGAAATCCAGTTTTAAACTATTAACAAAGAAATTATATTTTCTGGAAACAAGTTTTTGTCATGAAATTTCATAAAAGTTCGTTTTCTAGAATGACCAGAATTGAATCTCAAGGAAAAGTTTAAATTTGAAGTTGGCATTTTCGGTACTGAAGCTTATCCAACAGTGCACCAGGTTAGGTACAGTTTCGTAGAGAGATAGAAGGACATAGGGAACCCGCAAAAGAGGGTGGTTCACTGGGTGAAGGTGAAACAGCGCAGACAAACGGGCCACGATACAAAAGTAGAAAGAAGATAGTCTGAGGTCTCAAATATTCAATGAGTACGATTGCAAAATTAATGGCTAAACAGTGAATAACAAGACATGGTGAACTCTAATTTTTTATCATAAAATTGCCACCCAGGTTACAGCTCAAGGTGTATAGGCTATGGAATGAAATTGAGAACGGAATAAGTTTATACCAAAAAATGAAACGCTAATGATAAAGCTACAGCTCTAAAAAACTACGAGTAATGCTTATTTAAGAAGTGACAAATATAGAAATAACTTGGGTTAGATTTTTTATGTTCCTAACTTTTGCTTTTTGCTAATAAGATCAGAGATCATGCCTATCATCTAAAATCTATTGATTCAAATTTCAATCCACAAAAATTTCTAACGTTTGATCCCAAGTCCCATTTTCTCATAAAATTCATAAACCTGTTTGTGAAATATAACTAAAATAATCTGTTATAGTAAAATTTTTCACAAGTAATAATACGTGTTCACACATCTTCAGCAAACTCAGTTCTTAAAATTCATTCTAAAAAATGGTTCCTTTAGAGACAAGTGCTACAACAGCACAATGGTCCAGAACAAAGTGTTCACGCCAAAGCAATTGTTAAAACACGATTGAATGTCAAATTCAAAAGGTATTGTGAGACTGGTGAGTGAAAGAACACAGTGTTAAGTATTATTCAAGGAGCTTACAGACAATTAAATATTTAGGGAAAATAAATTCTGTTATCCATGCAAAATATTGTACTAGATCACACTTCATTTTGAAGGGTCAAGGTAGACTTAATAATCTTGATCATCATAACTGAAATGACAATAATAATGTGAAATGGCACTGATAATATGATAACCGCATGATGACAATTACCTGGCTTCAAGAAAATAGATAATCCAAAATCAATAGTTTTCAGTAGTGCATCCTCATCCTGACTGACAAAAAGAAAATTCTCCGGCTTAAGGTCTCGATGCATAACTCCCAATGAATGGCAAGCTTCGACAACTCCAACTATAGTCCTAGTTAGCTCAGCTGCCTTTCTTTCTGTATAATGCCCACGCTGGATAATCCTATCAAACAGCTCACCTCCTGCACATAATTCCATTACAACATGAACTGCTACAGCATCCTCATAAGCTCCCTTAATAGATATAACATTTGGGTGCCCTGCCAAATGGTGCATGATCTGAATTTCCCTCCTCACATCCTCCACATCCTCATCAGTTATTAACTTCCTTTTTGCAATTGATTTGCACGCATACTCTTTCCCAGTCGCCTTCTCCACACACAGAAACGTAATTCCAAACTGCCCTTGTCCTAGTTTCCTCCCCAAACTGTAAAACTCCTTTAACTTTCCAGTTTTCGTTTGTAACACCGAACCAGCGAGTCCTGCACTAGGGACCCTCTTCATCTGCGGTAGCGTCTTGGGTTTTGCGGATTGTTTTGGCTCGGTTTCTGGTTTTGGTATTGTCACTTGCTCTGGTGGTTTATCTAATACTGGCATAGGTGACTCAGGTTCCTTAGGTGATGATGTCTCAGTGACAGCTTCTCCGTTTGTGTGAACTGAGTCATCAGGCGACCGGTTTGGCCACATTACAGCTGAAACTGATTGGAAGAAACCATTCTTGGAAATGCTCGGTCCAACACAAGTATTTCCCATTTTGACCAAAACTCGATTCCTTCCTTCCTTAACACTTGCTTAACATCAAAATCTAACCTCCTCTATTGAATGTCTCTTAGCACAACAAATAAGATCTAATTTCGAAATCCGACAACTATAGTTGATCAAGTCAAACCCCTCTCTCTCTATCTCTCTAGACTCTAGCTTATAGTAAAGACATGAAAGACCAAAAGCTTGGATTTGTAACCCCAAAAGTAAAGTATCAAAATTTCTACCAAGTCAACATTCAGAAATCATCCATACCAACTTTCTAAGATTGCATCAGACTATGGCACATGAACTCTTGTGTTTGATGGAGCAAACCCAGAAATCATAAACTCAGAGTCCGATTGCAGAAAACACAAATGATAGACAGAGAAATGGTGAAAACCTTGCTTGATCAGCGACTAAATCTACAGTTACTACAAAAAAGAAGACAAGTTTGAGATGAATATACCAAGGAATACAAGGCCAAAAGGGCAAAGAAGTAGTCAGATGAGATGAATAAACAAATCAATTAAAAGCTCTAAACTTTGAACAATTCAAGGATGATGCTGCAAAACCCAACTGAGAAAAGGAAACAGGAACTGAGTAAAAGAGGTACAAATGAAAGATGGGCAGGTAGTAACTAGTAAGTTGCAGGTGAGAGCGAGAAAACGGATCGACCTTTTCCTTTGGTTTTACCAAGCTGCCTGCGGCTGCCTGCCTGCCCGCCTGCCTAGTAAAAATGGAATGTTAAAGAGAATGGAGGGTTGGTTTTCCTGTCTGTCTCTGTCTGCTGCCACTGGAGAGCAGAAATATTATTATATTCGGACAGGCTTGTGTGTGAACGTGAATGTGGGGAGAGCCTGAGGACCCAGAGGGCCAGAAGTAAACGCGTTCGGTCCAGATACTAATTAATCCCCGGGTTTCTTGGTTCCTCCTGTTCAACCATGTTCAAATATTCATCAATTTTTATTATTTATGCACTTTTTTTTTCGTAAATTATGAGAGAGTGTTTTATTTATTTATTCGAATCTTGATCTGATTTTGGTCAAATATTTTTTATCTCATTTTCGTTATATATGTGAGGCGCCTATAACAAAAGATCAATTTATAAATATTGTCTATCGAATTTTAAAACCAAAACAAATATGATCAAGATTAACAAGATCATCTGATGTGATATTTGTTGAGAGAAGTATCGGATCAGATGTGTTGTATTATGGAAGTGTTTGAGGCAGCCAAAATTCAAAATAGGTGAAAAAGAAAGAAATTCTTCACCTTTGAATCTTATATTTGGAATTAATTTTTGATATTTTAATTAAAAAAAATAGAAATGATTTCTACACATCATTTTTCTGAGTTTTCTCCAACAAAACTTGTCTGTTTATCAATATTTCTGAATTATTTTTTATTTATTTAATTCAAATGTCAGGAAAAAAAAGAGAAAGAAAGGAGGGCATGAGAAATAAATAGGGTGAGATAACACTTCCATTAAGAAGTTAAATGTAAAAAAGAGTAATGTTTTGTTTTGTTTTGAACATAAGAGGCATCCTATTATACATTGATGATAAAATAATTTATCTTTATTCAGCTCTAGTATCGCATGAGGTGATAACATATCTTTTGGCACTCATATTAAATTGTACGCAAAAACATAACGATGACTGCAAACATACATATGTGGGAGTTCGAGTTCTCAAGGGGCTCAAACTCTTTACACATTTTCCACTAGCCCAATGACCATTTCTTTTTGGAAGGATAAATAAGTAATTTTGGAGGAATTTTGGTCCAAATGGCTTAAGACATCATATACTACCTAGAAAGACCTATTTGCCCATATTTTTTAAGGAAATAAAAATATGACAAAGGCAACCATTATTGGTGATGTTAGACCATCTCCCACCATAGGCCGAAGGGTTGTGTTTAGCCCGAAAAAACCCAAAACCTTCTTTAGCAACCGGCCAAAACAAATATGCCTAAAAAGATTCCGGGCTCATTGGCGTAGGGCATTTTCAATGGAAAGGGCTAAGGTTCAAGAGTTAAAACATGATCAAAATTATCATCTTCAATGAATGGTTAGGCTATAATTTAATTGAGCCCATCAGGATAAAGGAAGCGCAACTGTTAACTGATGCTTTCAGCTTCACCTCCCCTTCGCCTTTTTGTATCCTCCCAAAACTCGCCTCAATTTCAGACAGCCCATAAGCTTCTCTCTCCGTTCTTCACCACGATAGATTATGTTACCCTCCTCTTCCTCCCTCCACTTTTTGCGTTAAATTTGAGTTTTTACTTATTAGTTTGTTTGAATAATGAATTAGTGGTGACTTTGCTTGACTACAGCGCTGAGATTGTTCGATGTATGAGGATGCCATTCGCCGCCTAGGCTTTGGCGTCAAAGATGTAATTTTACTTGGAAAGAGATCATTTCTAGATCTCTCCCTCCAAAGCAGAGGGATCAAGTGATCTAGGCATTTAAATTTGATCCAACGGTTAAAAATAGAGAAGTTAGTAAAAACTTTTAAAAACTATAATATTTTTTTGTCATTAACAAATTTCAAAGATCCTAATTATTTGATCATTGGGTTTTGGAGGAAGAGATCTGGAGAGGATCTCTTCCCATTTTTCTTTTCTTTTTGGTCAAATGTTCTATCTTTTCTTGGCTTTCTCCTTATTTGAATTCTGACAATTTCTTACATTTGTATCAAAGTTATGCTCTTGTAACAGAGAGATTTTTTAGCGTGATCGGTACACAGGATAGTACACAATGTATCATTATACAAATGATGAGGTATGTGTGTTAAGAAGTTAATAACTTAAAAAATAAAATTTATCACCACTTATATAAAAACACGTGATGTACCTCTGTGCTCTGGTCACAATGAAAAATTTCTCCTTGTAACCAAATTCTTTGTAAATGAAAGTATGATTGATTTTTAGAAGCTTCTATTTCAGGATCATCGTTGTAAATTTTAGCCAGAACTTTATACATGCTACTTTTGGATTGTATTTTTTCAGTAACACTAAACCATCCTTCAAAGAGATTTCCAATGTGTCGTATATCAAGTACCATTATACATGAGAGAGCTCCGCCAAGGCGATTCCCTCACTCCCTATCTTTCTTATTTGTGTTCAAAGGTTTCCAGACTTGATTAATAGAGCTAAGCTAAGCTAAATGGTGAAATTACAAAGAGAAAAAGAACAGAATCATCCTCATCTCCTTCTTCCCTTCTTTCATATAATTATATTGAACAAGCATGAACCATGTTCAACAACTAAAAGAAATTAGATGGATGATCCTTCTTTCCTTCAAATGGAATAAAGAGAGAGAATCAGACCGATTCCCTAAATTAATGCCTTTCTGGCTACTCCTCAATGTCCCGGCTATTCACAGAATGTTAGAAGGAACACACTTCGAATAAGCCCCGGCCACGACCGCCACCGCCCGTAGCTGCCGCCATCAAATATGACATGATCATATACATGTTATTGATGATCGTTAGGAGCAATGACATTTGTATTATTGTTTTTGTTTTTGGGAGCAAAACTGGAGGGTTGTCTTTGGACAATGAGCTTACGCATGGCATCCATGAGTTTTGTGCTCCTAGGTGTGTGCGGCCTAACAACTTCTTTAGCATCACCAGTAACTACATCTATATTGGTTTCCTGGTGGCTCTGGTACTGGTGATGGCGGTGGCACTGGTGGTGGTGATCCTCCTCCATTAACTTGGGTCCCTGAGACGACTCTTCGTCCTGCTGGAGCTTGCACTTGTGAAGCTTCACGTACTTCTTCATCATCATCTTCAAAAGTTTTAATTCGATGGATCGAAAGGAGACTTATTTGTTTATTCACTTGAAGGACTAATGCATGCATGGAGGGCTTATTTATATGTTAGCTGGACGCGTTGGAGAGGACTAATATCCTTTCCAAGTCTCATTGTCCGAAGCTCAAGAACCAGGCAATCCGGACCACTCAAATTGAATCTATCCGTCATTGTTAACTTATATGGTTGGCCCAGGGCTTTGATATTTTTTTTGTTTCACTCAAACCAATGGCTCAAATTTTCTGATCCTTAGGCTCAGGATAGCAAGACTCAGAGAGGATCCAAATTCCGTTAGAGATAACAAAATATTGCCAAAAAAAGTGTACTTTAGCTGTTTAATTGTTTACCATTTCTCTGACTTCAAAAAAATTGTTTACCATTTCAATAAATTAAGGAAAGGCTTACATTAGTTTGCCGTCGTGGTAATCTCATCCTTTTTTCAATAGTTTAATTTTGTACTTCGTAGAACAAGTTTTTTAGGTTCTGTTTGGTCACCCAATTAGATGGAGAGTTATTAATTAGTTGGAGAGTTTTCTGCTTGACGTGTTGGTTACGTTTACTGTGAGAGGAACAATTTTAAGGACAAGACTTGTGTTTACCTCCTTGCTCGGTAACCTACTTGTTCACCCACTTGTGTTCATTTTGTAGGGAACCTACTTAATTAATCGCAAAAGTGACATGTATAATTAGAAGTACTTTTCATTTTCTTTATCATTATCATTTAGTCATCCACATGTGTCAAACAAATTGACGGCTTTGGAAACAATTAGCATCCTTATGAGCAACTATTCATTTATTTGGTGCATATAGATGACTAAACAACTCCAAGTTGAATGACTTTTAACAGAGATGATCTTTAAGAACTAAAAGAATAAACGGTTTTGATTATGATGGTTATACGGTAAAAATACATTTATGAGTAAGTACAAATGAGTTGACAAGTATGCTCCTCCATGTGATGGATACAAGTCTTTTCCAAACTTTAATTCATATGCATACAAAATTGTATTTGAGGATTTTTCTCCACCAGTCCACCTAATCTACAAGCTAGCTGGCCCATACATAATGATTCCAATTGAGGGCTTTGATGTAACTACCGTGGCGATATTCAAAGTCAATCACAGTCTTGGTACGTTAGAAAAAAATTAAAATCAAAATGCAAAGTAGATGTATATCAATCAATTTCAAACCAGACTTGAACAACTTCGTGTCTGACTTGAGAAGCAAGACTCCTCTCCTCTGCTCCTAGCTGCTCTAGGGCACCCAGCTGAGCTGGCAAAGCTTCAATCAAAATTTCATTCGCTTCCTTCCATCCCAATATGACAAGCTGTTACGCCTGGTTCTACTGATCAATTGAGTCTTGAATCTTTCTGTTGATTTACGTACATATACGGCCGCAGTGGGGGATCTACGGATACTCGGTGGCGGACAAAGTATTGTGCTCGAAGCGCGTGATAGGTCAAGGAGCATTAGCCTTGTGCATATGGAGGCATTCCTCAAAGTTGATGTAGTTGCGGAGTTGGATGATAGTGGTGGTTGTGGTGGTGGGGATCAGCCACATTTGTACCAGCAACTATAACTTCCACTGAGAAATTGGAGAAGGTGAGAATGCAAACCTCGCCATCACCAGGGGTTTGCTGTTGTATAGCGGACATTGGGGTTGATTCGGAAGCCACTCATAAGCTGCATTTGCATCTTGACCGCGACAGTTGCATTTTTCAACGGTTGTAGAAGAGCAGACTCTGCCCGTTGTGCCGCTTCTCCATGCCTACCAATTGTAAGTGATGTGATAGATCTAACGCAATGCGATCATGTACCAATTGATCTGATTGATGATCTCACTCTGCTACATATATGATAATAATGCTCAAAAGCGAGATTCATTGATCATATGTAGAAGAAAAAATCGCCAAAAACATAGATTGAACATATGATCAGTTCAAGTTCAACAATGTCTGTATACAAAAACAGGCGCTCAATGCTTATGGTTCTTCCTTAACAAAGAAACTTGGAGGCAAGCAAAAATCTTCCTCGTGATTCAGGATTTCCATCTCGTCATCGTCTGGCTTCTGAAAGACAAGGAGAAAAAACGGAATAAAATGTACACCTCAATAGGCTTGAGGACACATACTTAAAATCCCAAGGGAGCATTTCAATATTTCATACGGCATATTTGAGTAACGTTAAATTCATCAAATAAAAAAAAAAAAAAACAGAGCTTTATACTAATAACCAAGAGTTCTATGTTGTATGCACCGATACTCTGAACTTGCCTTTCTGATTACTCTAAACAAACAAATATTGATCAATATGTAGATTTGAACATTTAAAAAGGGAGAGCAAAGGACAATCCATCACAACAATAACAAAAATTGAAATATGCAAATACGGACAAATTAAATTAAATTAGTTATATACCAGCATTTCCAAGTTGTAGAACCGATCGAGCAATTGCAGAACCTCGTCAGAAGAGAAGTACCGGTCAAACCTGTGAAGATCATACAGAAAAAGAGTGAGGCTATCAATCAGAAAATGGAGGCTCACTGGAATAAGTGTTAGAAAACCTGGGAGCAGTAACGTGAGGTGGAAAGGAACCTTCTCTGCAGAAAATCCATTAAACCATAAAGGACAAAGTGACGATGTATGCCTGCACAAACAATTTACCGATTTCTTATCTATTAATGAACAACACGATATAAGGAAAAAAATTTGAATGCGAGAACCAAAATGGACAATTATCAGTCTAATTATTTACAATTTACTCAATGTGCATGAACTCCTAGACATAGCTTTTCTTCCCATGTGAAGGTTCATTGCAAGACACTGAGTGATAATATTCACTTATATCATCCAGAACATAAATGTACAAAAATTGGCAGGTAAAAATTTCAATCACATATGTATAATTCTCAGTATGAAGATTCAAGCATGTGATTTGACACAGATGCTGCTTGACCGCCTTTTTCAACAACCAAACTGATACATTTTCCATAGAAGTTTCACCCAACTACTCACATAGAGTAATTAAAAACGAAATACAAAGATGTGAAATTAGATTCGTAAAACTTACCTTGTAATTTCGTCAGGGGATAAAATTCAAGAGCTTCTAGCAGTATAAGCTCCAACTCAATCTCTGATTGGTCCTATTAACCAGAAAATTGCGACAAAAAGAGTCAATAAAATTAACATGAAAAACATATATGTATGTACATGTCTATATAAAGATGAAGACCTTGGGGAGAGAAGAAGCAGAGGAAGGGGAAGCGTTGCATGGAGAGCGTACAGACATGCCATCTGGTTCCTCTTCTCTTCCTTTGCCACCACTTTCCATTTGTTTCAACTATAAATACTTTATCTAGAAGAAAATAAAGAAAAGACCTTTCCTTTATTTACAGTAAAATGTTTCAAAACTTTTTCAGGTTAAACTGAAAACTGAAAATGATGGCATTTTTCTCTTTTCATTTTCTTTTCTTCACTAGGGTTTTCAAATTTGATCCAGAGAGATCTCTGGAATGAGTGGCTATGCTGTTAGCTCCTGGAGCAAGCCCAAGTTCGGCCTGGTCTTGGCTGGAACTATGTGTGATGAGTTGAGATGGGACTTTGAGACGACTCGAGCTGAAATGTTATGTCATCATGAGGTCAAACTCGGACCAAAATAAAATAAATATCTTGAGAGGATGAAGGCACACAAACATATCCAACAAACTCACATAAACATTTCTGTATGGAAATGTTTAGCCAAACACTCTGAGGTATCAAGTTTAAGCCTTGTAAGCTTTTAGTATCTTGTGGGGCTAAGATTAGATAGATCGTTGAGTAGGAAATCATGGAGTGCAGTTTAGCTTTTTTGGATAGCTTTTTAGGAGTGGCAATAACAAGAGAGGGTAGATTTCAAAAATTACATTGAAAAAATAAGGAAAAAGTGCATGGTGAAATTTTAGAATGCTGTAAGCAAAATGTACTGTATACAAAACCATACAACCTCACATAGTGGAGCAGTGAATCCTAGAAATGCAGGGTCAGACTCAGATGTGAACCCCTGAGAGGATATTGTAAAATTTACCAATAACTTCCAGTAAATTTCATATTAAAGTTTTCATTTTGGAGAAATGATTTCCGCACACCTTTTTTCACCTCCTGCACACGCTTTTTTTTTCAAGGGAGTTATAATAAAACACTCCCGGTACTGTTCATTTTTAACGAAAAACCACATTTATACCTTTCCCTGGTACTATTCACTATACCTTTAAAAAGGGCTTTTCATTAAAAGAGAGTTTTTTTGGACTTTTCGTTAGTTTTCTTTTTTTTTTCAAGCCATTGGATTGAACAAATCAAAGGAGAATCAATGGCCACAATTAAGAGGGTTGTGCAGAAAGTGAAAATTGATGTGCAGAAATCACTTCCTTCTTTTAGGGCCTGAAGATTATGTGTCCGTTTGGCCGCTTTTTCTTGAAAACGCTTTTGTAAGAAGCACAACCAGATATTCAAGTGTTTTACCAAACACTGTCAGAAATGCTTATTGTTAAGCACTTTTAGTCATTTTAAAAGATTCGAAACAGGCCCTATTATTACTTGAGAATTATCCCATCATTTTTATCCTTCTTGGCTGTGGCACAGCCATCACTTATCATTCAATTTACCAACTGTAAAATGTAAATGATGACCAAATTAAACGCAATGCCAACACATTTAACATAACACTATCATCAGTAAAAGGAAAAACAAAAGAACCTCTAAATCAGAACCCACCAACAATCCAAAACCTCATCAAAATCAATACTACGATTTTAAATTACAGAGAACAAGAAATCAAAAACCCCTAGATTACATATATAGCATAACTTAATGCCATCAAAACAATGGCAGAAAGTGGCAGATGAGGAAGAAAAATGAAACCACTGACCTCCAAGACAGCTTCTTTGTTGCAGACACAAGTAACCCAGCGACGAAATGGAGAGAGAGAGAGAGAGAGAGAGAGAGAGAGAGAGAGGCCTTTTTCTTCTTGCAGGAGAGAGCTTCCTGTTGCTGCGATGTACGTGTCAAAGACTTCAACCGTAACGTGCCATTTTTACAATTGGGTAGGGCCTGTGGGTTCGGGTCTCAACGGTCTACCCGGTCGGGTATGAAGGATAAAAATGGGTATGGTGACAAGTTTGACGAAATTTTCAGCTTTGGTGTTCAGGGCAGGACAAAAATGGTGTTGTAATTCCCGACTAATCTTACAGCGATAGACTACAAACTGTCAATGTAGTTATGTTAACCCTAAAATTACAAGGCCTACGTGGAGTGCAAACCGTATTGACGGAATTTTAATGACTGGAAATTGATATGACATAATTTTATTTTAAATAGAATTTAGGAATTTTCTTGTTTGATTAACCTAAAAGAATAATGAAATTGAATACGAAATTTGTCATTTTTAAAATCTCACCTATAGAAATTTGGAAATGATGCATATTTACACAAAATTTAAACTTGAGATTTGGAGATCCCAAATTTCAAGTTTTTTCCATGCGGAACTTCTAAATTTCTATGTTTATGAATTTAAACAAGAGAATTGGTGCAAATCAATTTATATATTCTGACTTTTGCCAAATTCCAAGTTCATTTCTCTCATCAGAACATAGTGTCTAGGACCTAATCACCTAACTATGTCTTTGGGAAATCTGGTGTGAATGCGAGCGTCCAATACGCGGCCGAACGGCTAAGCATATACTTCGGTCTAGGTGTGAGACCTGAGCTCGATCAAACGATCAAGGTCGATTGGCAGTTTGGATCTTCTGTACCAGGATCGGTCCCGATCACGAACGTGAAGGTTCCGCGACCGAGGATATGACTGAATGTGCAGAGATACTCGACGGTCACGGTGGTAGTGATAACAAACCGGAGTTCGAGCGTGCTCGTGCCGAACTTGTGCTGTTACACGATGCAATCCAGAGAGGAACAAGCTAAGAACACCAACTTGCCTTTGGAAGAAAGCGAGTGACCCTTGTTACGAACCATCCATGGTTGAATGGCTAAAGATTTTTAAGTTTAAGCATTTTCTTCGTATACATCATATAACCCCCCATACAGCTTCCAATTACACCTCCATTTTACCTTATTTCGACTATAATTTTATTTATTACAAGTCTACGGAGAAAGTACCAAAAGTAACCTTCAAACACAGCAGCCTTGAGAGCTTAACTGGAACTTCCGTTCACAAACAAATGGATCCTGATATAGAAAGAAAACATTTACAGCAGTTTCAACTTCGAACCACCCCGAAAACTACTAAAGCAGTAACACAGCATCTCATTCAAGTATACTGACCAGAGGAAGGACTGATGCTTGCAAAAGAATGCTTTCGTAATTTCTTAGCCCCGAAAGACTCTCTTCACAAATCCTTGGAAAGAAGTCCCCATCCCAGCACCGACAGCTTCTGCCAAGTATGTTGCCTCCTGAATGGTTTTCTTCAAGTCAAAAGCATCTTTCACCCGATTATCCAAGAATGCCCATGTATCACGAAAATCTGGGGAATCGTCGGTAAGCATGTAAATCTCAGTTGTGGAGTATATTCCTCCGAGGACAGTCCGCTTCACATACCACTGAAAATCAGCGGTGTCGTCGCCAGCACCATGCCAGATCTCATCCACAAGCATCGCCCTTTGCTTAAAACTTGTGGGAACATTCACTGGTTGTGCCTGGATGCTAAGAGCTTGAGGCCATTTCGATATGTAGGGTGCCTGCATTTCTAAGCGAATACGGATAAGCTTGGTGATACGGTCACTGAGTATCAAACTTTTCAGCTCATCTGTACTGGACTCGATTCTATCAATAAGCCTCTGCAAACAGTCATCCATGAAAAACTCCACCAGGGTGCCCTCTTTCCTTGGAAATGATCCGACAATAGATGGAGACACACCAACATCCCTTGCACCAGCAATCATTGCGGCTTCGCTCCATCCCAACCTTATCACATGGGGAAGTGAGGCCTGGAGCACGCGAGCTTGCTCATCTTGGTATTCTACTCTCGGCTTCCTCGTGTGACTGGCTGTTGATGACGTGGAATTCGAAACATTAGGGAATTCATCGGCCGTTGATGATGTGGAATTTGCAAAACTAGGGGGTTTATCAACAAATGGTTCAGAGTTCACAGTGGTGGAAAAGTGAGTACGACTAACGAGGGATTGAAGGGGACGGAACCGAAGCATATGGATATTGCTATTGCTAACCAAGGGTGCGCCAAAGAGCCGGAGAAGCCGATTCGTTGTGGATCTGTACATTTTGATTTGGTATATTGCCAATATCTTCCTAGAGACAAAAAGACTTTAGTCAGGACATGTTAATATAAGCAGTTAGTTTCACAAGATAATTCCTAACACAGTTCCCAAATTCAAGTTAATTTCTTCAATATTTCATTTTACCATGAATTGTTAATTTCTTCATTATTTCACTTAAAATCAAACAAAAATTGAGATTGCAGACCTTACATTGCATTGTTAACCAAATGAATCTTAACAACAATTTGGATAATTTATATTATTTTTTTCATATCAAAATCTTGATACAGATCATTAAGAGCCCTAAATTAGAAACCCTAGTCATGGTATAATTTGGGAATTCAAAAACCCTAACTAAACCCCTAAATTCCAGACACCAAATTAATCTTAACAAGTAAAAATTACCAGAAAAAATGAGAAAGCTGGATAAAAGCTATTGAGAAAAAAAAAACCTGGATTTGGAAGAGAGAGCTTCGTAGTTGCAGGGGATGTGGAAACCCAACGGCGAAAGGCACAGAGAGAGAGAGAGAGATAGAGTGCGGAGAGGGTTTGCCTCCGTTTTCTTTGGCTGTGGCTCACACAGAAAAGCCTGCCTGTTATTGCGTTCAACGGGTTCGTTTATATATTTTCGTTTTATTTTTATATTAAACACATTTTTTGGATGTTTTTTTAAAATAATTTAAAGAGTTTTTAGAAAAAAATATTTTTGAGTTTCAAAAGCATTTTAAATGCTTTTTCACCAGTTATATCATTTCTATAAGAAATACCAGTTATGTGTTTCTTTCATAAAGCAGTTTAAGTATTTTTTTAGAATTTATTAACATCTTTACTAAAAATTATTTCTAAAATATGCTCATAAAAAACACTTTCAATTATTTTAAAAGAACATCTAAACGGATATCGTTTTAAAATTCATCAAATCACCTTGAGAAAATTTGTGAACAAAAAAGCTCAATAATTTAATAGACTACTAAAGAGATTAGCCTTTATGGCACAAGCCTACGTGTATGAAAATGAACCTTTAATTTTATTGTTGGATCTATTTTTTAATTAAAAATTAGAAATGAAAGTGCTACCTACTAAAAATAAGAAATGAAGTAATTACTCGCTGGGTTTGTGTTAAAATTACTATTTTGCTCTCTTCCTTTTATAGGAAGCCTTTGAGTGAATGAATCTATTTTATTATAAAAACGGAAATTAGTTGTCAGATCTAGATCATATCGAATTTTAACGATCAAAACCGTTTATTTTTCAAGTTACACCTCATAGATCATCCTTAAGAAATATTAGTTAAATCGAAAATATTTAAGACATCTAATTGAGTTAAAAAAATTAACAAATACTTTGTTATATAAAAAATAATGAAATTTTGTCTTGATAATTAAAAAGGCAAATGGTTTAAGATCGAATTGAATTTTTATAAGAATGATCTATGAATCGAGACTTATAAAATAAACGGTTCGGATCGTTGAAATTCAACGTGAAGTAGACCCTACACCTAATCCTCATTTTAAAAAAAAAAAATGGGGATCCATTTGCATAAAGAGCTTTTCCCTTTATATATATATATATATATATATATCATTATACAAGCCCTTTATGCAAAGGGATTCCCATTTTTTTTCAAAAAATAGGGATTATGTATGGGGCCTACTTTACGTCGAAATTCAACCATCCGAACCATTTATTTTGTAAGTCTCGATTCATAGATCATCCTTGCAAAAAATTTAATTCAATCCGAAACCATTTGTCTATTTAATTATCAAGATAAAATTTTATTATTTCTTATATAACAAAGTATTCGTTAATATTTTTGAACTCAATTAAATGTCTTAAATATTTTTGATTTGGCTAATATTCTGTAAGGATGATCTATGAGGTGTAACTTAAAAAATAAACGATTCATATCGTTAAAATTCGATGTGGTGTGAACCCCATAATTAATCCTCATTTTTATAAAAAAATGGAAATCTTTTCTCTTGAATGCTTCCTACCTTAATATATAGAGGGGATAAAAAGTGTAAATTTGGGTTTGTCTTTCATAGTCCGTAGTCCGACTTTTTACCAATTAACAGCTGAGTATAACTAGTATTTTCTCAATACAATATTGAACAAACATTTTTTATATTACTAAGTAGTTCGAATTTTTGAAATATTTTACTTTTGGTGTAAATTGACACAATTTAAAAACTTTAGGTAAAAAAGTAACTCTCGTAGGCCATTTTTAACGCCTCAAATGAGGAGGAGGTAAAACGTAGTTGACTCAAAAAAATTTGTGCGCTACCGTCCACGGGAGACGAAAGAAAGAAACCGAAACAGGGAAACAAAGCATCTTCTTCTTCTTCTCTTTGGAGCAGCGGCTACAACTGTGCGTGCGAGTGATCTGTGTGTGCTTGTTTGGTGAGAATGGAAAGAGGGGTGCAGAGATGGGTTGTGGACATATCAGAATGGGACCCTTCTCCCCATGATTTCTCCTCTGCTCTCTCTCTCCTCCCTCCACTTGAGCAATCATCTGTCACCAGGTTTTCCCTCTCTCTCCTATGCTTTCTTTTTGGTCTCGTGTTGTATTGTGTTCTGATATTCACTTTCCATAAGGAACATAGAATGGATGAACAGAGGAGGTTTGATCTGTTGTTTTTGAAAACAAGCATTGAAGCTCTTTGTTATGGCTTGAACTTATGAATAATCGTTTGAGAACGTTAACGAAGGTACATTATATTTTGACATTGGTAGATTTGTACAGATGGAAGACCGGAAGCGGGCGCTTGTGAGCCGCTTGCTTCAGTATGCTCTTGCACATCAAGTGTTGGCAATTCCGTTTCATGAAATTATCATCAACCGCACCTTGGAAGGCAAACCGTATCTGGTATGACTACACTCATCAGTTCTTGTTTTGTCTGACTGAAATTGGTTTTGATGAAGATCCGAATATGTATTACCATCACGGATTAGCATTAGTATCTTGTTCATTGTGCTATGAATATGCATATTGTCCTTTTGTTTTCAGGAATGTGGCCACGCTTGCGTGGATTTTCCCAATTTTAACTTCAATGCATCGCATCATGGCGACTATGTTGCTATAGCATCGGAACCTCTGTGCCTGGTGGGGGTGGACATTGTTTCGGTAGTCATTCCGCAGAAAGAGACGCCTATTGAGTTTGTTAAAAACTTCTCCTCATGCTTTTCAAGTTTTGAATGGGATAATATACTCAACGCTGGAACCTCGGATGATATTCTGACTGAGTTTTACAGGTACCCTAATCTTCATCTGTTCGTTGAGCCATTTAGATCTGTTACAGTTTGTTATTTCTTCATTTGTAATCAAATGCCTACTTTATCCGTTGAAAAATTGATCATATCTCGGTATGCTTATAAGTTATACACTTGTATTCTTACTGCAAAGCTGTGTTATCCGCTAGAGAATTACTGGAACACTCTATTTCTTATCTTATTTCAACATCGTACCCAGTGCACAAGGCTCCTGCTTTACGCAGGGTCTGGGAGAGGTGAATGTCGGCTAGCCTTACCCCCATTTATGGAGAGGCTGCTCCCAAGTCTCGAACCCGAGACCTACCGCTCATGGGCGAAGGCACTTGCCATCGCACCAAGTGCGACCTCTTTCTTATCTTATTTCAACATCAATTACGATTAATACTATATATCTCCCCTGAATGCGAAATTATGGATTTAACTTGAGCATCTTGCTCAGCACATTTTACCGCTCTTTCCTTCAGTCACATTTTACCGCTAATTTTGATATCGCTAGCAGACCTTGCCTGAAAACTTTACTTTTATTTTCACTATGTTTTCTGCCGGGATAAGCTCATGCGTCAATTTGAGTAGAAACCTTTCAATACAGGTTTTTAATTCTAGTTGAATGTTTAGGTGAGTCATTCGGGTTTGGAATGCAAGTTTTTATATATCGGAGCATAAATGGAAAACTTTTCTGTCTTATAAGAATTTAGTTCTTAAACAAACAGCATCCCGGAGAGGTTAAAAAATTTGAGCTGCTGATGATTTGCAAGTTCCTTTTTCTTGTGCGTAGATATTGGTGTTTGAAAGAAGCTTACGTCAAAGCAATTGGGAGCAGTATAGCATATGGTTTGGACAAAGTGGAATTTCATCACAGTTGCTGGACAAATATTTCTGTAAACATTGAGGGGAAGCTTATGAGAGAATGGCGATTTTGGCTTCGCGAGCTAGGGAACGGACATTTGGTATTTCTCTAGTCTTTCTTTTCAGCAAGCTCTGGCTTTTTGGTACATATCGCTGCGTTATTTTGATTGTCATGGTTACATAGTTATTTTGTTGGTTTTCTATGACTAACATCCATATCGATTGCCATATTTCATGACGTTATGTGTTGAATGATAACGTTCATATGGAGGGACATGTGTGGTAACAAAAGTATCAAGAAAATGAGGGAACTTAAGAGACTCGAAACATTAAGATTAAAGGTAGATCTGCTTGAAAGTACTTAAGGACTTAAGGTAGTTTCATTCAGCCTATGTTAAGAGAAAGACTAACCTAGGATTAGTCGCTCTTTCATGTCTTTCGTGTTTCTAAAGAGCTGATATAAGATCTGGTTGTCCTGCAGATTATTTTTCTCCCTAGCCCTAAACTAGTCTAACATCTTTGATGCATTAAGGCTGCATATTGCATTTATACGCACGAGGCAATTAATCGTGTTTTCACCTTATGTAACAGTTTTCGGTAAAACCGCAGGTCTCCATTGCTAGGGGTCATCCAAGATCAGCTACTGAGAGTTACATGAGAACATTAAAACAGGCGGAGTTCGGCGAGGAGGAATATCAAACAGCTCTTCATCTTCCAAATGCCGGATTTGTCTCGAGAACGGTAGAGCAACTCGTTACAGTTTTACAGAAAGCTAGGGACCCATTGAACCACCTATGAAGAGGAGGATAAAGCATTCTCCTCACTATTTGCAGAAGAGATCAAAATCACTGCATTATCTGTACTTCTGTTCCTTGAGTCGCAAGGCTTCTGTTGGAAGTAAATATGTAGGAGTCGGTATTACAACGAGAGAACACTTAAATCTCTAAGTCTACTACGTCTCACCGGGAAATTAATATTACAAGATCTTTCTATCGATCGCTATGTATTGGATTTTGAATTTCATTGCTTGGAAAGTGGGAAAGTAGTTACTAGATAATTGCTGAAGTCTCACATCAAACGAAGATGAGATATTAAATATGTTTAAAAGGATTTACACAATGCTATGATATTCCTGAGCCTAATAGCGTGGGCTTGTAACTAAGCAGGGCATTAAAGTGATTGGTTGCCTGCACAAAGCCTAACCACGTGAGGTGGTTATGGCAGCCTTGGTCTATTCACCTTGGGTGAAATTACACAAAGTGCGCCCTTAAGCTCTTGGGTTACCAATTACCATGGTTGGAAGTTGCTAATAAAAAGTTGATTTTCATATTGGGGTTGGGTTCTAAACCAAGCCCCGCAGACCAAGATATGCGTGCCCTTGGTGTGCTGCCTGGTGTGGCATCTCACTACACATTCACTTTTTGCAATCCACATCAACACAAAATAGCAAATTGGCCAAGCAGCAATGTATGCCTGCTGCCATTTTTCTTCCAAATACTTAGAAATTGGGGAAAGCGAAAAGCTTTTTGCTCAAACTATTTCCCTACAGAAAAATATTCACCTGGAAAATATTAAGTATACAAACGAAAGCCTAATATTATGCTCTTTGGCTTAACTCCCCAAACATGGAAGCACTTGTGCTGGAGGCTCCAAACTTTACAACAGGAAAAACAAAATTAAATGGATAGTATACTGATTTTATAGGTGACTACTAAAAGCAGCGTCTTTGAATGCAACGTGAAACAATCTTGGCGTCACAGAGCTACCGAAAACACCACTGCAACATGACCATTCTCCTAGACAACGATCTGAGATACGGGCTACCCAATCTTGTTTTCAAGCAAATCGCCAAAAGCTTCAATCCAAAATTCTGCCGCGCATAATACCATTGAAGCAAGGTTCAGGCACGAGGACAATTGCGGTCACAAAATTACACTGCAGGCTCTATTCATCATTATTTTCTGTTGTCATTCAGCAGCTGGACATTCCTACAGATTCAATTAGAGAACTCAAAATGATAATTAAACAGATGATAAATATTGAAGAGCATAGCAATGAAACGAAACTGCTCCTACGTGCCGTTCCATTCAATATGCAGCTCTTTTGTTTCTTATTCGTTCATTGCTGGTTTTGCAAACTTCACACCAAAATTGAGATTCAGCAAGAAATCTAAAAAGCATGGACTTCCTGAAGTCCAAAATTGAGATTCAGCAAGGTAATACTTTGACGTGCATTCTTGGAACTTTGTCAGCAAAAGATCAAAAGGCAGATCACACCTTTGTTGATGTACTACCGAGATTGAACACACGCCACCACAAACTTCAGTTGCGAGCAACTGCATACATAAAAATACACACACAACATTTACAAGAGATCTTCGTGACAAATACAAGTTTAACCTTCCAACTGGATATTTTTCTGCCTTGTTTAAATATTAACTGGTCAGTGTCTTAACATTCTGGAGTGTGTTACGCATAATCCTTAAAACTACTTAAAACGTAAATCCTTCATTGTTACACCCTAAACTCTGTCTGAATATCAGAGCTCTCGTACATCAATCATGACACTGTTCACCTTTAGCCACATAACACAAAGCAACTGGGGTTGGAAACTAGAGTGTGTTACACCTGTTATTAAGTTTTTGTGGGATTTGTTCTATGCTCAAACAATATTGAATTTACTGCTCAACCCATTCACATAATTTTTTAACACCCACACAACCATATGATGAGGGTTACGTTTCTAGTTTAAGGATACTAATTCTAGTACCGTGTATATGAAGTAAACATTGGGTATGATTAGAGAATTAAATTCAACGGTTGAATCAGCAGAACACCACTCATATACAAGGTACACTATCAATTGATCTGGTAAAATTATATACAGTAACCTACTGATTCCTCAGCAAAAGAGTCCTGTGTACTGCTCAATCATATACAAACTGTTCTTTTTCCTTTCTAAACCTTGTTAATAATATCCTAATCGTTCTTAATATCTTTACCCATTCCATCTATACTTTATTAGATTTAGAATTTATTCATGGAATGACAACCAAAAGTTACACAGTATCAAAATTGGATGATCATTATAACATTAGGATTTAAGAGAAGAAATCTTACCAAAAGTTACACAGTATCAAAACACTATTTTTAAGTGTCAACTGATAACGAACTTATATAACATCCGTAACATACTAATATGGCCCAACAATCCAGCCTGTCCATTTCAGGATCCCGTCTATGATCACCTTTGCCAAAAAACAGCAATATTTAAACCATTCTTTTTTTTTTTCAACAATATTCAAACCAGTTAGTCATCTACCTACTGTTCAACCTACGTACAATTACAAACACAGTTTATCTAATGATAATTGAAATGGCTAATACTCTTTCATCATTGTTGTAAATCCAACAGATCCACATTTATAATTTCCTGATTGTATCACATTCATCCAAATTAGTAATTAATACATCGACAAGAAAACATACCTTAGATATGTGACCCCCATTCCTTTCCTCATTCCACCAAAGAAAAGAGAAGGGCAACAGGGAAGGATAGGGAGACGCTACATTGGCCTCCATTTTTTGTACACCACTCTGGCGGAAATGTCAAACTGAATCAGCTCAAAATTGTAACATACTAGTGTAAATGTGTTGAAATTGGATTCACAGGGATGAAAAAGAATCTGAAGGGGAAGTGTACCAGCCTCTGTAAACATGCATAAGTAAATACTGGTTCAAATTACGAGGAGGAATGACAAAAATATTTGAGAAAGGAAAGAAAGATCATAGAAACCATGAAAACAAAAAGCCACAATGTTTCGTGAGAATGTAATACACGCAAGAACAGTGGTTTCTCGCTGCTTCTGGATTTCAAACGGATTTAAACCTATTAGTATTTGAAATAAATTAACAATCCATTAGGGAGGTAAAGAGAAACATTCCTCAAGAAATGACTACTAATTAACAGAGCCAGAGGCTCCATCCCCTAAAAATATATGCAAAATAGGACAAGATTTACGGCAAGGATAACTAATGATAAAATAACAGAGCCAGATGCTAGGGCAATGACAATCATCTTACAGTAAAAAAGAACAAGCTGGGACAGTGGACAAGCTATATTCAGGACATGCATCTATCAGAATCCAACCTGCAACAACGTACAAGAAGAGAAATTCAAGTAAAGCAACCACCACAATCCAATGAAATACATGAAAAGATACGACCAACTTGAAGCAGATGTTTGCAGATCCATCAAGTTTCTAAACAGAAAGAAATAGTCACGAAATTATATCATTGGGACCACATTACCTACAAATGAACAGGTCCCGAGACTATAATAGCTCCTGAAACAGAAACATACCTGCATATGCAGAGGTCGGGCTGTAAAAGCTCCTGAAACAGAAAACAAACCAGAAAACCTCTCCGTTTTCTAGTAGCAAAACAAATCCAAGCAACTGTAAATCCCAAAAGCCTAAGCTGTTAGGAGATCAGCCCCTCAACAACTTGACAACAGAACTCAATACTCCCTATCATGTGTAGGCCCAGTCCCACTCTAGTTAACAAAATAGGGCTTATCCAAGAACAAGGTTACAAGGGTCACCAGAGTACAAACACCAACCAGATAATAAATAGGGGGTTACCTACGATTGGTAATGGCATAACCAGAAAAGGGTACGGGGGGCAAGGTTATGAGTTGGGTGGTACAGCACACTACATTATCATGCCAAATAACGGTTGATTACAAAATCCAAATTATGTTAAAACTCAGGATATCACGTTAAGTCATAGTTGATCCCAAAAGCTGATTTTGGTAGAACTCAAGTAATTGTCGCTGTCATAGGATATGAAAGAAAATAGCCTACCTTAATAAATCCTGTTTCCTTGCCTCAAACTTCAATGATAAAGGGACATAAAAAAGTATTAAAAAAAGAGAATGAACACAAAGCATCAAAATAATCCAGAAAGATTTATTTGGTCAAGAGTGAATTAAATTTTTTAATGAGCCTATCTCTTTGTTGGGTCAAAACAGGTCGTCTTAGGAAAGAGTAAAAAATTTACCTACTATAACAAATACTACTAAGATCTTCCAGGCATTCACTTCATTTATGGGGAGACCTGTATTGACCAAAAAAATAATCAGGAGTCCATAGTAAATTTTAAGGCATACCCTGGTGCCTGAACTGAGCAACGAGGCAAATAACCACTTTAGTCAGATAAGTCCTTAATGCCCGAAATAAGAATGTACCTGTTAACAAGATTCCACTTGATTTCCCAAGAAAAGCAATAATAGTGATGAATCCACTAACAATTCTGAGTGTAATCAAATGCAATTTAACTTTAAAAGAACAGTAAATGAATAATCCACCATCACTGTCAAATATAGCATACTCATTAGTGCACATATGCAGAATAACGGCCACAAATAGTATATCAAAATTATATAAATATTGGAAGGAAAGTAATTATCAGTTAGCACTGGCACCCAGATTCGAGTTAGCACTTAAATTTATTTTCCATGGAAATGAAGTCAGCAATGCTAGATTAAAGAAAAATAACAGACGCAAATTATGCTCAAAAGAAAACTGTTATTTGTTATGACAAGAGAATTTATCTGCATTACATAAACAGTTGAGATTTGTTTTTGTTTTCCTATTTTAAACTTCTTCAGACGAGTATACAAAAAGAATGGCCATAATTACATGTGCCTGTTTGCCAGAGCCATAACTTATATTGGCAGGTTTCCCTCTGACAATAGCACCATCAATCTTGTCTAAAAGGTCAAGTAATCCAAGGAAATATACAGTATACTGTCGTCCTCACAGAAGCATATTCAAATCTGAGAGGTCGTCCATAGGAATGTCAAGCCCTTCCGCATCATGGTCTTGCAAACCGTCCTCATCAAAGTTAAACCAAGTACTCAGATCTTGGTTGCCACCAAGTTCATTGGCTACTCCTAGTTCTATTGAGTCTAATTCATTCAGATGCAAGTTTGCAAAATCCATTTGTTTCTTGGTCTCTGTAGGACCCTGAGGAATGTCATTATAACGTGCAGGCTCAACCTCTCGTTTACCGTTATTATTGTTGCCAACAAGTTCAACAAATCCAGCTGAAGGGGTATTATTAATCAGCCCATTTCCTGAAGTTGATAGCTGAGCGGTCTTCTGTTTGGGCTTTGTTTTGGTTTTACGGTCACCCTTATTGTTACCCAATGATTGACAGCCAGCTTTGGTAACAGAATTCCTGGCTGATGTATCTTTGTCCCTTTCTCTCTCACTTCTTTTTCCCCTTGCTTGGCCCAACACAGTACCAAGATTTGATGCAGCTTTCAAGGAGGGGCTGCCAACATCATCAAGCAGAACTTCCTTCTTTTTTCCCTTGTACAATATTGGTCCAGTTTTAGTAACCTGCTCAGAGGGATGGGTAAGACTTCCAGAAATACCATAACCCCTGCCATACTTATTATGATGATCATCCGCCCAATTGGAAGAACCTGTGAAAAGAAAAGAGAGAAGGCATTTACAAAAACCAGTTCACCTGAGATTACGTTTCTGCAAGAAAGATATTTATAAATAAAGGGTGCTGTTATTGGCACTCCTCCCCATACAGATTTCCTTTGTACATTTATAAATTTGGAGGGCCTTTTTGGAGTGCCGACAACAGCTCCCATAAGTAAATAAGAGTTGTTTGGACAAAAGTCCAAATCATGGGAGAGCAATAAAACTGTGTATTGGTTTTGTCTGATATATATGGCCTCTAACTATACAACTTCTTTCAATATCTTGCAAAACATGCATACTGTGGCACATAAATTTCTAAACATATACAAACACAAACACAAACACACAAAAAAAAAAAAAAAAAAAAAAAAGTTATGCTAAACCAACAAATACTCCTCAAAAGCAAAGCGCGTTTAAATACTAAAAAGTACTAACCGGAAACCCCAGTTTCTTGTTGAGAGTTTTGATTTTCAAGTGGTGAACTTAAGCCGTTGCATTTCATGGTTTCTTCGTTGCTACTGGGAAGCGATGCAGCGAAAATGACATCTCGAAGTACAGGCTCATTAAAACAACTTTTTCCGGTCTCTTTATATTTTTGACATCTAGCAAGAGTCCTCTTCATAAAAGCAATGGCAACTTGCTTTGAAACCTTAGCAATCCGATATTTTGAAGCAATACTTCCTCGAGTGGCCTAAGAAACAAGAAATGAGACCTTTTTATGGTCTAAAGTAATACTTCATACTTAACATGCTACAGCTATAATTCAGCAGAATGTGGGTACATGCTACAGTTAAAGGACATCATTATTTTTGCACTTCAATCAAGATGTAAGTAATTGATGCTTGGTACATGCAAGTTTGAATCCCATCCCAATAAGCAAATTGAAAAAAAAGTACCAGAAGCTTTCTGTAAGCCAACTCAACAAGCTTGTCCATAGCAACCTGCTCCCGGCGCCTGCAATTTAGCCACATGATTAAAACTTCTACAGAATCAATGAATCAGTTCTTGTGTTGATTTTTGTACAATAAAATATATTATACTACAAATTTCTAGAAAACATCTAAAGTATTAAATATCACACCGTCTTTCGATGTCCATGCCTTCTTCAATTGCTGCAACAAATTTGTTTAACTGTATCTTCTTCCCATCAACCTACAAAGTCAGAAGAATCAGAATAAAATTTATGTTAGTAAACTATGAGATAACATAGGAAAAATGAAGACATAACTCGGAATGGACCAATTGCAAGACAAAAATGGGCAATCATATGAATGAGGAGAAAGTTCAGTTCAAAAATGTGAAAACGCGGTTGTGTTCATAAGAGGTGATATCTAAGAGCCATAACCTGTTGGTGAAGTAGCTTCTGTAGTCCAAGAATATCTGTATCAATTGCTTCATCCTCTCCATCTGCTAGATCAGGCTGAGACAACGCAAACAGTAAGTAGCTAAATTATTGTAGGAAAGGGATTGAAAAAGGCAACAGAATTCAAAGTATTTCCCCAATCCTAATTCAGCACTGGATGACATGCAAATTTCCAGCAGAAAAAGGACTGACCCTGATACACCCAGTAATGTGAAAATACACTTTATGGTCATGGAGCTGAAAATGTATACATCATCACTTGCATAGGGTAAGCCCTTACCACTGTTTCTTGATACAGGCCAACACTTTGTAGCTCCAACAAGAGTCTGTCCTCCAGAGGCATCTGCTCATACGGGCAATCAGAGGAAGAAATTCTTGGAGAGTTTGTACCCACATGTAGTAACCCATCGGCACCATTTTCGGAAAACACAGGGAACATCCCACTCTCTGAACGCAATACTCCAAAATCTACTTTTGAATAATCATTACTGTATAATTGATTACAGATTCCTGTGGCATTCATGAAGCCACTATCCCCATTGTAAGGGTAACTGTCAATGGAACATTGCTTGAGAGTCTGCAAACCCAAATCTGTATTATTTGCAAACTGGATCCCGATCCTGTTCCTTGGCTCAACAGTAATAGAGGCACATGTAACACCAGGAGAATTGTCCCCATTATATTGTAAAGACATAGTTCTCCAGTGAATGTCTTTTTCAAATTCTTCTATGTCATCTTCCATGATTAGAGCCGATAATACTCTCTGGTAAAGTGGAGGCACTTTCTTCATTCCTTCTGAGTCTAATTGTCCACAAGATACACCTCCTTTTTGAATTTGGTCTTGCACGTTGCACTTGTAAGGTCCAGAAATAAGAGTCTTGGACAAAAAGTTCTCTTCATGCACAATATCACCCTGGGAAACAACATAACTTCATAATTAACATCACAGTTGGTATCCTGCTCGGCAGGATATTTGTCTTCCTCAGAAACAAGTAATAGTAAAGTAGAAACTAAGCAAAGCTGGTTAGAATAATTTAACATCATACACAGAATAACCCCGTTCATAATGTCTTCTTTTTCATTCTTGCCCTTTATTGGTATATGTCCTTTGCAAGAAACTCATCAATTTCAAAAACTAAACCACTTGCACAACCACCCTTTTTGTAACATTAACTTAAAAGAAGGATAGTGTTTGCAGAGTTTGCACAAGCATAGAAGGAAAATGCGTTGCTGAACATTTGAAAATCCTAATGAATGCCTAAAAACTGAAGCTTAAATAGATGTTTGAGGTGGCACACTTTAGGATGAGATACAAAATACAAGTCTTAATCACATAACATATGACACTGGATGGAAAATAACCAAGATTCAGTGTAAAGAAAGTTGGCAGAGATAGAAATCAGATATCAAAAGCCTCTGTCAATGAAAGTACATGCTAGACATTACCGAAACATTATTGGCATTGCCTAACATCAGAGACAGGCATTCATCATTCTCCTCCACAGATATGAGCTGAATTGAGTAAACATAAAAATAGGGAAAGCATTAGTCAGGGACCAAAGCAACCTAATAAAAGAAATTTTCTTGAGTGAGATGTAGTGATAAATTCTAGCTTCTACCTGCTCCTTGAAGTAGGATACCACCTCTAAACTGACAGGACCAAAAATTGGTTCCATTTTCGTCCAAAATGAACTAGAACAGGCCAAATCTGCAAAAACAACTAAGCAATACCATTATGAAAATGTATAGGAAAAAAACATATTTACTGTATAGGAAATAAACATAGTTATAATGCACATTTAAACGTATAATAAATGTACACACATAATTATAGATTAGTCTCAGAAACATACTGTTGGCATTACAGGCAAAATTTGCAGCTTCCAGAAGTTCTTCATGGTCATCATCTGGCTCACCTGAAACATCATAAGCAACCGCATATCATTGCAGCCTTTAAGTTTCAAAGAGCCAAAGCAGTACATATATTGTAATTTATTTGTGTTGGAAAAAAATCTAAAGAAATTAGTATAGCTCTCTAAAGAAGTTTGAAATCATATAATGATAGTGTTTTAAAAGCATGAGGCGTGGGCGAGGCGCCCGAGGGATAGCCCGGCCTAGGCGTGAGTTGAAACCTCACGGGACCTAAATTTTTTAATATATACACTAAGCGTACTCATATATTGTATTAAAAAAAAAGATTATTAATCAATAATCACCATGAGCACACACATACATATACATATATTATATATACACACACATATATATATAATAGAGGATGAAAAGCACAATGAGCACACATATAACAATGCACGCAGAGAGCACACACATCCATTATATAAAAAAATAAAAATCAGAAACAAAACGCAGAGAGACGATAGTGCAAGGAAGAGGTATGAGGTAGTTCAAACCTACCCAAAATTTGGGTTTGGGAGTTAAAAAAAAAAAAGAATCCCCTGAGGCGCGCCTAGGTGGCTCCGACGACGCCTTCCGCCCACTCCCTCAAAACAGAGGCGTTAGCCTTGGCGCCCAGCCTCAAAGGGGCCCTAGGTGCGCCCCAAGGCTAGTTTTTTAAAACATTGATGATTCTTATCATTCATGGAGTGTACGGACATGCATATCCAAATGAAAGGTAAAACTTCGACAGATGGCACAATATACAGAAGGAAGCTGCTATTGGCACTAAAAAAAGATCATCCTGCACTCCTCCCTGGTGATGTAAATAAGGGATGGAGGAGTGCAGAATGACTTTTTAGTGCTACTAAAAATTCCCTATACAGAAATGTAATTAGCCAAGTATCCAAACCCTAATACTGTTTGATCCCTGAGAAAATTAAAAGAATCATTTCTCTATTAATAACCTTTTGGTACTGGTACAACAAGAAATAGTAAAGAGGCCTAATCAAAATATACCAATAAATAAAATGCTGGTACTCTACCTGCACAATCAGGGGAACCGTTGGTAGATATATGGCCCGGAAAAGCAAACGCCTTCCTATCTGACAATTTCTTCAGAGGAGGACGCCCTGCCTTACTGAAATAAGAAAAAATACAAAGCTTAAACATAATACTGTCGAGGTTTGCTTTAACAGGAAAATGCTAAAGTGATAAAATATAGATCATATGATTCTGAAAGAAAATATTAATGAATAAATAAATTAGTTATCACCTTCCATTTTTATCGGAACCAGGCCTCATACTTTTGAATGGCTTTGCCGAGGCTGGATTCTCCAATTTTTCCCTTGTAGTTACAGTTGTAGCCCTACAAACTGATGATCCCCTTCCACTCCTTCCCTGTCTCCGAACACCAACTCCAGTTTCCTCTTTATTGAGCAATTTATTCTTCTTTGTAGGCATTATTGAAGAACCAGTATTCTGAACATCATTCACAGCCTTCTCATCTACTTCACTGCAACCTGGTCCTTTCTCTTTCAATCTACTTTCACGATTTTCACCAGCACCAGATTCTTCACTTTCAGATAATCTGGCAGGAGATGAAACTATTTCCTGTTTAATTTTAATCTGCTTGGCACCAATCGCAACACTCTTCTGAAGCAGCCCATTGGTCCCAAAAGAATTTAATCTACCACCCACATCAGAAGGGGAACAGCTTTCTGAGGGCATCTGCACTTCATGGTTTGACACAGGCGACACTAGATTTGATCTTCTGGTTCGAGACATTTTCTGTGGTCTTTGACCAACCCATTGAGCCATGGGGGAAGAGGTTGATCCTGTAGGCATAGGACGTTTGCGATTGGTAGCCCCACTCACCGAATGATTTTTTGTTATACTTGGAGGTTGTTCCCATCCCTCAGGTGTTCCAGATGTGCGAGGACGACCAGGAGATGAGGTGCATGCAGTTACAGGGCCATTTCTTGGCGCCCTTGAAGCCTTTCCTTTTGTCACTGGATCAGGATTGAGTGTTTGACTATCATCGCGAACGTTTAATCTGAACAGAGTGGTCACCAGATCAGACATAAAAATATTTAGTAATAGCCAGTTAAAGAAACCTTCAATGCAGCTACAAGAAACTCTTTCAAAAGCATAGTATGAGCACATACTTATTGTTTCCCTTTGGTACAAGTCGCTCCTTAGTCAACCCAGACGTTAAATCCCTTGTAAGAGAGACCTTGTCCAACTCATTCTTGAGCATAATACGACCATTTGCATTGGAAGGCAAGGAATTAGAATCTAACTTATTAATGCCATTACCACCAGTAAATGACCCTGATCTGCAAGCGTGGAGAAATTTCTCGTTTTATTTAATAGCTAATAGCAAACCAGCCTAATAAGGAGGCAAAACCAGTAAAAAGATTACTGCATGAAACAAGACAATTTCAAAAGGAAACCACAACTATACAACCCTGAATACTGAATGATCAAACCTCTACTTCACTAAGAAGAGAATAAAATGTTTCAAAAACAATTCATACACCATAGGCTTGTTAGAATAACAAACACAAAACATTATTTCACTCAACCCTTGGGTCTTTACACATTGAAGGGAAATGTCCAGAATATGACAAAATAAAGAAAATGGCAATTCAAGTGGTGGCTACTTTTTTCCTATTCGATTTTACACTTTACAGGTAAAAAAAGGGATTTTAAAGAACAACAAGAACATCTAATAAGTTTTAACTACAGCATGTCATCACAACACCCAACTATGCTGCCAGTAGATATGATAAATATACCTCTAATACAAACATAGTGACTATATAATTTCTTGGTTCTATAAAGTGGTGATGGATGTTTGTTAACATATAAAGTCACCTGAAACTTTGGGCATCACAGGCTTGGGGGCAAGGCTCCTCATTAGGTTTATGATGCAAGGTTCGCTTTAGCTCTGCATCACCATCCATGGACCTGCTAAATACTGTGCCTACAGAACGCTTCTTTTTCATTTTCTTATCCCATACTTCCCCTCCAGCAGGTAGTCTGCGAATCTTTTCCTCAATGAGATCAGAGCCTCCACCTCTAAGCATATCCCTATCTTTTCCCATGACCACAGGCTGCCTTGTCAGCACATTATTTTTGCTTTCAGCCTAAAAAAATAAAGTTATCCCAAATGTACATGTTATGGAAACAAGATTCAAAATTAAGTAACAAATGTAACTAGCCATGAAACCCTAAGAATCTCAAACAAGTTAGAGATTTGCAAGGATAAAGACTTTCAAGCTGAAACCTAAAAAATTTATAGTCAATGTATTCAGACTTCCAGCTCAGGATAATGTTAAACCTGAAAGGGTGGTACTACTTTCTATCAGAAACATTTAGTGCTATTTCAACACCAGTTAAATTTTTTACATTCTTCATTTCTAGTGACCTTTTGTTGTTTCAAATTCCCATGCCTATGTTATGGGTTCAAGCCTTTTCTTTAATTTGATTTTCTTTTCCCAGGCTGTATCTTCCTTTATTTTCTGTAAAACTTACATTTCTTAAGAATTTAAGAAAGTGAAAACTGGAAGACTAATTCCACTAATGTATGTTTGCCACTGTTTATAGCATTAGATGTTAATATATAGCAATTAACTTCAAACCACAAGGTTAACTCTCTGAATACATACCCTTATTTCTGTGACCGATGAGCGAACTCGCCTATTCATCACAACAGACTTATTCCTGACCTCCAGCCTTTGATTCATAGGATCTGAAGAGTTTCTCGAAGCTCCCACCTTCAGCAAGTTTGACCCACCTGATCTTTCATTTGTTATAAACTCACTCCTTTGCTGCTTCTTTAAGTTTAAAGCTTCACAATACCTGTTCAATTTGTCTATGGATTCATCCAACCTTTTCGCTCTAACCCTGACCAAAAATTGTCGTAACATCAGCAGAGAGAATACTTCTTGAGACATCCCAAGGCTTACCCACTTTCGACAAGGTCGATACTACATAACCTTGAATTACAGGTACAATGTTCAACTATATTTATTAGAGAGATAAAGATTAACTTTTTAACTTCATAAAAAAGGACATCAACACTAGAGAGGATCTCGAGCCACAAATAAACAGATTCAAGGATAAATGGAAACTTCAAAGTTATTTAAATTACCTGGCCTTGTTTGAGGCCACTAGCACCCCGTCTTTGAACCATTTTAGGTCCTCTGTAGCCACTGGAGTGTGGGGCTTCAAATTAGCTGCTTCACATGGATTGTCTTCTACACTGCCCCCAAAAGGCATTCCCAGAACCCTCCTTAGCTCACCTAAGGGAGTAAACTTCTGATCTCCCATTGTAATAGGATCTAACAGTAAACACTGAGGTAGTGGAGGCAAATTTCCTGCCGAAGTACCATTGCCCCTTGGAGTACTAGCACCAGAACTAAGCATCTGACTCTCACCACCCTCACGGAAGCTTCCAGACCTATCGAAACTGGAACCAGGGTAATTTCCCCTCAGCCGATTTGGATGGCCCCCAGCGAAGGCCAAGTCCTCTGGACTGGCTGAACTCATCTCAAATCTTGCACCTCCCGCCATTACTCAGGCCCAAGGGAACAGGCTCATATCAACAAATACTTTCTTCCTATAAAACTAGTTCAGCTCACTCAAGAAACAATTTCAAATGCAGTGATCTACAAGTACTGGACAAATCATATCCATAAATAAATGCCCATTCTGAATTTATCTGACCACATCTACAATACCCATTCAGCTTAAATTAGTACAAAACCAAATACAAACTCTGTTCTTTACATATACACAGAAAAAAATCTACACATTAAAGTCAAAGATAACAAGAATCATTGTCAGAAATAATACAGTGCCGTGTACATGTCAGCAATTGGTAAAACATTCTTCCACCCCACAATGTCACACCACCCGGTTTCGATGTTAAACTTAGGGTAAGTTCACTTTCCAAGAACAGAATTGATTTCTTCAAAACAGAGTTGACCAAAAAGCTACCTTTACCAAGTGTCCCATACAACTGGAAAAGATACTCAAGATTCCAAATTATAAATCCACCAATTTCCCTAAATTCTTCTAACCAACCAACAAAAGCAACTCAACAACTACAATTATTCATAAATTGCTCTTTTTTTTTTTTTACAATTAAATCAACTGTTTACCACTCTGTAAAGCACATAAACAGCTTAACTTCAAAATAATTCGGGAAATTGGACATATACCAAATTAAGAAAGATACCCAATATTACAATGCAAACCCTGGAATTAAGCTACTAAAAATTAGGGTTTTCGGAAATTGCACCAAATTGACCTGAATTTCCCTCGCAAATACAAAATTCGGGGAAAGAGAAGCTAGACGCAAAACGGAACGCAAGAGAGACGTACCAGCATTGAGCGATCGAGGAGGAAGAGATCGAATTGTAGGGAGACAAAGTACCCGTGAATTCTAGGGACTTGGTGGGGTTTTTGGGCGTTGGAGGCTTGGGGCTGTAGTCGTGGAGGTTCTGTGGGGAAAAGAGGAATGGCTGTGGGTCCCACTCCAATTTAGGGGCTGACTTTTTGACTGCTGAGTCCAGCAGCCAGCAAGGGAGAGAGAGGGGATCGAGGGGATTAAATTTAGGATACTTTAATAAAAACTATTTATTTTAACAAAAAATTATATTTTAACATTAAAAAGTTAATCCTTGTACTATTTACTTGATTCTTTATTTTGTCCTTATCGTTAAAACTCAAAGTTTTCAAGTCATTTTCATTAGTTTTCCTTTAAATTTAAAATTGAGTTCTAATGAAAAAGATCAAATCGAATAAAAGATACATGTGATCATAAGGTATTCGGAAGATAGACCATGTGCTTAAAAAACTCGGTTTTAAACCCCTGTGATGCACTCCATTAGCAAATTTAGTCTAAACACTGATGAAGTTGCAGCAGGAGCTTCAATGGCTATTGATTTTGAATCTGCTAAAGATGGTGAACTCATTGTCAAATCAAATGGGGTCACCAGAAAGACCTTCAAGTTTGATGCTATTTGGTCCTCAAGCAGAACAAGGTATGTAGACAACGATAGATGAGCTTTTAATTTGGACTGTATAAAGACGAGGAAGAAGAAGGTGCACACGTCAAAGTACAATTTTACCCAGGTATTAAATAATTAATGGAAAAATCACTTTTGGACTAAATTTGCTAACGGAGTACACCACAGGGATTTAAATCTGAGTTTTTTTAGCACAGGGACTATCTTTGAATACCTTATGACCACAATGATCATTTATCCGATTTGGCCAATAAAAAATTATGTAATTGTTGCAGTCCTATTAGATTATGGATGTGACTATGTAAGTCCTAGTGTATTTAGGGATATATTGGAATATTCCTTTTGTAGTTAATATCCTATGAGTTGTAAACTTGTAATCCTATTAGGGTAATGATTTAATCTTCCCTACTACTATAAATAAAGGCACAATTGGATGATACAACACACACTCCAGAATTACATATCTCTCTTCTCTCTCTTGCCGACGATTATCTCCCTCTCTATTCCTAAATACAATTCAGTCAATTAGGCATACAACATGTTATCAGCAAGCTATTGGTAGAAGCTAAGGAATTGAAGGATCGTGGATGAGGCTTTCTTCTACTTATCAAAGGCTTTTAATTATTTTTTGCCAATCAGGTTCTTTTAAAATAAATTAAGATATTTGAAACAACATTGAAGCATGAAAACATTCCCCATGATGCATTAACCCCCTGTATTTATATTTTCCTTTCAATTATATATATTGTATATGTGTTCATATATTTTGTCAATAAATATATTTGTTCATGCAATACGAATTATGCTATGTGGAATTTATGAATCAAAGCATCGAAATTAATTTAGAAGCAACTAGGGTTTTTAACCCTAGAATTTAAAAAAAAAATTAGGATTTAACACAGCTCCACGCCGCGCGGCCGAGCCAACATGGCTAGCCTGTAGCCACGCCATCACCAGGACAACATCGTTTTCAACGCCATGGACCACCGTGCAACAGCCCCATGGGCTTGCTACTCTTGCACAAACAACCAGGCTTCGGCCTGGGTTAAGTTTTCAACAGACCTGAAGCCCCTAGCTCACCAGCAGGCCTACAGCCTTGTTAGGCCGTCCCTTGCAGCTTGACCTAACTTGTGCTTGTTGGGCTTTGACCTAGCCCCGGCTCACATGCAGCCTACTTGTTTGCTGGGCCCCCGTGCCTCAGCTCGCAATTTGAAGCCAGCCTTTTGGCTGGGCTTCTCGCACCCAAGCCCAAAACCGAAGCCAGCCCGGGCTGGGCTTCATGGGCACACCCCAACCCAGCCCCAGTGCTGGGCCAGTGACCCTCTACCTTATTTTGGCCCAAAAACCAGCAGCTTGGGCTGCTGGGTTCCTTCCTATATACGGCCCGTGGCTTGGAGGCATGATACCCGAGGCCCACTAATCCTTTTTAGGGCCTTGCCCTGCACACGGCAACCCAGCCCACCAAGCTTGGGCTATAGTTTTTCAAGTCCAATGCTATTTTTGGCATTCTACATAATTTTAACCCGAATGTTATTATTATTTTTGCTTCTACGATCAAACCTGAATGGTTACGATGTATTGAATTAATTAAAGTGACCAGCATTCCATTAGTCTGATAATTAATCCAAAATTATTGACCTGACATTCACTTTTTGGCAATTAACGATTCAATAAATTATTTTGTTTCTTTGAACTGTTGACTATCTTTCGTAGTCCCGATACACTCACACTTGGGTTCCTGAAGCAATCCACAAATTCACTACATTTTATTGTATATTGTATTATGTGTTCTTGCATGTACCCCTATATATGAACTGAATGTTCATAACTAAATCAAACATGTAGTTTCGAATTTAATGTCTTTGAAACCCGAATTTTTCATTCAAAACTTACCACATGAAACCCATAGCTTTCATGCTTAAATTAAACCAATACATGTCTATAGAACCCGCATGTTCTACTATATATGTCTATGGATTTCCATACGACTAACCATGTTTTGTTGTACCCTCCATTTTAAGGACATGTCGAACTTGAACAAGCTCGATTTCATCGCTCTGGAAGTCTCTGAAAGAAACTACCTAAAGTGGGTTCAAGATGTGAAGCTTCATCTTATTGTAAAAAGTCTTAGAGCTACTATCAAGGAACGTATCAATGATGAACCCATCAACGAAGCTCAGAAAGCTACTGCTATGATCTTCATCTGAAGACACATCCATTGTGACGACCCGTCCAGAAATAAAATATATTATATCCCCGAAATCATGGAAATGACAATTTTGCCCTTGAAACGATGTGATGTGAACGTATAAGCGGGCTAAGGAAACGGACCAATATTTCATCTCTTATTTTCTTGGGTTCGAATAAAAACTTGGTAGGGTTGTTTTGGATCTAATGGTTGTCCTAAGCTTGCAGCCCAATAGATATTATGGCAATTTAAAATTGCCCAATCCGTGACAAGGACACACACACATGCACACATGTGCTCCATTTTCCCTACTCTCTCCTTCTTTCTCGAACTCTCTCTTTCCGTACAACCCGAGCTCATAGCTCCCAAATCCTTCCAAAACTTCACAGATTGAGTGTAAGGTTAGCATTATCGTGCTTCCTTTGACCTCACGAGTCGAGTCGTACCCTTGGTTTGAGGAGAGGACTTGTAGAACTCGAGATACTCGAACTTCGACGAGGAGTGTGAATTTCTCTGACGTGATCGCAAAAGTTTTAGCCAGTTTTAAGGCTTAAAAAGGTATTTTTCTAACTTCTTTAGTACGTTGGAACAATTTTGGAGTAGTTTTGATGTTGGGACACTTGGGTTTATCGAGTTACAGGCCTAGTCAGACTGTCGAAGGATTTTCCGACCATATTCCGTTGATTTTAGAACCTTTGAGTATGTGCTTAAAATTAATGTTAAAATAGTTGTTTCACATATAGGTGAGTATATGTGTTATTGATTGTGAGTTGCATTATGATGGTTATACAAAGATACATTTAGAGCTCATAAACCTGCACCCCGATGTTAGTGCTCCCGCCCGTGACCAGGGCACAGTCATTCACGTGATGTTCACCTCTCGCACCGCACGCTCACCTTGGATCTAAGTTTTGTGCACAACCCTGTTGTACAGACCACAATAGGTGATTCCGACTCATAGGTGACCCGCGATTTATAGCACAGCCTTCACGTGATCCTAGCACTTGAGTGTATTTATTACACCTAGCCCTGTCATACAGACCATACTAGGTGGTTTTAGACTCGTGTGCATGCATACTTGATGAGCTATAGGTTCAGTCGTACAGGCGACATTAGGTGGATCCAGCTGACATATCACTTTACATCGATTTACTTCACTTGGTTTACTTAATTATAATACTGAGATATTTGACATGGCATATATCTGAATTTCACTATTTTCGAGTATGGTTTTGATATATGTATGTATTCTAATTTCTGGAAAACTATACAGGTTTTATGGCGAGGGGTTATTACTGTTGGAAAGAGAAATGGTTATGAAAAACTTTGTTTTCGCCCACTCACACTTTCTGTTTTGAGCCCCTCCAGGTTCTAGGTAGACGTGCTTGTTAGTAGCTTACGAGGAGTCGACGGCGGTTCTGACAAACTATAAATATTGTAGGATCATCTCTCAGGTATTGTATACTTGACCTGCTGGACTGCACTTAGGTTATCTACGCTTTAAATAAGTGTTACTATACTTAAATATCTTCATTAGCACTTTATTAGTATAGTGTAAATTAGTTAGTTTGCTTTTTATTTACTCACATTTTCGCATCACTATCACTTATGCACTACACACATGGCTATGTCACCCTCACGTGATAGCCAGCGCGCCTCGATTTGGGTTGGGGTGTGTCATCCATGATGCATTGCAGACCGAGTACCTCATAGAGGATCCACATACCCTCTGACTCGCTCTGGCCGATCGCTTCGATCACTAGAAAGACATTTACTTGCCTGAAGTAAGACACAACTAGCAGCATTTACGCTTCCAAGACTTTAAGTCTGTGAATGAATATGACTCTGAAGTTTGTAGAATCCGATCATTGCTTAAGTTCTGTAAAGAGGACTTAACCGAACAAGATATCATGTATAATACCTATTCGACCTTGAATGCCATCAATATTGTCCTGCAGCAACAATATAGGACACAGAAGTTCACCAAATTTTTGGATTTGATATCTGTTTTACTTATCGCTGAAAAACAGAACCAGTTTTTGATAAAGAATCATCAAGCTCGACCTGGCTCGAACACTCTGCCTGAAGTGCATGCGACTAATTCTAGCAACCATGACCGATGGAAACCCTGTCGTGGCCATGGAAATGGGCAGCAAGCCCCACCACGGGCCCAAGGTCAACAAAACAGAGGCCCACCCAAAGGAGGTAATTTGACCTAGAAGCGCCAAACCATTGCCTTTAAGGCCTGAAACTTCAAGAATAAGGGAAAAGATATCGTTCAATCGACTTCCACTGAACTGGACATGTGTTATCGATGTGGATTAAATGATCATTGGTCACGTGTATGTCGAGCTACCCCCTAGGTTATTGACAAGTATCATTTATGTCATGAGACCAACTTTGTGCATGTAAAACATCCCAAAGATACTACTACAACTCTGGAGGTTTCAGAGTTTCAAGAGGCATCCACTCCTATGGAAGAATAAAGTTTTATTTTTCTAAGACATGTTAGGGCGTTTTACACCCCTAGTGGTCGAACCCACTAGGAGTGGCCGAACCCCTCCCTTAAATTTTAGGTTTATGGTTTAATTTTTGGACAATTTTTCTAAGTATTTGGAATAATTTGTTTGGTTTTGGTTTGTTTTGAATTATGGATTATTATTTTATGGATATTATTTCTCAAATTGATTAATTGAATGAATGGAATTATATTTATGCATGTGACCAATTCAATTAATTTATTTCTAGGTATGACTAGTGGGGAAGTTAGTTATCTTGTTGATAGTGCCACCACACACACCATATTGCGTGAGAAACACTATTTTACTAACTTCGTATTTAAAAATGCACATTTGACAACTCTCTCAGGCCCATCCAACCTAATAGAAGGATACAGAAAAGCCCGTATTATGCTGTCCAATGGTACTGAATTAACCATTAAAGATGCGTTTTATTCTCCACGTTCCGGCAGAACGTTATTGAGTTTTAGAGATATTCGAGATAATCAATATCATGTTGAAACCATTGAAGAGAATGGTTATGAATTCATTTGTATCACTTCTTACGAATATGACCAGAAGCATATTCACGAGAAGCTGGAACGTCTCTTGAGTGGGTTGTATATAACAACCGTTTGATCCGTGGAGACCCATCACGTGGCCGGCCCTATGGTTGGGTTCTAGAGCATTCTCCTATTTTGGCATGATTGAATGGGGCACCCCAGACGAGATATGATGCACCATATCCTCAAAGTATCACATGAACATCACCTAAAATCTTATCCCGACCATCCGTTTTGTAAAGTATGCTCTCTAGGGAAGTTGAACATTCAACCCTCACTTATAAAGATAATTCACGAACCCCCTAAGTTTCTTCAGAGGATTCAAGGGGATATGGACTTATCCAACCAACATACGGATCATTTAGATACTTCATGGTGTTGGTTGATGCATCGACGCGATGGTCACATGGTCACATGTCTGCTTATTGTCCATATGCAATGCTACATTTGCGAAACTTTTAGCACAAATTATTAAGCTTAGGGCTCACCACCTTGGTTATCCGATCAAGTTGATTCGATTGGATAATGCTGGAAAGTTTACGTCACAAACTTTTGACGATTATTGCATGTCTTTTGGGATTGAAGTTCAACATCATGTACCCCATGTTCACACCTAAAATGGCCTTTCAAAAGCTTTCATAAAGCGTATTCAAATGATAGCTTGAACTTTGGTTATGCGAACCAACTTGTTGGTAACTACCTAAGGCCATGCAATATTGCACGCAACTATGTTGATCCGTTTAAAGCCCACGGCTACCCAACCTCATTCACCATTACAGTTGGTTACTGGATACGAGCCTAATGTCATGCATTTACGTGTGTTTAAGGTGCACAATCTATGTGCTAATAGCACCGCCACTTCGTACCAAAATGGATCATCGGAGAAAAATGGGAATCTATACCGGTTATGATTCGCCATCCATTATTCGCTACTCAAAACCCTTGACAGGAAATCTCTTTATTGCACGTTTTGCGGATTGTCACTTTGATGAAACAGTCTTCCCGTCGTTATGGGAAGATAAGATCACTAACGTTCCTATAGAACGTCGCGAATTGTCATGGATTACTCCTATTGTATCTCATTTAGATCCCTGCACCCCTCAGTCTAAAACTGAAGTACGACGTATTCTAGATCTTCAGAGCATCGCTCAAAGCATGCCATATACTTTTATTGATCTAGCAAAAGTGACGATATCACATATACCCACTGCAAACGTACCTGCAAGGATGGGTGTACTTAAAGTACGTCGTATCATCGCCTTGTAAGGCCAGACTGTCCCCAAGGGTGAGGCGGTCGCACCTCCCACGCTGCCAAGTACACTGGCGGCTAGCCAATCACCTACTCCTACCCTGAAGCGTGGCAGATCCCCTAGTTCAAATGATTCACAACCCCAGAAGAGGAAAACGGCACAAACTAGTTACCCTAGTATGAATCTAACCATTGCTTACTCATTTGTTCCAAAATATAAGGTTATTTTAGATTACGGTGATGTCTTAGATGAGACATACCGGTCTCTCGAGAATCGTGAGATTTCGGTCCATTACGCAATATTAGATGAGGATTAGAATCAGAATGAGATAATTGTCGATGATGCACTTGCATATACAGTTGCTTCCGACATCATGCTTAGCGATGACATTAAACCACGTTCCGTGATGAATGTTAATGTAGAACGGATTAGTCAAACTGGAAATAAGCAATCCAGGTCGAACTCGATTTGCTTGCGAAACATAAGGTGTTTGGGCATGTAGCTCCTACTCCACCACATGTGAAGCCCGTAGGCTACAAGTGGGTTTTGGTAAGGAAGCGTAATGAGAAAAATGAAATAGTGCGATACAAAGCACACGTTGTAGCTCAAGGCTTCTTTTAATGCCCTGAGATTGTTTACGAGGAAACGTATTCCCCCATAATGAACGTCATAACGTTCCGTTACCTTATCAGTTTGGTAGTTTCCAAAAACCTTTATATGCAGCTTATGGAAGTGGTAATCGCAAAACTCTATGGGGATCTAGATACGGAAATCTACATGAAATTTCCAGAACGACTTCCATTGACTGGTTCAAATAGTTCTAAACCACAGAACACTCTCTCGCTTCTAGCTCGTGGACCTTTTATTTGGGCTTGTTTTCTTCTAGTTTTTGTCCTTTTTCATTAAAACTCATATCCTTTTCATTAAATAAAATTACTATGTGGTTTTTGGTTAAATGAAAGTTAGCCCAAGCCCTTTTCGTTAACGTACCCTTAAATTTATGGCTCGTTTACGCAACCGGAATCAAAATATGAGGAATTGGATCAAGATGGAATTGAATTAAGGAGAAATTGGAATGAGGAGTCATAATCAGATTCATATTGAAGTTGTTTACTTAAATGTTATGGAATCGAAATATAAATAGTACTAAATTCATATAAGTTTACTAATGTACATGAATCAGAATGAAAACTAGTGTGATTACTATAATACCCTTATTCCAAAATATTAAATTTGTAGACAAATTTATTGTATTACTAATAATATTCATATACAAATGTATTGTTTTTACAATATTAAAATATTAAACAACTAATATTAAACTATTAAACACCCTTCTGCAAATCTTATCTAGAATTATTAGAACCATGATTCCTATCTTCCTCTTGGGTTATGGCGACCAATTGCTGAAACATAACACCTATTCAATCATCCTCATCCTTTCATGATTCCCATAGGAGTAGTCACCAGTGCCCTTCACTAGAGCCATGATTCTCTTTTCTTCCTCGAGTAGACTCGTGAAATAAAAAAAATGCCCTTATTCAAACCCAATTGAATAAAACATTCCTCCTCCTCCTGCGATTCTTCGTATCTTTACTCCCCTACCTTCACCTTCATGTTCCCCACCCGCCTAACCCCATAGCCACCACCTCTTCTCCCTGCAAAGTATTTCACAATTTTATGGGTTTTTTGAGTGGTTGCTTCCACGGATTTGTGGGTTTGGGTATGGGCTTGAATTGCTTATTTTCAAGACTTGAGTGTTTGATTTTTAAATTTGGTTTGGGGATACATGGATGGGGTTCATGAGGTGGTGGGTTGGGAAGTGAAGCACGGTCGCACAGGGAAGTGGAAGGTGAGGCGCAGATGCTTGAAGGCAGAGTGCGTAGTAAGTGGTGGGTTTGTTGTGTGCAAACTTGAAATTTTAAAAATATTAAAAGGGCATAATAGGTAGAAAAAATGCATTCCCGTTCCCTCACTCTTCCGAAACTCAAATACAAAATCCATCTAAAGAGTCTGACTCCTCCATTTTGGGGAGTTGGATTCCTTAATTCGTGTGGGGCTTGTCACTCTTTTGATTCCTCCAAAATTAGTAAATGCTTCAATACTCCGTAATCAGAATTCAACTCCTTGTTTTGATTCTAATTACGGGTATGTAAACATGCCCTTAGGGCCCTTTTATCTAGGTTTTGGGTCTTTTTATTGTTTGCAAATTTTTCCCTTATTTTTCAATTAATTTCTTTTAACAACAAAGTTTAGGGGATGGGGATGCTACCCCATTCCAAAGCTATGCATACTACAAACCTCTTTGAGGACTTACAGAGAAAGTTTAGTCCTTTTTATTATAATTGTTGATTTTCAAATTGTCCATCAAGAGGAATTGTCGGCAAAGAAATTCAAACTTAAGTCTTGATATAGCAAAGAGATTAATTTTCAATTATTTTCTTGCATAGGCAAAAGCCATGATTTCTTACTTTCTTTATTATTTGTACCATTTTAGGACAATAGTTGTACCCTTTTTAAGGTTATTGATGTGACACAAAGATATAATTGAAAAAAAAAAGATGAATTTACAGAAATGGACTTGGAGTTGACTTGGGAGTTTCAACTTATTGGGATTTTGCATTTGGTTTGGTTGTAAACAAGTTAGAAGGTACGTTAGGAAAATGTAGCTCTAACCAAAAAGTTTTACCCATATTGCATAAAGAGAGAAGTTAGTTTAAGAAAAAAACTTCTTTATCATTTACCTCTCCATTTAAGTTCATCTACATGCTTCTTGTTATATAAGACTGATAATTTTCATATATTCGTTGTCAACATGTAGAATGTGTTTTAATCATACTTGTTTTTTTTTTATTAGTACTAACAAATGACATGTTAGAAAGTGTATAAGCAATATTTTGATAATGAAGACCAATTAGAGTCGATGGACCACCAATCATGGTCCAAAACCCTATACCATGTCAACCAAAAGAGGATAAAAAAACTAGTTTAGTCTTGTTAGAGGATACGATATTTAGTTCAATCGGTGTTACTTGTGCTTAAACTAAACAGGTGGTATTCACAACATCAAGTGAAACTAGGCAGTACTTATTGTCCATATAATCTATTGTGATGGTGTCTGCTAATATTTTCCATAGAAATGAGGCCTTTACATCGTGTTTTCTTACAAGCCACGTTGCTAGACAAGGAAAGCAGTATATTTCCTTTGGTAGACATCTACAATTGGAGATTTGTTTCTTTTTTAGACATTTAACGAGAGTCATGTTTCTGTTAGGCATTTTTTTCCCAGAAGGACGCACATTTAGACCTCTGATGGACCCATTTTTCGTTTTTCTTTTGTCAATATTTTATTTGCATGTTAAATTTTCATTATTCTTGAGTGGTTCATAATCAAATCTAAGAACTTTTAGAGTTGGAGAATTGCTTCACAATGCAATAATGCACCTACACTGACTTTTGATTGTCTGACGAGATTGTATCATTTACCAACAAGTTGATGAATGTTTTAAATTGCAAATGTCTGATCAAGATGCTGATTATCTTCTGATGCAGTTGTTATGATCGATCAAGATTCAGATTCTGATGCAACTATTGTGCAACTTAGCTTCGGGGATCGCCTTGGAGCACTCATTGATACGGTGAAGTTGTTATTGGAAATTTTATTATTTTCTATTTTAGGATAACATGGATTGTGAGGCTCTTGGTTTTTTACATTGTATAAGTTTTGAAAGATGAGTCTTAAAATAGATTCTTTTAAACCAAAATCTTTCAGTACACCAATTTAGATTTCAGCTAGGACTTTTTCTTATTGGTTGCTTTTGAATCCACTATTAAACATAATAACCATATAGATTTTTATTTTATTTTTTGTTAAAAGAAAAGAAGCTTATGATTGATTGAATATCGGATGAATTTTTGGTAAAACTTATGAAAGAAAAAGGTAAAAGAATAAAAAGAATTTCGAAGAATGTTTTCAGAGAATTTTATAGTAAACAAATCATAGCTGCTCCTCTAGGTGATTTCATTGATTGATTCATTCCTTTTATTCATCCTTATCTAGCTACAACCTCAGGTACATTGTCCTTTAAATTACACATGTGCTATTGTTCATCTAAGCCATACACTTCACTTCTAATCTGAGACATACATGTGTCCAATGTGATGGAACACAAGATTTTTTGTCATTATTAATAGCAAACATGTTGTCACACATAATTGATGTTAAATCTACTTGCATTTCACCAAAATCCTTGAGAATGAACCTTAACCAGATTGCCTGAGATGTTGTTTCAGCTACACTGACATACTTAGCTTCAGCTGTGGATAGAGCAACACTTTGTTGCTTCACAAATGCCCAAGAGAATGCACCTGAGCCAAAAGTGAAGGCATAGCCCGATGTGCTCTTCATATCATCCTCACTGCCACCTCAATCACTATCACAGAATCCAATTAGGATTGATGACTTTCCTTTTCATAGAAAACACCATAATCAATGGTTCCTTGCACATATATGAGTACCCTTTTGGCTGAGGAGGCTAGCAACATACATAATATCAGGTTTGGTTGCTGATAGATAAAGTAGAATTACCACAATACTTCTATAATGGTTTGAGTCTACTGGTTCATTACCATCATCCTTACACAACTTGGCATTTGAGTGAAAAGGTGTACTCACAGGCTTACAATCCTTGAGTCTAAACTTTTCCAGCAAAGTTTTTGTATAATTTCCCTGGTGAATGAATATACCACTTTCAATTTAAACAACTCTAATTCCTAGAAAATGATGCAGCAACCCAAGATCGGTCATTTCATATTGTTTCATCATATCCTGCTTAAAGTCTTCAATCATTTGATCATTGTCTCCAGTGAACACAACATCATCAACATAGATAGATACTATGAGTGTTCCTGTGTTTTCTTGTTTCTTGGTGTACAAGGTAGCATCACTGGGACTTTACAAAAATTGTTCTTAGTGAAGTAAGAATCAATCTCTTCATACCAAGCTCTAAGAGCCTGTTTCAAGCCATATAAGGTTTTGTTCAACTTGTAAACCTTATAAAGCCATCATGTTGTTCTACATAGGCTTCCTTTTTCAATATCCAATTAGGAAAACTGATTTAACGTCCAATTGGTGTAATTTCCACCCTTTTTGTGCTGCAAGAGCAATAAGGGTCCTAATGGTGTATAATCTAGCAACTGGGGCAAATGTCTCATTGAAATCTACCCCAGGTTGCTGTGAGTAGCCTTTTGCAACCAACCTAGCCTTGTTCTTCTGCACAAATCCATCCAAGTTCAATTTTGTTTTGTAAACCCACTTTACCCCTATAACAGGTTTCTCACTTAGTCCCTCAGTTAGTTCCAAAGTGGCATTCTTCTTAATGACGGTGATTTCATCCTGCATTGCTTTCTTCCAAGCAACCTTATTCATAGCTTCATTGGAATCTTCTGGTTCCAATTGACAGAAATTACAAGTTGGATATATCTCATTCAGATTTCTCATCTTTATTGGAGTTGAACTTGGGGTGGTTTCTTGAGAACTTGAGACCTGTACATTTCCACTCTCTTGTGGAGAATGTGAAGATTGAGATGATTGAGAGGACTGAGATTGTGAATGTTGTACAAATGGAGATTGCACTGGTGTTACATGACCATTTCACTAGAATGCTCCCCTTCAAACTCAGCATTTGTCTATTGATCTTCAAGTGACAGTGGTATGTATACATTTGATTCAACTTGTTTATCGCAATCCCAATGAGCACTGTCTTTGAATACTATATCCCTGGAAAATATCACTTTCTTTGTTTTGAAATTGAAAAGCTTATAACCTTTTTCACATCTTATATATCCCACAAAGACACACTTGTTGCTGCATTATTCTAGTTTATGTCTTAATTGAGTAGGGACATGAGCATAACAGATTGAACCAAACACTTTTAAATGCTTCACATATGGCTTTCTTCCACTATAAGCTTCAAAATGTGTTAAGTTGTCAATAGCTTTTGTAGGACACCTGTTGAGTATATAGACTGCAGTGCAAACTGATTCTCCCAAAAAATGGTATGGTATCATCTTATCATGCAACATTGATTTAGCCATTTCCACAACTGTCATGTTCTTCCTCTCAGCTACTCCATTTTGCTGTGGAGTATACCCAACCGTCAACTGTTTCTCTAGTCTAATAATCTTACAGAACTTGTCAAATTCCAAGGATGTGTACTCTCATCCCCTATCACTTCTCAACCTTTTAATCTTCATTCCACTTTGTCTTTCCACAAGCATCTGAAACTTTTTAACACTGAATATTTCTAATTTCTTTCTCAACATATAAACCCAACACATTCTGGAATGGTCATCTACAAAAATCAGAAAATATATGTTACCACCAAGTGTAGCAATCTTCATTGGACCACAAACGTCACTATGGATCAATTCCAAGGGCACTAATGCTCTTCATGCTTGACCAGTTGGAAATTAGCTTCTGTGTTATTTTTCCAAGGTAGTTCATTCACACACTTCACACTAGTTTCTTTGATTTCAGGTAGGCTAAGAACCATTTGTTGGTTCTGCATAGTTTTCAAACTTTGAAAGTTAAGGTGGCCTAGTCTCTTGTGCCATAACCAAGAAAACTCATTCACTATTGTTTTCATTGCAAGATTCTCAAGAAATCTCAGCAATACGGGAAAGCTTCTGTTTTCTTCATTTCAACTTTAGAGACAAGATTCTGCAGGGTCTTGTCATCATAGATTTCAACCACATCATCACCAAAAAGCAAGAAATACTCATGTTCCATCATTTGTCCTACACTGAGTAGGTTTTCTTCCAAGCCAGGTACCAACATCACTTATCTGATGTATCTTTTCCCTTTCTTAATTACTATAATCAGGGTTCCTCTACCAACAATATCCACTATGTTTCCATTCCCCATTTTAACTCTGCCAGTATAGGTTGTATGCAAATCAATGAGTAAAGACATATGTGCTGTCATGTGGTAGCTATAACCACTGTCTATATACCACAATCTCATTTCCTTATATTGTTGTAGCACTACATGTAAAGAACACATTAGTGTCACATCCTAGTCTTGACTCCACCGTAACACGATATTGTCCGCTTTGGGCTTACCATTCCTTCGTGGATTTGTTTCTGGAAACTCAGACGAGAACTTCCCAGTGGGTCACCCATCTTAGGATTGTTCTCGCTCGCTTAACTTCGGAGTTCCGATGGAATCCGAAGCCAGTGATTTCTCAAGAAGCCTTGTGTTATAGGAAGGGGAGCCTGTGCATATAAGGTACATCACCCCCTCTCTATTGGTCAATGTTGGATCTTACAATCCACCCCATTTAAAGGGAATCGGGTGTCCTCATCGACACATCCGTACCGAACGGTAGAGTGGCTCTAATACCATTATGTCACATCCCAGACCTGGCTTCGTCGTAGAATGATATTGTCCATTTTGGGCCCCGACCACGCCCTCACGGTTTTGTTTCTGGGAACTCAGATGAGAACTTCCCAGTGGGTCACCCATCCTAGGATTGCTCTTGCCCGAACTCACTTAACTTTGGAGTTCCGATGGAATTCGAAGCCAGTGAGTTCCCAAAAGGCTTAGTGCTATAGGGAGGGGAGCATGTACATATAAGGCACATCACCCCCTCTCCATTGGTCGATGTGGGATCTTACAATCTGTGAGAACTTCCCAGTAGGTCATCCATCCTGGGAATGCTCTCGCTCGAACTCACTTAACTTTTGAGTTCCAATGGAATCCGAAACTAGTGTGTTCCTAGAAACAAAACCATGAGGGCGTGGCTGGGGCCCAAAGAGGACAATATCGTGCTATGATGGAACCGAGTCTAGGATGTGACATTAGCCTCTTCCTCATCAACTTGGTTTGCATATTACACCTATTGGTTTCTTCTACCACTGTTGCAATCTTTAGCTAGATGACCAAACCCTTCACATTTGTGACAGTTGGGTTTTCCCCTTGATCTAGTAAGCATCATAGTGCAATTTATCACATATCTTACAAGCTATTTTATGGGTTCCCTCAATGGTATTTGGTTTTGCAGGACTACCACCCTTGTTCTCCCATTTCTTGTTTTTCCTTTCCATGGTTTCTTCTCCTTTTGACTATTACTTGACTATCCACTACGGTTATAGTTCTTCTCACCAATATTAAGTGATTGAAAGGTCCTATTAGTAGCCATATCATCTACTGCATGCATTTCTAGCATTTGCTCAACTACTCTTAGTGATGCGGTCACTTTTTGAACGCTGATTACATATGTATCCTTAGTTTCTTCAATAAGTGACACAATGTTATCATAGGACTTTGTTAGACTAATAAGTAGCTTTTGCACTAATCTTTGATTTGTGAGTTCTTCACCATAGTTCTTCATTTGATTCACAATATCAAATAGTCTAACAAGATAATCCTTAAGTGGTTCATTTTCCCTCATCCTAGTGTACTCAAATTCACGTCTAACAAAGGTAAGTTTCATTCTTCTAACCTTTTTATCACCCTTGTATTCCTCTTGAAGAATCTCCCATGCTCCTTTGTTTGTTTCTTCATTTGCAATCCTCGAAAATATGATGTTGGAGACTGCACCCTGAATAAAGCCAAGAGCTTTAGCATCCTTCGTGCGAGTTTCTTTCACAGCTGGGGTTACATACCCCTTGTCCACCAAATCTCAAAGATCATGAGACTTGAGAGAATGGTTATCATCCTTATTCTCCAAAAGTCATAGTTTTCACCTTGAAAGATTGGAGCTTTCAGGTCATTGCCAGCTGTTCCAGCCATCTCTCACAAGGAAAAAAAAATTGATTTCTAAGGTTTTTCTCGTTGGAAATTCCCTAAAGTTCACAACTTTATAGACTCTTAGTTCACATATCGAAACCAGGCTTTGAGGCCATGATGGATTATGGTAAAAACTTATGAAAGAAAAAGGTAAAGAACAAAAAGAATTTCGGAGAATGTTTTTAGAGAATTTTAGAGCAAGCAAATCATAGCTGTTCCTCTAGGTGATTTCATTGATTGATTCATTCCCTTACATTCATCCTTATCTAGCTACAACCTTAGGTACATTGTCCTTTAAATTATAATTGTGCTATTGTTCATCTAAGCCATAGACCTCACTTCTAATCTGAGACATACGTGTGTCTAGTGTGAGATGGCTTTACACAATAGACAAGGATATTTAAAATAAAATAAAAAAAACTAGCTGTTAGCTTTTACAACTAAGTTGCTTAAATTAAAAATAGAATACTAAAGAGGCTGGATTAGATTAATTTCCAACAGTACCTTTGTTTAAATGAGGACAGATGAATGCATTGAAAGATATGGGATTGGATGTGGCTAAGGGAACTGTCATCACTGAGGGACCAGTAAAAAAAGTGAAGTTTTATTTAACTCGATTGTGAGTACTTATTTCTTTTTGTTCTTTATGGTGTAGCATAGATTACTTATGCGTATTTTGAGTTGATCCCATACGTAGTTTTAAAAGAAAGTTTGAACTAGTTTTGTGGTGCTAGTGGAGATTCTCATACATTTTAGGTCTAGGTGCTTAGTATAGCATTGTATACCAGTTTCATTTTTCACTTAATAGTTAAAGCTTTTTAGAATAATGGTAATCCAATATACTTTAACTTAGTATCATGACATGAAATTTGGAATTCAAATCCTTCCAATTAGAACCCCCCCAGTGTAAGTTGAATTGCTTCAGTTTGGTATCAGAGCTAGCCATCGACTGTCGGTCATCCTAATAGACCACATAAGGTATCTACCATACTAATTTCAGGATTGCGCCATGCCTATCTTTTGACCAAATTTGAGTAGAAAATAAGGTTATTACTGTTGTTCTTGCGGCTAAATTTGTACATCAAGGTGATCACACCAACTGGTGTCTCTAGCATCTTCTGACCTTGCAGAGGGGCCTTAGTTAAGTTGTGCTGCAATTCTAAGGCAGTTTCATTGCTAGTTCTGTAAACCACAAAATTTAAGCTACAAAATCAAAAAACAAAAACATATTCAAGCCAAATTGGTGTCTCTAGTATCCTCTTTTGATTCTTTAAAGATGAAAAGAAGTAGATTGTTTTTTGGTTCCATTTATTTGTCAAGATGAATCTTAATAAAATATGTTTGAGGTCCTGTTGCCAAAAAAAGTGTTTTGTTTTTGGTTTGTTGTTTGGGTGGTAGGCAAAGCCAAGAAACAAAGTAAATAGTAGTCAGTCTAGGCTGAGTTTTGATCTCTTTCTCTCTCTCTCTCTATCTCTTTCTCACACACACTTTAAAGTGGATTAAATTTTTAGCTTTTTTTTTTTTGGGCAGTGTTCTGATTGTATTATGTGATTTCCTTTGGAATTGATGTATTAGCTGTTGGACTTATAGTCATTGCACTATACCTATTTTCTTCACTTTGCATTTATCATAATATTGATGTAGAATAAGCTGAGATCGATATAGAAGTATGGCCTCTGTAACAACCTGTCCCGATTTTATCGGAATAAAGGTGGTATTTTTGTGAAATTTCACCTTAGGCTAGATCTTTCTCTTCTAAAATTGTTTTTAGGTCTCAATTGGTGAGCCTAAGGGGCCCACCCTCTATTTTGTCCCCCGGTTCCCATCCCCTTTTCCTTTTTTATTTTTTATTTTTATAACCCTCTTTCTCTCATTCAGCTCTCTCCCTCTCGACTCTCTCTGCAACCTTCTCCCCCGAACACACACACACGTTTATAGACATATACACAGGCAGCCTTCACCACTTTCACACCATCACCATCACTCGGATCCTCCCTTCTTTCCCACACCTCTTCGAGCTCACTCTCTCTCTTCTTGGCACTGTGCACAGTCACGGTGCACATGATTTTCGACGAGGTAAGTTGAAAACACCATTCGATCTTCCTTCTTAGTAGTCTAGAAGGCTTAGTGGTTGTTAAAATATGGTTTTTGGTGAAGGGTTCGATGTGAAAACAGCTCGAGGAGCTTTCCCCAATTTTATGGCGAGCACCGCCCCTTTCGAGGCAATTTTCGACCAAACCATGTTGAGTTGGCTAGCATGCAAGGTATCAATCTCTTTGTCTCGCTAAGTACAACAACTTTCCTTTTTGTTTCACCCAATTTCGTTAAGTATCAATCTCTTTGTCTCGCTAAGTACTACAACTTTCCTTTTTGTTTCACCCAATTTCGTTAAGTATTGAAGAAGTTATATCCATTTGAATCTTACCTAGTTTCCGGCGACCTCCGTGGTTTTTGAGGAGTTTTCCGGCCAAACCACAGCAAGTTAGACGTCGTGTGAGGTACCATTCTCTTCGCCTCTTCGAGAGATATGATTTCTGTTTTTGAATCACTTGATTTTGTTGAGTATTGACAAAGTTATGAGCATTTAAAGTTAAGGAACTTTCTAGCCGAATTTCGACCTTCTTCTTCCTTGGGTCCGGCGACCCATCAAACATAGGCCTTTTGGGCCTTTCCTGCCGAGCCCAACCCAAACCCATTTCTTTTATTTATTTATTTTGTTTTAATCTTATCTGGTTTAATAAAAAGGCCTTTGGGCCGTTTTATTTAGGGCCATAGGCCCATCCTCTCTAGAACCCAAAAATCCTTAGGCTTAAGGCCTTTGGGTTGTAGCTGTTGGGGGCCCTAAGCCCAACCCCAGCCTTTTTAATTATTTTTGTTTATTAATTTTTTTTTTTAAAACCCTAAGGCCTTCGGGCCATGTTCTTTAGAGCCTTAGGCATGTGCCCTCTAAACCCCAAAACCCCTAGGCTTAACCCAACACCCTTAAGACCCAAGTCCAATCCGACGGAATATTCCCCCTGTTGACTTTTATTGACGTTTACGAAATTTATCTGGGACCGTTCTTAAGGTAATTCGAGGTCCTGAATCCGTTTCCGATGTCCGTTTTTCCAAATTCAATTGTTTTAATATAGTTTTATTAAATTGGACCTTTTATGTGCTTAGGGGCAATTATAGTGGCGTTTCTGTCTTCGCTAGTTCCGTGGCCCTTCGGGGGCTAAGTATCTGTAAGTGCACCCCTTCTAAAAATGCATGTTTTGATAGTAGAAATGCATACATCAAAAGCATGATTTGATGATTATGTTCTATGAAATGCTTTGAGATAACATGCTTACTGAGGCTAGTTTGAATTATTACTATTTTTCCTATAACCCGTGTTCTTATAAAATATCTGATGGATGACGATATGATATTTAGAACATGTTTCGAACACCTCTTTATAATATAGATGATGGATGACTTTATACTTTGAAGTTGCTTTTCAATATATATATGTTCAATGGTTTTGTACTTACCTAGTGGTCCTTTCCTCTACGGGACATAGGCATAGATTCCGGTCTGTCCCGGGCGACGGTTTGATGTTGGCATAGGGTCTGGAGGGTGTTTCCTCTAGCTATTTAGCACAGGGACGAGGAGCCGGCATGAGGCCTGAAGTGTATTTTCCTCTGATTGTCTTCTCAGGAATGGGGAGCTGGCATGGGGCATGGAGGGTTATTGGACAATTCACTAGTGATTATTATATATACAAGTTATGATTTGAGACATTGTACGACATGCTAGGTTTCAGAAAACCTATGTTTATATGTGTTTTCATAAAACTTGGAGGTTAGTACGTTGATAACTGTTTTACTATATATATGTGTGTGTGTGTGTGTGTGTGTATCAACTTGGTCCACTCATGTTTGTTTTGTGCCCCCTTCAGGATTTAGAATCGAGGCATACAATCCCAGCATCCAGGCACTTCCGCATCAGCATCTTCGAGTCCTCTCGGTGTAGGATCCATCCTTTGTTTTCATCAATTTTATATTATTTCTTTTAGTATTCTAGCTAGTTGTATGCTCTGAACACGTTCCTTAAATGCTTCTTATTTATTCTTTTATATTTATAAGTCTTATCCATCCTTTATTCTCAACATTTGCACTCAATAGATGGCTTTCGTCACCCTGGGGTGTCGGCCAACACGTGCCTATCCTGGTATTCAAGGAATATCGGGATTGGGGTGTGTCACCCTCCCCTCCCCTAATTGCTTTCTCTCCACCTTTCCTCCCATTTATCTATGGTTAACTTTCTTCTCTCGTCTTATAGGGGTTGGTAGCCAAAGATAATGTCAGCAACAGAGGGGCTGCGTTAAACAGTTCCTTGTCTCAGGTTTTAGGGTTTACAAATTATGTGACCTTTCAATAATCAATACTTTTAGGCGAGAGAGGGTTTACAAATGTTGATAATGTTACAACAAAAAAAAAAGTCGGGTTTGCATCGTAAGAACCTTATGCACCATCTGTTGTTTTAAGTTTTTTTATTTTTTTATTTTTTTTGAATTTTTGAATTTTCAGGTGTTGGTGAACTGGCTGCGTTACTACATCCGGAGGCCAGAAACTGATATAGATAGTTCACTAATACCTGGATAAACTACAGTTGTTTGTAAAGTATACTGTACCTGTCAGCTCAAAGTGACTTGTTGATGCGTTAGTTTTCGAGATAATCTTCCATACACGCAAGGCCGGTCCACTCTCCTATACCATGAACTTGGCTGCTTGCTTTTGCATTTGTCTTCCGCCCGATGCCCTTGTTTAGTGGTACTAAAATAGTTCAAAAATGAACTTCTCGTTTTAAGTGATGTATTCACCTTGCTTTCGAACGTGTCTACGCAGCAAGGAAATAGTTAATGTTATTAACTTCATATTAAAGCTTCCAACAAGCTTTTTATTAAAATGTCCTACAAATCCAAACTTCGTCTTTCAAATCAAAATTCAAAACGTGCAAATCTTATTTTCCCGAAGAATAAAAAACACAATTAGCATCTTTCGTGGTCTTGTTTCAATCTTCTAATTTTTATTATCACTTCCATAAAAAATGTGAAATAAAACACAAATTGGCTTCCAATCATGTTATAGGCCACCCCATAGCACCTAAAAATTGTTGACAACTTTTCTCTTCTTCCAGGCCAAGAAAGTTTTCACTTTCTGTTTTTTTCTTATGACAAGTGAAAGTACCTTCAACTTCAAGGCACTAAAAATGCATATACTTTAAGAGTAGCAAGTCAAGACGGAGGAATAAGAGATTTTCTACTATGCTGAGTGAGGGGTTGTTGAGTGGGGGATTTTCTACTTTGTTTCGGTGTATCTTATACACCATAATTTTTTGTCGTTAGATCCTTAACCAAGAATCCAATAATCAAATTTGGTTGATGCCATTTTGTAGAAGGAATTGCCATCAAACTTGGTTGCTACCATTTGTGACGCTAGACTCTCCTCCTTCAATTCATGTCATCATTTGGCTCATCCCTCTCCTCCTTCAATTCATGTCATCATTTGGCTCATCCCTAGGAGCCATGTTTTTGTACAAAATAGTTGTTTTTTGTCCATGGTTGGATTTTAACATCTCGGTTAGAAATGCTCCAAATTTATTTTCAGTGTCCAGTCGTTAAATCTTTAGTCAAAGATCCAATGAGCAAGATCTAACCAGAGCATAGTAGAATTTTCAGACAGCTAGGATTGTTGTTTGTGCTAAAGTTAATAAGATCAAGCTTTTTTGTAATAATGAGAGCCATAAGCACAACTCAACCCCCCACTACAATTCTAATTCTCCACCAAAAACAGAAGAAAAAGCAAACTACATGTTGGTGGATGCAGTCATTCCCTGGCTAACTAATCAATCCTCAATTCTCACTTTATTCCTAAGCAAAGTTAGTATATACAACTAATTCCATGTAAAGTGCAGCATCAACAATAACGACATTTTTAATGGTTTGTTTCCTTATCTAGCTAGTAATATTAGTATTTGCCTTGAACATTTGTTCTTTGATGCCATAATTTTCCAGATCAAAGCGGTTGAATGTTTGTAACTTGAAAGCAACATTTCTCCTCGTCCTGCATTCTTGCTTTTTATACCAAAAATGGCTACAAAACAGTAGCCCTTTTCGTCGTCCTCCTCTTCAACAAGAGCTATGTCATTTTCGCTTCAGATCCGGATCCTGTTCAAGACTTCTGCATAGCCAACACAGAGCCAACGAGTCATGCCAACCAATGCAAGAACTCATCCCTAGCAACAGTAGAAGATTTTGTATTTTCGGGCGTTAGGGTTCCTGGAAAGTTTGGTCCAAGCTGGCTCTCTGGCGTTTCTGTGAACTCAAACGTCTTTCCAGGACTCAACACGCTTGGCATGTCGTTTGTCCGACCTGACTTTGAAGTTGGTGGAGTAAACGTGCCACATTTTCACCCGAGGGCAACAGAGATTGCATTTGTGCTCGAAGGAAAGATCTATTAGGGGTTTGTTGATACGAATAACAGGATTTTGGCCAAAGTGATCCGAAAAGGTGAAGTGATGGTGTTTCCAAGGAGTCTAGTGCACTTTCAAATGAATGTTGGTGATACTCCGGCAACTATATTGGGCAGTTTTGACAGCCAAAACCCTGGAACCCAGAAAATCCCCGCTGCAATTTTTGGATCCGGTATCAAAGATAAACTCTTGGAAAAAGCTTTTGGATTGAGTTCTAAGGAGATTTCAAAGTTGAAAAAGAAGCTTGGTTCACATTGATTGAGCTAGCTAGAGGAGTACTGCAGTTTCTTCTTTTGTTTGAATTTATTAATTTGTATGTATATGACTGCATGCAGCATATTTTATGAGCAAGTTAGAATATTGCTGATATATATATTAATAAAAATAAGGTATATTTTTGGAGGATAAAATTTCATTAGCCAATAAACTGCATAAATTGCCTCTGCCTGCCAAGGAAGAAGAGATCCGTACACAAAATGTGGTTAGGAACTAAGTTTTTTAGCCATTTTTTCTTATTCATAGAGAAAAAGATGCGTTTGTTTTGATATGAAATACTCACTGAAAAGTTTGAAAAAAAATGGATATTAATATTATAGCTCAATCAGTAGGTCAGTTGGTAAGGGTAATGCGATGATCCCTTACACCTGAGTTTGACTATTTTCGTAAATTACGATAATTTAGAATGTCATCTCGAAAAAAAAAAAAGAGGTTATGTTTAAGTTCTATGTAGAGAAATACTTTATCAAAGTTGTTTGCCACTAGACACTCTTTCTACTGCAAAAGCAATTGAGATGAATGCCAATTATTACATGACATCATTATTACAAGAAGGTCATGGCTACAAAAGTGAAGATCACATCTCTTGCTTTTTGAATTGAAAACTTTGGTTCTTCAACCTCTCCCACTAAGAGTCATATTTTGATTGCTGTAACTAAAGAAATCTTTATAGCTAAGCATGTTCTTTCATTAGTAATGTATAACTAAATATCTAGACTACTAAAAATATAGATGTAGACATGAGCGTAGCCAAGTTAGCTAGATCAGCAAGTGCTCTCTCAACCCAAGTTTGTTCCCTCCTCCCTTTAGCTTAGATTATATTTGAATATTGGTCGAATAAAGAACAGAAGAAACAAAGATATGAGTGCAAAGAGACTTTGCTACCAAGCATTATATGATGAGTGATCACCATCTCACATACAACCACCTCACCACAACATCATAATTCGCATTACAAACTTTAGTCTGCAGAAAAGAAGAGTTTACTCTCACACTTGACGTAAAATTTTAATTAACACAGTTAATTGACTCATACTTAAAGCAAGGCACTCAACATCTCATTCCAACTATCAGGCACCCCAGGAAGGCACCAATGGCTGCAGTCAGAGGATAAGCCTGCAGGGTGCTGCCTCTCTTCTTGCCCCATGGCCCTTCTGTACACAGAAGGGTGCCCGTCTCTTCGAAATGCCGACATTGTTGTTATGTCCTGAAGATATACTGGAAATCTCATATTTCTCAATACAGTTTGCAGCACTATCAATGGCTCAGGAACATGTTGGTGACTGAAATAAGCCAGAGGCTGCTTCTGATTATAGCATCTCCAACCATTTTGTCTGCCGAAAAGCGAATAGAACACATTCATGTATATACTGAAGAATTCTGTGAATTATATTTGGATCATAACTCCATCAGAGATCTCATAGTACGTACCTGTTGTGCCTAGGTGACATGCTTCGAAAAATCACTCGGGTTTTTCGAGGATCTAGGTTCAAATCAATCCATTTAGCCCATGTAGTGAGTCCTTTTTGGTATGCAACCATTGGATTCATGTTTGTATACAGAGACTGTCCTTCCATGTAGTAATCCCACCTGCAATAGATTAGAAAAACTCTTCAATTAAGATCATAATTACGAACATCCACAATGCTACCACTTCTAAGCAAAAGAAATGAGGAAAGGTGACTCGATGAATGCGAATTTTCTCTTACGAACTCGATTTGTCAGAGTGAGTCCACCAGTGAGCAGAATCAAACACAAGAACATCAACTCCTCTCCAGTACTTTGCATTCTCTTCTATCAAGTCCAAATGTAAAATTCTCTTTTTGTCAGCTCCTTTGTTCAACTCTACTAGGAGTGGAGCCCATGAAAACTCAATTGATGTCTCAAAATCCTGTGTGTGAATTAAATTTACCATTTATGTTAATGTAAGATTTAAGAACAAGGATCAAATCTTGAGGCTTTCCCTCAATACAAGGTAAAGCAAATTTCTTTGTTCGATTTTAGTTACCAGACAAGTTTTCAGTTTTCAGAATAAATGAAAGCTAAAAACTGAAAATTGATAACTGAAAACGAAATAGTAATCAAACGACCCCCACAATTTTAATAAAAATAATTGTACCATTGCATGGAATGCCATAGAGGGGCCATTGTAGGTCACGCTCTTTCTTCCAGTGGGAACAACTCCTTGTACTAAGCACACTAGGGACTCCCACTGATTCCTCATTATAGAATCACCAACCAGCATTATTCTTTTCCTTCTCATTTTTCCAAGAAATTTCAATGCATCAAACCTTCATTGAAACAAGAAAACAAAGAAATAACTATCAAAACAAGAAATACATTACACTAAATGATTTTAAATTACTAGAAGGGAAATTCAAACTTAGATGCAGGGAAGGAAGCGCACTGCTCTAGCAAATTTGGCTAAGCCCAAAATAGATTATTTAGTTAAGTTTTGGTTAGAGTTGTACCTTGGAATGGAGCAGCTGTTTGGCTTCCACCTCCATTTTTCATAGTCCGAATCCGGCCTTCCATTCTTTTGACAAGTCACTGCAGTGCTAAGATACGGACAAGTTGAGTCATAGAGAGGGTACGATTGATCGTAAACCCATTTTCCGGCAGAAAGCTCACATGTCCTCCTTGAACTTTGGTGGCTCTGAACCATGTTCACAGCATCATCTTCTCCATCAAGCAAAGAGTCATCTTCTAGCTCAAGAGGTGATGACTTCCCCTGAAAGAAGCATAGAAAGACAATGAAGATGCTGAACAAGAAGGAGAGTTGAAGCTTTGGTTTGCTCATTGATTTCCGAATTCCAAAGCTAGGGGAAGATTGAATTAGTGTCCCCAGCGAAGAAAATAAGCATTTTGTAAGCTGCATGCAGGGGCCTTGATGATTGTATATGATGAGAATTGTAGCATCAAAGGCATGACTTGCGGTGTGATGGGACCATATCCAATTATCCATATGCATGGAATTGCAATTGCAATGTTCTTCTTCTTAATCCCATTAATTAATGTTTCTTTTATTTCTTGTTGAGTATGACTTGTATGACCCAAGTACTGTTATGGAGGTGTTCTATATCAACAATAATATGTGTTTGTTTTTCTCAACATGTCCTTATATTATTGACATAGGACGTTATAAGAGGATATGTTGCTTATATTATGTCATATGAAACATTAATGCGGTACTGTACTAGTGCCACACAAATTGTTCTCATTGTGAAGATGGTGGAAAGGAAAAAAGTCGAAACAAGGGATAAAAAATAGGGAATTAGGTACCCGTAACTGGAGGATGTGTAGGCCATGCACATCACTGGTATTGTTTTTCAAAAGTTAATAAAGGTTAAAGAGATCATCAGACCAGTTACTTTGCAGAAAATTACGGATCGTTGCACCAAATATAAACACCGTATCAACAATATCTACTAAATATTGACGTCATATTAATAATATTGAACAAATATTGACGCTACACTAACAATGCCACCCAATTGTTGTAGAACCTTAACCTTGCAAAACCCCTTCTTTTCCTCCACCCTCCAACTCTGCTAGCACATTCATTGAAACATTAGCACCCCCAGACACAATACTGAACAATTAACAACAAATCATCAATCACGAGCGGAATGAGCTGCCCCTTCTTTTTGGTCTGCTTCAATTTGGTCCCTCTTCCTCGCGATTCTTCTGCATATGGTGTGGTGCATCTTCTCCATGACAAGCTTGTACTCACACAACTAGTATAAGTGGCGTTCGTCCTTGCACTTTCATGGGAGGTAAAACCAGCCTGCCTAATTTTAATATTAGTATTATAATATTAGAAGCTTTCTTTTGGTGGGATAGATTTGTATGTCCAAACTTGAAATTCAAATGAACGGTTGTATTTTTTGTCTTTTCACGAAGGGAAATTTTATTTGAACTCATATAACCTCTTTCTACACCCAACTTAAACTTTAAATGTGAATTGTCTTTTTTACCTTATTGCATGATTACCATTAAGTACAAGGTGAAATTAATATCAAAATGAAATTTATCAATAAACCCACACCCAAATTAAACTTACCATCATGTAATGTTTATCCTACGTTGGCTAAAACCCTACGTTGATCCTACGTTGAAATGCTTTTTTTTTTTTTTTCGTTTGATTTCTATTTTTTATGAAGTTGAGAAGATGAGTTTTTGAGTTTCAATTTACAATCATCAACACTAAAAGTTGAGAAGGTGGGGGGTTTGGGTTTGTTGTGTAGGTGGTGGCGAAGCCTCACCTTGGACTTAAGACTCTTTTTTTGATTGAATATTTCAACGCAAAAGAGGTGGTTTCCCAGCTTGAGAAGGAGGTGGGTGTTCCTAACGATAAGTCACCTCTAAGTATAACACATCATCTCCACTGTAGAGCTTGGCAAGCTCATCCTCAACCTTTATGGGCCACACAAATTGTCCATCACCATTCTCTATACCTATGGCAGCTTCGTCGATACCCCTAGCATTCCTGCCTAACTGCCACATATCACAATATCTCCATAGAAAGAAAAGTTATAATTAGTTTATTTTTTGTGGTGTTTTAAGTATAGACATATGAAAGCATGTACTTTATGCTTATGCAAATACAATCACGAGGACATGGATATCAAGAAAGTATATGGAAGATTCATATTGGAACAGAGGATTGAATTTGGAGTTTTATTAACTGTCTCGTTCAAGCTTGGAGCCTGAGGTTGAATTTGATTATCCTTACCTTCTGTTTCGATGACTGGCATGGCAGCAATTCTTGCAGATTCAGCAAATACAGGCGTGTGGTTGAGTTCAACAACTGGCATGACAGTGGTCACTCTGGGTTCACCGAATACAGGCGTTTGGTTGAGTTCAAGTCTAAAGCTCTTTGAAAAAAGCCACATCAGAGGCTCAGACTCCAAATTATTCCATTATTCACTGTCTCGTTCACATTTTGAATCTTCGATTGGAATTTTATCTCTCTTTCAATTTGGACATCGATCACCAAATTATTCAATTGGAATTTTATTTTTTAAATGGGTGTAAAGATAAATTCACATTTTGAATTGGGTTTGTGAGGGTAATTTAGGTATAAAATTGGGTTTAAAGAGATATTAATTCTTTCATTAAAAATAATATGGGTGTAGAGGGTAAGTTGGGTGTAGGAAGAAGTTATGTGGGTTCAAATAAAATTTTCCTTTCATGAATAGTCACATGTTTTTCAAAAACGCATCTCAACTTTTATAAATAGTGGAGTGTTGTAAAAGTTGTAAGAATGAATGCCCACATGTTTTAGCTAAAGATGAAAAATAAGATCATCTTCAACTGAAGGGTCCAAAGGGACAGAAGGCCGAAAATAGCTCGAAAACCGTCTCCAACCGAGGACTAGGCCAGAGGGGCTCGTGGGCCCCACAGAATCCAAAGGGCTGGCCGCATGCAACCAACCAGCCAGCCTGGGCTGGCTTTTATTTTTGCTTAAAATTGTCTGATTTCCTATCGAATATAACCAACAAGATTAAGAGCAATAGTGTCGGTTATAACCGACACGAATAGTAGGGAAACTTTTTAATATAACAACTAGCTAACATCAGCTAGCGGTTATTTTTAAATATTTTTTTTGCACTGTTTTATTTATTTACAAAATTTTTCCTATAACTTCTATTTTTAAATTCTATTTTTTTTTCTATAACTTCCTATAAATTCTATTTTACAAAATTTGTTTCATATTTTTTTTTAAATTCCATTTTTGCCTATAACTTCTATTTTACAAAATTTGTTTCATATATTTTTTTTAAATTCCATTTTTGCCTATAACTTCTATTTCACAAAATTTGTTTCATATTTTTTTTTTAAATTCTATTTTTTTTCCTATAACTTCTATTTTACAAAATTTGTTTCATATTTTTTTTAAATTCCATTTTTCCCTATAACTTCTATTTCACAAAATTTGTTTCATATTTTTGTCCTATAACTTCTATTTTACAAAATTTGTTTCGTATTTTTTTTAAATTCTATTTTTTTTCCTATAACTTCTATTTTACAAAATTTGTTTCATATTTTTTTTTTAAATTCTATTTTTTTTCTATAACTTTTTAAGCCATTATACAACATTAAATTAAATTAAGTAACATGAAACAACATTAAATAATATGAAACAACAATAAATAACATTAACCAACATAAAAATTATACAATATAAAAAAACATTTAACAACATGAAACTTAAACAACATTTTTAAAAATATTTAACAACATAAAACTTAAACGCCTACTCCATGCTTCTTTTGGCCCAAAGATGTGCAACAAGATCATGTTGTAGGTACTTGTTTGTGGCACGAGAACGTATCATTCTATAGCGCCTCATATACTCATTTATATAGATACTACCAAGGTATTAAATATCGATGATATCGGAAATATCGGTAATCCAAAAACACGGAAATATCGATGGAAATATCAGGATATTATCGATATCGATAAAAATAATATGGAAACCATGGAAATTGTAAGAAAAACTTGGAAATTTTTATTGAAACTTTGCAAGATGTTTATTTAGTCAATTATCTATTAGTTTATCACAAAAAATTGGAAGGAAATGCATTGCATGATGGATTTAACTTATTTAAGTTGATTATATAGCGAACTGGCAAACATTGTGAGTGTAGAAAATATGTAGTAATTAATAAAAGAAGTTTAAACACACTATAATCATTTATATATAATGAATTAGTATAATATTTTACATTTTATACATTGCATGGTAAGATGCATGAGTGACTTATTACCCTTTTTTTTATTTATTTAAGAATAATATGGTTGTGGGGATTTTATTTAAAATTTATATTGAAGATGCTCTTAAATTATGTAAAATTGTAATCGAAAACAATAATTTATAATTTATATAAGATATATATATATATATATATATATTCCACTTTATAAACCGTCCACCTCACCTTGCTATTTCCCATCACCCATCCACCTTGGGTGGTTTTCATGATTAAAACCATCTCAAAGTCCATGGTTTTCAATTTTTAAACTATCCAAAAACGTCAACATCTGCTATCTCACATTACCCAATTTTTTGAGCCCTCAACTTGCACAACCACCGCATATTATTCACACTCTCTCATCTCTACTCTCACTCACACTCTCTCTCTCTTCGCACTCTTTCATCTCCGCATCTGCCTTCGCACTCTTTCATCTCCGCCTCTGCCTTTGCACTCTCTCATCTCTGCTCTCACTCACTCTCTCTCTCTCTTTGCACTCTTTCATCTCCACCTCTGCCTTCGCACTCTCTCATCTCTGCTCTCACTCATTCACTCTCTCTCTCTTCGCACTCTTTCATCTCCGCCTCCGCCTTCCTCACCGATCCCACCGACAATAACCCCACCTCTGTCGTTGACTCTAGCGACGACCACCACGACCCCCAATCATCCCCAAACCCCAACCTCAACCTCCACAACAACCACCCATTCTCCTCCTCCCCCCCCCGGAGCCCGCCCCGCCGGCGCCGCGCTCGCCTCCGTCTCTGTTCCACGTCTGCTTCAACCAAGACCACGCCTGCTTCGCCGTGGGGACAGACCACGGGTTCCGGATCTACAACTGCCATCCGTTCCACGAGCTCTTTCGCCGCGACTTCGACAACGGCGGGGGAATCGACGTCGTTGAGGCGCAGATCTTAGGTCTAAGTCTGCAATAGATCTGGGTAGTGCGACGACGCAGCCTCGGCTGCCTTTCTGACGAGATTGTTTCGATAATATCGCGATATTATCGATAATATCGAGATATTTTGACGAAAACTAATTGGATACCTATTAAAATATCGTTACCGCAAAAAACCGATAATATCGGCGATATTTCGTCGATATTATTAGCATTTTCTTCCATGGATACTACTAGTTCTTGAATTGAAAGGCAAATTAGGCCCATCATATATTTTTGCACGAGCCATTCTTAACCTATTTGGATCTTTTTAGTCGTCATTGGACTCTCCATCAATATACCCATCTCGCTCATCCTCCACTATCATATTGTGTAATATGATGCAAGACATCATGATGGAGTCCAAATTTTCTCTACTCCACCCTATTGCCGGTTCGCGGATGATCTTCCACCGTGCTTATAGATTATCGAAAGCTCTCTCAACGTCTTTCCGGTATGCCTTTTGGTGTAAGGTAAACAATTTTTCCGCATCATTCCTAGGGTTTGGAATTGCATGGACAAGTGTCGCCCACTTTGGGTAGATGCCATTTGCCAAGTAATACCCCATATTGTATTGACGGTCGTTGATGTAGTAGTCAAGTTGAGGTGCTTTACCTTCCGTCAAGCAATTGAAGAGGGGTGAACGCCCAAGAACTGTAATGTCATTTTGGGATCCAGGGACTCCAAAGAAAGCATGCCAAATCCATGTGTCATATGAGGCAACCGCCTCTAACACAACAGTTGGCTTTCTCGACCTTCTGCTAAAGCCTCCTTACCATCCAGTGGGACAATTCTTCCAATCCCAATGCATGCAGTTTAATGACCCTATCATGCCTGGAAACCCACGGTCTTTAGCTTTGCGAAGAAGCCGATTCAGATCTTCTTGATTTAGCTCGCAAAGGTACTCGTCTTTGTAAACCTGAATAATTGTGTCACAAAATTGTTCAAGAGTATTAAGGCATGTAGACTCAGACATATCATGGGTTTCATATATCGAATCAACTAGAAAGCCATAGGCCATCATTCGGAGTGCAATATAACCTTCTGATGAGGTGAGAAACTAGGATGGTTTGTTGTATCCCGCTTCTGTCGAAAGTATAGATTGACCTGCTGGACATCACGAAGTAAACACTTGAAGACATGATGCCTCATCCGGAAGCAACATCTGAAATCCTCTTCTGTGTACATCGAGTTGGGGTTGAAGTAGTTGTTCATCAGATTGACATGCGTCATCGCTTTGTTTTGTGGTTTGTAAGAGCAACCAGCAACAAAGCCACCCTATTGAGGTTGTTCCTCAGTTGGTTGACACACCATGGCCTCAGCCATGGCTACTGCTCTGTTTTGTTTGTTGCGTCTTACTTGAACTTTTTCATCAGACACCTCATTTTCTCGTCTCATTTGTGCCCATTTTCTTCCAATTTGGAATTGGATGAGGACCCCCAGTTGGAATTCGAAGAGGATCCAAAGTTGGAATTCATTGCAAACTTGAGTTGAAAGAGATTGAATTGAAATAGATTGAATTCAAAGTTGTGTGAATTATAGCCCAATATCCACCCTATTTATAGCAAAAAAAAATTCAAATCCAACGGCTAGCTGATGTCATGCTAATGTCACTTATCCGTTGGATTTGAATTTAAGTTGTAGTTTTTAAATAATAAATTATGTTTGGCCCTATGGCCTTTTGACCATCAGTTAGAGATAGTTTTTTGTGACAGGGCTAAATGAGCCTTATGGCCCTTTGGCCCCCGGTTAGAGATGGAGGTAAATATAGCCATGTATTGTTCATTAAAATATTAATATCCTAGAGAGCTAGATGGCTAAAACGAGCCATCTGGCCAGCCTTCGGTTGGAGATGGCCTCATGAAGACTTAAGAATAGTAGCATTGTTGTTTTTGTATGATGTTTTTCAAAATGCACTCATTTCACTTTTATGATTCTTCACGGATATGGCTTTATATAAGGAGCATTTCATGTATGATCACAACACATAACATAACAGAAAATAAGTGAAAGCAATAATATGAATATCGTTTCCTTCCTTTCTTTACCAACAATCTTTTTTTGTTATAGTTACGAAAATAAACAATGTGATACATTTCACCCGCTTCGCTCTTGTCTGTAGCAAATGTTATCTCTCTAACTTTTGCCTATTTATAACACGTTATCAACACGACTTTCTAACCCTAACCATTTCTCATTTCTCTTCACCGAAAAATGCTTCCTCCAAGGATTTTACTATTCTTCTTCCTCCTCTGCCTCACTTGCTTGATGTACCTTGGCCAAGAATTGCTAGCACTGAGCATTCTCCTAGTTCTCAATATAACAATTACTTATATTTTTTATTTCTTGTTTGGTGTAGCTACTGATTAGTAACTCAGTGTTTATTTATGTTGATTTTACTGCGATTTTAGATGGTGCAGTACAATAACCCATCTTGAACTGCAGATTTAATTTTTCTGCAATTTTAGGTGATGCTGTATAATCGCCCACCCTACACTGCATATTTAAATTTTCCTATTGCTTGAGTGGTGCGGCATAATCGCTCATCCTACGCTATATTGTTTCAATGAGAGTGGTGTGGTACAATCGCCTTCCTCATTAATTATGTAAATCTCAAGCCTAAAGTTTCGAGTGCTTATCATTTTGACCTGAATATCAAAATGGAAAATTTGTAAGAACTAGAAGTTTTAACATTATGTTCCTCCAGAATACATATTATTACAAGTTCTTACACATTTTATTTTTCTATTAGAAAAAAGAAAATGGCAAACTTGGCAAAGCTTGATTTTGTTGCCCTTGATATTACTGGGAAAAACTACCTAATTTGGGTAATGGATGCCAAGATCCACCTAGAGGTAGGAAACCTTGGAGACACCATCAAGGAGGTAAACAATGCATCCTCTCAAGATCGAGCGAAGGCCATGATCTTTATCCATCGCCACCTTGATGAAGGATTGAAGAGCGATTACCTAACAGTTGAAGATTTATTAGCCCTCTGGAAAGCATTGAGAAATATATACAATCACCAGAAAATGGTGATTCTCATAAGAGCTCGTTATGAGTGGATGAGTGGACACACTTGAGAATCCAGGATTTCAAGAAGGTTGCTGAGTATAACTCTGCAATGTTCAGAATCAGCTCCCATATGAAACTTTGTGGGGAGAATATCACTGAGGAAGATATGCTGGAAAAGACTTTCAACACCTTTCATGCCTCCAACGTGCTCTTGCAGCAGCAGTATAGAGAGCAAGGCTTTACTGAGTACAACCAACTGATATCGGTGCTCCTTATGGATGAACAAAACAATGAGCTCCTGATGAAAAATAATCAATCCCAACCTACTGGATCAGCATCATTCCCATAAGTGAATGTTGTTTCCCTCGAAGTGAACACCGTATCCTCTCGTGGTAATAATTACAAATGAGGACGTGGCCACAAGCGAGGTCGGTGGAATGAGAAAGGCAAGAATCATGGTGTCCAGTTTTACAACTAAGGTCTAAGGTATAATCTAGGCCCGACCTTCAAAAATGTAAATCGTCACAAGGAGAAAGCTCATATGAATAACACTCCTAGAAATCCTGAAGGCGCCTGCCATAGGTATGGTGGCAATAAGCAATAGGCGCATTCCTCGTACCCCAAAACATCTAGTGGACCTTTAACAAGCCTCCTTCAAGGAGAAGAGTGTCGAAACCAATTTCATCGACCGGGCTAAACCAATAGATATACCTGATCTAGTGTTTGATTTATCAGGGCAATTGAACACAACACACCTGGATGTTTCAAACTTCATTATTGAAAGAGGGAATGAAGTATATTGATCCTATTGAATCATTTTTATGTTTAATGTGCTCTTATTATATGAACTTGTAGTTTAAAGCTCACATTTTAATTCAATAAAAGTGGCATTTCAATTCAATAAAAGTGGCATTTCAATTTCCCTTGTTATGAACATATTGTTTTTAAGTATAATTCCCTTACTCAGAGTGCATGGATAAAAACTATAGTTATTCTCAAAACAAAAGCAATGGTGGAGATATTTGTCTTGCAGACAGCGCAACCATGCATACAATACTTCAAGATCGAAAATATTTCTCAAGCTTGATACTTACAAAAGTAAATGTAACAACAATATCAGGCCAATCATATGTAATTGAAGGCTCAGGAAAAGCCCAGATCATGTTACCAAATGGAACAATAGTGTTCGTACAAAATGTGTTGTACGCTACTCGATCTACTCAAAATTATTTGAGTTTTAAAGACATATGTTTAAATGGATACCATATCGAAACGAAAAGTGCAGAAAATGTGGAAAATTTATGCATTACCTCCAATGATATCCAAAAGAGAACATTGGAGAAGTTGTGTGGTTTATCGAGTGGATTGTATTATACATACACAAAGACAATTGAAGCACATATTGTCATGAACCAAAAGTTCATTGATCCAAAAATTTACATGCTTTGGCACGACCGTCTGGATCACGCAGGATCCATCATGATGTGTATAATCATTACCAACTCTAATGGACATCCATTATTGAGCATACACATTGCTATATCAAATGATAAACCCTTGCAAGACTTGTTCTCAAGGGAAGTTGGTAATTATTAGAGCATCACAATTAAAGATTGATGTTGAATCCCCATCAATTTTGCAAAGAATTCAAGGGGATATTTGTTGGCCTATTCAACCACCTTGTGGACCATTTTGATATTTTACGGTTTTGGTTGAAGCATCTACCCGATGGTCACATGTTTGCCTCTTGTTTACTCGAAATGTAGCTTTTGTGAGACTTCTTACGAGCATAGTTCCTAGATTTACCATATTAGGTCAACTCGACTTGATAACGCTGGTGAATTTACGTCTCAAACCTTTGATGATTACTACATGACACTAGGCATTGATGTAGAACACCATGTTCCTCATTTCCATACTCAAAATGGTTTAGCAAAAGCATTTATCAAAGGGCTTCAATTAATAGCTTGCACCCTGCTCATGAAAACAAAATTGCCAGTTTTTTGCATGGGAACATGCCATCTCACATGATGCATCATTGGTTCGATTAAGACCTATAGCCAACCATCAATACTCCTCCGTTTAACTCGTGTTTGGACATTAACCAAATATTTCACATTTACGAGTTTTTGGTTGTGCTGTTTATGTGCATATTGCATCACCACAACGCACTAAAATAGGACCTCAACACACACTGGGAATTTCTGTGGGTTTTGACTCACCATCTATCATTAGATATTTTGAACCTTTGACAGGTTATATCTCGTTTTGCAGATTCACTTCGATGAGACAGTTTTCCCACCGTTAGGGGGAGAAAAAACCGTTCCAAAAGAACGGAAAGAACTGACATGGGTTGTACCCACCTTATCTCATTTTACTCTACAAATCACTTAATGTGAAAATGAAGTGAAAATGATCGTTCATCTTTAAAGTATTGCTAATCAAATGCAGATTCATTTAATAATGCTACGAAAATGATAAAATCACATATACCAGCTACAAATGCGATTGCAAGAATTGATGTCCCTGTTGGACAAAATAAAGTGGCAACGAATTATTCATTCGTTGAATGCCTGAAGCGTGGTAGACCCCTATGTTTAAAAAATTCAGCCCCTCGAAAGAAGAAAATGAGGGCATAACTAAATCAAATGAAATCATTCTGGAAAAGTTAATAAATGACGAATCCACAATTCACATTTCTATACTTAAAAAAAAATGTCCTTAATAAGACACATGTCCCTGAAGAGACATAAGTACATGAAAGCAAAGAAATCTCCATAAATTATGCATGTAATAATGAATTGTGGGATCAAAATGAAATAATCATGGACGACATGTTCGCATTCGCAGTAGCCACTGAAATAATATTACACGATGATATTGAGCTCCGCTTTGTTGATGAATGCAAACATATTCAAGATTGGCCTAAGTGAAAAGATGCAATCTAGACAAAATTAAATTTCTTGGAAAGATGAAGTGTTTTTGAACTTGAAGTCCAGACCTCTCCTGGAGTAAACCCTATGGGTTACAAATGGGTATTCACAAGAAAGCACAATAAGAAAAATGAGATTGCAAGATATAAAGTACAACTCGTTGCACAAGGTTTTTCACAACGACCTGGAATTGATTATAAGGAGACATACTCTCTTATACTTGACACAATTACGTTTCGTTACTTAATAAGTTTGGTGGTTCAAAAAAACTTGACATGTGACTTATGGATGTCATCACCGCATATCTATATGGAGAATGAGATACTAACATATATATGAAGGTCCTAGAATGACTTAAGTAACCTAAAACAACTAACAAACCACGATGCATGCTCTCAATTAAATTAAGGTGATCATCATATGGGCTGAAACAATCTGAAAGAATGTGGTATAATCGTCTCAGTGAGTATTTGATCAAAGAAGGATATACCAACAATGTAATTTGCCCTTATGTGTTCATTAAGAAATCAAATTATAGATTTGCTATAGTTTCAGTATATGTCGATGATATGAATTCAGTTGGAACGCCTGAAGAACTCAATAAAAGTGCTGAATATCTAGAAAGAAAATTTGAAATGAAAGACCTTGGGAAAACAAAATATTGTCTTGGCCTGTAAATCGAGCATTGTGCTCATGGAATTTTGGTCCATTAATCAGCTTATATTGAAAAAAATCCTAAAGCAATTTGGAATGGACAAAAGCACGCCAATGGTCGTTCGTTCTCTGGACATTAAGAAAGATCCATTTCATCCAAAAGAAGATGATGAAATGGTCCTTGGTCTAAAAGTACCATATCTGAGTGCCATAGGTACTTTATTGTATTTAGCACAATGTATTAGACCAGATATAACTTTTTCGGTCAACTTGTTAGCAAGGTATATCTTTACTAGCTCCAAGAATTCATCATTGGAAGGGAGTCAAAGATGTTTTACGATACCTTTGTGGGACAACAGACACGGGTATCTTCTACTCCGAGAATCCACAAATGACTAGAGCCTTGTTGGATATGCAAATGTTGGTTTTCACTCCGATCCACATAAAGCCCGCTCACAAACTGGATATGTGTTCACTAATGGAGATACATCGATCTTATGGCGCTCAACAAAGCAAACATTAGTTGCTACATCTTCCAATCACTCAGAAATACTTGCTTTACATGAAGCAAGTTGTGAATGTTCTTGGTTAAGATCAATGATCCATCACATCTGGAATTCATGTGGTATACCTTCAAAGACAAACACTCCAACTGTTATTCATGAAGATAATGCAGCGTGTGTTGCCCAAATGAATGAAGGATTCATCAAGAGGGATAAGACTAAACACATATCTCAATTTCAATGCACATGAGCTTCAAAAGACTAAAGTTATTGAAGTCAAACAAATTCGTTCCAATGAAAATTTGGTAGACCTATTCATCAAATCTACCAAAGTGCATGTTTCAGAAGCTAGTACATGGTATTAGATTACGTCGACTCACCAACCAGTTAAATTTGAAGAATGCAGAATCAGAGGGAGATACATATCAGGGATAGCATCCATGATACATGCCTGTTTTACTCTTTTTCCTTTAACTAGGATTTTTCCCACTGGATTTTTCCTATCAAGGTTTTAACAAGGCAACATAAACATATTTAACACTATATCAATAATCCAAGCAAAGTTGTACTCTTTTTCCTTTGCTACGGTTTTTTCCCATTGGGTTTTTTCGGGCAAGGTTTAACGAGGCAATTGATGTTGATATGTGGGCATATAAGGGGGGAGTGTTGTAAAAGTTGTGAGAATGAATGGCCACATGTTTTAGCCAAAGATGAAAAGTGAGGAAGACTTAAGAATAGTAGCATTGTTGTTGATGTATGATGCTTTTCAAAATGCACTTATTTCACTTTTATGATTCTTCACGGATATGGCTTTATATAAGGAGTATTCCGTGTATGATCACAACACACAACATAACATAAAAGAAGTGAAAGCAATAATATTAATATCCTTTCCTTCCCTTCTTTACCTGCAATCCTTTAGTGTTATAGTTGCAAAAATAAACAGTGTGATACATTACACCCGCTTCACTCCTGTCTCTAGCAAATGTTATCTCTCTAACTTTTGTCTATTTCTAACATGGAGTCCTTTGTAGTCATAAATCACTTTCAATATTCACATAACCATAAACTCCTTTGATGTTTAGGGTTAGCTTGGCTTTGATTAACTCAATAAATTCAAGGGAGTTTTAACGAAACACTCCTGGTAACGTTCACTTTAACAAAAAAATGACATTTTTACTCTAAAAAATCACTCATGGTACTATTCACTTACAACACCTTTTTGTCCTTTTGATTAAAACTTAAAGTTTTCAAGCTTTTTTCATTAGTTTTTCATAAATTCAATGAATGTTGAATGAAAATATAGATTCCAACTTACATAGTGGAGAAATCATGAAGGAAACTGATCCTTCCAAATTCCCACAAAAATGGCACGATTAGGAGGGATAATTTTTTTCATAGCTTATCCATCTTCTACCTTCATTTTGAATAAAATATGTTAAGTTGAAATCCATATTTCTAATTCATTGAATCTAATGGACAGTCTAATTCAAGTTAATCATAGAAATCAAACGAGCCCAGTGCACTAATATTAGACAGTACCTCATTGAATCCATATGAGCCTTATGATTTAGAGTGCTACCATTACGAAGACGTGGTCATTATATTAGAATGTCACTTGTCTTAAAGAATATATGTCAAATATTTGCATCGACCAGTTTTTTTCTAACCCAATTCTCATGTGCATTTAACTTTTTTTTTTATTATTCGTATGAATTAAGTTTGTTTTGTTTATGAAAATACTTTTTCGGTAGCATTAGGGTCACCATAGCTCAGCGGAAAATCCATGTCCAACCTTCGACTGATCTGATCCAAACCAACGACATCAGCTAGTGCTTTGTCGCACTAGTTCACCTACTTTTTGATACTGGCGCCCCAAGCTATTCGCAGGTACCATAGTTGGCTTGCTTGGTTGTTGTGCCTTGTACCTGTTCATCGAATTGCCCCAGAGAATCTGAAATTCTGTATTTTCTGGGTGCCCAAGGATTTTCTTTGTTCAACCACAAGACTGTTACTTGATATCAAAAGGCATCAATTTGCTTTATGGTGTTGACAATTCAAAATTGAATTATCATGGGCACAAATAGTGTTTATCCATAGGGCTTTCTTGCAGAAACGGTTATGCTGACTTCTAATAAGTCCCCTATTCAACCAATTCTAAAAGCAAAGACTTTTGCTTCTGTGGTTTCCACCCCAATTGAAGATGTTCATCTCAGCCAACTTCCGACTCTAGTTATGCATGGTGACAAAACATATGTCAAAATTAACGAGGATCTATACCAAGAATAGTTGAAGTTGTTTCAAAATAATCTCCTTGGACGTTTGCTCCTCAATAAGGATTATACGCCAATGAAGACTAGTGCTCTAAAATCTTGTTTAGAAGATGCATGGCACCCTACTACACCATGGAACCTTGTTCCTATTGGTAAAGGTTATTTTGATATCCATTTCAATAAGGAAAATGATATGCGATGGGTATGGGGTGGCGGTACGTGTACTCTTGCTACTGGTTTATTCAGGTTATCAAAATGGAAGCCAGATTTTCAACCAGGTGACGTTTTCCCTCAAACTCATGCTCAGGTATTGATTAAAATTTTTGGTTTGAGTCAGGAATATTGGCATTCTAAACACCTGATGGAAATTGAAAGAGGGGTTAGCACTCCCTTGCACCTAGATATAGGTACAAGGGAAATGCAATATGGTTATTATGCACGTATATTAGTTGATGTCAATCTTGCAGATGATTTACCTACATCCCTTATGGTTGAAAGAGAAAGTCATGGCTTCCCAGTTGAGGTGGTTTATGAAAATTTACCGCCTAAATGTAGTCACTGTGGTTTGATAGGGCATTTGGTTAATATTTGCAAATAACTTAAACAGATGCCGAGAGGTCATTCTCGTAGCTGGACGCGGAAAGGTGGTAACATGGGGGACAACAAAATCAAACATCACTCTCAGAGTCAACTGCACATGGAAGATCGTCCCAAAAAGAATTTGTCAATACCAGTTAATGTTTTATGTGGGTCACATGCTTCTGAACCTCTTCAACAGGTTGATCAATTGTTACCTGCCATCAATACTGAAGGTAATGAGGCAATGGTTGATGGTAATGACGAGCCCATTCTTCAGTCTCCACTTGGTACAATGCCAATTGTCTCTAGTAATGATAATAATGTCATACTAACTCTCGATAATGCCCATACTCTCATAAACCAAGTTCTTGAACATGTGGTTGATGAGGCCTTAGAGACCATTGCCCAAGTTATGGTTAATTCTGAAAATCAAGAACATGGTATCCAATCCCCTGGGATATCTCATATTAGCAATTTTATGACCAGATCGTTATCAGCAGATGGATCACCTTATCAGAATGGTCATTCTTATGGTCAGCATTTGGGCAACACTGATGTCCCAAACAATTTTGGCCCGCATGATCTTCATGACGACTCTAGCATTCTTCCTGGGATTGAACATGTTGTGACATTACCTAAGGATGTCATCGATATAGTTAATCACATAAATGGTTGTGATAAGGATGGTTTTACTCCTGCGTTATCTAACAGTAAAAAAAACAACAAAAGCAGGTTGCCAAGTTTAACCAGCCCTCTAATAAACCCTATCTGAGTACCTCTAATAAACCCTATCCGAGTAAAGTCCGTGGAATACCAGCTCGTTATAAATGAAGATTCTCTTTTGGAATATCTGTGGCATTACTTTTACTTTTAATTCTAGAGGAACTCTTGCTCCCAATCTTTGGTTACTAACATCTTTGACTTGTGCATACCATTTAGTTATTTCTATATCTGATCAATAGGTTACTATTTGATGTACTTTTGATCATATCCCAAGTCAGTTCACCTTTGTTTATGCAAGCACTTCATCTATCAAAATAAGAGACCTATGGGCTGACTTGATTACTCTACGCTCACAAACACAAGTTCCATGGATGGTTATTGGCGATTTCAATGCTATCCTGGGTGCCCACGAGCAGACGAAATGAGGCAAACCCTCTCAAACTTCCTGCGTTGAGTTTAGTAACATGTCTGACTCTTGTAACTTTACTCACTTGAACACTTCTGGGGCAGCTTTTACATGGTCTAATGGTTGGAAGTTTCGCGGTCGCACAGAAAGAAGGTTAGATCGTTCTTTATGTGATATAAGTTGGTTTGATTCTTGGCCACACTCTAAATACATAATGTTGCCAAAGGTAGTCTCAGATCATAACCTTCTTATCTTTTCTGGTTCAAGAGTTTTGAGTAATGGTCATCGTCCTTTCCGTTTTCAATCAATGTGGGTTCAACATTCATCTTTTTGAGAAACTATAACTCAGTGTTGGAGGAATACAGTTGTCTATGGTTGTCCTATGTTTATCATTCTGCAAAAATTGAAAGCTTTAAAAATCTGTTTGCGCCAATGGAACATTTCAGTTTTGGTGATGTCCATAATAAAGTGGTTGATGCTCGGCATAAACTCTCTATGATTCAATAGAGAATCTCAACTGAGGGTATCAATAATGATCTTTTCAAAGAGGAGATTGTCGCCAAAACTATAATAATGGAGTCTTTTAAAATGCATGAGGCCTTTTGGAAAGATAGAGCTCATGTTAAGTGGTTGACTAAAGGGGATAGAAATTCTTATTTCTTTCATGCCTATTCTTGTATTAAATCCTCCAACTCTCGCATCATTTGCATTCTTGATGGAGATAATCTTCTTACTAATCTGCAAGCAATTAAGAACCATATTGTTAATTTCTATCAAACTTTGTTCGGTTCTTCTTTCACTCCTTCAGGTATTGATGAGGTTTGTGAGGTCATTCAGCCAATGGTCACTGATTCTGAAAATGATCTTTTATCTGCATTACCTATTGATGAGGAAAATAAGGAGGCAATTTTCTCTTTAAGTGCTTATAGTACGCCCAAGCCATATGGTTTTCCAGGTTTTTTCTATCACCATTGTTGGGATATTGTTAGCTTTGATGTTATATAATTTGTGAAGCAATTCTTTCAATTGAATTGGTTATACCCTAATGCCAACAGTAATTTCTTGGTTCTGATGCTAAAGGTGGAAGATATTATTTCCATTACCCAATTTAGACCTATTGCTTTGGCAAATTTTCTTTTCAAGATTATTCCCAAAATTTTGGCAGTTCGTCTTTCTCATGTTGTTCAACGCATTATTTCTCCTCAACAAGCTGCTTTCATACCTGGGCAACGTATCACAGATTGTATTAGCCTTGTTTCAGAATGTTTCAATGTGCTTGACAAAAAATCTCGTGGTGTTAACATGGGAGTTAAAGTTCATATAGCTAAGGCTTTTGATACTTTAGATTGGTCTTTTCTATTTCGGGTGCTTACTAACTTTGGGTTTTCCGCTTGTTTTATGGACTATGTTTCTACTATCTTAAGATTTGCTAAATTGTCCATCTTAATTAATGGTTCCCTGCATGGCTTTTTCTCTTGTTCTCGAGGAGTGCGCCAAGGGGATCCTCTCTCTCCGTTACTTATCTGTCTAGCTGAGGAGGCTCTATCAAGGGGTCTGAGTCATCTCCAACTTGATGGGCTTACTAAGCCAATTTTTGCCCTAAGAGGTTGCATCTCTCATTCTCATGTTCTCTATGTAGATGACTTATTCATTTTCTGTATAAGTGATGGTGCCACACTGTGTAATTTGCAAGGTTTTTTCAATATATATAGTAAGGCCTCTGGTCAATTTATCAATAAGGCAAAAGGTACTTTCTACTTGGGCTCTACTTCAAGGCACCGTAAAGTTGTGGTTGAGAGTTACTTGGGATTCAAAGAAGGCAAAGTACCATATGTCTATTTAGGAGTTCCAATCTTTTGTGGCAAGCCTAAGAGGTGTAATCTTCAAGCCTTGGCAGATAAAGCTAAAGCTAAGTTAATAGGTTGGAAGGGGAAACTTTTATCTATGGTAAGAAGAATTCAACTCATTCAATCAGTTTTTCAGAGTATGCTTCTGCATAGTTTTTCTGTTTATCGGTGACCTTCCTTGTTGAGGTCTCTTTCACGATGTGCTCGCAACTTTATATGGTCTGGTGATGTGACCTCCAAGAAGATTGCTATCGTTTCTTGGCATCAGATATGTGCTTCGAAGTAGGGATTGCAATTCTAACCGTTAAACCCGATAACAGTGGATAACCGCCCGAATGGAATGGATTTGAGTATGGAAGTTTAGGTATATTCTGGATATGGGGAAAAACCGTTTATATTGTTTGGTTATGATTTTGGATATAGTTATAGAGGTCCGCAAACCGCATCCATAACCAAATCCAACCCGATTAGTAAATAATATAATTTATATATAATATTATAGTATAATATATATATATATATATATATATATATTTGTATATCTATTATTCACCGAATCATTACCTTAAGAATACAAAATTTGAATTTTGTAGGAAAGTAAAGTTTTGAATCAAAATCAATGCGAACTCAATGGTGCTTATGGGAGATATCAAAGATAAGCCAACATCCTAGTGTTTTATTTTTATACTCAACAGGATCCATTCATTTGATCATTTCACTACTACAAAAGTCCTCATTAGTGTCGGTTTAAAAACCGACACGAAATGTATAACACTGTCGAAAATTAAGCAAAATCCGACAGAAAATGGGTGCAGTGATGGATATAATAAGCGACAGAATTGCCTGCGTCAGGAAATGAATTTTCCGACAGAAAATACTCTAAACCGACAGAAATTGTGTCGAATATAACCAACGGATAATATGTCAATAAACAATAAATTAGAGTATTCTGTGTCGGCTAAAACCAACAGAAAAGACTAAACCCACACAAGTTTAGTCGGTTACAACTAGGCCTGGCAATTACTGACACGACCCGATAACCCGACACGACACGACTCAAAATTAACAGGTGTTTGAGTCGACACGATAACGAATCGGGTATTATCGGGTAACCCGATAAGCACCTGTTAAGATAACGGGTTGGGTCGGGTATACACGTGGGTAACACGATACACGATAAGCAGAATATTAATTTAATAATTTTATAACCCTAAAAAATACTATAATAATTATATATAATAATTTAACAATTTTATACCCCTAAAAAGTTTAAAACTATAATTATATATATATATATATATATATTAAATTAACTATAATAATTATATATACTATAATAATTATACCCCCAAAATATTAACTATAATAACTATATATATATATATATATATATTAAATTTTAAATTAAATTTTATACCCCTAAAAAAACTATAATAATTATAAGTACAAAATAAATAGATTTAAATCTACATAATAAATATATATATATACACACACCATTGAACTTGATGGGATACACGAAACTAATTTCAACGATCAAACCGTCAAACTTGTTTGTATATGCTTCGAGATCGCATATGCCAAAAATCACAAAAAACAAACATTCAGAGATCAAGTAATGAGGCAAAACATTTTGACGGTGATAAAACAAAAAATCACGATTTAACGGTTATTTTAACTTCGATTTTGATGATTTTTTACAAGTACACTTTTTGACTCTATACGAATACAATGAATGAATTCGATCGTCAATTTAAAATATTTACACATGTGGATACCACAAAATCTTATGTTATACTTAATGAAAGTATAAATAAACTCTAAGTGTTAGTGAATCTATCGTTTTGATGGAATACGAATTCTATGAAACTAATTTCAACGATCCAACCATCAATCTTGTTTGTATATGCTTCGAGATCGCATACGCCAAAAATCACAAAAAACAAACATTCAGAGATCAAGTAATGAGACAAAACTTTTCGACGGTTATAAAACAAAAAATCACGATTTAACGGTTATTTTAACTTCGATTTTGATAATTTTTTACAACTACACTTGTTGACCCTATACGAATACAATGAATGAATTCGATCATCAATTTAAAATATTTACACAAGTGGATACCACAAAATCTTATGTTATACTTAATGAAAGTATAAATAAACTCTAAGTGTTAGTGAATCTATCGTTTTGATGGGATACGAATTCTATGAAACTAATTTCAACAATCCAACCGTCAATCTTGTTTGTATATGCTTCGAGATCGCATATGCCAAAAATCACAAAAAAATAAACATTCAGAGATCAAGTAATGAGACAAAACTTTTCGACGGTTATAAAACAAAAAATCACGATTTAACGGTTATTTTAACTTCGATTTTGATGATTTTTTACAAGTACACTTGTTGACCCTATACGAATACAATGAATACATTCGATCGTCAATTTAAAATATTTACATAAGTGGATACCACAAAATCTTATGTTATACTTAATGAAAGTATAAATAAACTCTAAGTGTTAGTGAATCTATCGTTTTGATGGGATACAAATTCTATGAAACTAATTTCAACGATCCAACCGTCAAACTTGTTTGTATATGCTTCGAGATCGCATACGCAAAAAATCACAAAAAACAAACATTCAGAGATCAAGTAATGAGACAAAACGTTTCGACGGTTATAAAACAAAAAATCACGATTTAACGGTTATTTTAACTTCGATTTTGATGATTTTTTACAACTACACTTGTTGACCCTATACGAATACAATGAATGAATTCGATCGTCAATTTAAAATATTTACACAAGTGAATACCACAAAATCTTATGTTATACTTAATGAAAGTATAAATAAACTCTAAGTATCTATCGTTTGGATGAGATAGGAATTCTATGAAACTAATTTCAATGATCTAACCGTCAATCTTGTTTGTATATGTTTTGAGATCGCATATGCCAAAAATCACAAAAAACAAACATTCAGAGATCAAGTAATGAGACAAAAAATTTTAACGGTTATAAAACAAAAAATCACGATTTAACGGTTATTTTAACTCCGATTTTGATAATTTTTTACAACTAAACTTGTTGACCCTATACGAATACAATGAATGAATTCGATCGTCAATTTAAAATATTTACACAAGTGGATACCACAAAATCTTATTTTATACTTAATGAAAGTATAAATAAACTCTAAGTGTTAGTGAATCTATCGTTTTGATGGGATACAAATTCTATGAAACTAATTTCAACGATCAAACCGTCAAACTTGTTTGTATATGCTTTGAGATCGCATACGCCAAAAATCACAAAAAACAAACATTCAGAGATCAAGTAATGAGACAAAACTTTGCGACGGTTATAAAACAAAAATCACGATTTAACGGTTATTTTAACTTCGATTTTGATAATTTTTTACAACTACACTTGTTGACCCTATACGAATACAATGAATGAATTCGATTGTCAATTTAAAATATTTACACAAGTGGATACCACAAAATCTTATGTTTTACTTAATGAAAGTATAAATAAACTGTAAGTGTTAGTGAATCTATCGTTTTGATGGGATACGAATTCTATGAAACTAATTTCAACGATCCAACCGTCAAACTTGTTTGTATATGCTTCGAGATCGCATACGCCAAAAATCACAAAAAACAAACATTCAGAGATCAAGTAATGAGACAAAACTTTTCGACGGTTATAAAACAAAAAATCACGATTTAACGGTTTTTTTAACTCCGATTTTGATGATTTTTTACAACCACACTTGTTGACCCTATACGAATACAATGAATGAATTCGATCGTCAATTTAAAATATTTACACAAGTGGATACCACAAAATCTTATGTTATACTTAATGAAAGTATAAATAAAGTCTAAGTATCTATGGTTTGGATGAGATACAAATTCTATGAAACTAATTTCAATGATCCAACCGTCAATCTTGTTTGTATAATTTGAATGGTTTTTAATGTTTGGTTTTTCTATACTTAGTTTATGCGGAATAGAGTTCTGACGTAGAAAACCTTACCGAAAACATCATCAACAGAACTCTTGAAGGCAATAGATCAAGCCAAAGTTCCAATACAATTTCCCCATGATGATCGATGAAAATTGAGGATTTTGTAAAAGAAATAACATTCAAACTTTGAGTTCTATTGACAAGGTTTAAACTTTTGAGAAAGGCTTCACAACCTTGAAAACAAAAACTCTTTCATTTTGCATATCCTTGCACATTTAATATTTTGTAATAGACTAGTGTATGGATGTTTTTTTATTAGGCTCTTATTTTCGAGTGTAGATGTAGTACTTAAATGACAAATATGTTTTAATGTTTTGAAGTAATATTTATGTGGTAATGTGTGGTATGTGCAAATTTAAGAAAAAAATATATTTTTCTTAACGGGTCATAATGGGTCATAACGGGTCGGGTCACTTTACCCGTTGGGTAAAGTGACCCGACCTGTTAAGGACCCGTTAAGATAACAGGTGTGACACGACACGACCCGTTAAGATAACAGGTGTTACACGAAAACGACACGAACACGACAGACACGACCCGTTTGCCAGGCCTAGTTACAACCGACAAAAATTATAATAATAAGGAATAAATAAAATCATTCTTGTCGGATAAAACCGACAGAAAATATATTAATAATAAAAAAAAATATACCGATGCGTCTCATAGTCGTCTTGGGCAGAGTAGCACCCTCATCAGCAAGGAAGGAAGTTTCAAGGGATAAATGGTAAGCTGCAAACACTGCATAGTTTCATCACAAATGCCTCTCCCCAGAATGCATAACGCCAGCTGAAACTGCATTCCACCTAAACATTGATCCAAAGCAGAATATCATTACAAGGAGACATCTACCCCAGTCAAAATCACCATGATATACAAGGATGCTACCAATAGACAAATAAGATAATCATAATGGATGAAAATTTTAATACGCCAAAACAAACTCACCACAGCACACATGCTTAGATCCTTGCAACAGAAGCCAAATTTCATTATGTTTTTCCTTCTTTTCTACTTCTTTTAGTCACGACAGCACCAGCACACCCACCACAGCACACATGCTTAGATCCAATCTTTAGACAACACACAATCCAATCCAATTCAAACCCAATTCACAAATCCAACAAAAATCAATCCAAGAAATTGAATCGAGACATGTGTTTATTACCTTCTGTGAGCTATGGCAAGGAAGAGCTTGATGAGCTCATCAGTGGACATGTCGAGAAGAGCAAACCGACGCCCTTGAAGTTGAACTTATTGAATGTTCTCTTCTTTGAGACTTCAGCCGCCGCTTGTTCTCAACGTCAGCCTGAAAAAGCCATAAAAGGTAGTGAGATTTTGGAGACAGAAACTAACAGCGAATGATTCGATTCAGAGACGGGAGAGTGGGTTGGGTATCAGAGATTTACCATGGTGGTGGAGATTCCGGAATCAGAGATGCATGATCTGCTCTATCCTTGCATGACTGAAAAAAAGAGGACCTGGGCTCTGCAATTCGCGCTAGCCTAGGAATTGTGGAAGTGATGAAGGCGGCTAGGGTTTGGTTCTCGTATTTATGCACTGAGAGTCGAAAAGGTGGAATTGGGCTCGGGTTTGCAGAGGAGAGAGCCAAATGGCGCTCTCTTTGAAGAGAGTCAAGTTTTGGGGCGCCATGTCAAAATTTTGGAAATGAAAAGCTGAATATAAAAGGCGCCATGTCAAAATTTTGGAAATGAAAAGCTGAAAATAAAAGGCGCCATGCCAAAATTTTGCCAGCCCTCCAAAACACACGGTCACTTAGATTAAATCCTATTGTTATTATTGTATTAAGTTTTTTTAATTAATGTAGAAGTGAAAAATATATAATATATATATATATGCTCGTAATGATAAGATCTACAACTTTTGTGAAGATGTCAAGTCCAAAATTTAACACTATAATCCCATAAACCGTAGATTAAAATTTAATTGTTGATAAGAATGAAATGAATGAATTCGATCTTCAATTTAAATTATTCACACTAGTGTATAAATCTTATTTTATACTTAATGGAAGTATAACATTAACTCTTAAGTGTTTATTTAATCTACCGTTTTGATGTGATACATATTGTACGAAACTTTTTTCAATGATCTAACTGTCAAACTTGTTTGTACACACTCCGAGATCACTTACGTAAAAAATCACAAAAAACAAACGTTCAGATATTAGGTAACGGAACAAAAGTTTTCGACGGTTATAAACGAAAAATCACAATTTAACGGTTATTTTAGCTCCGGTTTTGATGATTTTTTTTACAGCTACACTCCTCGACCCTATAAGAATGCAATGAACGAATTTGATCTTCAATTTAAAATATTTACACTAGTTGATACCACAAAATCTTATTTTATACTTAATAGAAGTATAATATTAACTCTAAGTGTTGGTTTAATCTACCGTTTTGATGTGATACGCATTCTATGAAACGTTTTTCAACGATCCAACCGTTAAACTTGTTTGTACACATTCCAAGATCATATACGTAAAAAATCGTAAAAAACAAACATTCAGAGATTAGGTAACGGAACAAAAGTTTTTTATGGTTATAAACGAAAAATCACAATTTAACGGTTATTTTAGCTCCAATTTTGATGATTTTTTTGCAGCTACACTCTTCGATCCTATAAGAATGCAATGAATGAATTCGATCTTCAATTTAAAATATTTACACTAGTGGATAAATCATATTTTATATTTAATGGAAGTATAACATTAACTCTCAAGTGTTTGTTAAATCTATCAATTTGATAGGATATGCATTCTATGAAACTAGTTTCAACGATCCAACCGTCAAATATGTTTGTATATACTCCGAGATCTCATACCTAAAAAATCACAAAAAACAAACACTCAGAGATTAGGTAACAGTAGGCCTGGCAAACGGATCGTGTATGTCGTGTTCGTGTTGTTTTCGTGTAACACATGTTATCTTAACGGGTCGTGTCGTGTCACACCTGTTATCTTAACAGGTCCTTAACAGGTCGGGTCACTTTACCCTTATGACCCGTTAAGAAAAATATATTTTTTTCTTAAATTTGCACATACCACACATTGCCACTTAAATATTACTTCAAAACACTAAAACACATTTATCGTTTTTGTACTACATCTACACTTGAAAATAAGATCCTAATAAAAAAACAATCAAACACTACTAGTCTATTACAAAATATTAAATGTGCAAGGATATGCAAAATGAAAGAGTTTTTGTTTTCAAGGTTGTGAAGCCTTTCATTAAGTATAATATAAGATTTTGTGGTCTCCACTAGTGTAAATATTTTAAATTGAAGATTGAGTTCATTCATTGTATTCATATAGGGTCAAGGAGTGTACCTGTAAAAAAATATCAAAATCGGAGTTAAATTAACCGTTAAATCATGATTTTGCGTTGACAATCGTCGAAAAGTTTTGTCCTGTTACTTGATCTTTGAATATTTGCTTTTTGCAATTTTTGGCGTATGCGATCTCGAAACATATACAAACAAGTTTGACGGTTGGATCGTTGAAATTAGTTTCATAGAATGCGTATCTCATCAAAACGATAGATTCACTAACACATAGAGTTTTATTTATCCTTTCATTAAGTATAACATAAGATTTTGTGATATCCACTTGTGTAAATATTTTAAATTGAAGATTGAATTCATTCATTTCATTCATATAGGGTTAATGAGTGTAGCTGTAAAAAATCATCAAAATCAGAGTTAAAATAACCATTAAATCGTGATTTCTTGTTTATAACCGTTAAAATTTTTTGTCCCGTTACTTAATCTCTGAATGTTTGTTTTTTATGATTTTTGGCGTATGCGATCTCGAAGCATGTACAAACAATTTTGACGGTTGGATCGTTGAAATTAGTTTCGTATGATGCGTATCCCATCAAAATGATATATTCACTAACATTTAAGAGTTTATTTATACTTTCATTAAGCATAACATAAGTTTTTATGGTATCCATTTGTGTAAATGTTTTAAATTGAAGATCAAATTCAATCATTGTATTCATATAGGGTCAAGGAGTGTAGTTGTAAAAAATCAGCAAAATCTTTGTTTATAACCGTCGAAAAGTTTTGTCTCGTTACTTGATCTTTAAATGTTTGTTTTTTACGATTTTTGGCGTATGCGATCTCGAAGCATATACAAACAAGTTTGACGGTTTGATCATTGAAATTAGTTTTGTAGAATACGTACCTCATCAAAACAATATATTCACTAACACTTGAGAGTTTATTTATCCTTTTATTAAGTATAACATAAGATTTTGTGGTATCCACTTGTATAAATATTTTAAATTGAAGATCGAATTCCTTCATTATATTCATATATGGACAAGGAGTGTAGCTGTAAAAAATCATCAAAACCGGAGTTAAAATAACCGTTAGATCGTGATTTTTTGTTTATAACTGTCGAAAAGTTTTGTCCCGTTACTTGATCTCTGAATGTTTGTTTTTTGCGATTTTTGGCGTATACGATCTCGAAGCATATACAAACAATTTGGAAGTTCTCGCGTGAGTTCCCATAAACAAAATCGTAAAGGCGTGGTCGGGGCCCAAAGCGGATAATATCGTGTTACGGCGGAGTCGAACCCAGGCCGAGATGTGACATGTGGCGTGTGGACGTGTGGATTGGATCAGTTTGGTTGGCAAATTCAAGTGTGGACGTGTAGACGTGTGGCTTTTATCTTGTTTGAAAAGTCAGCCATCTAGAAGATAGGCTTTAGCCTATGCCACGAATCAGCCTTTCATTCTACGTGTGGATTTGATCAGTTTGGTTGATAGATTCAAGTGTGGACGTGTGGCTTTTATTTTGTTTGAAAAGTCAACCATATGGAAGATAGGTTTTAGCCTATACCACATATTAGTCTCTTGATCTACATGTGGATTGGATCAGTTTGGTTGATAGATTCAAGTGTGGCGTATGGATGTGTGGCTTTTATCTTGTTTGAAAAGTTAGCAATCTGGAAGATAGGCTTTAGCCTATGCCACAGATCAGCCTCTCATTCTACGTGTGGATTTGATCAATTTGGTTGACAGATTCAAGTGTGGATGCATGGCTTTTATTTTGTTTGAAAAGTCAGCCATCTGGAAGATAGAGTTTAGCCTGTGCCACATATAAGTCTCTCATTCTATGTGTGGATTGGATCAGTTTGGTTGACAGATTCAAATGTAGACGTGTGGCTTTGATCTTGTTTGAAAAGTCAACCATCTGGAAGATAAGATTTAGCATTCCACGTGGCAAGAATCAAAAGGCATATACCATTTGTATTCATGTGATAATCATCCCATCCTACTACATCATCTGATGTCGCGCCTTAATGCACATCCATATTCCATCGTATTCCATCATATTTTGGGGGTATAATTATTTGAGTATATGTAATTATTATAATTATTATAGTTAATTTAATATATATATATATATATATATATTATAGTTTTTAGGGGTATAAAATTGTTAAATTAATATATATTATTTTTATATTATTTTTTTAGGGTTATAAAATTATAAAATTAATATTCTGTTTATCGTGTTTCATGTTACCCACGTGTATACCCGAACCAACTCATTATCTTAACAGGTGCTTATCAGGTTACCCGACAACGATCCGATTTGTTATCGTGTCGACCCGAACACCTATTAATTTCGTGTCGTGTCGGGTTATCGGGTCGTGTCAGGAATTGCCAGGCCTAGGTAACAAAACAAAAGTTTTCGACGGTTATAAACGAAAAATCACAATTTAACGGTTATTTTACCTCCGATTTTGATGATTTTTTATAGCTACACTCCTCGACCCTATAAGAATGTATTGAACAAATTCGATCTTCAATTTAAAATATTTACACTAGTGGATAATTTTTTATACTTAATGGAAGTATAACATTAACTCTTTAGTGTTTGTTAAATCTATCAATTTGATAGGATATGCATTCTACGAAACTAGTTTCAACGATCCAACAGTCAAATATGTTTGTATATACTCCGAGATCGTATACCTAAAAAATCACAAAAAACAAACATTTAGAGATTGGGTAACAGAACAAAAGTTTTCGACGGTTATAAACGAAAAATTATAATTTAACGGTTATTTTAGCTCCGATTTTGATGATTTTTTACAACTTCACTCCTCGACCCTATAAGACTGCATTGAACAAATTTGATCTTCAATTTAAAATATTAACACTAGTGGATAATTTTTTATACTTAATGGAAGTATAACATTAACTCTTAAGTGTTTGTTAAATCTATCAATTTGATAGGATATGCATTCTACGAAACTAGTTTCAACGATCCAACCGTCAAATATGTTTGTATATACTCCAAGATCGCAGACCTAAAAAATCACAAAAAACAAACATTCAGAGACTAGGTAACAAAATAAAAGTTTTCGACAGTTATAAACGAAAAATCAAAATTTAACGATTATTTTAGCTCCGATTTTGATGATTTTTTTCAGCTACACTCCTCAACCCTATAAGAATGGATTGAACAAATTCGATCTTCAATTTAAAATATTTACACTAGTGGATAATTTTTTATATTTAATGGAAGTATAACATTAACTCTTAAGTGTTTGTTAAATCTATCAATTTGATAGGATATGCATTCTCCGAACTTGTTTCAACGATCCAACAGTCAAATATGTTTGTATATACTCCAAGATAGCATGTGTAAAAAGTTTAAAAAAAAAACATTAAGAGATTAGGTAACGGGACCGTGAGTGAAAAAAAATATTTAAACCATTTGTTTATTTATTTTTAATCAATATAACATTTTAAATAATATAATAGTCAATTTCTGTCGGTTATAACTGTCAAAATAATAAAATAATAACCGTCAGAAAATAAAATAATAAAATAGTCAATTTCTGTCGGTTATAACCGCCACCATTAACTTAAAAACCGCCAGAATATGTTAAAAATATTAAAAAAAAAAGAATTAAAAAATACTGAGGGTTAAATCCGCCAGGAAAAATCCGCCAAAATTTTCTGTCGGATATATCCGACAGAAAGTAACTTTAATCCGACAGTAAATAAATTATGTGTCGGATATCTTTTATTCGTCAGAATGACTTATTAACCGCCAGAATCATCCGACACCTAAAGCTAATATTGTAGTAGTGTTTTATACATCAATATATATATATATATATATATATATATATATAGATATATTTGTATATCTATTATTCACTGAATCATTTCCTTGAGAATACAAAAGTTGCATTTTGTAGAAAAGTAAAGTTTTGAATCAAAATCAATGTGAACTCAATGGCGCTTATGAGAGATATCAAAGATAAGGCAACATCATTAGTGTTTTAATTTTTATACTCAACAAGATCCATTTATTGGATCATTTTATACATCAAATGTTTAATGACGAACTTAATATCTATTAACTTATAATGTCTCAACTGAACGAATATATTTTTTGTATTGACGAAGATGGATATACCCGTTAACCGATGGGGAATCTGTTACCCAGTGGGTATGGTTATGGATAATACCCGATGGTTAATTTATAGTTATGGATATGGTTAATTTTCGTGGTTATGAGAATGGATATAACATTTCCGTCCCCAAACCGAACCGTTGTCATCCCTACTCTGAAGAATGAGGGTGGTTTGGGATTGCGTGATCTTTACTCTCTAAATACTACAACTCTCTTAAAGCTTGGATATGTTATTATTACTTCTAATTCTCCTTGGAGTGTTTATTTTCAAGAACGATTCTAGCTACATGGTCGTTTATACTCTTGTAGATACAAGCGATATTCTATATGGCCTGGTATTAAATCCATTTTTCATATCTTGTTTTAGAATTGTCGTTGGGTGATTGGAAATGGTTTTAGCACTTCTCTTTGGGTTGATAAATGGTTGGATACACCTATTGTGGACATCGTTAATGCAATTGAGATTGCTCCTTCTCTATCTCGTACTAAGGTCCCCAAAATTATTCTTATGGGAAAATGGGTTATTCCTTCTATTTTTTCTTCTACTTTTCCTGACCTAGCTAAAGAGATTTTAGAAATGCCTTTTCCAATTGATGAGGACAAGGACGTGTTAATTTGGGAAGCTTCTACATCCAAAGTCTTTTCGTTTTTTTGTTAAGAATTGGGCTTCCATTATTTGGCGTCCTTTCATTCCATCTCGCTACTTTATTTTAGTTTGGAAGATTCTTTTCAAAAAGCTCCCAACAGAGGATTAACTTCAACAACGAGGCATTCCGCTGGTTCCAATATGCCAACTATGTTACAAGAATTCTGAATCTATTGACCACTTATTTTTTTTAGTTGTGAATTTGCACAACGTGCTTGGTGTTGGCTAGCAACCCAATTTGGCACTACTTTTCCACCTACGGGCTCCGTCTCTAATTTATGGCTTGCTTTTGTGTTAAAGCAGTTTTCTCCACAACTTTGCGATGTCTGGCTAGCTTCAGGGGTTTTCTTGCTATTGGTTATTTGGAAGATGCGTAACAAAGTGAAGTTTGAAAGTAAACCCCCTTCCTTCTCATGCCTTTGCCGTTCCACCTTGGCCTGGATTAGGCAGGTTGGAGTTCTCATCACTAGTCATGGACAAGGCATTTTGGATAGGCAACTTTTAGTCTCTCTTGGAATCTCAGCTAAGCCATGTAAAACTCCTTTTATAGTCCCTGTTTTTTGGCATCCCCCTCATTTTTCTTGGGTCCAAGTGAATACTGATGGCCTTGCTAAAGGTAACCTAGGTCCTGCGGCTTGTGGTAGGGTTTTTCGAGATTCTGCAGGCTATTTTCTTGGTGGTTTCTCCCTAAGCTTGGGGCATCATACTTTTTTCTATGCAGAGCTCCATGCTGTCATCCTTGCTGTGGAATTGGCTCACGCGCGGGGTTGGCAAAATCTATGGCTTGAAAGTGAGATTCTTCTAGTGTGATATCCTGTTTCGCTTCCGGATCCTTCTCTCCTCCTTGGTCACTCCAGACACGCTGGAACAATTGTATTCTCCAATTGCAAAACATGGTTTTCCGTTGCTCTCATACATTTTGAGAATGAAATGTTGTTGCTGACAAATTAGCCAATTTAGGGTTCTCTCATCTTCACTTGTTTGGCATTTCGCTCCTCCTATAGAGATTCTTCGTCTTCTGCACTCAGATTTCTTGGGCATGCCAGCCTACAGGTTTGTCTCCTCTTCTTGATGTGTGATTTCCCCTTTTTACCTAATCTTTTTGGATTTCCTTTTTCGTTTTGCAGCTTGTCTTGCAGGTTCTTACCTTTTAAGGTTTATAGAGGGGTTTGGGTATATGTCCACCCAATCTTTTCTTGTATTTTCTTTTTCAAGAGGGGTATGGTCTATGCCCCCCCTCTTTTTCCTGTATTTTCTTTTTTAAAAGGGGTAAGGTGTATGTCCTTCCCTCTTTGTACTTCTTTTTTCTTGTTCTATGAGGGGTAAAGTTTATGTCCCCACCTGATTAGGTAAAAAAAAAAAGTTTGTTTAATTCCATGATGATTTTCCTTCCGAAAAAAAATTCCATGATGATATATTCATTTCTTATCTGATTAAAATATAGCACTTAAACTCTATTTGTTTCAACAGAGTGGCTACGAAACAAAGGTTCTCAGGAGGATAAAAGATGGAGGGAAAGACTCGAGTCGGGTTTTCTTTGACCCGGTTGTAACTTAAAATGAATTTTTAGTTTAATACATTGAGAGTGATTCAACGATTCTTAAATTTAACCCCTCAAATTACTATGTTATTAAAGAGAATAACTTATACGACACAAATATACGTTACAGTAACAACTTGTGTCAATAAAATAAAAATCGAGGAACGAGAGGGTCGTGACACTATTGGAATAGACTGTCTGCTCAGTAAAGGAAGCAATCGTCCCTACCGTCAGGTTGGTTTTGACTGGTTGCATATTAGTTATAAACTTATAGTTAGCAACCCGCAATGAAACATGGAGTCCGCCTATGTGCCTAGTAATTTACTGTAGCCTTCGAGTTGTGTGTATTGATTTCATGGTAAGTTGAAATATTTAGAAGATAAGTTCTCCACATATCGTGTATATATTCTTTTACGGTTGAGAGACAAAGAATGCCATAGTCAAATAAAGAGATGGTGTGGATCACGTGGATCACATTTCCACAAGGTGTGATTGCAACAGTTGGCATCACCATTATCTGATGAACTTCCTATCTTCAATAGTTAGCGTCACCATTATCTGTGAATTTTTTTTTAGTATTCCCATATCTCTGTATATACCTTAGATGATAAAACTGAGCTGCTTTTATATGTGATGATGAAATATGAACTCCACCATGTTTAGTTATCTTCGCACCATGAAGACACTTGTATCTCTTGTGCTGTTTTCTCTAAGTGATGTTTACTTTCTCTGTATGCCTGTGCAGAAGAAATAATGGAAGTTGAAGAAGAAAATGATGGCAATTTCAGTCCTAACTCGCATGCACATATGCATCCCTCAACTTCAACTTTTGACTTGCATCCTACAAAGAAAGCGAAAATAGATCCATTGTCAAATGTGATTGGTGAGTGGTTTCAACGACACCAAACCTCAGCAAATCGCAAGTTGTTAAGGCTGTACTCATATTACTGAATGGTAACCCAGAAGAATACTATTTACTGAAATCTCTTCCTGATGCTGACAAGACGTAGTTGATTCGGTTACTGTGGTTTAAACTTGTGTATGTAAAATAGGTTTTAGACATAGCCAATTAGCAACATTCTCCATCTCAGGAAAAGAAGAATAATCTGCCATCACCCTCTCTTGACAGCCCCTCCCCTTCTAACTTAATTTCTGGTTGTGCAATTGTTTAATTGATGTTTCAAGCGTTGCTTAACATCTTCTGTTGGTTACACTTGGCTTCTAGACTTGCTATTTGCTATTAATTACATGCTTCAAGGACGCGCCTTATAATCTGTTTATATCTTTCACTTTCTATATTTTGGGGGGAGGTTTTGGGTTCAAATATGTTGCAAAAGAGTAAATTGAGTTGAAATATTCCAATTGTAAATCCTTCTACTACAAGCTCCGACATATTAAAAAGAGAGAAAAAAGTAAGAAGTGATGAAGAATCAAATTTACTATGATATGGTCTTTTTGTAATTCACACTCGCCAAAATGAGTTTGAGTAAGAAAGTGCAGGCAGTTGCTGCAACGTATGGTATAACACAAGAATTTGCAAGTTTGACCGAATTACTTGAATATCCTCCTCTGATGTAGTTCCAGTGCATTGCCTTGTTATCCTGTTTTCTGTTGGATTCATGGCATGTTATTTTACTTGGTATCTAAAGGCATTCAGATTTTCTCTAATGATTATGATTTATATACAGGGACATGAATGCTGGTAAAAGACGACGTGTTTCGTGGATTCCTTGTCAGTTCTGCAAAAGAAGCATCTGCATATGTAAAAGAATGGCGGTTTTTTGTCAATAGACTTTGTATTTGGTCTGCCTATGATGCTCGCTGCTGTTGTTTTTAAGATTATATATACTAGGCTAACTAGTGACCTTTGAAATGTCTTGTACCGAAAGATGTCTATAATATCTACGTACTTGTATGGTAATACTATATGTGTTTGTTTCGTGTCTAGCCTTGTTTGGATTAAAACTTGATTTTGGCCCAAGGATGGAGTCAGCCCAAAAGGAGGCCTGGAGGGATAGAAGATCAAGGCCCGGCCGAAACTTGGGAAAGCAGGAAAGGGCCTTTTCTGACTAGATACAATTCATAAGGGCCACTTGCCTACCTACCCAATGACCAAGTGGTGTAGACTGATCAGACTGCACAGCTCATAAAGTACTTTATGGTGGCATTACATGTAATAAAGCTGATGAGTCATCACCCTCAGACCGCATTCGGGCAAAGCTGTCGCTACAGGAGCCAAACCGAGTCGTCTATAAAAGGAGGAAGAGAAGACAGGAATAAAGACACTCAATCAAACAAACAAAAGCACAAACTCTGCTCAAAAAGCCATATTTGCCTTTCAAAACGAAGCTGTAGTCAGCCCAAGCCTTCATCCCATTCGGGACAAGCTTTCATCCCCCGCGGGATAATCTTTTCTCCCAACCTCTGTAATAGCTCTGCTACCTTGTTCGAACTTGTTGTAGTATCGATTCACCTTTTATATTCTCCTTTCCCCCTTCCTCTCTCTAAGCTTTCAGACCTTTGACAGAACTACAAAGATAGGGACCTGCAAGACGATCAGCCTTAATTGATAAGGTTTAATCTTGCCCGACTTGCTTTGCTCTGTCTTTGTCTTCTCTTTCTTTAAACTCTAGCAATATGTTGTATACTTCCAGTTATATGCAAATGGTTTCTAGCAAAATCACGATGACAAAGCTTTCTCAGTACTTGGATCCGATTTGAATATCTTCAGTGTTTAAATCAGATCCAAGTCCTAAGCCCTCGGGCAGGTAAATCTGATTAATTTAAAAGTCCTTGGCCTCAAGGCATAAAAAAAGAACTTTATGTGGACTTAACCCATCCACGACAATCCTTGATAAACGAGAAGTCCGAAGTTACTTGGGGCGCAAGTAATCGATCTACCTCTCGGTTTTGTTTCTATTATATCATGATTATCATAGAACGCTTAAGTATGAAATGGATTCTGATAGGAAGCCTCAAGGCCTACACCTAAGGCCCCACAAAGGCACTTATTTGGATTCATTCTATTCTGCGGTCTAGATGGTTTAAGTATAAGAACGGACTCTAATGGGAAGCCTCAAGGCCTACACCTAAGGCCCCACAAAGGCACCTATTTGGGTTCGCTCTACCTCTCAGACTCGGATAATCAGAAATATAATAGTTATAAGACTCCGACAACCATAAAGACCAAATATGATATGTTCAAGTTACTGGTTTAGTTTGACAAGAAGCCTCAAGGCCTACACCTAAGGCCCCACAAAGGCACCTGTTATATCTAACACGGTTTCTCGGGCATATGCATATTCACAACTAAAACTTGACATCCATTTTACATCTGCCATACTAAAGATGGCAGTGGCACGCCTGAGCACCTAAATGTTAACCTTGATTGTGAGCCTCAAGGCCTACACCTAAGGCCCCACAAAGGCACCTCTCAAAGTTAACGATGTCCTTCTCTTTCAGCCTTGCCCGAAGAGTCTTGCCCGACGAGACTTGCCCGACAACAAAGCAGAAGCCCGACAGCAGCCCTCAACCGGCGCCGATCTCCCAGGGGAGCTGTGTGCTCGTTGGCCAGGAAAGCATCCCCGACGGAAATTCCTGCGACGAACATAGTTTTGGCACGCCCAGTGGGACCTCTAATCAGAAAATAGAGAAACAGATATGCCAGAAGACTTACAGACCACGTTGTTTCAAATGCTGCAACGATTGGAGAAAGCCTCCACAAGCTCTAGAAGTGATATAGATGTGGTTCCTCCCAAAGGAAAAAGACGTAGAAACAGCCAGCCAGACGAGATAGTCGTAATCAACCCTGCATTTCCCTTCTCAGAGGCCCCTATAAATATGCTTAATATGACATGGGCAGAGAAAGGAAAAGGGAAGATTACAAGGGAAGAAGAAGAAAGACTGGCCGAAAAACCTACAGAGAGAATAATCAAATTGCCCGAGTATCCAAAGGCTACCATAATCAAGGGGATGGTTATGTGTAGTAAATGCCAGTGTGAATGTGAGCTCGAGATTCCCTCGGCTGGAGTCCTCATTGATCACGAGTTAATCAGGAGAAAAGAATAAGATACAAGAAGAGAAACCCGCGAAAAGATTAAGCAGGCAACAAGGAAGGATACCTCCCGAAGCGTTTTTCAACGCTTAGGAGGTGATCCCCAACCCAAGGCTTTGTCAGAAGTGTTTCGAAACCATGAAGCTTCTGACGAGGCAGAAAAAATGGAGGCCAAAATCCAGAGAGGTGCAGATCATCTTCAGAATGGCCAAATGGGGGGGAGTCAAGAGAACTGATGGGATGGCTAATCCCGGTAGAAAAGGGAATCCTGCACATCTTGGGTGAAAATGGTATATAGTCGGAAATGATGGACAACCCACCAAACCGATGGGAGCCTCAATGGTCAGAAGGGTTCAAAGGCAGCATAAAGCCTACATGAATTCTTTGAAGACCCCCACTACCTCTGAAGCCTCAAAAAATCAAAAGTTGGAAAGAGCAACATCTGGAGGTAGTGGCCAGCTTCGTTGGCGAAGTAAGAAAGAGGTAGAGAAAGCCAATAGCAAAGGAGAGGGCGTGGGGGATCATGTGCCGCAAAGCCAACATCCTGGGAAGTATAGGATCTTGAGAAGAGCGCAAAAAGATCTGATCATGGTACCAACTCCTGGGTGGAAGCCAGGTCCTACCCACACTGAAACTGTTGCCTCTGAAAGAAGACCGTTTTCTCTGCCATTGGTGGATCCCTTTGGTGAAGTTCCAAAACAAACGCTGTACGAGGGCATGGATCAACCACAACAGGAAGGGATACCAGAACCACTACTTCCAGCCGATGCGATGGCCTGGTTAGATGAATTCATGGACCAAATTGGGAGCAAAAAGGAGAATGTACTCGAGCCCAGTAATTTCCACATCAACATGGCGTATGTATTATCCGCCACGTTTGGTGCCAGACCTGATCAGCTTGCTACGATGGAGGGTGATTACTTAACAACGGAGCCATTGATGGCACAAGTCAATGTGGAGATTGCGGAAGAAGAAGACTCGGGCAAGGCTGAGCCCTCAGAAGCATCCAAAGGTGGTCCTCTAAGGATTTACACAGATGAGATGGTGTTCAGCCACCCGAGTATTTCGTTGGCCAACCATCTGAAGCCTATATATGTTTCAGCTCACTTAGAGAGTGTGCCCTTCAAAAGAATTTTGATTGATGGAGGAGCAGCTGTTAACGTGTTACCGGCCAAGCAGATGAGGAAGCTGGGGAGAGGCACGGAAGATCTTATTCCCACGGACCTAACGGTCTCTAGCTTCTCAGGTGCTATCACTAAGACTCATGGGATATTACCTTTAGAGGTGGACTTGGGATCCAAAAAGATAATGCTGGCATTCTTTGTGGTAGACTGCACCTCCACTTACGGAGCCTTACTCGGAAGAGATTGGATCCACCAAAGTTTAGCCATACCTTCCACTATTCATCAACAAGTGGCTGTATATCATGAGGCAGGTACTGAAGGACCAGGTTTTTGGGAGATAGTAGAGGCCGAAACACGGCCGTTCCTCCTCTCAGCCAATGTTGTGGAAGCAAGTTTCTACAATCCCAACGTAGGAATCTTGAAATGTTCAGGAGCTGATAAGAACGGCCGCCCTACCAAGGTGACGACCCAAAAGCTTCTGGAACAAGGAATGCTCTTTACGAATGAGGAGTGGGATAGACCATGTCTCATACCAAATTCCCTACACCATCAATGACTGAACAAAAGAAGAAAGATCAGGTCATGGCAGTCAGATCCCTGATTAAAAGACTGCTGGTATATGGGAAGGGAAAAAGACAAGAAAGGGAGTAGGAAGAGCAAGAATGGCAGGAAGAAGCTTCAACCAGCCAGCATGGAAATGGAGAGGAATCTTGCAAAGAGGAATTGGATAGGGCCATTCAAATGGCTGAATGCATATATGATCTAGACGAGCCAGACAACTTGCCCGAGAGCCCAGAGTTGGTGGAATTTTTATGTGCAGAACCTGATAAGCCATCACCAGAAGTTCAGGATCCTTTGGAAGTTATTGATCTAGGCACGGAGGAGGATCCAAGACCAATACAAATCAGTGGTTTGTTAGGGGTTGATGATCGGGCAAGGATCATTTGTCTTTTGCAAGAATTCAAAGATTGTTTTGCTTGGCATTATACCGAGATGCCAGGGTTAGATCCAGCCTTGGTGGAACATAGAATGCCCATCAAGGAAGGATATAAACCGGTCAAGCAAGCACCACGGAGGATGTCAAAGAAGATAGAAGAAAAAGTCAAAGAAGAGATTGAGAGGCTAGTGAAAGCTAACTTTATCAGACCAGCCAAATATGTGGAGTGGTTGGCCAACATCGTACCCGTTTTAAAAGCTGTAACAAAAGCAGTACGATGTTGTGTCGATTACAGAAATATTAATGGCGCTACACCAAAGGATGAGTACCCCATGCCCATGGCTGATTTATCCATAGATGCAGTAGCAAAGCATAAAGTTTTATCTTTTATGGATGAAAATGCCGGATATAATCAGATAAAGATGGCTCCGGATGATATTCATAAAACAGCTTTTAGGTGTCCTGGTCATGTGGGGGCATATGAGTATCTGGTCATGCCCTTCGGGCTCAAGAATGCTGGCGCAACATATCAAAGGGCAATGAATGCCATTTTTCATGATCTAATTGGCCAGAGCATGGAGGTATATATCGACGACATCGTGGTGAAATATAAAACAGAAGAGCAGCATCTAGTAGATCTTAGGCAAGCATTGATGAGGATGCGGATCCACAAATTGAAGATGAATCCAAAGAAGCGCGTATTTGGAGTAAGAGCGGGCAACTTCTTGGGATTCTTGGTGCATCAGAGAGGTGTGGAAGTGGACAAGAACAAGTCTCGGGCAATATTGGAGTCACCTCCACCCACCAACAAAGTACAGCTTCAAAGGCTACTAGGCAAAATCAACTTCTTGAGGAGATTCATTGCCAATTTAGCGGGCAAAATCCAGCCGCTAACTCCTCTACTAAGATTGAAAGATAAAGAGAATTTCGAGTGGGGGCCGACCCACCAGCAGGCATTTGACAGCATCAAGGCCTACCTAACTTCTCCACCAGTGCTGGTACCACCTCAAAAGGGAAAGCCCTTGAAGCTGTATATTTCTGCTTCGGAAAAATCAATTGGGAGTTTGCTAGCCCAAAATAATGAAGGTGGGAAGGAACATGCCGTATATTACCTCAGCAGAATTTTGACCGAGGTAGAAACAAGATACTCTCCGGTGGAGAGATTGTGTTTGGCTCTATATTTTACTGCCAACAAGCTAAGGCATTATATGTTACCTTGTCACGTGCACATCATTGCCAAAACAGATGTGATAAAGTACATGTTGTCAAAACCTATGCTAGCAGGAAGGATTGGGAAGTGGATTCTAGCACTGTCAGAATTCAGCTTTCAATATGTACCCCAAAGGGCAGTCAAAGGCCAGGCAATTGCTGACTTTTTGACCGAGCATCAAGAACCTCAAAGTGAGGTAATCAATATCCCGGGAAGTTTGGAGGTTACTAGCGTTTGGATCCCACCAAGAAGTGATGTTTTGGGCAAAGAAGATTGGATCCAGCAAGAGATAAGAAGAGTAACGGGCCTCTGGATTACTCCTTGGAAGCTGTATTTCGATGGATCCCACACTCAGAAGGCTGCGGGGGCTGGGATTGTGATTATAAATCCTCAAGGGGTTTATCATTATTACTCATTCCTGCTCGATTACCAAGAAAATACTAATAATCGGGCAGAGTATGAGGCCTTGATTATTGGTCTAGAAATCTTGTTGGATTTAGGGGCAGCAGAAGTAGAAGTCTTTGGTGATTTAGAGTTGGTAATAAACCAGCTAAATGGCGAGTTCAAGTGCAGACATATCACTATGGCAGGGTACTATATGGCAGCAACACAATTGTTGAGTTTCTGGGAGTCTGAGATATCGGTCAATCATATTCCCAGGGGGTCTAACTTAGCAACCAATGAAATGGCGCAACTAGCCTCAGGAGTGCCAATACAGGAAAGAAAGTATAGAATAGATGTCAAGATCCAAACAAGAAACCTTCATTCCATCTTAGACAGGGGATTTAGTTTGGATGTGATGGTTCTAAAAACCGAGATGGAAGATTGGAGGGCATCCATCATTCATCATTTGAAGGAACCCTCTTCACCTACAAGTAAGAAAAATAGGCAGCAAGCAACCAAATATGTCTTATGGGCGAAGAACCTGCTAAGAAAAACCCCAGATGGATTACTGTTAAAATGCTTAGGCCAGGAAGAATCCATGAGAGTGATGGCCGAAGTACATGAGGGAATATGTGGAGCGCATCAAGCAGGGACAAAGATGAGATGGCTACTCCGAAGGTACGGTTATTTCTGGCCCGACATGGAAAAAGATTGCAAGTTTTATGCCCGCAGTTGTGAAGAATGCCAGAGGCATGGACCACTCCAACACGTGCCTTCAGTGCCTTTGAATCCAGTGGTCAAGCCTTGGCCGTTCCGAGGATGGGCGATGGACTTCATCGGGCAAATTTATCCAGCTTCTAGTAAAGGGCATACTTTTATAATTATAGCAACGGATTACTTTACCAAGTGGGTGGAAACATCAGCAGTAAAATCCATAACTTCCGCCATAGTCAAGAATTTTATCGAGACCAAGATCCTGCACAGATATGGGGTGCCCGAGACTATAGTAACGGACCGTGGGCCATCTTTTATTTCAAAAGAAGTCGAGGAGTTTGCAAGCAAGTACAAGATAAAGATGATCCAATCCAGTCCGTACTACCCTCAGTCAAATGGGCAGGCCGAAGCTAGTAACAAGATCCTGGTCAACATTATTAAAAGAATGGTGATAGATAGTCCAGAAAAGTGGCACGAGATGCTGGGGAATACGTTGTGGGCATACAAGACTTCCAAAAGAGCGGGAACAGGCACAACTCCTTATGCCTTGACGTTCGGGCAAGATGCAGTGCTCCCCATGGAGATCAACGTTAGTTCCGTAAGAATTCAGAACCAATTTGGGTTACATAGTGCAGAATATATCGAAGCCATGTGTCAAGGTATTGAAGACCTGGATGCAGCCCGAATTGAAGCCTTGAACCAGATTCAAGAAGGAAAGATAGCTGTTGCCCGAGCTTATAACAAGAAGGTGAGGGTAAAGTCTTTCAAAGAGGGTGATTTAGTATGGAAAACAGTCCTCCCGCTGGGAGCTCAGCTTCGGGGTTTTGGAAAGTGGAGCACAACATGGGAAGGTCCTTTCATTATTAGTCGAGTTTTGAATAAAGGAGGATACTACCTAGCGGACCTCGAAGGAAATGGGCAGAAACATCCCATTAATGTTAGATTCTTAAAAACATATTGTCCTACATTATGGGATGTTAGGGATTGTTACATTGAAGAGGGGGCAGAGTGAAACAGGCTTCGGGAGTCTCATATGCAGTGTTCTTGTTCATCAAACATTCAAAGAAGGCAGAAAGACAGAAATTGCTAAAGTAGTATTTATTTCATGTCGACAAATTGATGAAATTTACAGAATTCCAATCTTATGTATTACATTTGATTCTCTCTGAATATGGTGGTGTCTTCAGCTGGTTTCCCAATGTCTTCAGGGATGGAACCCGATCAGGTGATCGGGTTGTACTGCCAACATGGGCCTGGTAGAGGATCTTCAGACAAGACCATCAACGTATGTGATGGTCAAGCCCGATTTATCACCGCAGCAAGCAGGGAGACAAATCGTCGAGAAGAAACCGCCTGACCAAGGATGTTGGAGATAGCGGGGCGTTCGACCAAGGGTGTTGGAGATAGCAGTTCTCTGATGAAAGCTTTTTTTCTCACGGAAAGGAAGTTTTAGGAAACCCCACTTAAAGCTTAAGGAACCCATTTCTCAAATTCTGAGCGCTCGAGGAAGATGGAAGGAAAAAGCGAAAAAGATTTGATAGCTTGATATAAGAATTTCCGAGCCAGAATTTATAGAGAACCAGAGGGTAGTTCAAAGGTCGTGAGAAGCTCAAGGGGCACGCATGCTGGTATTCAATTGATGTTGGCGCTTGGGATTCCAACCTTAACATCAATTGAAGGGGCACTATTTGGATTAAAACTTGATTTTTGGCCCAAGGATTGAGTCGGCCCAAAAGGAGGCCTGGAGGGATAGAAGATCAAGGCCCGGCCGAAACTTGGGAAAGCAGGAAAGGGCCTTTTCTGACTAGATACAATTCATAAGGGCCACTTGCCTACCTACCCAAGGACCAAGTGGTGTAGACTGATCAGACTACACAGCCCATAAAGTACTTTATGGTGGCATTACATGTAATAAAGCTGATGAGTCATCACCCTCAGACCGCATTCGGGCAAAGCTGTCGCTACAGGAGCCAAACCGAGCCGTCTATAAAAGGAGGAAGAGAAGACATGAATAAAGACACTCAATCAAACAAACAAAAGCACAAACTCTGCTCAAAAAGCCAGATTTGCCTTTCAAAACGAAGCTGTAGTCAGCCTAAGCCTTCATCCCATTCGGGACAAGCTTTCATCCCCCGCGGGATAATCTTTTCTCCCAACCTCTGTAATAGCTCTGCTACCTTGTTCGAACTTGTTGTAGTATCGATTCACCTTTTATATTCTCATTTCCCCTTCCTCCCTCTAAGCTTTCAGACCTTTGACAGAACTACAAAGATAGGGACCTGCAAGACGATCAGCCTTAATTGATAAGGTTTAATCTTGCCCGACCTGCTTTGCTCTGTCTTTGTCTTCTCTTTCTTTAAACTCTAGCAATATGTTGTATACTTCCAGTTATATGCAAATGGTTTCTAGCAAAATCACGATGACAAAGCTTTCTCAGTACTTGGATCCGATTTGAATATCTTCAGTGTTTAAATCAGATCCAAGTCCTAAGCCCTCGGGCATGTAAATCTGATTAGTTTAAAAGTCCTTGGCCTCAAGGCATAAAAAAAGAACTTTATGTGGACTCACGACAATCCTTGATAAACGAGAAGTCCGAAGTTACTTGGGGCGCAAGTAATCGATCTACCTCTCGGTTTTGTTTCTATTATATCATGATTATCATAGAACGCTTAAGTATGTAATGGATTCTGATAGGAAGCCTCAAGGCCTACACCTAAGGCCCCACAAAGGCACTTATTTGGATTCATTCTATTCTGCGGTCTAGATGGTTTGAGTATAAGAACGGACTCTAATGGGAAGCCTCAAGGCCTACATCTAAGGCCCCACAAAGACACCTATTTGGGTTCGCTCTACCTCTCAGACTCGGATAATCAGAAATATAATAGTTATAAGACTCCGACAACCATAAAGACCAAATATGATATGTTCAAGTTACTGGTTTAGTTTGACAGGAAGCCTCAAGGCCTACACCTAAGGCCCCACAAAGGCACCTGTTATATCTAACACGGTTTCTCGGGCATATGCATATTCACAACTAAAACTTGACATCCATTTTACATCTGCCATACTAAAGATGGCAGTGGCACGCCTGAGCACCTAAATGTTAACCTTGATTGTGAGCCTCAAGGCCTACACCTAAGGCCCCACAAAGGCACCTCTCAAAGTTAACGATGTCCTTCTCTTTCAGCCTTGCCCGAAGAGTCTTGCCCGACGAGACTTGCCCGACAACAAAGCAGAAGCCCGACAGCAGCCCTCAACCGGCGCTGATCTCCCAAAGGAGCTGTGTGCTCGTTGGCCAAGAAAGCATCCCCGACGGAAATTCCTGCGACGAACAAGCCTGAAAACAGAAAAGGAACGCACCGTGAATATTAGAAAGAAATTAGAGCGTTGAGCTCCTTGATAGCTAAAAGCAGAACTGATTTATAACTCAAGACAACATCAGCCTGAGGTTTCGGTGCCAGGCCCCGTGCCTGAAAATGTAGGGGTGAGCTTGACCAACAAGTGTTGTCCAAAATGGGTACCTGCTCCATCTAGTTTTGAAAGTAAGATATAGCTAGCTACTAATATTCAAGGAAGAAGACGGCACAACAGAAGATAACTTTCAACTTTGTTCGAGATGCATTACAGTTCATGCTCATACACATTCAGCTCTGACCTTTATCGTCCTCAGAACTCCATCACTATCACCATCTAATACAATGAAGCCACAATTGAAACCATCGCCACCACGTAGAACCGAGACAGCTTCAAAAACTGAGCTGCCTTTTTTCATGAATATATATAACGTGAATGAAACTCCACATCTCTGTAAGATTTGTATATAACTGACATGGACTATATAATGACGTGCTGTAGGAACTCGACCACATTTTCTCTCCTTGCATGCGGTTGCGGTTGTATATAGTCAATTGTGTATTGCATTTCTTGGTTGGTTTACACAATCCGATTAGAATTAGATGTTTACTTTCTCTCTGTGCCTGTTGCTAAATAATTTTTTTTAGTTTAATACCTTTGTTTCTCGAGTTATATATCATTCCTCTAATCCTCTTGTGCTGTTTTCCCTCTCCTTGTTGTTTACTTTCTGCACGTTGTTGCGCTGAAGAAATAAACTGAATCCTAACGTGCATCGCAGCTTTAACTTGTGACTCGCGTCCAAAAAAGAAAGCGAAAAGTGATCCTATGGCAGATACAATTGGTGAGATGGGTATCTGAAGAACACTTGATGGAAGGAAGGAAGGAGCAGATACGAATGGATCCTTAATTGGATCAAGTATCAAATTCTTCTTCATGCATGTCAGTGTCAGAGGATGAACTTGAGTTGGAATGTCGTGAAGCCGCATATCTTCTTTCCTAATAGTTGAGTTGAGATGATGTCGTCTGTCGCATCCAAAACATTCATTCCCTCGTTAAGAAATTAAACTTTCGTTAACAGTCAACTTGTTAAAGGACCGACGAACCTATGTAATACGCTGAAATTATACTTATTGTCAGGACCAGTTTTCATCAAAAGTCAACCTGTTTAGTGTTTAGTGTTTAGCGTTTAGCAACCAACTTAGGTCTGGGCACCGTGCAACTTTGAAAGTGCAAACTCAAACAGCCAGTGCAAAGTTTCGCTATAGGATAATGATATCCCTTGCCATTTCTTCTTAGTTCTTATTCATTTACAACTACTAAGTTTACTCAGTAAATTGCTTCTTCGCCTTTTTGCTTGTAACTCTTGACGACAATTTAACTAATATTTTGACACTAAAAACGGATTATATCGTGGAATTAGACGGAGAGAAAAAAATATATTCTGATTACGTCCAAAAAATTTATAAATGGGAGAAATGTAAAGGAGATTCTCTCAAAAATTAGACTTTTATAAACTCATCTCACATTTAACGTTAATTTCTATGACAATATTATAAAATATCATGCAAAAATTATGAGATGGCAAAATTTATGTTTCATTTTGAGAGAGTTTTTTTTAGCATTTCTCTTTACTCATATTTTTTCCAATTTGAAAGAACTTTAGTATGAAGTGGACTGAGTTGAGGAGCATATACTATCAATATTCGGTATAATTAAATATAAATATACACAGATAAATCGGTGAGATGGATGATAGATAGGTAGATAGATAAATAAATAAATAAACAGAAGTTGGTGAGAGCCGTCCTAATTTATAATTATATATTGGAAAGTGGGGACAGACAGCAGCTATCCCATGTCAATGAAGTCGTTGTCACTACAAATTAGAAGAAAGCCACCAATGGAGGGCTCGGCTGTTGTATTTTGACTCAGAAAACCCATTATATTTATATCATTTCACTCGTGCAGATTTTTTTTTTTTTTTTTTAGGGGAAACTGGATTCCCTTGTGTGCAGATTTGGAATGAGCACTTGCTGCTTAGTGGTATGCACTGTTCTAAAAATTCCAGTCTAGGTCATGCTTAGGCATTAAGCGGCTAATCATCATTTTAATTAATGTCTAAGTATTTGAAAATTAAGAAAGAGCACCTAGACGTACTGAGGGGCTTGCCTAGACCGTCTAGGTACTCGCCTAGCTCGCCAAGACTTGTCTAGGTTGCGACTCACTTAGACAGAAAATAAATAACTTTCATTTTGCATTTTATTTTTTTTAATAAATTGTAAGAGATTTGTTGAATACTTAAATGAAAACACACATTATATGCTTGTTTCTCATGTTTTCATTATGTTCCAATAACTTATAATATATATGTCATTTTATTTTGTAGTTTATGATGAAATTATATATATTTTAAGTATAAATAGACACTTATTTACAAGAAATATAATAGATTTAATTAAATCTGCCTAGACCCCTGCTTAGCCGCCTAGGAGTTAGGCCCCAGCCCGCCACCTGACTATTGTAGCGTCTTTTAGAACTTTGGTGATATGAGACACATTCCATGCAGTCAACTTGTTGAGCACTTGATTAATATCTAACAGCTTCAAGTTTGATTCATATGAATAACAATGATTATTTACGTTGATAATGATACTTAGTTAGTTATTTGTGCATCGTGTGACTTGGTGCAATTCTTCTCTCTTTTTCTCTTAAACTAGAACATCATCGCATAAAAAGAGTTTACACTAAAAAATAAAACTTAAAAACTGAAATCGAAATGTTTATCAATAGAAGCTGGACTTAAAATCTTTCCCTTATAAGTGATCAGAAATACTATCTAACCATGATACTAAATGATGATTAATAGCTCCTTAGATCTTAAACATACTACCAGCTTTCTAAATTCCCTCTTAGTTCAGCTAATGAGCTAATGAACCTCCCCACAAAGAAAAGATTAATTTTTGGCTCTCACCAACTTTGTCTCAAATTAACAAGTGTAAATGTAAATCAATTCTTAATTTATGAGCAAGTTGAAAGAAGTCCCCAAGTCTGAAACTCTTCAATCATGCAAGATGCACAAAAATTTGGGCTCATCAGAAAAAGAGGCTTTTGTTGACATTTTTTAATGTGATTACTTGGTTGACAATGAACTGGAATATGTATAACTACGTACCAACCATGCATAATTGCACTTAGTTTTTTGCAAAAGTTATGAGCAACCTCATTTCACTCCTCTTTTATGGTCCAGTTACTATAGTACGGTATAACTGAATGGTACGAGTTTTACACAAGATCATACTGTTATTAAATTTACATATATAAAAAATTAATTGTTAATTTACTCAGTGGTATGTAATATAGAAAAAAAAATTACATTTTTAAAGATTTATTTTTAACTACTTCACTTGGAACTCTATTTTAATTTCACTTTGTACCCTATAACTCAAAAGTCATTATTGTACTCCCTTGAAACTCAAATTCATTCCACTTTGCCCTCTGGAACTCGATTTTTGAACCCATTTTGCCCTCTAGTCGTCATTTTACTATATAAAACTCAAAATTCGCTCTATATTGCCTTAATTCTGTTATGTCGGTTTGATTTGGATGCACCAGACTAATCAATTTCTTTTTTCTTTTTTTCATCTCTACAACTCAATCACAACAACCCAAAAAACTTCCAATTCTTAATTTCTTTTTTCTTTTAAACTTAATATTTTATGATTGTTGAATGTTAAAACATAGTAGAGATTTATAATCAAATTCATTGGCACATGCAGTATAATCTTATTGGGTGGTAAGTCCCACATATGTTCTATGGCAGTTTTGGAGTTTCAAGGTGAAGGGAGAGTTACAATCAACGTGAAACGAATTTTGAATTTCAAGGAGTAAAATTGTGATATTTGAGTTATAGCAGCAAAATAAGATTAGAATTGAGTTCCAACTTCCAGGGGCAAAGCTAAAAATAAGCCTATTTAAAATGGAGAAATAAATTTTCTTAATTCAATTTTTTTTTTCTTACTTTTTTTTAAGTGTGTCTGTACTGGAGTAGTACTTGTTGAACAAAAAAAAAAAAAAAAAAAACTTGGGAGCACCTGAAAAATATTATTAAAAGTTAATGGACAAATATGCATGTGGTGAAACCGGCAGCTTGCTTTAGTTGAATTTCCTGGGTAGGACCAATACTCATACAAATCACACATGGTTGGGAGCAATATATTACTAAACCTTTCCAAGTCTTCTACTTTTGGAGTTGGTATATACACGTGGATGTGTGACTGTATGGTTATAAAAAAACGTTAAGTGCTAGTCGGGCGGCAGGCAGACGAATTTAAGTAAATTTCTTATATATCTTGTAAATAAGTGCATATTGACAGTTACAAAAAATTATACTTGTATGAAATCCATGGATAAAATAATAAAAAAATGATAAAATGCAAAAACAGTATCCAACAAGTCCAAAATTTAAAAACACATTAAGCATAAATGCTATATAACCATAATGAAGAGTATTGTATGATAACACATGTACAACAAAATCACAATTTTAAACCACTTAGACTTAGATAAGATTTTTTATTTTGTTTTTTAATTTCATTAAAAAAAAAACCCGCCTAGCACCGCCTAGCCTCGCCTAACCCGCCTAGCCTGCCTAGGTGGCCGCCTAGAGCCCATCCGATTTTTCCAACCGATTTGCAAGAAAATGCCTTGGCTCACCACCGCCTAAGCCATTTTTTAGAACATTGATAGAAATATATATATTTATTTATTTACAAAGTTTGTTCAATTTTTTTATTTTTAGCAACCTACCAACCTTGAATTCTTCCATATTCACATTCACTTGGTAACAAACATTGTTTTCATAAAAAAGAAAAGGAGAAATAATGTAAAAAATTCTACTATTTGTACAAGCACAAGTGCCAAAAAATCCCATGTAATTTAAAAGAAAATTAGAATTGCTAGCGGGTGAGGATTTGCTTGAGTGTCTCGATTTGTTTTAGTCAAGCCTATTGCACTATCGTATTTTTTTTAGGGGTAATTCTTTTGCAAGTTGGTGGATTGACTTGGTGGATAGAACGTTATTCTTGAACTTACTGTTTTCCGAGTTTATTCATTTTCCTATCTATTTAGGACCCTAGCGTAGCTTAGAATAGTAATATCGCTAGCAATAAAATGAGTAAATTATTTGAAGTCACAATATATTCAAATGTGAAAAACATTACAAAACAATTACTCAAAACAACTAAATCACTCTTTAATTATAGATTAATACGACATTAAACTCTTCATTATTAGGTCTTAATAAACTCAGACTCAACTTGTTGGGTTGTGACACTGACAAGTAAGCCGTTTAATAAACTAGTTGAATTTTGATTTTGTGTTTCAACACCTTAAATAAATTAGCTCAGTTTGCGGTTGCGTTTTATGTAATTGTGTAGTAAGCTTGCCTCAGCACGGCACGAAACCGGCACATTACCAACCCTAGATAGACGTTAGCAAAACATTTCCCCTTGTTTACCTTGTTTGGTTTTGCTTTTTATTTAAAATTTTTATTTTTTTATATAGAAAATGCTAATTATGTTTTTAGATCATATTTTGTAGACTACATGATGTGTCGGTTATTTGTTGGGTACTTTCTTTAAGGACTTACAAAGGAAGACTTAGACTATCTCCAAAGCAAATGTCAAATCTTAAGTAGAATGTCATATAATCAAATTTAAAGGTAGGAATAAGCTCCAACAGATATGTCAATTCTATGTGGATTGACATATGAATTTTCATATGTCAAATTTGATATATGAGAAAATGTGATATCGCAAAAAAAAAAAAATAATAATGATTTTAGTGTGTGGGTCTCATAAATGGATCAATTATAGACACTGAAAATTTATTTTAATTAATTTCTTTTTAAAAATGGGTTATACGAATATTATTTATAACAAAAAAACATATAGATCGGAGGAACATAAAAATCTGACATTGCCATATTATCAATTAACATTTGACATTTATCTTTTAACAACTTCATTGGAACTGCTCCTAACCATTTTTTTGTTTTCACAAATGGTCCACCAAATTGAACTGTCAGCAGTGGTACTAAAATTTAGGCCGTGATTTAACAAAGAGAGCGACCCTTACTCAGTCCAACCAACTCTCGTTGGCATTTATATTTATTTATTTTTTTTCTGTAAAAACTTTATAATAATTTTGTTGGACTGAAATTGAGTTAAAATTTGGTGAACATTTTTATTTTATTTTATTGTTGCTTTTGGCGAAGAAAATTAAGAATCGAAGTCCAAGTCCAAGAATGGCGTCCCAACAGCGCCGAGGCGGGTGCCCACCAGCGAGGCCTCTCTCTCCTACAATTTCAACTATGAACAACAAATCCCACCATTTGGCTTCTTCCTCCGCCCTTCACTATATAAAACTCCAACACCAACTTCCAATTTGCTCTCAGATTCACACTCCTCGTTAATTAGATCTCTTCTCTCGCTCTTCTTCTTCTCGGAAAATCTTGGTTTTTGGAGCGTTCAATGGCCGACGAGTCGCGGAAATGGGTGCTGATGGTGACGGCTCAGACGCCCACCAACATCGCCGTGATCAAGTACTGGGGGAAGAGGGACGAGAAGCTCATCTTGCCAGTCAATGACAGCATCAGCGTGACGCTTGATCCTGCGCACCTTTGCACCACCACCACTGTCTCCGTCAGTCCCACCTTTGACCAAGATCGGATGTGGCTCAATGGCGAGGTATACATTTTAGTTCTTTTTCTCTTACAAGTTCCTTTCTTTGTGTTTGGTTCCCGGGAAAATGCCCGGCAAACAAACAGGAGTACTTTCTTTGTTTGGGATCAGAGGCTCAGAGAAGCTCTTAGCTTTGATATAAACAACTTGGTGTGCCTCCATTGGGAGCCATAATTTTGTAAATTTTGTGGGTTTTAAAATTTTGTTGCCAGTAAAAAGTGTAAATTTGGAATTTCAAATGCTGCAAGTGATTGATTGTAAATTTGGAAGAGATTGAGGAACAGTCTGGGGGATTCGAACTCGGTGCCCCGGGTGTCAGGGAGAATGTTCTTGGCCAAATGAAATACAAGTTACTCGCAACTCTGTTTTATCAAATAATTTCGGGTTGGGTGTTGAGTGAAAGTAGGTGATGAAGTGAAGAGATTAAAGTTTGAAACTTTGAATAATGTATATATCTTTAGATCTGTCCTCAGGAAACAAGAGCAAGATTCTTTTTTTTTTTTGGCTTGGTTGAGTTGGCTTTTGTGTTGGAATACAGTGGTAACTAGATTTTACAACCTACTCAGTTATTTGTTTCGCTGATTCAAGGATCTTTTATGTTTTTTCGGGTTAGTGTAGGAGATTTCCATTTCTGGAGGCAGATTCCAAAGCTGTTTAAGAGAAATTCGCAGTCGAGCTACCGATGTTGATGATAAGGAAAAGGGAATCAAGATTACTAAGAAGGATTGGGAAAACTTGCATGTACATATTTCTTCATATAACAATTTTCCTACTGCTGCTGGATTGGCTTCCTCAGCAGCTGGTTTTGCTTGTCTAGGTAATTAATAATTACCCTAATTTTCCCTATATTATTGTGAATTTCTTGTTATATGGTTAATGACTAATCGGAAACTTGACATTACTGCATAGTGACCCACTTAAAATCACATTTGGCTTAACTTAAGAAATTAGTAGGCAACTTGAGAAAGTGGAAGGCTGGTTGTACAAATTGGTATAACTGGATGGAAATTTTTTAGAGTACATAAGTTGCATGTATATACTTGCACATATATGAATGTTACATATTTTCTGCTCTTACTAATATCTTTCGGTATTGAACACTTAAGAATTGGGCATTTCTTTTTATCTTAATATTTTGGAATACTTTTTTTCCTTTAGGGTTGTAGATTACTCATTTTTTTATCAATACATAATAATTAACAATGAGCATATGATAGCTAAATGTCTGTTTATACTTTGCAGTTTTTGCACTCGGAAAGTTAATGAATGTGAAAGAAGATCACAGCCAGCTTTCTGCTATTGCAAGGTAGTTGAGAGTTATTAAATATCTCATTTCCAGGGTGCCTGTATCTTGTTTCAGTTATAATGATTACAATTGGGATCACCATGCACTTCAGTTTCATCTGTCATTGTTGTGGTTGTTAATGAAATTTTGCGTTACATAAATATGCGCCACTATATAGGCCTCACTGAAGATGAATTTTACGTTGTCGCTTTATTTTTAGTTCATCATAGAGGTTGTGTGTTATAAATCTTTGTTCTTCTTTATTCACATGATAGAGATTCTAGTATGCTGGTTGTAGTTCGTGGGAATAATTCCTTGAATTGATTTGCTAATACAGGCAAGGGTCTGGTAGTGCTTGCCGCAGCTTATATGGGGGATTTGTCAAGTGGATTATGGGAAAAGTAAGCTTAATATATATTTTATATTTTATTTTATTGTTATCATTATTCCCTCTGTTGAAAAGCAAGTTTTCCTGTGGAGCTTTTAAACCTGATTCTTGGTATCATGGTCTATTAAGGATGAGAAGGGAACCGACAGTCTTGCAGTCCAAGTTGCAGATGAGAAGCACTGGGATGAGCTTGTTATTGTTATCGCTGTGGTATGTATTGTCTTTTCTTTTCTCATTCTAGTAAATGATTCTATTGGTAAATTCTGGCCTGCGGACATTACTTTTTATCTTGTCATTTTCTGCTTGGTTCTTCAAAGGTTTTCTCTGGGGTCTTTTGAATTTTCTTCTTTCCATCTCTGCCATACATTTGTATATTGATGCTTATACAGTACTTTATATCTGTTCATGTCTGCATGTTTTCCTGGTTTGGTAGTATAAGTTCTATGGTCTTAAATGTGCATCCTTGGGCGGTAATATTTTTGGCAATGATACCTTTTAGTTTTGCAAATACTGCCTATGAACTTATTCTAGTTTGCTTAGTCATATTTTCCATTGCAAGCTTGTTAATGCCACCATTCTCTTCACCTGTAGTATTTGCATGAATATTTGAGGAAAGTGGGAACTACATTTTTGAAATCAAATATATGATATATGTGAAGATACCCTTTCACACAAAGAGTTGGGAAGCTATTAAGTCAAAGTCAAGCATAAATTAAATAGAAAAAAATTGAAAATTTCCATCTAATAGAGTTAATAATTTGACAGACTGATAAGTTGTCACCATTATAAAACAATACGTTTTTATAAGTGGAGTTAAGCCAGATAACTTATATTACGGATGCTTATAATGGCTGCACATACTTCTTTTGGAATGTTGAGATGCTACAACTGCAAAGATCCTGTTATTTATCTTCTTGATTTTGTTTATACCAGGTAAGTTCACGGCAGAAGGAAACAAGCAGCACTACAGGAATGCGTGATACTGTTGAAACAAGTTTGCTCTTACAACATAGAGCAAAAGTACGTTCTCCACTTTCCCTTTCACTGTTCAGTTTAAATAGTAGGGTTTGTCTTCAGTAGTAGATCGTCAAGTGACTGAGCTCCATGCTTTTACATTTGATGCATTTTAAAAAGAAACCACAAATTTAGTACTATAGATTATGGATTAATTTCTGTCATTTTAAAATCCTTGGAACCTTAAAACTGCCTCATCCAAGAAAAAAGTCGCTGCTTATTTTTTTGTCATTTGTTATTTTTTCAGGGTCATTTAAACTCTGATCTAATTTGTTTTTCCTATCTCTCTTTTGACACTGTTACAGGAAATAGTACCAAAACGCATATTAAAAATGGAAGAAGCCATAAAAAATCGTGATTTTGCTTCTTTTGCACAATTGACCTGTACTGACAGTAACCAGTTTCATGCTGTCTGCCTGGACACATGTCCACCCATTTTCTACATGAATGATACATCCCACAGGCAAGCCCCTTTGCATTTATATCACTTGACAAGCTTAGCAAGTATAGTAGTTCTTTTTTTTTTTTGGTCAGTGAGGTGACGCTATACACTTAAAAATTAATATTGACGAAGGACCTATGTTTCAGGATAATAAGCCTTGTTGAAAAGTGGAACAAAGCAGAAGGAACACCTCAGGTTTGAATTTTCAGGAGGAAACTAAATGATGTTGAATGAGTATAAAATGCACTCATTATTTGTCTTTCTAGCATGATAATGATCCTAAAATTACCAGTGCTCCGACTATCTTGAATTTTTCAGTATTAGACCAAAAGTGATTATACTTTCAGTCAGTAGAAGTCATTATGGCTTTATCATAAATCATAAAGAGATTCACCTAGATGGAGCTGCACTGCACGTTTTCTTAATATAATGCCTCAACTGACACAAATTGCACAGTTACATACATGAACAATACAAGCTGTGATGACGTCAATTTTTGGTGTGGAAAGGAAACACTTTTGACTTCCGCTTTACAATTAATTTTGATCAGACTTCGTTCTTGTGATAAACCCTAGCTCAAAGCATGCTTGTAAGTCTCCGTGAGATATACATTTCCTGAATGACAAGACTGAACAATGTTAAAAGTACTAAATTTTGGTTGTGACTCCTAAGTGCTTCAGAGATCCTAATCTGGACCTGCTGCTTCCCTTCTGGCACTGATCTTACTTTTTATAAGTTTATGGCATATTAGTATATGATTAGTCAGAAAATGATTTTAGGCTTCATCTCTATTAAGCTTATTTCTTTGTGTTGCATGCTGTTTATATTATTCTTCGAGTATTTGATAATATTGTTAATCGGCAGGTGGCTTATACATTTGATGCGGGGCCAAATGCGGTTCTCATTGCACGTAACAGAAAAACAGCTGCCCTTTTGGTTCAGAAGTTGCTATTCTGCTTTCCTCCAAATTCTGATGCAGATTTGAACAGGTAATTTGAGTTTAGATGCTATCATGCTTTCATATGATCCTCAAGTTTATGAGATTCTTGTTTCTGCGAGTTTCTGCATCAAGGATTTTTCTTACGGTGCGAACCCTGTTTTTTCTTCTTTTAATAATTATTTCCTTATTTCATTTCCCAGTTTCGTTCTTGGTGATAAGTCAATTCTAAAAGATGCCGGTGTTGAGAGCCCCGAGGATATTGAAACTTTACCCCCACCTCCAGAAATCAAGGATCCGTCCCAGAAATTTCGAGGAGATGTCAGTTACTTTATTTGCACAAGACCTGGGAGAGGTCCAGTTGTGCTGTCAGATGAAAGTCATCTTCTCAACCCTGAAACTGGATTGCCGAAGTAAGCTCGAAAGGTTTCTCTCTTGTTTCACAACGCTCTATTCCTTCTCAGGCCTACTCAAATGGCTGTATGGATAATGCTTTTAGGCTGAACCGAAGAATTGGCTTGAAATGATTATCCGAGTAGCTCGCAGTTTGACAGTTTCTGTTGCTTGTTTCGTGCATCTGTAACTTACTTTTTGCTCTTTAATCTGATTATGGTCTTTGTACTCATTGTCGTTGATACAATCATGAATAAATTGTCTATTGTTCGTCCAAAACTGCGGCACTGCATTTCCACTAAATCATGGTGTTGGTGAGTTGAGTTCTTCAAATGTTTCAGACAAGAAAGGTTATAGGCCTTGGGGTCCCGTGAAAAGAAAATTTCAGCGAGGTTCGCATGAATCAATGGCGTGCTTGATTTGATGTTTGAGGGGCCTCAGTTCACCTGGAGAAACATCATTCAAAATATGGTAGAATCATCATGCTAAGCCAGAAACGATGATGAATTAATTAGGGGTTTCCCGTTGCGTTTGCGACCGAGAATGCGGTTTGAACAAGGCACAATTTCGAACATATAGAGTCGTTTGAACCTTGAAGTAATCACTCTTACCAACTTACATTTGAAAATACAAGATCTAACAGCTAATCTGTCTCTCTGTGCCTGTACAAATACAAGGAATATCAAACCAGACACTTTCGAAGCAATGAGCTGATGATCTGCTTGTAAACATAACATAGAGAAAGCACACTAAGCAGTGCAAATATCTCCCCTCGCAATCCAAGACTCAAGGCTTCATTGCACTGTTGGTTGAGGCGTCCTTCTGAATCCAGAAGTTTACAAGAAACGAGTCAAAAATAACCTGCATCGATAAAATTATCAGTTGAAAGAAAGAAAAAAAATACGAACAAGATACATAAAAACGGAATAGATGTAATACGAACCTGATTAAAGTGTGCTGCAATACAAGGAAGAACAAGCAAACCGGATTCACCCAGTGCACCACCAAGTTGCTCAACTACAGCCACCATTACAGGCAGAGTTTTCTGCCAGAAGCATGCCAATTCACCAACCCTCGTCAATAGCATTAAAGAAAAACCGTACAATATTTCTTCCTAATCAATTGCTTCTCACAGAGACAAAAATCGACATCTACCCTAAATAATAAAGTCACTTCGTCCTACAAAATATCTCAGATCACGTCTCATTTTCACCAAGGATGGGGCGTTCAAGAGTTGGAGGGCAAAGACATTTCGATAGTGGTCAAAGAAAGTAAAAGTTTGGAAAGAAAAAGGTAAGTCTCTCACCTGGCTCGCAACAAGGAGAACAGCATTGGCATTTTCTTTCTTGGAAAACACTGACCGACTGCCACCAGAGAGAGCTGAAATGCCCCTTATCGCAATAGCGTTAAAGACTAAAAAGCTGATGTGCAGAAGTCTGCAAGTAGAGACATTTTTTCAGTAGACACTAATGCATTTTTTCAGCAGATGCCAATGCATTTCGCCCCGTAAAGTTATTAAGACACCTATCTAGAGACTGCAAAATCCAAATTCATCACATATATTTTGCTTCTCTCACCCATAACAGAATTCTGGCTCTTCAGAATATCTTCAGACGAAGAATGTCCAAAGAAATCTACTCAGTTCAAACACACCGTGGGATTTAAAAGATAATGAAAAAGGTTAATCAGAAGACCACAGAGTAATATGTTGGATTCATTATTTTTGAGAAGACACAAGCCTTTCATTTATGCTAACACAAATTACACATCACTCGGTAAGGAGTACGCTCTAAGAACAGATGGAAAGAAAACAAAAAGGAAGAACACGAGAACAGACATATAACTATCATACCAAGAAGCCCCCAAACACTTACTAATGGCTTTGATATCTGTTTTACAATCTGCCTTTGATATCAATTCAATTCCACAATTTGGAATTTATATCAATCTTAAACCCCACATGCTAGTTTGTGTTTGAGAAAGCATCAGAATGCCCGTAAAAATTCATTACCAAGCTTAGATACTTTCAAGAGTACGTGAAGTGGGGTCACTTAGTAGACATAAACTAAAGGAGCACTGATAGGATTTTTACTGCTTATGTGAATGCGATAAAAACCTCCTATTTTACTTGCAAGAATCACAAGGTTATTGTAGTATAAACGGATCTCGCAAGGTCATTCTCCACAGGGATTATTAAATAATTCGAAACAAATCAGATTCCAATTAATGATTGTAAAGTAGAAATTGAAGTGATTGATTTTAAAAGCTAATTAAAATAAAAACGAATTTAATGAATTAAAATAAACAATCTGCAATATTAGGATTAGAGAAGAAAACAGTTTTGAGAAAATCAAATTAAGAAAGCACTAGGGTTCCACCATCACCTAGCAATCCTATGAATTTTTACCAATTACTTATGATCTACACATGCCACTTTGAAGGTTAGATTTTCCTAATTCATACTCTACTTGGAACCTCCAACGTAGAACGTATATCTAACATGCAACCCGTCCGGACGTTCGGATCAAATATGAACATGAAAGACTCATTATGCTTTATGAAAATCCTTTGAAAAACCATGCAATCCTTAAGACGTGATATTCATCCTAAGAGAAATTACAATTATTAATCACAAGAAGCCAGCGTCAATTTCAGGGAACCTTCCGACCAAAATTGCATCAAATTACTTTTCTAAAGATCCTAATGGTGATCAGGCATTAAGACAATTAGATAGTTTTTATCCCGGTGATTAACAATTCAAAGTACGCATGCAATCAATCATAAGAAATTTAATAAAAATCACATATTCATGCTAAGGCTCAAGGCTTCACCCTAGCAAAAGAAATTAGTTCCGCATATTCATAATTGAAATCATAGAAATATCTATTAAGAAAAGGATTGAAAACACCTTCAAGTAGAAAATCTTCAAAACCCCAGCACTTTTCTCTGTCTCCAATATTGCATAAAATAAAGCGTACCCTAAAACTGTAGACGGCTAAGCAATATATTTGCTAAGCCACCACCAAAAACCCTAGCCAACTAAAATTAATAAAAACCCTAAATAAAAATAGTAAAATTCGTCTAAAATCTGAACAACCACGTTTTGGCCCAAAAGCTGCTCCAAAACTGGCCCAATATAGCTGGATTTGATGTTTGGAATATTCTGAACACTTTTCCAGAAGGCCACGAACCCATCCGAGGTCATCTTGGGCTCCAAAAACGTCATTTAAGCCCAAAAACGTCACTTTCCAGCACTGCGCACTGCTTCTTTATTTCATCGCCAGAAAATAACTGCTTGGTGGAAAAATCCCAAATTTTGATACGATCAAGCTAATTGACTCACGAACGTCCTCCAATTGGAATTACTCCAAAATTCGTCCATTTGGTCCTGTTTTGCTCCAGAGGAAGTCGAAAGTCCTATATTGAAAATACAATTCAAAGTATCAAAATTCTTCCAATATATTAACCAAAATATACTAAGATTAGGGTAAAATATATAATATAAAATCTACTCATCAAATACCCCCAAACTTAGCTTTTTGCTTGTCCTCAAGCAAAACAAGACTCAAACAAAAATAAAAACTTAACAAACTAACTAGCTAAAATTAACTGACAAAAATTTTCACCTTCAAAGTTGCAATCCATAGCAAATTTTAAAAACTAGAACATCTTTTCAAAAGTTCAAACCAATCCCACCACAGAGTCTAAGCCATTTAGAATCAATTAGAAAAGAATTCACAAACTTCCTTTGGTGTAAAGTGAACCAACATAATTAAGGAGACTCGACTAAAACCCTTACCTCTCGTCCTTATTTATTTCACACATAGTAACTTTAAATATAACTCTCTTTCTTTTTCTTTTTTTTTTTTCTTTTTCACTTTTTTTTTTTTTTCATATATAACATTTTTTTTCTCCAGTAACAGTAGTGGTCGTGCAATGTCGGTTTACTTAAGCTTTCGATCCAACCCATGTAGCGAGCTTTAGGTCAATGACTCCCAAACCACTAGGGCTTTAGGACACTAGGTGTAGAACACCCCTAAGGACTTATTAACCCGAGCTGAAAAGGCTACGAAACCAACTAACCACCCTGCCTCATGCCAAAACTCTACCGTTTGACGCGAGAATCACTGCTGATTAGGCAGGACTGGCCCGGTTACTAGGCAGAACCTCGGGTGAGACAATTATTACTTTATTTTTTTTTTTTTTCACACTAATAACTGACTTTACTTAAAATAAAAAAATAAAAAATAAAAATAAACTTAGACTAAAAGCAAGTATTTCAATCTCACTCCCCACAAACCATGTTGGTGTGATGTGCAAAGTTCAAAGTATAATTCATGAATTAGTGTCTAAGCAACGATAAATAGAAAAGACTCTAATGTGGGATTAACTTTCACCATGTCCAGTTGTTCTAACGCTTAAAATACTCTATGGATATTAACTTAGGAATAATGAAAATTTTTAAACGGACACAACAATAAAAAAAAACTAAAATTTACTTTCCCACCCCCAAACTTATGTCACACTTTGTCCTCAAGGTGTGGAAAATAAAAGAAAAATGACAAAAAGGAAATAAACTTAAACTAACATATAAGAATTATAAAAGGGAAAATGAGGAACAAAACCAAAGAAAATTTTATATTACAACGGAAACGAACTAAATCTATGACTAATTAACAAAATAGGACAAAGACGTCAGGACAAAGAACATAATAAAGAACATGATATATAAAAATAAAAAATAAATAAATAATGAGACAAGAAAGCACCTGGGAATATGGACTCCATTGTGGCATGCAATTTGAAAAGTGGCGTGCTTTGAACATTGGATCCCCTGCGAAATGAATGGGACGCAGCTGGCATGCAAGGGGAAAGTGGCGTGCAGAGTTGTTGTCTGGCGCTGTCAATCAGCAATCACAGAGCCCAAACGGCTCTCTCCAAACCGTGCCCTAGGGAAACATAAAAAACAGATGAGGCGCACACGTGTCAGGCATCAAGAAGGGTAGCTCCATAGGATTCGAAATTAAGAGTGAAGATCAATCCATTTGCCCATATCTCTTTCTTTCTCGCAGACCCCATTTTGCTAAAATGAAAGGACCTCTCTGTCTCTCACATTTTTCTCTCCTTTCCTCAATTTAGCTCTGCTCTCTCTAGAAAGTCTGAAAATGCTTTTACTCTCTCCATGTCAAAGCAAGTCCTTCTTCCTCCCTTTGCAGGTAAAAACTAAGCCATGCCATTTCTCCTTTTGTTCGTTCAAATGTAAAGATGTAGCTCCATTTCTGCTAACTTCATCACCAAGAGTAACATGAAAATGTTTGTGACTGATGCATTTGATTGTTCTGTGTATGTCTCAGTTTCCTCGCAGATTGATGCATCCGTAGCCTTCCATAACCCAACAACAACGCACCTCCGTGAGTACCCCGCCGTGATGGAAAATCGGAAAAAACGGAAACCCAAAGGTAAAATCATCCTCCAATCTTGTGGTTGCAGTGTCCAATTTATTTGTTGGAGAGATCTGGAACAAACACTAACACCTGCATGTGGTTTTATCAGTGTGGAGAGCCCTAATGGTTTCAAATCCGAGACAACAACACAAGAACACCCCCGGAGTCAGCAGCTCAGCTCAACCAAGGATCTGCAAATGTTGAGGTAAAACCCGTAACCCTTTTTATTGATGGACTATGATCTGATACTTGAAAAATAACCCCTACTGTGACTGAAAAATAACACTCAAATCCAGCATACACCCGTGAGAAAACAAGCTTAAGCTGCCGGTCTAATAGTCCCAGAAAGCAAAATCAACAGCAACTGTCGCGGCCTCTGTATGTCATATAGGTACAGAACTCGTTCGTCTGCTTTTGCTAAGCTCAACATTTACAAGTTCAACAACAGTTCATTTGAATGCCATATGTAACCTGTATGTACTCATATTGTTGGTCTTTATGTAGGGGTATACGGATCCATGATAGAGCCAAGGACACAGAAGTAAACACACAAGAGCAACGGAGGAAAATAGCACAGGCCGCATGACCCAGATCGATGCATCTGGGAGGTAAAATTCGAATCCCTGCAAGTGTAATTGTTGTAGATCTGGTAATAATATCTGTACTCAGTTCTGTGGTGTATGGATCGGTGATTTAATTGTGCTTCCTCCATGCATCGCAAAACTGAGCTGCAGAAATTAACTGCTCTAAATTCTGTTTATGTGCTGGATCTGCAACAATCACCCCCAAACTTGCATATGTGAATGGCTTTTTATGTGGACTGCTTTAAATTTCCAACATAGTGTAGATGTGGTTGATGTGAACGATAGACTTGCTGCTGGGTGCAGGATTCCAGCATAGGACGCGCTTTATTTTCCACGTTCGCAACCTGCAATTAACCAATATGCGTCAAAAAATTAAAATAAAATCAAATAAACTAGGTAAATAAAATCAATATGCAATCTTCCATTTTTTTCAAATTTTGTTTTTTTTTTTATTTTTTTTTATTTTTTTTTATGTATGTTTTATTTTTTATTTTTTTATATTAAAGAGAAAATCAAACAAAAATTAAAACTAAGAAAGAGTTTAGAAAAATTGGGTTGCCTCCCAATAAGCGCTTTATTTTAAGTCTGTAGCTAGACGTTGCGGAAGTCCGGTGGCTAGATCATTGGTGCCTTTAGAGTCAAAGACTCGCCTACACCAAATTTCTCTATGCATGGTTTTAGTTGATGTTTGGTCACCTTCAATGAGAAATCTGTGCCCTTAGCCTTAATGTCCACATTACCATTCTGAAAAACTTTAGTAACCAGAAAAGGGCCTTTCCATCTAGACTCTTGTTTCCCTGGAAATGACTTGAAATCTGAACTTAATAACCACACTTCTTTACCAGGCTGTATTTTCTTAAAATTTGGGCTGCTTGGCAAATTTTCATGTTTTTTCAATGTGTTCATTGGCTGGTCTTCATGTAGCACCCTTTGCTGCTGTGGTTTAGGACTTGTAAAATCAGGAGTTAAATTCGGGGGCTTTATGGACAGATGGTCAGTTGATGATCTGTTCATAAACTTGGCACTTGGTAAACCATCCAATGCATCAACACGCATGCATTCTTGCTTGTCACCTGAATGTATGCTTGCTTCAAATAACTTGAAAACAACAGTTTGATTTTCAACTCGGAATGTTAATGTTCCGGCTTCAACGTCAATAAGAGTTCGGGCTGTTGCCAGAAATGGGCGGCCCAAAATAATGGGCGCTTGCAAATCCTCATCCATGTCTAACACCATAAAATCAGCTGGTAAATATAAATTGTCAACCTTCACAATAACATCTTCAATGACCCCTCTAGGGTAGGTAATTGAACGGTCAGCCAATTGAATAATACTGGAGGTTGGCTTCAGCTCCCCTTCACCTAAACGTTTGAAAACAGAATATGGCATTAAGTTTACACTAGCACCTAAATCAATTAAAGCACTACTAAAATCACAATTTCCAATGGTGCAAGAGATAGTAAAACTCCCTGGATCTTTTTTCTTTGGAGGCAATTTATGTAATAAGACCGCACTGCATTGTTCTGTAAGAATCACTTTCTCAAAATCAACAAGCTTCTTTTTCTTTGTGCAAACATCCTTCAAAAACTTGGCATAAGACGGAATGTTCTTGATGGCATCAATTAACGGCAGATTAATTTGAACTTTAGCCAAAGTTTTCATAAAATCTGTTAACTGTTGATCTTTAGCTTTAGGTCTCAACCTTTCTGGATACGGCATAGGGGGTTCGTAAACACGTTCTGCAGTTTTTGTGGAAGCTTCTGCAGTATTTTCGGATCTGTCTTGGGACTGCCCAGAATCTGCAGAAATTTCAGAATCTGCAATAATTGCAGGTTTAGTTTGGGGTAGTTCTGCTGCCTGTGAATTCCCAACAGAATTTTCATGTTTGTTGTTGTAACTTTTGCCAGACCGTAGAGTCCGTATAGCATTGCATTCTTCTCGTCCTCTTGGATTAGGTACTGTTTGACTAGGAAATGTACCCGGAGCTCTTTCTGAAACCTGTAAAGCAATCTGCCCCATCTGTTTTTCGATGTTTTTCACTGCTGCATGTAGATTTTGAATTTCTTGAGTGGTAGTATTTGCCAATTTTTCAATTGCAACTTCCCAAGCAGCCTTAGGTGCAGCAGGTTGTTGTAATAATAACAGAAAGACGCTAAGAAATAAACTAAAGGAGTACGTGAAGTGGGGTCACTTAGTAGACATAAACTAAAGGAGCACACACTGGCATTTCTGCTATCATATTAATAATAACAGAAAGACGCTAAGAAATAGGGTGAATTTCATACATTCCCATTCCCATAGCCACAAGAAAAACTGAGGGCTTAACCATCAACAGCAGTGACCTGGACCTGCTAACTTGTATCCATGGCACCTGAGTAACAAACAAACTGTTACACGATGAAAACAATTGTACTTAAAAATTAAAGGAGACTAAGATGTCCTACAGGAACCATTGAAGACCACTTAGAGTCTTAGACCAGACGGATTTCAAAACAAAAACAAAAAACACTTTAACAGCAGAATCAACACTTTTTTTTTTTGTCAACTTGAATTCTGATGATTGTATCATCAGAACGTTATACAATTTTTTTAATTAAACATGACAAGGAACTATGTCACATCCGCAATGCTTAAACAGATTGGAGTATGATACTTTGAAGTATAAATATATTTCATTCCGAGAAACCAAGAATAATGAAACCAGAATACAAAGGAGACCAGAACTGCAACTTAACATATAAAAATACACTCCAAGGTTGTTCCGAAAGGTCCTAAACTCAATAAAAGTGCGAAGTAAGATTCTCTGTTGAACAAAAGGACAGAATGCACAACATAGATTGGGGACCCCAATCGAGGACTTTGTATCCTTTAAAGATCTAGTGTTTCCTTCCTTCCATATGCATTCCCAAATAGACAAGGCAACAACCAGCCAACAGTGATGAAAATTCCCCAAGACTTCGAGGACTGCCGAAGGGTAAGACCAAATACAAATCTGGGAGATTGATGGACCGGAAACAAGTCAAAATTGATATAACAATCAACACATAATGGGAGACAAATGATACTTGCTTATTTCAACTATGTGGAAGAAAGTTGTAGACTTTTGGAAGTCTCTTCAAATGATCTACCCCTTCAACTTGCATTTTCCCTTTTTCTCCCCTCTATCTAAAGCTAGTTTCATAATTCATACATTTCGATTATGTTCCATCAACTACCCAATACTAGAAAGTTTGCACATGGTGCAGCCACTCCCTGACCAAATAGAAAACAAGTGGGAAAGGACGAAGCTCTCAGTTGCCTCAAACTGGACTTAATACTCAATTACACAGAAGACCCAGGAGGGAGGAAGTTTAACTGTAAGTACCATAATCATATGAAGCACAGATTTCAATGAAACCACAATAATAATGCCCTAGAATATGAGGAACAGATAAACCAAGGAATTCCACTAAGGATTACATATCCAAACAACCTACACATCATATGATGCCTTTTACATAAACAAACGTATGGAAAGGGAAATGAAGAGAGTATGGAAGTGTAACCAAATTAATACAACAACAACAACAACAACAAAGCCTTTTCCCACTAAGTGGGGTCGGCTATATGAATCCTAGAACGCCATTGCGCTCGGTTTTGTGTCATGTCCTCCGTTAGATCCAAGTACTCTAAGTCTTTTCTTAGAGTCTCTTCCAAAGTTGTCCTAGGTCTTCCTCTACCCCTTCGGCCCTGAACCTCTGTCCCGTAGTCACATCTTCGAACCGGAGCGTCAGTCGGCCTTCTTTGCACATGTTCAAAATCACCGGAGCCGATTTTCTCTCATATTTCCTACAATTTCGGCTACTCCTACTTTACCTCGGATATCCTCATTCCCAATCTTATCCTTTCTCGTGTGCCCACACATCCCACGAAGCATCCTCATCTCCGCTACACCCATTTTGTGTACGTGTTGATGCTTCACCACCCAACATTCTGTGCCATACAACATCGCTAGCCTTATTGCCGTCCTATAAAATTTTCCCTTGAGCTTCAGTGGCCTACGACGGTCACACAACACGCCGGATGCACTCTTTCCATCCAGCTCGTATTCTATGGTTGAGATCTCCATCTAATTCTCCGTTCTCTTGCAAGATAGATCCTAGGTAGCGAAAACGATCGCTTTTTGTGATCTTCGCTAGATTGCTCCGGTCATTAGTGTGGATAAGTATATAAATGGATAGAGATAGGAAAGCAAACACAAGATGTACGTGGTTCACCCAGATTGGCTACGTCCACGGAATAGAAGAGTTCTCATTAATTGTGAAGGGTTTACACAAGTACATAGGTTCAAGCTCTCATTTAGTGAGTACAAGTGAATGATTTAGTACAAATGACATTAGGAAATATTGTGGGAGAATGATCTCGTAATCACGAAACTTCTAAGTATCGGAGTGTGGTGTCGTCTTGACTTGCCTTATCTGTCTCATAGGTAGATGTGGCATCTTCTCTGGAAGTACTCTTCCTCCATCCAGGGGTGGTATCTTTAACTGGTGGAGATGCACAAGGTAATGTATCAATTTCACTTGAAGCTTACTTGTAGTTTCAGGCTTGGTCAAGCGCGATACAAACCATGTAGTAGGAGTCCCCCAAGTCGCCGAGCTAGGGGGTCTGCTGAAAGAGGTGACAGACAAGGTAAGCAATCAGAGCTCCGACTGATTGTTCACCTTCTCCCCATCTTGCAGCAGCATGTAGGATAAAGAGAAGAAAAATGAGAAGAGATAATATGAGATACTTTTGCTTTTGAAGAAGTAACTTTCCACAGGCTTATTCTTGAACTGAGCTGGAGGGTTTTCTGGTTTCCTCCAGAGTATAAGGCCGACTGAAGAATTTGAGGGTCAAAACAAGTCCATCAAATCTAGAGTACGTTCCACCCTGCTGATATGGGATACTTTTGCTTTTGACAGAGTAATGAATGTATCGGCACGTGTGCTGTTACGCTTGTCTCCACATGCTTCCTTGTATCCTTCGCACTTGCCCTATCTGTTCCTCAAGCAGATGCGGAATCTTCCCTGGAAACATAAGATGTTGAAGATGAGTACTCGAGAGCAATGCCAGGTAAGTAATCAGGTAAGGGGTTCCAGGCAGTCAGTTCCTGGCTGGAAGCTTGATTCCAAGTGCTGACTGATTGCTCTCTTTCTCCTTGTCTTGCAGGTAAAAACAAGGCCAAAAGAAAAGACAGGGAAAAAGCATGATATGGGATACTCTTGCTTTTAACCCTGATGATATGAGATATTCTTGCTCTAGTATAGCTTGTTTGCAGAGGTATTATCGGGGGGAAAGAAAGCTGAATATTTCGAAAGGCTTCGTTGGGAGTGCCCTCTCAGATATGATGAAGGGTTGAGCATTGTTGCAGGTCTGCCTGTCCGTTGGGGATGGAGGTCGACATATATAGGAGTCTCCCTAACAACAAGTAGTAATGCTATTCCTTTACCCTGCTTGGTCATAGCACGGTAGTGGGAGCTGCCAGTTTCACATGTTTTAACTCTGTCAGAGCACTTTGAAAAAGTGGTCTGTGGTATCTGGCTCTCGAGATTCGGAGAACGATGCCTCTTCGATTTTTGAGAAAGCAATCATGCTGGGGGTATGACTCTCGAGATTCGGAGAGCAGTGTCTCTTCGATTTTTGAGGAAGTAATCATGTTGGGAGTCTGGCTCTCGAGATTCGGAGGGCGGTGCCTCTTCGATTTTGGAGCAAGCAATCTTGTTGGGAGTGTTGTCTCGAATGTGAGTAAAGGTTGGGCATGTTTGCTAGTCTACCTTGCCACGAAGCACAAAGGTTGACACACAGGGACTTTCCAATTATCCAGCAATGGTACTGTTCCTTTACCCTCTCTTCGATTTTGAGAAAGTAATCATGTTGGGAGTCTAGCTCTCGAGATTCGGAGGACGGTGCCTCTTCGATTTTGGAGCAAGCAATCTTATTGGGAGTGTTTTCTCGAATGTGAGTAAAGGTTGGGCATGTTTGCTAGTCTACCTTGCCACGAAGCACAGAGGTTGACACACAGGGACTTTCCAATTATCCAGCAGTGGTACTGTTCCTTTACAGTTGTGGGTAATAATATGGTAGCTAGACCTTCAAAATTTATGTGTCTAAACTTTTGTTAGTGTTGTTTCTTTGCTATTCTTTTACCTTTCTTGGTCAGAGCGATGTAGTGGGAGCTGCAAGCTTCACGTGCTCAACTTTGGCAGAGAACTTTGACAAAGTTATTTGTGGTACCCATGAGCTATTGTTGCGTGTGGGAAGTGGGTGATTGAACAGTAAGATTCATGTGCTTTCTACTTCACCAGAAGTCTTCGACAGAATGCCCATAATTTCTGCAAAGCTGAGTGTGCGTGTGACAGGTGCTGACAAGGCTAGAAAAGTAGGTGCCTCTTCGATTTCTGAGATCGGCCCTCGTGGTCTCTGAGAAGCCCAGCTTTTGAGAAAGTGAGCGCCTCTTCGATTGATTCGGAGAACGATGCCTCATCGATTTTTGAGAAAGCAATCATGCTGGGGGTCTGGCTCTCGAGATTCGGGGAGCAGTGTCTCTTCGATTTTTGAGAAAGTAATCATGTTGGGAGTCTGGCTCTCGAGATTCGGAGGGCGGTGCCTCTTCGATTTTGGAGCAAGCAATCTTGTTGGGAGTGTTTTCTCGAATGTGAGTAAAGGTTGGGCATGTTTGCTAGTCTACCTTGCCACGAAGCACAGAGGTTGACACACAGGGACTTTCCAATTATCCAGCAATGGTACTGTTCCTTTACCCTCTCTTCGATTTTTAAGAAAGTAGTCATGTTGGGAGTCTGGCTCTCGAGATTCGGAGGACGGTGCCTCTTCGATTTTGGAGCAAGCAATCTTATTGGGAGTGTTTTCTCGAATGTGAGTAAAGGTTGGGCATGTTTGCTAGTCTACCTTGCCACGAAGCACAGAGGTTAACACACAGGGACTTTCCAATTATCCAGCAGTGGTACTGTTCCTTTATAGTTGTGGGTAATAATATGGTAGCTAGACCTTCAAAATTTATGGGTCTAAACTTTGTTAGTGTTGTTTCTTTGCTATTCTTTTACCCTTCTTGGTCAGAGCGATGTAGTGGGAGCTGCAAGCTTCACGTGCTCAACTTTGGCAGAGAACTTTGGCAAAGTTATCTGTGGTACCCATGAGCTATTGTTGCGTGTGGGAAGTGGGTGATTGAACAGTAAGATTCATGTGTTTTCTACTTCCCCAGAAGTCTTTGACAGAATGCCCATAATTTTCGCAAAACTGAGTGTGCGTGTGACAGGTGCTGACAAGGCTGGAAAAGGCTGGAAAAGTAGGTGCCTCTTCGATTTCTGAGATCGGCCCTCGTGGTCTCTGGGGAGCCCAGCTTTTGAGAAAGCGAGCGCATCTTCGATTTTTGAGATCGGCCTTCGTGGTCTTTGAGCAGCCCAACTTTTGAGAAAGCAAACGCCTCTTCGATTTCTGAGATCAACCCTCGTGATCTCTAAGCAGCCCAGCTTTTGAGAAAGCAAACGCCTCTTCGATTTCTGAAGCTTCGTCGAGTGCAGATTTTTATAGGGGCTGGCATTAAGTTCCAAAGCACACTTGAATCTCCACCAGTAGAAGCTTCATTCTTGCACTTCTAAGATCTTGATTTGTCCGACCTCTTCTCTCTTCAACACCTTTGAAAATGTCTGGCCCCTCCGACCGTCGTTTTGACTTGAACCTTGTTGAAGAGGCAGCCCCGCCTTCTCCAGACAACATATGGCGCCCATCCTTCGTCTCCCCTACTGGTCCTCTTACCGTTGGGGATTCCGTGATGAAGAATGATATGACCGCTGCGGTGGTGGCCAGGAACCTTCTCACTCCCAAAGATAACAGACTACTTTCCAAACGGTCTGATGAGTTAGCTGTTAAGGATTCGCTGGCTCTCAGTGTTCAGTGTGCAGGTTCTGTGTCTAATATGGCCCAACGCCTATTTGCTCGAACCCGCCAAGTTGAATCATTGGCGGCTGAAGTGATGAGTCTCAAACAGGAGATTAGAGGGCTCAAGCATGAGAATAAACAGTTGCACCGGCTCGCACATGACTATGCTACAAACATGAAGAGGAAGCTTGACCAGATGAAGGAAACTGATGGTCAGGTTTTACTTGATCATTAGAGATTTGTGGGTTTGTTCCAAAGGCATTTATTGCCTTCGTCTTCTGGGGCTGTACCGCGTAATGAAGCTCCAAATGATCAACCTCTGATGCCTCCTCCTTCTAGGGTTCTGTCCAGTACTGAGGCTCCAAATGATCCCCCTCCGGTGCCTTCTCTTTCTGGGGCTCTACCGACTGCTGAGACTTCTCCTAAGCAACCTTTGTGAAGGCTCCCTCTTGTGTGCTTATTTTGACTCATGTATATGTACATATTTGTAGCTTATCGGGGATATCAATAAATAAGCTTTCCTTCATTTCAACGTATTGTGTTAAATACACCAAAGCCTTCTTCGCTAAGTTCTTTGAATTTTCTTTTGTTAAAGCTTGTATGTTGAAGCTTTCTGAGTGGAGCATGTAGGTTGGGGTAGTGTTCCCTTAATTTCCCGAGTGAGGAAAACTTCTCGGTTGGAGACTTGGAAAATCCAAGTCACTGAGTGGGATCGGCTATATGAATCTTAGAACGCCATTGTGCTCGATCCTGTGTCATGTCCTTCGTTAGATCCAAGTACTCTAAGTCTTTTCTTAGAGTCTCTTCCAAAGTTTTCCTAGGTCTTCCTCTACCCCTTCGGCCCTGAACCTCTGTCCCATAGTCGCATCTTCTAATCGGAACGTCAGTAGGCCTTCTTTGCACATGTCCAAACCACCGTAACCGATTTTCTCTCATCTTTCCTTCAATTTCGGCTACTCCTACTTTACCCCGGATATCCTCATTCCTAATCTTATCCTTTCTCGTGTGCCCACACATCCAACGAAGCATCCTCATCTCCGCTACACCCATTTTGTGTACGTGTTGATGTTTCACCGCCCAACATTCTGTGCCATACAGCATCGCCGGCCTTATTCGCCACTCATTTGGCATCTTCTTTGTTTTCAAAATCCTATTGAAAAGGTCAGTGAGCCATGTTATACCTGTCTCTCCCAAAAGTTTCCACACTTCGATTGGTATATCGTCTGGGCCTATTGCTTTTTTATGCTTCATCTTCTTCAAAGCTACAACCACTTCTTCCTTCCGGATTCGACGATAAAAAGAGTAGTTTCTACACTCTTCTGAGTTACTCAACTCTCCTAAAGAAGCACTTATTTCATGTCCTTCATTGAAAAGATTATGAAAATAACCTCTCCATCTGTCTTTAACCGCGTTCTCTGTAGCAAGAACCTTTCCATCCTCATCCTTGATGCACCTCACTTGGTTTAGGTCCCTTGTCTTCTTTTCCCTTGCTCTAGATAGTTTATAGATATCCAACTCTCCTTCTTTGGTATCTAGTCGTTTATACATATTGTCGTAAGCCGCTAACTTAGCTTCTCTGACAGCTTTCTTCGCCTCTTGCTTCGCTTTTCTATACCTTTCACCATTTTCATCAGTCCTCTCCTTGTATAAGGCTTTACAACATTCCTTCTTAGCCTTCACCTTTGTTTGTACCTCCTCATTCCACCACCAAGATTCCTTTTGGTGTGGGGCAAAGCCCTTGGACTCTCCTAATACCTCTTTTGCTACTTTTCGGATACAACTAGCCATGGAATCCCACATTTGGCTAGCTTCCCCCTCTCTATCCCACACACATTGGGTGATTACCTTCTCTTTGAAAATGACTTGTTTTTCTTCTTTTAGATTCCACCATCTAGTCCTTGGGCACTTCCAAGTCTTGTTCTTTTGTCTTACTCTTTTGATATGTACATCCATCACCAACAAGCGGATGCATGACAATGTAAAATGTTAAAATTCTTACTGATTATTAGCCTCTTTTATAAGTGGAATGTTTGGAAGACTTTTGATACAATTAAGTAAAGGTTTTAAAATTTTAATAAATGTGCAATTATCACTAAGAGCAAGTCCACTCCTAAAAAAATGCACCGACATTTGGGGTCAGGCGGGTGGCCTAGTGAGTAGTCGGGTCAAAGACCCGGAGACACTAGATTCAAAAAAAAAAAAAAAAAAAAAGGCACCGACATTCAGCCCATTTAATCCATTCAGTGGACAGTGATAGACCCCATGAACAGTAAATTGGCCAAATGCTTCTCCACCCTTAAAAATTGTGCTGGCACAAAGTCTAAAAATGCGTTGGCACAAACGATCTCCACCCCTACAAAATGTGCTAGCACCCAGCCCATTTAAAATATTATTAATTTTTTTATATAATAATAAATTTTAAATTTAGTTTTAATTTCGGATAGGGTTTTTAACCAATCTCGTCACGCCACGTGTCATTATCCGAACGTACTATTTTGTGAATAGATTTCTGCTAAGATTTTCAACCAATCCCAACGCGCCATGTGTCACTATCTATTTACAATAATTTAGCCAAGATTTCGATAAGATTTTCAACCAATATTGTCATGCTATGTGTCATTATCCGAACATACAATTTTGTGGACAATTTTCCAATTTGATTTTCAACCAATCTCGACGTGCCACGATCTGTTTACAATAATTTAGCCAAGATTTCGATAAGATTTTCAACTGATCACGTAGTGTCACGTGACATTGTCCAGAACCTCATCCTTTCTCTTTTTTTTTTGTCCATATAAACCCTACATCCATCATCATTCACACACCAAACTCAATCCTTCTTTTTAGCTCAGAATCCTTCTTTATCATTTTTAAATCTTGACTTCTTACAATATCTTCTTCAAGGAGATTGTCCAAATAGTTTAAGGAGCAACATAAAAGATTGTTGGCACACCAGGAAGAATTTTTTAATCTCGAGGAAGGTGGACATGAGCTTTCGCAATGAAGGAGGATGATGAACATAGAAGGCAGAGGGTCTCACATTCACACTGTGTCATGGAAGTTGTGGGTCAAATATCCAAACCCAGACGTGCTACAAACTTGGATAGAAAGAGGGAAAGATGAGGTAAAGATCTATTGGAAGATTATTTTATCCCCAACTGTGTATTCCCTGATCATGTTTTTAGACATCATTTTAGAATGCAACGAAGTTTGTTCAACAAAATCATGAGTGCTATTTGCAACCATGATCCATACTTTGTGCAAAAAAATGATGATTTTCATGTTCTAGGTCTTCTTCCTAAGCAAAAAATTATTGTTGCCTTGCGGATGCTTGCATATGGAGCATCTATAGATCAAGTGGATGAGATAACAAGGATGGGAAAATAAACTGTTCTAGAGTCCCTGATGCGGTTTTGCTCCACAATCGAAGCCCTCTATACCAATGAATACCTCCGGAAACCCACTCCAAGAGACCTGCGAAGGCTGCTGAAAAAGGGTGAGATGCGAGGCTTCCCTGGCATGATTGGAACCATTGACTGCATGCACTGAACCTGAAAAAATTGTCCAAGTGCGTGGCAAGGAGCTTATGGCGACAGAAAATGAGCCAAAAGTATCATTTTGGAAGCGGTGGCTTCATTTGATACATGGATTTGGCATGTATTTTTTGGTGTTCCAGCAGCTCAGAATAACCTAAATGTCATTGTCCAATCTCCAATCTTCCATGAAGTGCTGCAAGGAAAAGCACCCAGAGTCACATATTGAATTAATGGCAATCTATACGAAGAAGCATACTACCTTGTAGACTATATTTACCTAAGGTGGACAACGTTTGTCAAAATAGTGCCACATCCACAAAGTCAAAAAGAAAAACAGTTCGCATAATGTCAAGAGAAGTGTAGGAAGGATGTGGAGTGTTGTTTTGGTATCCTGCAAGTTCGTTAGGCGATTGTCAAGGCTGCTGTCTTTGATCCATCATGATGACGTGTATGATCCTCCATAACATGATTGTGGAAGATGAGTACGATTATGATGCCGTCAATGAATACGAGCCGGACACAGAAAAACTCAAGAACACACATCTATTGTGCTCATGACTGCACCAAAGATCCCGTGCAACACGAGCCATTGGAACGGGATGGACGTTACAATCAATTGATCGTTGAACGGTACACTTCAATGCAAGAGCCATACTGGCACTGTATCCGTCAAAGTGACTTGATTGAGCACCAGTGGGGATTGCAACAAGGTGAAGATAATTAAAAGGAGTTTGTGGTGGAAAAATGACATTCTTAGTTTATTTAATGTATTTTTTTTAAGTTTATTTGGTGAGTTTGTGTAATTTTATTTCATGTGTTTTTTTAAGTTTATTTGGTGTGTTTAAATAAGGGAATTTTTACGAAAAACTTCCGATATTGTTCACTTTAACGAAAAAACCACATTTTTACACTAAAAAGTCAATCCTAGTACTATTCATTTTACCCTTTATTTTGTACTTATCATTAAAACTCAAAGTTTCAAGCCTTTTTTTATTAGTTTTCCTTTTAAATAAAGTACTAAAAATATTTAAGAAATTACATCTATTACTAAAAATAAATAAGAAATTACATAAAATACTAAAAATAAATAAGAAATTATATAAAGTACTAAAAATAAAGACGAAATTACATAAAGTATTAAAAATTAAGACGAAATTAAATAAAGTACTACAAATAAATATGAAATTATACAAAGTTTGTGGAGCTAGGACATGTGGTGCTCGAATCTTCGTTACTAGGATCTATGTAGCTAGAACCCCCTCAACTTGTTTCCGTGTCTCTTGCACGCCTCCTTCGCACAAGTCTCTTTTTTACGTTGTGTGAATGTTGATGGTTAGGTGGAAGCTCATCGAAGATGTTACGTTGTGTGAATGCTAGGTTCAAATTACTCATGACCCGATTACGAGTAATGAGATGGAGTTACGAGAAATGTGGAGTAGAATTAGGGAAGCGTTTTGCCAAAGATGTTACGTTGTGTGAATGTTGGGTTCAAATTACTCATGACCCGATTACGGGTAATGAGATGGAGTTGCGAGAAATGTGGAGTATAATTACGTAAGCATTTTGCTCTAGGCTTGGAAAAGATGCCAAAAGTAGTCAAGGTCTTCAAGGTCGTTGGAAAAAACTCAACATATCCTTTACTTGTTGGAAAAATGCTGTCTCGATTGCTTCCACTAATTTGCGTAGTGGGACAAGTTTAGCAGATCAAGTGACAATATTTTTATTTATTTATATGTATTCCACCCGCATCAATATTTTAATTTATTTATTTGTGTTACACCCGCATTTTATAATATTGTCTTATCCCACATTTTGTAGACACTACAAGCACAAGCATTCTACAATTTGAAGAACCACAACAAATCATTTACCAAATGAGAATGTTGGGATGTTGTCAAAGATTGTCCCAGATACAAAATTATGCCAACAGGTCCCAGAAGTTGTCATGCACGACATCCCTCTACACAGTTAGCCAGAACCAGACAAGGCCGCACAAGAAAAAGACACATTTGAAGGACGCCCGAAGAAGTGCCGAAAACCCAACCGACTCATCAGTCCCTAAGGCCTCAAGGTAAAAAGACGGCAAAGAAAAAAGGGAGTTCTTCCAAAAATGACTACACAAAATATATGGACAAACTTGCTCGCCAAGGTGAACTGAACATGGGGCGGCAAGTGGCTAGAGATGAAGAAAAAGTTGCTTATGGCAACAATATTAGCACCTACTGAAAGACGTGATGCGGCGGTTGAGAGACAAACAGAAATACTTAATCGAGAAAACGAGATGATTAGAGAAGCACTTAATCAAGAAAGCGAGATGGTTAGAGAAGAAAGGATGGCTCAAGCAGATCGTGATACTATGAACAAGCCTCTAGTAGGACTGTCTCTGAATTCAAAATATTTTTGGACATCGGAAAAAAAAGGTGCAAATGAGGCGTGCAAGAGATGCGGAAACAAGTCGAGGGGTTCTAGCTACACAGGTCCTAGCAACGAAGATCCTATCACCACATATCCTAGCTCCACATACTTTATATAATTTCATATTTATTTGTAGTACTTTATTTAATTTCGTCTTAATTTTTAGTACTTTATGTAATTTCGTCTTTATTTTTAGTACTTTATGTAATTTCTTATTTATTTGTAGTACTTTATGTAATTTCTTATGGGAAGTGTTATTGACATTCCAAAAATCTCATTTTATACTCTTCACAAATGTATTTTTCTTTCCAAATATAAAAAGTTTGGAAGTGTAGAATGAGATTTTTGGAAGGCTTATTATATTAACACCCCACAAATTGTTGAATAAACCCCACATACTTAATACACCCCACATTTGCTTTTTCACTTAAAAATTATCTTAATACACCCCACATACTTTCCCATAATACCTTCACACCCCACATTCTCAATATACACTTTATATTTTATACATACACCCCACATTTCTCAAATCTTATAAGACTCAATTTTAATTTTCTATACACCCCACTTCCTCCAAGCTTTTAGGTTTCTTTTCACTTCCATATCACCTAACAATTACGCTTTGAACTCCTTATTTAAGGCTGAGCGGGTTACCTACTTTGTAATAGTATTTGACTCTAGCACTAATATGATTCATGTTACTGGGTACGCAAGATTAATATGAACCCTAAAAGATGAATATGAATATAAAAGTTTAAATAACGTAGCAAACGCAAGATTAAATAATTATCGATGTCATCGAAATCACTAAAACAATGAAAAATATGAAGTCTTAACTCATATGAAGCTTCTGAAACATCGATTTCGTGTTCCATTTGTCAAAAACAATTTTTCTCAATCAACATGTTTGTAGTTTCATTGGTTAGAGTTTTGTTCAACAATAGAGAATGAGAGGGTTTTGATAGTTGAGAAGATAAATAATACGCTTAAAGTGATTTGGGGTGTATTTAGAATTTTAAAAAAAAAAACCTAATAAGGTCAAAATTGTCATTGCATAATGAGGTAAATAAGTCATTTAATATTAAATTTTAATGTGGGGTGCATTCAACATTTTGTGGGGTGCTAATATAAAAAGCTTTTTTTGAATGCCAATAACAACTCTCTTTCTTATTTATTTTTAGTAATAGATGTAATTTCTTAAATATTTTTAGTACTTTATTTAAACACACCAAATAAACTTAAAAAAACACACGAAAAAAAATTACATAAACTCGCTAAATAAACTTAAAAAAACACTAAATAAAATTACATAAACTCACCAAATAAACTTTAAAAAAATACACTAAATAAACTAAGAACTTTATTTTTCCACCGCAAACTCCTTTTAATTATCTTCACCTTGTTGCAATCCCCACCGGTGCTCAATCAAGTCACTTCAATGGGTACAGTGCCAGTATGGCTCTTGCATTGAAGCATACCTCTTAACGATCAATTGATTGTACCGTCCATCCCGCTCAAATGACTCGTGTTGCACGGGATCTTTAGTGCGGTCATGAGCACAATAGATGCATGTTCTTGAATTGTTCATCGTGTCTGACTCGTATTCATCAAGGGCATCATAATCATACTCATCTTCCACAATCATGTTGTGGAGGATGATATATGTCATCATGATGGATCGAAGATCCTCGACAGCAAACATTCTGGCAGCAGCCCTGACAATCACCCAATGAGCTTGTAGGATACCAAAACAACGCTCCATATCTTTCCTACACCCCTCTTGACATTAAGTGTTTTTCTTTTTCACTTTGTGGATGTGGCACTGTTTTGACAAACGTTGTCCACCATGGGTAAATGTCGTCTGTAAGGTAGTACGCTTCTTAGTATAGATGATCATTGACCCAATATGTGACTCTGGGTGCTTTCCCATGCAACACTTCATGGAAAACTACGGATTGGACAAGGACATTTAGGTCATTCTGAGCTCCTGGAACACCAAAAAATGTATGCCAAATCCATATATCAAATGAAGTTACCGCTTCCAAAATGATACTTTTGGTTTCTTTTTTGTAGCCATAAGCTCCTTGCCACGCACTTGGACAGTTTTTTCAGGTCTAGTGCATGCAGTCAATGCTTCCAATCATGCCAGGAAAGCCTCACATCTCACCCTTCCTCAGCAACCTTCGTATGTCTCCTGGCGTGGGTTTCTGGACGTACTCATTGGTATAGAGGTTTTATTGCGGAGCAAAACCACAGCAAGGACTCCAAAACAGTTGATTTTCTCATCCTTGTTATCTTATCCACTTGATATGCAGATGCTCCATATGCAAGCATCCGCAAGGCAACATTAATTTTTTGTTCAGGAAGAAGACCTAGAATATGAAAAGCATCTTCTTTTTTTTTTTTGCACAAAGGATGGATCATGGTTGCAAATATCACTCATGATTTTGTCGAACAAACTTCGTTGCATTCTAAAACGACGTCTAAAAACATAATCAGGGAATACACGGTTGGGGATAAAATAATCTTCCAAGAGATATTTACCTCATCTTTCCCTCTTTCTATCCAAGTTTGCAGCACGTATGGATTTGGATATTTGACCCACAGCTTTCATGACACGGCGAGAATGTGAGGCCCTCTGCCTTATATGTTCATCATCCTCCTCCATTGCAAAAGCCTCATCTCCACCTTCCTTGAGATTGAACAATTGTTCCAGTTGTGCCAACAATCTTTTCTGTTGCTCCTCAAATTATTTGAACAATCTCCTTGCAGAAGACATTGTAAAAACTCAAGATTTAAAAACGATGAAGAATGATTCTTAGCTAAAATGAAGTATTGAGTTTGGTGTGTGAATAATGAGCTAAAAAGAAGACATTGTAAAAACTCAAGATTTAAAAACGATAAAAACGATGTAGGGATGTAGGGTTTATCTGGACAAAAAAAAAAAAAAGGATGAGGTTTTGCACAATGCCACGTGGCACTATATGATTGGTTAAAAATCTTATCGAAATTTTGGCTAAATTATTGTAAACAGATAGTGACGTGGCACGTCGGGATTGGTTGAAAATCTATCCACAAAATAGTACGTTCAGATAATGACATGTGGCATGACAAGTTTGGTTGAAAATCTTATCGAAATCTTGGCTAAATTATTATAAATAGATAGTGACACGTGGTGCGTCAAGATTGGTTGAAAATCTTAACGGAAATCTATTCACAAAATAGTACATTCGGATAATAACACGTGGCGTGACGAGAGATTGGCTAAAAATCTTATTCGAAATTAAGACTAAATTTAAAATTTATTATTTTATAAAAAAATTAATAATATTTTATATGGGCCGGATGCCAGCGTACTTTGTAAGGGTGAATATCGTTTGTGCCAGTGCATTTTTAGACTTTGTGCCAGCGCATTTTTTAGGGATGGAGAAGCATTTGGTCAATTTACTGTTCATGAAGTCTATCACTGAGTGGATTAAATGGGTTGAGTGCCAGCGCATTTTTTTTGGGGATGGACTTGCTCTAAGTAGGAGAGTAAGTTTTCAGTTTTAATTTGTAAGACTTTCCTGTACTCTTAAATTAAATAATAATTAAAGATATAAATATTAATGTCATGTAATAACTCAGAGGCTGTGTGGAATCTCCAATCTAGTATAGTATGTTAAGCATATAACTAATTAATACCAGGCTAAGTGTGGATAGTTTGGATACTTCTTTTTATACAAATGCACTGTACGTAGTGTGTATATTTGTGTATGTATTGATTTTGTGTATGTACTATGTATTAGCAAATTCTTTAGAATGAGACTGATCCCTTCATCCATATTGTGCAGGAATTTTAGTACTTGTTAAAAGCTACAAATTATTATAAAAGATATTAACTAAAACAAAAATATCCTAGAATTAAGAAAACTTCTGGAACAGAGAGAAGGATACTCACCTCTTAAGGATTCTCGACAAATCTGTTTATGCAAAGGAACAAGTAAATAGAAAGCGACAAAACACCAGAGGATAGAATAATGTTTTGACAGTGGTATAAAAAGACCACATTTATGATCTATTATTTACTTTTTTTGGTTGAAGATCACATCCATAATTAAGAACTATCAGAAATCTAATAAAATCGATTTCAGCATAAATATATACTTTCTGAACGTAAGTTGATAAATTAAAAAGTTGATTTATTGGAAACATTGATAAGATAGCTATTTTCCTGACAGTAACAGAAAAGAAAAAATTGATTACCTTCCCCAATATCAGAGGGATCAACAATGTGAGAACGAGACTTTTGAATAGCTGCTTAGTTGGAACAGATACGCCAAATCCGTCAGCTACAAATTTTGATATAGAAAATGGGACCTAGAAGGATATGATATTAGTATATGCTTTTTAAAGAGATCAACTAGAGCACTTAAATATTGCTGCAAAACATGCAGATGCAAATTCTATTTTAATACAATCTGGTATTAAATAAATATGTAAACCAACAGATAAAACTGAGAATGCAGGGGACTCCCAAACTCACAACTAAAATTCCCAACACGTTAGAGCTCAAAGTCATTGCAAGAGCAAGGGCAGAATTGCCTCCAGCAAGCTGCATTTAAAGAACACAAATCTTTAAACAATCCCCAAACGGAGTACATACTGCAAAAAACTTTGAAAAAAAATGAAAATGTTCAAATAAGATCGAAGATAATGGAACTAGCATACCTGAGTAAGCGCCACTGCAACTGATAATGTGGTTGGCATACAGCAAAATAGTGCAAGCCCTGCAACAATAGAGAAATTACCATATGGTTTTCCAACTAAGCTTCAGAGATAAAAGAGGAATGATTCACCACTATGTAAATCCCGTGCTAACTCACGCAACAAAATAACGCATTTTCAAATCAAGCAACCAGAAACAAGGCCACAGAATATTTTGAGTTGAAGCTTAGTTAGAATAAGTAACCCTAAACCCTAAAACCAATCACCTAAAGGATTCCTGATCTTAGGTCGAGTTGAAGCCATAAGCAAAATATAAGATCAAGAATATGTTCTAGAAAGTAATTACTTTTCGGTATCATACCAAAGATGATCAAGCTTTCCATCTCTTGCTTGTTCCTGTCAAAAATATGGAGCCTGAGTAATCATAATGCAATTCTTTCTTGTTTGGTATGAAATTTTGAGGGACAGTGCTGTAGCTTGAACCATAGCCAGCCCTTGAATTTTGGTGGGTTTTGCTTGGTTTTCCCTACATGATCTCCTAAGTTAGCTCCATCGTCATTTCAAATATTGAGCTAAGTTAGCTGAATTGGTCTATCTAATTTATGGCTATTGATTGAGCTAACTTAGTTGATTTGATGGAATAGAATAGGATGGTTTCTACGGGCAATTTTAGGAACTTTTTCGTTGGCTTTTTTGTTTTGTTTTAGTTTTTATTTTTTGAGACGAGTCAGGAAACCAAGTTCCATTTATAACTTTGATACGTACAGGCACAAATCTTAATAGCAATTTGATTCAGTTTAAGCATTTTAACCTACAATATTAGATAACATCCTCTTAAGGATACTGTAAAAAAGGTCGTACCTAGTGCACAAGGCTCCCGCTTTACGCAGGGTCTGGGAGAGGTGAATGTCGGCTAGCCTTACCCCCATTTATGGAGAGGCTGCTCCCAAGTCTCGAACCCGAGACCTACCGCTCATGGGCGAAGGCACTTGCCATCGCACCAAGTGCGACCTCTTCTCTTAAGGATAGTGTAACTGAGACATAATTTAATTGCCAAACCTCTAACAAACTCTTTAGGTTGGAGCGGCAGTTGCAATATTGCCCTCGAAAAACATGGAGTAAATAATAGAATGGAGACCTGAATCATGGAAACAAACATCAATAAGATCACAGAATGGCTAGCATCAATCGAAGTCATATCATAAGTCTCAGATTAAGAATGATCACAGGATTAATAATACTTATTATTAAGGAAACTTTAACGAAAAGCTCTTGGTACTGTTTACTTTAATGAAAAACCACATTTTTACACTAAAAAGTAAAGTCTGGTACTGTTCATTTTAAAGAAAAGGGTTTGAAAACTTTGAGTTTTTTAACGATAAGGACAAAATAAAGGGTAAAGTGAATAGTACCAGGATTTACTTTTTAGTGTAAAAATGTGGTTTTTTGAACAGTACCAGAAATTTTTGGTTAAAGTTCCCTTAATAATATCATAACACATTGGCCAGCATCAATGATAGGTAAATGCACGTAGTATCCATAAATCACAGTTTAAGAATGATCGCATATCAACTAGAAAAAAGAACAAGAAAAACCAAGTCCCACAACTTACAGAAACAAAAGATAATGACTGAGCTCTCAGTTATGAGATCTCGCCCCAACACTTTTTCACCAGTCAAATTTGAAGTAGGAGAGGACAACGAAGACAGAAGACAATATTAGTCAATCCATATTCATATATTTCGGTACAATTATTACACGGAATAGCATCACACGATTTTAGACCACGGGATGCAATAATGTTTTAACATAAGCTGTCATGTGTTCCTCCATTGTTTCCCAAGATCTAGAGGAACGAAAGCAAGCTTGTACAACATATTCTATTGAAGCATACTTGATCGAGAAAGAAGTTTCAAAGGTAATATATAACCAACATGAAATAAAGACTTCTATCGACCCAATACTATGAAATTTATGCCGTGAAATGTACTAAATCTGTCTTTCATATCTGTTCTAATCAATATAGAGTTAACTTACTAGCCCAAAGATTCCGACAGGCCATGCTTCTGCAGCTTCAAAAATTTCTCCAGTTTGCAATGTCAACCCTACGCAATCACATCAAACAAATTCGGCATAATTCGCGGCATAAACTAAACAAGCATCAAACAGAATGGAACCAGAGAAAGGCAGAATTGTAAACCTGAGATGATAAAAACCCCAAATGTGCTGACTTTTGTGAAAGAGTATGAATCAGCAAGACAACCTAAACTAGGGTTTGCAAGCCCTAAAGCTGCTCCACCAACAAGAACTGCACACAGTATTACACAAAAACAAATAAAATAAAAACATATCTCAAACACACACACACACAATTTCCATCCAAACATAGAGTTAGAAGTCACCTAAGGAAAGAAAATTATTCGCAACAAAATTCGACAAAGGTTTAGCCCAATTCAAGCCCTTAACCGAACCCGAATGCCTCTTGATTCCATTGCCATCTTTCTGAAACAGCATTCACATTTCTATAAACTAAATTTGAGACTTAAAAGTCACTTAGTTAGGGACTGTTTGTTTGGTATCCTTCTTCGATCCAATTTTTTGTTTCCAAAAAATGACGAATGTAGCTAAATTACTTAATACTCATCAGTTTCAGAAACAAAAAACTGGATCCAACAAGCATTCCCAAACACACATTTTAGTTCAGGTACCGAATTATCAGGTCCGATTACACTACATCAAGACGAAGCAAAAAGTAGAATTCTTAGTTTTGAGTTACCAAACAGAGCTCAAACAAGTAAAGAGAACCTGATCGGGGTGTTGCCAGGCTTTGACGGGATTCGAGATACAGCGGTTAAGTTGAAGATCGAAGCGGAATGCGGCATGTTTGGACGGAAAATGTGGGAGTCGGTGAGCAAACGGCAGCGGGTTGGCGGGTTGGCGGGTCGGGGCGTGAGAATCAGGGCTTGGATGGTTCCCGCCATAGCTGCAAAAAGTCGAAACTGGTAAATGGAAAGAGATAATCAGTAGTGGCCTGCAGTGGTACCTCACACTGAAAAATCTATCTCGTACGCCAGAAAATCAAGTTGCTGTTGGTGGGCCATACGACCAATGAATCTGCTACTGAAATGAAGTCATGGGATTTATTAGCTCTGTCCCCCATTTTGAATGGAGTTATCAGTTAGGTGATGGTGGAGCAAGCTAACATTAAGTCACCAAACTGTTAGTGCTACTTAAACCATCTCCAACTGAAAGGTTCAGAGGACTAGATAGTCGAAAATAGTTCGAAAATCATTTTCAACCGATGGCTAGGCTAGAGGGATCTGGAATCTGGGAGGGCCCCACGGAATCGGAGAGGGCTGGAGGGCTGGCCATTTTTTTTTTAATGTTTTGTTATTTCTGTCAGTTATAGCCGACAAAAATAATATATATTATATTATTAGTGTCGGTTTTAACCGACACTAATAGCAATGTTAATATAATAGCAGTTTGAACAGTGTCGGTTAAAACCGTCATTAATTCTAATTTGAATTCCAATCTGACACTAATTTGAATTCTAATTTGAATTCTAATTTGAATTCCAACGGCTAGCCAGTCACTAGCCGTTGTATTCAATTTTTTTTTTTTATGAATTTAAACCTTTTTTTTCTATAACTTATATTTTACAAAATTTGGTTCATATTTTTTTTCGTATAACTTCTATTTTACAAAATTTGTTTCATATTTTTTTAAATTCCATTTTTTTCCTATAACTTCTATTTCACAAAATTTGTTTCATATTTTTTTTTAGATTCTATTTTTTTCCTATAACTTCCTAAGCCATTATACAACATTAAATTAAATTAAGTAACATGAAACAACATTAACCAACATAAAAATTATACAACATGAAACTTAAACAACATTTTTAAAAACATTTAAAACATAAAACGTAAATGCCTACTCCATGCTTCTTTGGGCCCAAAGATGTGCAACAAGATCTTGTTGTAGGTACTTGTTTGTGACACAAGAACGTATCATTCTATAGCGTCTCATGTACTCATCTATAGAGATACTACCAGTTCTTGGATTGAAAGGCAAATTATGCTCATCATATATTTTTGCACGAGCCCTTCTTGACCTATTTGGATCTTCTTGGTGGTCATCTGACTCTCCATCAATATACCTATCTCATTCATCCTCCACTATCATATTGTGTAATATGATGCAAGACATCATGATGGAATCCAAATTTTCTCGACTCCACCCTCTTGCCGGTTCGCTAATGATCTTCCATCGTGCTTGTAGAATACCAAAAGCTCTCTCAACATCTTTCCGATATGCCTCTTGGTGTAAGGTAAACAACTTTTCCGTGTCATTCCTAGGGTTTGGAATTGCTTGGACAAGTGTCGCCCACTTTGGGTAGATGCCATCTGCCAAGTAATACCCCATATTGTATTGACGGCCGTTGATGTAGTAGTCAAGTTGAGGTGCTTTACCTTCCGTCAAGTTATTGAAGAGAGGTGAATGCCCAAGAACTGTAATATCATTTTGGGATCCAGGGACTCCAAAGAAAGCATGCCAAATCCATGTGTCATATGAGGCAACCGCCTCTAACACAACAATTGGCTTTCTCGACCTTCCGCTAAAGCCTCCTTGATGGGACAGTTCTTCCAATCCCAATGCATGCAATCTAATGACCCTATCATGCACAGAAACGCACGGTCTTTAGCTTTGCGAATAAGCCGATTCATATCTTCTTGATTTGGCTCGTGGAGGTACTCGTCTTTGTAAATCTAAACAATTGTGTCACAAAATTCTTCAAGACTATAAAGGCATGTAGACTCAAACATACCATGGGTTTCATCCATCGAATCAGCTGGGGAGCCATAGGCCATCATTCGGAGTGCAACAGTAACCTTCTGATGAGGTGAGAAACTAGGGCGGCCTGCTCTGTCCCGCTTCTGTCGAAAGTACAGATTGACCTGCTGGACATCACAAAGTAAACACTTGAAGACATGACACCTCACCCGGAAGCGATGTCTGAAATCCTCTTCTATGTACACCGAGTTGGGGTCGAAGTAGTTGTTTATTGGATTGCATGCGTCATCGCTCTGTTTTGTGGTTTGTAAGAGCGACCAACAATAGAGCCACCCCATTGAGGTTGTTCCTCAGTTGGCTGACACACCATGGCCGCAGCCATGACTGCTACTCTGTTTTGTTTGTTGCGCCTTACTTGAACTTCTTCATCAGACTCCTCATCTTCTCGTCTCATTTGCACCCATTTTGCTTCTCTTTTGGAATTGGATGAAGACCCCCAGTTCGAATCTGAAGAGGATCCAAAGTTGTAATTCATTGCAAACTTGAATTGAAAGAAATTGAATTGAAATAGATGAATTCAAAGTTGTGTGAATTATATCCCAATATCCACCCTATTTACAGCAAAAAAAAATTCAAATCCAAAAGTTAGCTGACGTCACTTAGCCGTTGGATTTGAATTTAAGTTGTAGTTTTTAAATAATAAATTATGTTTGGCCCTCGGTTGGAGACGATTTTTTGTGACATGGCTAAAACGAGCCATCTAGCCCTGTGGCCTTCGGTTGGAGACGGAGGAAAATATGGTAATGTACTGTTCATTAAAATATTAATATCTTAAAGGATCTTTGAGGGCCAAAGGTTTAAAATGAGCCATCTGGCCAGTCATCGGTTGGAGATCGCCTAAGTAGACTTGTAAAAAGGTCGATTCGGATATCAAACTTTGATTCATATCCAGATTTGTTTGTAATTGAATTTACGAATTTGGATTATATTTAGACCATCATATCTAACTTGTTGATCGAGATTCAATTAGCATTAGATTTAGATCGGATTGGATTGGATCCTTATCGAATTTAATTTAAAGATTAAAATATGATTACTAAGGGTCAATTTGGGATTGCTATGCTTTAAAAAAAAAACTGCTTCTGTTGTACTTTAAGAATAATCAACTGTAAAGTAAAGCAGATGAGCGTTTAATTAACTATATTTTAAAAGTGATGTTGGTAAGAAAAACAGTGTAAAAGCGTTTGGTAAATTTTAAAGTTAAAGTAATATAATTGTATACAATGACAAAATGGACATAGTAGTAGGAGTGGAGAGACGACAATAGTGGTGGGGGACAATGGTGCTAATGGTGGTGGAGGTGGTGGTGGCTGCGGTGGTGGTGATGGAGCAGCAATGGTGGAGGTATGGTGATGGTGTTAATAGTGGGATGTGGTGGCTGGGGTGTACAAGTAACAATTGTAACAACCCGTCCCGATTTTATAGGAACAAAAGGGGTATTGTCGTGAAATTTCACTATGAGTTAGATATTTTTCTTTTAAAATTGGTTTTTGAGTCTTAATTAGTGAGCCCAAGGGGCCCACCTCCTGATTTGTCCCCCGATTTCCTTCCCCTTTTCTTTCTTTTTCTGATTTTTATAACTCTTTCTCTCTCTTCTCTTCTCTCCCCTTATGACTCTTGGACATCTCTCTCTTTCTATGATCTCTCCTTCTCTCCTCAAGTTTGTCACTCACATAAGCAACAACAACCCCAAACTCACACCACTGGACGTAGGAACCTTGGGAAAACTCAAGCAAACCTTCATGGAACCCCAACAATGATGGTGCCATTGTTCATCGTCCTCTTCGATGTGTTTCTTGTTTTTCCGATGTTGGTAAGCTTCTAGAAACCCTTAGGTTATGTTTTAGGGTTAGATCAAAGGTTGTTTTAAGTGGTGTATATGTGTGAACCGCAAAAAATAGCTCGAAGTAGCTTTTCCAAATTTACCGGCGAACATCGTCCCTTTCGAGGCAATTTCCGGCCAAACCATGGCGAGTTGGCCGACATGCAAGGTATCAATATTTGTAGAAAACCAATTTGGTTTCAACCAATTGTTTTGATTGAAATTAATTCAGCAAGGTTTACAACGCATACTTATATACACAAGTATGTGCTAAACTAGGTAATTACATGTTGACTTATAAAAGCAGAAACCAAATAATACAGAAACATTTCCTATATATGTACTGTAGGACCAAATCCTCATCCCTGATTCTCGCAATCTTTAACACTCCCCCTCAAGTTGGAGTGTATGTTGATTACACTCAACTTGCTAAGAAGACTTTCAAACTGGGAGGTACTTAGTGCTTTGGTGAATAAATTTGCCAATTGTTGTAGAGTTCGTACATGGGCAGTTTTGACAACACCTTTTTGTATCTTTTCTCGAACCAAATGACAATCAATTTTGATATGTTTCGTCCGCTCATGGAACACGGGGTTGGATGCTATATGAAGTGCAGCTGGATTATCACAAAACAAAGTAACTGGTTGTGAATGATCAACATGGAGATCATTATTGTGAATGATCAACATGGAGATCATTAAGCACATACCTCAACCAAGTTATCTCAAAACATAGAGATGCCATAGCTCTATATTCTACCTCCGCTGTTGATCTTGCTACTGTGGTTTGCTTCTTTATTCTCCAAGATATAAGTGAGTTTCCAAGCATGATGCAATAGCCCGAGACTGACCTTCTTGTATCCTTGCATTTTGCCCAATCAGCGTTGGAATATGCTCTTCATTGAAGTGAGCTTGTGCAGTAAAACATGATGCCTTGCCCCGATGTCCCCTTTATGTACCTCAAAACTTGATGTGCTGCATCTAAGTGTGGTAGCTTGGGCTTGTCCATAAATTGACTCAAAATGTGGACAGAATAAACAAGGTCTAGTCGCGTTATTGTAAAATAAATTATATGACCAACAAGTCTTCTATATGTGGATGGGTCTTTCAGCAACTCACCATCTGTCTGTGTGAGTGCCAAGTTTTGATCCATAGGAAAACGAGCTGGTCTTGCTCCAAGAAAACCAGTGTCTTCCAATATATCTAAGGCATACTTTCGTTATGACAATGATATATCCTGTGATGACCTTGCAACTTCAATGCCCAAAAAATACTTCAACTTTCCTAGATCCTTGAGTTTGAATTTTGCTAGCCAAAAATTATTTTGTCTTCTCAATAAACGGAAAATCATTACCTGCCAATATCACATCATCCACATATACTAGGATAGTAGTAAGACTTGTGCCTTTGGATCAAACAAACAAAGAATAGTCTGCATTAGACTGCTGGTAACCCGCAACCCTAATAGTAGAAGAAAGCTTAAGGAACCACTGTCTCGAAACATGTTTAATTCCATAAATAGATTTCTGAAGTTTGCATATTCATGTCTCCCCCTTTCGTTCGTATCCTGGTGGGAGTCGCATGTAAACATCTTCAACTAAGTCGCCATGGAGGAAGGCGTTATTGACGTCAAGTTGGTACAAATGCCAACCCTAAGCCGCGGTAACAGCAAGTAATAACCGAACTGTGACCAACTTAGCAACGGAAGCAAAGGTTTCTTTGTAATCAAGACCTTCGACTTGTGTATACCCATTGGCGACCAAGCGTGCCTTGTAGCGTTCCACAGAACCATCTGGATTAAGTTTGATTTTGTGCACCCATTTGCATCCGATGGGTTTCTTCCTAGGAGGGAGATGTTAGAGAGTCCAAGTGTTGTTGGCTTCAAGGGCATGAACCTCACCTATCATGGCTTGGCACCATTTAAGATCTTAAGTAGCCTGCAAGTAACTTTCGGGTTCTTTGGCAATGGAAAGAAAGTTGGTAAAGGCACGGTGAGTAGGAGATAAACGATCATATGATAAGGAATGAGATAGAGGGTGAGAAGTATTACCTTTATGTGATCCAACGTTAAAAGCCGATGATTGAAGGGGACGAGAAGGCAACTTGACATCGACATGGAATTGTTGGAGGTATGAAGGTGGTCTAGTGGTTCGGGTGGAGGCGCAATGGGATGGTTGTGCCAGCATAGGTGGTGCATTGTTGAGTGCAGGAAGAGGTGAAAGAGAGTTATCAGTACATGGCAAGGCAGGTGGAGGTAATAGATCAGGTTCATTGACGGTATTCTCGGTAATTGGAGAGTTATCATGGTGCTCTTCTATGGTGGTGGTTATGAGTGGATCAGTTGACCGATCCAAAGAGGGATCAACTAGGATAGGTAGTTGTTGGAATGGTGATTGTATGTTTGGATCAGAGTGTGGTGCAGAAGATTGGGTGAAGGGGAATGTATCTTCACGAAATAGCACATCACAGGAGACAAAAGTGTTTCGTGTGTTGAGATCATAAACTTTGTATCCTTTCTTGCTATAAGGGTAACCAATAAATATGCATGGTATGGATCAAGCGTCAAATTTAGATGGATGGTGTGTGTGCGTGGATACAAAGCATAGGCAGCCAAAAACTTTCAAATGGGAATATTTAGGTGGCTTGTGAAACAAAAGTTTGTAAGGTGTTTTCCCATGCAAGACTGGAGTGGATGTACAGTTTATAAGATAGGATGCCGTGAGGATGGCTTCACCCCAGAAATTGGTAGGCAAATTAGCTTGAATGAGAAGTGCCTTGGCAATGTTGAGAAGGTGACGGTGTTTGCATTCAGCCACCCTATTTTGTTGAGGGGTGCAACACATGTTGTTTCATGAGAAATGCCCTTTGTCGAGTAGAATTCAGTGAGGTTAAATTATGGGCCATTGTCACTCCTAATTGTCTTCACTTTGTGAGAAAACTGATTTTCAACAAGATTGATAAAACTAGTCAAATAATGACGTGTGTCAGATTTTTGCTTAATTAAGAAAACTCAAGTGCAACAAGTGTAATCATCAACGATTGTGAGGAAATATTGTGGGCCAGTGAGTGAAGCAACACGAAACCCCCCTCCCAAAAAAAAATATCCATATGGAGTAGTTCAAAAGGCATAATGGTTAAAATTTCACTTAATGGAAACTGAGATCTTGTTTGTTTAGCTAGAGGACACACAAAATAATTATTCGAAACACAAGAACTAAAATCATTATTAGGAAGTGAAGTATATCGAAGGGCTTGGTCAGAGAGGTGGCCTAGGTGTTGATGCCAAAGGTGTGGTGATGTTTTCTTGACAACATGACAGGTTGATGGACTTGTTTATCTGTTGATGTCATCCAAACAATATAAGCCTTCTCGTTCAGTTCATGTCCCAATCATCTTCCCCAGGTCCTGAATCACACAAAAATAACTTAGAAAAATGGTGATACACAAGGACTGATATGCAAGTTTACTGAGGGAAATTAGGTTGAGTTGAAATGTTGGGACGCAAAGAACATCATGTAAGACAAAATCTGTGGAAAATTTCATGGTTCCTATGTGTGTCACAACGACATAAGAACCATCTGGCAGTTTTACTGTCTTATTTCTAATAGACAACAAAGAGGTCAACAAGGTACATAAGGAGATTATGTGGTCTGTGGCATCGTTATCCAGAATCCATGATGACTGCTAACCATGAGAAGTAAAAGAAAATGCTTTACCTGAGAGATCATTCAGAGAGGAATTTTTACCAACGTTGTTTGCCTTAGCTTTGTTGTTGTTGAGCATGGTCATGATTTGCTTGCATTGGTTAGGCGTGCAGGGAAAAGAGCTTTTCAATTCTTGCCTTTCAAGGTTACCTGAAACATTGTTGCCTCTTGATCGCTCTTGCTTAGAATGACTCATTTGTTATTCTGGATCGGCCCTCTTAAGTTTCTGATAATAATCTATTATATGACCCTTCCAGCCACAATAATCACACTTTAAATGAGCACGACAAGCCTCAGTGGTGTGATTGTTTTTGTTGCAGCGAGCACACTTCATATATGCACTTTTCTTGTTAGAGTCTGGTCCTTTTGCGGCAAAGGCAATAACCTCCTGAACCAGTGCCTTTCCTGTAATGGTGTTGTGCTGCTTCTCATGTCACAACATAAGGGAATATACCTTGTTGATGGGGGGAAGTGGATCCATCAATAGAATATTATCCTTCACTACACTGAATGTTTCATTAAGTCCCATGGGAAACTTAATGGCCTTTTGATTTTGCTGAAAATCCAACACATGTTGCAAAATGTTGTAGTCACAAGGCTGATCACAACATCTCTTTCATCCCACAACACCTTGAGTTTGGTGAAATAGGAACTTACAGTTATTGTTCCTTGAATGCAATCATGAATTTTGCTCTCAATATGGTACATCTCCATATTGTTCGTTTGGGAAAAACGTTCTTTCAAGTTTTCCCAAACTTGGTACGCAAGGTCATAGTAAATGACACTCGACTGAAGTTATGATGATATTGAGTTCACCAACCATGTTTTAACTAAGATGTTGCATTGATCTCATTAATACAAGTCTGCAGCGACCTTCTATTCTGGTTTCTTGAAGGTTCCATCAACGAAACTAAGTTTGTTTTTGGCCTTCAATGCACCGATCATCGCCCTGCTCCATGTGTTGTAGTTGTCTGGAGTGAGCAGCTGGAAACAAGCATCATCCCCGGCTAATCAGAATGATGCAGATAATAAGAATGGTTAACATCGTTGCCTCGGTTGAACCAGAGGGCTTGAGTTTGTTATTGTTCTCTACCATGGTGAGCAACTAAGGTTTGATATTTTCTTCAGTCCCAAGATTATTATCGCTCTGGTAACATCTAGAAAACCAATTTGGTTTCAACCAATTGTTTTGATTGATATTAATTCAACAAGGTTTACAACTCATACTTATATACACGAGTATGTGCTAAACTAGGTAATTACATGTTGACTTATAAAAATAGAAACCAAATAATACAAATACACTTCCTATATATGTACTGTAGGACCAAATCCTCATCCCTAATTCTCACAATCTTCAACAATATTTTCATCTCGTTGAGTACTACAACTTTCCTTTTTGAATCACCCAATTTCGTTAAGTATTGAAGAAGTTCTATTCATTTGAATCTTACCCAGTTTCCAACGACCTCCAAGGCTTTCAAGGCATTTTTCAGCCAAACCATGTTGATTTAGCCATCATGCAAGGTACTATTCTCTTCTTCTCGTCAAGAACTATGACTTTCATTTTTGAATCACTCTGGTTGAGTAACGAAGAAGTTATGAGCCTTGGAAAAACCGACCAAAAGCTTGGCTTGAAAACAGGTCAACCCAACCTGTTTGCCTTGAAACCCAAACCCACTTGGGCTGAGACCTAGCCCAATTTCCCCAAATCCAAATCCTTTTAAGTCTAGGCCTTGGGCTGGATTACCCAAGCCCAACCTAATTATTTCTATTTATTTAGTTTTCTGTTTTAAAACACAAAAGCCTTTGGGCTAGGCTTTCAAGCCTAAACCCTTTGACCCAAAACCCCTTTAAGCCTTAACCCATTAACCTAACCTTTAACCCTAGCCCAAGTCCTTATTAAACCCTAAGCCCTAACCGGTCTAAACCCTTTATGAGGAATATTCCGTCAGGGAATATTCTAGGAATATTCTATTGACTTTTACAAAATTTACCCGGGACCCTTCTTAGGGTAATTTAACGTCCTGAATCCGTTTCTGACATTCGTTTTCCCAAACTCAATTGTTATAATATAGTTTTATTAATTGGACCCTTTATGTACTTATGGGAAATTATTTGTGATGATTCTGTGTTCGCTAGTTTGCGTGGCTCTTTGGCGGCTAAGTATCTATGAGTGGACCCCTTCTAAAAATGCATGTTTTAATAGTAGAAATGCATACATAAAAAGCATGATTTAATGATTACGTTTTATAAAACGTTTTATGAGATAACATGCTTATTGAGGCTAGTATGAATTATTACTACTATTTCTATAACCCGTGTTCTTTATAGAATATTTGATGGATGACGATATAATATTTAGAACATGTTTCGAACACCTCTTTATAGTATAGATGATGGATAACTTTATACTATGAAGTTTCTTTTCAAATATATATATATATATATATATATATATGTTCAATGGTTTTGTACTTACCTAGTGGTCCCTATTCCGTTACTGGGAAAGGGATATATTCCGTCATGGGCGAGGTTATGGTGTTGGCATAGGGCCTAAAGGTGATTTTTCTCTAGCAATTAGCATAGGGACGAAGAGCTAGCATGGGGCCTGAAGGTGATTTTCCTCTGGCAATTGGCACATGGACAGGGAGTTGGCATGGGGCCTGGAAGAATATCGGACATTTACTAGTGATTACGATATATGTGAGATATGTTTTGAGACATTGCACGACATGCTAGGTTTCAGAAAACCTATTTTTATTTATCATGCTATATGTGTTTTCATAAAACCTGGGGGTTAGTATGTTGATAACAGTTTTATTATATCTATCTCAACTTGGTCCACTCATGTTTGTTTTACGCCCTCTTTAGGATTTCGAATCGAGGCGTACAATCCTGGTGTCAAGGCACTTCCGCATCGGCATCTTTAAGTCTTCTTGATGTAGGACTCATCCTTTGTTTCATTCAATTTTATACTATTTCTTTTACTGTTCTAGTTACTAGTATACTCTGAACACGTTCCTTAAATGCTTATTCATTATTTTTAAATTTATAAGTCTTATTTATTTCATGATCTTAGCTTTTGCATTTAATAAATGGCTTTCATCACCTTCGGGTGTCAGCCAGCGCGTACCTACCTAGTGTTCGAGGAATATCGGGGTTAGGGCATGTCAACAACGATGCTACGGGCGGTGGTAGCACCCAATAGTGGCAATTGTGGTTGTGGTTGTGGTGGTGGTGGTTGTGTTTATAGTGGAGGTATAGTGGTGGTGCTAATAGTGGGATGTGGTGGTGGCAACAATGGTCGTGGTAATAGCATTGATGGTGTAAGATTAGTGTTTGTAGTGGTAGTTCGTAGCGGTCATTTTATTCTTAAAGGGATAAAATGTATGAGGAAGGCAAATAATGTTATTTTTTAAAATTAATGAAAGTATTACAACAATTGAAAATATTTATTAAAGGCTTAACTCTGCTTTTAGCTTTTACCATACTGTATTAAGTCAGATCGGATTAGCCTTGATCCACATTCGAATTCATTTATAGTCGAATTATCAAATTTGGATCTTATTTGGAGAAATAAATTGGAAATCATGATCTAACGTTAAGAGATGTCTCTATCTTTCGGGTCCCGTTAATTTGCCAAAAAATGTGGGGAGAGATTTTCAGTAAATTATACATATACTAAAACTCAACACAAAATTACTGTTCATTAACAGTAAACAGGCGAAAATGCCTTCTAATTCCTTTGTTATCTGCCTTTTTTTTCATTTTTTAATAGTTAAAAGATGACTTTGCCCTTCGTCTCCACTTGTCGATCATTTCTCAGCTTCTGTCATTTTCAATGGCATAAATGCCCTCCGTTTCTTCTCCATTATACATTTGTCCATGCGTTGCTCGTCATTCTACGTCGACTGTTTCTTGACCTTTCTTCTCGACTTTTCCCTCTGTTCCACCTTTCTCTCTCACAATTCCCTGCTTCTGTCGCTCTTGAACCTTAATTTCTTTCGCTCTCCAAAGCTGCATTCTTTCCATGTCTGACCTTGTGATCTTTGCCTCACAAATTACCAACCGCACTATCTTGCTAAAAAACCACCCAACTTGTAGAAGTTTCTTCAGTTGGATTCGAAGAAAATTTTTACCCAAAAAAGCTAGCGTTTCCTGGTAAGTTTTACGGCTTTCTCAATGTAGGTGTTTCAATTTCTTGTATGTGATTTTGGATTTGCAAATCGGTTTTCTGTTCAAATTTCTTTTTTGCGATTTTGAAGGTTTTGTTAGTACCATCAAATCCTACATATGAGTGTTTAATTCGGCTGCATGTGGTTGTTTAATTTGGCTGCATATGGGTTTTTAATTCGGTTTTGTTTTCGGTTTCAGGGGACCCTGGTTTTTCAGTTTTTAAGGCTTTTGTAACTCAAGGTGAGCAATTTTCAGCTTCTCTTTGGGGCATTTGTGGAACCAAAATTTTAATTTTTTTCGTACTGTGAATGTTGAATACGATACTCCGTTTAGTTTCCATTTAGGACATTAATGCATAACTCTGTTTTTCTCTCCTCCTTAAATTCATATATGGAAATAAGATGTCTAAGAATCTTTGCTCTTGCTAATCTATAACGTCTAAGAATCTTTGCTCTTGCTAATCTATACTATTATTAAGAAAATACTCATCGTCAACTTTTTGCCCATTTTTTTCTTATTTTGCCCCTCACCTTTGATGCACAATATTTACATAAGGAGGGCAAAATAGTAATTTTGTATCTTTTGAACTTTTTGCCCTTTTTTTCTTATTTTTCCCTCACTTTTGATACACAATATTTACATAAGGAGGGCAAAATAGTAATTTTGTATCTTTTGAGAAAATGACAATCATATTCCTATTTTTCCTATTTTACCCTCACTTTTGATACACAATATTTGCATAAGATAAAAAATATGCACTTATTAAGAGAAATTCTCCCACCATCATTTTTCATACAGGTAAGTGAAATCATGATGTTTTTTGGATAATTTGAATGAACTGAAGCGGTTGAGCTTGAGGAGAATGTGGAAGGAGGTGGGCGGTTAAAGAGCTTTAATTTTGTACCTTTTGACAAAATGATAATCATATCCCTATTTTTCCTATTTTACCCACATTTTTTTAGAAAATGACAATCATATACCTATTTATCATATTTTACCCTCACTTTTTATACACAATATTTACATAAGGAGGACAAAACAGTAATTATAAAGAAAAATATGCACTTATTAAGAGAAATTGTCTCATAATCATTATTCCATACCTTTTTTTAAATTTTAAAAACTAATCACACTCCTTAATCAATAACAAAAACTAAAATGAAATTGTTCACACACACAGAGTGTGTGTTCATCTGTTAATAGGTTTAATAATAGTGACATTTGAATAATCTTTGTCTGCAAGAAACTAATTTTAAAGAATGGTAGCTGGTGATTCAGAAAATAGTTAGATTTTTTAAAGCTGACATAGGTTTTCTGATTATCAGGCTTTAAGATACAATGTTGTTCTAGGCTGTCATCCAGATTCCCAACCGCAGTTTCAAAAAGGTCCTTGAGACGATCAGATGCTATACTGAGCAGCCACTATTAATAAGGTTAGGTGTTGAGGTTTTTCCTTGACTTATTTTTCTCTTGGAATATGAAATCATATGTTTTTCCTGTATGTTTGTAAATAACACAATGTTTCATAATCTTTTATTTAGAGTTTAATAAATATGATAAAAGTGGATCCTAATTTTTGCAATAACCTAACATGGTTATTTTTTTAATGTAAGAGCGAGCGTCATTCTCTTGGTCACTAGATGCCTCGAGAATTTTTAGTCACTCACCCAATTTGGGATTTGAGTAATGATGAATAACTTGATTTCATGTTACTATGTGATGTGATCTCTTTACCACTCATTTGTGGGTTGTCACTTAATGAGAAAGTCTTCCCGCCGTTAGGGGGAGATAAGAACGTCAACGTTCCTGGAGAATGACATGAATTTGCGTGGACGTTGCCCACTTTGTCTCATCTCGATCCCCGTACCACACAAGTGTGATAAGCAAGTGCGATAAATTCTAGCTTTCAGAATGTTGCTCCAAACGCCTTCCTCTGATCTAGCTAAAGTGACGAGATCATATACTAGCTGCGAACATGCTTGCAAGAATAGACGTACTTAACGGACGTCGAGTCAACATCCCCGAAGGGTGTGCCGCCCCTATTGGATGGTTCGGTATGCTGGCGGATAGCCAATCAATCTGTCTTGGCCTGAAGCATGACAGATCACTTGGTTCATAGGATTCACTTCCCTAGAAGAGGAAGACATGGCACAACAATGAACCTAAACTCAATCACTGACCCAAATCATTTCCATCTCATGAGATTAATCTGGATTACTCCCGAGACTTAAAGTTCTTGGTCCAGTATACTAGTTTGGATAAGCTAAATGGAATTGAAATGAGATTACCATCGATGATGTTTTCACTTATATGGTAGCTACCAACATAAATGAAAAGCTATAATATTGAACCGTGTTCCATTAATTAAGTGACAATGTAGAACTGATTGGACAACCGAAATTACAATCCAGGTCAAAATCTTTACCAAAGTGTGTTTGACTCGTAGTTCCTACACTGCCCAAGGTAACCTTGCTGTGTTACAAGTGAGAAATGAAGCGTTATGAGATGAATGAAATAGTGTGATATGAAGCACACCTTACAGCACAAGGTTTCTCTCAAAATGTCATGTGGTTGCTAGTAGTATTATGAAATGTGGTTAATGTTTTCTCCATGGAGATATAGATACGGAGATTTACATGTAAGTTCCCGAAGAATTACATAGACTAGTTCAAATAGTTCCAAACCACGGAACACCCTCCTAACTTGTTTGAGGTGTTCACTTACAATCTGATGGAAGTTGTATAACTGTCTAAGTGATTATTTGATCAGTCAGGGATGAATTATGCCCTTGCGTGTTAAACTATGAAGTCTTATTCCGAATTGCTAGAGTTACAGTTTGTGTCATTGACACGAATCTCACTAAGACTCCGGAGAGCTTGAGAAAACTGCCTCGCACCTGAAGATGGAATTTCAGATGAAGGATCTTGGGATAATTCATTTATGCATTGACCTAAAGTTCAAAGCATTGCTCTGACGGTAGTTTAATCTATCAGTCGAGCTACACCTCGAAAGTGTCACTTTTGAGTATACCTTTTGTTGATGCACAAAATCAGCGAAGACTTTGGTACAACAGAAAGTGTCAGGTTTTGTGACCTTCGCTTGGTTGCTTCGGTCACTAGTGAGGATAAGTACGTAAATGAATAGAGACAGAGAAGCAAACACAGGATGTACGTGGTTCACCCAGATTGGCTACGTCCACGGAGTAGAGGAGTTCTTATTAGTAGTGAAGGGCTTACACAAGTACAAAGGATCAAGCTCTCAATTTAGTGAGTTCTTGTGAATGATTTAACACAAATGGCATTAGCCAATATTATGGGGGAATGACCCCTATTTATAGAAAAACTTGTAGCTTTGTCACATTGACATGTGTCATGTTATGATTGGTTCTTGATGTCGACACGTGCTGCGCTCTGATTGGCTTCTAATCTTGACACGTGTCGAGTAGTGATTGGCCTCCTGGTCGGAGGGGAACTCTTCTGGGTCCTTGACAGTATAGCGTTGGCCGGTGCTCGGTAGTTTCGGGATTGGTCAAGTATGGTACAAACAGTGCTCCCCTAAGTTCCCGAGTGAGGGAAACTCCTCGGTTGGGGACTTGCAAGATCCAATCCCTTGAGTAATCACGAAACTTCTAAGTACCGAAGTGTGGTCTGATCTTCATCTGCCCTTCTCTGGAAGTACCTTTCCTCCATCCGGGAATGGTGTATTTAGCTGATGAAGATGCACAAGGTAATGTATCAATTTCACTTTGAAGCTTACTTGTAGTTTCGGGCTTGGTCAAGTGCGATACAAACCCTATAGTAGGAGTCCCCCAAGTCGCCGAGCTAGGAGATCTGCCGAAAGAGGTGACAGACAAGGTAAGCAGTCAAACTTCCAAGTAAGCAACCCAGGATCAGAGGTTTGACTTCGGCTTCCGGTTGATTGTTCTCCTTCTCCTTGTCTCTCATTCAACTGCCAGGATAAGGAGAAGCAAATGGATAAGAGATGATATGAGATACTTTTGCTTTTGAAGAAGTAACTTTCCACAGGCTTATTCTTGAACTGTGCTGGAGGGTTTTCTGGTGCCCTTCAGAGTATAAGGCCGACTCAAAAATTTGAGGGTCAAAACAAGTCCATCAAATCTAGAGTACGTTCGACCTTGATGATATGGGATACTTTTGCTGTTGACGGAATAATGAATGTGGTATGGAAAGGTGTCGTGCTGTAGTGATCTGTTTCAGCTCACCGTTGAACCTTCTGCTTCAATCTTTTGCATGGCAGAAGTGGTGTGCAACCTTTGCATTTAAATGGTCCTTCAGAACATTCCTTCATAGTGACTCATCCACGCTTGGCAGCTTCAGTGTAAAGAGCCAATATCTGATCAACTGTCATGAGGTATTTGCCGGTGGAATTCGTGACCTTGACAGCAGTTGAGGATGAGTACTCGAGAGCAATGCTAAGTAAGCAACCAGGCAAAGGCTCCAGGCAGTCAGTTCCAAATTGGAGGTTTGATTTCAGGTTCCGACTGACTGCTCTCTTTCTCCTTGTCCTGCAGGTGTGGACAAGGACAAAGACAAAGACAGGGAGAAAGCATGATATGGGATACTCTTGCTTTCGACCCTGATGATATGAGATACTCTTGTTCTTGGTGTGGCTTATTTGCTGAGGTATTATCGGGGGGAAATAAAGCTGAGTATTTCGAGAGGTTATGTTGAGGGTGCCTTTTCGAATGCGAGAAAGGGTTGAGCATTTTTGCAGGTTTGCCTGTCCGTTGAGGAGGGAGGTCAATGTATATAGGGATTTCCCAATAACAATTAGTAATGTTATTCCTTTACCCTTCTTGGTCACAGCAATGTAGTGGGAGCTGCCAGCTTCACGTGTTTTAATTTTGTCAGAGCACTTTGAAAAAGTGGTATGTGGTATCTGGAAAGCTGATATTACGTGTGAAGATTACAGACAAGCTTTATCTAAGGAAATCTGGCTCTCGAAGTTCTGAGAGTTGTGCCTCTTCGGTTTTCGAACAAGCAATCCCGTCGAGGATCTGACTCTCGAGATTCGGAAAGCGGTGCTACTCCGGTTTTTAAGAAAGTAATTATGTTGGGAGTCTTTTCTCGAATGTGAGTAAAGGTTGGACGTTCTTGCCAACCTGTCTTGCCGCAAAACACGGAGGTCGACACACATAGGGACTTTCCAGTTGTCAAGCAGTGGTGTTGTTCCTTTACCCTTATGGGTAATAGTAGGGTAGCTGGAACTTCAAAATTCTCGTGCCTAAACTTTGTCAGAGATCTTTGACAAAGTTATATGTGGTACCCGAGGAGTTGATGGTGCATATGGAAAGCGGTGATTGAACAGTAAGATTCACGTGCTTTCTACTTCACCAGAAATCTTCGACAGATTGCCCGTAATTTCCGCAAAGCTGAGTGTGCATGTGACAGGTGCTGACGAGGCTGAAAAAGCAGGTGCTTCTTCGATTTCTGAGATCGGCCCTCGTGGTCTCTGAGCAGCCCAGCTTTTGAGAAAGCAAACGCCTCTTCGATTTCTGAAGCTCCGTCGAGTGCAGATTTTTATAGAGGCTGGCATTAAGTTCCACAGCACACTTGAATCTCTACCAGTAGAAGCTCATTTCTTGCACTTCTAAGATCTTGATTTGTCTGACCTCTTCCTTCTTCAACACATTTGAAAATGTCTGGACCCTCCGACCGTCGTTTTGACTTGAACCTTGGAGAAGAGACAGCCACGCCTTCTCCAGACAACATATGGCGCCCATCCTTCATATCCCCTACTGGTCCTCTTACCGTTGGGGATTCTGTGATGAAGAATGATATGACCGCTGCAGTGGTGGCCAGGAACCTTCTCACTCCCAAAGATAACAGACTACTTTCCAAACGGTCTGATGAGTTGGCTGTTAAGGACTCTCTGGCTCTTAGTGTTCAGTGTGCAGGTTCTGTGTCTAATATGGCCCAACGCCTATTTGCTAGAACCCGCCAAGTTGAATCATTGGTTGCTGAAGTGATAAGTCTCAAACAGGAGATTAGAGGGCTCAAGCATGAGAATAAGCAGTTGCACCGGCTCGCCCATGACTATGCTACAAACATGAAGAGGAAGCTTGACCAGATGAAGGAATCTGATGGTAAGGTTTTACTTGATCATCAGCGGTTTGTGGGTTTGTTCCAAAGGCATTTATTGCCTTCGTCCTCTAGGGTTGTACCTGGTAATGAAGCTTCAAATGATGAACCTCCAATGCCTCCTCCTTCTGGGGTTTTGTCAAGTACTGAGGCTCCGGATAACCACCCTCCGGTGCTTTCTCTTTCTGGGGCTTTACCGACTGCTGAGACTTCCCCTAAGCAACCTTTGTGAAGGCTCCCTTTTGTTTGTTTATTTTGACTCATGTATATGTACATATTTGTGGCTTATCGAAAATATTAATAAATAAGCTTTGCTTCATTTCAACATATTGTGTTAAATACACCAAAGCCTTCTTCATAAAGTTCTTTGAATTTTTGCTTTTGTTGAAACCTGTATTGTTGAAGCTTTGTGAGTGAAGCATGTAGTTTGAGGTAGTGTTCCCTTAATTTCCCGAGTGAGGAAAACTTCTCGGTTGGAGACTTGAAAAATCCAAGTCACTGAGTGGTTGTGAGACTGCCGAGTATCAAGGTGCAGTAGCATATGGTGGGAGTCCCCCAAGTCTTCAGGCGAAGAGAGTTGCCGAATGAGGTGTCTCGCGTGTTACTAATTTGTCAAAGTAACGAATCCTTGTTTCGATGTCACACATTCGTATATGCTTTATCTAAAAATATTTCCAACTTTTGTGTGTTTGATGCTGCATGCTATTGACTAGACAAGATCAAGTGCAATTAGTAGCTTTTCTCTCTTTTTCATCTTTTCTTTGGTGGAATTGCTTTTCGTTTCCACTAATCAGCCTGAGTGGATGCAAGATAACACCTTTCTCTATAGCTCAGATTGCAAAGTCGTCTTCATGAAAGTTTTTCCTTATCTTGTGAACTACAACATATCCAAATTTGAGATCCATCGGAGTAGTACAACTTCAGAAATTCAAGTATGATGAGTAACTGTTCATCAATGTTCTGTTAATCCGTCAGACTTGTTGTGAGCTTCGAAACTCCATTTTCTCTTGTTCAGATCAACATACTTTCTTCATCGAAGTTGTTCCTTAACTTGTGAACTACAACATATCCAAATTTGAGGTCCCTCGGAGCAGTATAACTCCAGAAATCCAGGTATGATGAGTGACTGTTTATCATTTGTCTGTCAACCCGTCAGATTTGTTGTGAGCTTTGAAACTCTATTTTCTCTTGCTCAGATCAGCATGCTTTCTTCATTGAAGTTGTTCCTCAGCTTGTGAACTACAACATATCCAAATTTGAGATCCCTCGGAGTAGTATAACTCCAGAAATCCAGGTATGATGAATGACTGGTTATTATTTTTCTGTCAACCCGTCAGATTTGTTGTGAGCTTCGAAACTCCATTTTCTCTTGTTCAGATCGGTATGCTTTCTTCATTGAAGTTGTTCCTCATCGACTCTTTCATAACATATCAAAAATTCAGGATGAACTAACGGTTAAATATTTCCAGATCTTCGAAACATCACAACAGCTTCGAAATCTGCAAGAAGCCGACTATCATGTTTGGAGCTTCAACACTGTAATTTCCGTCGCTCAAACAGAAATGGTTCCTTCTTGAAAGTTGTTCATATACTCAAGAACTATAGGGTGTCTAAAATTCAGCTCCATTGGAGAAGAGCAGAGGTTGCAGAAATTTGATAGATGAAAGGAGGCGGAAGAGGGAGAGAGAGAAAAAGTCTCTTGGGTTGGATTTCTATTTTGGGGCAGATTCCAATTTTTGTAGCACCTTCATTATTGATGAATTGCTTGTACTTTTGTCCATTATGAAACTTGGGACTTTGGCTTGTTGTTGGATCTATTATAATATGTTTGGGAACATATATAAGTGAATAAATAAGAAGGAAAATTTTGGGCCCTTGTGGGTGTAAAACAAAAAATGTTTATGTTTACCCAAGTGTTTTTGTACAAGTTCAAGGGCATCTTGGGTTTTGTGAACAAAATTTGTTTATTTGGAGCAAGGTTTTGTGTTGAAGCTTTGTAGGTGAAGCTGTGGTGTTGAAGCTTTGTAGGTGAGGCTTTGTAGATGAAGCTTTCTAGGTGAAGCTTTGATGGTGAAGCTTTGTAGATGAAGCGTTGTAGATGAAGCTTTCGAGGTGAAGCTTTGATGGTGAAGCTTTGTAGATGAAGCTTTGTAGATGAAGCTTTCGAGGTGAAGCTTTGATGGTGAAGCTTTGTAGATGAAGCTTTCTGGGTGAAGCTTTGATGGTGAAGCTTTGTAGATGAAGCTTTGTAGATGAAGCTTTCGAGGTGAAGCTTTGATGGTGAAGCTTTGTAGATGAAGCTTTGTAGATGAAGCTTTCTGGGTGAAGCTTTGATGGTGAAGCTTTGTAGATGAAGCTTTTTTAAGTGAAGCTTTTCGGGTGAAGTTTTTTTTTGGGTGAAGCTTTGTGGGTGAAGCTTTTTAGGTGAAGCTTTGTGGGTGAAGCTTTGGAGGTGAAGCTTTGTGGGTGAAGCTTTGGAGGTGAAGCTTTTCGGGTGAAGCTTTTTGGGTGAAGCTTTTTAGGTGAAGCTTTGTGGGTGAAGCTTTGGAGGTGAAGCTTTTCGGGTGAAGCTTTTTGGATGAAGCTGTTTTTTTTTTTTTTTTTTTTTTTTTTTTGGGCGCTTGACACGGTCTTCATTTGCTTGTTTTGTAGTGACTGTGGAAGACGGATTGCTTTCTGATTGAGAAGGGTTCCGGCATCGCTTGCTATGAATGTAAAAGAGTGAGGGCTGAGTTGGCTAAATTACCTCTTTATTGAATTCATTGCCAAATGGCCTTCATTACATAGGATGCCGAACGGCTATAGCTCAACACTTGTACATCGTGAGTCTATTTGTAGTAGTACTTCAAGTGATCAGCGTTCCATGGATGGCCAAGGGTCTTGCCATCGGAGCTTCTAAGTGTGTAAGAGCCAGGGCGACTGATGCCAATGACTTCATACGGTCCATCCCAGTTTGGACTAAGTGTGCCTTCACTCGGGACTCTGTCGCAGAGTAATCTTTTCTTTAAGACACAGTCTCCTATTTTGAAATAACGAGGCTTGACCCTAGAGTCATAATAGTTGGAGATGCGCTGCTTGTAGGCGACATTCCTCAAGTGAGCTTGGTTTCTGTGTTCCTCGACTAAATCCAAGTTGAGGGTGAGTTGTTTGTCATTTTCACTTTGAATGTAGTTCTGGACTCGGAATGTTGCTTGCTCGAGCTCAACAGGGACAACCGCCTCTGTGCCAAAGGCAAGTGAGAATGGAGTTTCTCCTGTTGAAGTCCGATATGAAGTGCGATATGACCAAAGAACTTGGGGTACAAATTCTGGCCAACAGCCTTTAGCTTTGTCCAAGCTGGTTTTCAAAGTGCGCTTGATTATTTTGTTGATGGCCTCAACTTGTCCATTAGACTGGGGATGAGCTGGAGAGGCAAAGCATAAGTTGATGTTGAACTTAGAGCAGAACAACCTGAACCTCTTGTTGTCAAACTGTCGCCCATTGTCAGTGACTATCACATTGGGAATGCCGAATCTACAAAGGATGTTCTTCCACACGAAGTCTTCTATCTTTGCCTCAGTAATGGTTGCCAAGGGTTCTACTTCGGCCCACTTTGTGAAGTAGTCCACTGCAACGACTGCGTAACAGACTTTGCCCTTCCCTGCCGGCATTGGGCCGATCAAATCAACTCCCCACTGGGCGAAGGGCCAAGGGCTGATCATAGGAGTAAGAGGCTCTGGAGGGGAATGAGGAATAGTCGCATATCGTTGACATTTGTCACATGAGCGGGATACTTTGATGGCATCCTGGTGGAGTGTTGGCCAGTAATATCCTTGGCGAAAAGTCTTGTGTGCTAGGGATCGAGATCCAGCATGATCTCCACAGACTCCCTCATGTATTTCCCGAAGGACGATTTCCGCCTCGGCAGGCGTAAGACACCTTAAGTATGGCAAGCTAAAACCTCGCTTATAGAGTTGATCATTGATGATCAGGTAGCGGGTAGACTTGTATCGAATTTGCTTAGCCTGGACTTTATCATTTGGGAGGGTGCCATGAGCAAGGAAATTATAGATCGGGGTGATCCAACTATCCCCCTGTTGTAAGTTGCATACTTCTGCGGCCATGGTGCTTGGTGTTGCCAACAGTTCGACATGAATTTTTCTTCCAATCTTGTCTTCCACAGCTGAGGCGAGGCGAGCCAGGGCGTCTGCATGACTGTTTGCCGCTCGAGGAACTTGGGTGATCTGGTAGTGGAAGTGCTTGAGCAAAAGTTGTGTTTGCGCAAGATATGCTGCCATGGAGCTGTCCTTAGCATCAAAGTTGTTGGTAACCTGGTTGACCACTAATTGGGAGTCACTGAAAATATCAATTTGTTTAACCCCGAGGTGTTTGGCCAAACGTAATCCTGCTAGAAGGGCTTCATACTCGGCCTCATTGTTTGATGCCTTGAATTTGAAACGAAGAGCATACTCCATTGCTACTTTGTCGGGCGTAGTCAAGACTAGTCCCGCTCCACAGCCCTGTTGGTTGGATGAGCCATCAACATACAGACTCCATGCTGAGGTCGTTGATTCTACTTTCTGAGCTTCCGAGGGTAATGAAGCCACTGCTTCAGGTGTAGAAGCAATGTCAACCGGATATGTGAAGTCGGCAATGAAGTCTGCCACTGCTTGGCCCTTCTCAGCTGGCTTTGGTTGGTAGGAGATGTCAAACTCACCCAACGCTATTGCCCATTTGATCATTCGCCCTGAAGTGTCAGGACTTTGGAGTATCTGTCGAAGAGGATAATTGGTAAGCACGATGATGGAGTGCGCTTGGAAGTAAGGGCGGAGTTTTCGAGCAGACATGACCAATGCCAGAGCCAATTTCTCAATGTTAGAGTACCGTGTCTCCGCATCTTGTAAGGCTTTGCTAGCGTAGTAGACAGGTCGCTCAATATTCCCATCCTTTCGAATGAGAACGGAACTTACGGCTGAAGCTGATACCGATAGGTAGATAATGAGAATGTCTCCTACCTCGGGCTTGGAGAGTAGAGGGGCTTTACTCATGTACTCCTTGAGGTTTTTGAATGCCTCGGCACATTCATCAGTCCATGTAATGTACTTCCTACTTCCCTTAAGTGCTTTAAAAAAGGGAGCACATTTGTCTGTGGCCTTAGAAATGAACCTGGTTAAGGCTGCCACCTTGCCAGTAAGGCTCTGGATGTCCTTTGAAGTTACCGGTTCCTTCATGTCGAGGATTGCTTTGATCTTCTCGGGATTAGCTTCAATGCCTCGTTGGCTAATCATGAAACCTAAGAATTTGCCAGAGCCTACGCCGAAGGCACATTTGTTGGGGTTTAACCTCATTCGATACCTCTTCAAAATAGTGAAAGTTTCAGATAGGTTGGTGATGTGTTGGTCAGCATGTTTGCTCTTGACTAACATATCATCAACGTAAACTTCCATGCTCTTCCCAATCTGCTCGGCGAACATTGAGTTGACTAGTCTCTGATAAGTCGCTCCTGCATTCTTTAGGCCGAAAGGCATGACTTTATAGCAGTATAGTCCTCTGTCGGTAGTGAAGGCTGTGTGTTCTTGATCCGAAGGGTTCATGAGGATTTGGTTGTATCCTGAGTAAGCATCCATGAAGCTCAGGAGTTCACACCCGGCCGTAGAGTCTATAAGTCTGTCAATAAGAGGAAGAGGGAAGCTATCTTTCGGACACCCTTTGTTTAGGTCGGTGTAGTCAACACACATTCTCCACAAGACCTTTTGAAGCAAAAGACTTTCTTTAGTCGGATTTTTCTTAACAAGGACCACATTTGCTACCCATGTCGGGTAATTGACTTCGCGGACAAAGCCTATGCCTTTGAGTTTTTCAACTTCTGCTTTCATTGCCTCGTATCGTTCAGCGTCATAAGATCTTCGCTTCTGTCTCACCGGCTTGATCTTGGGGTCAATACTCAAACGATGACAGATGACATCGGGAGAGATGCCTGGCATGTCCTCGTATGACCAGGCGAAGACTTCAGTGTTCTCTTTCAAAAAAGATATCAATGCTAACCGAAGGGGTGGTGACAATGTGGTGCCAATCTTCACCATGCGATCTGGATAATCTCTTGAGATAGGTACCTTCTCCAACTCTTCAGCAGGTTGGGCTTGCTGGGTGAAAGAGTCATCTCGAGGATCATCGGGTTGATTGTTGCTATCAGGAAGATCCAAGTTCGCTTCATCTAGGCTGGTCTTTGTGACTTGGTCATGTACAGACAGGGTTTCCTTGGGTCCGGGCAAGTGTTGTTGCTTAACTGAAGTGTTGTAACATGATCGTGCACTAAGCTGATCTCCTCTGATGTAGCCGTTGCCATGGGGGGTTGGAAATTTCATCAACAGCATATGCGTGGATACCATAGCCTTGAGATCATTGATGCCTGTGCGCCCAAAGATGACATTGTATGCCGTTGGGCAGTCAACCACTAGGAAGTTAGTGGTAATGGTAGCCGTGTAAGGGCCTGTACCAATAGTAAAGGGTAAATGTATGCTCCCTAAGGGTTGCACGATATCACCGGAGAAGCTTATCAGAGGAGAAATCGAGCGATCGAGCAAGTGTTCAGCTACACTGAGTGCCCTGAAAGCTTCGGCAAACATGATATTGACCGAAGCCCCTGTGTCTACGAGGATTCGTCGAACATCAAAGTTGGCTATGTGAGCCTCCACGATCAATGGGTCGTTATGAGGGTAGATGATGCCTCTTTCTTCCTCAGGGTAGAAACATATCGGATCCCAGTTAGGCTTTTGATACTTCCCTCCCCTGATGTCTTCCACGTGAAACACTTGGTGACCAGGCCTCAGAATTCGTTCACTGTTTTTCATGGCCCTATTGGAAGATTCAGATATGGGTGTGCCGCCGCTTATGGAATATATGACATTCACCTGGCGTTGGTTACGGTTATCCCTTTGAGGGTGAAGGAGGAATTGATCAATTTTTCCTTCTCGTGCCAAAGCTTCAATACGATCACGGAGGATGATACATTTCTCGTTATCATGGCCGTTATGCTCATGGTAGCAACAAAACATGCCCGCGTTATTCGGGGGCGTGTAATCTGGGTGCCTCGGCTTTGGCTTTGGTATCAGGTGAGCTATGCTGGGGTAAATGGCCGCGCATGTGGCATTCAAGGGCGTGTATGTCTCATACCTTGGGGTAGGGGGTATCTTGACGCGGGTTTGACCCACTGCATTGACTGCCTGGGGGCGAGCGTTATTGTGGCGATACCCTTGGTTATCGGGATAGTGTCCCTTACTCTTTTTACTGAAATGAGAGTGGTGAGGATGGAAATCCTTCCTCTTGCCTTGAAATTGATATGTCTGTTGATTCGGCGAAGCATTATGCAAGGCATGGGGAGGTGCCACTGCTGTTTGGAAAGTCGAGGTCTTCTCATTTAGGTGAGTCTGGCTTCCACCTCCCACTTGTTGATAAAGGATAGTTGTAGGGGGTTTCTCCTGATATGTCTTTGCCTCGGCGGAGGCATGGTTATAAGCCTGCGCCATCACCTCAGAGTAAGTCTTCCAAGTATTGGCATTGATCATGTATTTAAAGAAACAATCACGTAGGCCTGCCGTGAAGGCTTTGAGGGCAGTCTTGTCGTCTGCCTCGGCACACCGGGAGTATTCATGGCTGAAGCGGCCAGCATACATACGTAATGACTCGTCTGGCTTCTGGCGGATAGTGTACAGGTCATCTGCAGAGTGCAAGCGATCGGTTTGGAAAATGTGTTGGGAAACAAATAGTTTCCTCAATTCCTCAAATGAGTCTACCGTCTCAGGTGTAAGACGACAATACCAATTTAGAGCTCCGCCAGAGAGGGTGGAGGGGAAGAGAAGACATCGCTCTTCGTCGGTGTGCATCCGGTATGCCATGGTGGACTCAAAGAGGTTAAGGTGCTCAATCGGGTCCTCTTTTCCAGTATAAAGTTGCAAGCCAAGCTTTTGCTTTGTCTTTGCTTGAAGGGCGGTGTTGAGGATCCTCCTTGTAAGAGGGCCAGGCCTGGGTTGGTTCCAGTCAGGTATTTCAGCCTGACGTTCAGCCTTCAACTTGTTTACTTCCTCAAGAAGTTGTAGGACAAGGGGGTCCTGAGCGGAGTTATGTGCCACTGGAGCTTTCTTTCGTAAATCTCCATCTCCTCTTGGAATTAGGAAGGTTTGATCAAGGGCATGTGATTTTTCCCTGGACTCGCTGTACTGGCTTCCAGGGTATGTCTGTCGGAACACCTCTGAGTCCCCTGTACCCTCATGTCTCTCTAGGACTTGTTGCCCCTTCCCCAAATTGGTGGCCGGCTCGGGCCGTGGCAGGGGACCGAGTCTCTCAGAAATCCTTGGGTCATTGATCTTTGAGCTTATATGGATGGAATTCTCTCGACGTTGCTTCAGGAAATCCCGACAATCGCGAAAGACGGCTTTCAATCCTGCTGCCCCTTCAGCAAAGAGGTGTCTCCCTCCACTTCTCATGGTTCGGGTCGAAGCAACTGGGTTAAGAGAAGCCTCATGTTGATTATCAAGTCGAGGGGTAATCTGTTCCCTATCAGGGATATCTATGTCGAATGCATGTGACCCTCCATGTTGGAGGGCACCCAGTTGATGGTTGACTTCCACGGGGGCAACAAGCTCGCGTGTCTGAGCTTGCCTAGCTTCGTGGAGTGTCTCGAAGAGCTTCTCATATTGCTCCTGGAGGACCTCATTCCTCATTGCTATCTTGTTGTTCTGAGCTTCCAACTCATCGACTTTAGCTTGAAGAAGAACTCGTTTTCCTTCCTTCTTTCGTTGCTTCGCACTATGTGCAAGGGGGTGTCATTCTGTGTGTTGTGGCTTCCTTCGCTTCCCATGTTGGAGAGGGATGCCTGGTCAAAAGAAAGTGTACGAATGATAGAAACCAGCTTGACACAGCTGAAGAGAGTAGGAAAAAGTGTCGTTTCCCACAGACGGCGCCAAATGTTGATGCACAAAATCAGCGAAGACTTTGGTACAACAGAAAGTGTCAGGTTTTGTGACCTTCGCTTGGTTGCTTCGGTCACTAGTGAGGATAAGTACGTAAATGAATAGAGACAGAGAAGCAAACACAGGATGTACGTGGTTCACCCAGATTGGCTACGTCCACGGAGTAGAGGAGTTCTTATTAGTAGTGAAGGGCTTACACAAGTACAAAGGATCAAGCTCTCAATTTAGTGAGTTCTTGTGAATGATTTAACACAAATGGCATTAGCCAATATTGTGGGGGAATGACCCCTATTTATAGAAAAACTTGTAGCTTTGTCACATTGACATGTGTCATGTTATGATTGGTTCTTGATGTCGACACGTGCTGCGCTCTGATTGGCTTCTAATCTTGACACGTGTCGAGTAGTGATTGGCCTCCTGGTCGGAGGGGAACTCTTCTGGGTCCTTGACAGTATAGCGTTGGCCGGTGCTCGGTAGTTTCGGGATTGGTCAAGTATGGTACAAACACCTTTGATCGTCCATACGTTATATGCAAATGAGAGCCTTGAAAAGGTTATGGAATCCAAAATTCCATATTAAGTTCAACTTTGCGCTTCGTTGTACTTATTTCATTGTATTTAGACAGGACATCTCCTTCGATGTTGATCTTGGTAAAGATGCAGCACCGCGCCTACACTCAACCATTGAATTGGTATTATAGACGTACCCTAAAGGTACTACGAATTTAGGCAAATCAAATCTCAACGCATCTCAATGGATCTAACCCCCTGATGCTCAGAATGATGCTTACCTTGTTTGTTATGCTGACGTAGGTTACTTATCAAACCCGCACAAGGAAAAATCCCCAAATGATTATGTCTTTACCATTAGGGATATTGCAATATCTTGGAGGTCCACGATATGACCTTAATTATGAAATCTTCGAATCGTTCCAAGACTCACCTCACTTCATTTTGCCACAAGTGAGACATGGTTAGGAGCTCTTGTTGAGCATATTCGAAATACTTGCTGTTTTCATCCATCGTTGAGTCCCAACAACGATCCATGAAGATTATGCAAAATGTATCCACCCGACCAAGACATGATACATCAACAAAGTCAACACCAAGGTATATTGCGTCTACATCTACATCAGCAAAGCATCATGAGATTAAAGTCATGCAAGCTGATCCCATACAACCTTGCCGACCTCTACAGGACGTCACTGCCGAAGTCAACCTTCCAAAAGCTTGTCCGAGTAATTGGTATGCCTAACTATCATATGCAATGCGTGTAGTTCTTATTTGAAAGTTATGTCAAACTCAGGGGGAGTATCCAAAAGTATACTCACTTGATCTTAATGTACTCTTTTTTCGTACGATTATGAGCATTTTTCCTATTGGGTTTTTGCTACCTAACTAAGTTTTAACGAGGCACCCATCCTGGGCCGATCATACCCTTGTGAGCTCTTCTACTTGCGTTCCAGAGATGTATAGTTTTGATTTGATGCAACTTCTCACTTTTCTCCTTAGCCTATAGGTTTTTTTCCACCTTAGGTTTTACCATAGCGAGGTTTTGTGAGTTTTACCTTTTTTATGCATTCTTCCGTTGATTTGAGACTCGCATTCGCTCATTGTGCCGACAACTTCATCAACTGTACTTGCTTCATCATTGAAGACCTAATACACCATTTACTTGAGTATTTACACACTCAAGTGGGAGTGTTACAATCCTATTAGATTAGGAATGTGATTGTGTAAATCCTAGTAGATCTAGGAATATCTCTTATATTCCTATTAGGAGTTGATTACCTATTAAGAGTTGTAATCCTAAAAGGGTAAGGATTTTACCTTCCCTACTATTATAAATAAAGGCACAATAGGATGGAATAGAACACATCTCACAATTACACATCTCTCTCTTCTCTCTCTATGCTGCACATTTCTCTCTCTATATGGCCTCCATAATTGTTCAATAAATTATGCCTACAACATTTTTGATATTTTCTATTATTTTAGGCTGCACATGAAGTGTAATGTGGTATGGATGCTAGGTAGAATTTAAATGTAAATTAAGACCTCTTGAGATTGCAGGTGTTAACTTAGTTCTTAGATTGTTTGTATATTAGGGTTGTAGGAGTAATCATTCTCAATTAAATTCTCTAAATCCTACTGTTTTGAATTCATTCTTCTCTTTGCTTCATTATATGATATGGAGGGCATAACTTTTTGTTTTTTGTTTTTTTAACTTCTTTAAGGTTTTCTAAACCCCTTACTTTTGAACATGCAAGTCATCATGAAAAAAATCAAGAATTTAAGCTCAACGAGGTTTTGTTTTTTGGAGTTTTAACAAAACACTCCCGGTACTGTTCACTTTTAACAAAAAAACCACATTTATACCTTTCCCTGGTATTATTCACTATACCTTTAAAAATGACTTTTCATTAAAAAGAAAGTTTTTTGGACTTTTCGTTAGTTTTCCTTTTGTTTTTTTTGGAAGTCCATCACATTTTTTTCCTGCTAAAGTCAATTATTTGTATCTCAAAGGGAAAAATAACTAGAGGCAAGGTATATGGGTTTTTTTTTTTTAATTTGTTTGCTCTTATTATGATTTCCACAATGCAACAATTGCATCTTTCTTCTAAATTACCTATGAATTATCAATTTGAAGGGAAATTTTATGGCATAAGAACATAGTCTATTGTGTTTAGTATTGTTTTGTCATGCATATTTGTACAGTAAAAAAACCTCGGGATTAAAAACAACAATTTTTCTGAAGAAAAAAATTAATATTGTAGTCATAGCGAGTTGAAGAATTTATTTATGAATTTTTGGAGAAGCTAATTGTTTTTGCTTGAAGAATCTAATTAACATTTGTGATCATTTCTATCATTTGTTTTAATTTAAGTAAACTGTCTGATTGCTTAGAATTATCTAATTTATTCATTGGCCTCATTAGGCCTGACAATTCCTGACACGACACGGAATTAACAGGTATTTGGGTCGACACGATAACGAATCGGGTCGTTATCGGGTAACCCGATAAGCAACTGTTAAGATAATGGGTTGGTTCGGGTATACACGTGGGTAACACAATACATGATAAGCAAAATATTAATTTTATAATTTTATAACCCTAAAAAAACACTTTGCAAGTTGTCAAGAGAGGTGTAGGAAAGATGTGGAGCGTTGTTTTGGTATCCAAACTCGTTAGGCGAATGTCAAGGGTGCTGTCAGTTTGACTTAGAGTCGCTTTGATCCATCATGATCATCATTCTTCACAACGTGATTGTGGAAGATGAGTACGATTATGATGTCATTGATGAATATGGGCCAGACACGATGAACAATTCGAGAACACAAATATATTGTGTTCATGACGCCACCGAAGAACCCGTGCAACGCAGGCCATTACAAAGGGATGAACGTTACAATGAAAGGCTCATTCAACGATATACTGCACTTCAGAACCCATATATGCACAATGCCCGGCAAACTGACTTGATAGAGCACCAGTGGGAATTGAAACAAGCTCAAGAAACTTAAGTTCATTTTGTGTGTTTGTTTTTATTTGGTGTGTTTATTTAATTTTATTTGGTGTGTTTTTTAAGTTCATTTGGTGAGTTTTTTTTATTTGGTGTGTTTGTAATTTTATTTGGTATGTTTATGTAATTTTATTTGGTGTGCTTATGTCCTTTGAATAAGGAATCTCTTAGTTTAAATAAATTACCAAATTAAATAAACATAAAGTACTAAATTCAATAAATTGGAAACAACATAAAGTACTATATTCAATAAATAAGAAATTACAACCCAAAGTGATTGGAAAATTATAGGCTCCAATTAAAAACAAATTCCTTAGTCCATCATGAATGGAATATCATCACCTAACCAATTTGTGGTGCTAGGATCATCTCCTCTTGTGGTGCTTGGACCATCTCCTCTTGCTCTCGCTTCTCTTACAAGCCTCCTTCGCACCACGTTCGCTTTCTCCGAATTCCAAAAATATTTAGAATTCGGAGACATCGCCTCTACAGGCTCCTTCATAATGTAACGATCTTGTTGAGCTCTTCTTTCTTCTTTAAGCTCTTCTCTTTCTTGCCTAAGTAGCTCTCTTTCTCTCTCATTAGATTGAAATAATCTATCAACAATTGCAGCTTTTACCTCTTCTCTAGCCTTATCAGCCTCAAATTTAGCCATTTCCCACGCCAAAGTCAATTCACCGTGACGAGCAAATTCTTCCATATATTTTGCATAATCATGCTTGGAAGCACTCCCTTTTCTCTTTGAAGCCTTCTTACCTTAAGGCCTAATTGGATAACGGGTTGACCCCGATGCTTGTTCAAGGGGCATTTCCGGCACTTCTTCTGTGTCGGTTTCATGAACATATGAGGCATGAGCAGGCGTAAAGTGTAGAGGGGTGCTATTCATGATAACTTCTAGACCGACATGCATAGCTCTAAATTTAGGACAATCTTTGACAATATTCCAACATTCCCACCGGGTGAATGATTTGTTTTTGTTTTTGGTTTTAGCATTATACCAAGCTTGTGCTTGAATTGTCTACACAATGCGGGAGAAGATATAATTATAATCAAAGTAGCTAATATAAATTTGGGTATAGTACAAACAAATAAATAATATATTGTTACCTGATCCGCTAAATTTTCCCCACTTCGAAGATTACTACTAGCTTGTGCCAAGGCATCTCTCCAAAGACTAAACGATTGGCTGAGTATTCTCCAACGACTGGACATTGATTCTTTAGTTCTTTTCCCACCAATTTTCTCAAGAAAATTGGTATGAATAAGCCTCCACATTTCTCGCAACTGCATCTCATTACCCGTAATCGGATCATAAGTAACTTTAACCCAGCTAGAACATAACATAACATCTTCAATAAGCGTCCAATTCGTACCTGCATCATTTGTTTATACCATACTTGACCAACCCCGAAACTACTAAGCACCAGTCAACATTATACCGCCAAGGACCCACAAGAGTCTCCCTCCAACCAGGAGGCCAATCACAACGCGACACATGTCAACATTAGAGGCCAATCATAATGCGACACATGTCGACATCAGAGGCCAATCACAGCACGACACGTGTCAATGTTAGAATGAAACTAGAAACTTTTTTCTGTAAATAGAGATCATTCTCTCACAATATTTCCTAATGTCATTTGTACTAAATCATTCACTGGTACTCACTAAAGAAGAGCTTGAACCTATGTACTTGTGTAAACCCTTCACAATTAATGAGAACTCCTCTACTCCGTGGACGTAGCCAATATGGGTGAACCACGTACATCTTATGTTTGCTTCCGTGTCTCTATCCATTTGCATACTTATCCACACTAGTGACTGGAGCAATCTAGCGAAGGTCACAAACTTAACATTTTTTGTTGTACCAAAGTCCTCACTGATTTTGTGCATCAACATTTGGCGCCATCTGTGGGAAATGACACGAAAATCTATGTCGATTCTCTTTCATTTTTTCATCTTACCACCATGAAACCTCACCACACTGTCCACCGTGAATCTGCAACAACCCAAGAACCAAACACCTGCACAGCCTTTTCCCAAAACCCCAATCTTTCTAATTTTTTAAAGTACAGTCTCATTTTTTATCATCAATCATGGACTTGTTCAACACCGTCAGAGCGGTGAAGCTGCGGAGCCACCTCAACAAGTACCTCGTCGTCGTTGACAACAAATAGTCTGTCTGCCAGAGCCGCAACAGCACATCCCGAAAGGCCCGGTGGACGGTCAAGCTCGTCGAGAACAAATCCCACGTCGTCCGCCTCAAGAACTGCCACGGGCTCTACCTCACCACCACCGACATCATTTTCCTTCTTGGCATGACTGGCAATAAAGTCATCCAAGCAAAGTTAGACAAGCTCATCGATTGGAAGTTCGAGTGGGAGCCCATACGCGAAGGGTTCCAGGTTAAACTGCGAACGTGGTGCGGCACGTACTTGCACTCCAATGGTGGGCCGCCGCCGTGGCGAAACTCGCTCACTCACGACGACCCCACCACGACATCAACCCAGAACTGGATTCTGTGGGACGTTTGGAAGACAGAAGTTCCGGTGTCAGAGTCATTGTTGTCGCAACAGTCAAGTTTTTTGTCGTTCTCCGACGAGCTTAACGGGCAGCCCATTTCAGTGATTTCAACCAAGTCGCCTAATTCAGAACCGTCGTCGAAAAAGCTAGCTAAGTCTCTGAAGTCGTCGTCCAATAGTATGGCTAAGTAGAGTCGCGCCTCCATCTCTTCTAGATCGATCTTTTCAACTACCACTCCATACTCACCACCGACAATGGCTGCTCCGGCGTCTTCCAACACACCGCATCCCCCGTCCTTTCAATTTAAGCTCCCAATTCTCCGGTGAACCCAGCGACGTCGTTCGGGGACCACGGCCACCGATTCTTCGCTAGAATTGGACCGCTACTAGGCAGAGGATAGTCGGCAATAAAAAAAAAAGTTGAATGTTTTTCGGTTCAGAAAGTTACTGGCAATGAATACTATTCATTTCATGCTCTGGTGAAATGAATGGCTTTGAATAAAGGGGTTCCTCTTAGCCCAAGGCAAGAGAAGAGAATAAAATCTTAGAGATTGGGATTTGACTAGGTAGGACCGCAAGTGGGTAGGGGACAAATTGTAAAGAAGATATTAATTATTAATTGGGTGCACATGCATGACAGCAATGCAGAGACAGATTGAGGTGAGGTGGAAAGAGAAAAGAAAAAGTAAAAAAAACTCTCCAGTATGCAGTAGGCGCAGTACGCACCAACGATCTGCAACTGTCGACCACCAACATGGAAAAAGATAAGCACTTTATCTTTGGGCTGATGTTTTTAAAATTATCATTTTATTATTTAATAGTTTATTATTATCTTGTGTTGATGGATGCTTTACAGTATGCATATTGAAGAGACCACATCATTTCTATTACACTTTTATTTTAATGTACGGTTAGCAATATATTATTTGCTTTCATGATATGTGTGCATATAATGCGGCACCTCACAATATATATATATACACACACACACATACATACACGTCATTACTGATATATATTCTCTGATAGTGCGGCACCTCACAATATCTGCTTTTCTACCACTGTTGTGTGCTTATTATGGCAGGTCACGACGCATACACGTCATTACTACTATCATTATTTTACTATTATATAAATTGCATTACTGCCTAAACAAACGAGATGACATGTTATAATAATATGTTTTACATTATTATTAATGGTTTATCACATGACTATGTTCCATAATATGTGGCAAGTCTGACCAGAGTATACCTTGTATTATTTGAATGTTAGGGTGACATAACTTTGGTGGTTCATGGCACGGATTTTACTGATCAACGTTGTTGCTGATTAAAAAAACCCAATATGCAAACCCGACAAGCGGACCCGAGTCATGTCAAGAATCAACTCATACTGAGAGCATGTCGACATAAAATAAATACTTGCAATGAGGAATACCACAAGCCGAGCCGCCTCGCAGCAAGCATAGCCTCTAACCGAGCAGGCTTGGAACGAACATCGCTTCCAGCCGAGCAACCTCATCGCCACGAGCATAGCCTCTAGCTGAGCAGCCTTGCAACGAGCATTGCCTCTAGCCGAGCAGTCTCGTAACGTGTGATACCTCTAGCTGAGTATTGCTTTATGTTGAACATTGCCTTGTGTTGAGTACTGGTTCAGGACATCTAGTCACTTCGGCCCGTACATGGATTGGATTTGAAGCCTCCAGCTAAAAGACTCTCTTGACTGAAGACTTGGGGGACTCCTATTGGTACCATATATTGGGTCTCATCTTTGAGCCTCATCCCTAAGCCCATGACAAATGTAAAGGGGAGGGAGCCCTTATTCTATAAAAGGGACTCTTCCTCACCCTTATTAGGGAGGCCTCACATCCATAGAGAAAGAAAAGGTCTCACACTCAATCCTCACAAATACAGAGGGCAATACCCTCTCAGCCAAACAAAAAGCAAAATGGCAAGGGCTACATCCACAGAGAGCTCATTTGCCAATCTATTGTAATCCATACATTCATACAATGAAATGGAATCAACATCAGTGTGGACGTAGCCAAAACATTGGGGTGAACCACGATACATCTTTGTGTTCTTGTGCGTTTGTGTGATTCAAGGCCATATTTACGTTTGTCCAAGATCCTCCGGATTTTATGCATCAACATCATTAGTCATTTTCTTGGAAACCAATTGGATTGAAACTTTGAGAGAAAGATTGGAATGTGGTTGAAAGTATTTGAGAAAATATGAAATTGAGGTGTAAGGTAGAAGATAATGAGAAGGTATTTATAAAAGAGTAAAATCTTTTTTTTTTAATTTTTTAATTTTTTTCGGATTTTTTTATTAATTTTTTAGTAACTTACCTAATTTCTGCCGTTGGATTAAAAATTGAAATCAAACCCTCCAGATTGTGCCATGGGGCACAAAGGTAACATTTCATAATTTTTTAATGTAAATTTTTTTAAAATTTTTAAAGGCGAATAACGTGGACCGTTGATCTCAAATCCAAGACTGATATTACGGAAGGTTTCAAATTTTTTTTTACCGTTGGAAATCCAACGGTCCAGAAAAAGTAACTGTTGAAATTCAACGAACGGGAACGTGCCACGTGGCCACCAACAGTAACTTTTCCACCGTTTGCACCGCGGGCCTAAGGCCTGAAAAGTTGTCGGGGACACGCCCCCACATGCCTAACGCAAAAGTAATTAAATTGTGGTTGACGTCACCCTGACGTCAGCCTGGCATCACCTAGCTCTCAAGCCACTGATTTGAGTGAGGCCTCTCACTCGGGGCCTTCATGGGCTGGAGCAATGAGCTGGAGCCATTGGGTCCTATTCAATCGCTGATCCATCGGGCTACTCCTCCCGGTGGAGTTGCTCTGAAAATTGGGTCTTAAGGCTGAGTGACTTTTTTGTAAATAAAGAGAAAGTTGGTTGAAAGCATACGAGTGGCACTTTTGTAAATAAACTGAAATGTCGTCCAAAACACTGTTCATATGAATAGTGCAATTTCCCCTCCTACTTTGGACAAAACTAATTTATTTCATTCATGATGAGGTTGTGTATAAATTGCTTTAGCATTTGTAACTCAGTTTTTTACTCGAACATTGTTTATGAAGATTGCAATGACATAATCTTTCATATTATTTTCAATCCTGTAGCAACGCGCAGGTACAAATTCTAGTTATATATACTAAAGCCCTACAACAAAAAACACTATTCATAAGCACATTGTAAAGATAGAATTGTCCCCGTTTTATTGTTCAGTTTTCTCTTGCTTTTTCTCACTAACACCATGAAATGACGAAAAATGGCATGGGGCACGTGTTGCTTTTATATGATTGTGCGTTGTCGTTGCCTTCTTAAAGCATCTCCAAAGGAGATATCAAATTTTAAACATCAAAATGATATTTGATGGCTTACGTGGCAATTTGACATTTTGTACAATATTTTGTTCCACCCGATATGTTAAATAATAATGTCATTTAATAAAAAAATTTATCTTTTTGTGGAGTCCAGTGATTAAGGCAACCAATTAAATATTTGAAAAATATAACAACATTTATTATATATTATATTAACTATTAAAAAATTATTTAATAAATTTGACATCTGCTGTCAAATTTGACAGCAAAAGGCTTTGCCTTCAAATGACTCAGCGCCACGTAAGAAATTGAAGGTTGGGTTGGAGAGAGTTTGTTGCCATTTATTAGTGTTGTATTTCTACGTGGCATTTTTGACATTTTTGGAGATGCTCTTGCATGTGCTTTCCTCATCTTTCAACTCTTTTCAACGCTTTCAAACACTTTGAACAACAAAACCACCGCTTGCTTCTCCACCAGTACACCCAGACCACCATAACCACTGCCACCACTTCACCCAAATCGGACGAAGGGCGCCACAACAAACGTGTGAATCTTCCTACACCACTGGTCTCCTCAACGTTTTCCAAAACCCACTTGACTGAAGGTAAGCGAATTTGGTGTTCTGGATTATATTGGAATTGAAATAGGTTTGGTTTCATTAGCTTTTTGGGTTGTTAAATTTTTATGCTCCGATTGTTTTGGAATTTGAGTTTGGATTGTGTTCAGGCGAAGATTTCTCCAGAAAGGGCTCCTCGACTCTCTGCACAGCTCCCCAAGGGATTGGCATTTTAGATGTGTAGTCGGGTTCTTGCCTGCTGATGAGCTGCAAGAAGAGGATAGAGTTAGTTTTGAAATGTGCCTTTGTGGGGCCTTAGGTGTAGGCCTTGAGGCTCGCAATCAAAACCAACCAAGTGCTAGGTGTGCCACTGCTATCTCAAGTATAGTAGATGTAGAACAAGATTGTGTTTAGTCGATTACTTGTGCCCCAAGTTACTCGGACTTCTTGTTATCAAAGAATTGTCGTGGATGGGTTAAAGTCCAATTAAGTTTTTTTTTCTTGCCTTGCGAACAAGGACTTTCAGTTCATAGTCTTGTGCATTCGAATGGAGGGAATCCGATTCCCTTAAGTCATTTACTGGGTTCTTGATTGATTTTAATGATAGCATGTCCACTAAACTAATCTGATTCAGATGCAAATGGAACTCTTATAATGGGAAAATAGATGGAAATGCCTTGAAAACATGTTGGAGAAGACATTAAGCAATAGATCTATTAACTTATAAAACATACAAAGAGCTTTGAGCAAGATTTAACCTTGTCAGGCAAGGTTGAACTTCTTGCAATCACTTCTCTTTCGAGTTTACAGGGTTTATATGCTAAAAAGGGATGGATGGTAAACAAGTTTACACAAGGGAATCGTTACTATGTCATTAAGGATGATAGCAGAGCTTCTAAACTAGACAAAAGATGGCTTTTGTAAGGGATGATCCTGAAAATGATTGAGATCTGGGTTGATTACAACTTTTAGATGCAAATCTGGCTTGAGAGCAGAGTTTGTATGTTTGTTTATTTGATTGGTTGAGTATCATTGTCTCTTGGCCCTTTTCCTCCTTTTATAGGTAGATTAGCCCGACTGCAGTGGCTTTGCTCTTGCTCGAAAGCACTTAAAGGGTAGTGAATCATCAATTTTTTTACTTCTATTGCCACTGAAAAGTGCTCTTGGGCTGATTGTGAGTTAGTCCCTATCACTTGTCATTTAAATCATAGGCACATGGCCTAAGCATTAATGGGAAGACGCCAACTCATCTTTGGGCTTGATGTTGGATTTCAGGCAAGTCATCCTTTTATCGGCATCTCTAGGCTTCTACGCATTTACAACCCAATGTTCAAAGATTAACCCAAACAGATTAGAATTTAATTTTGATTTACAAATTTCTGATAAAACCTCAACAAGAAATTAGGAACTTGTGTTTTTTTATTTTTTTTATTTTTTGTCTTCTTTCTTCTGATTTTTTGGGTTTTCATCTGGGTTATTTTATGAACATGCTCCATTTATTTTACGCTTGGTTTCGTGTACCCTGCAGCAATCAAATAAATAACCTTACAGAACCAGAAGCCACTGAAATGGCGAGTGGCATATATGTTTATTTCTATGTTTTCAAATGTGGGTTTTAGATATTTTTCTTTGTTTTGGTTAATTATGGAATTTTGGCTCCCAATTTCTTAAAACTTCAGAATTTTTTTTGCTATTTAGTGTGAGAATGTGGGTCCAAGATTGGATTCTTCCAATTTCTGGGCAGGGAAACACAGGGTGGTGAACCAGTAGCTGGATATCAACCAAGGACTGATTGCGGGAGGGTTCAAGTTTTCCGACGTGATTGTTAATTGCTGTAATTTAATCATTTTGAGTTGTTATTTTTTATAATTTTGTTTTGTAGGAATTATTGTTAATTATTATGTTGAATTTCAGGCACGAAGTAAGTAAAAGATTCGATATTTTCACTCTAGAGACTGGATGGGATTTCTGTAGCCATTATAGGGTTCATAAACAAGCATAACACTATCTAAAACGAGATTCCTTCTGAGGTAGTACTCCATGTTTGCTAATATTGCTCTTCTTTACTGATTTCGGTTGACATTGTGAATGTAATTTACTTTTGAATGCTTTTCGGTACAAATTTAGTTTTGAATTTTGGGTTTGCCTGTATATGAATATATGCACTTGAGAGTTTTGAGGAATCACATATCTTGCAGCGGAACGCGGGCGTTTTTGCTAGCGAATACGAAAGGCTTTTATTTCTTGAACTTTGCCCCTTGCTTGCCAAAGTCGAGTCATGTCACTCCATTTTTGTCTATTCTGTCTCATGAATTCTCTAATTGATTTGATGCTTAAAGGGCCTCATTTTACCTGGAGAAACAATTACAATTGGGATGATGAGGGCTTCTCAATCAAATACGGTTAGATCATGCCACGTCTGGCCAGAAACGACGATGAATTAGTTAGGGGTGTCTAGGCACAATTTCGAACATATAGAGTCGTCTGGAGTGATCACTTTTACAAGGTACATTTGAAAACACAAGATCTCAGAACTAAATCTATCGTCTCTATGTGTACATAGACATTAGACAATAATAATCTACGTGTAACCGTAACATAGAGAAAGCACACTAAGCAGTGCAATCCGAGACTCAAGATACCTTTCTACTGTTGGTTGAGAGGTCCTTCCGAAGCCAGAAGTTTACAAGAAACGAGTCCATGATAATCTTGCATCAAGAAAATTTTCTGTCAGTTGAAGGAAAGAAAAAAAATAACAAAACAAGATGCATACGACTGGAAAGGCTGTAAGGACAACCTGATTTAAGTGTGCTGCAACACAAGGAAGAACAAGTAAACCGGATTCTCCCAGTGCACCACCAAGTTGCTCAACAACAGCCACCATTACGGGCAGGGTTTTCTGCCATAAGTATGCCAGCCTCATCAATAACATTAAAGAAAAGACGTATGTATTTCTTCCTAGTTCGTTGCTTCTTACAAAGACAAAAGTTGATAACTATCCTAAATAAAACGTCGTTTTGGCCCACAAGAGATCCCAGATCAAGTCACATCTTCACCAAGGATGGGGAGTTCAACAGTTGGAGGGCAAACATAATTCATAGTGGTCAGAGAAAGTAAAAAAAGTTTAGAAGGAAAAAGAAATGCGCAAGGGCTTGAGAGGATAGATGTACACATGTCTCTCACCTGGCTTGCAACAAGGAGAACTGCAGTGGCATTTTCTTTCTTGGAAAACACTGATCGACTGCCACCAGAGAGAGCTGAAACGCCCTTTACCGCAAGTGCATTAAAGACGAAAAAGCTGATGTGCAGAAGTCTGCAAGTAAATGCATTTTTTCAGCATATGTCAATGCATTCAGCCCATCAATTTATTAAGACGCCTATCTAGAGAATGCGAAATCCAAATTCATCACATATTTTGCTTTTCTCACCCATAATAGTCTGGCTCTTTAGAACATCTTCAGACGATTTATGTCCAACAAATCTACTCAGTTCAAACACACCGTGGGATTTAAAGATATTGCATACAAAGGCAATCAGAAGATCATAGAGTAACATTTTTTTGGATTCATTATTGTTTAGAAGAGACAAACCTTTTATTTATGCTAACAAAAATTACACATCATTGGACAATGAGGTACGCTTTAAGAACATACAAAATTACACATCGTTCGACAAGGAGTACATTCTAAGAACATATAAAAATTGCACATCATTTTTTTTTTATCAATTCTACAATCTGTCTATGATATCAATTCCACAACTTGGATGCATGGTAAATATAAAGTCCAAGAATTGGATGCATGGTAATTGTTAATTCCAAAAGCAACTTAATAAAAACAAACTAAAGGAGCACAAATTGGCACTTCTACTATTATATTAAAGCATTAATCTAGTGATAACACAACAATACAACGATATAGGGTGAATTTCATACATTCCCATTCCAATAGCCACAAGAAAAACTGGAGGTTTAACCATCAACAGCAGTGACCTGGACCTGCTAACTTGTATCCATGGCACCTGAATAACCAACATGCTGTCACAAGTTTACAACAGTTGTACTTTAAAAATGAAAAGGAGACAAATGTGTCCTACAAGAACCAATGACGATCAGACAAATTTCCCAAAAATTTTAAAGAAAAGCTTCAGCAATGATCCTTACTCTAGAGGGTTTAAACTAAAAGAAGCAAAGATGTCTTACAAGTACCATTGAAGACCAGACACATACCCAAAATTTTGAATTAAAGCTTCAGCAAGGATCTGTACTGATGCAGTGCATAAGGGGATTTTTCATGAAGGCTTTTGGTATTTTGGTGTTTGGCAATTCCATCTATAATTATTTGAGAAAATAAAAAATATATATAAACCAGGGCATTGTCCTTACTAGACTGAGGAAGATTGCACTGAGCTTAGAAAAAAGCTTCCGGTTTTGATCAACAAAGTCTGCAACACCTGCAATACACATTTAATGAGAACTAACAAAAGATACAATGCTTACACTTAGAGATGACGAAAAGAGTGAGCACGTGTGAATCTCAGAAATCATCCTGCTTGTTTAAATAAGAGGTTAACCATCCTGCTTGTTATATCCAAATGCAGGCTAGATTCGTGGCTATTTCATTTAGAAGGATCCCTAGTATCAGCTGAGTGTGTCTGGTATGTCATAGACTCTGAGGCTAAGGTTTGAAGGTGAGAGATAGCCCTTAGAAATTTCCGATCCATGTAGATGGATATCTCTAAATTCAATGCTGAAAATTCCAGTCCTCTTCGCCGATGGGAGCAGGCCTTTGGCTTGCCAATGTAAAATGTTAAGATTCTTACTGATTCTTAGCCTCTTTTTAAGAGTAGAATGTTTGGAAGACTTTTTATACATTCAAGTGAAGATTTGAAAATTTTAAGACTTATGTAGTTAGTCACTACGTAGGACAGTAAGTTTTGAGTAGTTTTAATTCGTAAACGACTTTTGTAGACTCTTAAGTTCCAGAAATTAAAGTTATTAAAATTATTGTCCATCTAAAAACTCAGAGACTAAGTGTGGAATCTCCATTCTAGTATGGTATGTTAAGCATATAATTAATAATAGGGTGCTGGGTCACAGTTTGGATACTTTTTTTTTATATGAATACAGTGTACTCAGTGTATATATTCGTGTATGTATGCATGTACATAATGTATGTGTTTCATTATGTATGTCTGTATATATATATAAGCAAGTTAATTAGAATGAGACTGATCCATTCATCCATATTGTGCCTCAATTTTAGTACTCATAAACTAGCTACTTCAGTGATAAATGCCATTTACCTCCCAAGCTTCATATTAACTTACTAAAAAAGATTCCATACAGTACGGAAAAAAAAACTAAAACAGAGAAGCCAATATGGAATACTCACCTCTGAAGGATTCTCGACAAATCTGTTAAGGAAAGGAACAAGAAGTAAGTATGAAAGCAATAAAAAACCAGAGGATGGAATAGACGTTTTGACATCAAAATCAAAAAGACCATAGTCATGATTAAAAACTATCGGAAATGTATTAAAATTACTTTCACACACTGCCATAAGAAAAATGAATATAACACAAATGTATGCTTATTGAAGGTATGTTTACCAATTAAAAGGTCAGTTTTGTTCGAAACACTGATATGAAAGGCATTTCCTTGACAGTATAAGAAGAAAAAAAATAGATTACCTTCCCCAAGATTAGAGGGATCAACAATGTGAGAACGAGACTTTTAAACAGCTGCTTAGTCGGAATAGATACACCAACTCCATCGGCTATGAACTTTGATATAGAAAATGGAACCTAGAAGAATACAATATTAGCATATGCTTAACGAGATCAAGTAGAGCACTAAATTATTGCTGCAAGACATACAGAGAAAAATTCTGTTCACAATCTGGTACCAAATTTATATGTAAATGAAAAGATAAAAGTGAGAGTACAGGGGACTCTCAAACTCACAATTAAAATTCCTAACAGGTTAGAAATCACAGTCATTGCAAGAGCAAGGGCAGAATTGGCTCCGGCAAGCTGCATTCAAAGAACACAAACCTTTAGCTAAGCCCCAAACCTAGTACATGATGCAAAAAGCTTAGCAAAACAATGCAAAATGTTCAAATAAGATCAAAGACAAAGGAATTAGCATACCTGAGTAAGCGCCACTCCACTTGATAATGTGGTTGGCATACAGCAAAATAGTGCAAGCCCTGCAACAGTAGAGAAACTACTATATGGTTTATAAATTAAGCTTCAGAGATAAAAGAGGAATGAATCACCATTATGTAAATCCCAAGCTAACTCACGCAACAAAACAAGCATTTTCGAATCAAGCAACCAGAAACAGGGTCACATAATATTTTGAGTTTAAGCTTAGTAGGAATAAGTAACCCTAAACCCTAAAATCAATCACCTAAAGGTTTCGTTATCTTAGGTCGAGTTGAAGCCATGAGCAAAACATAATCATCAAAAATATGTTCTAGAAAGGAGGTATTTTTCTAAATCATACCAAAGAAGAGAAACCTTTCCATCTTTCCACTCTTCTGTCGAAATATGGAGCCTGAGTAAAACTCATAATGCAATTCTGTCTTGTTTGCTAGGAAAAATTTTGAGGGACAGTTCTGTAGCTTGAACCAAAGCAAGCCCTTGAAATTTTGGTGGGTTTCGCTAGGTTTTCCCTACAGAATCTCAAATATCTGTTCAAATATTGGGCTAACTTAAATGAATTGGTTTATCTAATTTAACACTACTGATTGGGCTACCTTAGTTGATTGGAGTGCCAATTTTAAGGAACTTTTCATTGGCTTTTTTTGTTTTGTTTTATTTATTATTGTGGAGGTATACAGTGTCATGTCTATTTTACTTTTATTTTTTAAAAAGAAAGCAAATTCCATTATGAAATTTGATACATAAAAGGCACAAAACTTATTAGCAATTTGATTCAGCATTTCTTAAGCATTTTAAGCAACAATACTTAGATAACATCTGCCCTCTTAAAGGATACTATAACTGATCTGAGACACAAATTCAATTGGCATACCTCTAACAAACTCTTGAGGTTGAAGCTGCAGTTGCAATATTACCCTCGAAAAATATGGAGTAAATAATAGAATGGAGACCTGAACCATGGAAACTATTACCAATAAGATAACAGATTGGCTAATTGAAGTGATATTCATAATTCTAAGTTTACAAATGATCAAGGATTAATAATATGATAAATATTGGTCAGGTCAGCATAAATGCATCAATGCATCAATAAAAGGTAAATGCACGTGGTATCCAAAAGTCACAGTTTAAGAATGATCACATATCAGCTAGCAAAAGAAAAAGAAAAACTAAATCCCACAACTTAAAGAAACAAAAGAAAATAAATGAGCTCTCTTTTATGAGATCTCGCCCCAACAACTTTTCACCAGTCTACATTGATATGCGTGCATATAAGACTACGTAACTTGTTGTAAGAGTAAGAATCAACTGATATCAGTGAAAACCTGAAGTATGCTATCCACATGACATATGCGTACTACGTGCTTACATAAATGAAATAGCATGGTATGATTTTAGACCACAACATGCAAGAATGTTTTAATAACGCTGTCATGCGTTCCTCTATTGCTTCCCAAGATCTAGAGGAACAAAACCATGTTTGTACTACATATTCTATTGAATCATACTTGATCAAGAAAGAAGTTTCCAAAGTAACATATAACTACATAAAAAACAGACTTCTATAGACACATTACCATGAAATGGGTGCTGTATAAGAAATGTACTACATCAATCTTTCATAATCTGAATCTAATCAATTTAGGGTTAACATACTAGCCCAAATATTCCGACAGGCCATGCTTCTGCAGCTGCAACAATTTCTCCAGTGTGCAAGGTCAACCCTACGCAATCACATTAAACAAATTAGTCCATAATTAGCGGCATAAACTAAACAAGCATCAAACACACTGTAACAAGAGAAAGGCAGAATTGTAAACCTGAGATGATAAAAATCCCAAATGTGCTGAATTTTGACAAAGAATACGTATCAGCGAGACAACCTAAACTAGGATTTGCAATCCCTAAAGCTACTCCACCAACAAGAGCTGCACATAGTATTACACAACAAACACATATCAGTAGATAATACATAACAACACATGAAATGTGGCTGTAAAAGAGAAGCAAAAAATCTTCAACCAAACAGAGTTAGAAAACACCTAAGGGAAGAAAATTATTCGCCAGAAAATTCGACAAGGGTTTAGCCCAATTCAAGCTCTTCACCGAACCCGAATGCCGGTGAGGTTTGTTTCCATTACCATCTTTCTGAAACAGCATTCATAATTCTTTAAATTGATTGAGAGTTAGGCAACATTTCAGTTCAGGCACCAAATTATCAAGTCCATTTACACAACGAAACATCAAGACGAGGCAAAAATTAGAGTTCTTAGTTTTGGGTTACCGAACAGAGCTCAATGAAGTAAAGAGAACCTGATCGGGGTGTTGGCAGGCTTTGACGGGGTTCGAAATGCTGCGGCTAAGTCGATGATTGAAGCGGAACGCGGCATGTATGGACGGAAAATGTGGGAGCCGGTGAGCAAACGGCAGCGTTTGGGCGGGTGGGGGTGTGAGAATTAGGGCTTGGATGGTTCCCGCCATGGAAATAACCGCACAAGTCAAAACGGGTATGCTTTTGTTCTTTTTGGTATCAGAATGAAAAACACGGGTGACGCACGGAGGAATTTAGTGCCCCCGTTGAGGTAGGAGGATTCTGTCTTATTTCCATCTCTACTAAAATGGTTACGATTAAACTACGTTAATATTCTATATTAATTTGTTTATAAAAATAAAAAGAATAAAAAACAAAGTGTGAGAGAAGAAAAAAAAGAAATGAGAATAAGAAAGAGAGAATCTTACTCTTCCGTTTATGAAGGGAGGAGCTTGAGAGCTCGGGGATGTTTTGGTTTGATTCGCGCCCCTTTTGTTTGCCAAAATTGAAAATTAAACTGAAATTATTTAGTTTTGATTTGGTTCGGTTTTTTTATTTTTCAGTTTAATTCAGCTTTTTTATTAGTAAGATTTGAATAAAATATTTAAATAAAAAAACTGAAATTTGGTTTTTTGGAAAGAAAATGAAAGAAATGCTAGCTCTACGCATAATTGCTACATCTAAGAAATTAAGCTTCTTAACAATTGATGACAAGCTCCTTCTCAACGTACGACGTTAGTCTCTCGATCACCAACTTAAAGCAAGGTTAGTCTCTCGACGCATGCGACGTGAATGATACTCAACAACAGAGCCAAAGCTCAATAAGCACAGGATCAATGGTCAAATGCACCGAATGGTAACATGTATTAAAATTTTAGATGACTTAGGCTGATTTAGTATTACTGTGCTTTGAAAAAAAAACTACTTATGAGAATAAATTCATTTTTACTACTTTACATTTTCAACTTTTTTTACCTAAAATTATAAAAATAAGCTATTTTTAAATGTTTATCAAACATCTATTTAAACTTAATCCTTTTTTATATCCATTTTTTATAAAAAAAAAAAAAAAAAAAAAAAAAAAGACCTCAATACCAGTACTGTCATAACCGTTTTAAGCAAAAGAGGAAACGACATAGATTGGGAAGGCACGCACTCTGGCACTGAGAGGGAATCCACAATCCCAGAAGAAAATTGAGAAATGGCAGCGATAACTCGACTGCAGCAAATGCAATTCCTCCACTCTCCTCTCACCCTCAAGCCTTCCGTACTCTTCCCCAACCCCAACCAACTCCGCCGCTCATGCCCCCGCACTTTCTCCACCGCTCCTATCCTCTGCTCCTCCAACTCCCCTCATCTCCCCCAGGTCTCCTCTCTCACTCTCTCTCTTCACAATTGATACCTAATGATATGCAACTGTATGTATTTGATTTTGTCTTGTGTGGTGTGGGCAGAGCTCGGTTTCTGCAGCGGGAGCGAATGCGTCAATCGTTGGGGATCTGCTCGACTACCTCAACGAGTCTTGGACTCACTTTCATGCTACCGGTACTAACTACTCTCTCATTTTATGTTATTTTATGTATTTTATGACAAATTTATTCGTAAGAATCTGTTTGGTTACTGAGAAAATTAAGGGAAGGAAGGGAATGGAAAAGAACAGTATAAACTCCGTGGCATTTTCATGTGCATCTGCTAGGATATGGATAATAAGAAAAACTGGTCCTTAGATATGTTTTCGAGATTCCAAGTTTAGTTGAACATATTTACTTTTGAATTCAAACAATCGAAATGTGCTCAAAAGCAAATCAAGTTCATCAATTTTGAGGCTTAAATAGATTATTGAAACTTGAAAGTGCCGCTCCATTAGATTAAATTAGTTTTTTAGCTCAATCCTAATCCGTATCCCAACCCACCATCGCCACTTGGGCTAACCCTAAGGGTTTATATATGACTTAACTGTTAAGTATTAGGTATTAGCTTTGATCGAATTACGAGGCCGACGATTGCTTATATTTTGAAGAAAGAGGAACTGAATTTGTTAGGTGTATGGTCTTAGTTTTGTTCTGATTTAGGATTTGGTCTTCTATGCAGCTGAAGCGAAAAAACAGCTAATTGCTACTGGCTTTCAATTGCTGAGTGAGAATGATGAGTGGGACCTGAAGCCTGGTGGACGCTACTTCTTTACACGGAATATGTCTTGTTTGGTTGCATTTGCCGTTGGAGAGAAGTGAGTGAAACAGCACTACAAGTTGAAAAATAGGATAATGGATTAAGAATCATCAGCACCTATACATTGCTCCTAACATCGTTGAGTATGTGACTAGTTACATTTCGGTGACGCAGGTTTATAAATTGTGTAACCGTTGTTGTTAACTTCTGGATTTTTGTGTGCCCATCATTTTCTTTTGACATTGATTGTCCATCACTTCTCTCATTGAATTGTTTTTATAATAATAATATAATCTCTGCCCAATGCCTGTAATTTCGTTTATTGCTTCGAATACAGCTCAAGTCACTCCTTTCTTTTCATTTTTCGTTGCTACGTTTAGTTTTGTAGTTCTACATGATTGGCACTTGATTAATCAAAAGTTACTCTTAGTTTTTCAGGTATAGTGTTGGTAATGGTTTCCATGTGATTGCTGCACACACAGACAGTCCGTGTCTAAAAGTAAAGCCAAGATCTGCATCATCCAAGTCTGGTTATCAAATGATCAATGTGCAGACATATGGAGGTGGTCTCTGGCATACTTGGTTTGATAGAGACCTAAGTGTGGCAGGCAGGGTGATATTGAGAGGCAGCACAGGCTCCTTTTTGCATAAGCTTGTCAAAGTGAAGCCACCTCTGTTACGAATACCGACACTGGCCATTCACCTTGACAGGTTAGAAAATGCTTCTGTAATGCGTAGTTCTTTTCAGTTTGGTTTTTTTATTTTTTGGATTGTGCTTATGGAGACCTCTTTTTATGTCGTTCACGTCGGCCCCAAAAATCTTAGGATTGGGGTTGTATTTAACACAATACGTTGAAATTAAGCAAAGCTTATTTATTGATATCCCCGATAAGTTACAAATATGTACATATACATGAGTCAAAATAAACAAACAAGAGGGAGCCTTCACAAAGGTTGCTTAGGAGAAGTCTCAACAGTCGGTAGAGCCCCAGAAAGAGAAGGCACTGGAGGAGGATCATTCGGAGCCTCAGTACTGGACAGAACCTTAGAAGGAGAAGGCATCAGAGGTTGATCATTTGGAGCTTCATTACGCGGTACAGCCCCAGAAGACGAAGGCAATAAATGTCTTTGGAACAAACTCACAAATCTCTGATGATCAAGTAAAACCTGACCATCAAATTCCTTCATCTGGTCAAGCTTCCTCTTCATGTTTGTAGCATAGTCATGTGCGAGCCAGTGCAACTGTTTATTCTCATGCTTGAGCCCTCTAATCTCCTGTTTGAGACTCATCACTTCAGCCACCAATGATTCAACTTGGCGGGTTCGAGCAAATAGGCGTTTGGCCATATTAGACACAGAACCTGCACACTGAACACTGAGAGCCGGAGAATCCTTAACAGCCAACTCATCAGACCGTTTGGAAAGTAGTCTGTTATCTTTGGGAGTGAGAAGGTTCCTAGCCACCACCGCAGCGGTCATATCATTCTTCATCACGGAATCCCCAACGGTAAGAGGACCAGTAGGGGAGACGAAGGATGGGCGCCATATGTTGTCTGGAGAAGGCGTGGCTGCCTCTTCAACAAGGTTCAAGTCAAAACGACGGTCGGAGGGGCCATACATTTTCAAGGGTGTTGAAGAGAGAAGAGGTCGGACAAATCAAGATCTTAGAAGTGCAAGAATGGAGCTTCTACTGGTGGAGATTCAAGTGTGCTTTGGAACTTAATGCCAGCCTCTATAAAAATCTGCACTCGACGGAGCTTCAGAAATCGAAGAGGCGCCTGCTCAGAAATCGAAGAGGCGTTTGCTTTCTCAAAAGTTGGGCTGCTCAGAGACCACGAGGGTCGATCTCAGAAATCGAAGAGGCGTTTGCTTTCTCAAAAGCTGGGCTGCTCAAAGACCACGAAGGCCGATCTAAAAAATCGAGGAGGCGCTTGCTTTCTCAAAAGCTGGGCTGCTCAGAGACCACGAGGGCCGATCTCAGAAATCGAAGAGGCACCTACTTTTCCAGCCTTGTCAGCACCTGTCACACGCACACTCAGCTTTGCGGAAATTATGGGCATTCTGTCGAAGATTTCTGGTGAAGTAGAAAGTACATGAATCTTACTGTTCAATCACCCACTTCCCACACGCAACATTAGCTCATGGGTACCACAGATAACTTTGCCAAAGTTCTCTGACAAAGTTGAGACACGTGAAGTTTGCAGTTCCCACTACATCGCTCTGACCAAGAAGGGTAAAAGAATAGCAAAGAAACAGCACTAACAAAGTTTAGACACATAAATTTTGAAGGTCTAGCTACTATATTATTACCCACAAGGGTAAAGGAACAGTACCACTGCTGGATAATTGGAAAGTCCCTGTGTGTCAACCTCTGTGCTTCGTGGCAAGGTAGACTAGCAAACATGCCCAACCTTTACTCACATTCGAGAAAACACTCCCAACAAGATTGCTTGCTCCAAAATCGAAGAGGCAACGCCCTCCGAATCTCGAGAGCCAGACTCCCAACATGATTACTTTCTCAAAAATCGAAGAGACACCGCTCTCCGAACCTCGAGAGCCAGACCCCCAGCAGGATTGCTTTCTCAAAAATCGAAGAGGCATCGTTCTCCGAATCTGAAGAGCCAGATCCCCGACAGGATTGCTTGTTCGAAAACCGAAGAGGCACCACTTTCCCAACTTCAAGAGTCGGATCTCCTTGGATAAAGCTTGTCTGTAATCTTCACACGCAACATCAGCTTTCCAGATACCACAGACCACTTTTTCAAAGTGCTCTGACAGAGTTAAAACATGTGAAGCTAGCAGCTCCCATTACCGTGCTATGACCAAGCAGGGTAAAGGAATAGCATTACTACTTGTTGTTAGGGAGACTCCTATATATGTCGACCTCCATCCCCAACGGACAGGCAGACCTGCAAAAATGCTCAACCCTTCCTCATATCTAAGAGGGCACTCCCAACGAAGCCTTTCGAAATATTCAGCTTTCTTTCCCCCCGATAATACCTCTGCAAACAAGTTATACTAGAGCAAGAATATCTCATATCATCAGGGTTAAAAGCAAGAGTATCCCATATCATGCTTTTTCCCTGTCTTTTCCTTTGGCCTTGTTCTTACCTTACAAGACAAGGAGAAAGAGAGCAATCAGTCAGCACTTGGAATCAAGCTTCCAGTCAGGAACTGACTACCTGGAACCCCTTACCTGATTACTTACCTGGCATTGCTCTCGAGTACTCATCTTCAACATCTTATGCTTCCAGGGAAGATACCGCATCTGCCTGAGGAACAAATAGGGCAAGTGAGAAGGATACAAGGAAGCATGTGGAGACAAGCGTAACAGCACACGTGCCGATATATCCACTACTCTGTCAAAAGCAAAAGTATCCTATATCAGCAGGGTCGAACGTACTCTAGATTTGATTGACTTGTTTTGACCCTCAAATTCTTCAGTCGACCTTATACTCTGGAGGAAACCAGAAAACCCTCCAGCCCAGTTCAAGAATAAGCCTGTGGAAAGTTACTTCTTCAAAAGCAAAAGTATCCCTTATCATCTCTTCTCATTTTTCTTCTCTTTATCCTTCATGCTGCCTGCAAGATAGGGAGAATGTGAACAATCAGCTGGAACTCGAAATCAAAGTTCTGATCTGGGACTGATTGCTTGGAGCTCTGATTGCTTACCTTGTCTGTCACCTCTTTCAGTAGATCCCCTAGCTCGGCGACTTGGGGGACTCCTACTACATGGTTTGTATCGCGCTTGACCAAGCCTGAAACTACAAGTAAGCTTCAAGTGAAATTGATACATTACCTTGTGCATCTCCACCAGTTAAAGATACCACCCCTGGATGGAGGAAGAGTACTTCCAGAGAAGATGTCACATCTACCTATGAGACAAATAAGGCAAGTCAAGACGATACCACACTCCGGTACTTAGAAGTTTCGTGATTACGAGATCATTCTCCCACAATATTTCCTAATGTCGTTTGTACTAAATCATTCACTTGTACTCACTAAAGGAGAGCTTGAACCCATGTACACTAAACCCTTCACAATTAATGAGAACTCCTCTATTCCGTGGACGTAGCCAATCTGGGTGAACCACGTACATCTTGTGTTTGCTTTCCTATCTCTATCCATTTATATACTTATCCACACTAATGACCGGAGCAATCTAGTGAAGATCACAAAAAGCGACCGTTTTCGCTACCTAGGATCTATCTTGCAAGAGAACGGAGAATTAGATGGAGATCTCAACCGTAGAATACGAGCTGGATGGATGAAGTGTAAGAGTGCATCCGGCGTGTTGTGTGACTGTCGTAGGCCACTGAAGCTCAAGGGAAAATTTTATAGGACGGCAATAAGGCCAGCGATGTTGTATGGCACAGAATGTTGGGCGGTGAAGCATCAACACGTACACAAAATGGGTGTAGCGGAGATGAGGATGCTTCGTGGGATGTGTGGGCACGTGAGAAAGGATAAGATTGGGAATGAGGATAGGAGTAGCCGAAATTGAAGGAAGATGAGAGAAAATCGGTTACGGTGGTTTGGACATGTGCAAAGAAGGCCTACTGACGCTCCGGTTCGAAGATGTGACTACGGGACAGAGGTTCAGGGCCGAAGGGGTAGAGGAAGACCTAGGAAAACTTTGGAAGAGACCCTAAGAAAAGACTTAGAGTACTTGGATCTAACGGAGGACATGACACAAAACCGAGCGCAATGGCGTTCTATGATTCATATAGCCGACCCCACTTAGTGGGAAAAGGCTTTGTTGTTGTTGTTGTTGTAAGTTTTTGAGTTGTGACAAACTTTTACTATTTGTCAATTGGAAGACAGTTCAATAACTTAGCTTTAAGTAGTTATAGTGGAAGCGACATTGTGATTTACAACTATAGAAGTAGTGTGTGACTAGTCTTAAGGCTTTCTAGCAGAGCTATTTGTCATGCAGATCATCTTACTGTTTTCCGTTTGCTTGTTTAGCACAATAAACAAGGATGGATTTAAACCGAATGTAGAGACTCAACTTATTCCTTTACTGGCGTCCAAACTAGAAGAAGCATCTCTGGAGACAAAAGAGAAAAGTACCACAACATCTTCGAAAGCTAATCATCATCCATTGCTCATGCAGGTATTTGTTTGGTTTTCTACAATTAGTTGGTAAAGCCTCAAAGGTATCTTTGAAAAGTATAGGCTGGGATATTCTATCCATTAGTGTTTGCGGCTTGGGTAATATGTAAGCTTGCAATTTCCATGTATCTTCTGTAATGTGACTGTAATTGGAAAATGAGAAAAGCTTATTTATGTTAATCTAGAAGACTAAAAGCATATTGTTTCGCAATTTTCAAGTGTTTATTCAATACAATAATTAAAAGATATCATTTGAAATGGAAAAAGCAAGCAGTACTGCAATGCTTATCGGAGTTGTACATCATCAGTGCTTCTGCAGTTATCTCCATCTTTTTTTGGACACGATTGGTAGAATACAAAGGTATCTTTACAACAGGACATTGCAGGAAATTACTATATTCATAACAATGTCACTGGTTTTGGACATGGGAATGCATCTTTTATGTATCGTTTTAATGCAACTGTTAGAGGTAAAAAGACTTTTCAGTCATTTTAGGATAAGACATTTAGTCTACATCACTGTCTAATCTCTGAAGAGTAGATGTGCTAAAACCATGAGACTAAATAGTAGTGGTATTTATCTATAAAGAATTAGATGATGTAAAATTATGATGTTTGATGTGGTATTTTGGGAATTTCCATATCAAATGACCAGAAAGATCCAGTTTTCATTTTTGACTTATATCACAGAATCACAGATATATATCGATGTATTATATGAATTATTGGTCACATCTTGTGCACAAGTGAACTCTTATGTTTCTATGTAACATTGTAACTTTTTAAATTTATCCATTTCTGTGGTCATTGTTAAGGTAATGGTGCACTTGTTTTGGGTGCAAGACACATTTCTATAACACAGCTGTGATTTTCAGGTTTTATCAGATGAGGTCCATTGTAAAATCGACGACATAGTGAGTTTGGAGTTGAATATTTGTGATACCCAACCAAGCTGCCTTGGAGGTGGAAACAATGAATTTATTTTTTCAGGAAGATTAGATAATCTTGCCTCAAGTTATTGTGCGTTAAGGGCTCTCATTGATTCGTGTGAATCACCTGGTGATTTAGCAAGTGAACATTCTGTACGAATGGTTGCCTTATTTGACAATGAAGAGGTATTTCCTTCATCAGAAGTTCTCACAGCATGAATTTTCCTTTATCCTGATCCCAGTACTTTATGTTCTGTATTCATATGCCTCTAAGGATAGTTTCTGTGCCTCACATCTTCTCCTTCTTATGCGAAACTAGTTTGTCATTATCTGCCATTGTGACAATGTAAAATTTGTTGAATGACTAGAAAGTATAAACATATATTGTTATAAATGCAGAGTGTACCCTGCAAAGGTATCCCTCAAATACTTATTTGAGGGATCCCTCAATTGAATCTCCCTCTATATAGTATGTATAATTTGTATATGTAGAGTATGTTTCTTGTGATGCCCCTCAATGTCATTGGTCACATTAACTTCACAGTGTGGTTGACGTTTTCAACAACTTGCGATGGTCTACAACGCTCATGACCTCCACAAAAGTAAAATGCTTGTGTGGCATGACCACACATGCCACACTATGGAAAGAGAGTATTTACTTTCTTCTGTAAAGTTTCACAATTGAATATTCTATCTTCACTTTATCTTGTTGCTTATTTAAAATGTGGTATTGTGGACTGGCCAGCTTGTGAGCAGCATGTTAAGTAATAACACCAGGTATCACTGCTTGTCAGATGTCTGTTAGTATCATTCTGGTAGTTCGTATTTCTACAAGGATTACTCATGCTGTATTTATAGATGATGGTAATCTTACTTGTGCATTTTCTCTTGCCATTACGGCCAGTTCACAGATTGTATCTTCATCTCTTCTTGTTTAGGTTGGTTCAGGTTCAATTCAGGGGGCTGGTGCACCAACCATGTTTCAGGCTATGAGACATATAATTAGTTGCTTAGCTGACAAGTACATTGGTGAAGGTGTTTTTGAGCGCGCAATTCGCCAATCATTTCTTGGTATGATTGAGTCACGCTGTTACAAAGCTAATCTTATTCTTTTGTGACCAGTATCCAGCTTCTTTTCTTCAATTTTTTTGTTCTTAATGTGTCAACAGAATTTCTAAGTGTATATTTGGGATTTTTTCGTAATAGTGTCTGCAGACATGGCTCATGGAGTACATCCAAATTTCATGGACAAGCATGAAGAACACCATCGGCCACAAATGCAAAAAGGTCTAGTTATCAAGCATAATGCAAACCAGCGCTATGCTACTAGTGAAGTCACATCTTTCATTTTCAAAGAAATTGGCAAAATCCATAACCTTCCAACCCAGGTATTTACTGCTGGGGGCCCAGTTTGTTTAAACCATTTAAGAATCTTGCATTAAATAAGTCGAGTAGAGTAGTTGCCCTTTTCTTTGGAAACTGACCTTATGTTTTGTGCTATTCATGTACTATACTAACATCCTCATGGAGAGAAATTTATTAATTTTCCTTTATTGAATGACCAACAGAAGATTACTTTCTGGAAGTATATTTACATATTGCTGACATATTACAGTAAAAAACTGAAATCCACGCCACAAACAATCTCCAAAGATAACTAGTAATTCCATGTTGAAAAAATAAGGATTTCCTTTTCTAAATGTAAAGCTGCCTCCTTGCTCTCATCCCTCTTTAATTTAGTCTCCTTTCTAAGATAGCATCATAGATCAGGTACATCACTCTAAAGATAAATCCTATTTTGGAATTCAATTTATAGCATATTGTCATGAGATAAAAATGATTTCATTGACACATTATTGTAAATAAAGAATATTGAGTGGTTTATCTCATTGGTTATCTTTGACATTCTTTACCTCAGAAATCTCAGATAACACTAATTTAGCTCATAGCATTTTAAGTACTTTATTTTTTTCCCTTTAGGAATTTGTGGTGAGAAACGATATGGGATGTGGATCTACCATAGGTCCCATACTAGCTTCGGGGGCCGGCATTCATACTGTTGATTGTGGCATTCCTCAGCTTTCTATGCACAGGTATCAAAAGAGAGTAATGTGATCTCAAAATTTTGATGCCGACTGATATATTTAATTATGAAGTTTAGCTGACTCTGTATTTTCATTATTGATTTCACTCCGACGAGCTTCATTTATTTCATATTTTCATGTCGTGGCATATCTTTTGACAACTCTAGTATTATTAATCGCAACAATTTAGCTGAAAGATGTTTGTTAAAACCTTTACTAATAGTAGATTATAGGATTGAGAATATCCCACTGGTATATTGGATTATATTTGCTAATGGGTAGATAACTGAATACCACTGGGTGGGGAGTGACTACTTTTTTCTTTAGAAAAACAGACTTTTGGAGAAGTTCCTTAAAACCTTTACAGAGAGTATTTACCTGGGAATTTAAATAGCCTACAGTTAGTTGGATTATGTTTCTTATTTATTAAGATACTACCATTGGTGCAACTACTAGTAGTCTTGCATCACATTTTATTTCAACAGTGAGCCTCTCTCTCACCGTGTAACGAAAGAAATGCAGCTACTAAACTAGTAAAGTGAAATAATATTGTTCAGTTGCTGTCTTAACAATAAAAGATAGGCTAATATTGTACATCTGCATATTAGCGCTCCTTTATGCGTTGAGATATAATGTGACAGGACTTATCACCAAGTATCACTGTTGTTTTCTTTATTTTCATCTTTAACTGCAGTGTGAGAGAGATTTGTGGGAAGGAAGATGTAGATATTGCGTACAAGTACTTCAAGGCGTTCTACCAAACTTTCTCAAGCATAGACAAGGAGCTGGATGTAGATTCGTAAGTCGCATTTTGTAACTCTCTTGATTTTATTATTCTATTCTCTATTCAAGAATACTTTTTTCATCACATAATTTTCAATCCAAAATGAAAATTTGTTCAAGATGGGCCGAGTAACAAGACTTTTTTTTTTTGTTTGGGGAAAGGTAACAAGAACTGCAACAGTTAGCACAGGATGGGGGGATTATATCTGCTAGGCAAGTATGTGTGCCCGGCTAACCCTTATTGCAACTGGTGGAATCTGAGGAAGCAGAAGTAACATCAACGTCAGAATTCGGGCTTGGTTTTGAGCTGCCTCTAGAGAGTTTTTGCTTGAGCTCCGATAACAAAGCCTGATTCTCTTGGTTGAGCACTTGAGCTTTCTTCCTTAGCATTTGATTTTGTTGGATTATACGACTGTTTTGCAAATATATCTGCGAGTTGAGCTTCTCCATACCGATTTGCGCCTATTGTCCCTGAAATAATGAAACAGATTGGTCATGTCAAGTATATATGGTAGACAACGGATACTAAACTTTTCGGTTTCTCATCACAAATGGAGAATAAAGATGATCCGGGCTGGGCATAGATGAAATAATGTTGTCGGAGAAACAGAGTGATGCAAAACGAACCTTGTTTTCTTTAATGCAGAGTATCAAAAGAGGCAAGAGATGTGGATTCTAATTTGTATTCGAGTATAAATACTGTAGTTTTGTGTACAGGGATAAAACAAGCACCCCAAACCCACGCGAATAACTTGACAAGAAGCAACACCCATCCGCAAAGCTCCCCTTTGTCTGCCTCTTTCGTGTACATGAACTTGATTTTAACGTACTTTATTAACTGATTTTCCCCCGGTGTCGGTGTGCGTGAGAGAGAGAGAGAGAGAGAGAGAGAGGCTTGTATAAATAAAGTTAGTGAAATGCACGTAGAAGAGGTGAGCAATGCACGTGAGGGTGACTTTTGTGTAGTTTTAGCAACGTCAAGAGTTGAAGAAAATGTGAGAGATTCCGCCAGCCAGCAAAAGGTGAGTTAGAACTCAGAACACCATGCTTTTGCATGTGAGGCGGAGAGGAGTGAACTGGGCATATTGAACCGCAAACCAAAAGCCAAAACCGAAACCGAGTTCAGACCAAACCAGACCGGTTGGTTCTTGTTTTATTTCGGTTCTAAAACTGAATCGGTATTCTCCTAATGCCCGAGAATGAATATTCATCCACACAAGAAAGTGCTTCACTTTACAGGTAAATTTTTATGTTGTCTCATAAATTTGGGTACTAGTAATTCATAGCTTTCCTTCGAAATTAGCTACCGTTTCATCCTCCATGAATAATTTTCGGAAATAAAACTCCACCACACGCAATCTGGTGTAACCAAATCCACGAATGTGGTTCCTACAACAACTGCTTATTTGAACTAGAAATTGTTGCACAAGAAGCTGGGAGAAGAGAGCGGTGCGAGCATGCACAAGGTTTGCTGAAACCGTAAGTGGTGGGCGAAGGAATTGTAGATACTTCTTGTACGAGTGCGCAGACAACACATAAACTGGGAAGAATGAAACCTAATTCTTACTACCCCCGTAAGAAATTCAACAACTTTCTCTGGACTGATGTTTCCACTGAATAATTGTAAAGGCATACAAAACAAAAGCAAACATGTACACATCGTCAAAATAAGCCTCTAGTGTACCCAACACTGCCTCGACTCGTAATGAATGCAAACATTTAGGTAGCCACAACCAACATACTCGTAAATTCATATGATACATACAACGGCACTGCAATGGAACTCAGAAAACAACTAGGACGGTGTTTCTAACAAAGGGTAGCCTTCACAATACCATGCCTAGATAGCAGACAATTTCACAACCGCAGTCCCTCAAGGGTATTAGAAATGCTACAACATATTTATGAATTTAATAAAAACTGTATTAAAAGAAATAACTACAGAGCAAAGTGTCGTATGATACATGATGCAGAATTCCTTTTTTTATTTTCCTGCAGATTGTTCAAGTAAAGCATTAAAGTTAAACTATGAGATCTTTTGTCAGGACAACCTGGACGCAGATCAAACTTCCCAAAAGCATAGTTTCAGTGTATCCTCCAATTCAGACTCCCTCTGGCTCTTATTTGTGCTTTAAGACAGCAAAGAGACGTATCGATGCTGCTTACTCTTTTAAGTAACCAAAGCCTGCATACTAAAACCCAAAACGATTTGGTTAAGCTTTAATCATATATATATATATTATATGCAAATGAGGCGAGGTGATCCAAGGAGAACTAGTTGAAAACTGGAAATTAATTGCTAACTGTGCACCTCAACATCTTATATCTAAATTGCGGGCTGTGATGCAAGTGCACAATTTGGACTGTCCAAAAAACATCACTCTGGGCGCGTGTGTGTGTAGTGTCTACGCGTGCACAAATGTGTGAATCTTAATAGTAGCTGGAGAGCATACCTTCATCCAAGCAGAGACATACTTTCTCAGCTCTGTTTGAATTCTTCTAAATTGTCTTCGTCATCATAGGGTCACAAAGCTCTAAAGAGAGCTTATTTAGATATATTTCCAAACCCATGGAGCTTCTTCATTTTAGATATATTTCCAAAACCATGGAGCTTCTTCATCATCCATCACTGATGGAAGAAGCTTCCGTTGGAACCAAGGAATGGGGGGAACAGATGATGTCTGTGTCCATAGAAATGATCCCATCCACTCAACCACACCTTGGCTCCCTATGCCTGCACTCCTGCCATCTGAAATATGTGCGGCTCTCGCAGCCCAGTATAATTCATGCTCGACATCAAGCAGGCAGGGTGCAGGCACAGCCCCTGCCCTCACCGGGGCCGGGCTAACCCAAAACTTGCATCAGGTTGCTGTTGATGAGACTGTAAAAAAAATAAACACAAGCACCATATTCCAAGCAGTCAAAACAAGTGAAACCTATTACTTGAGAAACCTTGAGTGAATATAAGCAAAAACACCACAATTTTTTTTTCATTGCATCAACTAAAAATGCACAACTGCTCTAAAATTGCAATTTATGCATACTTATGATATGCATTTAGATGATATAACGATGAGTTTTGTACACACTTGTGCAATTACAATGAAGTAGATAGGTAGATCAGGTGGAGAGTTACGAATACAGGATGCAAAAGAGCCAACCTAAATATTTTATAATAAAAATTAAAAATAAAAGGAATCTGTCCAGCACCCCCAAATCAGAAATGTGCTAATGCAGTAGCAAATTGGAAGTACCTCAAACCATGTTTGGAAAGTGGGGAAATAAAAAGCTGGATTTTTTTTTTCTTTCAAAAGTACCTCTTCAACAACAAATTGATAAGACTAATTAATTGACTATAGAGAAGATAGCTGTTGAATTGGCATACCTGTGAAAAAGGTTGGTGAACATGTTCATGAGGATGGACATAGGGCATTCCAGGGCGCTGACCAGGATACTGGGATGAATGTAGATAAATGCCAGATGTAGATCGTGCACCAACATGATTTGGATTGAATGGTGTGATTATGGTCTCCGGATGGCCATACCCAATTCCTGCAGGAGGCGATGGTGGAACCCAAGGCCCAGGTAGATGCTGCGGAAGAGGACGAGGCTGATGCTCAGTAGAAATCTGAGGCCTGTGAGCAGAACCAAGTTGAGGAAATTCGGTGTTGTAGTTCAATGCAGGTGTATACATAGGCTGGATGGTGTATGGGCCACCACTGAATCCAAACCGAGGATCAAATCTTTGCATGTACCTGCAAAATATTTAATCATAAACTTTGGTTAGCTATAAAATAGAAAAGACCAAATAAACTTGGAGCTAAGCTCAAGAACAGTTTTCTGGTAAGGGTTACATGGAAACTAGGGGGACTACAAAATATTACACCTTTAAGTTCTAACTTTGTTGGATTCTATCAACTTGCAGCATTCATTAAGGATAAAGTTGGATTAAAAATGAACATAGGAGGTAAAGTATCAGAAGGCAGATGTTTAAGAGTTTGAGCAATGTAATGACCAGATCATCCAAAAAGATCACGGTCACCATAAAGGACAGGCTTCAATACTGACAACAATAGCAATGCTGATAAGGAACCATATTATGAATGGATAGAAAGATCATATTTTCTTTTGTTTGTTTTTTTCTAAAAAGAAAAGAAACGGATGGGTAGCTTAAGCAAACAGAGCAAAGCAAATAGAAAAAGACCATAAAAACAATTATGAGACAAGATTTCGCCTCCAAACACAAAAAGATCGTGGTCCCCTAATGGATGAAAGGACAGACTTCAACAACAGTAACAACTTTGGAGGAACAATTGCATACCAAATGAATAAAATCATGTCAGTAGAAAACAGACGTGGTAGCTTACCCACATAGTAAAACTGGATGCCATGAAAACAATTATGAGATAGGATTTCATCTCCAAACACTTTTCTTAAGAGTAAACAAACATTATCCCATTACCAAATGGAAGAAAAAAAAATGCTTTCCTGCCATGATATTTTCTTAAAAAAAAATAGGGAGAAGAATAAATGGTCACTACAGAAACTGTAAACCATACCTGTCATAGCTCCTGTCATAATCAGGGTCCTTACAGTCAATCTCACGATCCCTAAATATAGCTACCCTATTATTTGGTCTGTACCTCCCAACCGGCTCCTTCTCTGGCCTACTTCTAGCTGTTCTACTGCTACTTGTTGAAGACTCAAGTAAACCCCTACCAGAGTGCAAATCAGAAACACTTGATTTATCTTCCACCTTTGGCATCACCAAGGGAACATGTTGTGGGGTATCCTGCTGTTTTGGTTCACTTTCTGATTTCCCACTTGGACTGCCACTCATACTAATACTAGAGTTAAATATTCGTGCACGAGCCCTGTTATACTCCTCTTTCCGTTCTTCCACACTTTTAGCACTGTTTGCCTTTAACGAGTTTGAGTTTGCACTGTTTCCACCCTGTGACCATTTTTGTGGCCTCTGTTTTATTGCAACCTTAGTAACACCGCCGTCTTCTGATGGTAAATTAACAGGGATGTCTGCAAGGCGAATCAGAGGGAGTCGACAATCAGGAGTTTTACGGACAATAATTCTGGAACCAGAGCCATCGGGTAAATTATTATCTAATAAAACCATTGACTGAAGCGAATAATGTTGAGCCACACGATGTGCAGCCAAGCGTAAATAAGAAGTGGGCAACTGCTGAAACTCTAGTTGCTGCTGAATAGGATCACGGATAAACTTCTCCACATCTTGCTCCATTCGTAAAACTGCACAAGAAGATATCTATGAATAGGGTTTACTGTAGTTAATCCAAACAAGACAGCACATCCTGATGGATAATAATTATGATAAAATGGCCATGAGGACAATAAAATATTGCAAGAAAACTAAGGTTTACTTCTAGTTCATTCACCACACTCGTTAAGAAGTTTGTATAGGAAATTGAGCAAATTTCCCTCTTTTCAGTTTTACCAGAACTGACTCACTTTTTCTATTACAACAAAAAACCATCCTACTACTCCATCTTCAACCCTGAAGACCTACCAAATTCTCCCATAATTGCACACAAAATTCATGTCAAACATTCCAATTTGATTAGGTTTGGGATCAGCAAGGTTTGATAAGGTAGAACTAGTAATCACTCTTTCACCTTCAAGATCTACTAAACCCTTTTAGAAACTAACACTAGCTAAATGAATGAAATTTGAGGCTGTTTTGATGTGAATGTGCACTAAAAGATAAAATAAAACGGAGCACCATTTCATGAGTTAGAACTTAGAAGGCATATTATAGCAAGTAATCTTCATCTCTATAGCTTTCCGAGAAAGTATAAAAGCTCAAAACTATATCAGCTCAAATTATGAATGGAAGTGTTCGTAATCACTCTTTCACCTTCAAGATCTACTAAACCCTTTTAGAAACTAACACTAGCTAAATGAATGAAATTTGAGGCTGTTTTGATGTGAATGTGCACTAAAAGATAAAATAAAATGGAGCACCATTTCATGAGTTAGAACTTAGAAGGCATATTATAGCAAGTAATCTTTATCTCTATAGCTTTCCGAGAAAGTATAAAAGCTCAAAACTATATCAGCTCAAATTATGAATGGAAGTGTTCGGCCAGTACCTCATTACGTTTTCATATACATTCATTCCTGTTATTCATACATGATTAATTCACCCCACAAAGGTCATACATTTCAAAAGGGAACCTTTAAGGCATGGGCAGAAAAAATGCAAGCAATGTAGAACAGGCAACAAGTCACATACAACCCACATAAGATCATGGAACAAAAACTATAACGAATTACCCCAAATACAATCCACATTCAAATTCAATTTCGTCTCGAGTTTTCTTGAGAAACAAAAACATGAACATGAGCTTGGGGATGAACGCAAAGCTTACTTGATAGGCGCTCCCGAGGGTTTTGCAAGGCCTCGCGAAGGAACTGGTCGACCTGATTGACGGCATCCTCAGAAAACTTATCAGAAGCATCGGAAGAAGAGGAAACCAGAGGCGGGACGTCGTTGAGAGTTTGCGGGGGCTTGGAATCCTTGTTGGAGGAAAGCATCAGGCGTTTCATGGCCTCGTCCAAACCGGTGACCTCCCATGACTCCGGGGCTCCGAGATCCTCCGCCACAGAGCCCTCCATGGCCTATCGATCGCTCCCTATTTCTTTCTCTCTCTCTCTCGCTGGGTAAGTCAAAGTACGCGCAATCGAAAGGAGAAAGGGGAAAGAAAATCGACGCTAGGGTTTGAGGAAGGGAGGCGAACAATTCATCAAAGGACGTGTGTGTCCTCTGAGGCTGAGACTGAAACCCCAAAGAGATTTTGGGGTTTGGATTTCATGTCAGATTGGGGGTTAATCTAGGGTTTCGGAACGGGAAAGGGAAAGAGAGAGGGAGAGAGAGAGAAAACGAATGGAATTGCAGAGGAAGGGAGAGATAGGGTTTGAGTTTGACGATGGATTCCGTGTGTTTCTGCGAGTGGGTGAATTTTCTTTCACGCGTGACACGTGCCTCTTTTGGTTCCTTTTGCCTTTTTTTAATTCTTTTTAATAAAAATGGGTGTTGCTGCACTCTTGTTAGAGATGTCATATTTTCATAAATTACACAAAACTATTTTACTTTTGTCACAACATAATCTCATACCTTATACTTCAAATTCGTAATGTTATACCTCAAATTATGAACACAATTTCAAACTTCTGTTAAATTTTTTGTCAATTCAGCTATTAAATGATGACGTGTCATGAGTGTGACCTACTCATTTGCCGACTGAAATAAAAAATCAATTAATTAATAAATTGTTTATTTTTTATTTAACAATTAAAATTAATTAATAACAAAAATAATTTTGTAGGCCCCTCACACCATTCATTCACTCCTCGCCGACCTCCCTATCTCCGTCTTCAACCTCCCCTACTCTCCTAACACCACATTCAGAAGGACATCCTCTTCCCCTTTTGATGAGAAGTTCACCGGATTTGGGGCGAGGGATGTGAAATTCCTCGAAGGTGAGAGCTTTGTTGGGTTCCATGAAAACAGTTGCCCTCATGAACAAAGAAGTTCGCCACCGACAACTTCTCACTGTGAAATCTCAAGCTCTCTTCCTTTGATTGTCACGCTCAGATCCCAGGGTGCATCCAAGATCGACACGTGACGTCACTGGGCATCTGTTCATGTTCATTTGTCATGTCTAGCCTCCGGATATGAATATAACATAAATCAAAAGTTCAACAGTGTGGTAACTTTCTTTTGTATCACGGCTGCATGCGGTTCGTTGAAGAACCAATCTTAACGACAGAGGAGGATCATCGACATCAGGAAAGGGTAGAACCAAGAGGATTCAAAACGGGGAATCCTCGAATTCGATGAATTTCAACGCAAATTCAAGAGACATTGTCGGAGATGATGATGCAAAATCCAAAAGAGCACGACTGTAGGTCATGATTCCAGAAAAAGGGGACGGCAAAATCGTGGCCTTGGCTTCAAGTGAGGCTGGAGTTTTCTGGGTTGGGATGATGCCAAATGGCGTCGTTTTCTTAGGTTCTCAGGTGGGGCGGGATGTGTTCTAGTGCATTGCAACTCAGGACTCGCGTGGTGGTGCGGCTCAAACCTTACAGCTAGCTGGGTTTCGAAAAAAAACAGTCTAATTTTAAAAAAAAATCAATTTTAATTCAATCTGATAATTCAATGCATGATCAAAATATCAATTCACATAATCCAAAAATTATTAATATAATGCATACAAAATTTATGTATAATCTAAAATTCGTAAACGTAGAGTTGGGTTTACATATTGTGGTGAATGTTCATGCTATTAGGATTTAAAAAATATGGAGATAAAATTTGTTGTTTTAAAAGAATATGATTCAGTGATGATATTGATAAACTGATTTGTAACAAAAAATTTTGTTGCGTGAGGCAATTTTAGGGAATAAGGAATGTGGAGTTATTTTGGGTATAAGGTTATGTAATTGGTATCCTTGTAGATTTGGGATACTTGTTTCCTAGTTTGTAGGAGATTGTATAAGTTTATATATTCCTCTATGTGAGAAGAATATAATCAGAACATTATTCATCCAAAACCTAGAATTTTATCTTGGTATTAGAGCGGGTTTCGACCTGTCTCTTCTCGAAAAAAAAAACCCTAATCCAGTGTATACCCTAGCAGTCAAAATCTGGTGTTCATCAAATCTTGAACCCAGAAATATCAAAGCAGCACCGTAGCCTTTGGAATCAACAAAGCTACGACAAAGTTGAAACAATTTACAACTCAGTCCGTACAATGGCAGAACAAAAAACTGGGGGCATAAATGCACAACTCTGTCAGTAGTCAAATTGCAGCAGCCCAATTTGCAAAGCCCAATCTGCAATGCTGATTTCAGATGCAGCATACTCGAGACTAAAACAGGCCCATTTCTATCCTTAATCAATCAAATTTCAATGGGTGACAACTTAGAAGATTCAGGTAAAATTGATCTTGTTTTAATAATATCCACCAAAAGAGATACTGGTTGGGTAATTGACTATGGAGCTACAGACCATATGGCTTACGATGCATCATTATTTTATCACATGACTTCACCATCTAAGGAAGATGTCATTACAGCCAACGGTGATGTTGCTCCTGTAACGGGAGCGGGTTCTATTTCCCTTACTCCATCTTTGTCTATTCACAATGCATTACTTGTCCCGTCATTATCCAATCATCTACTTTTTGTTGGTCAAGTTACTGAGCAATTAGATTGTGTTGTGTTAATGTTTCCCACTCTTTGCCTACTTCAGGATATCTAGACTCGGGCGATAATTGGGCGTGGTACTAAAAGGAGAAGGTTATATTATGTAGATGATGTATCGACAAGTCGAGTAAATCAAGTGAGCAGTGGCCACCTGAACAAGTATAAGACAATTTGGCTATGGCATCGTTGATTAGGGCATGCATCTTTTGGTTACTTGAAAAAATTGCTTCCGTCTTTATTTCATGGCATTTCAGACTTTGATTTCCAGTGTAATGTTGGGACTCTTGCAAAAGGTCATCGTACTTCTTATCATTTGAGTTTCAGTAAAAGAATATTTCATTTTGAGTTAGTTCATTCTGATGTGTGGGGATCTTCTCCAATATCTACTAATCACGAAGTTCGTTGGTTTGTTATCTTTGTGGATGATTGCACCCGAATGACATGGCTTTATACTATGAAACATAAAAGTGAGGTTGGACAAAATTTTCACCAGTTTTATTGCATGGTTAAAAATCAATACTCTCTTCCCCTTAAGGTTCTTAGGTTAGATAATGGTAGGGAATATCTCAACACTGAACTCTCTCAATTTTTTTAGGAGCACGGCATTATTTTTTAGACTACTTGCCCACAAACTCCACAACAAAATGGTGTTGCAGAGCGCAAAATTAGACATATTTTGGAAACCACTCGAGCACTACTCATTGGTGCCCACGCCCCTCACTCCTATTAGGCGGATGTCGTTCAATAATTCGTTTATCTAATGCACTGAATGCCATCCCGAGTGCATAATTTTCACACTCCTATGGAAGTTTTTGTTGACCATGTGACATTACCATGTGGCATATGTGCAATCTCCACAAAAATCAACGCAGTAAGTTGGACCCATGTGCACTACGTTGTATTTTTCTAGGCTTTAATAATCAGCAAAAGGGGTACCGGTGTTATCACCCACCAAGCATATGTACGTCACCATGGATGTTATATTTTCCTAGCATGAGATGTTTTGTTCTCACTGAACACACCCACTATAATCTTCAGGGGAGATGAGCACAAATGAAGATTATAGTTGGATTGATCTACCAACTATGCAAATGGATGACACTTGCCGTAATAGCATTTGCCAGCCCGCCATGAATTCTAGTGGTCTAGTCGTGGTTTGGAGAAGCCATGAGCCCACTAACTTGAGTACTGTGAGCCCAGCCTCTTGGGTGAGCTAAATTTGGGCTTACCAAGTATGGCAGATAAGACAGGCGGGCTTAAAGGCCTGAAGGCCGAAAGCTTGACAGGTGGGCCTGAGGGCCAAAAGTCTTTTTGAAGACAGCACAAAGATTGGGTCGTGCAGCAGGAAGCCTCAACCTTTAACTACTTTTGACAGCCCAAACACTTCAAGAAATAACCCTCCTCTAATTGTACCCGTCTGTGTCCCCGATGATATCCATGAGGTAAGTTTATCCTAATATGATGAAGCTCATAATTTGACTAACATTGAAAGTACTTATGTATTACCTCCTAGACAAAATCGTGGGAAACCTCATGACAAGTATTCTCCAGATGGAAAAATTAGATATGTTATTGCAAAGTATGTCTATACTCACTGACTGTCTTCCAAGTACCAAGCCTTGGTGAATATAATGGATGGAATCAAAATTCCAACAAAAGTGGAAAAAGCTTTACGTGATCCTTGATGGATGGAAGCAATGGAGGTAGAAATGAAGGCTTTTCAAAAAAATGGAACTTGGAGCGTGGAGTCACTACCACAAGGAAAAAGACCAGTGGGATGCAAATGGGTGTTCACCATCAAACACAAGGGCTATGTAACCATTGACAGATACAAGGCAAGATTGGTAGCCAAGGGGTACACATAGACTTTTGGAGTGGATTATCAGGAAACATTTGCTCCAGTAGCAAAAATGAATACTATTCAGGTTTTGTTGTCTTTAGCAGCTAACTTTGATTGGCGGTTGAAACAATTTGATGTGAAAAATGCTTTTCTACATAGAGACTTGGAGGAAGAAGTATACGTGGAGCTCCCACCTGGGTATGAATTGCAGAATAAAGTAGGAAAGTATGTAGACTACGAAAGGCTCTTTATGGACTCAAACAATCGCCAAGGGCATGGTTTGGAAGATTCACTGATGCAATGAAGAAATATAGGTACCGACAAGGGAATGCGGATCACACTTTGTTTATCAAACGCAAGGGAGGAAAGGTTACCTTGTTGATAATATATGTGGATGACATGATAGTCACATGAGATGATACATAGGAAATGGAGAGATTACATAAGTATCTCTATTTAGAGTTTGAGATGAAAGATTTATGAGGTTTAAAGTACTTCTTGGGAATTGAAGTTGCTCGTTCCCGTGACGGTATTTACTTATCTTAACGGAATTATATTTTGGATCTTTTGTCTGAGACTGGGATGTTGGCATGCAAACCAGCAGAAACCCCTATAGTTCAAAATCATCATTTGGCTATCTACCTAGATCAGGTTCTAACAAACAGGGAAAGATACCAAAGGTTAATAGGAAGGTTGATTTACTTATCTCTCATGAGACCAGATATTGCATATGTTGTTAGTGTAGTAAGTCAATTTATGCACTCTCCGAGTGAAGATCACATGGCTGCTGTTATGTAGATATTGAGTTATTTGAAAGGTGCACCTGGAAAAGGGTTGATTTTCAAGAAACATGGGCATATGGAGGTAAAAGGGTACACTGATGTTGATTGGGCCGAGAACATTACTGATAGACGCTCTACGTCAGGGTACTTTACATTTGTTGCAGGAAACCTTGTGACTTGAAGGAGCAAGAAACAGAATGTGGTAGCGAGGTCCACGGCAGAGGCTAAATACCGTGGGATGGCGCATGGGATTTGTGAGTTGTTATGGCTGAAGATTCTTCTTACGAAGATTGGGATCAAGCCATGTGGAGCAATGTTTTTATATTGTGAAATTCAGGCTATGCGAGAAATAGCTAATAATCTAGTTCAGCATGATCATACAAAACATGTTGAGGTGGATAGACATTTTATCAAAGAAAAGTTGGATGTTAAGTTAATTGATATTCTATACGTAAGATCCGAAGACCAGCTGGCTGACGTGTTAACGCATGTAGTGGCGACAAGGGTGTTTCATAACTCACTTGACAAGTTGGGCCTAGGTAATATCTACGCACCAACTTACGTGGGAGTGTTGCGTGAGGCAACTTTAGGGAATAAGGAATGGGGAGTTATTTTGGGTATAAAGTTATGTAATTGGTATCCTTGTAGATTTGGGATACTTGTTTCCTAGTTTGTAGGAGATTGTATAAGTTTATATATTCCTCTATGTGAGAAGAATAGAATAAGAACATTATTCATCCAAAACCTAGAATTTTATCTAATTCCACGTTTGATTTCTTAACATAGCAAAGAAGCGTATTTTACTAACAAGGAATAGAGAGTGCGGCAAAAGAGAATGAAAAGATTGTAGGGATTTCTCAATGGTATTCACCCATTTCGGGTTCAGATAGGCTACGTGGAATTTCAACATGCTCGTGGTCATAGTCAAACAGACTTAACAACTCAAAGCATCGAACCTGGACCTCCCACATTTTTATGAGATGTGCTGGTCCCCTTAGAGAAAAATAACTAGTAACCAAATTTTTATGGTAGTAATTTTACTATAAAGAATTGTTATTGACATCCTAAAAATCTTATTTTGCATTCCAAACTTTTTATAATTAGAAAAAAAATTACACTGAATGAGTGTAGAATGAAATTTGTAAAATGATAATAATAGCTTGCTATAATATCTATAAAACATTTTCCATGGCAGGCAGCTAGGCAACTATGGAGTCTCTCTGTCCCCCCGCAGGAGTTATCGCATCCACAAGATTGTCATTCAAACCTCCCAAAACCCAGTCTCAGACCCCGACTCCCAACCTCCGATTCCCCTTCTCACCAACCCTCAACAACCCCTTTAATTTCTCTTCATTTTCCTTCACTTCTTGCCCTTGTTTCTCCGTTAAAACATCATGTGCTGCTTCAACTTCAGCGACAGCATCGCCTTCCACTTCTCTTCCTTCGTCTTCCGCTTCCAGCGACAACCGCCATTGGGTGGTGCTCATGGAGGCTCCTCCGCAAGGGGCGGCGATTTCCAGACAGCTAGTTATTGAATACTATGTCGAAACCCTTCGAACCGTTTTGGGCAAGTGGGTATGCCGTAACTTATTTCCTTTATTTTGCTACTGCTTGGAGTTTCGCCTGAGTTGTGGTTTGATGTTGGTTTTTTCAGTGAGAAGGATGCTCAAATGTGTATATATGATGCTGCTTGGGATACCCATTTCGGGTTTTGTTGTGATATTGACGAAGAAACTTCCTGCAAGCTCGCACGTAAGTTCGATTCTTTTTTACTCTATTTGTTATTGAATTGGTTTTTCTGCAGAGTAGATGTTAGTGTTTTATATATGTTGTGGTTTTGATGAAATGAGTGAGTACTTCAGCAGATATAATATGTTTAATCAGATAATGAGTTTTTTTGAGGTTCGTTGTTCTCAGTGTTGAATGACTAAATTCATTTTATGAAATTGTTGTAGGTTTACCGGGGGTTTTGTTGGTTAAGCCTGACCCGGATTATGTTTCTCAAAAGAAGGATTATAGTCCCCCAAATGTTAAGTCAAGTAATATGTCGTCCTCTCGAAGTGGAAGTGCTTTGTTGTTTCCTCTTTTGAATACAAAAAGGTGGCTTGTTAGAATGGATAAACCCAGCATTGGGGTTGTTACAAAGGCACAAATGGTGGATTATTATGCTCAAATACTAACAAAGGTCTTGGGGAAGTAAGTATTGGATTATGAGCATCAACGCTGTTGCCTTTCTTATACTACTTTGTTTTTCTAATTTGTGTTTCATTTTTTCGGTAGTGAGAAGGATGCACAAATGTGTATTTATCATGTTTCCTGGCAATCTAACTTTGGGTTCTGTTGTGAACTTGATGAAGAGTGTGCACAGGAAGTTGCTGGTTAGTGTATGCTCTTAATTTCTCTGTGCCACATTTGTGTTAATACACCTGTCCTCTTGATGGCTCATGATCCTATATGCTGCAGGTGTTCCTGGGGTTTTATCTGTTGAGCCTGACAAGAATTGGGAGTCGGAGAATAAAGATTATGGAGGTTTTTACTTTTCTAACTTGGATGTGATCTTTCACGAACAATATCTTTTGTGGTTGTCATCTTAGAATTAGATATAAGATCTTCTAACTCATTGTTAAGTAAGAACTTTGCTTTTTGATTTGAGATTTTGAATGCCTTTTGAACCTAAGATCTGCTTCTTCTTGTGACTTATGTCCATGCAGAAAATATGATAGCACACTTGTTTTGTGACTGCTTAATACTTTTAGACAATTTAAATCTGTGAGTGTAATGTTATCCAAGAGACTGGAATTAAAAGGTTATGTAGATTAATGGGACTTGGGGACTTTGGTGACTTGATATAGCAAATTTTCCCAGAAGTTCTTAAGATGTATGACTTGGGAGTATAAAATATAAAAATCACGACTATTTTTGTCCTGGAAATAAAAGGTTTGAATTTTGGTATGGGTAGAAAATGGTGTAAATGAGATGAACCACATGGAGAAAGCAGAAGGAAAATATTACTACCGACAAATTTTAGGTTATCTGACCAACCTGTGAAAAAAGAGCTTCATTTTTAATAGGTCATGTCTTCCTGGTGTTCTTCAAATTATTTTGGTTGTTCATTTTTTACCAATGCTAAGTATTTGGAGAAGCTTGGTGGATTATTTGATGGAGCTTGACCCTTCATTGGACAGTGGTTATCTTCTAAGTTATGAAGTTCATTCCTGATTTTTCTTCCACTAAATGATGGGATCAGTTATACCACGTTTACCAAGTGGTAGAAAATCCGTGTTTCTTGATGTTTTGAATATGACTCTTTGTCACATTAAGTACTTCTGTTTCATCTGTGGAATGCTATGTTTCTCGATGTTTCGAATACAAAGTTTTCGATTCCTGAAGAAAATATGAATGGTTATAAACAAACTGACATTAATACTATTAAGGACAAATTTATAGACTGTGGTGACTATTTACTTTGCTTTTCGTTTCAAGAAACCAATTTTTTATAGTTTGATTTAATATTTGTTAGGTTAGGTCTGTTTCTATTTGATGGCATCAATGCTATCATTGAACACTATCTTCCACTGTAAACATTTATATGAGTTAGCGGTGCGTTTCTCAGGTAGTTATTTACAGAATTCTACCAATCTCTCAACTTCTGGAGCGACAAGTGAAACAGCCCCCACAAAAACAAAGAAACTGTTTGTGACTGGTATGTTGCAAATTCAATTCTGGTCTTAAACTTTCATTTATTTGAACAGGATTCCTTTGCACCCTATTCATTGTAATTATTCATAAGATCTCGATCTTCATAACTTTTTATAGCTGCTTTTTTCCTCATTACATATTCCCTTAAAAGGATATTGCTTTCTGAACAGGCCTATCGTTTTATACATCCGAGAAAACCCTCCGTGCTGCATTTGAAGGCTATGGAGAGCTTGTTGAAGGTACTACCCTTTTATTTATAGCTTAAAACGGGGTTTCTGATTTCCTGGAATTGGTATGCTCGTGCTGATGAACTGCTTTTCTCAACAGTTAAAATAATAATGGACAAAATTTCTAAAAGGTCCAAAGGTTATGCATTCATAGAATACACCACTGAGGAAGCTGCTAGTGTAGCTCTCAAAGAGATGAATGGCAAGGCAAGTTTCAACAAGGTTTTCGTTTTGTATAAATCCGATCTCAATAAATCAAACACACAGGCCTAGTCTTGTAACCCTCGAGAAAGATAAAAGCTTAGCCTATTTTGTGTTAATGTTGCCTGCAGATCATAAATGGCTGGATGATAGTCGTTGACGTTGCCAAGACCAGCCCTCCAAGATACAGTAGCAGGGGCCAGACCAGACCAGCAGCAACCAGATGAAAGAGAGAGGAAGTTATAGAGAGATTTGCCACCGAGAAATGAATTACTCTGTACTACAGTGAATTCCTTTAACCTTTGATACTTGATAGTAACCATTTTACATTTCAAAAGAAATAGATTGAATTATTATAGGGATTAAATTGAGTTCTTAATGGATTGTTGAGTAAAAGTGGTTTAAGGGTGGTTTTGTTTGGATTATCACTCAAATAATCCAACTCGTCTTCACAAAAATTTACTCTTTTAAGTCCATAATAACTTTAGTATGAAAAGCGTTTAGGATTACAAAATAAGCACACAAAAAAGCACTTGAAGTGTTATTTTCAACATTCGGAGCATTTTTTAACTCATCTTGGCAAACATGATAAAAAATGTTCTTGGTGGTCTAAAAGTATTTTTAGTTATTTTAAAAGTACTTACGAATATAACTGGTATTACTACTCTAATTTACACTATGAGAATGAGTGGTGATTGAACCCAGAAGGCTGGAAAAAAAAAAAAAAGTAGTAGGCTTTAATCACTAAAAAAGCAATCCACCGCTTGCAATGGTTACATAAAGTCGAAAATGTTATGGAACTGCAGGATTAATTACATACAAGTCCAAAAAGTTTGCCATCTTTACAGAATGGAAAATTTCTTAAATGGAAATTGCACTAATAAGGTTAATTAGAAGGTCAATTAATTTTGAATGGAGCATCTTGAACTGTATCATATGAATTTTTTTTTTCTTTTTTTTTCTTTTTCTAACCTGTAAAACCTAATGCTCTTGACTCTTGAGTAAAGTACATGTATATGTATATATAAATCATCGCAGCTTCTTTCCACCAAAATCTGATTTCAAATGGAGAAGAAAACCACCGTCGCCTCTTCATTTTGTCTCCTTCTTTTATGTGTTGCCGCTTTTGCTGGTTAGTCAAATAACTTAATTATTATTGAATTTTCAACATTACAATTCTATTTTCATTAATTTGGATATTTACTCTGTTTTTTTTTTTAAATGCTTTGTACATGTAGTAGCAGAAGTTCTTGCGGCACACCACCACCGCCACCACCATCAACGCCGCAGAAATGATGGTTCTATGAAATTTTTCGTGCTCGGGGACTCGTATGTTGATACTGGGAATATCAGAAAATCTGTGTCTCCTTCATGGAAGGAACCTTATGGGATCACTTTTCCTGGAAAGCCAGCCGGCCGGTTTTCCGATGGTCGTGTGCTCACCGATTATTTAGGTTTGGTTTCCTACTCTCTCAACTCAAGAGTCTTTTTCGTTAGATTTAAATAGAATGATTACGGTCTAGTAATATTATCTTTACTTGTTGTATGTGAGGTTTTTAAGTTTGAATTTTGTGAATGAAATTATTATTGACATTCTAAAATTTTTATTTTGCACTTCAAATTTTCTCCGTTTAAGAAAAAAATATACTTCTAAAGAACATAGAATGACATTTATAAAATGAAATGTTAAAAGTTTAATATAATAAAAAATAAAGTAAAAATAATAATAGAAAACTGACTCACGTCTGTCACATAGACACACTCTCCCTTCTCTCCCTCATATTTCTTAAACTGACTATTTCTGAAACTGAACACGGGTATTACACTATTTTTTAAACTAAGAATTAACTATTTATGAAAACTAAACATGATTACTATTACTATTTCCTAAACTGAATACGGATAATATCACTATTTCTTAAACTGAATACTGATAGTATCATTATTTCTTGAACTGAACACTAACTTTTTTTTTTTAAACTCAACACAGGTTGGCGTGCGCATTGCACCAGCTTTTGGTTGAGTTTTTTCTTTTCCTTTTCTTTCTTTAGTCCTTACCTAAAGTTATTATATGACTTTTGGTAAAATTCAAAGTTTTGAAATCATTTTCCTTAGTTTTCTTTTTTTTTCCCTCTACTTTTAAAGTGTAGATGTATCGTTGTATCGGAAATAGAATAATGTATGAATGAGCATCCTAGCATATGGTAGTATAAATTTCAGTTTTGCTTCTAATTAAGGCTTATTAATTGAATTGCTCTATGATACTGTCATTTAGTCTCACTTTTATTTTGAAATTGAATTTGTCTCAGTTTATTCTCTGTCAAAATCGAGCTATTTCACTTTATTTACGCCCACGTTAGGTGAGATTTGGCAATTTTAGAGGTTTATAGAGTCTAAAAATTTCATACCTCGCCAACAACAATGGCTCATCTTTGGCAGCATGGTATGAAATGTCTCATCTGTCTTTTCGTTTAACTTTCATGAGACATAATTGACGGAAATGGGCGAAATGCTCAATTTTGGTACTTTCAAGAACAAAGTGAGACAAATCCAATTTCAAAGAGTAAAATGAAACTAAAAGATCAATAATTAAGTTTCTAATTAATGATATGTTGCAATTTATGTGTATATGCAGCTGAATACTTGGGTCTAAGACCTCCAGTTCCTTACGCATTGAGAAAAGAAGCGAACATATCGGAAGTGGAGAAGGGAATGAACTTCGCATATGGAGGTACGGGAGTTTTCGATACGTTGGTGAGTGAACCAAACTTGACCACCCAAATCGACTTTTTCCAACAGCTAGTTGAACAAGAAAAACTGTATGCCAAAGGCGACCTAATTAAATCGTCCATAGCTCTCGTGTCAGTTGCGGGGAACGACTACGCAACTCATATGGTTAAAACAGGCAATGGCAGTGAGGTAAGTGGTGGTTAACCTAACTCTATTTAATGTGTGTGTGTGTAGTTTTAAATTTTGATGCGTTTTGGTGATACATGCTAATGTTTTAAAGACGTGTTTTTGAGATGAATACTATTTAGTTCCTTAGTCGGAAAATTGAGTGTGATACCAATAATATAGAAATCAATTTTCTACAGTTGGTTGGAAAATCCAAGTGCTATTAGGGTGATTCTTATTTTTAATTTCAATATATTGAACTTATGAGTGTGAACACACATATATAATAAATGACAAGAGAGGATAAAAAATAGGTAATCAATCATAAAATACAGAAGTAGACATGCCCCACATTAAATATATAAAACACACCCATATCAAACTCACACCACTATAACAATAAAATAATACAAATCAAACTCACAATGGTTGATTTATATATATAAACATCACACTCACCTAAACCATTGAGAAATGCCTTGCATGCTTATGATTAATTAATGAGATTTTCCTTCAAATAAGTGATACAAAGATTATTAATGGCTTTAAAAAAAATTGAACATTTTTTTAATCAAGTATACAACTATTTTAGGGTTCTTGGCATGGCTACAATTATATATTGGATTGTGAGGCTTGCTGCTAACTCCAGCACTGATATTCCTCCAAATGACAGGATTTGGCAGAGTTCACCAAATCGGTTGTTAAGCAGATTGCTGTAGATTTGAGGCGTATACGTGATTTGGGAGTGCCAAAAATAGCGGTTACTGCAGTAGAGCCCATGGGATGTATTCCGCGCTTAACTTCCTTTCTTTCCTATCAGAACTGCAATGAATCGCTCAACTTGGCTTCAGTGTTCCACAACCAAGTTTTGCGCCAAAACGTGGAACAGTTGAATAAGGAGTCAAACAATTCTGCATTTGTAATCTTGGATCTCTATGACGCATTTTCGTCTGCAATTAATCCCCAAAAAGACCATCAAGGTACGTAACTGCATTTAATGGGAGCTGTTATTGACACTCCACTCCACAAAAGTCATCATGCGAAAAAACAAGAGGAAAAATTTGTGTAGAAAGGAATGTAGTACGTATGACATATTTAACAATGGATGATACATGAACCACCAAGTAGCTGACCATCGATCTCTTTAGTTCCTCCTCTATTTTAGATCAAGTAACTGTTGCGTGGTACTGGACTACGCGCACTAGGCAACGTCTCATCTACATGTTATCGTATAAAGGTCGTACGCAGTGCACAAGGCTCCCGCTTTAAGCAGGGTCTGGGAGAGGTGAATGTCGGCTAGCCTTACCCCCATTTATGGAGAGGCTGCTCTTAGTTGCTGCATAATCTATGCATTCTGTGACATGCTTGTTTTTGAGAATTCAAGTAGTTGATTGAGCATATGCTTTCTTGGTGTATCAGGAAACACGACGTTCCAGATTGATGAACCACTAAAACCATGCTGTGTGGGGGTGAGCAGCGAGTACTCATGCGGTAGTGTGGACGGGAGTACGGGAGCAAAGAAGTACAGCATATGCAGTCATCCCGAACGGTCTTTCTTTTGGGACACGGTGCACCCCTCGCAGAATGGCTGGCATGCTGTTTATTCCTCTTTGAAATCTTCTCTTCATCAGTTGTATTCGTGATTTGGTTATGCGCAAGTACGTAGTTATATCAACAATCAGAGCTTCCCCTAAGACTGCAACTAGACAAAGAATTTCTGTACGAATTGACATGATAATATGACATTATGTGTCACCATTTGAAATCTTCGTGCGGTACTACAATAAGCTATTAAGGGGTTCCAAAGATCGATCACAATTTAAAATCTATTTACAAAAGAATTTTCCTCCAGCGTTTTCAAGTTTCATAGACGTTGGCGTTGAATCTTTTTTATTGGTGTGCATACAATGAGATTGTGTTGCGTAGAAAATCAAATTCAAATTCAACGCCAACATCTATGAAACTTGAAGATGGTGTCGTGCTTCTCAACTAGGCTACAAGATTATTGTTCAAAAATGTCACGAATGCTATTATGTTCATTTGTTTTGTTATTCCACCCCTTTTTCATTATTTCGAGAGAGTAGTATTGAAACAACTTTAGCATATACGTATGTATTACTGCTCCAAAGGCAACAACTTTAGCTTTGCAATACGTACACTTGCTACTTTTTAGGTTAAACTACTTAAATACTTGGTCATGCTTATTCATAACTTGATCAACGAGCAACCACAGCATGATTTTGTTTGGAAAATTCAGCCTTGTTACTTGCAGATCCAAATCCAGGTAACTGCTGCTTCTCGCCGCGACCTCCGTGCTCAGTCTCTTCGTCGATAGTCTCCAATCTTTTTCCAAAAGTAGGCCTCCGCTCCATGCGCACAAGGCGCGGTGGTGCTGCTTCTTGCAGACTTATGACACTTGATGACCTTGACATGTATCTTCCTCCAAATAAATTCACTAGCTAGCTTGCTTGATGTTTTCTTTGATCAACTCTTGGTGAATAAGCAGAACACGCAGACCGTTTTATATGGAAAGAAAGCATCCACAACTTCAATTGGATCTATGCGTCATGCGTCATATGTTCTGCTGTTATTCTTTTTTTCTTTTCTTTTTCAAATACATAAATTATATATATATATATATATATTTGCTTTATCATCAAGGAAATCAAATCTGTATGCTTGGTTTTATATATGTATATATTATTTTGAAAGGAAATGCCAAAGTGGATTTACCATATCTATATACGGATTATTTTGAAATGAACAAATAGCTTTCGGCACAAGTGAATCATACCTAAGTGTTGAATTAGCCAACTTTAAAGGGCTTCTTCAGGAGTAATTATCTTTCCAAAGTACCAAATCATATATGGTGACTCAACTTGCTGGTCAAATTGGAAGGTCCTGATGCCATGCATTACTAATACGTAACACAAATTGGCCAATGAAATTAAACTACCAGCTATTGGATGTGCACAGTTATGCCATTTCAATCCGATTACGATATTCTCTTTGATCAACTGACAACCATATATAATCATTATTCGTGATACAAGCACTTTGTAAGAATCCATAGGAGATCAATATTCTCATTAAAGTAATAGTTTGTATATATGCTCCCACTTGTTAGATGGATGACAAGGAATTGAATATGTTCTTTTTTTTTTATTGATTTTTTTAGGCTTCTTTTTAGCTATGCTCCCAGAAACTCGATTTTGGTCTCATTGTGCCCCTTATAACTCAAAATTCATCATTTTATACCTTGAAACTCAACATTCGCTTCACTCAGGAGGGATTCCGTCTAATATGTTAAATAGATGTCAAATTTAATAACGTGTCTTAAAAACAACTTATGTGGCATTCATGTGGAATAAAAGAAGAAGGGTTTTTTGGTCAAATTCTCTCGTTACTTATTTTTTAATTAAAAACTTAATGAATAAGTGAAGTGGCAACTTAGTTCGACCACAACAACATACCAAGTTTGGCAAGAAAAAGAATAAGTTGTCCATTTTACGGGAACTTATCGTACCAAAATTTATATACAAATTACCGTATTAAACTTTTAGTATGACAAAGTTGATTACTATTACAGCGCTAAATTTCTGTATACCGAATATTTTCACTCTGACTGGGTTAACATTTACTCATTAGAAGAACTCAGAGAGAGAGAGAGAGAGAGAGAGAGAGAGAGAGAGAGAGAGTTGAGAGGATGAGGAGGAGAAAGCCCACCGAAGTATGAGACTTTGTACATATAGCACTCTAGCAGAGTCGGAGCAGTACAACAACTTGGTCACTGCTTCAGCTTTTACTAAAAGTGCCAAAGGGGCCGGAAGTCACAAAAGCGCCAACGAAGTTGGGATAAATGTCCATATTTAAAAGGCGTCCTTTATATGTCACCAATACGTAAATATAACGTTATTATTATTTTATTTTCTCTCTTTTTAGTGTAAAGTGGAAGCTCACCTAGAATAATATTGAGCCTTGGGCCATTCGGCCTTGTGGTAAAATTGACCTGGGTATTCATTACCTAGTGAGCCCTATATTTTGGCCCAACAACAGTAAAAAATATGTGCTCATATCGTTTACCTCGATGATAAGCCCTATAATTCCACAGGCTGGTTTGTGTTAGGATTTTGACGACATTTCCTAAGCAGATAGAAAATTGGTCAGTTCAATTTAAAACTTGGATTGAATCACAATAAGTGACCTAATGGTAAGGATATAAACTACGGCTCTCCAATAAACAAAAATATGTGGGAGGTTTCGGATTCGATGCTTTGAGCTGGCAAGTCTACTTGACTATGGCCACGAGTAAGGTGAAATTCTCTATAGCCTCTTCGAGAGTGGGTAACCGTGACTTACCATAAGTTGTCATATTTTTTTTTTATTTAAAAAAATCTAATATTTGGATTGGATTTGTCTAATTAAGTTTTGGCATCTAGATATAAGTAGATTACGATGAAAAACAACTTTCCATGGTGCATCAGCAGTTATATAGTTTTGGAAACTTTGTCTTTTGTTACACATGGACGCCTTTGGCAACTCCATTCATTTTGATTTGTCAAATTGCCAATGACTAAGATCCTCTAATTTTATATTCTTCTTCGGAAATTTTGTCTTGAGGCATTTGACAACCAATTTTATTTGGATGAATTTGCCGTTGTCTCTGTCTGATATGATATATTAACAAACAACTCACTCATTTTACAACATTAATACAACCCACTCTCTTTCCCTCGGCACACTTTCCCTCACTCTCACTTTCCCTCTTCCCGTTAATATCGACTCATTTTATAACATTAATATAATCCACTTACATCCCCACCTACTCTCTTTCCCTTGGTACACACTCTCTCTCCCCTCTTTCCGTTAATATCGACTCATTTTATAATATTATATAATCCACATACATCCGCACCTACTCTCTTTCCCTCAGTACACACACACACACTCTCTCTCTCCCCTCTTTCCATTAATATCGACTCATTTTATAACATTAATATAATCCACATACATCCTCACCTACTCTCTTTTCCTCGGTATACACACACACAACACACACACACACACACTCTCTCTCTCTCTCTCTCTCTCTCTCACGTTAATATCCACTCATTTTCAGGGCTGGGCCTACGGGGGTGCAAGTGGTGCCACCTCACAGGGCCCCCGATTTTTCAATTGTGCATGTATATACGTATATATAGTAGTATGTGTAGATTATTACAAACTTGAGTCTTAGCTCAAGTGGGATTATTGCTTCTTTATGCCTAGGGAATGTGTTCAAAACTCGTCTCCATCATTTTTTCAGTTTATTTTTATTAAATGTATAAGCTTCCACAAAATAATATAAAAATTCCACACAAAAACATGAAAATTCAAACCCTGACCCTCTAAATAGTTAAGGAACAATAATACGTCACATTTCCACTTGTTGATTTGTTATTTTTGTTTGTGCTATTAGAATTTATAAAAGCTCAATTGAATCAGAAAAATAAAAAAATAAAAAAATTCTTAGTACTTTTTAGGGCCTCAATTTCACTTTCGCACAGGGCGCCTGAAATCTTAGGGCCGACTCTGCTCATTTTACAACACTAGTATGGTCCACATACACTCCCCACTCACTCTCTTTCCCTCGGGACACTCTCCCTCACTCTCACTTTCCCTCTTCGCTGGGTGGTGGTTTTGGTACTCTGTTGGTGGTGTCACGCAAAAAAGACAAGGGAGGGTTCCAGTGTTTCACAGAGAAGAAGAAGAGTGCAAGAATGTTGAGGACACTAGTGTAGAATGAAGAAGATTGAGGAGAAGTTTTATAAGAAAAAAAAGAAAACACCCAAAACGCCCAGAACCCCCTAAGGCGCGCCTCAACCACTTCTAGTGAGTTTTCACCTACTCCGAAGCCTCCTAAGCACGTACCTTGGCCCTTTTTTTATTTTTTTTATTTTTTTGAAACACTATAAAGTAATAAATAATGCTTTTAGGGTGGTATGATAGATTATAAAAAAGTTCCAATTTAACGATGGTTAATGTCAACAACCATGCATTATTAAAGCCTAAAAATACATGTATTGGTGTTTAATGGTGCAACGTGAAGGTTTGAGGTGGTGCATGTTTGTTAACATGCATGCATAAAATAACTCTGATTAAGCCAAAAACAAAGACCACGGATCAACATCTTCTTGTATAGAATAAAGCCTAAGCTGAAGACAAAAAACACTGCTACAAACCTACAATTCTAAGCTTCCGATGTATTACAACTGACTTGTTGTGTGGCTCAGCTCAATTCTCTCACCACATAATATAAATATCGATGTATTTGAAAAAATACAACATGTTATAAATAGACAAAAGTTAGAGAGATAACATTTCTTAGGACAAGAGCGTAGTAGGAGCAAAATATCACACTATAACTTTAGTAGCTATAACACAAAAAGGATGGCAGATAAAGAGAGGGAGGGATACTAATATTATTTCTCTTGCTTTCATTCGCAGTGCGTTTGATAACAGACGGAGTGCTCTATTTATAGAGTGACTCCCGTAACTACAACCATCAAAATATAATGATGATACTTTTGAAAGTATCAAACACTATTACTCACTATTACTAAGTCTTTACAACTTTGAGTGGGCATTCATTATTCATCCACTAATTCTATAACACTCGCCCTTGGATGCCCACATATCAACATCAGTTACCTCGTTAAAACCTTGCTCAGAAAAAACCCAGTGGGAAAAAACCAAAGCGAAGGAAAAGGAGTACAACTTTACCTGAATTGTTGATATAGTGTTAAATATGCTTATGTTGCCTCGTTAAAACCTTGATAGGAAAAACCCAGTGGGAAAAATCCTAGTCAAAGGAAAAAGAGTACAACAAGCATGTATCATGGATGCTCCCCTTGCTATTTATCTCATCCTGATTTCGCATTATTCAAATTTAGCTGATTGGTAAGTCGACGTAATTCGATACTCTACACTAACTTATGAAACGTGCACTTTGGTAGAGACTTGGTGAACAAGTCTGCCATATTTTCATTGGAACAGATTTGTCTAACTTCAATAATTTTAGCCTTCTGAAGCTCATGTGCACTTAAAAACTTTGGAGATATGTGTTTAGTCTTATCACCCTTAATGAATCCTTCCTTCATTTGGGCAACACAGGTTGCATTATCTTCATGGATGACAGTTGGATTGTTTGTTTTCGAAGATAGACCACATGAATTCCGGATATGGTGATCATTGATCTTAACCAAGAACATTCACGACTTCATGTAAAGCAAGTATTTCTAAGTGATTTGAAGATGTAGCAACTAATGTTTGCTTTGAGCGCCATGAGATTGTTGTATCTCCATTCTTGAACACATATCCAGTTTGTGAGCGGGTTTTATGCGGATCAGAGAGGAAACCAGCATCTGCATATCCAGCAAGGATCTGGTCATTTGTGGATTTCTCTGAGTAGAAGAGACCCATGTATGTTGTCCCACGAAGGTATCGCAAAACATCTTTGACTTATTTCCAATGACGAATTGTTGGAACAGAGTTATACCTTGCTAACAAGTTAACTGAAAAAGCTATATATGGTCTAATACATTGTGCTAAATACAACAAAACACCTATTACACTCTGATATGGTACTTCTGGACCAATGACCATTTCATCATCTTCTTTTGGATGGAATGGATCTTTCTTAATGTCCAAAGAACAAACGACCATTGGCGTGCTGAGTGGATAAGCCTTATCCATGCCAAATCGCTTTAGGATTTTTTCAATGTAAGCTAATTGGTAGACCAAAATTTCATTAGCATAATGCTCGATCTGCAGGCTAAGACAATATTTTGTTTTCCTGAGCTCTTTCATTTCAAATTCGCTTTTCAGATATTCAGCAGTTTTATTGAGCTCTTCAGGAGTTCCAACGAGGTTCATATCATCACATATACTGCCCTATAGCAAATCCATAATTGGATTTCTTAATGAACACACAAGGGCAAATGACATTATTGATATATCTTTCTTTGATCAAATATTCACTAAGACCATTATACCACATTCGTCCAGATTGTTTCAGTCCATACAATGATCGCCTTAATTTGATCGAGAGCATACCTTGTGATTTGTTAGTTGTTTCAGACAACTTAAGTCCGTCTGGGACCTTCATGTATATGTCAGTATCTAATTCTCCATATAGATACGCAATGATGACATCCATAAGTTGCATGTTAAGCTTTTCTGAAACCACTAAACTTATTAAGTAATGGAATGTAATTGCGTCCATTATAGGAGAATATGTCTATTCATAATCAATTCTAGGTCTTTGTGAAAAGCCTTGTGCAACGAGTCATGCTTTGTATCTTGCAATCTCGTTTTTTCTCATTGCATTTTCTTGTGAATACCTATTTGTAACCCATGGGATTTACATCAGGCGGAGTTTAGAGTACCGGTCCAAAAACAATTCGCCTTTTCAAGGAATTTAATTCTGCCTGGATTACATCTTTCCACTTAGGTCAATCTTGTCTCTATTTACATTCATCAATAGAGCGGGACTCAATATCATTACTTAATATGATTTCAGTGGCTACTGCGAATGCGAACATATCATCGATGATTATTTCATTCTGATCTCACAATTCATTTGTACATGCATAATTTATGGAGATTTCTTTCCTTTCATGTACTGCTATCTCTTCAGGGACATGTGTCTCATCAATGACATTTTCTTTTTCTGGAAGTCTAGAATCATGAATTGTGGATTTGTCATTCATTCTTTCTTCCTGAATGATTTCATTTGGATTCAGCTGTGCCCTTGTCTTTCTCTTTCGAGGAGTTGAATTTTTTGAACTTGGAGGTTTACCACGCTTCAGGCGTGCACCAGATGAATCATTCGCTGCCACTTTATTTTGTCCAATAGGGACATCAATTCTTGCATGTGCATTTGCAGCTGGTATATGTGATTTTATCACTTTCATAGCATCATTAAATGCATCTGGCATTTGATTGGCAATACTTTGAAGATGAACGATCATTTTCACTTTATTTTCACATTGAGTGCTACGTGGATCAAAATAAGACAAGGTGGGTACAACCTATGTCAACTCTTGCCTTTCTTCTGGAACTAGGGGTGGGCGTGGTGCGATTCGGTGCGGTTTTGAGTGAAACCACAACCGAAACAGAAACTTTTTGCGGTGCAGTTTTGAAGCCAAAACCGAAATGAAACCAAACCGTTTGGTTCGGTTTGGTGCAGTTTCAAACGGTTTTGGTTTGGTTTTTTGAGAAAAAAATGTACAATTTAAAATATACACTTATTTATGCATAAGACGGTCTTATTTTCCTCATATATTAATTAAGACGATCTTATGTCCTAACTTTGACTAATATTAATACTTACTAAAGTAAGGTCCTAACTTTGAATTTCAATGCCACAATATTAATGAGTTTTTTTTTTTTGTCAGATTGGCATGTTGAATTCAATGCCATAATCCACTAGTGCTCCAAAATAGAACGGAACAAAATAATTCAATGCCATAATCTACTAGAGAACAACAAAACAGAAATAAAGAAACGAAGAAAGAAAGTGCTAATGTTGTTGATGCACAAAACCGGATGGTCTTGGAACAACGTAAATTCGACCGTGAATCTGCATGTAATGTAAATGACACAAGATGTATCGTGGTTCACCCCAAGGTTTGGGCTACGTCCACACTGAATATGTATTTATCTGAGAGTATTTGTGAGAGAAGGAACTCTGTGAGTGAAGAGCTTTGAGAGGGGGTGAGAAGGCTCCAGAAATTGGCCTCCGAGAGTGAGAGTGAGCCCTCTCTAGAATGAGGGTAGGAGTCCCCTTTTATAGAATAAGGGGCTCCTCCTCCTTTACAAAGTATGGGCTTTAGTGTGAGGCCCAAATACAAGGCCCAAGGCCCAAATATACGAGGCCCTAAATATGGTATAAACAGTAGTCCCCCAAGTCTTCAGTCAAGAGAGTCTTTTGGCTGGAGACTTGAAATTCAGTCCATGTGTGGGCCGAAGTAACTGATGCTCGATATGAGGCGGTGCCCAATCTGAAATGATGCTCAACTAGAAGTAGCACATGTTGTGAGGCCGCTTTGCTTGTAGCTTATGTTGCCTTGGTTGGCTTGGCTTGTGGCGTTTGAAGGTGAGGGAGTCCCTTTTATAGAATAAGGGTTCACTCCTCAGTACATGAATAATGGGTGCTCTCTAATGAAAGTGAGGGATTCCCTTTTATAGAATAAGGGCTCACTCCTCAATACATAAGTGATGGGCTAGAGTCCCCCAAGTATTTTTCATGAGTGCTCTCTAAAAGTGAAGGAGTCCCTTTTATAGAATAAGGGCTCGCTCCTCAATACATAAGTCATGGGTGATCTTTCAATGAAAGTGAGGGAGTCCCTTTTATAAAATAAGGGTTCGCTCCTTAATACATAAGTAATGGGTTAAGTCCCCCAAGTATTTTTCATGAGGCCCAGTTGAGGCCCAATATCCCAATATATGGTGTATGGTGTAGTCCCCCAAGTCTTCGGTCAATAGAGTCTGTTGGCTGGAGACTTCAAATTGAATCCATGTATGGGCCGAAGTGGCGGTTGTTCGGAGGCGGTCTTTGTAGACCATGCACTGAAGCTTTGTAAGTGAAGCTTTGCAAGTGAAGCTTTGAAGCTATAGCTCTGTAAATGAAGTCTTTGAAGCTAGAGCTCTTGTAAATGAAGCTGTTGAAGCTAGAGCTCTGTAAATGAAGCTTTTGAAGCTAGAGCTCTTGTAAATGAAGCTTTTGAAGCTAGAGCTCTGTAAATGAAGTCTTTGAAGCTGATTGACATGAGTGATGCTCATGAATGTTTATGTTTGATTGACATGAGTGATGCTCATGGATGTTAACATGAGTGATGCTCATGAATGTTAACATGAGTGATGCTCATGAATGTTTATGTATGATTGGATGAGTGATGCTCATGAATGTTTATGTATGATTGACATGAGTAATGCTCATGTATGACTTGAAGTACTGGGCGTACTTTTGATCACCTGGTTGGTGGTAATAGCGGCGAGTTGCCGAATAATTGTGGAGTACTGGGTGTACTTTTGATCACCTGGTTGGTGGTAATAACGGCGGGTTGCCGAATAATTGCGGAGTACTGGGCGTACTTTTGATCACCTGGTTGGTGGTAATAACGGCGGGTTGCCGAATAATTGCGGAGTACTGGGCGTACTTTTGATGACCTGGTTGGTGCTATTTCAGGCCTATGGGCCTTTGCCCTCCACAACATGTCAGCCCATTTGTTTTGGGCTTTTCCTTTTTTTTTTTTTTTTTTTTTTTTTTTTTTTTTTTGACCCTCTGATGGGGTTTATACATATTACCCTCTGATGGGGTTTATACAGATGTCTCCGAAAGATAATAAAAATAAATTACATGGTGAGGTGTTTATTCCTTGCTTTTGCAGTGTTTTTCTGCTGCCCTCTCTCTATATCTTCACCTGGTAGACAGAAGAAATCATAATAATAGAAAAATCTTTTGTTTTTCTCTTTTGCTTTCTGCTTTTGTTTTTTTTGCTTTCTCTTTTCTGCTTTGTTCCCCACTGCTTTTCTGCTTTTCTTGATTATGGGGTCCTCCGACTCTAGCACGTTCTCACCATTTTCGTTGTCGGTGGTGTTACCTTGCTCCTTCAAAACTTTACCAGACAGCAAAATATCTTACTCATACTCCCATATTAGGGAAAACATCAGAAAGATCATAAAATGCTTGGAGGTCCGACACGTAATGATGACAACAGAAATGGAGTCCTGTTCATGGGTGGGACACGTAATGATGACAAAGTAAAATAAAAAAGGAGGAATCTTATCTCACTGTCAAGTTCATCATTCTGTCATCTGCAAAAGTGTTGAGCTGCTCAAGAACGGAGATATTGGAAACGACGGACTGAACCGCGACCTTATGGATGACAGAGGGATGTTGAACCTGATCAACCATTGTTACTTGCCCTTCGGTGGTGCTGGATGCGAGGCGTGCCTGTGATCATTCGGCATCCCAAACTTGGCGAGGACCTCGAGATCGACGAGGCTCATGGACATGAGGCCCAAGGTGAGCTCGGACATTAGCACCGTGAGCAGCATTAGTAGTATGATGACCACTATGTGAATGAAGAATCTACTGATGCAGCACTCGTACTTCACCGCCATTGAAGCTGGAAACGGACGACGCCGTTTTGGTGTGTAGCATCCTGACACCCCTGCTCCTCCGATACAATCATATGTACACGATCCTCCCCAGCTTTGCCAAGAGCCTACTGACATTGCTCTCGCTCTTGGGCTCAGGCTCCTCTCCGATCGACGGTGGACCCTCCTTCTGACCAACTAAATTGAGCACTGAAACAACCTAGAGGCGCTGCTTCTTCTTCGAGAAATTCTGATACAACGCCTTCCCAATCCCCGAAATGTCATTCTTCCTCGCTCTCATCGCAGTACCCTAGGCCGTTGTCGTCTACGATGGAGCCTCGGACCTCTTCCCGTCGTTTGGCAACGACTGCGTCGTACTCGTCGTCTCCAACGGTGTCGCAGATTCGGTCCTCCATTTGGAAACCCGCCAGTTTCAGATCGGCGACCGCCATGACAGAGAGTTTTGAGGCATTCGAGGGCTCCGGCACGGGTCGACGCCTCTGGTCCTCGATTCCGTCGCCTACTGGTGATCGCCGTCGCCTGCTCGTCGTCCACCATTGACTGCGTGGTGGTTCTCTGTGTGAGTGTCAGTGGTTCTGGGTCTTCGATTGGACTGACTTTCCATGCGATTATTACCGTAAATTTGTAATCTTTAAGCATTTTGAGCCTTGGGGCTGGGTTGTAGAAGTGGATCTAGTCGTTAGCTCTGAAAATTGGACTGACTCGGCTGAGTTATACTTGTTTACTCACTGAATCTTTGGTAACGGAGATTTTTCATGTTGTGGCGCAGCATAAGAAACAGGACACTGAATAAAAGCACCCCAATTGCTACTGATGTCAAGAACTTGAAGAAAAGCAAACACTTCAATGGAAGTTTTGGATTCTTGGTTTCTGCGAATTTTGCAAATCCACGGCGGAGGTGAAAAAATGAGAGAGAAACCGACACAGCTTTTCGTGTCGATTCCCACAGACGGCGCCAAATGTTGATGCACAAAACCGGATGGTCTTGGAACAACGTAAATTCGACCGTGAATCTGCACAAACGCTCAAGAACACGAAGAACACAAAGAACACAAGGATTTTATCGTGGTTCACCCCAATGTTTGGGCTACGTCCACACTGATTATGTATTTATTTGAGGGAATAGAGAGGGAGAGGGTGAGAGCTTCTGAGAGTTTCTGAGGGTGAGAGAGGGGATCTCAGGCCTATGAATTGGCCTCCGAGAGTGAGAGTGAGGCCTCCCCAATTGTGAGGGTGAGGGGTCCTTTTATAGAATAAGGACTCCTCACTTATTACATATTTGCCCCTTCCTTTATCCCATAATTACATTTAAGTCCCCTGAGTATTTGTACGAAATCTAAATACGAGGTTCTCTGTGTGAGTGTCAGTGGTTCTGGGTCTTCGATTGGACTGACTTTCCATGCGATTATTACCGTAAATTTGTAATCTTTAAGCATTTTGAGCCTTGGGGCTGGGTTGTAGAAGTGGATCTAGTCGTTAGCTCTGAAAATTGGACTGACTCGGCTGAGTTATACTTGTTTACTCACTGAATCTTTGGTAACGGAGATTTTTCATGTTGTGGCGCAGCATAAGAAACAGGACACTGAATAAAAGCACCCCAATTGCTACTGATGTCAAGAACTTGAAGAAAAGCAAACACTTCAATGGAAGTTTTGGATTCTTGGTTTCTGCGAATTTTGCAAATCCACGGCGGAGGTGAAAAAATGAGAGAGAAACCGACACAGCTTTTCGTGTCGATTCCCACAGACGGCGCCAAATGTTGATGCACAAAACCGGATGGTCTTGGAACAACGTAAATTCGACCGTGAATCTGCATGTAATGTAAATGACACAAGATGTATCGTGGTTCACCCCAAGGTTTGGGCTACGTCCACACTGAATATGTATTTATCTGAGAGTATTTGTGAGAGAAGGAACTCTGTGAGTGAAGAGCTTTGAGAGGGGGTGAGAAGGCTCCAGAAATTGGCCTCCGAGAGTGAGAGTGAGCCCTCTCTAGAATGAGGGTAGGAGTCCCCTTTTATAGAATAAGGGGCTCCTCCTCCTTTACAAAGTATGGGCTTTAGTGTGAGGCCCAAATACAAGGCCCAAGGCCCAAATATACGAGGCCCTAAATATGGTATAAACAAATGTTATTTTGTTATTCCAGCCCCCTCAAATTCAATATGACCGATGCTTATTGTCATTGCTCAGTGCTTACAACAGAAATAAACATATCCAATAAATATTTGTTTATTTAGGCTTAAAGTGAGTTGCTTATTTGAATCACATATCCAGTAAATATTTGTTTGAGTTAGTGTACTCTCCATGATGAAACTTGTATGATTCCCAACCCAATAAACACATATTTAGAAAATGTAACAGCTTGTCTATAAGGGTTCCCCAACCGATAAAAAAAAGGTCAGAGAACATGTTTCATATCGTCCCATATTAAAGATTCAAAACTAGATGATAATGATAGTCTAGTAACCTAGTTGAACTAATTAAAAGTTTAAAATATAACATTTATTTATTAATTTTATTATATGGTGCGGTTTCAGTTTCGGTGCGGTTTTGAAAACCCAAAATCGAAACCAAACTGTTTTCTTTACCATGGTTCGGTTTCGAAACCAAAACCGTTTCAAAATCGCAAAACCAAACCGTTCAGTGTGGTTCGATTCGATTCGTGTTTCGGTTTTGGTTTTTGGTTCCAAGTGCCCACCCTTATCTGGAACGGTTTTTTCTCCCCCTAATGACGAGAAGACTGTCTCATCAAAGTGACAATCAGCAAAATGAGCTGTAAACATATCACCTGTCAGGGGTTCCAAATATCTAATGATAAATGGTGAATCAAAACCCACATAAATTCCCAATCTACGATGAGGTCCCATTTTAGTGCGTTGCGGCGGTGCAATAGGCACATAAACAACACAATAAAAAACTCGTAAATGTGAAATGTTTGGTTGATGCCCAAACACGAGTTGTACTGAGGAGTATTGGTGGTTGGCTATAGGTCTCAATCGAACCAATGATGCAGCATGTAAGATGGCATGTCCCTATGCAGAAACTGGCAATTTTGTTTTCATGAGTAGAGGGCAAGCTATTAACTGAAGCCACTTGATCAATGCTTTTGCTAAACCATTTTGAGTATGGACATGAGGAACAGGGTGTTCAACATCAATGCCTAATGTTATGTAGTAATCATCAAAGGTTTGAGATGTAAATTCACCAGCGTTATCTAGTCGGATTGACTTAATGGGGTAATGGGAACTGTGCTCGTAACTTAATTATCTGAGCAAGAAGTCATGCAAAAACTACATTTCGAGTAGACAAGAGACAAACATGTGACCATCTGGTAGATGCATCAACCAAAACCATAAAATATCGAAATGGTCCACAAGATGGTTGAATAGGTCCATAAATATCCCCTTGAATTCTTTGCAAAAATGATGGGGATTCAGCATCAACCTTTAGTTGTGATGGTTTAATTACCAACTTCCCTTGAGAACAAGCCTTGCAAGGGTTATCATTTGAGATGGCAATGTCTCTGCTCAATAATGGATGTCCATTAGAGTTGATAATGATCATACGCATGATGGATGTCCCTTAGTCTCGACACCCTTCTCCTTTCAAAGTTAGTGCCTTTGAAACCCGAAGTTTTCATAAAACAATACACCTATGAAAACCCGATGTTTTTCATGAAAACCATGTCTTAGAACTCGAATGTTCTAACTTTGATGCTTATGGATGATTTATTCCCATAGCACCAATTATAATCTTGTTCCCTCAAATTCAATGGATTGTCGAACTGTCACAAGTTCAATTTTCCTGATTTGGACTTTTCTAATAGAAACCACTTTATGTGGGGTACAAGACATGAATCTCCACTTGACTAGTAAAGTAGCTGAGAAACCATTGAAGCCAACAATGGCATGGAAGAGCTAAATAAGCCTTCACCATGATCTTCATTCAAAGTCCTATGTCTGAAGCACTACAAATGGAAATATATAGATCCACCAAATGTTTTGGGGTACGACAGGTCCGCACCCAGTGCCTATTGCCACCATACTTATGGCAGGCTCCATCAAAGTTTCTAAGAGCATTGTTCATATGAGCTTTGCCTTTGTGGCGATTTCCATTTTTAAAGCTCAGGCCTAAATTTTGCCTTTGAATCTGGTTGTGAGACTGACCACCATGATTCTTGCCTTTCCTGTTCCACTGGCCTCGCTTGTGGTCACGTCCTTATTTATGATTATCGCCACCAGAGGATGTGGCGTTCACTTCAAGGGAAACAACATTCACTTTTGGGAATGGTGCATATCCAGTAGGTCGGGACTGTTGATTTTTCATCAGGAGCTCATTGTTTTGTTCAGCTACCAAGAGTACAGATATCAGCTGGTTGTATTAAGTGAAGCCTCACACTCTATACTGCTACTGCAGGAGCACGTTAGAGGCATGAAATGTGCTGAAAGTCTTTTCCATCATATCTTCCTCAGTAATGGTATCCCCACAGAGCTTCATCTGAGAGGTAATTCTGAACAATGAAAAATTGTACTTAGCCACTGACTTGAAATCCTGGATCCTTAGGTGAATCCACTCATAGCGAGCTCTTGGAAGAATCACCGTTGTCTGGTGATTGTATCTGTTTCTCAATGCATTCCAGAGAGCTAACGGATCTTTAACCGTTAAATACTCGCTCTTTAGTCCCTCTACAAGATGACGACGAATAAAGATCATGGCATTTGCCCGATCTTGAAAGGATGAGTTGTTCTTTTCCCTAATGGTATCTCCAAAATTCCCTGCTTCCAGATGAATCTTGGTATCCAGTACCCAGGTAAGGTAATTCTTCCCAGTAATGTCCAGGGCAGCAAAATCAAGATTTGCCAAGTTCGCCATTTTATTTTCTGAAAGAAAAATGAGATGTGTAAGAACTTGCAATAATATGTATTCCTGGAGGAATATAGTGTTAGAACTTCTGGTTCTTACAAATTTTTCATTTTGATCTTCAAGCCAAAAATTGATAAACACTCGAAACTTCAGGCTCGAGATTTTCATGATTAATGAGAAAGGCGATTGTACCGCACCATTTTCATCGAAACAATCATAAGATGGGCGATTATTCCGCACCACTTAAACAGCAACAAAATTTAAATACGCAGAGCAGGGTGGGCGATTATACCACACCACCTAAAATTGCAATGAAATTAAACAGCAGGCAAATTTAAATATGCAGGGTAAGGTGGGCGATTATACCGCTCCACCTAAAATTTACAGTAAAATTAGATTTGCAGTCTAAGATAGGCGATGATACCACACCATATTGGATTGTAGTAAGATTAAATTTACAGTTCAAGATGGGCGATTGTACCGCACCATCTTGGATTGCAGTAAAATATAAATAAATACTAGGTTAATAATCAATAGCTACACCAAACAAGAAATCAAAGATATATATAACTGTTAGGTTGAGAACTAAAAGCAGGCATGGTGCAAACAGTTCTTCGCAAGGGTATGTCCAGCAGTTGAGGCAGAGGAAGAAGATGAACAGTAAAATCCTTAGAGGAAACATTTTTTTTTCTTTCGGTGAAGGTAAATGGAAACTATTTAAGATTAGAGAGTCGTGCTGATAACGTGTTATAAATAGATAAAAGTTAGAGAGATAACATTTCTAAGGACATGAGCGAAGTAGGTGCAAAATATCACATTATAACTTTAGTAGCTATAACACAAAAAAGATGGCAGATAAAGAGAGAGAGATACTGATATTATTTCTCTTGCTTTTTTTCACAGTGCGTTTGATAACAGACGTAGTGCTCTATGTAATTACAACCATCAAATTATAATGAAAGTATCAAACACCATTACTCACTATTACTAAATCTTTACAACTTTGAGTGGGTATTCATTATTCATCTACTAATTCTATAACACTACAAACTTTATTGGACCATAAACAAAACGATTTTTGTTAGGGTTGAAAGGGATAAGCTAGGTAGTACAATTTTGTGGAAAGCTAGCTAGGATGCTTTGTACTGTGTACTGCAACTTCTTGGAGTACGATCGCCACATCCATTATCCATGCAAGCTTCTACTGTTTGTGGCGTCAGTTAGTTGACATGTCTAAACCTAAACGCACTCATCACTTTTGAAACACCAGCTGCTTCTAGAGAAGTTGTTCAGTAGCTTCAACTACCATATATTTTCTCTGAGATCGATAATCCCGCATAATGTAATTGAATAATAGCTTATTAACTAAATACAGAATGCCATATATTTACTTTAATTCAGTATATAAAATTCATTTGCAAGTGGTGGAATGTCTCGACAAATATGACATTCGTTTTCAATACATTGCCTTTCGATTTCAGACTCTCTCCTCCTCACATATCAAATCACGTTCTTCCCAAATTGATGCATTCATAAAATTCATTTTAGCTGTTAGATCAAATGAATTGAAAAATATCATTTGTAAAAAATTAACAAATATGTGTGAGAGATGAAAATGAACGTGTGAATATTATTATCCACCACTAAATCGGAATACTAAACAATTTTTTTTATTTTCATTTAAGAGAAAAATGAAAAGAAAAAAAAAGGAATATAAAAGTAATTCTTTTTCTTCTTTATATTCATTGAATAGGTGTTGCTTTTACGTTACGTTACTACGTTTTCCGGGTCAAGCTTTTCCGGAGCGAGGTTGATTCCACCGCCAGAAACACATCGTCTTCATCTTCATTTCTGCTTTTTATTTTTTATTCTCTGTTATAAAAGGACCATTTGGGTTTGACCAGATGCACAACAGCATCCAATCAAATCCATAACAAAATTTCTCAATTTTTCCTCAGTTTTCTTGAAATCCCAAATACCCTAACATGGCGTCTCAGGTATCTACCTCTCCTCCTACTCTCCTTTGCTTTCATTGCAATCTTGTATCTGGGATTTTATTGAAATTTGATGGGTTGGATTGGGGTTTTGGTGCTGGATGTAAGGTTAAGGTCCTTCTAAGTCAAATTTGGGTGCGATTGTACATAACTTTGTTGAACCAATGTTGGGTTTGATTTCAATTTTACTCTGTCCCTCTATTTTGTTTTACAATAATATGCTCTGTTTATGTAGCAAATTATGCTTTTACTTGTCTTTTTGTTCCCGAAAATTTATTTTTTTTAGTAGGTTAGTTGGTAGGGGAAATTTTGATTTACATAGTTTTTCAAGTTATTCAGTTTTGCTTATTGCTTCTGAGAGCTAAGAATTTTGATTTACTTGAACAGTCCCTTGCTTTTGTAGGACTCAATTTGTTTTGTTGCAATTTGGGATGTGGTTTTTGAATGAATTACATAAATTGAGAGGAACAGAAGAAACTGATTATGTCTTGAGGTGAAGAGAATATCTTGAAAATTGAGGGAGAGTTTGAAATCATCGTTAAAATGCCGATATGTTAGCATGGGACTGGTCCTGTGAATTTCGGTATATGTTGGTCCTTTGTTTTTTCAGTATCGTTAATTCAATCTTTTGGTTGTTTTTTGATGCAGACTACTACGGTCCTCAAGGTTGGTATGTCGTGTCAAGGCTGTGTTGGGGCCGTCAAACGGGTTCTTGGCAAACTTGAAGGTTTGTTTATAGCTCTGGTGTTTATCTGGTTCGATTGTGTTGATCTGCCTACTCTTCAATACCGTGCTCAAGTCGTTTTTAATCTACCATAAGAATATCATTTGAATCTTCTTTTAATGCCCATTATATTTCAGTTGAGGCTACCAATGCTAACAATAGGCAAACTATGTAATCATGTGAATATGTGCACGAATGTGGTTTTAAGTGTTGATATGCTTCTGTCTGGTGAATGTCTGATATATCTTTGCCGTGTACGTTGACACTTAAGCTCTGTACACGGGTTATCACTTCGGTGTCCTTCAAAAGAAAAAGGAAGAAATAGGTCATGGTTCTTATGTCTTAGAGCTGGGTGTATACTTCACCTTAGGTTTAGATGCCATGAAAATCGTCCGTGTTCCCGTAGGTGGTCTAGTGATTGCATATTATCCCAATTCCCACATGTTAATCCATTTAAAAATCAAGGTAGAGAGGTTGTTTTGGCGTAAGTATGTTTGATCATGAATCGTGTTATTAATCATTGTTCTAACTTTTAACAAAATTTAGAGTCCATATTTTGTGGATTTTGTTTATCTTGGTAATGATGGGAGATGTTAATTCTTATCATCCTCAGGTGTAGAATCATATGACATTGATTTCGACGCTCAGAAGGTGACAGTGAAAAGCAATTTACCACCCGAGACAGTGCTGCAAACTGTTTCCAAAACTGGCAAGAAAACTGCTTATTGGGAAGCAGAAGCACCGGCACCAGCAGAACCGGAAGCAAAGCCTGCAGAAACTGTGGCTGCTGCTTAGCTTAGTGTTTTGCCTATTCAATGTCGTTTAATATGTGTTTCATCGGTGAATTCCAACGTGATAGACTATTAAGTCCTCGTTAAAGTTTTACTTGTTCGTAAACCCACAATGTTTCTCTTTGAACTTGTTGTATGATTCCTGTATAAATAAATGGAAGAGAGTCAGTGTGTTGTTTGAACCTGATAGTTCTTAATTTCTAACATTCCGAGATTACTGTTCCTCCTCCGTGACGCTGAGACTGATAAGTTTTAGGTTCCCTGAGAATGATAAGCAAACATGCCTTTGATGTAATGACACTGATCCTACTCTGCCGTGACGCTGCGGTTTTGGATTCATGGCCGTTACTTGTGTGATGAGGAACCGCCGCCGCCGTCGCTGATGCACCGTCATAGCAATCCACACAAAGCACGGCCGTTGTTACAAAAATGTTGCAAGTTGCAACGGTAGCATATTTTTTGTTTGTTATGGGATGGATACAATGGTCACCCCTTCAACCAAGAGTCATGTCATGGCGGAATTTGATCAAGCTGGTGCTCAGTTTTACGTGTTGCCGTGTATCTAAAATTAGACTCGGCTCCTAAACTTTTAAAAATGTGTCAAATTAGGACAATATTAACGTCCGTTGTAAAATTTGACTAAACTGTCTATAAACGCAATTTAATTAGATTTTTTTTATTGGAACAAGGCACGGTATCAATATAATAATCCTGAAAATAAGAAATGAACTTTCAAATTGCTTTCAACTAAATCATTTTGTATGTTGATTTTTTTTTTCAAACGATAAATTTGTTAGACTAGATGTCCGATTAGGGAGTCGAGCGGGTTTGAACACCCCAAAATAAATTTTTTTTTTCAATTTGATCAAAAATAGCAAACTTGAAGTTGAAAGGAGGGGCCTAATTGATAGCTTGTACTTTAAGAAATAAGAAGAGATTTGGTATGAATATCAAGCCTAGTGAGTGATTAGCTCTCTAACATAGTGATAATCTACCTCAAATAGTCAATATATGCTTTGCTTTCTACTTTCTAGCATGAAAAACTGCAGAAATGTACAAGTAATTGGCAGAGAAGACAAACAGGCAAGCCCAGAAAAATACAGAGAAGAAGACTACTCAGAGAGAGCGATGCTTCTGCATAGCAAACCGCACCAAACCAGCAACCTAAACACAAGACTGGCAGAGGTTCAGAAATAGAAAAGACTCGGGATGAATACCAGAGCATCCACTCCGGCCAGTTCCAACGATCAGCTAAAGACAATGAACTCTCTTGAACATCAGTCCATTTTGTTACATCGATGTATACAAATACTTACAAATAACTGTCGCTGGATTCCACAACGTAACAAGATGGTTCAAGTGAGTAACTATAAATATGAGTCCGAGACTTGGAGTATAATTTTTACAACAAAATATTAGTAGCAGATGAATAAGCTTATGAAAATATATCAGCTTACCCAAACTGACATATAAATGGAACAAGTAAAAGCGCTATCTTACCACTTTGCCAATTCCCAAATAATCACCGAAATAATTTGGTGAAATCAGAATAATAGTTTGCCCATATGCAGACAACTGGAAGCATCGGCTTGGAGCTGAATTGTAACAAATTGTTGTACCAAAAGTCAAACAATGTAGGTCTGCTTCAAATTCTTTCGACCACGCTTTCTTCTTGGGTTAGCACCAATCATGCAGGAGAAGGCATTCACGAGTTCAGAATCCTCTTCAGTTATCAAAATCTTGGCTTTGCTAGGATCAGCGAGTAAGAGCTTTGCCACAAGGTATCCTGCAATTGACCAGGTCTGGAACAGGCGCGCTTGTTTTCCAACGAACCTACCTCTTTTCGTATCATAATATTCTGGCCACTTGTCTCGCGAGATCCGTTTCTCAGCAATCTCAACAGCTTTTGCAGCAATCTCAGGTCTATCCATCTTTATGCAAGCGACAGTGAGCTGTGAAATGCATTTATAATGTCACGTCATTGTAAATATGTATATCTATGTAACAATAATTGGATGAAATTAAGATGGGAATTTGATAAACAACTGAAAGTGATATAGGAGAAGTTCAATGTGCAACCAAGGAGGTTATGGTCCGATCAGGTCAAAGTAACAGCCTTATATACCATATACCCCCACGAATGGGTATTTCAACTCAATAGTGGATATATTGGCTCTTGGTTCATCTATCTGTTAGAAATACCCAACACCACAATAACTAACCTGCCATAACAAAGTTGGCCAGGAACCTCCATTATGGTAGGACCACGGCCTGCATATGCAAAAAAAAAATGTGTGAGAAAAACCAAAAGTCGAATAAAAGTTTGTTATTTACCAAGTCAGACATATTACGTGTTCTTAGGATCACTCCCTGTGATGATCTGCCATTCCTGACCATCAAGAGCAGGATAACAAATCTTAAATGGCATATCTGCCACCAAATCTCCCCATTTGGTTTCAATCAAATCCAATATAGCATGTGACTGATCTGTTGTCGCAATACTGCTCACTACAGACCACAAGTTCCCCAAAGAAAAGAATCGAAAATCCATATGAGCTGGTTGCAAATTTCCAATTAGATAGCCACCTTTGTTGGGCATCCATTCCACCAGCCAAGAAGATATTTGATCTGGGTAAATGTTGAACTTATTCACTGCATCATATGAGTACTCTTCAGTCTTGTATCGGTAGATTTCATTCAATTTTCTCAAATCAACCCAATAATACTCTCTGATATGAAATGACAGAGCTACCAGACGATTATTGAGTGCTCGAATAAGATCGGCTGATCCATCCTCTGGAGCAAGCATCTCTCGTGCACAAAGTAATGCTGAGTAGAAAAGAGCCTGCATGGACCAACAAATAAACTCAGATTCATCCCTGTGATCATGCAAGGAGGAGAAAGGACTATGTGGGAAAAGAATGACATGCTACAAATGTTTGCAAGACCTGACACCGCAACAACTTCTTTAATGAATAAACCTCCACAAGATTATCACATACACTTTCAACGTAGTATTATTGGATGTTAATGCCATCCTCCCGTGTCTCTGACTATACATTTTCCCTCATTGCGGAAATATGTCAATAGCAAGAACATTTCTCTCTGAGATGATATGACAGATACCAGAAGTTTATTTCTACTTCTTCCTTTTATTTTTTCCCTGAAGCTACACAGTGCTGTAACTTTTCTTTTCTCTGGTTTCCTAAACTTCAACACCCAGTTTAAACCAAGAATATTAGTAAAATTCGGTCTTACTTTTAGCCTTCTGATCAGTTGGTCATTTTCATATTTGTCCTTCATTTTTGAATAGCTTTGATTTGTGGAATTCAATGCCTTCCTGAGAAGAAAACATACATCGGTCCTGGTTGTTCTCTCTGGGGTATGTGGAAAGTTATTATTTGTTATTTCGATTATATGAGTCACTGAATTATAAAAATCACTATATCCAAAAGATTAATTTTTTTTTTCTGCAATCTTGATTGTTTTTTTATATTCTGGCCCATCATTTCCCATTACTACAAACTCTACTTTGCTTTTTAGACACGGCAAAATTATCTAATCCCCATCAAATTCCCAATATGAAAATAGTCCTTTTCAACTTCCAATATATAAGTTAGAACAAACTGACTCAGAAAAAGAGTGCCTCAAAGAGATCAACCGTCAACAAGACTGATTGACTAGCTTTCCCCCTTCATTTTCATATTTCAATTATGCTGCAATAAATAACTATAAAAGAATATGATACCTGAATTTCCAGAGGGTGACCATGAATTCCCATACGTCGATCTATCATACAAGAACCATCGGTCACCAATAATGTAGGGAACATATCAAAACCATCAGCTATACATAACCTTAGAATCATCTTAATCCCGGTCTGCACATCAACTCTCTCCTGAACTGAGAGATCACCCGAGCATTTTCCATAAGCACGTAACAAGATAATCCACCATAACCCTGAAAATTACATAAAGAATGAAGAAGACTTCACCAATGTAAGAAGTGGTAAAGCAAACATTGCTTTTTAGCTTTAATAATTTGACCTCGTAAATAAATTACCAGAATCTACCGGGGCAACACGACCAATTGCTGCCTCTCCAAAGTCTGGATCCAGCACCTCTTCAGTTGCAGATTCATCACCATCCAAAGGAACAGTACGAACTTTAAAACTAGCAGGCATCAAACCCTGACCAGGACTATGACAATCCATTGTTTTCTCCCAGCTCTGAAATGTAAGAAGTCACACTTGCTTTTAGGATAACAAGTACAGACAACAAACTTACACATGACTTATGGTGGTAACAAACAAGTGGAAGAAAGAATGAAAAAGTACAAGATTTGATAAGATGTCTAATTAAACATCCTCATACAGGAATGCTGTTCACACAGACACACACAATGTGAGCCCCATCCCGCAATGCCATTCAGTAGTCCAGACTGTCTATGTTTTATGTTCCCACTAAAGGATCGTCCTAGAAAGAAAAAGCCAAACAGAAACCACTCACAAATCTAATTGGGAATAGTGTTTCCAGTAAACACTAAAATAATTGCAATGATAGGCAAATGGCTATGTCTTCAAACATGGCTAACTTTTAACGAGGAGGAACCTTAAAGGGTGCAAAACAATAGACGATTCCACCCACTAGACAACATTGCAGGGTGAGCTCTAACATAGTTTCCCATAAACTTGAATCCAGAAACTAAAACAAGCTTCATATATATATACTTGCACCAAATACAACTGGGGATTAGAACTGGTAATTACTACTACCACAAAAGTTCAACCACATAGTGTTTCTAGTCACAACAGAATGGTCCTTATTACCAGACTACCATATTACCTGCAACTGAAGTGTATGAAGGATAAAGTTCCGAACAATATCATACTCCCCCTTCAATAGGAAAGCTATGCCAGAAGGTATGAAATCACGAATAAAGACTTGATCGTAATTTAACGTGTTGGAACTGGTAGGATCCTTTGCCGCGATGGTTCCAACAGGACTGCCACAATAATAAACCATAGATTCACGTAGTAAATCCCACGCTTCATCCTCAAGGGAATCAATACTAGTCTTGTGAAAGGCATCTCTAACTGTTCCATTTGTTCCATTAGCTGGCAAGCCCTCCTTTTCCTGTTTCAACTCTTGAATATCTTGAAACCCCAAACCATTCGGCGAATTCACCACATTGTTGATTGTGTTAAATTTCTTTGTACTATCCACAAACCATGTTCCGTTCTCATCTTTTGTAGTTGACCCGCTTATACTTTCAGCTTGTTCGCACTTGCAACTCAGAATCCAAGAATCACCTACAGTCATCTTTCCAAACAAACCACTCCTTATCCCATGAAGTCGATAATTTCCTGTACGAATTTGTTGCATACCGGAACTGAGTAGTTGCATTTGCATATCTCTTGAGACTCTTCTCTTTGTACATTTTCCGCGGTACTTAGAAGAAATGGCAGGACTGCATTTGCCAAAACATGAATCGGTACTACAAAGGCGCGGTACAGCACCGCAAAAAACTTGAAGAACTGCCTCGAAAGTTCCCATCAGCTTAATCTTAGTAAATCCAACAACCTGTATCAAACTGATAATCCCAACCAAAGTGAATTCAAGACCTCCACTTCAACATAAAACCGCGAATGTAATACACCGGAATCTGAAACGGAGAAATCAAATTTGCTTAAACAAAGTGATAATTCATGCCAGACAAAGATAAAACATAAAAAGTAAAAAACAAACAGAAGGAAAATGGAAGCTGGATTCTGGATTCTGGCATTGTGAAAATAATATCAGTAAAAAGGTAAAAATGGATTTCATTTTTCCCACCTTTTCAAACTCTTCAACTCTCTGAATTAAGCATACAGAAATAAACAAGAAATCTACAATTCACATAAACATCAAAAGTTAATCATAATTCAGAAAGTAATAATCACATAAATACTAAAATTAAACAAAACATAATTGCAATTAAAATTTTCAGGAAAACAGAAACCTTCAAGAAAAAAAAGCATAATCCTTGGAAGTAAAAACGAAAACCCATAAATTAAATTTTCAAAAAATGCAAGAAAAATTAAGAACAAAGCATAATGAAATTGAATTGCTTACCAAACTTTCCACCGGAGAGCAGAATCCGAGAGTTTGAGGAAGTGGGTTTTCTCTGCGGCGGTTCGAAATGGCAGTTGATGCGTCTGTTAATCTTGACGACGGAACAGGAAACGTATCATAGGAGGAAATCACACGTACGTTCGCTTTTCCTCTCGTCTTCTCTTTTCTTTACGTTGTCCTCATCTGCTTCAATTTTATTCTTATATTTTATTGAGGTCTGTGTTTTTTTAACCTTTTTACGAATTTTTTCAGCCTTTTATTTATGTTTCTGTTGCTTTTCTTAACGATTGTATTTCCTCTTTTATTTGTTTAGTATTGTTTATATAATAAATAAATAAAAATAAGAGAAATGAGTCAATTTTCATTATTTATTTTTCGGACTAGTTTCAAACAATTACAGAAAGTTATATTTTTTTCTACTTTCTTTTCTTCTCTTTTTTTTAACCGTTTAATTTAATAAATTAAAAAACAATCAAGGAACAAAACAAAAAAATGAGTGTAAAATATTAGCATCTTAGCACAAGCTCAAACGAATTTTCCCCAATTAAGTTTGTAACATATCTATTATACATGATTCACAAAACATCATGAATATCATCTTGTATGAGAGAAACTTAAAGGGGTGCGGGTGGGGAATGGCCGCAGTAATTTAGAGCCAATTTGGATAAAGGAATTTCAACTGGAAATAATTATTTTATTAAAAATAACTTTAAAATCGTGATGATAACAATAACAGACAATTTTTTTATTCTGACAATTGTATAATAAAATGATATCACATCGTCATTTAAAAATGAATCAAAAAAATTAACTTTACCCACTTTTATCATATTTTGTGGATCAGTTTGGTTTTGATTGAGTGAGATAATGACAATATTTGAGAGGTTAGAATCAAATGTGGTGGCCGTGCACGGTAGAAGGACTTTTGGATATTTGGAAGTTGGGTTATTGATAGTGACGTAGCTGCCCAACCAACCTAAAAAGGAAACAATGATCTTCAAAGCATACTGTGATATATTCACATATTGCATGAATAGACGTCTAATTAGTTCAAGATTATGGGGTGTGGTCTTACCATGTTTGCTTTATCTTGCTCTAAGCTAGTTGTTTGGTAGGAGGGTTGTCCTATTTGGTTGTGTACTTACATTATGTGCATTACTTTACATTTTTTATGCAACGTTGAGTGGTCTAAAATATGAGTAATTAGTTGAAATATATGTTGAGGTTTAAAATTGACAATAGTTTACAGGTTTAGAGAGTGAATATTACTAATTACTAAGAGCATCTCCAATGAAGATGACAAATAAAAATGTGACATCCGTCTTGAATTTGATCGTATTTTATTCCCTAACATTGTGAATTTTCGAAAATTCCCCTAACGCCCTAAGTGGAAATCCTTTGTGGACATTTGAGTCCTTGTCACTCTTTGTCCCTTTGCACATCTTTCTAGGCAGTATGTGTCCTTACGAATACGTGAGCATGAACGAGATGTAAATCAATGAACAATTTACGAGAAGTAAATCAGACGTACAATGAGAGGCAAAATGGTAATTTTTGCACTATCGGGAATCCATTACTTGTTTATCGAGACAACAGTGGGTTGTCAGTGTTGCAGATTGTAGAATTTGATATTGATGGCCTATTCATTGGACTCGTTAAGCAAGTGAGCAAGTAGGCATGTCTACATTGAATTTTATTAATTTAAGTCTCGTGCCTAATTAATAATTGTTTGGGCTTGACTCAAAGACGCACACAAGTATGATCAATCTTAGTGAATCAAGTTTCCATATATTGCATAATTTGATATTGGCAGCGTTACTGATTCGTCTATGCAGCTCCGGGATGGAAGTTGATGAGTCCATAACCGACCTTTTGAGGCATTTGTATTCCAATTCATCGTACTCCGACCTTGGAAATCATGGACCACAAAACCCACTTTCTCTTACTTCGTGAATCCAAGATTATTCACTAGCTTCACCTCAAAATTTGTCTTTAAAACAAAAAAACAAAAAACAACAACAAAATTCGTCTTTGAACATTTTAACATCTATTTTGAAAATGCTCTAAGCAGCACACAAAAAAATGGCAACAGATTAAGGTAACTTAACTATTAAGTACAATGTGAGTAGAGAGAATTTTGGTAGTTTGCTATTGTAAAATTCACAATAATGCACAAAAAGTGGGTCTCATGTTTCCATCAATACTCAGAAAATGTGTTGTCAAAACTCAAAACCGTCACGCAAAGAAAGGTAATAGCCAATTAGCCGCGGAAGGTGGCACTTGCACAGTTCACGGGTAGTACCCTTTTCCTAGGGTTCATGAATCATCCATGATCATCATAAGTCATAGTTACGAGAAAAATAGTAAGGAAGTTTTTTCAAAGTAACACTCTTTATAAACGCCTCATATTTTTTTTGACAATAATTTATGTCGCAGGCACGGAAGAGTTTCCAGAGCCATTTTTTCTCAGCATTTCTCACATAACAATACGGTTGAAAAGAGTTTCTGACATCAAACGGTGCGGGTCAATTTCCCAATTTTTTCAATTGTTCGATTTTCATGTGTCGGTCCATTTGGATTTGGATGGAGCTCGGGAGTCGAAGGGGTCGAAGCAGAGCAGAATAACAGGAAGAAGAAGCTGAACGCCCGCCCGCCCGCCCGCCCGCCCCCGCCCGGTTGTTGCTATTGCTTCCAACTCAGTAATTCTTCACTGGTTCAGCTATGCCGTCGCTTCAGCTGCTGCAATTGACTGAGCATGGCCGCAATTTCATGGCGTCGAGGAGGTATTATTTAATCAATCAATCTGTGTGGAAGCTTTTCAGTGTTAACCGACTCTTGGTTAACATTCTCACTGGATTTTCACAATTTCATCAGCTTGTTACTATTTAATGATTTCGGCAGTGTTCATTTCTGCGTTAATTTTAATTGGTTTTTGATCTTTTGATTAATTGGTATCTGGGTGTTGATAGATCGGATTTATTGGGAGATTTCTGTCTCAATTTGATGTTTTAGACGTTGATTTCTTGCTCGAATTCAGTACCGGATTAGAAGTTTTGAATATTCTCTTTTATTCTTGCAACTCTTGTTATTGTTCTGCGTTTTCTGGTTCCATTTGGCATAAATATATTTTAGCATTAATGTTGTATGATTAGAGGAAAATATGCTAAGGTGATATGGCATTGTGCCAATGCTATTGTGCGCAGGAAAACTTTACTACTTGCCACTGGTATCATAGTTGCTGGTGGGACGGCTGCATATGTTCAATCGCGATTAAACCATAAAAAGCATGGTTTTCATGGTCATTACAATGGGCTTGATGATAGTGAAGAGACAACGGAGAGGGCCATGTTGAGTGATCACAAGTTAAAGAAACCTCCACGTAAGAAAGGGGGATTGAAGTCGCTTCAAGTCCTTGCTGCAATTCTCTTATCCGAGATGGGTCAAATGGGTGTGAGGGATCTTTTATCTTTACTCTCCATAGTGGTAAGCCTTTGGTCTATACACATCATATGTAAAAAGCTTGATTTACTTTGTCGTATATTTTTGACTTACTGTTACTGTTTTCTGTTTTTGGTTGTGAGTTAATGTCCATTAGTCTAAATTATGACCATACAAAAACCTTCGATGAGCTTCAAATACCCCCCTCCAGGAAGGAAATTCTGTGTGGACAGAAGAAAAGCACCGATTGAGTTTCTGTTCATAAAGAATTTCATAAGTCAACCCCATTTCCACAATTTTACTTCACTTATTCTATTAACGAGCGTGTTACCTAGTCGACACTTTTTATTTGTACCATGGCTCCAACAAACTTTTAAGTTTTTAACTTACTATTGGCATTTGAACCTTTGATAGATTACATTTTTAGTTATCAAATTGGTGCCGTTTTGTGTAAACACTTGAGCATTTGATGCACCCTCACTTAGATGGCCTCTGAATAGCACCAATTACTGGTAAACACCTCCACACTCCTCTTGAGCATTTGATGCCACACTCCTCTTGAGCATTTGATGCCGGCGTGCCTCAAGGCCATCTTACACTTGAGCTCTGGACTATATCTCACGGGAGGGTGAATACTTCTTATATGGTTCAGAGGAGACTGCCTTCTTTGTGTGGGTATGAAATAAAGACAATGTTTCTAAACGATAACTTATTTGGTGAAAAAAAGGGGGTACGTTGTTAGGGTGATATGCTGTGTTAGCAATCTTCAGGTGGCATGGATTGAGACGGATATAATAAATTTTTTAGGAGCAAGGGATGAGGAGTAACTAAACTAAGTTTTGCTTTCGAGAGCACAGTTAGTTAGGTGAATCATCTAATCAACTGTATCTAAACATGAACAGATCCTGTTTGAACTATAATGCCACATTTCTTCCTTGATTCTCCCTTCAAGCTTTTGTTTCTTGAAATCTGATCCTTAGGAGAAATCTTAATGCTAGGGAGTTGGATGAATTTTTTTACCTATTGTTTGTATTAGACTATTAGTAATATCTCTTTGCTTCCCTCTTGTGGGGACATGAGAGTTTGGGTGTTCAGGGATCTGAGGTGCTTTCTTGTACGACCCTTTTGATATCCTTGTTGGTGACAGCCCAAAGTGTCCTACCTCGGGCTCCTGAAAGTTCAAGTTGGGGTTGTCGAGCAACCTTTTTTGTAAACTGCCGTGGGCAAATATTCTGACCTCTTTTCTTGTATTGCTCTTCCGTGTCTCAAATTTGGAATTGGTTAATTGTAATTGTTGGTTTGGATTGGGTGACTCTTATAAGATGCTAACTCTAGTCTCCACTCAATGAAAGCTTTTTTGTTTGGCATGGAGAACAACGCTGTTGCGGTGTGGCATTGCACCGTTTTGGAATCTTTTGGGATGGTTTAGTTTGAAAGTAATATAAGAATCAATGAGAATAGGGTATAAAAGTTATTAAGGGAATCTTTTCTAGTTTGTAATTTTATTTACCTTGATTGTTCTGCTTCTTTTTCTGTACTTCTCCTTCCCAGTTTTTTGTAACTTTTTCTTTCTTAAATAAAGTTGTTGTGACCTATGAAAAGAAAATTAATGGTGGTTGTGTTAGTATTTGTAAAATAGGGTAGTTATGTTGAATTGGCTTTGTAGTTGGGTTGGGCGTTGTCGCAGTAGAAAAATGTTCAAGAATATAAAGAATCTTTAGAATCACACCAAGGCTTCTAGGAGTCTCACCTTGAAGAATTTTACTGTGTTATCACCATTAAAAGCAAGTGTAGTTGGAGGACGATCATTAGAAATTTAAAAGAAAGGTTTAATGTATTTGTGAATCTTAGACGAGATGTCAATAAATGAGATCTTTAATGCAGTGTAAGCTAAATTTCGATTTCCTTTTATGAAATACCTTTAGTTTGGAGCATGGATTGGGTCAGTCTTATCAATTTGGATTATCTGTGATTATCTCACCACTCGTATTGCTTTTAGGTGTTGCGAACTGCTTTGAGCAACAGACTAGCAAAAGTCCAAGGATTTCTATTCCGTGCAGCTTTCCTTCGACGCGTGCCATTATTTTTCCGGTTGATTTCTGAAAATATTTTACTATGTTTTCTTGTATCAACTATGCATTCTACTTCAAAGTACATCACCGGAACCTTAAGTCTGCGATTCAGAAAAATATTGACAAAACTTATCCATTCCCATTATTTTGAGGTATTTATTTTTACTATTGAATGATATTGGAATATGTTTTTTCTTGTTATTCTAATTTTTATTTCTTGATAATATATTGCGGGTGAAAGCTGCTTCTCTGTATTTCCTTTCAAATAGCTTCACTTCTTTATACTCAATGAATATGACCATATCATTTTCATGTCTGATTGAATAAGATTATGAGTAACATTGGTTGTATTTTGTTATACTGGTGGGGATGAGAAACAGAAGAAATGTAAAGAAGTTATCAAGAATGAGGCACCCAAGCAACTTGAATCGTATTATAGTGAATATAGTTTCTTTTAACATTATTATATTTTATTTTACTGGTGCCATTTTTTTGTAATGGTCTTATATTAATTTTTCATGCGAGTTTGTTTGCTATTACTTTTGATCTTCATTTGGAATAAAATGGTCAATAATCTTTGGTTGTAGCCAAAACAGATATGGCATTCATGTTTCATAAAAAAATATGCAAATTTGCCTTAATTTGTATGTCGCTCAACCTAAGCTGACCAAGAATATCAACCTTTCTTTATACCCATTATATTTTTTTTGGCCTTCTCTTTGTGTTGTGATTTCTTTTGTTGTGTTTTAATTTTTGTTTGAATCACAGAATATCGCATACTACAAAATGTCTCATGTCGATGGTCGAATAACAAATCCTGAACAGCGAATTGCAAGTGATGTGCCAAAGTTCTGTTCAGAGTTGAGTGAAATTGTGCAGGATGATTTGACAGCTGTTACTGATGGTGTACTTTATACTTGGCGGTTATGCTCTTATGCCAGTCCTAAATATGTATTCTGGATATTGGTAATTATCTATTGCACTGATTCAAGGGGTATTTATATTAGATGTCTTGAATCTTGATACAATCTGATCACCTTCTCATAACTTGCAATTTAATATAGTAAATAGTACTTTTATAGTTTGCCAGCTGAACCTGTTGCGCTACCTTTCAGGCATATGTATTAGGGGCAGGGGCCATGATAAGAAATTTTTCTCCTGCTTTTGGGAAACTAATGTCCAAAGAGCAACAATTGGAAGGGGAGTACCGGCAGCTTCATTCTCGATTAAGGACCCATGCAGAAAGCGTGGCATTTTATGGTGGGGAGAATAGAGAAGAGTCTCATATTAAGAAGAAGTTTGAGACACTGATTAGGCATATGCGTGTTGTCCTTCATGACCATTGGTGGTTTGGCATGATTCAAGACTTTCTATTGAAGTATCTTGGTGCTACAGTTGCTGTTATACTGATTATTGAGCCTTTCTTTTCGGGACATCTGAGGCCTGACACTTCAACTTTAGGTCGCGCAGAGATGTTAAGCAATTTAAGATATCATACTAGTGTCATAATTTCACTATTTCAGTCTCTGGGAACTCTTTCAATAAGTTCAAGAAAGCTAAATCGGCTCAGGTAATTGGGTATATTGGAAATAGGAAATTGTCTCTGGTAACTATTGGAATTTCCATAATGGAACTCTTTCTATTAATAGGATATATTGCATTTTATTTTCTTATAGATATGAGATTTCACTCAACAGGGTCTTCTATGGTATATATGGTCACAAAGCATGTCCTGCGCCCAACTGTTTCAAATTTGACTCCTCTTTCCTTGTTCTACAGTGGTTACGCCGATCGCATTCATGAATTATTGGCCATATCAAAAGAGCTCAGTGTGGCTAATAGTAAATCTTCCGGGACCAGAAATTGCTTTAGTGAAGCTGATTACATTGAATTTTCTGGTGTCAAGGTGTGTATAACTTCCTGAGTTTTCTACATTGGTTGTACCATTTTTGGGCATTATATGGTTTGATATTGAATGTGTTGTCCAGGTTGTTACGCCTACGGGTAATGTTTTGGTGGATAATTTGTCACTTAGGGTCGAATCAGGATCTAATCTTTTGATTACAGGTAAGCAGTGTCCCTCAAAGTTATTTTCATGTGGTGCAACTTCGTTCTATTTGTACTTGTCTCCTGTCTCTCTTTGCTGTCATTTCATTTGTATCTTTTTTGTTTCTTGCCACCATCTATTCTATTGCATTATCAAGTGGAAAAGAAAATATCAGTTTTACGTGATATTGTTTTTGTATGGAGTTTGGCAGCCTCTCCACTTTGAAACATGGATTTTTAGTACTATATTAGGTATGATGGGTCTTGTCTAGTAGGTTGTTTTGAAGAGTATCATTGAGCTAAATTGTATTGTTTAACTGAGTGTGGGTGGGGCTTGTAATAAAACTATGATTGGGATAACGAACCTCAGGTGGAACTTCAGTACTCAAATTGCTGCCAATATATCAGTATGTTTGGTTCCATAGTTATGAAAAATATAATTAGGAGTCTTTGAGTGCAACGCTAATGTCTCTGTTTGTGGGGATATAAGTGTCTCCCTTCAATTAAGAGAGCTAACAGTAAGTTATTACAGATTACTGGATTAGAAAGCATCCATTGGTTTGAGTTCAAATTTGGTCTCCTTCCACAAGTAGGCGCTAGTTAAGGGCACCATTTTCCATATCCCTCATTTCGAGCTTGTTCACATCCTTCTACAGTTACTCGATTAGGTATGCATAAGGTGCATATCCCCTCTTAAAGTTCCTCTCTAGGACCAATGGACCATATCTTTTTTTTGCAGAAAGTGAGTATGTCAAACGTGCATTGTGATCAACCATTAACCAGTAAATTAGATCAACCATTAACGAGTTCCTAATTTGTGTGGATTTTGGTCAAGGGGGAGTGCAGAAATAGTACTTCAGGACCTATTGTGCATGTGTGTCAAAGTATTTGCTGATTTTTTGACTAAAAAAAGAGTATCTGCTGATTCTTACATGCTCTAGTTAAGATGGATGGGTGGGTGTGTGTGTCCATCAAAGTATCTGCTGATTTTGGCATTTTGAACTTATTATTTGAGTGTGTTGGAAATACATTGAACTTATATGGAAATCTTCCTGTAGGTCCAAACGGTAGTGGGAAGAGCTCACTTTTCCGAGTTCTAGGAGGGCTCTGGCCCTTGGTATCTGGCCATATTGTGAAACCCGGTGTTGGAACTGATCTCAATAAAGAAATTTTCTATGTACCACAAAGACCATACACAGCTGTTGGAACACTACGGGATCAGTTGATTTATCCTCTTACTGCAGATCAAGGGGTTGAACCACTCACACGCAGTGGAATGGTGGAGTTATTGAGAAATGTGATTTATCCTTTTCCTCATCATTTCATTATGTATATCTGTTTGCTGTTAATATGCTGATGGTTTTATTTTTCCTCATCATTTCATTATATATGCTGATGGTTTTATTGAAACCTTTATACGTTGTCATAATTATTGGAGGGAATTTGTGTGTTCTGTTTTGAAGGTTGACCTTGAGTATTTACTAGATCGGTATCCACCTGAGAAAGAGATAAATTGGGGTGATGAATTATCTCTTGGGGAGCAACAAAGATTGGGGATGGCTAGACTTTTCTATCACAAGCCTAAATTTGCAATTCTTGATGAGTGCACTAGTGCTGTCACAACTGACATGGAGGAACGTTTTTGTGCTAAAGTTCGAGCAATGGGAACGTCATGCATTACTATATCCCACCGTCCAGCACTTGTTGCATTTCATGATGTGGTGTTGTCCTTGGATGGTGAAGGTGGTTGGAGTGTTCAGGTCAAAAGGTTGGACTGCAAGTTTTGTTATCTTGCACTATTTTTGTCTACTAATTTTGAAAATATTAGATAATTGTTTACTAAAATTTTCCCGTACTATTTCAGGGAGGATTCTCCTCTCCTTAATGAAGGTGGGAGAAATATGATGTCTGAGTCAAACAGGCAGAGTGATGCAATGACAGTTCAACGTGCATTCACCACACCTAAAAAGGTCTGAGTTTTTTATTTTATTTTATTTATTTTTCTTTTTTTATCATTTTACTTTTATTAATTTTATGTTAGTTTTAGATATAGTGCCTTTTATTTACCCAGCTGTTTAACAATTCTGTTTCTTAATTCAATTCTAGGTTTCCACAATCTCAAATTCTTATATTGGTGAGGTGATAGCAGTGTCTCCTCCTGAGGATCAGTTTGGTATACTTCCATTTGTTCCACAGCTCCAAGGGGCACCTCGAGCTTTGCCAGTGAGAGTAGCAGCCATGTTCAAAGTTCTGGTGAGTTTTTATACCTGTTACTTTTAATCATGTTACAGATGGCAGTTATGTGAAAGTTCTTCTGTTGGCCAATAAAGTGACCTTTAAATCCTCTCAATCATATTAAAATTCTATAATATCTTCATACAAGGATTGTGAAATGAAAATTTTCAATTTGCTCTCTTAGGGTATAGGACTTTACATAGTTTCTGTCTCTTGTACTTCTTTAACTATATGCAAGTATCCTTTGTCCCCTCTCTTTTGCGTTCCCCCTGTTGGGGCCCTCACATTGGCTGGCGGCTGGTATAGGAGGGAGTTGCCTCCGGTGGTGTGGGTAATTGCAGCGGGTGGATGTCGGTGGGCGATTGTGGTGGTAGCTGCTAGGTTATTTTCTCTCTTTTAAAATGTAGTTTTTATTTTTCTAAATTTATGGAAGGTTAACAAGTTAAGTTATAGTTAAATAGGTGGACATGTGGCATGAAATCAAAATAGGGGACACTGAGGGGACATCAGATATGGAATCGTAACTTTAAAAGTTTTTTGTCCTGTTTTATTGTGTCTTTGATGGTTGTTTGTTAGGTATCACTTTTTACCGATACATTCTTGATGTGGACACTGCATTTTCCTTTGTCCATCATATCTTATTTATATGACGCTATTTCCTGACCATGCTTTAAGATCCTGAAGCTATATTTATTTATTGAACTCTGCACCATTTGTTGTCCAGATCCCCACAGTCCTTGATAAACAAGGAGCACAACTGCTTGCAGTTGCTCTTCTTGTGGTATCGAGAACATGGATTTCAGATCGTATTGCTTCATTAAACGGTATTTTTCTTCCCTCAGTAAGAACACAAATTTGAGTAACTTGTGGCTAATTTAATTTTAAGTTATTTATTTGAGTAAACATGATATTTATCTGCTTAATTTTACTACTGCTGAAACACAAATTGCAAGTATGGCTACCGCATGGTAATTAATATCAGAGCAGTAATACAAATGCTAGATAATGCTAAAACAAAACAAAACAGAAGCCCCAAGTGAGCACCAAACCCGAACTCTATCCTGTAACTTCTCTGTTCCATGGCCAATGTGTGTGGTTATTTTATGCAGGAACCACTGTGAAATTTGTTTTAGAGCAGGATAAGGCAGCCTTTATTCGTCTAATTGGCGTTAGTGTGGTTCAGAGTGCTGCGTCATCCTTCATTGCACCTTCTTTAAGGTAATTTTAGTACTCAATAGAATGTAAAACTTTCTTAACCACATAGATTTGTCTGAAGTTTTGTTTCTTGTGTTCTGATGTTTTCAGCTTATCTGAACATGAATTTGTGTGTTGTTATTTATAGTTTTTGAGCTTATTGGAATAAGTTTGTCATTTTTTTATTACTTTAGTGTAGATGTTGAAGCCGAACAATATTTTTTTCTTTTGTGTTCTTATTTCTGTAGAAAAAATTTCTAAAGAGGGAACCTCTATCTAGGAAAAGAAGGAAAACATTGTTGGGCCCATTCTGTATGTAGTCATCTAGGTTATTAGCCCCCCTTCACATGGTCAGCTATATTGGACTCACCAATCCGATCTGGCTTATCATTTGTAGGGATGATCCTTGAAGGGGGTCTAATTACGAGACTTCATGTATGCCACAACCTGAGGGTTCTCTTAGCATATGTTTTTTGTATGTGCATATTTAAATCTTTATTAATGAAGGAACTAAATGACAATGGTCTTATGGTACTGCAAATTGTGTTTTTGTTGCATAGGCACTTGACAGCCAGGCTGGCTCTTGGGTGGAGGATCCGTTTAACTCAACATTTACTCAAGAACTACTTGAGAAATAATGCATTTTACAAGGTAGCCTTACCAAAAGTATTTGATCAGGGATTTTTATTTTCTTGGAGGTCTTTTATTTTTATGTTCATTTACTTCTTCTATTGTTTTCTTTTGTTTTCATTGTTTGGGAATTTTGTTAAACTGTTGGTTGAAGTTGTCTAGCAGCCTTAAATTTTTTAACATGATCATATTATTTTGTTCAGTTGGCAGCAATTTTTATGTATTTTAAAGCTGTTTAGCCAATAACATGAGAATGGTATTCAATTCCTGTCACTACATATACTGTAGGTCTTCCACATGTCAAGCAAGAAGATAGATGCAGATCAGAGAATTACTCAGGACCTAGAAAAGTTAACCTCTGACTTGTCGGGACTGGTTACAGGAATGGTAAAGCCATCTGTGGACATTCTCTGGTGAGCTCTGAGCTCTTTAAGCCATGTTAAAAATTGTACAAGGCTCAGTTTCTTATATTATCCTTCATTGAAGTTTCTGAAAGTTGGATTAGCTTCATCTATCATTGGTTCTTACCCTTGTGTGCTGCTGGTATTATAAGGTTCACCTGGAGAATGAAGCTTTTGACGGGGCGGAGGGGAGTTGCTATATTATATGCTTATATGTTACTAGGTCTAGGTTTTTTGAGGGCTGTTACCCCTGAATTTGGTGATTTGGTGAGTCGAGAACAACAGCTTGAAGGAACATTTAGGTAACCTTAGTTTCTGAGTGATTCCCATATTGCTGATGCTGAGTCATTGTTGTAAATACAAATCTCAAATATGATATCTTTCATGAATTAGGTTTATGCATGAAAGATTGCGTGCTCATGCCGAATCTGTTGCTTTCTTTGGAGGTGGTTCTAGAGAAAAAGCTGTAAGCCTTCTGAAATCCTCTTTCTTGGTCCAAATCATATTTAAAGTGAAATGGTGCAAGCCATACTATCTTCATAATGTGTGCTTTGGTATCCTTCATTATTCTATATGGTTTTCCTTTATCTGAGTCGAAAGTAAAAAAAATGAAGGAAAGAAAAATGAATCAAATGCCTATGTTTTTTCAAATGACAATATGTAGGAGTTGTTTCATCTCTGCTTCAATTATATTGATTACCAAAAACTGAAATTAATGCAAGTTCAGAAATAAATTTGAACATAATAGTGCAACGTTTGTGTTTTGAGTGCTCACTTATGTTTTATGTATATTAATTTAATCTAATGGATTTGCATTTATATTACTAACAGATGGTTGAATCTAAGTTCAAGGAGCTTCTTGATCACTCCTCCTCTCTTTTGAAGAAGAAGTGGTTGTTTGGTATTCTTGATGATTTTACCACAAAACAACTCCCACATAATGTGACGTGGGGGTTGAGCTTGTTATATGCCATGGAACACAAGGGAGATCGAGCATTAATATCCACTCAAGGTGGGTTTATTTATGATTATTGGAGAGATGCAATTACTATAATTTCTCTCTCTCTCTCTCTCACATGTTATAACACTTTCAGGTGAGCTGGCACATGCATTGCGTTTCTTAGCATCTGTTGTATCTCAAAGCTTTTTAGCTTTTGGCGACATTCTGGAATTGCATAGAAAGTTCCTTGAACTGTCTGGCGGCATCAACAGAATTTTTGAGCTTGAAGAGCTCCTGGATGTTGCACAATCTGGTACATTTTCTACGTTCCTGGACAATCATGTTTCAGTTGCATAATTTCCCTATTGATTTTCATCTTCCTCGCTCATTGACAACCACATTAATGAATTCAAATTACTAATGCTATAGCTTTTTTTTTTTTTGTCTCGGGTTCGAGACTTGGGAGCAGCCTCTCCATAAATGGGGGTAAGGCTAGCCGACATTCACCTCTCCCAGACCCTGCGTAAAGCGGGAGCCTTGTGCACTGGGTACGACCTTTTTAGAGGTTATCTTAAGGCTTTGTTACTTAGTCAGACGGTAACCGTTTGTTTGAGGGTAGCAGTTAAGATCCATTCCATGCGTCTCTTTGTAGATGTGAATACCATGGATAAAAAAAGGTGATCTGCTGCTTGTGTCTCCCAACATTTTGGGGTCTGGGAAGGTTCATTTGTGGGCATCCTTAGTCCTGCTTAGTGAGAGGTTTGTTTCCATTTTGAACCTATGATCCAGATCGTAATGGAGAAACTTACTCCTAAGCCTGTTCTTGCCCCATGGAATTATGGATCCTAATGATAATTAGACCTATATAGTTTGACCCACAATGTAATTCGACAGATATGGCAGATGCATTGGTTTAATCTGTGTGCCAACAAAAAAAAGGGCGTAGTGCTACCGCTACCCCCACCCCTCCAATTGTGCCTCAGTGTATACTTTTTCTTTCAATTTTGATGTTCCAATACCTGTTATGTGATGGTGGCTGGCTTCCATGGGACAAAGCATATTGTAAAATGACAGTCTTGCAGATAAAACAAGTGTATCAGGGCATTGACATATAGTCAGCATTTTGTAGGGATAGAGAGAACTTATCGTATTGGTGCATTAGAGCTGAGAAAAACTTTCCATTACTAGGAAAGTATACTGATCAAACAAGATATGCTACTTACATCTTAATGCCTTGGGTGATGGTGTCTTCCATGACTGAAACATATGGACAAATGACCGAAATGATCTTTTTCAAGAAAGTATAAAGATCATACATTGGCATAGATGAATTGTGCATCAGTAACTTTGTTTAATTTTTTTTTCCCGGTTGCAATTTGTAACATGTCAAGCCTTTTTTCTGATTACTTAATATATGCTTGTTGTGTATTTAAATTGCAAAATGAATATTCTTTTATTATTGTATAAATATATTAGAATAAACCTAATTTAGCTATTCTATTATTGAATTTTATGACATTTCTTCATTCATGCAAACGTAGTTGTTGGCTATTCTGGGGCTTCCGAAACTGTTACTCTGTCACCATCTCAGGGGAGAGATTTTCATTCTGAAGATGCCATTACCTTTTCTGAAGTCAATATTATCACCCCATCACAGAAAATGTTGGCCAGGAAGTTAACATGTGATATAGTACCTGGGAAAAGCTTGCTTGTTACTGGTTAGTGTTTAATGCTGTTTTCTTTTCTCACATATTACTATTTCTTAAATTTGATGTGGAAATCTGTAACTGAGAAGTACACAATTCTTAAAAGGTCCAAATGGGAGTGGAAAAAGTTCTGTCTTTAGAGTTCTTAGAGGTCTTTGGCCCATCACGAGTGGAAGAATCACTCAACCGTCACAACATGTTACGGAAGACATTGGCTCTGGTTGTGGAGTGTTTTATGTTCCTCAGCGACCGTATACATGTTTGGGAACACTGAGGGATCAAATTATATATCCTCTTTCTTGTGATGAGGCTGAGTTAAGGGCACTGAAGTTGTATCGAGAAGGTAAATTCTTTTGTATTAGCAGCATTTGTTATGCCTATTAATTTCCGTTCTCTCTTATATAAATGTGGTTTAATATTGATCATATATTTCATTTAGGATTATGAGATTGAAGTTTATGAGATTGAAGTGCTCTAACTATTACCTAGGAAAAATTATATCACCACAATCAGGTTTTGAAGATTTTAATTATTCTAATTCAGGTGAAGAAATCTCTGACAACACCAATATTCTAGACATGCGTTTGAGAACTATTCTGGAGAATGTTCGATTGAGTTATCTTTTGGAAAGGGAGGAAGGTGGTTGGGATGCGAATCTGAATTGGGAGGACACTCTCTCTCTTGGCGAACAGCAGAGATTGGGCATGGTATGACAATATAAAAACTCAACGCCTTGAGCAGCACTCTTTTTATTTTCTTTCAAGAATTTCTTTCATGTCTGACCGGATACTTTATGTTTTCAAGGCACGCTTATTTTTCCACAAGCCTAAATTTGCCATCCTTGATGAATGCACCAAGTATGTGACTTAGCTCCCCATCCTCTTCTTTTCACTCTAAAGACATGTCTGTCAGTTATCTAATATTTTCTCTTTATTTCCCTTTTTCTTTTCTATTTCTTTAACTAATGGCAGTGCTACGAGCGTTGATGTCGAAGAACAACTTTACCGGCTTGCAAAAGACATGAATATCACAGTTGTTACCTCATCACAAGTAAGTACTGCTATAACATGTAGATGTATACTGTTCTGCATTTTGGTGTACATGAGATGAACGTTCTAGGACTTCCATCTGGTTAAAATGAGAACCCCTTGTCTAACATATTTATATTATCGAGTTTTATTGTTGGAATTCCCCTATGCTGGATATTAGTGCGAGTTAGTTCAAAGTTTGATTCCATAGGTAAGTCTTGAGTTACAAAACTAATTGCTTTTTGCCTTCACTTGTCCTCAGCGGCCTGCTCTAATACCGTTCCATTCCCTGGAATTACGGTTAATTGATGGTGAGGGTAACTGGGAACTACGTTCTATAAAGCAATGAGTCGACATGCCTGAATCACGAATCACTGATCCGCAAGGGTACTGGGAGCTTCGTTCAATAAAAACAATGAGCTGACCATGCTGCATCTGCAGCTAACCCTTTGTACAGTGTAAGATGGTTTATTTTTCCAGACTTACCCTTTGTAATATATCTTAGAAGTCGCATTAGAGGAAAGCCAAAGCCGGTTTTTCTATCCAGAGAAATTGATTTGGCTTAGAGCGAGCTGTGTTACTTTGCTCGTACGTGACAGATAGCCTGAACGAAAAGCTGATTTCTTCGTTTTTTTCTGGGGCGTTGCCGTCGAAATGTGGACAATAAGATTGGAGCATACAAGAGTAATAATCTGTGTAGGTGAAAGAAATTTAATATGTAGAGTTTCCCCCAATTTTCCCAAAGTTTGGGTTGTAAGAATTCATAATTTAATCATATTGATGAGCCTCCATATAGAAGAAAAAGAAACAGTGTGTCATTCCTCCACGATTTGTGTTTCACCGTGTCGTTTGCTTCTTGTGTGAAGGGTTCATTTACAATTTCTCTTGCTTTGTTTAAGGAATTCTGGAATTTCTCCTTGGGGAGTTGGGGAAGGTAATACTTGTAACTATCATTGTTTAAAATATTGGCAACAATGGAAATATCGATGTGCAATTTGTTGAAATAATGATGGATATATTGATATCAGTTGTCTTCGATGGAAATGATAATTGCTAAAAACCGTGAAAATTTAAAATGAAAATTTAGCAGATGTAATATGGTAATATTACTCGATATGGAGAAAATATCGACGAAATTATAGGGTGAAGTTTAGATTCCTCCCCTCGCCCTTTCATATCTTTCCTTGATTTTTCCGATATTTTTTCTGAAATATCGATCCTATCGAAGAAATTTTAAAACATGATTCTTGGGGGTTTTATTTGTGAAGTTTCTTTTCATTGGCAATTGAAGCCCAACAATACGATTTCTGATGAGTGGACCCTCCTTGCTCCTCTGTAGCTTCGCCAAGGATGCAACAGTGTGGATCTGCCAAGAAATTTTCAACAATCAAGTCCTTAGTAATTCGGTGATAAACATAAAACAGTAGACTTCTTGCCTAAGCGGTAGCCTCTCGTTAGGCAAAGGGTTGTAGGAGTTGTCAACCCTAATAATAATGTAACTTCAAATTTACGAAGATATCTCCTTACCTGTAGGTTTCTCAAAATCTGAAAACTAGAGAGTAATTTAGACCTGGATTTGGATACGTATCTCGTAAATCTAGGGTGATGCTAGAGAGATCATCTACTTGAATCATATTTTGTAAACCACATGATGTACAATTAATGATTGGATTCTTCGTTTAAATTATTAAAAAAAAGTATCCAACCATCAACTGCCACAATTGTGGTCTACAAAATATGATCCAAAAACAAAGTTTCCCTAACATCTTCTGTAAATTTAATATGTTAGGACATGAGTTATAAATCATGTTGATGACATGAGGGGTAATACTCAACCCAACTCAATTATTTAACCCAACTCAACACAATCTAAAATTTGATTAGGTTCATTTCTTTGATTGTTTGCCTAATTTATAACGACTCGTCCCCAAATATTTCGATTTCTATAATTTTAAAACATGAATTTATGAAAATGCCCTTCGAGGCAAAATCATTGACTTTTGTTGACTGCCTTGTTGTGTCACGTAAGATTCGTTTCCTTGTAGTGCTCGTCGCTACGAACGTGTTGGTATAAGCGGAATTGAAATTGAAGCTAAGATGGAGAAACGTGCAAGGCAATTTGGTAATTTTATGTTGGGAGATATTTTGTGTGTGTGTGTGTGTTGTTTTGTGAGCTGTGGGGCCCACACCCCACTTCCCCTTCTTCCCTGTGTCCTTTCCCCCAATCTCTGGAACTCTCTCTAGAACCCTCTCTAGAACCCTCTATCTCTCTCTCTCTCTCTTTCTCTCTCTCTCCTTGTCTCTCCCCTATCTCTGGAACTCTTTCCCTCTTCATTGCCAAGCACACCCTCACACACTCACACCCACATACATTTGGACCTCAACCACCATCACACTTCAGCACTCTGGCGAGCATGGGACAAGATCACTCCCTTCTCCTCACTCTCTTCCACTGCACAGCAAGTGGTTTTACTGTGCAAAATTTCCCAACAAGTTATCGCTGTTCTCGACGAAGGTAAGTGTCAAACCACCCTTCGATCTTCTTCCCACGTGGTCTAGATTTCTTAGTTGTTGAATAAAAATGGTTTTGGTGAAGGTTTAAACATGAAAACAACTATGGGAAGCGTTTTTCAGTTTTTCGACAACTTTCGAGCGGTTTTCCGGCCAACTCCGACCATGTCACGGCCTCTAATGGGTATGTATCGATTCCTTACATTCCTAACTTCACTTTGGTTTTTAAATCACTGGAAATGGTTGAGTCTTAACCCCAAAACGGAGTGGGGAAGTTTCCCGGCCATTTTTCCCAAAATCCGACCTTCTTCTTACTTAAGTCTGGCGGCTGCGACTTGCGAACCCAACTATAGGAAGCGTTTTTCAGTTTTTGACAACTTTCGAGCGATTTTTCGGCTAACTCCGACCATGTCATGGCCTCTAATGGGTATGTATCGATTCCTTACATTCCTAACTTCACTTTGGTTTTTAAATCATTGGAAATGGTTGAGTCTTGACCCCAAAACGGAGTGGGGAAGTTTCTTGGCCATTTTTCCCAAAATCCGGCATTCTTCTTCCTTAAGTCTGGCGGCTACGACTTGCGAACCCAACTGGGTCGACCCGACCCACAACCTAAAAACCCAATTCAAATAACCAACCCAAACCTTTGGGCCATGTAACCCAAAATCTTTGGCCCATTAACCCTAACCTGGATCTAACCCAACTACCAGGCCCAATCCAGTAACCGGCCCAACCCAGCAACCTAAAAGCTTAGATTCGACCCAGACCCAAGCCCAGTTTCCATGGTCAGCGCGTGGCGAGCTGTCATGGTCGGCGTGTGGAGCATAGGCGCCTCCAACAGAGGTACTGTGGATGGCGGTGCCTGCGACTTTTTTGGCAAATTTTTCGATGACCCATCTCGGTGTATGGCTGTGCGTGCCGTGGCGTGTTGCCTCCCAGGCTGTTGCCCCGTGGTGACGCATGGGGGAACCTGAGGTCCTTTTTTATGTTTTTCGACGTGTCGAATCCGAATCCGCTGTCCGTTTTCCCAAATTCAATCGTTTTATAGAGTTTTATTAAAGGGCCTCTATTTGTGTCCAGGTGCGTCGGTGGGAAGTGACACTGTCCTCTCTAGTTTGAGTGGCTTCCCTGCAATAAAATATCTGTGAGTGGACCTTTTCTCATATTGCATGTTTTTATAAAATATTAGGCTTGCATGCATTTCATATTTTATGAATTGAGTATGTTTTATATTATGTTTTACGGATTTCTATACTTATGGTTTACGAAGAATTTATGATTTATTTAAATTGCTTTTACGAAATATTTATGATTTATCGAATTTATGTTTTACTAAAGGTTATGAGTTATTGGATTTTTGTATATGAAATTTTATGGATTTACGAATATGAATTATCATGGATTTATGAGATGAGGCTTTGAGCTTTTAAACTCAATATTTGATATGAGATTTTTGAGATACATTTTCGATGCTTATCTAGCGGGTTATCTTACAGCACATACACACAAGATGAGTATGTAGACGTCTAGTGTCGGACAGCTTCATTGGCGAAACCAGTGTCGAACAGCTTCACTAGCCATGGCTAGTGTCGGTGTGTTATGTTATATGTATATGTTTCTTCTCTGGCGTAACCCAGAGTCATACAGCTTCACCTTCGGGTGATGAACCCTATATTTCTTCACTGGTGTAATCCAGTGTCATACATCTTCACTTTCAAGTGATGGACCCATTACATATACATCTATGTTTCTTCTTTAGTGTAACCCAGAGTCATACAACTTTACCTTCGGGTGATGGACCCTATATTTCTTCACTGGCGTAACCCAGTGTCGTATAGCTTTACATTTGGACAATGATTATGCCTTTGGGGCACTATGATACCCCTAGTTGAGTACATGTCTTACGAATATTTTTCATGGCATGCTAATAATAATTCTTTCACATTATTCTTGATTAGTTGTATGCTCTGAACACGTTTCCGCATTGGCATATTTCTTTCTAATTAAGTATTTTTTTTGTATGCATGTTTAAAATGGCTTTGTCACCCTCGGGTGTCACCAACACGTGCCTACCCTGGTATATGGGGATATCGGGGTCAAGGTGTGTCATTATTACAACGTTCCCTTTTAACCTACTGGGTCTCTGCTTCAAATTAGGAATGGGCAAAACGAAACCTGAACCCACGGAGGGGAGGGTAATGGGGGTACGATATTATCTACACTAAGGGGAGGAGGTGAGCTTATCCTTACAATGGGCTAGCAATAATGTGGCATTTGGCGAGAATTAGACTTAAGACATCTCACTTGTGAAAAGGAATACCACTAGATGGTAATACTAAATTAGGCATTTTGGGATTTTGATTTGCTCAATTTGTTAAATTAGGGGTTTTGCTCAATATGTTAAATTTGGGATTTCGGTTTGGTTTGCTCAATCCATTAAATTACCTATGTGTTGTTGATACCTTAAACATTAGTACTGAAAATAAAACATGATCAATGACATTTATATAGGGATTAGTCCTTAGAAATATGCTTCAGGAAATATTATGATTGTGGGATGTAAAAGGAAGCATTTTAACGTTTATAAAGAGACGATTTTTTTTTTTAGGGTGAGAATATATAAGTTTATTTATTTGTTGTAAAAATTAATTATGTTTCTTTTCTGCCGAAATCTTGTTATATATTTTTATCTTCAAATATGTTGTTTTTTTTATTAGTCCTGATAAGTCTTCCATTTTATTGAGTTATTGATAGAGAATTATAATCAATGTTTCTCTTATGACGATCCACTTGTCTTCGTTTGTGTTTTTTTTTCTTGGGTAAATTACATTTTACTTCCTCAAAGTTTCAGTGCAATTGCAACCTCATACAACATCTTTAAAACATTTTACTATCATACATTTATTATTATTTCATTTTAGTTTTATATATCCGTTAGAAAAATCTGTTAAGTGATGATGTGAAAAATATTTGGTCCTCATTTATGCTAATATGGCTGCCAAACTTATGACACATGACAAACAACTAATATAAAAAAAATTAAGATTTAGTTAGGATTTTAAAATATTTAATTTAAAAAAAAAACTAAGCACAAATTCTTCAGCTTCCCACCCAACCCACCCACTTTTCCCTTCTCCCATCACCACCTTCTTCCCCCTTCAACCATCACCACCCGTTTCCCCCATCACTTCCTCACCTTTTTCTCTAACAAAAAATTCCAATTCCTCATTCCGCTCCAATTTTATCTGAATTCCACACTTTTGTTTAAACCTTAGATCCCAAATCCAAGTAATTCAATTAGATAATGAGTAAGGTTCTCAGAAAAGCCTCCAGTCCCTCGTCGTCTTCATCTTCGCCTTCCTCAGCCTTTTTGCCGCCTCCGACCACGTCAACGTCTGCCTTCAATCATAGTAGCAATAATCAAAAGAAGAATAAGAATAGGGGAGAAATAGAAGAACAACAAGTTCGATATGATCAAATCGAGCAACGAGTCATTGACCAAATCGAAAGTCTTGGACAGAAACGGAGGCACCAGAGTTCTCTGCAGACATTCCAGAGGGTGTCCACATGAACCCTAGCGGGCTCGTCGATGTTTGTCGAAAACATCCTCGTCGGTCATGTCTTGGAGCAATTGAAAGACTTCGTTTCCACTGTCGGTGTTCTCATGGCCGAGGAGGTTGAGGATGGTGGGGCTGGTGTTAAGGGAGCGGTCCGGGTTAGAACGAGGACCTTGAGTTTGTGGGGTTATTTTTTTTTAATTTTTTTATTTTTAGTAATTATATATAAAAAATTTGATTTTGGTGCAACGTTGGCAGCCACGTCAGCATAAATAAGGACTTCATATTTGCCAATTCATCACTTAACAGATTTTCTAATGGATATATGAAACTGAAATAAAATAATAGTAAATGTATGAGATTGAAATGTTTTAAAGATGTTGTACGAGGTTGCAATTGCATCTAAACCTAAGGGGGTAAAATGTAATTTACGCTTTTTTCTTTTATTCGAAGGATTTTTCGATTTCACTTGCATTCAATCAATGCTTCTCTTGTGTTGATCAGAATCCACATTACCTAAGAGTTTTGTTTCAAATTTATGCGATTTGGTTAGAGTCCACATTACCCAAGAATTTACATAAAGGTGAGCTTTGATGCTTACCTTGCAATATTATGTGATGTTCTGAATAATCTGAACCATTACACATTTTATTATAGATAGTTAATAATAGTATGTAACCATATATAAGTTGATGTGATCCTTGCAATATTTTGTGATTCTCTTTATATAGATTTTGAAGAATCTATCCTTGCAATATTTTGTGATCATTTTTCTAATATTGTTCACTTCCTAAAGTAGTACTCAGTTATAGATTGATTTTGTGTTGGTAAGGCATTGATAGAGAGCATGCGATTTATGTGGTTTATTATTTAATTTCTACAGATTCTACATAATGTATGAAATTTAAAGTATCCCTAGTAATGTACAATCTTCTATGGCTATATCACCATATCCTCCACAACCAAAACAACCTTCACAATCACATTCCTCAATGCCTTCTCCAAATCGATCATCCTCTACAAAAATAAAAGCACCAACTCTTCCAAAGAACCAATCATCTGTAATTCCAATTCAACTAGAAAAATCTTTTCATGAGAAATCATAAGTTTGGGATCACAACACTAAATGTGACATCACGGAATCAAGAAAAGTAGAAAAGGATGGAAACAAAAATAAGGTGGATGTACAAGTATTGAAAGAAAAATGTTACTATTGTTACAAAGTTTTTGCATGTGATCCTTTTGATAGTGGCACTTGTGAGATCCCACATCGCCCATGAGAGTGGATCCTGTAAGCCTTATATGTATATTCTCATCTCTACATAGCACGAGGCCTTTTGGGAGCTCACATGCTTTGGGTTCCATCGAAACTCCGAAGTTAAATGAGTTCGCACGAGAGCAATCCCAGGATGCGTGACTCACTGGGAAGTTCTCGTGCGAGTTCCCAAAAACAAAACAGATATTGCAAAAAGTATAAACCAACCGATGAATTGCAAATAGTTATAGGTAGTTTTGGACCTTCTGGTCCTAGCGAGGTTAGAAACATGCTTGTTGCTAAGGGGTGGAGTTAAGAAGAAAGTATGAAAGACATGAGATGCCTTTTAGTGTCGTGAAGAATGAAGGTTTTAGGTGGATGATGTGTTATGTTCAGCTTAGATTGCATGTTTCAACTTGAATATTTATTGTGAGGGAGTCCCTCTAAGATGTATGATGCTATCAAAGTTTAATTAAAAAAGGAGATACATAAGCATAGAATTAGTTTGACCAATGATACACGGAGAAGTGTCCAGAAGATGAACTACATGGTGATAACTGCTCATTTTGTGGATGATGTATGAAATATGCACAAAAGAATTGTAAACTTTTGTTTGATTCCAAATCATGAAGGCAAAGAAATAGGAAAGTTGATTGATCAATGTTTGATTGAGTGGGGAATTGAAAATGTGATGTGTATCTCAATTGACAATGCATTGGCTAATAAGGTGGCGATTGAGTATGTTGTTCATAAAATATAGAAATGACCTAATTGTAAACTCATTATGAAGGTCAAGTATATGTATGTGAGGTGTTTGACTCATATTATTAACTTGATAGTTAAAGATGAGTTGAAAAGATTAAATAACAGTGTGGATGCAATTAGAATGATATGAGGTATGTGAGATCAAGCCCTCGAAGGTTAGTCTGTTTCAAGAAATGTGTGGAGAATGATGTGAACACGAAAAATTCCTGAAACGAAAGAGACAAGAACGACGTGGACAAACAAATATTTGTATTTGATGATTTTGGGTTACAATCTCTCTCTGATTTGATCCTTTGATTCGATCTCCGTAAGGTGTTGATTGGTGGATGTGCGATTGATCCAAGGGCCGTCGAGGCTTGATCTTAGATGAACGTTCTTTAAGGGCCGTGGGCTTGATCTTTGAAAGTGGATTTGAGCGGATCTTCAAGGAGCCGTTGGGGCTTGATCTTGAGTAACGGTGATGAACGGGTCTTCAAGGGCTTTTGGGCTTGATCTTTGAAGGTGGGTTTGAGCGGATCTTCAAGGAGCCGTTGGGGCTTGATCTTGAGGATGAATGTTTCTTCAAGGGCCGTTAAAGCTTGATCTTGAAGAAACAGTGATGAACAGATCTTCAAGGGCTTTTGGGCTTAATCTTGAAGAACGGTTGGATGTGTGTGGATTTGTCGACGTTGTTGATCCAAAGGGTGTTGGGGCTTGATCTTGGATGAACGGATGATGAACGATGGTGCTTTCTTTAAGGGCCGTCGGGGCTTGATCTTGAAAGAGCGATGAACGAAGAACGAAGAACACTTTCTTCAAGGGCCGTCAGGGCTTGATCTTGAATTGGTGGATGATTGTTGATCCAAAGGGCCGTTGGGGCTTGATCTTGGATGAACGATGAACGAAGAACGAAGAACACTTTCTTCAAGGGCCGTCGGGGCTTGATCTTGAATTGGTGGATGATTGTTGATCCAAAGGGCCGTTGGGGCTTGATCTTAGGATGAACGAAGAACGAAGAACGAAGAGAGCTTTCTTGATTCTTCGGGAACCTGGATGCTTGAGAGCTTCGGAGTTTCAGAGCTTCAGAGCTTGCTTAATAATTTTGGTTGTCTTCTCTTTAAATGAATGAATTAGCCTTCTATTTATAGAAATTTCCAAGGCCTAATTTTGAATATAATATTCCAGATGAAATAAGTCGTTTCTGCCAGGTGTTGACACGTGTCCTGTTTGATGACTTTTCCAACTTATTTCGATTTTTGTTTAGACACACGCTACGTGTAAAATTTATGTAATACATGAGCGTTGAAACTTTGATTTATCGGTCAACATTTATTTACCAAAATTTCAATGTCTACAAATGCCCCCACTTCAAGTCGCGTCGTGTACATGTGCTTGTCACGTGTAGGAGATGCGTTTTGAAGTTCCTTACTGTAGATGTCGATCCAAGGGTCGTCGAGGCTTGATCTTGAATTGGGATGGAGACTTCTTCAAGGGCCGTTGAGGCTTGATCTTGAATTGGGTTTGAGATTTCTTCAAGGGCCGTTGAGGCTTGATCTTGAATTGGGCTTGAGATTTCTTCAAGGGCCGTTGAGGCTTGTTCTTGAACTTTTGTTTGAAATTTCTTCAAGGGCCATCAAGGCTTGATCTTGAAGGTTGAAATTGGACCACAAGGAGCTTCATGTGGTAGATGATCTTTGGCTTTGGTAGTGGGTGAATCGGCACATATTTTGTTGCGCTTGTTGACTTTCCACAGCTTTGATCTTGAACTGGGTTGGAGGATTTTCTGGATTCCTCCAATTGTTGATTTTCCACAGCTTATTCTTGAACTAGGTTTTGATTCAAGGGTGGTAGACACTTAATCTTGAATCGAACTTGTGATTTCCTCAAGGGCCGTCAAGGCTTGATCTTGAATTTGGCTGGAAACTTCTTCAAGGGCCGTTGAGGCTTGATTCTTAAAGGTTGACTCGAACACATGGCAAGCAGGCACAAGGTAAAGGTGACAACCTGTTTCTTTGTTCAATCTTTCTAATTCACACCTGAGCAGTTTGGTCAACGGTATGATCTTTAAGATTGATGAGTTTTTCTTCCAGTTGGTGACTTGATCTTTAAGGATTCGATTCAAGGATGGTGAATCGGCACGTGCAGCCCACAACGCCTAGTAAGTCGACCCAAGAATTTGAGGGTCAAAACGAGTTCACCGTCCAGAGTGATTGCGACCCTGATGATATGAGATACTTTTGATTTTGAAGAAGTAGCGGATGAATCGGCACGTGCTTTGTTGTGCTTGTCTCCACATGTTTAAATGTATTATTTTCCCTTGCTTTATCTGTTCCTCACGCAGATGTGGCATCTTCTCGAGTTCTTCATCTCAGACTCTTTCTGCTGAGTTGACTGTGCATGCTGCATTCTTCTCTGCTTGTTTCTTCAGGCAGATGTGGCAGCTTCTCGAGTTCTTCAGCTCGGACTCCTTCTGCTGAGTTGACTGTGCAGACCGCATTCTTCTCTGCTTGTTCCTTCTGCACGTTGTCTCCACATGCTGCAAGGTATCATTTTCACTTGCCTTATCTGTTCTCCAGGCAGATGTGGCAGCTTCTTTGAAAGTACAGCAGCAGTGGAAGACGAGTACTCGAGAGCAGTGCTAGGTAGGCAATCAGGGAAGGGTTCCAAGCAATCAGTTCCTTACCCGAGTTTGAGTGGAGGTTCCGGCATATTGCTTTCTTTATCCTTGTCTTTGCAGGTAAGAACAAGGACAAAGGAAAGGACAAGGAGAACGCATGATATGAGATACTCTTGCTTTCTACCCTAGTGATATGAGATACTTTTGCTTTAGTGTCATTTGTTTGCAGAGGTACCCCAAGGAATAAGGAACACTGAGTAACTCGAGAGGTTTCGTTGGGAAGGCATTCTCAGAGATGAAGAAAGGTTATGTATGTCTGCCTTGCTATGGAAGGTGAAAGTGGACAGTTATAGGAAGTTCTTTAATACCTGTAGAGGTACTATTCTTTCACTCGTGTCGGCAACCGTTGGATGATTGAACAGTAAACTTCACGTGCTTTCTCCTTCACCCAAAAAATCTTCGACAAATTGTCCGTGATTTGCAAAAAGTTGAGTGTGCATATGACAGGTGTTGACGCGGCTGAAAAAGACTGGCGCCTCTTCGACATCTGGGATCGACACTTCGACAAATTGCCCGTGATTTCCGCAAAGCTAAGTTTGCGTGTGACGGGTGCCGACGCGTCTGGAAAAGCAAGATGCTTCTCCGATTTCTGAGCTTGCCTTTTCAATTTTTGAATGGCCTCTTCGAATTCTGAGCTCGCCTCTTCGATCTCTGAAATCCCGTCGAGTGCTGATTTTTTTATAGAGGCACGCTGTTCGTTTCAAAGCACACTTGAATTTCCGCTTGTGAAAACTCCCTTCTTGCACTTGATTTATCCGATCTCTTCTTTCTTCAACACTTTGAAAATGTCTGGGCCCTCCGACCGTCGTTTTGACTTGAATCTTGGTGAAGAGGCAGTCCCGCCTTCTCCAGACAACATATGGCGCTCATCCTTCATATCCCCTACTGGTCCTCTTACCGTTGGGGATTCAGTGGTGAAGAATGATATGACCGCTGCGGTGGTGGCTCGGAACCTTGTCACTCCCAGAGATAACAGACTACTTTCCAAACGGTCTGATGAGTTGGCTGTTAAGGATTCTCTGGCTCTCAGTGTGCAGTGTGCAGGTTCTGTGTCTAATATGGCCCAACGCCTATTTGCTCGAACCCGTCAAGTTGAATCATTGGCGGCTGAAGTGATGAGTCTCAAACAGGAGATTAGAGGGCTCAAGCAGGAGAATAAACAGTTGCATAAGCTCGCACATAGCTATGCGACAAACATGAAGAGGAAGATTAACCAGATGCAAGAATCTGATGGTCAGATTTTACTTGATCATCAGAGGTTTGTGGGTTTGTTCCAGTAGCATTTGCCTTCGTCTTCTGGGGCTCTGCCGACTGTTGAGGCTTCAAACAGTCAACCTTCGGCGCCTCCTCTTCCTGGAGCTCCGCCGAGTTGTGAGGCGCCACCTGATCGTCCTTGAAGATCCCCTCTTGTAAATTTGATTTGATTTGATTTTTTTTAAGGTATGTATAATGCAAATTTATGTAAAATTTCCAGAAAAATAAATAAAATGGACTTCTATTTCTCTCAATGTTTTTTTTTATTTTATATATATATATATTTATTATTATTATTATTATTATTTTTAAGTCGTGCAATCCGTTTTTTTATTTATATATATATATATTTTTTTTTTTTTTTTTATTTTTTTTTATTATTATTTTTTATTATTTTTTTTTTGCTTTCTGTGGTGCTCACACCATCACCACCAACTAGATGATGACCACCATAATCATACCGCACCATAACCCTTTCTCTTTTTTTTTTTTTTTTTTTTTGAAATTTATTTATTTATTTATTTTTTATATATATATATATATATTTTTTTACATGATGCCCATGCCGACACCACCATTCCATTCTCCTTTTTTTTATATATATACACTTTTTTTTTTCTTTTGACTAGCACTACCACTACTAATCCTTTCTCATTTTTTTTATTTATTATTTTTTCTTCTTTTGCTAGCACTACCACTACCACTCAATTTGTTTTTTTTTTCTTTTTGCTGGTGCCAGATGCACCATCCTTTTATATATATATATTATTTATTTATTTATTTATTATTTATTTATATTTTATTATTATTATTATTATTATTATTTTATTTTTTTTAATATATATATATATTTTTTTTCTGTATAAATTTGGGTTTTGGGCGAGAAGGAAAGCACGGGTCTCGCCAGGAGGTGAGGAAGAAGGAAGAGCACGGAGGAGGAGGAAGAAGGAGGAGCACGGATGACGTTGTTTGAGGTAGCAAGAGTTGCTGAGGTTGCGTAACCGTAGAGGCGGCAGGCCATTCTTGTGCTTCTGACTCAGTAGACTCGGCTGCCGACTCATCTGCAATTGGAATTGCAGGCCCATCAACGACGAAGACGACCATCGCAAGACGACACCGCTCCGATGATGACGCATACTTTGTTCTCGAGCCATTGATGCCATTCCGATCCTTCTATTCATAACAGAATTATTTCCCATTGCTGCTCTTATTCCATTCGCCATGGCAGGCTGCTGACCAAGTCCCCTTCTCGCCGGACGTCGAACCAAAATGGCTCGAATGCTTGGTCTTGAGCTTAGCGCGGACGCCAATCACAGGTCGAACGCCGAGCTTCTGGCTCAAATCAACGACCAAATCGAGCTCCTCCTCTTGCTCGAGAACAGTCACGGTGTTCAAGGCGAGCTTGCGAGCGAACAGCGCCAGAGAAATATATTCCAAGTCTTTGAATCCGTTGCAGATGAGAAGGGCATCAGGGTTACCCTTGCATAAGCAGCATGGCCAAGAGGAGCTCCGGCTTCGACCCGACTTCCAGTCCGAACCGGAACGGCGATCCAAACTTGACAATGTCCTCCATGACGAACCGGTCCTGGTTGCATTTCACCGGGTACACGCTCTGGTAGTGGGAGTCGTAGTCGTGGGACCGGATCGCCAGATCGAAGGCGCCCTGGAGCGATCGAGCCTGTTCTTGAGCACATCAGGCAGGCGATCAATGAGCGATAACTGCAACCCGAGCCCACAGTCCAGTTTCGGATCCGAAACCTTCTTCACGATCTTCAGCAGATCGATCTCCTGGTGCGGCAGAGTCGCCCTCCCGTGAGGATGGACGACAACGTTGCCGGAGGAATTGACGGTGAAGTAGGGCCCACCCCAGGCGTCGATTCGGCAGAGGTCGGATGAGAGGGACGGGGACCAATAGGAATTGTCAGCGGCGGGTGTGATGTGAGGAACAGTTTCCACAGAACCTGTTGGAGTTGATGTGGAACAATGTGAGATCCGTGAGCTGCCCGAGCTCCTCCGGCAAGTACCTGGCAATGTCGCCGTGGTTGAGGTCGATCCTGGCCACGGTCCTGATCGTGCTGTTGTCGAGCGCCTAGAAAACTGTGGTGTACTTGCAGACATTAGATCCCACCTAATTGCTCGTAATGTTGAGCGGGTCGGAGAGAATGGCCTGCTTCAACGCCTGCAGAGCTATGTAAGCGTTCCGGAGCCGGTCATTCTCGAAGACGAGCGAGGGGTCGACGGTCACGAGCTCGCCGCGGTCGCCGAACTCGTTGCGGTAGTAAAGGAGCTGGCGGTTCTTGATGTAGAGGGCTTCCTCGTCGGAGAGGGCTCCATGGCTAACAATGTGGCTGTTGCGGCGGTGCTGGTGTCGGTCCTCCTGAGCAGCAGTACCGTAGAAGAGTGATGACGCGGCAAGGAAAAGGGCAGTGAGGAGAAGTGAGAGGTGGACGAGGGTGGAACGCTTGCAATCCGAGGAGAAGGCTATGATGGAGAGTTTTGGGAAAGAAGGGTCTTTTGGGCTGCTCATTTTCATGGATTTGGGCTCCGGAGGTGATGATCCCTTTGGGCTTCGATAAGGGCCTGGGCTGCACAGGCTTTGGGCTTCACAGGCACAATCAAGTGCCTTCTTGCTGATATTTTTTTTTGTAATAAAATTGACTTTCTTTAATAAAACGTTTTTTTTTATGTGACTGAACTTGAAATTGAATATTCAAGCTGCCTACGTACCCTTCCAAAGAAAGAGAACAAGTCAAAACGTAGTTCAAATACATACATATTTTTGGTATTTTCTTTTTGTGCCATTTGCAGTTTTAACTCATGCAGGCAAGGAGTGTTGTGCCATGCAGTTTAGGCTCTTACAGACAAGGAGCTTTGGTTCGTGCGAACAAGGAGCATTGTGCCATGCAGTTTAGGCTCTTACATACAAGGAGCTTTGGTTCGTGCAGTTTAGGCTCATGCCAACAAGGAGCATTGTGCCATGCAGTTTAGGCTCGTGCAGGCGAGGAGCCTCGTGTCCTACAGTTTAGGCTCGTGCGGACAAGGAGCTTTGGTTATCGCCTTTTAAGCTCGTGCGAACGAGGAGCTTTGGTTGTCGCCTTTTAGGCTCGTGCGAACGAGGAGCTTTGTGTCATGTGCAGTTTAGGCTCGTGCATGCGAGGAGCTTTGTGTCCTGCAGTTTAGGCTCATGCGGACAAGGAATATTGGTTCGTGCAGTTTAGGCTCGTGCGAACAAGGAGCATTGGTGAATTTGTCAAGCAATTTTGGAGAGGCGTTCCTCACAATCTTCATAGCAAGGAGCCTTGACCGAGTGATTGAAGAAGTCTTCGGGCAAGAAATCACGCATTGTGATGGGGATGGACGATCTATATGTCGAAATTTCATCATCTTCAACACGTTCACGTTGCTTTGAAGGTTGACAAGAGCTGCTTTGCCCCCTTTCCGATTGGCGGACTTGTGGAGGAGACGTATGCTTCTTGTGCAATTTCTTAGGAGTGACTTGAGTCCATCCTTCAACTTTGCTTGTCTTGGAGGATGCCCCCAGCAGTTGAGGTGAAAACTTTTAGTCGGAAGAGCCAGAAGTGAAGGTGGTATACTTTGACTTCACCACATCGTCAAGATCTAGCTCGATGATTCCTTTCTGAGCCAGCTTCATGATGAGATCTTTCAGCACGAAACATTTTTCTGTCAGATGACTGATGAAGCGGTGGAATTTACAGTATCTTGGACTGTCGGTACGATTCATCTCTTCCGGCTATCTGCACTCAGACAAACTGATCACCTTTTTGTCCAACAGGTCATCCAGCATGGCAACCACATCAGAGTCGGGGAATGGATAGGTCTTCTCCTCAAGCTCCTTCAAAGTGCGTCTACGCATCTCTTAATCACGAAAAGCTTCAGTTTGAATCGCCTTGCCTCGTGTGGAGATTTTATCGGGAGCTGTGTTGACCGTCATCGCTTCCTTGGTGGGTTTCCATGCAGCCTTTTCCATCTTTGTCCCAAGAACTTTGTCGTCCTTGTAGTCGGCGATCGGTTCTTTCTTCCCATGATGGGCGATGCTCAACTCTATGTCATGGGCGCGAGTGGCCAATTCCTCGAAGGTCCGTGGTTTAATGCCTTGAAGGATGTATTGCAAACCCCATTGCATGCCTTGGATGCATATCTCGATTGAAGAGGTTTCCGAAAGCCTGTCTTTACAGTCGAGGCTTAGAGTGCGCCATCTGTTGATGTAGTCAATGACTGGTTCGTCCTTCCACTGCTTTGTGCTCGTTAGCTTTAGCATACTCACAGTGCGGCGGGTGCTATAGAAGCAGTTGAGGAATTCCTGCTCTAATTGTTCCCAGCTGTTGATGGACTCAGGCTCTAGGTCTGTGTACCACTCAAAGGCGTTTCCTTTCAGCGAGCGCACAAACTGCTTGGCGAGGTAATCCCCTTCGGTTCCTGCGTTGTTGCAAGTTTCAACGAAGTGGGCAACGTGCTGTTTCGGGTTTCCTTTTCCATCAAATTGCATGAACTTTGGTGGTTGATAACCCCTTGGCATCTTCAGGGCATCAATCTTCTTGGAGTAGGGCTTCGAGTAGAACAATGAGGTATGTAAGCTCCCTTCGTACTGTGCCTTGATGGTGTTGGTGATCATCTCCTGCAGCTGCTGGATAGAAAGAGATCCCATGAGTGCCGCTGCTTGGTCTGGCTCCGGCTTCTCATCAATTCTCTCCATCGTAGGCTCATCTTCTGGGTTAGGGTTCTCGTCGTCCTGTGGCTCAAGTCGGCTGACGAGTGCAGCAATTTGCAAGTCTTTTTCTTCCACAATCTGTGTTAGCCTTGCAATCGCTTCATTCATTTGAGCCAGTTGTTCTTCAACGGAGGTAACGCCGATAGTCATAACTTGTGCGACCAATAGACATGACTTTCCTTTAGACATCCAGGATGCTGATGAAGAACGTCGTTGGCTGGTTTGGGATGTCATCTTGTGTGCCTCAGCATCATGCTTCGGTGCCCCCAGCGAGGTCAGGTTGATGACAGACTCACACCTTGGATGCTCCCCTTACTCTTTTAGCGGCACCAATTTTGAAGTGGCATGTTGAGGAGCGGTTGTGGCGCCAATGGGTTATCTGTTTGCGGCAGAAGTGATTAGGATCCTTCCCTCAGTGGTTGCAAGAACGGCTTGTCCCTTGCTTGATGCCATTGACTTTGAGGTGTGCTTGGATTCCTTGAAAGGAGAAAGAGATGAGAGGTAGAGATTGTCCCACTGGGCGTGCCAATTTGTGAACACGAAAAATTCCTGAAACGAAAGAGACAAGAACGACGTGGACAAACAAATATTTGTATTTGATGATTTTGGGTTACAATCTCTCTCTAATTTGATCCTCTGATTCGATCTCCGTAAGGTGTTGATTGGTGGATGTGCGATTGATCCAAGGGTCGTCGAGGCTTGATCTTGGATGAACGTTCTTTAAGGGCCGTGGGCTTGATCTTTGAAAGTGGATTTGAGCGGATCTTCAAGGAGCCGTTGGGGCTTGATCTTGAGTAACGGTGATGAACGGGTCTTCAAGGGCTTTTGGGCTTGATCTTTGAATGTGGGTTTGAGCGGATCTTCAAGGAGCCGTTGGGGCTTGATCTTGAGGATGAATGTTTCTTCAAGGGCCGTTAAGGCTTGATCTTGAAGAAACAGTGATGAACAGATCTTCAAGGGCTTTTGGGCTTAATCTTGAAGAACGGTTAGATGTGTGTGGATTTGTCGACGTTGTTGATCCAAAGGGCCGTTGGGGCTTGATCTTGGATGAACGGATGATGAACAATGGTGCTTTCTTCAAGGGCCGTCGGGGCTTGATCTTGAAAGAGCGATGAACGAAGAACGAAGAACACTTTCTTCAAGGGCCGTCGGGGCTTGATCTTGAATTGGTGGATGATTGTTGATCCAAAGGGCCGTTGGGGCTTGATCTTGGATGAACGATGAACGAAGAACGAAGAACACTTTCTTCAAGGGCCGTCGGGGCTTGATCTTGAATTGGTGGATCATTGTTGATCCAAAGGGCCGTTGGGGCTTGATCTTAGGATAAACGAAGAACGAAGAACGAAGAGAGCTTTCTTGATTCTTCGGGAACCTGGATGCTTGAGAGCTTCGGAGTTTCAGAGCTTGCTTAATAATTTTGGTTGTCTTCTCTTTAAATGAATGAATTAGCCTTCTATTTATAGAAATTTCCAAGGCCTAATTTTGAATATAATATTCCAGATGAAATAAGTCGTTTCTGCCAGGTGTTGACACGTGTCCTGTTTGATGAATTTTCCAACTTATTTCGATTTTTGTTTAGACACACGCTACGTGTAAAATTTATGTAATACATGAGCGTTGAAACTTTGATTTATCGGTCAACATTTATTTACCGAAATTTCGATGTCTATAAATGAGAAGTTGGTTATTAGGGGCATAATTATTATCAATATGTCTACTAAGTGAAATAACACATATATGATGCTAGAATCGCACCATTTCACATGAAAGGAGTATTGTGATGACGGAGAAGAAGTGGTAATTAATGGTACAAGTAGGGTTGGACCACCTATGGAGAAAGATTGGGAGGTTGTAGAAATATTTGTGAATTTTTTGAAGGTCTTCTACCTAGTGACTGTTAAAATGAGTGAAAGGAAACATCCAACATCTAATACAATAGTCCATGAGGCTGAGATTAATAAGGTGTTTTTTTGCCTGAATATATGTAAACTCGAGGAGGTGCTGAGACAATACTATGTGATATGACAATTAACATGAGAACCAAATACCAAAAATATTTTGGTTCAATTGGGTCTATGAACCAAAGCTTTGTAATTACCCTTATCTTAGACCTAAGATTTAAGTAGAGGTACTTATTGCACTTGTGTAGAAAGCAATTGGAGCTTTCAGAAAAAAAAGGTTGAAAAAAGAAGCAATGAAGTGAAGACATTGATGAAGGCGATGTGTGATGAATATGCTTAACAAGCTTTTGGTTCACAAACACACACAAAAAAAAGGGTAAATAAGCTTCAATTGTTGACACTAGTCCTTCAAGTGTAAAAAGAACTACTTCCTAGTGTAACAAGAGAACTGGTGATATTTAGTCAAATGATAGATGATTGGGAGAAGGAACTAGAAGACATCGAAGATATTGCGCTTGCACATGAAGTGGATATGTATCTCCTTGACAGACTAGTGAGTATTGCAAGGTGAAACTTTTGACATTTTGTAATGGTGGAAGTTGAAAACGAGAAGCACATATCCCACAATTGCTTTGCTAGCGAAATATGTGTTGGCTATTAAAGTGTCAACAATTGCTAGTGAGAGTGCATTTAGCACAGGAAATAGAGCAATTGATCCATTTAGATCATCTCTCACTCCTAAAACAGTGGAATCGTTGATATGCCTCCAAAATTGGATAAAAAGTGAAGACATTAGCAGCATTGAGTATGAAGCAAGTGTGCCGAACTTGAATTTCATAAAGAAGTAATTATTTTGTTTTGTGTAGTTTGGTTTATTTTAAATTGTTTTGTTTTCTATTCGTTAACCGTTAACATGCTTCTTTTATTTTTTGTTATAGAGCATAAAAAAGGAAAAGTAAATACTACAAGTACAAGCCGCTCAAGTGTTTCTGAAAGTGAAGCTCAAGCAACTCAAAAGAATAAAGGAATTATGGTAATATTTTAAGAAACTGTTATTGGCACTCCAAAAATCTCATTCTACACTCCTCACAAGTGTATTTTTCTTTCTAATTATAGAAAGTTTAGAGTGCAAAATGATATTTTTGAAGTGACAATAATAGCTCCCTATTTTAAACTTAAATGAATACACTTGAAGTTTCAATGGTTCAATGAGGATACTACGATATTGGACGTTGGAGCTCATGTTGATTTGATTTTTTTTTCTTACAGATTTAGTGAGGAATGATGTTGGACGTTTGATGTCATGTCGAATGTTAATGTGGATGTTATTATGAATTTAATGGTTATGTTATTTTGGATTTGGATGTTGATTTGGCTTTGGACTTTGGATGTTAATTTACGAACTTTAGATGTCTCAGATGTAATTTTGTGGTTTTGGATGTTATTACATAACTAATATCTAATTTTCAATTTGTGATGTTTGAACTATGAAATTTGGATGTTATTTGAATAATTATATGTGTTTTTGTATTATGTAATTGTAATATGTGATGATGTGCTTCTGTATTCTGCACAATGAATATGTACATTCACTAGTTCACAATCTCATTTTTTTTTAAATAATGTGTTTTTGAAAGAAAAAAAAAATAGTTGGATTCGGCCTGTTCATACAGGCCGAGTTAGGTCAGGTATCAAAACTCAATACCTAGCCCGGCCCCTCGTTACAGCTTAAGAAGGGCCCAATCTAGTCCCCTTAAATTTGGGCCTGGCTCATGCCCACCCCTAATTCAAACCTTTCCCTTTGTATATATACAAAATAAAAAAAAAACTGCTCAATCAGTTTAAAAGTCGTGTTTAAGTTGACCTAACAAGACTTGCACCTCTACGGATGACTCAAATTCTTATTAAAAATAATAGAGGACAAGTAATATTAGATTGTGACTCAATAGTACATATTATTCAATGCTACGAATATTTTAGCCGTTAAATTTGAAACTATTTATGTGACAGCCAGTCCCGAAAGATATTCCTTAATTATATGTGTTTGTACCATACTTGACCAATCTCGAAACTACCGAGCACCAGTCAACGTTATACCGTCAAGGACCCAGAAGAGTTTCCCTCCAACCAGGAAGCCAATCACAGCACGACACGTGTCGACATCAGAAGCCAATCATAGTGCAACACGTGTCAACATCAGAAGCCAATCACAACACGACATGTGTCAATGTCAAAAAAAAGTTAGAAACTCTCTTCTATAAAAGGATATCATTCTCCCATAATATTTCCTAATGTCATTTGTACTAAATCATTCACTAGTACTCACTAAAGGAGAGCTTGAACCTATGTACTTGTGTAAACCCTTCACAATTAATGAGAACTCCTCAACTCCGTGGACGTAGCCAATCTGGGTGAACCACGTACATCTTGTGTTTGCTTCCATGTCCCTATCCATTTACATACTTATCCACACTAGTGACCGGAGCAATCTAGCGAAGGTCGCAAACTTAACACTTTCTGTTGTACCAAAGTCCTCACTAGTTTTATGCATCAACATTTGGCCCCGTCTATGGGAACAACACTTATTCTCACTCTCTTCAGCTTTGTTAAGCTGGTTTCCACCATTCGTACACTCTTTTTTGACCAGGCATCCCTTTCCAAGATGAAGAGCGAAGGAAGTCACAACACACAGAATGACACTCATCTTGCACCTGGTACGAAGCAACGAAAGAATGAACAAAAGAAGTTTGCTCTTCAGGCTAAAGTCGATGAGCTGGAGGCTTAGAACAAGATAACGATGAAGAATGAGATCCTCCAAGAGTAGTATGAGAAGGTATTCAAGATGCTCCACGAGGCTAGATATACTAAAACACACGAGCTCATCACCCATGTGGAAGTCAACCATCAACTGGGTGCACCCCAACACGAATGGTCATTTGCCCTCGACATGGGTATTCTTATTGAGGAGCGAGCTACTCATCGAAATGGCGACCAACATGAGACTTCTCTCAACCCAGCTGCTTTGATCCAAAGCAGGAGGAGTGAAGGAAGACACCTCTTTACAGAAGGAGTGAAAGGATCTAAAACCGTATTTCGCGACTATCGAGACTTCTTAAAGCAATGTTGAGACAATCCCATCCATGTAAGCTCGAAGATCAATGACCCAAGGGTCTCTGAAAGACTCGGTCCCCTCTCATGTCCTAGGCCGACTACCAATTTGGGGAAGGGGCAATAAGTCCTAGAGAAACACGAAGGTATAGGGGACTCAGAGATGTTCCGACAGACATACCTTGGAAGTTAGTACGGCGAGTCCAGGGAAAAATCACATGCTTTTGATCAAACCTTCCTTCTTTCAAGAGGAGATGGAGATTTACGAAAGAAAGCTCTAGTGGTACATGACTCCACTGAGGACTCTATTGTCCTACAACTCCTTAAGGAAGTAAACAAGTTGAAGGTTGAACGACAAGCTGAGATACCTGATTGGAACCAACCTAGGCCTGGCCCTCTTACAAGGAGGATCCTCGACACCCCCTCCAAGCAAAGACAAAACAGAAGCTTGGCTTTCAACTATATACTGGAAATAAGGACTCGATTGAACATCTTAACCTCTTTGAGTCCACCATGGCATACCGGATGCACACCGACGAAGAGCGATATATTCTCTTCCCCTCCACCCTCTCTGGCAAAGCTCTAAATTGGTATTGTCATCTTCCACCTGAGACGGTAGACTCATTTGAGGAATTGAGGAAACTGTTTGTTTCTCAACACATTTTCCAAATCGATTACTTGCACTCTGTGGATGACTTGTACATTATTCGCCAGAAGCCAAACGAGTCATTACGCATGTATGCTGGTTGTTTCAGCCATGAGTATTCCTGTTGTACCGAGGCAGACGACAAGACTGCTCTCAAAGCCTTCACGGTAGGCCTACGTGATTGTTTCTTCAAGCACATGATCAATGCCAACACTTTGAAGACTTAGTCTGAGGTAATGGCACAGGCTTATAACCATGCCTCCGCTGAGGCAAAGACATATCAAGAGAAACCCCCCACAGCCACCCCTTATCAGCAAGTAGGGAGTGGAAGCCAGATCTAACCAAATGAGAAGACCTCGACTTTCCAAACGGCAGTGGTGCCTCCTCCTGCCTTACTTAATACTTCGCCAAGACAGCAGACATATCAATTTCAAGGCAAAATGAAAGATTTCCATCCTCACCAGTCCTATTTTAGTAAAATGAGTAAGGGATACTGTCGTGATAACCAAGGGTACCGCCACGATAATGCCCGCCCTCAGGCAGTCAACACAGTGTGCCAAACACGTGTCAGGACATGCCTTACCCTGAGGTATGAGACATACATGCCTTTGAACGCCATATGCGTGGCCATTTACCCCAGCATAGCATACCTGATACCGAAGTCAATGCTGAAGTAGTCGAGTTACAAGCCCACGAAGAACACGGGCATGTTTTGCTGCTACCACGAACATAACGGCCATGACGACGAGAAATGTATCACCCTTCGTGATCATATTGAAGCTTTGGCGCGTGAAGGAAAAATTGATTGATTCATCATTCACCCTTCAAGTGATAACTGTAACCAACGCCAAGTGAATGTGATATATTCCATAAGGGGCGGCACACCCATATATGAATATTCCAATAGGGCTATGAAAAACAGCGAATGAGCTTTAAGGCCTGGCCACCAAGTGTTTCACGTGGAAGACATCGGGGGAGGCAAGTATCAAAGGCCTAACTGGGATCCAATATGTTTCTAACTTGAGGAAGAAATAGGTATCATCTATCCTCACAACGACCCACTGATCGTAGAGGCTCACATAGCCAACTTTTAAGTAAGATGAATCCTGGTAGACACAGGGGCTTCGGGCAATATCATGTTTGCTGAAGCTTTCAAGGCACTTAATGTAGCTGAAAACTTGCTCGATCGCTCGATTTCTCCTCTGATAAGCTTCTCCGGTGATATCGTGCAACCTATAGGGAGCATACACTTACCTTTCACCATTGGTATAGGCCCTTACACAACTACCATTACCACTAACTTCCTGGTAGTTGATTGCTCAATGACATACAATGTCATCTTTGGACGCACAGGCATCAATGATCTCAAGGCAATGGTATCCATACAGATGTTGTTGATGAAGTTTCCAACCCCCTATGACAATGGTTACATTAGAGGATATCAACTTAGTGCATGGTCATGTTACAACACTTCGGTCAAGCAACAACACCTGCTTGTGCCCAATGAAACCTTTTCTATACATGACCAAGTTATAAAGACCAGCCCGAACGAAGCCAACTTAGATCTTCACGGTGGCAACAGTCAACCCGACGATCCTTGAGATGACTCATTCGCCCAACAAGCACACCCGCTGAAGAGTTGGAAAATGTTTCTATATCAAAAGATTATCCAGATCGCATGGTGAAGATTGGCACCACCTTGTCACCACCCATTCGGTTGGCATTGATCTCTTTTTTGCAAGAACAGTGAGGTCTTCGCCTGGTCATACGAGGACATGCTAGGCATCTCTCCCGATATCATATGTTATCGCTTGAGTATTGACCCCAAGACCAAGCCGGTGAGATGGAAGCGAAGATCTTATGACGCTGAACGATACGAAGCAATGAAGGCAGAAGTTGAAAAACTCAAAGGCATAGATTTTGTCCGCGAAGTCAATTACCCAACATGGGTAGTAAATGTGGTCCTTGTTAAGAAAAATCCAACCAAAGAAAGTCTCTTGCTCCAAAAGGTCTTTTAGAGAATGTGTGTCGACTACACCGACCTAAACAAAAGATGCCCAAATGGTAGCTTTCCTCTCCCTCTCATTGACAGACTTATAGACTCTACGGCAGGATGTGAACTCTTGAGCTTCATAGATGCTTACTCAGGATACAACCAAATCCTCATGAACCCTTCGGACCAAGAACACACAGCCTTCACTACCGACATGGGACTATATTGTTATAAAGCTATGCCCTTCATCCTAAAGAATGAAGGAGCGACTTATCAGAGACTAGTCAATTCAATGTTCGCCGACCAGATTGGAAAGAGCATGGAAGTTTATGTTGATAATATGCTAGTCAAGAGCAAACATGCTAACCAACACATCGCTAACCTATCTGAAACTTTCACTATTCTGAAGAGGTATCGAATGAGGTTGAACCTCAACAAATGTGCCTTTGGCGAAGGCTATGGCAAATTCTTAGGCTTCATGATAAGACAACGAGGCATTGAGGTTAATCCCGAGAAGATAAAAGCAATCCTTAACATGAAGGAACCGGTAACTTCAAAAGACATCCAGAGCCTTACTGGCAAGGTGACAGCCTTAACTAGGTTCATATCTAAGACTACAGACAGATGTGCTCATTTCTTCAAAGCACTTAAGGGAAGTAAAAAGTACATTACATGGACTGATAAATGTGCCGAGACATTCAAGAACCTCAAAGACTACATGAGTAAAGCCCATATGCTCTCCAAACCTGAGGTTGGTGACACTCTCATTATTTATCTGTCAGCATCGACTTCAGCAGTAAGTTCTGTTCTCATTCGAAATGATGGTAATGTCGAACGGCCTGTCTACTACGCTAGCAAGGCCTTACAAGATGCAGAGACACGATATTCTAACATTGAGAAATTGGCTCTAGCATTGGTCATGTTTGCTCGAAAACTTCGCCCTTACTTCCAAGCGTACTCCATCATCGTGCTTACTAATCATCCTCTTTGACAGATACTCCAAAGTCCTAACACTTCGGGGCGAATGATAAAATGGGCGATAACATTGGGTGAGTTTGACATCTCCTACCAACCAAAGCCAACTGAGAAGGGCCAAGCAGTGGCAGACTTCATCGTCGACTTCACATATCTTGTTGACATTGTTTCTACGCCTAAAGAAGTGGTTTCATTACCCTTGAAAGCTCATAAAATAGAACCAACAGCCCCAGCATGGAGTCTATATGTTGATGGTTCGTCCAACCAACAGGGTTGTGAAGCAGGACTAGTCCTTACGACCCCTGACAAAGTGGCAATGAAATATGCTCTTTGTTTCAAATTCAAGGTGTCGAACAATGAGGCCGAATATGAAGCCCTCCTAGCAGGCTTACATTTGGCTAAACACATTGGGGTTAAACGAATTGATATCTTCAGTGACTCTCAATTGGTGGTTAACCAAGTCAGCAACAACTTTAATGCTAAGGATAGCTCCATGGTAACATATCTGGCATAAACACAATTGTTACTCAAGCACTTCCACTACCAGATCACCCAAATTCCTCGAGTGGTTTATGTAGATGCTTTGGCTCACCTCACCTTAGCGGTGGAAGACAAGATTGGGAGAAAAATTCAGGTCGAATTTTTGGCAGCACCAAACACCATGTCTGCGGAAGTGTGCAACTTACAACAGGGGGATAGTTATATTACCCCGATTTATAGATTCCTTGTTCATGGCACCCTTCCAAATGACAAAGTCCAAGCTAAGCAGATTCGATACAAGGCTACCCGTTACTTGATCATTAATGACCAACTCTATAAGCGGGGTTTTAACCTACCATACCTAAGATGCCTTACGCTCGCAGAGGCGAAAACTGTCATTCGGGAAATACATGAAGAAGTATGCGGAGATCATGCTGGATCTCGATCCCTAGCACACAAGGCTTTTCACCAATGATATTACTAGCCAACACTCCACCAAGATGCCATCAGAATATCTCGCTCATGTGATAAGTGTCAATGCTACGCAACTATTCCTCACTCCCATCCCGAGCCGCTTACTCCTGTGATCAGCCATTGGCCCTTCGCCCAATGGGGACTTGATTTGATCGGCCCAATGCCTGTAGCGAAGGGTAAGGTCCGCTATGCAATTGTTGTAGTTGACTACTTCACAAAGTTGGCTGAAGTAGAACCCTTGGCAACCATTACTGAGGCAAACATAGAAGACTTCGTATGGAAGAACATCCTTTGTAGATTTAGTATTCCCAATGCGATAGTCACTGACAACGGGCGACAGTTCGACAACAATAAGTTCAGGATGTTCTGCTCTAAGTTTAACATCAACTTATGTTTTGCCTCCCCAGCCCATCCCCAGTCTAATGGACATGTCGAATCCATCAACAAAATAATCAAGCGAACTTTGGAAACCAGCTTGGACAAGGCTAAAGGTTGTTGACCAGAATTTGTACCCCAAGTGCTTAGGTCATACCACACTTCGTATCGGACATCAACAGGAGAAACCCCATTCTCACTTGCCTTTGGTACAGAGGCAGTTGTCCCAGTTGAGCTTAAGCAAGCAATGTTCCGAGTCCAGAACTCCATGCAAAGCGAAAATGACAAACAACTTACCCTTAACTTAGATCTAGTCAAGGAACACATAAACCAGGCTCACTTGAGGAATGTCGCCTACAAGCAGCGCATCTCCAACTACTATGACTCAAGGGTCAAACCTCGTTCTTTCAAAGTGGGGGACTGGGTATTGAAGAAAAGATTACTCTGCGACAGAGTCCCGAGTGAAGGAACACTTAGTCCAAACTGGGATGGACCGTTTGAAGTTGTTGGCATCAGTCGTCCTGGCTCCTACAAGCTTAGAATCTCTGATGGCAAGACCCTTAGCCATCCATGGAACATTGATCACTCAAAGTACTATTACAAATAAACTCACATTGTACAAGTGTTAAGCTTCAGCCGTTCGACATCCTATGTAACGAAGACTATTTGGCATGAATTCAATAAAGAGGTGATTTAGACAACTCGGTCCTAATCCTCTTACATTCTTAGCAATGAAACACTCAGGTTTAAAGCTTCAACATGAATGCTTCCAATATGAAACAAAGTCTAAGTATATGTCAATAAGACTACAAATAAACGAACAGTTTCACAGTATATTCGTTCAATCATACATTCCAACACATTTATACATAAGCCAACTGTGCTTCGAAAGGGTTCAACATACTTTGTGTCATTCGACATTTGCTACAATGTGCCTCGACACCTTGCCCATATTCTCACCAACCAGGTGATGAAATGTGAAGAAGGAACGCATCTTCATGCCACCAACCAGGTGATGAAATGTACAACCCGTACTCTAATATCATTTGGCAACTTGCCATTCATGCCATCAACCAGGTGAAGAATGAACTCATCTTCGTGCCACCAACCAGGTGATGAAAAGTGATGAAAGGTGATGAAGGAACTCACCTTTGCACCACCAACCAAGTGATGAAAGCAACTCACCATTCATTCCACCTACTAGAAGATGAGTGGTACAACTTGTACATGTGAACTCCTAGCATTCACAAATAATCAAAAACCATCAAGCTTGATAACTCAACTAGGGGAGCACTTATGCCCAACAAAAGTTATAGTCATCAACAAAGTCTTATTGTAAGTCAACAACAACTTCAGTGCATGACATACGAAGATCAAGCTATTAACCCTCTTGTATCTGCTTCAGACATTTCTCCTCTGTAACAGTGCAAACTCTATAACTCGTAAAAAGCTTCACACACTTTTGATCAAGACAGTGTGAAGCAAAACCAATTTATATTGCCAACAAGAGCTTCATCAATGGAGGGCAACTACAATTCTCAAAAACTTCACACACTCTTGATCAAGACAGTGTGAAGCAAAACCAATTTATGGTGCCAACAAGAGCTTTATCAAAGGACTTCAACCACAATTCTCAAAAGCTTCACACACTCTTAATCAAGACAGTGTGAAGCAAAACCAATTTATGGTGACAACAAGAGCTTTATCAAAAGAGTCCCCAACGGTAAAATGACTAGTAGGGGATAAGAACGATGAGCGCCATATATTGTCTTCAGAAGGCATAGCTGCCTCTTCACCAAAGGTCAAGTCATAACGACGGTCGGATGAGCCAGACATTCTCAGAAATGATGAAGGAGAAATGAGGTGCAATAAATCTTTGAAGTACAAAAATAAGGGGAAAATTCATGCAAGTAATAACTCTCTGAACGTACTTCTTGCACACAATTGGTGCCTCTATAAAAGAAAGGGCAACATGGCCATTGGTTCACAAATCGAAGAGGTACCACTCTCCGGATTTCGAGAAGCAGATTTTCCTGAGTAAAATATGTCAACAATTTCCACACGCAACATCAACTCATCGGGTACCACAGATAACTTTACAAAAGATCTCTGACAAAGTTTAGACACATATATTTTGAAGGTCCAGCTACCCTACCATTACCCACAAAGGTAAAGGAACAGCACCACTGCTTGATAACTGGAAAGTCCATGTGTGTGTCAACCTCCATGCTTCGTGGCAAGGCAGACTGGCAAAAATGCCCAACCTTTACTCACATTCGAGAAAACATTCCCAACAAGATTGCTTGATCAAAAATCGAAGAGGCATCGCTCTTCGAATCTCGAGAGCCAGACTCCCAACATGATTACTTGCTCAAAAATCGAAGAGGCACCGCCCTCCGAATCTCGAGAGCCAGATTCCCAACATGATTACTTTCTCAAAAATCGAAGAGGCATCGCTATCCGAATCTCAAGAGTCAAACTCCCAACATGATTGCTTTCTCAAAAATTGAAGAGGCACCGTTCTCCAAATCTTAAGAGCCAGATCCCCGACAGGATTGCTTGTTCGAAAACCGAAGAGGCACACTTTCCGAACGTTGAGAGCCAGATTTCCTTGGATAAAGCTTGTCCACAATCTTCACACGTAACATCAGCTTTCCAGATACCACAGACCACTTTTTCAAAGTGCTTTGACAAAGTTAAAACACGTGAAACTTGCAGCTCCCACTACATTGCTATGACCAAGAAGGGTAAAGAAATAGCATTACTACTTGTTGTTAAGGAAACTCCTATATATGTCTACCTCTACCCTCCACGGACAGGCATATCTGCAAAAATGCTCAGCCATTCTTCACATCTGAGATGGCACTCCTAACGAAGCCTCTCGAAATACTTAGCTTCCTTTCCCCCAATAATACCTCTGCAAACAAGCCACACCAGAGCAAGAGTATCTCATATCATTAGGGTTAAAAGCAAGAGTATCCCATATCATGTTTTTCCCTGTCTTTTCCTTTGGGCTTTTTCTTACCTGCAAGATAAGGAGAAAGAGAGCAATCAATCAGCACTTGGAATTAAGTCAGGAACTGACTACCTGGAACTCATTGCCTGATTACTTAGCTGTCATTGCTCTCGAGTACTCATCTTCAACATCTTATGCTTCCAGAAAAAATACCACATCTGCCTGAGGAACAGATAGGGCAAGTGAGAAGGATACAAGGAAGCATGTGGAGACAAGCGCAGCATAACATGTGCCAATTCATTTATTACTCTGTCAACATAATAAATATCTCATATCATCAAGGTCGAACGCACTCTTGATTTGATGGACTTATTTTGACCCTCAAATTCTTGAGTCAGCCTTATACTCTAGAGGAAACCAGAAAACCCTCAAGTCCAGTTCAAGAATAAGCCTGTGGAAAGTTACTTCTTCAAAAGCAAAAGTATCTCATACCATCACTTCTTATTTTTCTTCTCTATATCCTTCCTGCTGCCTACGAGATAGGGAGAATGAAAACAATCAGCCGGAACTCAAAATCAAACTTTTGATCTGGGACTGATTGCTGGGAGCTCTGATTACTTACCTTATCTGTCACCTCTTTCGGCATATCTCCTAGCTCGGCGACTTGAGGGACTCCTACTACATGGTTTGTATCGCGCTTGACAAAGCTTGAAACTACAAGTAAGCTTCAAGTGAAATTGATACATTACTTCGTGCATCTCCACCGGTTAAAGATACCACCCATGGATGGAAGAAAAGTACTTCCAGAGAAGATGCCACATCTACCTATGAGACATATAAGGCAAGTGAAAACGATATCACAGTTCGGTACTTAGAAGTTTCGTGATTACTCAACGACTTGGATCTTGCAAGTCCCCAACCAAGGAGTTTCCCTCACTCGGGGAACTTAGGGGAGCACTATTTGTACCATACTTGACAAATCCCGAAACTACCGAGCACCAGTCAACATTATACCATCAAGGACCCATAAGAGTTTCTCTCCAACCAGGAGGCCAATCACAGCGCAACATGTGTCGACATCAGAAGCCAATCATAGCGCGACACATGTCAACATCAGAAGCCAATCACAACACGACATGTGTCAATGTCAAAACAAAGCTAGAAACTTTCTTATATAAAAGGAGATCATTCTCCCACAATATTTCCTAATGTCATTTGTACTAAATCATTCACTAGTACTCACTAAAGGAGAGCTTGAACCTATGTACTTGTGTAAACCCTTCACAATTAATGATAACTCCTCTACTCCGTGGACGTAGCCAATCTGGGTGAACCACGTACATCTTGTGTTTGCTTCCCTGTCCCTATCCATTTACAGATTTATCCACACTAGTGACTGGAGCAATCTAGCGAAGGTCACAAACTTAACACTTTCTATTGTACCAAAGTCCTCACTGATTTTGTGCATCAACAATATGAAATGTCTAGAGTACCCTTGGATGTTGAGTACGTTGAGTGTGATGTTGTGGTTTGAGTTGGGTTTTAGACTAACATAATTAGTTCCTAAGTTTTTGGAACTTAAAATTTATGGTTGTTATTTGTTGTGATTGGCTGCAAATTGGACCACACACACACACCAACCCATTCACTTACCTGTTGACATTCCTCTCTCATCCCTTTCTCAGTTTTTTCTCCATTTTTCGTACACTCGTACCGATAACACCCAAACCAGCCCCTATCTTCACGGATCGACATCGAAGAGGGTGTTTTTGTGTTCCTCGTGAGTCCAAGTGGTCATTTGTACCTTTAGTTTGGCGTGAAGACCCTGTTTTCCCGAGAACCAGAAATCTTAGTTTTAATGCACTGTTCATGTGATCGTGAATGTGAGGTTTTTAGGAGATTTTAAGCTGCTATGAAGCTGTTGAGCTATATATTTTGACAAACAAAATATATTAGCAATTCTTACTAAAAATGGGGAGACTTCAAGATAATAATAAATAAAGTCCAAAATGTGGACTGACCAGAAATAAGGCTCACATTATGTGTATGTGTGTATATATTCTTATATATACTATATTTATATAATATATATAAGAAATAAAGAGAGGAAAAGATAACTCTACACCCGCACACGTCGACCTCAACGTATGCCAAGTCTGAAGGAGTTTGTCATCCACATGGCAACTGAGTATAGAGAACGTGTGTATCTAGAACCCTCTAAAACTCCCACGTTCTCCACTCAAGAGAAAGTTTTCTCTCGGCATCTCCACACCCCAGGAAAATTGCATCCCACTAAACTTCAACTGCCATGTCCATTGTTCGCCTATAAAAAGCATCGAACCAAAGCAAAAGGGAGGACGGAAACAAGAGGAGAGACTCTGCAGAAATTGAGAGACGATGTTGAAGAACAAACGACAAAGAAGAACAAAGCAAGAAATCAAGGGGAAAACCAACAAAGCATTCAAAAGGTAAAAATCCAGTTTTCTTAAAAAAAATTCTTCGTTTGGTATCTCTCAGTCTCGCAGGGAATAAAGAAGCAATTTGCTTCTCCAACCTATCTCATTCCCCAACGTCTTCCCAAATTGTAGCCTAACAAACCGCAACGAAACCACCACATCTCTCTTCCGCTGCGGCGATATACAATGGAGATTTCAGCAAAATGCACTGATTGGATTCAACCCAATTTCAAAAAGAAAGAAACCAGTTGCATGGGTGCCCAAAGAAGTTTTTTTTACATGGAAGGATATCACTTACTCATCGTCCCCAGTGATGGTTCGAGGTTTGTCGATAATGCGAGGATGATTACAAATAAAGCAACAACATGGGTGCCCAAAGAAGTTTTTGCATGGAAAGACATCACCTCTTCCTCTCTGCCCAACGAGAGCGCCACTAAGAATCCCTGCTCAACTTGCCGTTACGACCCCGCCGGACACCACCACTTCAATAACACCGATGGCCATAGCGATCACGCCGTCCTCAAGCCTAGCGTTGCTGCTGCTCCGTTTCAGGAACGCAGTCCAAAGTTGAAACCGTTGTTGCTGCTCCATTTTAGAAGTGCAGTCCGAAGTTAAAATGATTGCTGCTACTCTGTTTTAAGAGCTCAGTTCGAAGAAACCGGTGTGCTGCTGTTGCTCTGTTTTAAGAGCTCAGTTCGAACAAAAAACTGGCATGTTGCTGCTGCTCCGTTTTAGGGGCGCAGTTTGAAGACATTGACGGTTGCTGCTGTTCCGTTTTAGGGACGCAGTTCAAAGACATTAGCAGATTGATGCTGCTTAGTTTTAGGGGCACAGTTTGAAGACATTAATGGTTGCTGCTGTTTCATTTTAGGGGCGCAGTTCAAAGACTTTAGCATTTTTGTTGCTGCTCCGTTTTAAGAGCACTCAAGGGATTTGGTAGAAAGTCGGGGAAAGAAGTTGTATAAAAAAGAATTATACTTCCAGCAAGGAAAAAGAAACAACAACAAACCCGCGTCGTCATCTTGAAGTTAAGAAGAAGAGGGATTGCTGACCAAGTTTCTTTTAAAATCTGTTTAAATTAGGAAGTGAAGGAAATGGTCTCCAGCAAGTAAATAAAAGGTGAAGAGGTGAAGTTTGTCGTAACACATCCCTCCAAGTTTGTCGTGAAGTTTGTCAAAACAATATGAAAGCAATGATATGGACACCACCAAGTTTTAAAGTTAAGAGAAGATCACGTGAAGAACAAAAGAAAGCCACCACTTCCCATTTAATTATGGTCTTTGTAAATTTTGCATTCAATCAAAAGCATGGAGACAAAATGACAAAAGTACAAAACCAAATTTTCCTCTTATGGAATACCCCTCACGTGGACATTATGAGCATGGCCCAATTGATCAAATATGGTGCATAAAACAAGCAAATGTGGAGACAAAATGATAGAAGTTGCAAGTCAGAAGTAAAGGAAAAGAGTTCAGAAGTGAAGGAAAAGAAAAGTGCCATAAGTATTTCTTTTTCACAATAATAAAAAAGGGAGGTAGGCTTTCATTCGTACAAAATCCTATTTCAAATAGGATGGAATTGCTATGAAACCGTATGAAAAAGTCAAGCAAAGATGAAGTCCCATTTCACAAGGATCTATTGGATATTACCAAAGGTCATGTATGGGTTTCAAACAAATCCAATTGACTACTTAAATGCCTTTTCAGTCCATATGGCATGAATCCCACCTTCTACCCAAGGAAAGGACAAAGTCCTATTTACTTTGTACTGTGCATCCCACGTGGGTTACTACTTGAAGAAAAATGTGAAGTCCCATTTCACAAGGATCTATTGGATATTACCAAAGGTCATGTATGGGTTTCAAACAAATCCAATTGACTACTCATTTTACCAAGACTGGACACAATTAGGCAAATCCCAAATAAAAAATATGAACTACGCCGGTTTGATTCCGTTAAGGATACGTAGGCAGTCTGATATCAAGTTTTAGACGCAACCGTGAAATAGAAACGAATCCCTGATTTATATAAACTAAATTCACTCCTACTACCAAATACCAAAATGGCATGAAGCCGAAGAAAAGTTTCGAAGGGCACGAAGCCACAACAAAACTCAAAGGCACGAAGCCGTATCAAGTATCAAAGAGGGCATGAAGCCATAATAAATTTCAATAGCATGAAGCCGTATCAAGTATCAAAAGGGCACGAAGCCGTAACAAGACTTAAATAGCATAAAGCCACATTATGCTCCTCGCCCGCATGAGCTAAAATTGCATAAGGCATCAAATCCAAATAAGTACCAAATACATGAACTACGAGTGACTTGATCCCTCAAGAGGGTACGTAGGCAATCTAGGATTCAACCTAGGTACAGTCACAAATCAAACAAATACCAAAATCCTCAAGTTACATTTTATTCGAATTGGAATCAAATGGTATTCCTTTCCCAAAAGAAGGGTTGTAATTAATAGGCGCGTAGCCTAGAATGGGTCGAACTCAAATTAATAAAACCCTCTTCGGAAAAATGAATGAGGGTGAAATTGTGTCGAGTGAATTATTTGTTTACATATTGTGTACAATTTTTGCTCAACAGAAGCTTTAGGACGTCTTCATGAAGCTTGGAGAAGAAAAATGAAATGTTTTGGACGTCGGGAAGCCCAGGTTTTGCGAGTTGCAGGTTTGGCCGGAATATCGAAGGTTTTTCAGGCGACTTTCCGTTGGTTTTAGGTCTCCAAAGTGAAACCAACGAGTGCAATGGCGACCGGCGCCGGACTCCTTTGAACCAAGAGATGAGAAATGAATATTCTGTCAAGTTTGACGGAATATTCTAACGGCGTCAGGTAACGCCGGTACATTCTATTAAGGTTTTAACGGAATATTCCTAACGGCAGTTAAGTTTCAATTAGGGTTTGGCTGTGCGTGGGGGCGTGTCTGGCCGTGCCTTGACCGGGGCATGAGTGGTCGGAAAATTTTTCTAAAAATATGGGGATGTTCATGAGGTTGTGTAGGTCATGGTGGTATATTCAAATACCTCATTTGAGCATTGTATGAGAAGTTAATCCCTAGTTTTGTGTATGTGCTTTAAATAACGTTTATTTAGTTATTTCGCATATATGTGAGATCTATCCTGAGGACGAGCGCCATCAATCGAAGCTCGGGGGCTACGACCCTTCGACATATCAGTGAATGGGTTTTTGGTTTTTCGTATATACATATTTACTTGATATTTTTCCCAAAAAATGAATTTGAATGATTATATGTTTTGAAATGCCATGCAAAGTATATGCCTATTTTATCTATGCATTAGTAGTTGCATATATTTATGATTGGTGTTGCGGACGCACAGGTAAGTGCTAGGTATGTTCATAAATTAAAGATATGAGATTGCTTCAGTTATGTGAGATATGATGTGATGTATTGAAAGCTTATAAGCCTGCACACCCCGGTGTTAGTGCTCCCGCCCAGAGTTAGGGCACAGTCCTTCACGTGATGTTCACCTCCCGCACCATATGCTCACCTTGGATACAAGTTAGGTGCACAGGCTTGTCGTACCTATCACTTTAGGTGGTTCCGACTCGTGGGTGACCCGCGATTATTCGCACAGCCTTCATATGATCGTAGCACTAGAGCATATTTATTTTACACCTAGTCTTGTCATAATGACCATTTTAGGTGGTTCCGACTCGTGTGTAGGATTTGATTTGATATGATTGAGATTGGTTATGAGCTTTAGACTCAGTCATGCAGGTCATGTTAGGTGGAGCCAGTTGTTATAATATCGGGCATTGATATATCTTAACTGGGTTACTTATGACATTTCATTAAGATACTTTGGCATGATATATTTTCTATGGATTTTCATCCCGAGCATGATTCTGAGATAGCATATATTATTATTTTTCTGGGAAATTATACAGGTTTTACGGTGGGGGGTTTGAACTTTTGAGAAATGAATTGATTTTGAAAAACTTTTGTTTTTGACCACTCACACTTTCTGTTTTGCACCCCTCCAGGTTTTAGGTAGAAGTGCTTGGGTGGCTCGCGGGGATTTCGTCGGTGGTTCTGACAGAACATCATAAATGTAGGATCACCCTCGAGTGTTGTATAATTAGTACTTATCTTGCTTGACTACACTTAGACTATTTATCCTCTAATTGTGTATTTCACACTTAATCTCGCACTCGTACCTTATCTTATCTAGTACACTAGTTGATTTGGTTTTTGTTTATTCGTAATTCTTTATATTGCTTCTGCACTGTGCACATGGCTACGTCACCCTCACGTGACGGCCAACATACCTCGATCTGGGTCGGGGTGTGTCAATTTAAATTTTCTAGTTCAATTCAGTTATTATTTTCATATGGGTTTTTCCCATAAATAGTCCTTGAAATTGACCCCTCCCATCAAGATGGTTCCTGAAATTGAAAATCGATAAATGCAGTCCCTTGAAAATGGGTGTCGTAAATCAATGTGGTCCTTCCATAATAATTTCGTTAAAAATTTAGTTAAGTACTGATGTGGTATATAAATGGATCCCACAAATCTATTAAATATTACCACGTGAATTAAAAAATATTTGAATAATAAAAAAAACCTTTTATTTTTACAAAAAAAAAAAAACAAAAGACTGTTCACCATCTTATTTCCTCTCCCACCAAGCAACCACTACAGCCCCACACCACCCTGTCGACTACACCTCCGGGTCGAGCAACACCGGAGAGGTTTCAGTTTGATTATTAGCGTTGGAGAGCATGATGACAGCGAGAATAAGGGTGCGACCAATTAGACTGGTTAGAGCTAACGACATCGGTACGAACGCATGATGAGAAATGTAGGTTGGGGAGGGCATGTGGTTGGGCTTGTAGTGATTAGACGGGTGAGGGTGGAGGTGGTGGTGGTTTCACTGGATGGCGGGGAGAGGTTGGGAGTGAAAGAGGTGGAAGAGGAAGACATTGGTGGTGAGAGGTGGTGGTTTGGTGGTCAATGCTGGGTGGGTGTGGGGGTATATATGCATATGGCAATTACATTGTGTGTTTTAAAAAAAAAACTTATTTAAATATTTTCTAATTCACATGGCAATATTTAATAAGATTTGTAGGACTCAATTATCTGTCATATCAGCACATAACAATTTTTTTAACACAATTGTGATGGAAGGATCATATTGATTTGTGACACCTATTTTCAACAATTACATTGATCGATTTTCAATTTTGAAAATCATCTTAATGTGATGAGTCAATTTTAAAGACTATTAATGATAAAAAGCGGAACTTTCAACATTAAAAAATTGTAAAATTTCCTCAAATTCTTTACCCGTTTAAGATTGATAACCGTAGCAAAATTTAAATCACGAACGGCGAAATCCCTACCGCCTCAAAAGGACCAAACCCACAAATATTTAAATTCCCCCACTATACCCACGTCACTTCAAAGCCCCTTTCAGTAATTCTCCACCCTCTTGACGTTAAAATATCAACCAACTCTCTCTCTCTCTCTCTACACATGACACACCCACTCTCCCTTTTTCTCATGGGAGCCATCGAATCCCTATAAAATCAACACGCAATCTCAACCGTTGATCTACCATCCAAAGGTTAACTCGAGTAGGCGATTGGTTCCTCCCCTCTTGCCCTTTGTGGTTTTTATCATAAACCCTAGCCGTCGTAGTCGATATCAGTCCCCCTCCCACTCTCTCTCTCTCCCCTCCTCAAAAACCCAATCGATCTCTCTTTACTTTCTCTCTCTAAGTTTTGGATCTGGTTTGTGAGTGTCTCCTGTAAATTACTCTCTCTCTCTCTCTCTCTGTGTATTTCTGTATTGTACTCTGTTAATTTTCTGTACTTGTTAATCTCTCTGGTTTTTCTCAACCGCCAAACACATTTTTTCTTTTTCTTTTTATTTTTTGTTATCAGTAACTTTCTCAAGAAAAATCTGTAAATTTTTTTTAATGAGTTGAATCCCAAGTCAGACTGACTGTATAGAATTCCGAGTTTTCCACAGCTCTGAGAGAATGGCGCCCCACCATGAGACCTCCGTCGCCGTCCCATTCTTTGGTTGAGAGGCCCCTCCCCGAGTTTGGGACTGAGTCAACTCGGAGATCGACTCAGCGAGTCGAGTAGGGGGAGTGCGCCAAGAGTGGTGCTGCTCCGGAATCTGAGCACGGAAATGCCATCGGTGGAGATGAGGCGGACCACGAGGGTTTTCGGGATGGCGATGGCCAAGGGCGGTGTGGACGGGGCTCGGGTTTTGCGGTCCGGCCGCCGCCTCTGGCCCGAATCGTCCGAGTCCAAGATGGTGAGGGCCCACCGTGGCGATGAGGACTGGCTTAAAGTCATGAAAAGCCATGCCAGTGATTCTGTTGTTTCTTTAAAGAACAAGAGATGGCCCGGGAACAACCACATTCGGAGTCCCAAGCAACACGCCGTGGTTTTGGAAGTTCCATTGGTGAAGAAGCTTGAAAGTAATGAGCTTTTGGCTGATGAAGTTAAAGAGAAGACGATGTATGGGATTGTGTATACCCGAAAGAGGAAGCGCGCCACCGCCAATGTGGAGAACGATGGTGGTTCCGATGATAGAATGTATGGGCGGAGATTTGTTCGGAGGCAGAGGAGGAAGGTGAACGGGGAGTTGGATTCCCATGTGGGTTTTGTGTCCCGGGAAGTGTTTTGTGTTTCGATTGAGTCTTTGTGCAGTAGGAGATACTGGGCTGCCCCTTTTTTGTATTCGGTTTTGGTGTACATGACGAGGGCCAGTCTGGGATTGACTGAGCTTTCTGATTTCCTTGCATCAGAGCCAATTGGTAGCTTTTTTTCATCCTGTGGCATTCAGTTCTCGCGGGTAAGTGACGGTTCTCTACCACATTTAAATTTGGTTGAGAAGATGTAGTATCTGGTTGGTCATTAGTTTGATCTAGTTTTCGATTTCTTAAAATGTGTTTCAGGTTCGATCTTGTACTAGGAGCTCTGGAATTTGCAAGTTATTTGGGTTGAAACAGTTTATCCCATTGTTTTCTGTGGACTTTTCTGCAGTTCCGTTTTGTTTTATGGACATGCATACAATCATCCATCTCAGATATAAATGTCAGCCAGCTATAAATAATCGGATTGATGGGCATGAAAGGGATGATGACTGTGACGAACAAGTTGATTGTATTGAGTGCACGCCGGTTTCGCATTCTAGTGCAAGAGTTCCCAATTTAGCTTATAGAAACACACAGTATAGGAATGGTTTAAATTCACGTGGTGTTCAGAAGAGGAGGAGTTCGTTGAGGGGAAGGCGATCTAGAAGTCCGTTGCTGGTTTCTTTACGAAAGCCCAATGGAACCTTAGTTTCTGAGCTAACCGATATTAGGAAGAACGGCCTCCCTTTTTCCTCTGTAGCAACTATTAATAAGCGTAGGAAGACATTTCCAACTTCTCCTGTAGGAAACCTGAAAGAAGACAGTTCAACCATGGAGAGATTTACACGGGATTTAGATTCTGCAAGCTGCTCGGCGAATATACTGATCACTGAAGGGGACAAATGTTTTAAAGAAGATGGAGCAACTGTCATGTTAGAAATCTCTTCATCTGGAGAATGGCTTCTTGTGGTCAAGAAAGAAGGATTAACCCGATACACCCACAAGGCAGAGAAGGTAATGAGGCCCTGCTCTAAAAACCGTCTTACGAATGTTATAATGTGGTCTGCGGATAATGGGGATAATTGGAAGCTAGAATTTCCCAATCGATGTGATTGGTATATATTCAAGGACCTTTACAAGGAGTGTTCTGATCGGTTTGTGCCATCTCCAGCTCTCAAGTTCATCCCTGTGCCCGGTGTGTATGAAGTCCCAGGATATGCGGATAGTCACTGCACTTCTTTCCACAGACCAGATTCATACATATCTCTGAATGATGACGAGTTGTCTAGAGCCATGGCAAAGAGAAATGCAAATTATGACATGGACTCTGATGATGAGGGGTGGCTGAAGAAGTTCAACAATGACCTTGCTGAGGATAAACTTGATGACCTAGTTTCCGAGGATAAGTTTGAATTAATTGTTGATGCGATTGAGAAGGCCTTTTATTGTAGACCATATGATTTCTCTGATGAGAATCCAGCTGCTAATCTTTGTCTGGATATGGGGAGGAGGGAAGTAATAGAGGCTGTATATAGTTATTGGATGGATAAACGGAAGCAGAAGCAATTATCATCGCTGCTTAGGGTGTTCCAGGTACATGTCACATTATGGTTCGGATTACGTGTTGTATTTTGGCAATACATCTATCTCAAGTTATGGTGTATATATGATAGGAATCTTAATGCCTTGCCAAATTCTTGTAGTTGAACTTGTTTCTTTGTTAGATAAGGGAATATTTCTGTTATTAGAATAACTAATCTGTGTTTCTGATTGTGCCAATTTATTGTCGTAGATAATTTTATTTGATGATTATTGCAAGCAAGATAAACCAATTTTTTACCATTGTTTTCAATGATAAGAAGTTTGGTGTGCTGAGTATCATCATTTTAATTCTCTATGCGATTTGCCATTAATGAGAAAAGTGGGAATGCAATTCTATTCAACTGGCTGTGAGTTTTAGATGGAACATGTGGTTCTTGAATTTTGATCTGCAAAATTGTATTTGAATGAACTCGGATATACTTTCTGACTTCTTTCATTGATATACAACCCCTTAAGTGCACTTAAATGTGACTAAGAACCTGGAATCAATAGAACACTTATCACAGTGCACTTAAATGTGATTTCTTTCATTGGAAGCATTGGTTCCTGTGTTCTGTAATCAGATCACTGTTTATGTCTGGAACTTGCAGATGAATGGTTTTCTTTTGCTAGAATAGTTTTCGGCGTAAATCTGGTCTGCATATGTAAGTTCTGATAATTAGGTTGGTTGTTCGTGTTAATGACCCCTTTTTTAACAGGCGAATCAATCGAAGAGATCTCTACTAGACCCAAAGCCTATTCTACGCAAGAGAAGATCATTCAAGAGGCAACCAAGTCAATCTGGTAGAGGAAAACAACCAATTTTCTTCCAAGGTAATTTAAATATCTTATTGCCCAATCCTAGTGGTACAGTGAATTTTACTATCCTTATTAATATAAAGTTACAGGGTAGCCTACTTGGCATTTGAATTTTAATTAATTTATCAGCATCCCAGTACCTGCAACAAACACTTGATATCATGTGAGGGCTCAAACTTCTGAAACCATTTGAAGTTTTTATACGTACGCACATAAACTTTTGTTGAGTGTTGCTCGGAGAATCCATCATTATGCGAAACCTGATGTCTGCTTGTTGTGCTGTTATTCTATATACCCGTGAATCAGAAGGTTTTTTTTATTTTTTTTTATTTTTTTGGGGAACCTGTTGAGTTTGTCTTATTAAAGGGCAATTGCAGAATGCATCTGTTGTGTTTCTGTAAAAGATCTGATTTCTCAGCTTGGCTTTTAATTATATGAGAACTGTATGTCTGAGCTTGTGCAATAAGAGAACTAGATATCTGAGCTTGTATTGATATACAGCTATGGCTGTGGAACAAGATGCGATGCAAGAGCAGAATGATGTGGTTAGAGTTGAAGAAGCGAAAGATGCAGCCGAGAGATCTGTGGAATTTGCTATCCGCAAACGGCAACGGGCTCAGTTAGTCATGCAGAACGCAGATCTAGTAACTTATAAAGCGACGATGGCATTCAGAATCGCTGAAGCTGCCCTGGTTCTCGGATCACCGGATGCCGCTGCTGATTATGTACTGGATTGACCAAATTAGGTGGGTTCTGAATCCTGATGATGACAGTTGGAAATAACCGTTTTCTAATCCATGGATGGTGGTTTAAGCCCTTGGAAGACAGGTGATGGATTAAAAGTGCTACAAGTTTGTATAGGTATTGATTGGATGTACATTTGTATTATTAGAACCTCACATGATCATCAAATTATCAAATCAAATAGTGTAGGAGTCGAAATGGTCGATTTTTTTTTTTTGTGGGGGGGGGGGGGGGGAGGGGTGGGGAGAAGAAGATATAGAAACAAAAATTTAACCAAGTTTTACTATTGCCCTGCGTGTTTGTTTAACTTGCTCTCTTCTGGAAATATAAAATTAGCGTCGTGGGGATCAGCTACATGCTCGTTCCAATCTCTTTGCTGTGGGTACACAATTATTTTGACGGTGGAAAATTAAGAGGTGTGTGTTAGAGGTAAAAATGTGAATGCGTACCATCGTCCTGTTTTTATTTTTATTTGCAGATATTTTGTTTTGTGGAGAAAAGGTTGCAAGCTTAGCCCAGGGTAGCTTTGCTGCTCTGCTAGCTCCATTAGAGCAGCTCCATCGTATTCAATAGCCCGGTGGACTGGCTGCTGCTCCAACCCAATTGCCCCAGCTAGCAGCTCCAGCCCATGCAGGTGATGGGGCTCGGGGGAGGCTTGAGCAAGAGGCCAGGTGGGAATCGATAGCCCAAGAGCCTGAGGGTTGTGTGACGTGTGGCTGATGTGCGGCATCGGTGCATGCGCTGACCTTGACATCTCCTCGTCCTCCTTTGACATGTTCATGTTGAAGCTGAGGCTTCCGGCGGAGTTCTGCACCACCAGCTGCTGCTGTGGCTGAGCTCACGAGAGCTTGATTTGTTGAAATTTGTGGTGGAGGTGCTCTGTTGAAATTTGTGGTGGAAGTGCTCTGTTGAAAATTTTGAGCTTGATTTGTTGAAGGTTTGGGGAGAGAGAGAGAGAGAGAGAGAGAGGGGAAAAAGGGAAATGGTGATGGGGATGTTTAATGGATTGGGGGAGGAAAAAATATTAATATTTTATTACCTAATGCTAAGATTTTTTAATTTTAGAGGTGAAGAGAGAGAGAGAGAGAGAGAGAACTGGTCAAATGAGATGGAAAAGGGAAAGGGTGATGGAGATGTCTAATGGATTGGGTGAGGAAAAAATACTAATATTTTATTACTTATTGTCATGGTTATTCAATTTTAGGGATGAAGATGAAAAAGAAAGTTACTGTTCATTGGGTGGATTAAATAGTTAATAGCCCTAGAGGGCCTTTGCAACAGTGGAATTGCTCTTAGTGTTTTTTTTTTAATTTTTATTTATTTTTATAACGTTACATTCTAGATAAAAGCATTTCAAATCCGATAATTTAGAAGAAAACAAAATTTTATTTTAGATAAAAGAAAATAAAACTGGTACTTGGGAACAAAACGTAGGTGAGACTGTAATACGAGAAAGACTAGACGGGTATGTTTGGGTCAAGAACTTTATTAGTCACACGTTTGGGTTTGGTGGTCCAGACGTGGTTGAAGCGGATATGTTAGGACTCTTGTCAACAGTTAGTTTATGCACAACACCTGGATCAGGATTGAAATGTGAACCACAAAAAATGTAATGGTAGGGAGAGTAAATTTTGGATTAAATATTGTAAAAAAATATTCGGATTAAATTTGTGTAAACACTTCTGAATTCAAATTGTGCAAATAGTTCGATATTGGAGTTGTAGAAACTGATTCATATTAAAGTGTTACAAATACAAAATTAATGAATATGTCCAGGTCCGTACCAACCTCTTTTCTTTCTGTCCAACCACTAATATTTCATTTGTATTTTTTTTACTGTTTTTTTTATAGTTTTCTTGTGAGATTTTCGAGCTATTTGATTTGAGTGTGTTATTGTTTGAGTTTTTCTTGCTTTTATTTTATCAATTTGTTAATTATTTGGTGTAAAAGAGGAGCATTATTATAGATAATACAATTTAGAGATTTTAGGTTTTGGCATCTTAGGTTTGCCAATTGGCCGCCGTCAATGGATATCGGTGGAATTTAGGATGTTTTTTCTTCATTATTATTTTATTGGTCATTTTATAGAAAATGGTTTCTGTCATCTGAAAATAGAAATTTATATGGAATTTAGGGAACTCTTATACATGAGGTTTTAGTTTGATGCCTCTACTTGCATTAGTACTTTGAATCTGTGTGTAGGAATCATATATGTTTTGTTGATTCTAGCTTTATATGTTGCTTAGTTTTGGTTTAAAAAGCGTTATGACCCTAGTTAGTCATACTGGAATTGGATCCTCTCCTGAGCACAAGCTTAGGATCTTGCTAACCAGCCCACGTGAGCTGTTGAATTTTGATCCAATAGCTACAATTATTATAATTTTTAGAGAGACCCATATTTGTAGTTGTTGGATCAAAATCCAACGGCTCACGTGTGCTGGTCAGGAGGATCCTAAGCTTGTGCTCAGGAGAGGATCCAATTCCAGTCATACTGATTGTGTCATATGTGATATAGGTAGTAATCTTATAAGTTGGGTTGATCGTGTAATAGATATTAATTACCCTAACTAATTATTTGTTAATAATTTTGTTAGTTTTGCAGTACCCAAATTTGGCATGCACTCAAAATGTTAACATTCAATTCCAGAGTGGTATCTAAAGTCATAATTTTGGGACACTTTCATACATCCGTTAAGGTTGCTGTTAAATAAGCCGTTAACTGATGATGCGGCGTTCCTGTGGACAATGACGAGGCACCACGTGTCAATATGGGTCCACATAAATATTAAAAAAAATTTGGTCGTCTTCTACCTCCCCCGACCTTCCTTTCCTCCATTACCCCTCAATTATCTCCTCTGCACCAACCCACCAAACCCTCATTTCCTATCCTTTTCGACTCGTCATACATCCACCATTCCCCCTCCACCTTCGACTCCACCCATCCACCCACCCAACCATCCTCTTCTCTTTAACGGCCTTCATGAGCTCGAACCTTCGATCCCCATCTACCTGATTTGACAACGGTGGAGAGCCATAGGGTGCTAACCAAAACTACAACCCCTTCGCCGCCGATCTTCTGGATCCTGGAGCTCATTCGATTGCAACTAGTTCTGGTGTCGCCTTCGATTCGGACCATGACATCAGTGCTTTGTCAACGATCTCTTCGACTGCCGCTGCTCGGAGCAGTAGCCCAAGATAGGCTACGTCATCTACCGGATCTGGTAGGAGGGTTTGGTGGGTTTGTGCAAATGAGAGAAGGGAGGGAGAAGAAGGGAGGGGCAGATGGACGAGGGAGGTAGAAGACAACAAATTTTTTTTTTTAATTTTTTTTAATTTTTTAATATTTATGTGGACCCATAATGATATGTGGTGCCTCGTCATTGTCCACATGGACGTTACGTCATCAGTTAACGGCTGATTTAACAGCAACTTTAACGGATGTATGAAAGTGTCCCAAAATTATGACTTTAGGTACCACTCTGGAATGAAAAAAACTTCATGTACCAAATGTTGAAAACCAAGAAACTTCATGGTAGTAAACTGAGATTAATCCTAAAATATAATTTGATGGGATATTGCTGCTATGTAATTTTAATTTCATGTGCAATTTTTGTTTTGTTGTTGAACTGTAAGATTTTAAAAATTTTGATTTTTATTCATGATGTCATATTATTAAGATGCATTAATATTTGATACATAGATAATAGGTAATATGATAATAATAGCTTGTTTTTGTATTTATTTAAAGTCAATTATGCTACAAACACATGGCCAGCGTAATAGAATTAATGGAAATATATATATATATATATATATATATATATTTTTTTTTTTTTCATTTCATATGATATTTAGGCTTTAATGAGGAAGTGGCATAGCTGTAAATAAAAGGAAGTTTACTTCTAACGGAATGCGTTTCTGTCAGGGGCATGGGTTGGAAAGATATTTTATTGCGTGTTGGACTTTTTATTCAGCCCATGTCTTTTTATGTTTGTAGGGCCTAGTGTATGTTAGGCTTCCATATAAACATGGAAGAACCAAAGAGACCCAATGACAACTGACAAGGGCATGCGCGCTAGGGTTTACGTGACATAAATTTTTAGAAAACAAAACCAGTCATCCCTTTCAGTAACTTGAAAATTGAAAGGAGAAAATGTCCAATCGAGAAAGTTGCTCTCAATACAAGGAAGTTGTGGGAGTAGGAGTGTATAAGAAAATGTCCTACAACTAATTTTTATTTTTATAAAAATAATAGAAATTCTTCCTTAAAGGCATGTCTACCATTAGACAATCTCAAACCTTAAAACTTAAAATTTTTAACCCAAACAATTTAGGTTTTAATCCAATAACAGTTTTTCTCCTCCAACTTTTATGGGTTAAATTTAGCTCAAGATTACTAAAGAATGAATTTAGGATTTTTTTTTCTTAAAGTAACTTAAAAAAAATTATATAGACTATCATAATTTAATTTTATGAATATTTTAACCTAAAAATATTTAGATTCCGATAAATATTGAAAAATTGCTAAAGCGACACCAAGAAACTCGTGAAATACTACGAAAGAATATGAAATACATAAAATAATTTTTTTAATTACTTTAGCCGTTAGATTTAAATTTAGACCGTTAGATCTTTTATTTTTCTACCATTGGATTTGATCATATTAGATCTTACCCGTTGGGTTCAATGAATTTATAAATATAAAACTAATATATATATATATATATATATATATATATATATATATATATATATATATATATATATATATAGTGGGCCAACCTCACTAACTTGAGAGGAATCTTGGGCTAAATTTGCTCAAGAAATGAGTTTTTGGTCAAAACTCATATTTATCTCAAGTTGGAGCAACTTTGGGTAAATTTAAAACCTAAAATTTGAGTTTTACTTCAAAGGTTGAAGATGACCTTAGGAATCAAAAAAAAAAAAACAAACATCACCGCATCGAGTTGAGAAAATCACAAAGAAGTGGATATAGAAAAAGATTCAATAACCTTTATTTGTCTAATTGTGCAAAATTGTGAATAAGATACCTCTTGACTTGCCAAGACCTTCAAATTGGGAGTTGAAACAATGTTAGCCAAAATGTAAAAGAAAATAAATCAACAACGTTTAAGGACAGGATTTGAAGTTTTCTAACAGTGGATGAACATAAAAGTGACTATATATAATTTGCTATGAATTTGACTCTAATAACGTCATCACAAAGGACTTGTCATTCGCAAAGACAAAATATGAAAAGACAAAGAGGAGTGGAGGAGACTGTGACTTGTTCTTCCTTCTCCAACACTATATCCAATGAAATTCAGATAATATGGAATTATGATAGCTTCAAATAAAAATCTGAGTGATTATATGGGAATTTATAAGAGAGAAAACGAAAACGAAATCTTTGTCACCGCTAGAATGTAAAGGCATATCAGTTCCTCAATTTTTTATAGCGCATTGGTCAGATAAGCATTTTTTCTACACATATTTATTGGGAGGGTAATCAAGTTGCTGATGCCCTAGCTTCTTTAGGCGCGGCTGGTAGTGCTTATTATTGATGGTCATGTTCCAGATTTTGCAGCTACCGCCCATGCTCGTGACCTTGAGTTCGTCCTGTTTTTCATTTTCGTTGATGTTTCTTTGTTTTACTCTTCCGGTTTTGGCTTCTTCTCCTGCTTGTATTATTTTATTTTCACCTTTTCTTTATTAATAATTTTCTGAGATAGGGGATGGGGGGTTGTTCTATCAGGGAGTTAGCACTTTCTAATTGCTATGAGCGGGAAGGAAGTAGCCTACTGGTAGTTAATGATTAATTTTGGGGTCTTGGTTCTTTCTTTCTGCCTTGTGCATGTTTAGACAGTACGGTCTAAATTGTAATCCAACAACCAAGCCTTATGTGTAGTCGACTTGTCTAATCCATTATCATCCTTTCAAACAAAAAAATTATATAAATTATAGATTTAAAAAAGTCTTAACAAATATGGAGGATAAACTTGTATGGCGTGAATATATCACTATAGTGATGTCTCGTGCTAATAATACAAGTATATTTGTTAGTTTCACAAAAAGGCTCTATATATAACGGTGTTCCCATGTCATTCAAGTCCCCTCATCCACTTATTGTACAATTATGGATGGGCAAATACCTATTGGTTATGGGTAACCGTGGTTATCCGTCCATTTAAATTTGACGGTTACGGTTATGGGTAACTGTTTAGATAAATAAACAGTTATGGGTACCCATGAAATTTAAATGGGCGGTTATGGGTATTACCCGCGGTTATAAACGGGTATTGTCACATCCTGGCCCGGGTCCACCACATCCCGGGCCCGTTCCACCACCGTAGCACGATATTGTCCGCTTTGGGCTTACCATTCCCTCACGGTTTTGTTTTTGGGAACTCACGAGCAACTTCTCAGTGGGTCACCCATCCTGATAGTGCTTTGGCCTCCTTCTTGCTTAACTTCAGAGTTCCTACGGAACCCGAAACCAGTGAGCTCCCAAAAGGCCTTATGTTAGGTAGGGATGAGAATATACATTTAAGGATCACTCATCTGGACGATGTGGGATGTTACAGGTACCCATTTAACCATTTATTTTAATATATGTAAAACTAAAAAAAAAAAAAAAATAGTTTCTAGCTAAGTTTAGTATCCCGAGATATATTTGGTTATAAAGGGCCATAATATATATATATATGCCTCACTTGAGAGAAAAATATAGTTGTTAGAACGGGCCAATGTTTAATATATGTGATTGAATGTGCTAAAGCATTAGAGTGTTCGACAGTTTTGTTTTGGAGTCTTTTGGAGCTTTGGCCAATTCAAGATAATGATTACCTTGAGATTTTAGAAACATGTTATTGTCGGCTGATGCGTACATATATACCTATATATATGTATATATATTTAATTGGCCTCGAGTTTTTAATATGTATTTGACCCAAAAATTAGAAATCAACTAAATGGCTTGGATCATATGTTTCTAAATAAAAATCCAAAGATTTATCAAATTAGCTTATTAGCAGACTGATGCGTACTTACATACATACATACATACACACACGCACACACACACACACGCACACACACACACATACAAGAACATTAATTAACCTACAACCATGCATGATTTTTGTAATAGATTGACCGTCAAATAATTGGGAGACATCGCATATATTCATAAATAATATTGCAGTTAATACAAAAAATTTATATTAAATGTATTTATAACGGTATTTAATTGTTAGAAAAAGAAAATTATGACAAATTTCATTTTAATTTTCAAGTTGTTAAAAAAAATAGGTAGACGGGTGAAAAAAGAGTAAACGGGTTAAAAATGGGTAAACGGGTACGCGGTTATGGTTAAATGGGTACGTGGTTATGGTTAAATGGGTATGCGGTTATGAGTGTGATTAACCGTTTATAAATGGTTATGGGTATGGGTATACCCGTTTATGTAAATACCCAACGGGTAAACGGTTATACGAGTAAAAGCTTAAATGGTTATGGCTAAATAACCGTAGTTACCCGTCCGCCATAACCGTCGTCCACTCCTATGTACAATATGGGATTAATTAAGATCATGAATGTACGGTGTTCAATGCCCAGAATTGACAGCAGCAAACAAGAACAAATCGAGTATAACTAATATTCGACTTATATTTTACATGGACTTGGGAGCCATGATATATGGTTAGTTGTCATTCTTAGTTGGTGAGACCCGTGAAACGAATCACTTGTTTTTCATAGTTAGGATTCATGCGTTCCGGATCAAAACTCCCCCTTAATAATAATAAATTAAAAAAAAAGTTTATTAAAAAGATTAATCACTCTCACTGCCTTGCCGATTAGAACTAACAGACACTTACTCTGAAACCTACGGTTTAAAAGTACGATGAACTAATTAATTAAGGAAATGAATAATTAACGGATGCTAAGGAGACTAAATTTTTAAATCAAATTTGCAAATTAAATGATGTGTCACCAATAAGAATAAGCAATTTAATCGACACTTAATTAATAAAACAATTATCTATAACCACATTATTGGGTTTGCAAATCTGATTTAAAAAATTTGATCCCTCTAACATTATCCTTAATTAATTATTCAAATGTTAAAGAGGCTTGAAAAATTGCAAGTGGGCCTCAGAAAGGGCTTTGAGATCAATTGGTCCAACTTAAGTCCATGAGATGATAGAAATATGGAAGAACCAAAGAGACCCAATGACAACTGACAAGGGCATGCCCGCCAGGCTTTGAGTGTTGAACATAAGTTTTTAGAAAACAAAACCAGTCATCGCTTTCAGTAACTTGAAAATTGAAAGGAGAAAATGTCAAATCGAGAAAGTTGCTCTCAATTAAAGGAAGTTGTGGGAGTGGGAGTGTATAAATAAATGTTTAATTGATTTGATATGGTGTGAGCCCTACAATTAATTATTATTTTTATAAAAATAATAGAAATTCTTCTTTAAAGGCATCCCTACCATTAGACAATCTCCAATCTTAAAATTTAAAATTTTTAACCTAGACAATTTAGGTTTTAACCTAAAAAGAGTTTTTCTCCTCCAATTTTTATGGGTCAAATTTAGCTTGAGATTACTAAATAATGAATTAATGATATTTTTTTTTTCTTAAAGTAACTTAAAAAAAAAATTATATAGACTATCATAATTTAATTTTATGAACATTTTAACCTAAAAATATTTAGATTCCGATAAATATTGAAAAATTACTAAAACGACGCCAAAAAACTCGTGAAACATTATGAAAGAATATGAAACACATAAAATATTTTTTTTAATTACTTTAGCCGTTAGTTTTAAATTTGGACCCTTAGATCTTTTTTCTTTCTACCGTTGGATTTGATCATGTTAGATCTTATTCGTTAGGTTCAATGAATTTATAAATATAAAACTAAAAAAATGTACATATATATGGTGGGCCAACTTCACTAATCCGAGAGGAATCCTGGGCTATATTTGCTCTAGAAATGAGTTTTTGGTCAAAAACTCATATTTATCTCATGTTGGAGCAAGTTTGGGTAAATTTAGAACCTAAAATTTGAGTTTTACTTCAAAGGTTGGAGATGGCCTTAGGAACCAAAAAAACATCACCGCATCTAGTTGAGAAAATCACAGAGAAGTGGATATAGAAAAAGATTCAATAACCTTTATTCGTCTAATTGTGCAAAATTGTGAATAAGATACCTCTTGACTTGCCAAGACCTTCAAATTGGGAATTGAAACAATGTTAGCCAAAATGTAAAAGAAAATAAATCAACAACGTTTAAGGACAGGATTTGAAGTTTTCTAACAGTGGATGAACATAAAAGTGACTATGTATAATTTGCTCTGAATGTGACTCAAATAACGTCATCACAAAGGACTTGTCATTCGCAAAGACAAAAATATGAAAACACAAAGAGGAGAGGAGGAGAATGTGACTTGTTCTTCCTTCTCCACCACTATATCCAATGAAATTCAGATAATATGTAATTCCCATAGTTTCAAATTAAAATCTGAGTGATTATATGGGGATTAATAATAGAGAAAACGAAAACGAAAACGAAATCTGTGTCACCACTAGAATGTAAAGGCATATCAGTTCCTCAATATCTCTTGGTCGATTGGAACAATTGTTTATAGCGCATTCATGAGATGAGCGTTTTTTCTACACACATTTATTGGGAGGGTAATCAAGTTGCTGATGCTCTAGCTTCTCGGCTGGTAGTACTTATTATTGGTGGGCCATTGTTCTAGATTTTGCAGCTGCCGCCAATGCTCATGACCTTGAGTTCATCCTATTTTTCATTTTCGTTGATGTTTCTTTGTTTAACTCTTCGCGGGTTTTGGCTTCTTCCCCCGCTTGTATTATTTTATTTTCACCTTTTCTTTATTAATAATTTTTTAGACAGGGGACGAGGGGTTGTTCTATCAAAGAGTTAGCCCTTTCTAATTGTTATGAACGAGAAGGAAGTAACCTACTTGTAGTTGATGGCTAATTATGGGGTCTTGGTTCTTTCTTTTCGCCTTGTGCGGGTTTAGACAATAAGGTCTAAAATTGTAATCTGACAACCAAGCCTTTTGCGTAGTCGACTAGCCTAATCCATTATCATTCTTTCAAACAAAAAAAATTATAGATTCAGAAAAGTCCTAACAAATACAGAGGAGAAACTTGTATGGCGTGAATACTTTACTATAGTGGCGTCTCGTGCTAATAATGCAAGTATATTGGTTAGTTTCTCTCCACAAAAAGGCACTATATATAACGGTGTTTCCATGCCATTCAAGTCCCCTCATCCACTTATTGTACAATATGGGATTAATTAAGATCATGAAGGTACGGTGTTCAATGCCAAGAATTGACAGCAGCAGACAAGAACAAATCGAGTAGAATAAACAGCAAAATATCATTTACCTTTGATTTGCTGGGAAAGGGAGGTCCATAAATGGTACAGTGGATTATGCGAGGGAGTGGGGCAACAACTGAACTTTCTTCCCGGACCAAACTTTAAATTTATTAATGGTTTCTTGGTGCCGTTTATCTTGGTTGTTTTCTCTAAAACCCACCGACATCATCAATTTCTGTGGACAAAACTCATTACTTGTTTTTCGTACTTTTTTTTTTGTGGTTGACAATTATATATATATTTTTTCTTAGAAGAACTCGATTTTCGCTATCTTAAGCTGTTGCTATCTTAAGCTGTTATTGGCATCCACAAAAATAAATAAATCGTTATTGACACTTTAAAATAGTAGTCATGCACTCCTTCGTTATTAAAAACGCAAAAACGATAAAACCGGCTGAAAATGTGAGAATAGAGTTCAAGGAGAGATGAAAGAGGTGTTGATTGATACTATAGATGGTGTGAGGTTTTTGTTCAGTGGATTGTTCTGAGGAATAAAGCTTTCCTCTTTGATGCACTACGATAAGTTCAAACTCTATCATTTTTAGTTTAATTTAAATAACAATATCATTTGTAATAGAAAATGTATGCTACTTTACTTCTCTCCTCCATATTTCTTTGAAGACTTCTTGTGTTATTAATATTATTGGAAGGTATTCCTCTTCACTGATAAGTGAGAAGTCTTAGGTTCAAATCTCGCTAAAGGCGAATTTGCACCAATTTATTGCTAGTCCATTGTGAGGTTAAGCACACCCCCTCTCCTTAGTGTAGATAATATCGATTGTTCAAAAAAAAAAAAAAACCGGATTGAAAAAAATGGCAAAATATGCTCGCCCTATTATATAATATCTAGTATATATTATTGTCGGTATTACGTTGTCACAAATCTTAGAAAATTTTGATGAGAGTATGAATATGCTTATAAGTTGGACTACTTCTCATATTATCAATCGGTTTTATGGTAAAATTCCTTTATGATACCAGAGCAAGATATCTCGTGTGTGAAGCTAATGACCACAAGTACTCACATCATCCGTTTGTGTTGTCCACGTACGTGCTAGACTTGAAAACTTGTCACAAGTGAGGGCCCGTGTTAAGAGAATGAATCCCACATCTAAAATACAAAGAAACCTTGCATGTGCTTATAATTATCTAATTATTAAAACCTTAACTTTTTAAAAAAAAAAAAACTACGTCTCCATGAAACCTGAACTTTAACTTTCTTCATGAACCACGTCTACATTCATGGAGAAAGCTTTCCAAAAAGTGAGGAAGTAAAGATAAAGTATCCTCCAAGGATCTCCCTTTCAACTGTCCCCCAAACTCTGAAAATACTCATCTATCTCTCTCTCTCTCTCTCTCCCCCCCCCCCCCCCCCTCTCTCTCACAAGCCATGCAACTAGTCATTCAAGATTTTCATGCATTATTTGCTTCAATTTTTGTTCTTTGAAACAAAAGCTATATGATTTGAAAGTTGTTCGCACCCCCACCAGGTTTTTTTTTTTTTTTTTTTTTCCAATGCATGCATCTCCACGGCCATAGCTTCGGTCCATTTGAGGTCTTCGACAGAGCATCCGGCAACTTACTAGCAACATATACAGCATTGAATACACCATTGTATAAAGAAAATAAAGTAAAAAATGGCGTCGGAATTGGCCCGAGATCATGGATCAGCTGTGAGCAGCGGGAGGAGGAGCCATGGATCAGTGAGCAGGAGAAGTTGGGCGTCCACGAGTTTTCGCGAAGTGTGGAGCAATCAGGGGGATGTGTTCCACCGCAGCGGGAGAGCAGACCAGGAGGACGAGGAGGAGTTGAAATGGGCAGCGATAGAGAGGCTTCCAACAATTGATAGGTTAAGAAGAGGGATGCTTAAGCATGTGTTGGATAATGGAAATGTTGGTTATGAAGAGATCGACGTTACCAATCTCGGAAGGCTGGACAAGAAGAAAATCATGGAGAATATACTCAAGATTGCTGAACAGGATAATGAGAAGTTCCTTCAAAGGCTGAGAGATAGGACTAATAGGTGGATGATTCATACTTTTATATGGTTTTTTCTTTACAGATATTTGTGGTGATAAATACTTTTTATCTGGTGATTTAGAAGTTGGAAACTGTGTTTGATTTTGTATTGACAGGGTTGGGATTGAGATTCCGAAGGTTGAAGTTCGGTTCGAGCATTTATCAGTTGAAGGGGATGCATATGTTGGAACCAGAGCACTTCCTACTCTGCTGAATTCCTCCATGAATGCCATAGAGGTACTTTGTTCTGTTTTCTGCTTTTCTGTACTTTTTTTTCTTTGCATTTTTCTCTGTTCTTTCCCCTTTTTCTGTAAGATTGCAAATCCACGATTATATTTATTTGTAATCATATGTGCAAGGATAAAGCTGTATATAATTTCATCTTCAGTTTTTGAGTTCTTTGATCTGAAAAGGGTGAATCGTTTCTACCTTTTTTTCTCGATTAGTGTAATATGGAATTTTTCGAGCAAATTTTTTCTGTGGTAATATGATTGTATACAATAGTGAATTGTAGTAACAGTTCGTACTTCTAAAGATTGTGTTTATTTATACCTAATAGAAACTGGTAAGTATGTGTGTGCATACGTAGTATGTATGCGTCTACTGAGAGAGAATATTTTGTTCTGCTATTCTTAAGTTTGTGTTTTGTATGAATAGGGGATTCTTGGACTCATTAAGCTCTTCCCGTCAAAGAAAAGAGTAGTCAAGATACTTCGTGACGTGAGTGGAATAGTTAAGCCATCACGGTAATGTCTAATTCTTTTCAAATTTACATGTTGAAATTGGTTGTTCTTTGATTCCTAGACTGACATTGTCAATCAGACACCCAGATGTTCTCTAATAGGCAAACTTTTGTCGTTCTTCTGATTTAATATGACCGATGTACTAAATGGATTGACTGTATTTGTTTAACTCGTGCTACGTACTATGCTGATTTTGTTAGCGTTTTCCAGAATGACACTACTTCTGGGACCTCCAGGATCAGGGAAGACAACTTTCCTGCAGGCACTTGCTGGCAGGACGGATAAGGATCTAAGGGTGCGGCATCCTCCTTCCTTTGCACACTAACAATGTCTTTCATATGTTAGGCAACATCGCCCCTCAGTCTTATTGTTCATCATGAAGCATGCAAATGCTGAAATATTACAATAAGTAAATGTTTATGATTCTTGTTAGTTCGACCGGTTTTGGAAATTTTTATCATGAAGATTGCACAAACTATTTCTGTGAAGTTCAGTATCTCACAAATAATAGTTCTAAATATTAGAAATGTTAACTTGATCCCCATCATATAACAGGTATCCGGAAGGATCACTTACTGTGGTCATGAATTTTCAGAGTTTTTTCCTCAAAGAACATGCGCGTATATCAGCCAGCATAATCTGCACAATGGTGAGATGACAGTAAGAGAAACGTTGGATTTTTCAGGAAGATGCTTAGGGGTTGGAACCAGATACGAGCTACTGGCGGAATTGTCCAGACGAGAAAAAGAATCAGGAATTACACCTGATCCTGAGATTGATACGTTCATGAAAGCCACAGCTCTGGCAGGACAAGAAACCAGTTTATTTACGGACTATATTCTGAAGGTTAGCTTGTTCTTGTTGGTTACTTATTTTTTGGATCACACACATGGAGTCTAAAATTGGTACTAACTAAGAAACTTTAACAGCTACTTGGATTAGATATTTGTGCTGATATTTTAGTGGGTGACGAGATGCGAAGGGGCATATCTGGTGGACAGAAGAAGCGTCTTACTACAGGTTTGTATACAATACACAAAAATGCAAGAGAAAAACACTTAACGGACAGTTCATAACACAACCCTGTTTTCTAATAAGAAGCTGGTGCGGATGAATGCAGGAGAAATGTTGGTTGGACCAGCAAAAGTTTTTTTCATGGATGAAATATCAACTGGTTTAGACAGTTCGACAACATTCGAAATTGTCCAGTTTATGAGGCAGATGGTTCATACAATGGATATCACCATGACAATCTCTCTTCTGCAACCTGCACCTGAAACCTTTGACCTTTTTGACGACATTATCTTACTTTCAGATGGTCGGATTGTTTACCAAGGTCCACGAGAGAATGCACTCGAATTTTTTGAGAGTGTAGGTTTCAAGTGTCCGGAAAGGAAAGGAGTGGCAGACTTCCTGCAGGAGGTTATTTCCGGAAAGGACCAAGAACAATACTGGTTTAGGCAGAATGAAAATTACCGATATATTAGCGCATCGGAATTTTCAGATTATTTTAGAAGTTACCAAATTGGTCAAAATCTGTCTGAAGAACTCCGGATTCCTTATGATAGATCTAAAACTCATGCAGCTGCATTAGTGAAAAAAAAGTACGGAATCTCAAACTGGGAACTCTTCAACGCGTGCTTTGCAAGAGAGTGGCTCCTGATGAAGCGGAACTCTGCTCTATACATATTCAAGACTAGTCAGCTCACAATCATGTCAATAATTGCCATGACAATTTTTTTGAGAACAGAAATGAAGCACGGTCGATTACAGGATGGGGGGAAGTTTTATGGTGCACTATTTTTCAGTCTCATAAATGTAATGTTCAACGGGATGACAGAGCTAGCAATGACTATATTCAGGCTTCCTGTATTTTTTAAACAGAGAGATGCATTGTTACACCCGGCATGGGCTTTTAGCTTACCAATTTGGGTCCTCAGGATCCCCGTATCACTGATTGAATCAGGATTATGGATCATTCTTACATATTACACCATCGGTTTTGCTCCTGCAGCTAGTAGGTATGTGCCCAAAAGCGTAACTAACGTGTGTGTACAATGCTATCTTTATTGTTTAGATACGATCCACAGATGATAACGACTTCTTTAAACTATTCTCAGCAGTACATTTGAAATTGATGCAGGTTTTTCCGCCAACTATTGGCATTATTCAGCGTGCATCAGATGGCCCTATCACTCTTCCGCTTCATTGCAGCTCTTGGCAGAACACAAATTGTTGCAAGCACACTTGGCACCTTCACACTGCTATTGGTTTTTGTCCTCGGCGGATTCATTGTTGCCAAAGGTTCACTGCGCTTTTAGTTGTCCCATCTATAGAATAATGACTCAAGTTTCTGTATTAGTTTGTTATATTCCTGTATGAATGAAAATGTTGTCTTCTCCGTTTCATACAGATGACATCGAACCATGGATGATATGGGGCTACTATATTTCTCCTATGATGTATGGGCAAAATGCCATAGCCATCAATGAATTTCTTGACGAAAGATGGAGTGCAGTGAGATCTCCTTCCTATTGTCATTTTATGTCCGAGGCCACGTCTATTCTCATATCTGACTGACATTATTATACTTTTTCTCTGTTACAGCCGAATATTGACCCGCGAATCCCAGAACCAACAGTTGGAAAGGCTCTCCTAAAGGCCAGAGGCATGTTTACAGAAGAGTACTGGTACTGGATATGCATAGGAGCACTCCTCGGGTTTTCCCTACTTTTCAACATCTTGTTTATTGCAGCACTGACTTTTCTGAACCGTAAGCGATCATTTCTCATGACAAGCATTATTTCAGTTATGTGAATAAGATTTTGAGTTCAATACTGCTTTCAAAACCGTTTGCAGCTTTCGGAGATTCTAAATCTATTATTTTGGAGGACGATGACAAGCAGGGAAGTAAAAAGCAGCCAATCTTGGATACAATGGGATCCACAGAATTGAGTTCAGCATTTACTACCCCAATGCTTAAAGGTTCAAAAGATACAGAGTTATGCATACTGCAAATGTTTCTTTTAAAAAGAAGATAAAGAAAGCATGCTAATGATGATACGATGTGAATAACTACAGGTATTGATATGGAAGTGATGAAATCTACAAAGCGAGGAATGGTGCTGAAGTTTCAGCCTTTGTCACTTGCATTTGATCATGTGAACTACTATGTCGATATGCCTGCTGTAAGTCTTCTATGTATCTTTTTCGGTACGCAGCATCACATTATGGTGAAATTGTTTAAGTCCATCCCCCATGAATGCTGAGAGCTGTTAGTTGTTCATCAGGAAATGAAACGCCAAGGAATTGAAGAGGATCGCCTCCAATTGTTGCGAGATGTTAGTGGTGCTTTTAGGCCTGGTGTTCTAACAGCATTGGTTGGCGTCAGCGGTGCAGGAAAGACTACCTTGATGGATGTGCTAGCAGGAAGGAAAACTGGTGGTTATATTGAAGGAAGTATCAGCATTTCCGGTTACCCAAAGAACCAAGAAACCTTTGCTCGAGTTAGCGGTTATTGTGAACAAAATGATATCCACTCTCCAAATGTAACTGTTTATGAATCTCTCGTTTACTCTGCTTGGTTGCGTCTTGCAAAGGAAATTACGAAGGAAACACGACAGGTATCTTCTTCGACACATAACTCATTGTTGATTTTATCATTTTTTTGTGACATTCAAATTTGTCAATACAGGTTTTTAATTTCTTCCCCCACAATATATATTTATCGTAGTTTTCTCCTTTCTGACATGTAGATGTTTGTGGAGGAAGTCATGGATTTGGTTGAGCTAAAACCTCTGAGGAATTCCTTAGTAGGCCTTCCTGGAATAGATGGTCTGTCAACAGAACAGAGAAAGAGATTAACCGTAGCTGTAGAGTTGGTGGCGAATCCCTCCATAATCTTCATGGATGAGCCGACATCAGGTCTTGATGCAAGAGCTGCTGCAATTGTAATGCGTACAGTGAGAAACACTGTGGATACAGGTCGGACGCTTGTCTGCACTATTCATCAGCCAAGCATAGACATTTTTGAAGCCTTTGATGAGGTATTCGACAATCTCATTGTCCGAAACTAGTGGCCCGAGTCTTGCAATTTGTAGTTTTTGTTTGCTACTTGCTTTAATTCAATTTGTTTTCCTTTTTTCCTCACAGCTTCTGTTGATGAAGAGAGGTGGACAAGTGATTTATGCCGGACCCCTTGGCCGCTGTTCTCAAAAGCTCATAGAATATTTTGAAGTGAGTATTACTTGTGACATGGTCGTTAGAAATTGTTGAATTATAAACCCCACGCTACTTTCATTGTCAAACTAATGTCTATAACGTCTTGCAGGCTATTCCCGGAATTACAAAGATCAGAGATGGCTACAATCCTGCAACATGGATGCTGGAAATCACTTCTCCTGCAGTTGAGTCCCGACTCAATGTGGATTTTGGGGATATATACGCGAACTCTGAACTTTATAGGTAAGTGGAACATTTAGGACCGCAATTGTAACTTGCATCGTTGTGCATCCTTTTGCTAAAAGTTCTTCAGTAATACGCTAACACGATGTTTATATCATTTGATTTCTCCTTTCCAGGAAGAATCAAGAACTTATAACAGAGCTAAGCACTCCAGTCCCGGGATCCAAAGACCTTTATTTCCCAACCAAATACTCTCAGTCTTTTCTTACTCAATGCAAAGCTTGCTTCTGGAAACAACATTGGTCATACTGGAGGAACCCGCCATACAACGCCATCCGGCTCTTTCTGACTATAATTGTTGGTATTATTTTTGGACTAATTTTCTGGAACAAAGGAGATCAAACGTAAGACATAAGGTTTCTCATTTTTTTGTTAGAATCAAGTACAATAGACTTTGCTTTCGTATTTGTTGCATATTTCTAAAGTTTATTGCAAAATGTTATCCGAATAGACATAAGGAACAAGACCTACTAAATCTAGTGGGAGCCATGTATTCTGCCGTTCTCTTCCTTGGAGCAACCAACACCGCCTCAGTGCAGCCTATTGTGGCAGTTGAAAGAACAGTATTTTACCGCGAAAGAGCAGCAGGGATGTACTCTGCGCTGCCTTATGCTTTTGCTCAGGTAAAAGAAGCCGAAACCTTTATATCAAGTTAGGAAAGTTGATGCATGAGTTCAATCAAAAGAAAACTTCATCTTCCATAGAGATATACAGTAAATTTCGTATCCCCTGCAGGTGGCGATTGAAACAATTTACGTTGCAATCCAAACTCTGGCGTATAGTCTCATCCTCTTTTCAATGATGGGGTTCACTTGGCACGTTGACAAGTTCTTCTTGTTCTACTACTTTATATTGATGTGCTTTATCTACTTCACATTGTACGGCATGATGCTTGTAGCTCTCACGCCAGGCCACCAAATTGCGGCCATTGTGATGTCCTTTTTCCTGAGCTTCTGGAACCTCTTCTCTGGTTTCCTCCTCCCTAGGATGGTAAGTGTCCCGCGCAAGCTTATAATATGTTAAACATTTTCTCATCACAAGTTATACACATGAATGCTAATCACTTTTGTGTGACATATATGAAAGAAATCATTGCATTTTATTTATATATATGCTGATGTTGCAGCAAATCCCGATATGGTGGCGATGGTACTACTGGGGTTCACCGGTGGCTTGGACAATCTACGGACTAGTGACATCCCAAGTGGGAGACAGAACTTCATTAGTTGAAGTTCCAGGAGAAGCTCATATGTCAGTGCAGATGTACCTCAAGACAAGATTAGGGTTTGAATATGACTTCCTCGGAGCCGTCGTCGTGGCTCATATTGGTTTCGTGCTCCTGTTCTTGTTCGTCTTTGCCTACGGTATCAAGTGTCTCAACTTCCAAACGAGATGAGCAAGTATATCGAAGTTTTTACCGCTCCATATTTATTTGTTCTTGAAAAGTTGATGAAACAGCAGTGAAAAGTTTAACTGAGAGTTGCATTAATACTTGAGAGAGACGCCGCATTGCTGGGTGGTATATATTAAAGCTAAGGATTGAGTACACTACAAGGCACGATATCCACCAGAGACATTCAACCATACAAGTAAAATAGATTAAGACATCCAACCATAAAAGTTGCATGTTTTTATATACGCTTTTAAGTCTCATTTTGTCGAGAAATTTTTATGTGTACCCGGGACACAAGGTAGTAAATCATGCGTTATAATATAAGTGGACGACATGGTTATTATGTTATGATACATTTCTCAATATCCCTCCACTATTATGACACATGATATACCACATTGTGTTCTAATTACACTAAAAAAATCAAATGTAATAATGTAAGCACATTTTAGACTCTATATTTGAATATGATGACGGTTTGTGACTGCATATTTTTGGACTTATTAACAATTACTTATTCTAAAGTAGGGGGGAGGGCAGGCACTGTTCACGTTTGTTTTGATTTTGCTTTATTTACAACAATACCAGCCGAATGGGAGTGGGTTGGGAGGGTAATTCTCAAAATTTCAGAGGGTAATTTTGTCCATATGGTTTAGCAGGGAGCCACTCGATTTCACGCTATTTACAACAAAACCGTGAGGTTTGGGCTGGTATTGGGGCTGGGGTGGAAGGGCAATTTTGTCCTCTGCGTTTGAGACGGATTGGGGTGGGTTTGGGTTTGCTGTCATTCAGTGAGGGTTTCGGGGATGGGAGGCCATGCCTCCGATAGAGAGAGAGAGAGACAGAGCGAGAGAGAGAGACAGAGAGGGAGGAGTGGGGATCTCAGTGCCATTGCTGCAGATCCTCGATTTCATGAGTGGGAGAGGGGGGACAGTCAGAGAAAAGTATGGGGGTACTCCGATCTCTCTCTCTCCCCTTCGTTTCTCTCTCTTAATTTCCTTTTGGTTTTGGAAATCTCTGACCTTTTGGGTGATCTCACTCTTCCTCTCTCTCCTACGCGAGCCCTTTCTCATCTCTCACTCTTCCTGTTTCTGTCCTCCTCAAACCCTAGCAGCCACAGCTCCATCTCTTCCGTTTCTCTCATCCTAGAACGGAAGAAATATGGAACATCAGGGCTCTTCCATTTGCTTCCACATATTTCTCGAGCTCCGGATCGCTAGCCTCCGTATGAAGGTTCGTCTCTCTCTCTCACTTTTTTTTTTTCAATTCGTGATCGAATTTTCTTTCCAAGAATGTTAGATATGTTGCTGCCTTCGGGAAGAATACCCTGCATTTTTCTGCCTTTTTCTTTTTAGTGATTTTTTTTTCCTGATGAGACTGCAGGTTTTGGATTTACTGGTCTTCGATTCCGCCTCCCCTCTCCTCTACCTGACCCTCCTTTAGGGACGGATGGACAGGGAGGGAGAGAGAGAGGGCAGAGAGCATGCTCTGCGTTTTTTGGGGTTAACGGGTTACCCCACGGGGTTGCTGAGCAGAGGATGTCTGAGGGAGGTATGGGAGAGGGGAGGGTTTTCAGTTTTGTCCTCTGATTCAACAGGTAAAACACTGTTCAGAAATCATTGTTTATTGTTTGGTTTTCCATTTGCTTTGTTAAAACTGTGATTGACATTTTTTTGTGTCAATAAAATTGTAATGGATGTTTATAGCCTGTTTAGTTGGGATTTTATTTGGATTAATCCCATCAGTAAAGTGGCAGTCTTTAAGTGAAACAGTGATTTTTTCACACTATGCTGATGGGTTTTTGTTCAGTGGGTGAAATTCTGAAAGGGACAGTATAATGAAAGGGACAGAGTTGGTTTAAGCTATTGCGAATAGTCTTTTCAAAAAACATCGCAGGTACTTCCAGATTCAGAGAACAACTAAACCTCTATTTGTTTCCTATAATTGTAAACTCAATTTGCAATTTGAAATCTTGATACTCATAGGTGGTCTGATGTCCCCAAGTTGATTATAAGCTGTCTTTTAAAATGTATCGTTTTTGGAATAAAAAGTAATTAAATTCTCTGTCGGTCATAAAAAAGTCTACTAAGTTCATGAAGAATATTGTTAATTCGAACTGATTCGGTATTGAATTTGATGGTATAGTTTTTCTGGTGGATCAATATTCATGGTTATGTATTCAATTTTGTTGTCGGTGGCTGTTTGTGAGATTTGGTTTTGTCTTTTTTTTTCCCCTATGTACAACTTTTGTAAAAATGAAGTGTTCGTTTTCAATGTTGAGATTAAATTCAAGTGTTTAGACTTCAATTGAAGCAGATTTGGTTTGGTTTCATGACATTTGAGTGTTTGCATTTTACTGCTACAATATTAGATTAAATCAAAATTTAGTTTAGAGATTGGAGTGATGGATCTTTAGAATTTTAAGAGTGAGAGATTTCAGAGGACTTGAAATTTCCTGTAAATTAGATGTGGATTTATGGATTTCTGTAAGATTTTTGAGAATTTTTTTTCTGAATTTGATTTATTTTTTTGATAGACTTATAATGGAATGGGACAATAGAGTTAGTATCAAAACCTTGCTGAGATTTTTCATCAAGAGAGGATCAGCTTCTCTGGGTGGCTTTTTTGTTTTGTGATTAACGTGTTTTTAAAACTTGGTTCCATGGTATAACCTATAAAACTAAAACTTGGTTCCATGACATAACTTCTCTGAGAACCAGGTCGTGCTTGCAAGTTTGCATATTCTGGCCACCCTTAATTCTCATTCATGCTAAATTACTGATCACAAATGACTGTTGTACTGAATTAACGTAGTTGTGATGAAATGTTACTTTCATTGTTCTGTCCAATGAAAGAAAACCTTTTCAAAAGGGTTTTCTTTTGTTATTCTCACACACCAAATGCTGCATTTGTGTATGTAATGAAGACATAAATGGTCATATGAGATTCTTATTCATCTTTTTATTTTATTAGGATATTTTGATTAATTTCAGTGGTTGTAAGGTAATGATAATACTTAAGTACTGAAGCAAGACCTTCTTTATGTGAAAATTCAAAGTAGCTCAGTAATAATTTCCACTGTTAACCATATATGATCATCCTTTGCTAATAATTTGTTAAATCTTTACGTCTACATATATACATATATATATATATATATATATATGTATATATGAAGAGATATGCACCACCTACCAGTAATCAATTGAATTATTTACAATTTTGTTTACCTTCTGTTTCATATCTTTATTCCTTATTATCTTGGCTGTTCTGCAACGGGTTAACGATTTCGGTCATGCGGCCTTCACTGCACGTTGCAGTCACTTCCATCTCTGTTTTGTGATTCCTTTGATCTCTGCTTCCTCATGTTTTTTATCTCTGCTTTTTGATGTCCTCACTCATGCTGCTCCCAATTTCTCTAACCTTCCACAAGTAATTAAATCTCACTTTTTCTCAACTACCCAGAAGCCAAATATTTGAGTTTTCGTTGTGGTTTGTTACTTTACCGAATTTGGTTGTTAATTTTTTGGCTTTCAGTTTTCGAACCAGAGGAGAAAATCAAGTACATGGTTTGTCAAAAATTGACAATCAAAGAGTCTTTCAGGGGTTTTAGACTGTATTTCTTAATCACTATGTCATTAAGTCTGAATCGGCAACATCAGCCATGATTGCTTCCTACAACTTTTCAGAAAGTTAGACAGAGTTTGGGTTATTCTGTTATGGGGTCGAAGGAAATGAGGGACTATGAAATAGGTAATAAGTAATCCAAAAGATGAGAGTTTGTGTTTTTGTGTTTGATTTTGCTATTGCCAGGTCGTCTTTGTGTGTTGTCTTTCAAGACAACTATTAAATAGGTCATGAACAGGTTGGATGAGTATAAGAAGTAAACAAACATATTGAATTTAATTACAATTATAGTATAACCAAAATTATGAACAATGATTGATACATATTTCGTATTTTTTATGGTCCATTTGTGTTCTATTTGGTTGTATTTTGCTGGAATTTCATATAATTTGATTTGGCTGTGTAACTGATTAGCTTTTTTTTGTAAAGCTTCACATTTTAAACATAATTGTAGTGTTTGCATATTAGATCCTATGCAATGTAGTTGATGATAAATAGTGATTTTCTTTTTTGCAGGGTTTGAAAACCTTTTCTTCTTGGTATTTGGTGCATCTATGTTTGTCTTCCAAGATCTTCTGTATGAAAGGTAACTGATTTAAGGTTTTTGAATAATTAACTTTGATTTTTTGCTGGCTGTTTTGCTTGCGTTTTCTTAGATCGGACTAAATGTTAATACTAGGTTTATATATAGTTCTGTTCAAATTGAAATTTCAATATGGTTGATTTGTTTATATTAAATATTTATTGCATTATTTTATTATGTGTGTTATATATTTATTCTTTTGTTTTTTTTTTCCTTCTTCTTTGCATTTTTTGGGGTTAATTAATGGGTAATGGGCTTCTCAATCCGTTGTCTAGACTAAAGAAAAGGAGGAAGGGGCTCTCAAAAATTTCAGATCCGAGAAAATAAAAAGGTATAGATCTTCACCTTTATCTTTATTAAGTCCAAATAGGATGGATCCGTGAAACTGTGAAAGATAATATGTGAATAACAATTTTTGTGTCTTTGTTCTTGGTGTAGGTCTTGAGCAGCAACCAATATCAAAGGAGAAGAAAAATCAGAAGGGAAGAGGAAGACGATGGAGAAAAGAGATGGGGAAGCTGCAAAGAATTGGGGGATGGGGTGCGGAGTGAGCTTCACGAGAAACAAAAACCAATTGGGGGTGGGGAAGAAGAAATGAAAAAGGAAGCATACCTAGCCGCTGGGGTCAGTTTGTTTTTTTATCTTTTGGTTCTATGGTTTTTAGTTTCGTCTGCTGCAAATTTTGATTGTATAAATTGGGTTTGGGTTTTTGTTGTTGTGAATACATATGTGAACATATAATCTACCCCCAGGCTCCTCCTGGGTATTTTCTTAATCTTTATTTTCCTCCATCTGACTTCTGTTTTGTTTGCAGGTTTGATGCTCCCAGAAAAGCTGATTCCAAGTGAGTTTCTGTTTTCATTTTCCGTTTTGCTGTGAATTTTCTTCGATTTGATTGAACATCTCGATACGAATAGTTGATTTTCAATTTATCCTTAATTTTCTGGAGACCTGTTGGTTGCATGTACAAGAAATACTTTTATATCACGTTTCAATTTCAAAGTTGTTTTGAGTTAATAGTAGATTATCTCCTGTTGCAATTTCAACGATGAGGAGATCACCAAGTAACCCTATTCTAATTAGTATGTTTTGTGATATGGGACCATTCATCCCACTGAATTGATTTCCTTGCCGTTTAGTAAACATATTAGTAGCCCTAAAGTTACATTTTCACTGACAGTGCCATCAAATTTAATGAACACAAGTAGCGATAGCATATCAAAGTTAGAATTTTCCAAATTTTGAATTTTAGATTTTATTTGATTCGTCTTAATGTATGTTTAGAATTGTGTTTGTGGAGGTGATTTGAGACGGATTTCAAGCTGGGTTGCTGAGATTCGATTCAAATTGGTGGATTTGGGTGAGAAACTAAGAAACCCTACTATGTTCTTTCGTTTTTATGAGCTGAGATGGACATGCATATGATTCTCTTTGTGAGATACAAGAGATTGAGGAATTTTTATAGTATGGTGGCTAGCTAAGGAAATAAACAAAGGGATAATTATTTTGTTCTGGGATCCACAATTTATTGCAAAGTTGAATTCTCTTGAATTTTTGTTGTTTAATATTTTGTTCATGTATTTGAATGCATTTTTAATTTCAGCCGATCTATTTGAAGCCCAGTTCAATTTGATGGAAATTCATCAGATAGCATTGGGTCTAATTATTTCCTTTTAGTATTTCAGGTGGTGGTTTTTTTTATTTTTTAATTTCTATAGGGGAGTTGCATGTGTCCATGTCAGGTTCATAAGCCAAAGGAACCATTTTTCTGGATATATTGAAATAGTAAGAAATTTTTCCTATTTTAACATATTAGTTTTTGCTCAGTGGGATTGAAAATTGGGATTTTGATGCGGTTTTGTTATTTTTGTGGTCAATTTGCAAATACTTAATCTTCAATCCTTTGTAGTAGCAGCGATCACCACCTGTTTGATGAAAGATACCAGTGAAACAATTGTTAATGTTTGGGAACCAACATAGCTCCTTATTTAGGGTGTTTGTTTTTGTTTTTGGTAGGAGAACGATTTGGAGCAATCGACTCAAACTTCTGATCAAATAAGGTGAGTTCGTTTGTTAGTTGGTTCTGTGAAATGCAAACGTGTTCCATCTTCAAATAAGGTTTAATTTCCTCAGTTTTTTAGTCTTTCAGTATAAAAAAGTGTATAGTAGTGCTATGCACTTTTTTTTTGTTATTATCAATGCAGCTGTTGAGCTGCTTATTCTCAAATTTTTTAAAGAGGGCCATTAATATAGTACAAGTATTTTTTATTTCCATAGAAGCCAAGGATATATGTAATTGTATGTTGGTTATATGAGTTTGTTTGATAAATGACTTTTAGTTTGTATACTTACATGGAATTGTGCAAGGTTGCCGCTCTTTGCCCCCTTTCGATTGTGATCGAATTTATTGTTTTGTTCTTTCTTATTGTAAATGTCATTTTGTTTGTAAAGTATAGTTTATAAACTACTTCTATTTACTTTTTGAATTTCTTTTTTGTTTATGTTGTCATTTCTTGATTTTAGTTTCTGTGGATTTATATGGTTTTGATTACAGAAAGTATTGTCAATGGATGAGAACTCTTACAAGCAAGCTGCAAATCTGTTCAAAGAAACCAAGATCTGTTAATATCAAATGCATCAGCCATTGGCAACGGAATAGTAGGTATTGTTGTTTCTCCATTCTATAGTCATATTAATAATGGTACAATGAAATAATGTTTGAGGTGTTCTTTTAGAATCCTTTTGCTGGAACACTTGCTTTAATATGGATTTGGTCTAATTTAAATGCATTTCTATGTGCTGCTTGAAGAAGCAAAACAATTCTGGTTTGCTTTTGTTCTGTACTCTGTAAAATCTTTGAGCGACAAGAATTCGGATAATTCACAGAAGAGTTCTGATGATAATGGATTTTCTCTCTTCCAAATTTTGAGAGCTGCAAAGCTGAAGTATGTTTCCCAGTCTCCTTTCTTTCCTTTAGCTTATAATTATCTGCTCATGAATTCTTGGCATCTTATTTTCTTCTACTTATTGGGGTGTTTTACAGCATCATAGATTTTTCCAAGGAGTTTTCTTAGTTTGTGTTCAAGGTTGGTTCAATTTTGAGAAATATTTATGGTGTAGATTGGGAAAACAAACTTGATGTATTAATTTTTCATTGATAGTTTATGCTTGAATTAGCCGTGTTTTTATGTATTCCAGCGTTCTTTTTTCTTGGAGTTACTCAATCCTATACTCATGATTTGAGTTCTTAATTTTTCAGGCAAAAGAGTTGCAGGAAAATTTTGTGTGCTTGAGCCTGTTAAGCAAGTGAGTTCTTTCTTTTGCGAATTGTGAATACATTTTTGCAATTCTATTGGGTCCAGTCAGTGTGCCCCTCCTTCCATCCCCAATGGTATTCTCTTTTTTTAGTCAATCAGAGCAGACCACACATATTTCATCTAATTATGACGCTCCTAATAACGTAATCATCCATCGTCAAAACATTCCCAATTTATTTACTAATTTTAATTTTGGCTTTTAAGTTTGGGATTTGGTTTTTAATATTTATATTTTTGTACAAACTTGATGGTATGAAGGGGTTTGATGATTTATGATTGTATGAAAGTTGTATGGTTCAAAAGATGATAGCATTTTGTTCTAAGAATTGGGAAACAGTTGCTATTTGAAAAAGGTTGGTTTTTCAATTTTTTTATTTGTGCCCTTTTAGTTGTTTGAATGAACTTTTGATGATGTAAATCAAGCTAAATTGAATAGATGTGTTTGTATATTGTATTTGGTTTGTTTAAGTGGTCTTTTTTGCTGAAAAATGTAATTTGGTTTTGTGGATCAAAGTTTTCAGAGTAAGAAAATTACCTTGGAGACAGAATTTATATATGAGAACTTACATTTATTTAGAGTTTTGAATTCATCTTTATTCTATGTCGGTTATGGGATTGACAATTTTCGGCTTAGTTTTGGCTAAGAAAGAATTAGACTGTTACTTATTAAGTTGAGTTAGGAGGATTGCGGTGTCGAAAATTAAGAAGGGTTAGTGCTATTGTAATGGCATTTGCATTTGTTTTGAACCTAAAAAATATTTGGCCCTTTTCTGTACTGAGATCCGATGACCTGAGATTATCGAAAAGGATCCATTTATTAAAGTAACAATGCAGTGGTGGTGGGAATAAGCGTTCTCATGTATCTATGGATGTGATATGAATCGGGTGGATGATGTTGAAGCATCAGTAAAAAAAAAACAAATAGGATCTTAGATATTTTACATTAATCCATACATTAGTGCTTGAAAGATTGGCTTATGAAACAAGAACAACACACTTTTTAAGCTTTTTTGTTTAACTGTTAAAACACGTGTCTGGCTTGCATGACATATATTTTGCCATCTTAACTTGAAGAGCAATATAAGTGTTAAATGCATGTTGCTTCTGTTTCTCAAGAAACAGAGCATTTTTTTGCAACTGTATCTTTTATAATCAGCTTGGTTGAATGTATATAAAAGTTGAATTGCTCATCTTACCGACATCTTTCACTCATCTATCCCTTTTGTTCGTTCATGATTATGTTGAATTTTTTTTTTTAGGTTAAATGTCTTATTCATGTGGTTAAGGCTGGTGCATTGAAGTCCCGCAGCAACGCGCGGGCATTTATGCTATTACTTATTCTAAAGTAGGGGGGAGGGCAGGCACTATTCACGTTTGTTTTGATTTTGCTTTATTTACAACAATGCCAGCCGAATGTGGCTGGGTTGGGGGGTAATTCTCCAAAATTCAGAGGGTGATTTTGTCTTTTGAGGTCAATTCCTCCCCCCTCGATTTTGCTTTATTTACAACAAAACCGTGGGATTTGGGGCTGGGTTGGAACGTAGTTATTAAAAGTTAGGAGGGTAATTTTGTCCTGTGCATTTGAGACGGATTGGGGTGGGTTTGGGTTTGCTGTCATTCAGTGAGGGTTTTGGGGATGGGAGGCCATGCCTCCGATAGAGAGGGAGAGAGAGAGACAGAGCGAGAGAGAGGTGTGGGGATCTCAGCGCCATTGCTGCAGATCCTCGATTTCATGAGTGGGAGAGGGGGGACAGTCAGAGAAAAGTATGGGGCCTGTAGTTAACGGGACACGAGTCTCAGGAGTAGAACCCAACCAGCTCTCATCTCTCACTCTTCCTCTCTCTCCTACGCGAGCCCTCTCATCTCTCACTCTTCCTGTTTCTGTCCTCCTCAAACCATAGCAGCCACAGCTCCATCTCTTCCGTTTCTCTCATCCTAGAACAGAAGAAATATGGAAAATCAGGGCTTTTTCATTTGCTTCCACAGATTTCTCGAGCTCCGGATCGCTAGCCTCCGTATGAAGGTTCGTCTCTCTCTCTCTCTCACTTTTTAATCTTATATATATATAACCTAATATTATTAGGACAAATAGAACATTTCATCTGGAGAGATTTTTTTAATTGATTGTTGTAAAATTCGATTCTTGCTAAATGCTTTCTTTATTTTTTGCTGATTTGTGTGTGGATTTTTTGTTTGATTTCATTTTTGGTTGCAGGAAACGTTTATCTTCTAATTTTAGGGTTTTGTTTTGGGAGTTTGCAAACGCTTTCTGGGTCAGGTGTGTAACCTATCATTAACAATTTTTTTTTTTTTTTATAATTAAAATTGAAAGATTGCTGAGGAATGGATTTGCCTGCGGTTATATAACTTATCTTTAACCATTTTCCAATATTTTTTGTGTTTTAATTAGAATTCAAAGATTGTTGAGGAATGGATATGGCTACGGCTTAGTTGTGAATTAGTGGTGCAGCGGCAACTCCTAAGTTGCTATTTAGGTAAAATATCAGAGCTCCCCCAATTTGAATTTTCAATTCTGAATTTCAATTTCTAGGGTTCATTTCGATTTGGGTTTTTTTTGGAATCTGATCTTTCTTTGGTATTTTTGTTTATTCCGTCGTCAGTCATGGCCTCCTGAGATGAAAGAGCCATGGGCGTGCATGGCTGCTACTGTGTTTGCTTAGTGTGAGAGGCTGATTTGCTTTTGGGTTTGTGTTTCTCTTGCTAATTTTGGATATGTTTGGATTTTTTTTTTTTTTTTGCTGGGGTTGTCATTCTTTTAAATTTTCTATGAAGAGTTGAATATTTGTGCCTGTCCAGGGTTTAGGTTTCGCTGAAATGTTCATATCTAGGATTAGATTTAGAAAAAAAATTGGGTTTTGAGCTGGGGCTTTTTTGCTTTTTGCTAATTCCATTGTTCCAATCTGCTTCTTACTTATGAAGATAATGTATTTTCCTGTATATTGTTTTCCCTTTTTTTCGTTGGTATTTTTGGTTATTTTCCTGTATGTTGCTTTCCTGTATATCAAATTTTATTTATTCATTTTTTATATGTTGTGAGCTGTTTTATGATTCAATCCAGCATCATCCACTTTCACAAAATAGGTTGCTCATACTTCAGTGGACACAATTTTTTAAGGTTTTTCTTAAAGTCTTGGTGTCATGTTACATTTTGAGGAAAGCTTCCATCTCTACGTGAATCACTGGCAAATAGAAAAACAAACTGTCTTTTCAACATTCAACGTTGTCATTTGCATCTTGACAAATTGTCTTCAGTTTTTCTGAGAACTTCAATAGCTGAATGCAATTAGATGTAGGTTGATTTTATTTGAATTTTGTTTCCTTTTAATAAAATTTGCAGAATTCTGGCCAAATAGCCCCTTTAGACAAGATAGTTGAATTGAAGGAGAAATATAAGTTTCATGTGTTATTGGATGAGAGTAACTCATTTGGTGTGCTTGGAAAATCTGGAAGAGGTAACTGAATACTGTAGGATTCCGGTATTTTTAGAAACCCGTCTTTTTTTGTATCTCTCATAACTATTGATCCATTACCTGTTTGTGATTTCTGGTGGTGTGATTTTGCAGGTTGAAAAAATAGATATTATTACTGGTGCAATGGGACACGCATTAGCCACAGAAGGAGGATTTTGCACTGGAAGTGCTAGAGTCACCAATCACCAAGTATGTTTACCGAATACACACTTTTAACCATTTATATGATGTCTCTGTTGATAGATGAAATTTTTAACAAGCAAATGACTTTCTTATCTTTCTATTTTAGTGAATGCTTAATTATGTGCTCACAATCACTTATGTGCATGCATATATTAAACAAAAAGCGTCAAAAGTTTCTAAATGATAAAATTTTGGGATATGGTATTTGGCAGCGATTGAGTAGCTCTGGGTACGTCTTTTCTGCTTCTTTGCCCCCATATCTTGCGAGTGCTGCCATTACTGCCATTGATATCCTCGAGGAAAACCCTGGTCTGATAACAAAGCTGAAGAAAAATATTGCCATATTATGGAAAGGTATGTTCTTGATCTCTTATTCACTTGCATGTAGTTTGATGTTCTTTATTCTGTATCTGGACAGTTGTCAGCGCCGTGGTGTGTACTCATCACTTGATCAATTTCCTTGGCATCCCCTTTGCTTTGTGAGATCACTTACTGCCTGCCTTGCATTATGATGCTCTTGATTGAGAAATGTGACGTGATGTGATGTGGTGTGCAGGATTGTCAGCTATACAGGGCCTCTCATTCGCTAGCAGTCCAGAATCCTGAATTGTCTTCCTCAGACTACAGAAAGCAGATTCTGTGAATCCTTTTCTGTCCTTTTCTGCCTCTCTACTTTTAATTGTAATGGTTGTGGTTATGCAGTTGTTGAAAGAGCATTCCATCTTTGTGGTTGCCTCCAAAAAGTCATCGCTTGATAAATGTCGTCTTCCATTAGGAATTAGATTGTTCATCTCCGCTGGCCATATGTAATCCGATCTGTTCAAGGCAGCTGCATCCATGAAAGGTGTTGCAGAATTGGTGCTAGATTATATAACCAAGCAGATTGTCATTTTCTGAAGGCGGTATGTCTTTTTAACCAAGCAGAATTGGTGAAAAATTGAACCCAATAGAATATAGAAAATGAAGTGTTTAGAAAAGAATTTTTTTCAATTCAAGTTGTCTTTTTCTTTCTGTTTATTTAACTTCGGATTGGCTGCTTTATTTGTTTTTCTAGATTATATATTTTGATATTCTCTAAAAACTTATGTATCGTCTACCGTCACCTGCTTCTGCTCCTCAACTTGCTTCATTTTTAATTTTCAAACTTTATTTTTTACATGTGAAAGCAATTGATTGCCTTCTTTTGGAAAAATGCTAATGGAAAACTTTTTCCCCGTTTCTAAATGATTCTCATCTGTTTTTTTGCAGTTTTCTATAGAGGTTTAGTTGAACATGGAGACAATAACCGATTGCTTGAAGGCAGGAATGTCTGGTATTGCTCACCTGGTATGTTTAATTTTCATTGTTCATCTGTCTGATTACGCTTTTTATTTTTGCTATCTCCCTTCATCTATAAACCGTCTGAGACTTATGTATCTCCATTTTGGCGATACAATTTCTTCATTGTGGAGATAATACTGTGTGATTGTTTTGCTTCTGGTAAATCTTTTATCTATTTTCCGTCTGTTCCAATTTGAATTCCCTTTTTGGATTTTATATGCCGTTGATTTTACTAATTAAAGTATATAATTCCTTTGACACCCTCCGTGTATATATAGTGGCAATTTTACTTAAAATTGTCTTAAACCTAGACATGGATGATCATAACCTTGATGTACATGTGATTTGCAATTAGATGCGTTGTCTTCTATAGTTATTTGTTTGCCCTAAGGTTTTATACGATATACTTAGTTTCTTTTCTCTACTTCAGACCAAGCAGTACAGTGCACGGTAGATATGACAGATTATATAGTGTGATGAATTGCTTGCTACTACAGATCTTTTTATCGACAGATATACATTGTATTAATCGTGAATTCCTTCGTGTGACAATAGTTGTGCTTTTGTGTCTGCATTATTTATTTTGGTTATGGTTTAATTTAATAAGATTATTATTAGAGGTTGAGCTGTCTTTAAGGTTTAATACATTACATAAGTGGGTTAGGTTTTTCAACTTTAAAATTGTTTTGTTGTAAACATGCAGCGCCCATGCTCACAAAGTCCTAAACTAATTTTATTAAATTAAGGAGTTGGCAAACCACTTACAAAATTATGGACTCAAGGAATTAAAAAAACTGGTCCATTTCCTACTATCCTAACCCGTCTCCCCCAACCATTTTCTGCCATCCATTAGGTCCTTTAAATAATTAATGTCTTAAGTCTTGCATGACCAAACTTTCCACTTCCCATTTTGGGGAGAGGGAGAGAGAGAGAGAGAGAGAGGGAGAGAGAGAACCATATGGGGTATTCAGGATTTCAGGGAGAGGGGTAGGGGTCATGAGCAGAGGCTACTGAGGATGATGTGTGCCGGATTTTGTGATCATTTCCTAAGATAAGTTCATTTTTTAAATTGGATTCTTTAATGTTAGATTGGATTTTCAAATTTTTTAGTACATTAGGTCCGGTTTTGGCGGATTCATCTCTCTCTTTATTCCCTTATTTGTTTCATTTTCTCTAATTTTGGGGATTCCCTTTCTGTTCAGTATGTTCTTTGTTTTAAGGTCAGTTGGTTTTTTTTTTTTTGGGTTTTTTTTGTGGGTTTTCAGTTCTTTAATTTGTTTAGTTGTTGTTAATTTTCCGTAATTGTTTCCCCTAATCTGGATTGTTAAGTTTTCAACGGTTTTTTTTTCCCAAAATCCACATGAACAGAGCTTCGGTGCTAAAGGACACCTGGGTTTTATTTTGTGCTGGAGTATATAATGTATTTAGATTGGGAACACAATCTTTGTTGAGTTCTTTTTTTCCACTTTTGCTTTTTTCCCCTTCAATCGTTTCAATTAATTGTTGTTTTAGTATAACTATTGCTCTCTAAGCTGCGAAATTAGGTGTAAGAAAATCTTTTGTATACTTATATGGAACTGTTGATTTCCATAGCAGCTAAGGATATGTATAATTGTATTCTGGCCTTTTGAGTCTGTTGGCTTTTCTGTTTTGATCAAAATTGTTGATTTCTTTTGTGGAATTGGGTTTTAGCCTCGAATTGGAGACATGGGTGCTTGAGAACGTTTAATTTTTACACGCATTGTAAAGTGTTTGTAATTGTAAACATGTTTGAATCTTATACTTTCTATTTTTTTCCTTTTTTTTGTTTGCTTTTTTTTTTTGGTAGCAAAATGATGTAAACTCGCGATTTATGGTGGTTTTGAATGGGTGACTTGCTCTTATAAAGTTCTGGAACATAAACTGCTTTGGAGCCAGCAGCACTCAGTAGCCAGAACAACGGCCTTTCTCTCCCTTATCGGAAAAGAGGTGCTTTCAGGGTGAGCCACAATGCTCTTAATTTTGAGTAATGAGTTTGTGTTACTTTGCAGATCTGCCCAACTTCCCATTTAGTTTCTTGGAATTGTTATTTTTATATTTCCAATTATATATTTTAGTGCTTTTATGTTTGTCGTTCCGTGCTGGCAATTTGGAAAGCTCTAGAAACAATATAATTCTTGGGCTAATGTGAAGATTTTGTGTTCAATACTTTGTTTCTGTTTTTCTATTTGCACTTAGAAAAACAGAGGATTGTGGTTAATTATTGTGCTGTGAAGCTTCTATGTTTTCTTTTTATGCCCAAGATTGACCTCTGCTGTTGAAAAGTACTTCCAACTCTCTCTTTCTCTAAAAAATATGATCCAGTGTAAAGTTTGGTTGTTTCTCTCTCCAGAAACTTATATTCCATATTGCACCCATCAATTGTAATCATCCTTGATGTTGATGGTTTTGTTCATTTATTTTGTTTCAGAAATAAATGCCTAAAATTTTGATCTCTGTATTTCAAAAATAAATGCCTGATGTTTTGATCTTTGTGTTTCTCTCTCTAGATTAAGCTTAATCATTCTTATTCTTACTAATGTAGAAGTGGGTTGAGTTCTAATCTTTGCTTTCTATTTTACTGAAATTATTTTCTGATTTCTGCTATTAATTGCTGCTGAAATGTGACTTTTGTTATTACTTTTTTATCCTTCATATTTATACCGCTTTTGGATTCCATTCGAATTAAATAATGAAGTTAATCTTGATATGAATTCTCTCGCAACAATAGGAGAAGATATTGTAGCAAATAATCAATATTGAATTGAACTTGGACTGAGAGATCTAAGGATATGGGAAAACTAACTAACCATACCAAACAGCATAAAAAGAGAGACAAATTTCAAACAAGAGAGCGTACCTGAACAAGCCATATGTTTCAGATTGATGTCTGTTGAGTAGTAGAACGATGATTTAAGAACTCCCAGGAGAAACACGTATAAACGATCGAGCAAATTTATCAAACTCCATGAGGGACAAAAATAGTGTCATTTTAATTCTTAAAAAGAAGTTGGCATTGGATTGGTTGTTTACTAATTAAGATACAGATTGAAAACCAACCAGCAAAGATTATGGTAATTCACTAATTTGAACATAAACCAACTTTGAGAGTGTCATTAACCTGTTCATTTTATTTTTCTGGATAAGAAACAAACTGTCATTGAATGAGATCTTTGCTTTTGTAGTTTTTACTTGCTATATATACTGGGTCATAGTGGATAGCTGGGATAACCTCACAATAAGTTTGTATTCTTCTTCTATATAATCAATTCTATAGCTGTTGTTTTTCGTGATCCATATTTGCATTCTACATGTTATCTTTGTGACTGACTTATCAAGTCACTAAGCAGCAAGCGGATGTGCTGTTTTTTATTTTAGTCAAAGGGAACAAACTAATGGTCTAAGAGATTGCCTAAATGGATCCTAGAATAGTCAAAAATGCATAAAAGTTTGAAATAAATTGAGATCCAATATTATGAGTTGATTATCGGTACCATACATAAAACAAAGGAGTTCTTCTTGATTCAAGGGTGAACCATTTCATGAAATTATGATATTCTAAATAGTGAATTTGTGTTTTCAGGTAGACAAGAAGCTAAAGCGTAATCAAAGCATTTGTCGACCTATTGTGGAAGGTGAGATGCCAATTTTGTTTCCCAATACTTGATCTTTTATGGAAATTGTAATATTTTATATTTTGAAATTCTAAACTGATTGTCCTTCACATGTTTTATGTAAATAGTTACACATCTATGCACAAATACTCACAATCAGTTCATCCAAATCTTGGTTATTTAAATTCTTAAGAGATGCCTTTGTTGATTTGTGATTTTGTTGGATTTATTCTGGTAAAATGTGTTTATTTGCATTGGTGCATTTAAGGGTGTGATTTCATTCTTGCCGCCTTTTTAGTTCATCTTTCTGTGCAAATTATTTATGTCGGTTGTCGATTATAGTTTGAAAGCGTAGGCCTCCCCGAAATTACTTAATTTAACAAAATTCAAATAAAAAATTAAAAAAATTGCATCATTACAAAGCGTAGGCATGGGACTTACAAATGACTCCTTTCAAGTGGTCTGGGCATTACATAGAGAAAGGCAGCTAAAGCTTGCATGGGTTATCACTGGTGTCCTCGAAGCATGCCATTCTTTGGGTGTCATGCATTGGGACTTAAAGCCAGAGAATTTTCTATTTGTCAACCAGAAAGAGGATGCACCACTTAAGACAATAGATTTTGGGCTCTCTGTGTTCTTTAGACCAGGTATAATATCACATATATGGATTAGATTTGTATCTGGAGCCCATATGGAGCTAATTAGGTGCAAAGATTATTGACCCTAAATTGTCATAAACCTATGAAATAAGATATATGCTTTCGATTCATTCTTGAGCTGGTATTTAGTTGGTTTTTGGTAGAATTCTCTTACTATTTCTTCCCATGCCGTTAGTTTACTTTGATGAGTGTAGGGTTTTTTATTTTATACTTCTAGATTAAAATGGTACGATTCTGCTTGATGATCGTGGAAGCCAGCGATTCTGCTTCTACGAAAACTGCACCGATGTCGTTCCAGATCACTACTCCAAACCTCCCGCAAACTCCAAAGCAGGTTTATGATTTTTATTTTTTTTTAATATTTCATTTCCTCCTTTTTTTAATTTTTGAATTACAAGAAAAGTTTGAATTTGAGGTTCGGATTTGAAGATTACTGCTGCTTATAGTTTTTATTTGGTATTTCATTGTTTAGCTTACGATTGTCATCAGTTTTCTTAGATTGATGGAATGTTTTTATAAGATATTGCTTTTAGAAGGTTATTATGTTATACATAAATATACTTTATACTGTAATGAAATTTTATATGAATAATATTTCAATCAGAGAGATACACGAAGATAAAGACAGGTTGAGCAATAATAGCTATAAGCCACAAGCGATCAAGTAGTGTATTTTGTGTTTCCCTTCCTCCATTGGTATGGGTATGCTCTCTGTCTCAGTGTTGTGGGGTGAAAAGTTATTTGAAAATAATGGAAAGAACATTTTCTGCATCGTGATTCTTTAATTGTATGATAATGTTTCCAATGTTTTAGATTACATTGATCTGTATTATTTTAAAGTATATATGAAGATTAGTTTATAGGTGTATGCACTTAAATTGGATATATGGTATTTTTCAGATTATTTGACATACAATTGCATATAATCTCAATATTTCTCATGCAATTTTTGTCTGAGCTTCAGAATTGTTGAATAGGATAATTCATACTTGGATAGCTACATCAGCATAATTGGAGTTGAATTTGTAAGCATTTTGTCAGTTTTACACTACTGATTCCTTTGATTCAACTCTCATCTTACCAACATCTTTCACTCATCTATCCCTTTTGTTTGTTCCTGATTATGATGAATTTTTTTGCAGATTAAATGTCTTATTCATGTGGTTAAGGCTGGTGCATTCAAGTCCCGCAGCAACGCGCGGGCATTTTTGCTAGTTATTACTATGTGAAGTTTACATAACTAGCTCAAGTTGGGACCAAAATTTTTGTAACGGTAAGAAGTTTATTCCTTTATAGAATATCACTAGAGAGAGACTTTACTGTAATTGGGTGCCTTTTGTGGATTTTGACACAATCGCAGTTTTTGTGAACCCTAACACTGAACTCTTACCCCAAAACCCTAAAAACAAAGATGTGAGTGTCTGTGAAGATCCCCATCTGTCCCAAAAGGGAGAAAATTGTAATAATGGTCCTTCAACGTTAACTCAAATGGAGCAATAATCCCTAAACTAAATATCCATTAACATTAGTCTCTTAACTCATCAAAATGTGCAGCTATGATCATTTTTGTTAACTCTGTCAAAATTCCGTCAAAATGAGTCGTGTTGGAAAGACCATTGCTACAATTGAGTTAAAGTTGAGGGACAATTGCTCCAATTGGGTTAAAGTTGAGAGAGAATTTCTTTAGTTGGGTTAAAATTGAAAGACCATTGCTACAATTTTTCTCATTTGGTTTTTCATATTCACTCCTCAATTCAGCCTCATGTGCATGACACAAGACTCATTTTAACGGAATCTCTAACAGAGTTGATGAAAAAATCTATAGCTGCACATTTTGAGAAGATCAATAGTCATGGATTTTTAATTGAGAGACTACTACTCCAATTGAGTTAAAGTTGTGGGACCATTACTACAATTCCCTCGTCCCAAAATTAAATACGTTAATCTACTTCCAAAACATAAAACACCCAGAATTTAAATTTAACAAAATGTCAAGCTTCTCGGGTCACCAGTGTCTTCATCGTGTGCGATCTTTTATTCGCATTTCCTTCTCACTTGAATCATAATTTCTTTCATTCTGTTTGTCGAAACCAAATGGCATTTTATTCATGAAACTAATCCAAATCCAACACAGGAAATTTGGCCTCAAGTGGAATTTACGCCACTCGGCCTTATAAACATGGCTACAGATTGAAGCATAAACGGTACATTAGTTTATGTAATGGAAGCCACTATAAATTACAAGCAAAACATTCCGGATTCCATGAGTTCAGAGTATTGCACAAATAACAAAAGCTAGCGGTGACTTCGAGTTTTTTACATGATATTTTCTTTTCGGCTCACTTCCGGGTATGTTCTACGAGAGGGAAACCAAAGCGTAATCCTTAAATTAGTATTTGTGCACAACTATGAGTTACCTCTCATCAGGTTTGACGGGAGCATTGGCCAGGTCCTGAATCTCCTTCTTGCTCTTTATCACAGTCCAGCTCCTGGTATGGAAATCCACCTTATCCAAGTCCTCTACAATGCCCATGTACCCATATAGAAATCGCTCCTCTGCGTTGTCTCCCTGCATTGCTGCTTCCACAATTTTTCCATTTGAGGACGTCGCTCGCTCAAAATCCACTCTGCCACGCTGATGCTCTGCAAAATGCTTCTGAATCCTCTCTGCGTCCCCAAGCCCAGTAAAAGTTCCCAAGAACTTCACCACCAAAACACTTTGGTCAGCAGGCTTCCCTAGGCAAATCTTGATTCTTCCCTTGATTAAACCATTACCTGCCATGCCATGTAGAACCCAAAAGATTAAAAACAAATAATTGTTATCCTAACTTCAAAAGGCATCTTGCCATCATATCCTCCGCTCACCCTGAATAATACATGATGCACTATATTCTTATTTTCTAGTTTACTCAATATTTTTAATAAAACTATGCTCAAGCATAAGTATTGTACAACTAAATAATAAAAACAACAAAGTCGCTCACTTCTTAGAAAAGCCTCGAGCGCCTCCATGGAAACAACCTTCCAACTTTGAGGATTGTTGTCTGACATAGAAATATTGTGAACAACAATCACAGGAGGCCAGAGAATCAAATCTTCCTTCTGAGCCAAAGCTTCAGCCTTGGGCAAGACCTGGGGAGCCCATGTGACTGTGTCAGGGGGGACAACAGTACTCCACCCCAACAGAACACAAACTGCTTTTAGAAGACCCAAGTGCTGTGCCCTCAGCCCAACTCTGTGAGACATATATGCGTGTCTTACCAAGCGTTGAGTGTCCATGAACTCCTTCGACAAACTGCAACACAGCATAGATAAATAAACAATTGAAAAAGATAAAAAAAAAAACACAATGAAAGGACACAGTATTTGCGAGTACCACTTCTACTCGAAAAAAAAAAGGCAGAAACATCTACGATATCTCATCAAGTATCATATACATTAATAAGTATCATATATAAAAATTCAAAAATGAAAGTCAAAAATCCAACTTTGATATCTTCATAAAAGAACCAGTGAAAACAAAACCAAATGCTATTTGACGAATTACCAAAAAAAAAAAAAAAAAAAAAGCTATTTGACAACCCTCAACTGCTACAGTTGTTTGATTCAAATTAATCATCCTGCCTCTCATTTGCTGCAGGGCTTCATTCATTTGTATCAAGTAATACACATTCATAAGGTGTGATGGCTTATACCTGCAACAAACTACCACAACCTCCTTTTATCAGACTTGGGGCAGACTTGCATCAATTTAAGACACGTCTCTGACACAGTGATATCCTCATAAAAGTAAGTACGGTTCAACCTTGGAGAAGTAACAAGACAAATCAATGCACATCTAACTCTCGATAATACTTTGTCTAATGATTGCTTTTTTAATTTCACCCCTTGAAGTTTTATGACATTTTACTTATTTATTTCTAATTCGGGTTCTAATCATCTTCTCTAAAAGCCATATAGGAAATAGCCCGCATATTCAACCTCACGACCAAGTAAATATTTGGGCTTCCCATGATAACGACATGAAAAATCATATTACTATGCATCGTTAGCAAACCAAATGATTGATCTCATTGTCACTGACTTCATAGATAACTCCATGCGCTCTTGTGAGGGAACTTTAAACCTACTCACACACATGTTACCACAGAATCTATTACTCCAATTTTCACTACAAATCCTTCTTTCCCATTTCTTACCAACTATAACTGACTAACTTCTACTTAACTGGCCAGTTTCTACACTCCATCTAGAAAATACAATGGACTCCAGAGCCTCAAAGATAAACTTACCCCAAGTGAGAAGCTATGGAACTTAACACTGCATCATAGGCTACAGATATGCTTTATGATCACATTTTTGCAGGCATTATAAAAAATAATGTACTTTCACGAATGAATAAGCCTCCAAAGCTCCTTCAAAGTCCTAAGTATTTTTTTTTTAAAGTATTCACGCAGAATAAGTGCATGTATGAGTAATGAAACACTATGCATTTCGACCTGGATGCCAATAACAGGATACCAAAATGACTTCAGCAATTAAGTTCGTATCAGAGTGTGGACTGAGAAATTGATTTCCGCCTATTTGAATCAATGAATCATTTCAAGCCAAGAACCTCATTTCACTCTTGTTCACAATCCATCCTATGTACATCCTATCCCTCCACCTCAAACAATAAACCAATTTGCATAATCTCTTTGCATCACCAAAGCCTAAAACTATGCAGAATGTCCACATTTACTTTCGCTAGTCAACAAGGAACTAAAAACACACTTAAGAGGCCCTGTATCATTTTCTGCTGGACTATGACGATCCTTGTTGTGTCAAATGGTGTCTGTCTTTCCCACTACAAAAGCCATGTTACTTGGAAATTTCACCCATGATTGGTAACGAACAACTCCGCAAACACCATTTCGTATTAGAAGATGTTCACCCAATGAACAACAAGGAAATACTTAAAAGACCACATAACTTTCAGAAATTTAAGGTCATAGCAAGTGACTTGAGTAGTACTAAACAAACCTAAGTAACAAAAGCTCAAAATAACTGAATCAATATGACTAATACTAAAAACCTCCTGAATGAAAGATGAAAACTGGAGTCCCACTTAAAAAGAACATGACAGAGAAGAAAACGGACCTTCGGCCACATACGATGCAGAACAAAGTACCAGCCTTCCCTTGTTCCTTGTATCTTCTCCGAACAGCCGAGTTCATATTTAGCTTTTTAGAAAATGTTAAAAAGGCTTCATTTACCATTTGCATAAACTCCTCAGAGTCCTCGGACGGCTCAGGACGTGCAGAGCTCAGCCCATTTTCTGATTGATCAACATCAGTACCATCACTTGCGTGGACATCTTCTAAATAATTATAATGTCTTTTCCAAACTCGGTGCTGTTTGTGAACACTGCTTTTTATATCAGCGTGATGCGCCTTATGCCTACTTAATGGACCAGAATTTCGATGACCCTTTATATATCGATCACCGTGTTTATAGAATCTGACTGAATGCATTTGTGCATGTTCAAAAGAGTGTTGAGATGGCAACCAATCATCATATTCATATTCACCATGACGGTGCCCAACATATACCCTCTCAGCCTTACTGTATCTATCATGGTCAAATCCAGCTGATGCAGATGAATAACTGCCTAAATCTCCATCATTCCACTCTTCACCGCTTTCATATGAAACTTGGAATTCTCTAGATGTCCACTTACTAGACCCAATAGTTCTAGGATTATGTGTACTCATACCTTCTTCAGTAGCATAGTTTCTTTTAAGCATCCTATCTGATGGTTCATATATTCCAAGCTCCTCTCTCATAATCTGCATTCCAGCAGGATGCCCACTCATCTCTGAGTCATATTTTGACACAGAAGACGGCCTGTCCTGATACTTCATATTAACATCTCTTTCAAAACCATAATCTTCTTTCTGATGTGCGACCTGAAAATCTTGTGATGCCCTGAAATGGGATAGTTCATAATCTTGTGACATTCTCCTTCCTAAACTGACATGTGTGCGTCCTGAACCTGAATATTCCACACCATGCTTTGATGTCTCTGATATTCTTCTTGAATCAGGGTAGTCTAATAAAGATTGCCTTTGCAAAGTAGGATTATTCAGCATAATGCCCTTTCTTGAATTTCCAGAAAATTCCTCAGTATCATCCATTCTATCCATAACAGGGTTCATAATACTAGGTCTTGACAAATTTTGATGGTTATAAACCATTTGAGTACTATCATAGTCAAGTTGTGTTCGTGGAGGCATGATTTTATTTAAGTCATCAGATGGATATCTGCGATCATCAACTGGCATTCCCCTTGATTTGGGGTAAAAATAATCTGCATGCTCACCTCTGTTAGGACTATAACTCTGGTAAGTTGACAGGTTCCTCTTGCCAGAACCAGGATCTCTAGGATAATCTGCTAGTGGCCTTTGTCTATATGCATTAATGAACCGTCTACTACTTGAAAATTCATCCATTGAAGGTAAGTGTGGGCCACCCATATAAGAATCCTGAAATTCACTCCTTACGTCTGTGGAGGAGCTAGGACGAAAGTCCGTATAATGAGCACTTGACACCATGGGGTACAAACCATCCCTTGAAGTAAGAATGGGTTTCTCTCCTTTGTAGGATTCTGTCACTGGTAATCTATCCAAAGCAACAGGATCCGTATACCGAGGCCTTCCATGCTCAAAACGGGGTAAGTTCATACTCCGTGATGATGATGGTAGGTGTTCACTATCTTTTGCAGGAGCTATCACAGGATGCAGGTCTGGAGGTGGCCAATATATTCCTAGTGCAGTATTATCTTGAATTAGTGTGGATTTTAATCCTCTTACCGCACCATCTTCCACATGCATTGATTTCTGACTCAATGTCCCATGTGTACCGCCAACTGACAATCTGCTTCCATTCATTTCCTCATTGATGATTTTAGAATCATTGTTCTCAGACCCGTAAACTCGTCTACTATTTGAATCATCATTCACACTATATTTTGCAGGCTCTACAAGTTCAGGTCTGTGTTGTAACTCCAAAGGAACAGGTGCAAGTGGAGTTGGCGAATAATTCCTATGCATAACCCCAACTCCTTCATCAAAATGTGACCTTTTCTGAATGCCGCCAAAAGGCAGTGGCGGTGACGTTGACCTTGATCTCCGCCTCACCCGATCAGTCCTTCTACCACCCAAATGCCAACCATGGTCACTCCTTCCAATAGAATCAGTCCTTTGACTCAAACCCACATCCCCTGGCAATCCGCGAGGGCTTAAACTCCTCTCACTAGACTGATCAGCAGCCTCGAGTTGCATATTACTCCTCCTACCACTATTACTATACGGGTCGGGACCCACCGCATGTAATCTAGAAGCTGGGGATTGCTTATTGAAATTCTCATGCTTTCGAGAATGCATTTTGAGATTCACAGCTCAAAACCCCCAAATTTCTATTTCATATAATTGAATAAATATGATAGTAAGACCTCGAAAACCCTAACCCTAGCAACACAAATCCAATCACAGTGCAATTGGGAAAACCCTAACCATAAAAGCATTCATATTATTCGATAACAATCAGAGATCACCGAACGGAAATTGAATTCCATGAAAAGTAAGAATTTCAAACCTTTCTCTGGGAATCCATTAAATTTCGGTACATAAATACGATCGATCTTTCTCAGACTCTTTCAGTTCTCGATCATAAACCAGAAAGCTGCTTTATCATCTCAGATTCTGTGATTGGAGCCAACGGGCGAGAGAAACTGATGCGTTGTTCTTCCACTGGGAATTTGAATTTCTTGGTTTTTCTGGGTTGGTCGCTAAGAGAGTTTTCTCAGAAATCGATGCGGTTGGATGGAAAGTGGAAGATGATGACGCGGTTTTGTTAGTGGGGTGCACTTTTAATCGCATTTTAATTACGCGGTTTAGAACGACTTTTTGGCTACATCACAACCGTTGCTTAAGAGCATTTTCGATGAAAATTTCAAATATAATGTAGTAATCTCAGATTTTCTCTTCCTCACTCATATATATTTTTTTTGTTATAAATAATATTTGTATGATTTATTTTAAAAAATAAAATTAATTAAAATAAGTTTTCAAAATTTATAATTTGTGCATTAATAAGACTCACATAATAACATAATTAAAAAAATTATTTGACATCAACTTTTCTCGTATTCAAATTTGACATATGAGTTCATATGGATTGAAGCTTATTCTTGCTTTCAAATTTGATTAAATGACATTCCATTTCCAAGAAAAAAAATGTCTTTTCAATTAATGGGTTTTTATTCCCACTAGTTTTTTTGGCTTGAGCTATTAGTGACACACCCCGTCCCGAAGGAGGGCATGCTGGCCGTCACGTGAGAGTGACGTAACCATTTGCACAGTACGGAAGCTTTAAGATACAATTTATAAGTTGATACACCCGAAGGTGAGTCCTAATTTTGTCCAATCTGTCAGAACACCGTCGAATTCCTCGTAGTCACCACACCTTTGTGATTCTTGAACCTGGAGGGGCGCAAAACCAAAATTGAGTGGGTCAGTAAAACAATTCTTTTCAAAATCCAAACATTTCTCAAAACGTTGTAACCCCTCTCCGTAAAACCTGTATACTTTCCCAGAAATGTAAAATATAAATATACATATATATTCTCAAAACTTCATTTTTACTATCTCAACATTTTTCTTTATCAATCATGCCATGCCATGTCTAATTCAATAGTTAAGTATGGATGCATCAACAATAATCATATCAGGTGCAAGAAAGTAATCAACCGTAGGCCCTCTAATAGCCCTGTACGGTTGAACCTAGAGCTCAAAATCTATCACTATCACTCTACCGGAGTCACCTCTGTGACCCGTCCGGCCTTCTGCACACAAGTTACGCTCTAGTGCTTCTCATAAATCATCTGTGCACATAATCTAAGGTCGACTGACACACCCCGTCCCGAAGGAGGGCATGCTGGCCGTCACGTGAGAGTGACGTAACCATTTACACAGTACGGAAGCTTTAAGATACAATTTATAAGTTGATACACCCGAAGGTGAGTCCTAATTTTGTCCAATCTGTCAGAACACCGTCGAATTCCTCGTAGTCACCACACCTTTGTGATTCTTGAACCTGGAGGGGCGCAAAACCAAAATTGAGTGGGTCAGTAAAACAATTCTTTTCAAAATCCAAACATTTCTCAAAACGTTGTAACCCCTCTCCGTAAAACCTGTATACTTTCCCAGAAATGTAAAATATAAATATACATATATATTCTCAAAACTTCATTTTTACTATCTCAACATTTTTCTTTATCAATCATGCCATGCCATGTCTAATTCAATAGTTAAGTATGGATGCATCAACAATAATCATATCAGGTGCAAGAAAGTAATCAACCGTAGGCCCTCTAATAGCCCTGTACGGTTGAACCTAGAGCTCAAAATCTATCACTATCACTCTACCGGAGTCACCTCTGTGACCCGTCCGGCCTTCTGCACACAAGTTACGCTCTAGTGCTTCTCATAAATCATCTGTGCACATAATCTAAGGTCACCCACCAGTCGGAATCTCACTAACACTCTCGCGACTGGCCTGTCGTACCCACTCCGCGTGGACTGTACGACTAGCATCTACTTGGATCCAAGGCGAGCGTGCGATGCGGTGAATACTATAAGCACTAAACCATGGTGCAGGATTTGAGCTCAATATATATCAACATCATCATAACAGTAATTAAATACTCACCTGATACTCACCTGTGCGTCCGCCGCACCATTCATTCATATGCATCATATCTCAATTCATACTTTTCATATCATTTCATGCATGGCAATTCGATTCACATTTCTATATACTTTTCATATCAATTCTATGCATGGTATTTCACTTCCCGTTTTTCCACATAACTCATATACATTTCATTTTAAACATATTTTCATTTCAATTCAATTTCTGGGAAACGTCAAGTATATATATATACGGAAAACAAAATTGTCCACTCACCTGGAGTTCGTCCAACAACTCCCTAGCACCACACATCAAGGCGTCATGACGATCGCCGCCTAGAATAGTAATCAATTCCAGGCTCAGAATTCATATCGATAGAATATATAACTTATATAAAATACGTCACTACGTTGATCGATCCGGAAGATCTGCCACTCAGATTTTAAATCCATAACTTCCAGAGGTCCACATTATACCTCTAGTACAACATCCTAAAATTTCATTACCATCCAACGGTCGGATCTCCGTCAATTTCCAAAACTAAGTGACGGTTAACATTTTATTTTATGAACTTACAATTCCAATTCCGAAAGATCCGTAACTCGGATTCCCAATCCGTAAGTTCCAATAATCCTCAAATATTACGTATTACAACGTATCAAAGTTTGGTGATGATCCAACGGTCGGATCATCAATTCACATTTTCACCTAATGTGAAAACTATAAAACGTTATTCGAACACCTAACCAACAATCCTCAATAACTTTCTCATACGGTGTTCAATTTAGGTATATGAATATACCACAGTGATCTACTCGACGTCACGGACGTCGACATATTTTTAAAATAATTTTATTTTTATTTTTACTGTAGCACCTTCTTCTTCCTTGGGTCGCCGGACTGGTTTTTCCGGCGGCCGTTTTCTGGGCAGTTTTTCAAATTGCCATAACTTTGTCATTTCTCAACGAAATCAAGTGATTCAAAAACGAAAGTTGTAGCCCTTGAAGAGACAAAGAGAATGGTACCTTGCACAACACCTAGTTCGCCGTGGTTTGGCCGGAAACTGCCTCGAAAGCCTCGGAGGTCGCCGGAAACTGGTATTTTTCAAATGAGTATAACTTCTTCAATACTCAACGAAATTGAGTGAAACAAAAAGAAAAGTTGTAGTACTTGACGAGACGAAGAGATTGATACCTACCTTGACTCCTAACTCGCCGGGGATTCGCCGGAAAACGCCTCGAAAGCTTCGGCCAAACTTTGAACTTATCGATCTCCGTGTTCTTACGTCCAAAAACTTCCAACGAAGCACTCCGAGCTTCCTTGGGACCTCACTAAGCTCGCTGTGATCTTGTTTTAGCCTAAAACGTAGTCATTTAGAAGATTATGAACAGTACCATTTCACGGGAACTTTGAAACTAGGATTTTCCGAAGCAAAACTTACCTGAAATGGATACCATCGTGATCGTGGAGGTTCCAGGAGTTTGATGGTGGTCTTAACTCCGTCGTTGGTATAGATTTAGGGTGGTTTTGGAGCTCGTCTGTGTGAGTTCGAAGGAGAGGGAGAGAGACAGAGAATGAGAGATTGTGAGGGAGGAGAGAGAGACAGGGTACGCGAAATAGGGAGGGATATGAGGTGTGTGGTCCTACCTAACCCCAAATCACAAAATTCCATCTCCAAATAACTTAGGAACATATATTTCACCAATATATGATTCACATATCTTAATCACGTTTAAGGGAAATTCCGTCAATTTACAATCACGAGTGTAAAACTTTGGGACGGGCTGTGACAATTAGGCATGTGAAAGAAATTTTTTTTATCAATAATTTTTTATATGTTTGATTAATGAGTAAACAAAAATGATGTTAATGTTAAATTTATGACATGAGATAAAGTTTTTGATGATGACATATGACCAAATGATGTTATGTCTTGATACATTGACCCAAAATGAAAAAAAAAATTACACTTATAAGACAAATTACAAACACAGAAGGGAGGAGATCATCATGTCACATAAAGTTCTAAAATTTCAAAAAATTGCATCCATAAATTAGATGCAGCAAAATCTCTTTATACAACATTTCTTGCAATCCAATGTTATTTTTGCAATCCTTACATAATGAAGTATATAGTGTAAATATGTAAACGAATTGCACCTAGGATGCACTGATTTTATTGATTAATTATTGCCTTCATTTATGTCACATCCCCGCCCGGTCCACCACCACATCTCGGGCTCGACTCCACCGTAGCACGATATTGTTCGCTTTGGGCCCCGACCACGCCCTCACGGTTTTGTTTCTGGGAACTCACACGAGAACTTTTCAGTGGGTCACCCATCCTGAGATTGCTCTCACGCGAACTCGCTTAACTTCGGAGTTCCGATGGAACCCAAAACCAGTGAGCTCCCAAAAGGTCTCTTGCTAGGTAGAGATGAGAATATACATATAAGGCTTAGAGGATCCACTCCCCTGGACGATGTGGATGTTACAATTTATGTTGCGATCCGTTCCTAAATATAAGATATTTCAAATCCTCAACTTGGAAAATCACCAAAATGCCCCTAATATGTATGTGTTGGCTTTCGTTGACTTTTTGGTACACGCGTGACATATTAATTATTATATTCTTATATTCTTATAATACTCGTTATTACGAACACGTGACACAAACATAATAATGAAAATTTGGATAGGGATTCTCTCTGGATCCCTTTCCACCTAATTCACCAAGTCCGTGATCTAGGCCATTGAAATTTGATCAAACGACTACAAACAGAGAGCCCCTTTAAAGTTATAATAACTGTAATCGTTGGATCAAATTTCAATGGTCTGGATCACAGATTTGGTAGATTAGGTGGAAAGGGATACGGCTAAAAATTTGACTTAAAATGAAGCTTTTGCGGGACTTTAAATGCATGGGCATTTTTGTAATTTTAAATTTCTAGAGAATTTTAATTGGATGATTGGTTTGTAGTGGGACTGGCGAGGAATTCTTTTCCTCTGCTTTTCTCTTTTCCCCGAGGCACCAGGATCCTCGCCGGATCCATTCCCTAGGGATCCCGCAATCCTATCCGTTCATTATGTATCGTTCGGTCAGTTTTCGTTAGGTACTATTTACTTTTGAATTTTAAAATTGAAAATTTAAATGATTTCTGACCGCGATATACGATGAACGGATAGGATTGTGGGATCCTTAGGATCCCTAGGGAATGATCCGGCGAGGATCTGGTCCTTCCCCGAGTTCTTTCCATAGTCTCTTTATCAACGCCTTTTCATTGGCCGCCGTTCCGTACCGCGAAACTATGCCGTCGCAAAGTATGGATATCCAAAGCCCACAGAATCAGAGAGCTTACAGCTGCAAGTTCCTCTTCTGCTTTTTTTTTTTTTTTTTACGAGAGTGATAGTGTTAGTAAGTTAGATGTTAGATAGCAACCGACGGGATCAAATCCAAGTCATCATGCAAAGGCACAACACATTTCCACCACTGTGATAAATGATCATTTACTATTCTGCTTTTTATTTATTTTAGTTGCATTAATTCTATATTTCATCTAAAAGGTTTACACTCGAAATGGATATGCAGAATTTAACTTCGTAGAATTTTATGGAACTCCACGGATAAAAAACTAATGGTTTTATTTTTAGTCTAAGAAGTAGAAAGTTCTATGAAGTCAAGGAAAATGTAATTCTATAAAGCCATCAGATAAGAAGGAGCTCCTCATCGTAGCAAAAAAATAGGAAATACCTTTCATGCTTCCTTGTCTGCAACCGGACTAGGAGAAAGAGACGGAGGTTGATCCAAACCATCGGACAAAAGCGTGAATTCATGTGTCAAACCTGCAACCGGATTCTCATACTTCCTTTAGTCTTTCCAAAGCTACTACATGTATACAAACACTAAGGGCTCGTTTGGATGTGCTACTCTATAAAGCGCTTTTACTCACTAGCGCTTTTTGTTTGTAGCACTTTTCAATAGCGCTTCTATGAGGAAGTAGTTTGTTGTTTGGCATGCAACCAACTAAGCGTTTTTGTATTGGATAGAAGCGTTTTTGATATTAAATAGAGTGTTTGGTTGTCAAATGAAAAATCGCTTTCATTAATAATTCTCAATAATTTTTGCATAAGTATTTTTTGTATATAATTAGCATACAATATATGTTGCTAGAAATCGAACAAAAAAATTATAACAAACTGTAGCACATGCATCCTCTGTAAACATCTCGATCAATGATAGGAAACTGGAGATGGTTTTACTTGTGTTAGTTTGATCATGAGCGTTTTAATAAGTTGCTGTTAGAGTTAATTAACTGGATAGGCAACATATATAATTTGCTCATCAGAGAATGAATCAGGAAAATTAGAAATATCATGAAAAAAATGCAGAAAATACCATTGGAATATCAATGAACGATCAATAAACCCTAAAATTATTTTCGTGTAGTTCAAAAATCACAACAATTTTGATAAAAATAACATATCAACAATCAAATTCACACACTACATACAAATTTTAAGATAAGAAATAGCAAACATACCTCCACAAGAATTTTAGGTGATGGAGATTTGGGGAAGATGGAGAGGAAGAGATGGAGACCAAGATGACTTCTCCAGCCACCAAAATATTATGAAAATAAAAGACTTCTAGGTTTTTAACGTGCAAACCTATAAAAAATTGGTGATGTCAATTTTGATGTTTTTTCAAGTGTAATGGCATTTTAGACTTTGCAAATTAAAAAATAGGGATAATTCGGGAATTGAAAAAAATTCATTAAAGGGAGCAAAGTGCTTCCCTTGTTTTCTCTGCATAGCACTTTTAGGAGGAAGCACCTCCTAGGTGCTTCTTAGAAAATGCTTATTAGTGCTTCTATTTCTAACTAAAAGCACTTTTAAAATATTTGCCAAACGACCATTTTTTAAAACTAAAGCGCTTTTACTCATTAGGAAGCGCTTTTGACTCTTTCAAAAGCACAACCAAACAAACCCTAAGCTTCTGGTGGTTTATATTTACATATTAGCAAAGATGCATGGCTACTAGATTTTCAATTAGAGAGCAGCTCGATTGCATTTGTTACAAGACTAAAGCTATACAATTGTTACTTACTAAATATTACTTCTGATATTTAATAGAGGTTCCTGTATAAGAGGACTCAAGCATGTTGTTAGTATATATTTATATTTCTTATTACTTTCATGCAGTATTAGATTATACTAGAAAAAATGCCCGCCCTTCGCTGCGGGTTTTGAAACTATTAGCCATAATAGGCGTGAATAATTTGCACAGAAAGATGCATTACAAAGGCGACACGAATGGAGTCACGTCCTAATCAGAGTAAATCCAACAAAATCACAAATCAATACAGGCATCTCTAAATAATTCAAATAACCAAGAGATGGGTGAAGTGAGCTGATAAAAAACCAGACTGCAAAATTCAAATTCAACCTCAGCACAACACACACGTACCAAATTCAGATTTGGAAAAACCCCGAATTCCTCAAAAGCCCACCACATTTTAAGATCGACTCCCAAAATTCAAAAACACAATCAAAATGCAATCAGTGAAATCAATTAATCTGGTTCAAAAGAACCGTTTCCCACAACCACTTCGAAAATCAGCAAAATGAAAACAAAAATTTAAAGCTATTTCTCAAAATGTTAACTCCAAAAGTTATACAACTTCACTCTTCATAAGTAATGCTTGAGTCAAGAATTGATGATTACAAATGCCGAAGTAAGTTGCCGACCCTTAATTAACAAAAATTGTAGTAGCTCTCGGCAGCTATTCTTACCCTTTTGCAGCAGCCTTCTGTAGTACTCTCATTTTTTCTCAAGCATTTCGAGCGTCTGACAAACATTTATCAAAACTGATTCAGAGATAAATTTAACTGTATCAACCAACTCAAAGAATACATAAACACAACAAAGAAACATTTCGACTTCCATCACAACCTCTCAAACTAAATTCTAAACTACCCACAAATCTGAAAAGAATCATCAAGATACCGAAATTTTTAAAATCGAAATTTTGAAACACAGTAAACTTGGCAAATTTCCAAAACCCATACCTATAGCAAGTATTTGCATGCACACAAATCGGGTGAGAACATGCGAAGACTATATATTTCAATCAAGTTTATCTATATGGAGCAAAACAAAACCACCGAAATTGGTGAGCACAGAAGTGGAGAAAACAGAAAAGATCAGTCCATTTATATGAAGGGTTTGAAGATTTAGTACAGGGAATAGTTGGATAGCAGGTTATAGAGTCCATGAATACAATTAGAGCCCTTTGAATTTCTTTGCAAGAGAAGATTTATATGGAAAAACAACATCAAATAAACAAATATGAAGGAAATTTGAGGTTTGCAGTTCTTCTAATCAATCAATTTTTTACGGCTGAAACAATTGAATAGTTAGAGAGCTTTAGATAATACTATACAGTATTTATAATGAAATTTTAGCCTAATACGATCTTCCACAATCTACAACTACATCTCATTGCAGGACTATAGAATAATATTTTAAAAACCTTAATGGGGCATATACCTATAATAGATGTCTGGGTTCAACACAATTCAAAAATATTGCAAGGACTATCAATAGTAAAGCAGAACTCAATCATCAAGACAGAACGGAGACAGAGAAAACTACGCCAAAACGAATAAAGAAAGTAAGTGCAAAGCTTACAGAAGGCAATAAAAATTTTCCATAGTCTTTTCTTTGATATGGAGGGAGGGTGAGGATACATGCCAAGTTATAAGATTCCTCTGAATGGTTTTCCTGCATCACAATAAATCACATAATTAGCTGTATGGAAATACAGAAAGTTCTTCAGTTACTTCAGAACCATATTTACCCTTTCTTATGTCTGATTTTGCAATCAGAATTGGTAGTTTCTCTTTAACTAAAATCCACAAAGTTGTACAACTACTACAGTACTAATTAACAGAAAAGAACTTAAGAAATCTTGATAAGAAACTATGTCAATCAAACACACTCAACATTTCTAAAATGAGTCCCCAACAGTGGTTGTCAGGCCCAATACATTGTCTCACAATTATAAAAATGTCTTAGAAACGAAAGAAACCTACAAAAGGATGAACGTCAAAGAAAAAGTTTCAAACCAACTCAAATATAGGAATATATACCCACTGTCTCTGAAACCTTTCAACCATTTTCGTATGTCTTATTCATTTGGCTCCACACATCCTTCCTCACTTGCATTGATATGTGTTTGTCAAATAAAGTTTCAAGGTCACCTCATGAAGCATACCAGCATATATATATATATGCAAAAGCAATTATTAATATGACTAAAAAAAATTTGTAAACTCAAAATTTTACACTATTTAACAGCCCGACTCACCTTTCCTTTTTTTTTTTTTTCCTATTTCGCCAACAGTACTTTGCAGCTCATAATAATCTGAGCAGAAAATGAAGATAGAAATTAAATACACAAAATAGTAAAAGTAACAACAACAACAAAGCCTTTTCCCACTAAGTGGGGTCGGCTATATGAATCCTAGAACGCCATTGCGCTCGGTTTTGTGTCATGTCCTCCGTTAGATCCAAGTACTCTAAGTCTTTTCTTAGAGTCTCTTCCAAAGTTTTCCTAGGTCTTCCTCTACCCCTTCGGCCCTGAACCTCTGTCCAGTAGTCACATCTTCGAACCGGAGCGTCAGTAGGCCTTCTTTGCACATGTCCAAATCACCGGAACCGATTTTCTCTCATCTTTCCTTCAATTTCGGCTACTCCTACTTTACCTCGGATATCCTCATTCCCAATCTTATCCTTTCTCGTGTGCCCACACATCCCACGAAGCATCCTCATCTCCGCCACACCCATTTTTTGTACGTGTTGATGCTTCACCGCCCAACATTCTGTGCCATACAACATCGCTGGCCTTATTGCCGTCCTATAAAATTTTCCCTTGAGCTTCAGTGACCTATGACGGTCACACAATACGCCGGATGCACTCTTACACTTCATCCATCCAGCTTGTATTCTATGGTTGAGATCTCCATCTAATTTTCCGTTCTCTTGCACGATAGATCTTAGGTAGCGAAAACGGTCGCTTTTTGTGATCTTCGCTAGATTGCTCCGGTCATTAGTATGGATAAGTTTATAAATGGATAGAGATAGGAAAGCAAACACAAGATGTACGTGGTTCACCCAGATTGGCTACGTCCACGGAATAGAGGAGTTCTCATTAATTGTGAAGCGTTTACACAAGTACATAGGTTCAAGCTCTCCTTTAGTGAGTACAAGTGAATGATTTAGTACAAATGACATTAGGAAATATTGTGGGAGAATGATCTCGTAATCACGAAACTTCTAAGTATCGGAGTGTGGTATCGTCTTGACGTGCCTTATCTGTCTCATAGGTAGATGGGGCATCTTCTCTGGAAGTACTCTTCCTCCATCCAGGGGTGGTATCTTTAACTGGTGGAGATGCACAAGGTAATGTATCAATTTCACTTGAAGCTTACTTGTAGTATCAAGCTTGGTCAAGCGCGATACAAACCATGTAGTAGGAGTCCCCCAAGTCGCCGAGCTAGGGGATATGCTGAAAGAGGTGACAGACAAGGTAAGCAATCATAGCTCCGGCTGATTGTTCACAGTCTCCCTATCTTGCAGGCAGCATGAAGGATAAAGAGAAGAAAATGAGAAGAGATGATATGAGATACTTTTGCTTTTGAAGAAGTAACTTTCCACAGGCTTATTCTTGAACTGAGCTGGAGGGTTTTCTAGTTTCCTCCAGAGTATAAGGCCGATTGAAGAATTTGAGGGTCAAAACAAGTCCATCAAATCTAGAGTACGTTCGACCCTGCTGATATGGGATACTTTTGCTTTGACAGAGTAATGGATGTATCGGCACGTGTGCTGTTACGCTTGTCTCCACATGCTTCCGTGTATCCTTCTCCCTTGCCCTATCTGTTCCTCAGGCAGATGCGGTATCTTCCCTGGAAGCATAAGATGTTGAAGATGAGTACTCGAGAGCAATGTCAGGTAAGTAATCAGGTAAGGGGTTCCAGGCAGTCAGTTCCTGGCTGGAAGCTTGATTCCAAGTACTGACTGATTGCTCTCTTTCTCCTTGTCTTGCAGGTAAGAACAAGGTCAAAGGAAAAGACAGGGAAAAAGCATGATATGGGATACTCTTGCTTTTAACCCTGATGATATGAGATATTCTTGCTCTAGTATAGCTTGTTTGCAGAGGTATTATCGGGGGGAAAGAAAGCTGAATATTTCGAAAGGCTTCGTTGGGAGTGCCCTCTCAGATATGAGGAAGGGTTGAGCATTTTTGCAGGTCTGCCTGTCCGTTGGGGATGGAGGTCGACATATATAGGAGTCTCCTTAACAACAAGTAGTAATGCTATTCATTTACCCTACTTGGTCATGGCACGGTAGTGGGAGCTGCCAGTTTCACATGTTTTAACTCTGTCAGAGCACTTTGAAAAAGTGGTCTGTGGTATCTGGCTCTCGAGATTCGGAGAACGATGCCTCTTCGATTTTTGAGAAAGCAATCATGCTGGGGGTCTGGCTCTCGAGATTCGGAGAGCAGTGTCTCTTCGATTTTTGAGGAAGTGCTCGTTTGCCACTCATTTGGCATCTTCTTCGTTTTCAAAATCCTATTGAAAAGGTCAGTGAGCCATGTTATACCTGTCTCTCCCAAAACTTTCCACACTTCGAATTTTTGTTCTGAATTCATTTTCATAAGGATTCGACGTGATCATGGAGTGCCGGTTGTCGACTACCTGACGCCCTCCCCCTCCTCCTTTATCCGGGTTTGGGACCGGCAATGTAAGTACATAGGCGGAGTTACAAAAAAAAAAAAAAAAAAATCATTCAAAGCAATGCATAACTGAAAAAAAAAAAAAAACATAATTCTAAGAAATATTAAAGTTTTTTTTTTTTACAAAACATAATCAGTCCAAAAGCTCACATTTGTGCAGTAGCATTTTTTGTTAAAAGCTTGCTTTACCTCATAAAATTAATTTCTTTTCACTGTTTTTAAAACTTGACAAAATTATCAAGACACAAACAACAGCGCTCAACTGTTTTTTCAACCCTGTAACCAATTACAAAAATATGAATGCGGCATTTCCATTGAAAGACATAATTCTCCTCCACCTATATTCTTCCCCTCACTCTGAACGGTTGCATTATCTTATTGTTTAAAAACTAAAAATCTACAAAGTGTTAACATTTGCACATACATCAGAAAATCGCTTGGATTTATCCTTTAAGAAAACCGACGACAACTATAATGTAAACTACCAAACACCAAATTAAATACACGAACATGACAACCCCAAACATAAACAAAATTCTATATGAATTCAAAACAATGTTAGGGCAAAAGAACCCCAAACGTAAACAAAATCTCAAACCAATTAAAAAAAACTCAGGCCAACCCATGCACTCATCTTTCCCTTTCCTTCCCTTGATTTTTTTTACCCCCATTCCATTAACTCTCTCCCCTCAGAATTATATAAACAACAGCAGGAAAGATTAATTCGATAATGAAAAAAAAAAACATACCTTAAGAAAAAAACCCAATTACGCATCAACTTCATTTTTATACAAAAGAGATGAAATTATTGGAGATACAGAAGCTTGGTTAGAGTGCAAGAGCAAGACTGAATGAAATGATGAAACTTAAAATAGAGATATTACATGGATCAATCGTCATCATACAAAACATGGAAACTGGAAGTGCAGCCCCACAACAGTTGTAGAACTTGGCAGCGTATGGTGGATTGTCGGGTCCCAATTCATAGTACCTTAAATTGAATACAGAAAAATAAAACATCAATCAAGTAAAGCTGTCATTTCTAATTATCAAATATACCAACCCGTAAGAAATATAGAAGCATGGTTATAGCAGAGCAATTTCTCTCTCCCTCCCCTCAATATTTCCAGTCGACTGGGAAATAGAAAAATAGAACCCAAAATGCCCAAAAAGCAGAAGCTCAAAGACAAAAATAGAAAATAAAAAGGCATTAGAAAAGGTAAAGTCATTGAATTTTACACAAAATTACAGAGATCAGGACTCACACAAATTAATTTCAGGATCAAACACTAAAGAAGGGAGAAAGAGGATAATTAAATTACAAAAATATAAGTAAAATGCATGGATCCACACCTGGCAATCAAGAAGGGAGAAAGAAGCTATCGCAAAGCAGGTAATTGACTTAGTAAATCTGTGCTATCAAGTTCCTTGGTTCTCTGTAGACAACAAATCAAATATATTAGATCCTTTATTCTTAACAGCATCACAAAATTCATTTCTTAACAGCATCACAGAACTGATCATTTATATCATCTGAAAATAGTAAAGAAACGAAACATACAGTTAAAAACCATTTGAGAAACATAAGCAAGCCTTTGGTTATTAGATTCCCGGTAGGCAAAGCACAAAAAATTACACACAACGAAACTATTGAAACTTTAAAACCTACTTCCCAAATTAGGTTCTCTGACTGGCTAATGGCCAAATTGGATTTATATTTATCATTTCAAACACTACAATGCCTGAGTTTTTTTCCTAGAAATTCTAATTAATCATTATTTAACTAAAGAATACAATTCATAGAACAATAATTAGATAAAACAGGAGAAGCAATATTAAAATCATGGGGTTACCTGAATTTTGAGGTCTGAGGGTGATAGCTTAATGGCACCAAATTGAAATCGTCAACTAAAAACCCAATCAAATGATAAGGAAAATAATTAAAAATGTTACCTTCCTGAGAATAAGGTCCAGAAGCTGCCCCAGATTTTGAGTCACATAATTAAGGTTAATTACTGCTAAATGCAAAGAAGAGAAAATACATATAATTACCTATATAAAAAAGCACAATAACCAACAGGGTTTCGCTCTAATATGTTATTAATTAATTTACAACAAAATTAACTGAAGCAAACAAATCTGAAAACAGGGCTAACCATCGAATTCTCGGGGTTTGAGCTTCTTGGTTTCAGGTTTACATGCTGATCTGCTTACTTTGTCACATTCAACTCTCGAGCTTTTTCAAACGCGTAAATTACCTTAACTACCACAACAATATATTAAAAAAAATCTTCACAAAAAAGTATCTAATTTCACAAAATATATGAAACCTAAATCAAATTTCTTGATAAAAACTAAGAATAACTCCACAAATTACTAAGTTGTAAAAAAAATTCAGAATCCCAGATTGAATTTCAACTTTAAAAACCCCAATTCGGACAATATACCCACAATACCTCCAAAGACGCTCACCTTAACAGAATGAACAAAAACTGCCCAACTCAGTTGGACATTCCCTTAAAACCACTCCAACATAAACAATCATGCTTTTAGCACAACACAAACCGTACAGGTCACTAAAATCTGGCCACAAAAATTGAAATTTGAAGCATATCCAGATATCTTCCAGCCTCTAAAAGAAAGAGAACCCTAAATGTCAACCTCAACGTTTCAGACTCACTAAATTCTAGTGCTTCTTCAGTTTTTCTAACAATGTGGTAGTTTCTGTGTGCGTGTGTGAGCTGAGAGAGAGTGAGAGAGAGACAGAGAGACAGAGACAGAGACAGAGACAGAGAGAGAGAGAGAAAGAGAGAAAGAGAGAAAGAGAGAAGAGAGAGAGAGAGAGAGAGAGAGAGAGAGAGAGAGAGAGAGAGAGAGAGAGAGAGAGATGTGAGCTGCAAAAAACCTCATTATTTATATCAAAGGGCATGTAAGAAAACATGCATTAGGAAGCAAAGTGCTAAACATGTCTCCCATATATACATCCTTAGAGAGAGAGAGAGAGAGAGAGAGCTGTGAGCTGCAAAAAATCTCATTATTTATATCAAAGGGCATGTAAGAAAACATGCATTAGGAAGCAAAGTGCTAAACCTGTTTCTCATTTACACATCCTTATTATTCTAATGAATTACCCAGCTACTACTCATCATCCAAGTTTCAACTCAAACTCTGCTGAATCACATATGCCTTCACGCTGCAACCACAGGAACTGCAGTCTCCTCGACTTCTTCAGCCTTTCCCAACAAAATCACCAACTATGACACAGAAAGAGGGACAATTTTAGTATTAGGAACACATAATTATTACAAAAGTCCATCAGTGAGTAACATAACAACTTTGATCAGTAAAATCAAAAGGAAATAACGAACCTGAGCCTTCAACACAATCCGTCCATCTTCGCCATCCAGCTTCGAGACAACAGTAGAGGTGCTTATGGCTGTTCCAGTAGTAGCCCCACAACATTAACCATTATGGCCTCATTTGGCAACTCGGACTGTACTGACTATTTCTGTCGGATAGGATAAATAGCCATCGGATAGTAACTGACTAAATTAGTCAGGCGTTTGGTGCAGTATCGGACTAATGATCGTATTATTTATATTGTGTTTGTTATTATAGGAGAAATCAAAACTAAAAATAAAATTAAAAAAAAATGAACTGAAACCATCACTTTTTTCCCAGATCTCTCCGCCGCACACCCCAAATTCCCTCCCTCTCTCTCCCTTCTTCTTCCCCGACTGCAGAAGAATCCCAAATTGAAATCATCTTTCCGCCGCACCATGTTTCTTTGCAAGACCCAGTTGCGGGGGAGGACGACGACGACGCTAAGAGAACGACGACGAGCGAGGCGACGGGGAAGGCGAGAGGACGACGACGCCACCGAGAGAACGATGATGAGGAAGGCGACATGGAAGGCGACGGGGAAGGCGACGAGGAAGGTGACGGGGAAGGTGACGGGGAAGGCCACAAGGAGAGGACGACGAGGAAGGTGACGGGGAGGACGACGACGACGCCGAGAGAAGGCGAGAGAGAGAGGGCCGAGTTCACGAGAGGACCGACTAATAATCCGAGCCTTTTGGTTGGTTTTATTAATCCGGCATATACCCTCTTAAATAAGCAAACCGGTTAAATTAATCTGGCGCTTATTTAGTACGATTGAGCGCCAAACACCCGCGTCCGTATAACTAATCCTATCCGATCTGCCAAACAGGGCCTATGTTTATCAAAATAGTACTGGAAATCAAACACAACACTTGTCAAATATCAACTTACTCTTTTCAACAGCAACTCAATTGCTCTTGAGACTCTCAGCAATTGTGATCAGAGTATGAATAGCTGTACCAAATAACTTGAAAAAATTAGAACAAAATGCTGAAACTTGATGCAAATGATTGTGCTAGGAATAGTAAAATGCATACTTTTTATGAAAAATGATTTACCAGCAAACCGGCAGTATATTACTGTAAGAGTGAGAGAGAGGGAGAGAGATGAAAGATGAGTGATTAGTTAAAGCTATAATTTTTAAGCATGTTCTGCAAACTGAATCATTTAGCTGTCACATTGATATGCTTGAAATGAACAGTATGCATAAATATGGTTAAAAAAGCAGATATGCAATATCACCAAAATTCATAATCATTATTAGGCTTGGCAATTCCTGACACGACCCGATAACCCGACACGACACGACACGAAATTAACAGGTGTTCGGGTCGACACGATAACGAAACGGGTCGTTATCGGGTAACCCGATAAGCACCTGTTAAGATAACGGGTTTGTTCGGGTATACACGTGGGTAACACGATACACGATAAGCAGAATATTAATTTAATAATTTATAACCCTAAAAAAATACTATAATAATTATATATATATATATATTAATTTAACAATTTTATACCCTTAAAAACTATAATAATTATATATATATATATATATATTAAATTAACTATAATAATTATAATAATTATATATACTATAATAATTATACCCAAAATATTAACTATAATAATTATATATATATATATTAAATTTTATACTCCTAAAAACTATAATAATTATACATACAAAATAAATAGATTTAAATCTACTTAATAAATAAATATATATATATACACACACACACCATTGAACTTCATGGGATACGAATTATACGAAACTAATTTCAACGATCCAACCGTCAAACATGTTTGTATATACTTCGAGATCGCATACACCAAAAATTGCAAAAAACAAACATTCAAAGAACAAGTAACGGGACAAAACTTTTTTACGGTTATAAACAAAAAATCACGATTTAACGGTCATTTTAACTCCGATTTTGATGATTTTTTACAACCACACTCCTTGACCCTATATGAATACAATGATTAAATTCAATCTTCAATTTAAAATATTTACACTAGTGGATACCACAAAATCTTATGTTATACTTAACAAAAGTATGAATAAACTCTTAAGTATTAGTGAATCTATTGTTTTGATGGGATGCTCATTCTACAAAACTAGTTTCAATGATCCAACCGTCAAACATGTTTGTATATACTTCGAGATCGCATACGCCAAAAATTGCAAAAAACAAACATTCAGAGATCAAGTAATGGGACAAAAGTTTTCGACGGTTATAAACGAAAAATCAAGATTTAACGGTTATTTTAACTCCGATTTTGATGATTTTTTACAACTACACTCCTTGACCCTATATGAATACAAGTAATGAATTCGATCTTCAATTTAAAATATTTACACCAGTGGATACCACAAAATCTTATATTATACTTAATAAAAGTATGAATAAACTATTAAGTATTAGTGAATCTATTGTTTTGATAGGATACTCATTCTACGAAACTAGTTTCAAAGATCCAACCGTCAAACATGTTTGTATATACTTTGAGATCGCATACGTCAAAAATTAAAAAAAACAAACATTCAGAGATCAATTAACGGGACAAAACTTTTCGACGGTTATGAAAAGAAAAATCACGATTTAACGGTCATTTTAACTCCGATTTTGATGTTTTTTTACAACCACACTCCTTGACCTTATATGAATACAATGATTGAATTCGATCTTCAATTTAAAATATTTACACTAGTGGATACCACAAAATCTTATATTATACTTAATAAAAGTATGAATAAACTATTAAGTATTAATGAATCTATTGTTTTGATGGGATACTCATTCTACGAAACTAGAATCAATGATCCAACCGTCAAACATGTTTATATATACTTCGAGATCGCATACGCCAAAAATTGCAAAAAACAAACATTCAGATATCAAGTAACGGGACAAAACATTTCGACCGTTATAAACGAAAAATCACGATTTAACGGTCATTTTAACTCTGATTTTGATGTTTTTTTACAACCACACTCATTGACCCTATATGAATACAATGATTGAATTCGATCTTCAATTTAAAATATTTACACTAGATACCACAAAATCTTATGTTATACTTAATAAAAGTATGAATAAACTCTTAAGTATTATTGAATATATTGTTTTGATGGGATACTCATTCTACGAAACTATTTTCAATGATCCAACCGTCAAACATGTTTTTATATATTTCGAGATCGCATACGCCAAAAATTGCAAAAAAAAAACATTCAGAGAGCAAGTAACATGACAAAACTTTTCGACGGTTATAAACGAAAAATCACGATTTAACGGTTAATTTAACTCCGATTTTGATGATTTTTTACAACTACACTCCTTGACCTTATATGAATACAATGATTGAATTCGATCTTCAATTTAAAATATTTACACTAGTGGATACCACAAAATCTTATGTTATACTTAATAAAAGTATGAATAAACTCTTAAATATTAGTGAATCTATTGTTTTAATGGGATACTCATTCTACGAAACTAGTTTCAATGATCCAACTGTCAAACATGTTTGTATATATTTCGAGATCGCATACACCAAAAATTGCAAAAAAAAAACATTCAGAGAGCAAGTAACGAGACAAAACTTTTCGACGGTTATAAACAAAAAATCACGATTTAACGGTTAATTTAACTCCGATTTTGATGATTTTTTACAACTACACTCCTTGACCTTATATGAATACAATGATTGAATTCGATCTTCAATTTAAAATATTTACACTAGTGGATACCACAAAATCTTATGTTATACTTAATAAAAGTATGAATAAACTATTAAGTATTAGTGAATCTATTGTTTTGATGGGATACTCATTCTACGAAACTAGTTTCAAAGATCCAACCGTCAAACATGTTTGTATATACTTCGAGATCGCATACGTCAAAAATTACAAAAAACAAACATTCAGAGATCAATTAACGGGACAAAACTTTTCAACGGTTATAAAAAGAAAAATCACGATTTAACGGTCATTTTAACTCTGCTTTTGATAATTTTTTGCAGCTACACTCCTTGACCTTATATGAATACAATGATTGAATTCGATCTTCAATTTAAAATATTTACACTAGTGGAAACCACAAAATCTTATATTATACTTAATAAAAGTATGAATAAACTATTACGTATTAGTGAATCCATTGTTTTGATGGGATACTCATTCTACGAAACTAGTTTCAAAGATCCAACCGTCAAACATGTTTGTATATACTTCAAGATCGCATACGTCAAAAATTACAAAAAACAAACATTCAGAGATCAAGTAACGGGACAAAACTTTTCGACGGTTATAAACGAAAAATCACGATTTAACGGTCATTTTAACTCCGATTTTGATGTTTTTTTACAACCACACTCCTTGACCCTATATGAATACAATGATTGAATTCAATCTTCAATTAAAATATTTACACTAGTGGATACCACAAAATCTTATACTATACTTAATAAAAGTATGAATAAACTATTAAGTATTAGTGAATCTATTGTTTTGATGGGATACTCATTCTACGAAACTAGTTTCAATGATCCAACCGTCAAACATGTTTATATATACTTCGAGATTTCATACGCCAAAAATTGCAAAAAACAAACATTCAGAGATCAAGTAACGGGACAAAACTTTTCGACGGTTATAACGAAAAATCATGATTTAACGGTCATTTTAACTCTGATTTTGATGATTTTTTACAACTACACTCCTTGACCCTATATGAATACAATGATTGAATTCGATCTTCAATTTAAAATATTTACACTAGTGGAAACCACAAAATCTTATGTTATACTTAATAAAAGTATGAATAAACTTTTAAGTATTAGTGAATCTATTGTTTTGATGGGATACTCATTCTACGAAACTAGTTTCAATGATCCAACCGTCAAACATGTTTGTATATATTTCGAGATCGTATACGCCAAAAATTGCAAAAAACAAACATTCAGAGAGCACGTAGCGGGACAAAACTTTTCGACGGTTATAAACGAAAAATCACGATTTAACGGTTAATTTAACTCCGATTTTGATGATTTTTTACAACTACACTCCTTGACCTTATATGAATACAATGATTGAATTCGATCTTCAATTTAAAATATTTATACTAGTGGATACCACAAAATCTTATGTTTATACTTAATAAAAGTATGGTATAGTACTATTGTTTTATTTTTTTTCATAATTATTTTGGTAAACTTCTCATAATTTGAATGATTTTTAATGTTTGGTTTTGCTATGCTTAGTTTATGCAGAAGATAGTTATGACGTGGAAAACCTTACTGAAAACATCATCAACATAACTCTTGAAGGCAATAGATCAAGCCAAAGTTCCAATGCAATTTCATGATGATCGATGTAAATCGAGGATTTTGTAAATTGAGGTTTAAACTTTTGAGAAAGATTTCACAACCTTGAAAACAAAAACTGTTTCATTTTGCATATCCTTGAACATTTAAAATTTGTAATAGATTAATATTGTATGTATTATTTTTTTATTAGGCTCTTATTTTCGAGTGTAGATGTAGTACTTAAACGACAAATGTGTTTTAATGTTTTGAAGTAATATTTATGTGGCAATGTGTGGTATGTGCAAATTTAAGAAAAAATATATATTTTTCTTAACGGGTCATAACGGGTCGGGTCACTTTACCCGTTGGGTAAAGTGACACGACCTGTTAAAGACCCGTTAAGATAACGGGTGTGACACGACACGACCCGTTAAGATAACAGGTGTTATACGAAAACGACACGAACACGACTGACACGACCCGTTTGCCAGGCCTAATCATTATCCAAAATCTTTAAAGTAAACATTAAATCAAACTAAAACCTCTCTATTTCTAATCTATCTCCTTGTTAGTATTGTGATTAGGTTTATACTAAACAATGTTTTGACCAATATTTAATGAAAAAAATACCACAATAGAAATTTAACATGAGAGGCAGAGTTACCTCTCATACGTTGATCCTAGCATTCCCTTGCATACTTGGTCTGTTTTTAGGTCCACCTGCTGGAAGAAAACAAAAAAACAAACTTGTAACACAGTTTGAACAAAAAGAGAGTTCTCAATCATGGAAAACTTCAATTTTCATGTGAAAAAACTACGTTCTAATTTCAACATAAAAGAAAAATGAAGATATTGAAATATGCTTATTCTTTATTAGCAAAGTTGAAAGAGGCTGCAACTCGCCATATGGCTTAAGCAAATCAAAAGCTCTTGAGCTCACCACAGAATTATGTAATTAGAATTCATAACCGAAGTATATATTATGGACTGCATTCCTAGCATTTGAAATATCAACCATTTGTAATAAAAGGAGTGCTATGTCACATGTATGAGCTACTGCAAGTTGTTTATGCAAAGTGAGTCTCCCAACACATAACCCATTAGCTAACATACTCAAAACGCATTCACTAATAACACTCAACAATATCAATGGTCCAACAATTATGAGGCTCGAAACTTATATAAGAAAGGGCCAATCAAATCATAAATTAAAATTAAAAAAAAAAAACGTGTAAGTAATTAAAAATTATTACTTGCCAAAAAAATCCCAGTAGTCAGTTCCTTCTTGGTACTTCAGGGAATATCCAACAACTGGATCCGATCAAACTGCATCACCCAACAAAACAAAAAAATAAAAAATACAGGGGAGCTAAATTAAATATACACTAACCTACCTTCCAGCCAGGAACGTTCGTGAATTATGAATTGTTTTTGTAATTTTTAAACATATACTAACATACACTAACCTAACTGAGAAACCTAATTTTTAAAAGATTTTTTTGGTAAGGAACAGCACTAATATTGCAATCATAGACTCATAGAGAAGGACATAATGCAGATATAAATTATTTAACAGAGGCCTTTGGCTGTACGAATATGTTTAACAGAACAATACTAAGCACAGTTCAAACTATGTTCTTATGTCCTATAATTTCCCTTCAAGTTGATAATTCATAGGTAATTTATAAGGATACAATTGTTAAATAGTGGAAGACATTTTAAATGTATAATAAGAGCAAAACATATAAAAAGAGTCATATGCCTTTAGGTGAAACCTTGCTGGATATTGCTTGGAATGGTGGGTTCTGACCCGGTGAAAGGCTCTGTTAAGTGCCTTTGGTCATGGTTTTTCAGCTTGTTTATTTATTTATTTTTTTGTGGTGATAAGTGCTTAGGATTTCATGCTTGGTCGAATAGAGATGCTTAAGGGCAGATTTTTATTCCTTTGACATTCAAATTTGTTGAGACTTATGAAACCGAAAGGCTTTTGCACTCAAGGTCTCGTCAGGGTTCTGATCATAAACTCTTTTCGCAGATTTCGGGGCAGTAAGTCCATTAGCAAGTCATCCCCTAAATATAAAGCATTATTTAAATGACAGCAACACCACCTCACCTTCAATGCTTAAATTATATACAACCAACTCAATCCTAGATAGATCCACAGAAAATTGGCTAAGAACAACAACTTCACAACGGCATTTATGGTTCAAGAAAGTGATCGGTTACCTTTGCATCAACCCATATATATGTCCAAGTGAGATAATTGTTCGCCAAAGTTGAAATTTTTTACTTTCCATACTCTGAACACCAAAACAATCAGATCCAATTAGCAAAAATAATAAAAAAGGCATACCCAGATCAAAAAATTTCAAATTACAATAAAATCAGATCATGCTTTAAAAAATGCAATAAATTCATGAAATTTTTGAAAAATTGAGAACGCTTCCAAAACTTGAAACTAAAACCAGAAAAAAGAAATTAAAATTGAAAGCCTGTTTGATCACTGTGTCAGAGTTTCTGCTTGTCTGCAAAATTGGCAAAATTGGCACACAGGTTCACAACTCGTCGTCTTCCCCTGATCAATGGCTCCTTTAAATATCCAAATGATCAAGGTCGATCATGCTCGCAGAATACTTTATGAGCTCCTTTTGGTAATCCACCTAAAACAAATAAGCACAATATCTTTGTAAACTGGCATTTCACTCAATGATACATTAGTTATGGCATCTTTGGAACTAAATGACTTCAACCTTAATATCCTATAAGCAGTATGTTTCTATATTTTAAATCCTGTTATGATAACGGGTAAATGTAGATGATACAAAGGTAATTTAGTTCCATCATGCATATTTTCGCACTATTTAGCAAAGAACTTGGCCGGACTCGATTCCGAACAACATTCACAATTTCATATAGAATTTCAAAAGCCACAGACTTTAGTGTAAATTACCATAAAATTTCACAAAGAAAGCAAATTGTAATAGAAGTCTGATCTACAATTAGGATTTACCTGGATATGGTGATTTAAGAGAGAGGGCAAATTGGGGGAAAATTAATTTCAGAACCCTAACCCTAAATTAGTTCTGAGCATGGATTTGTTCATATGGGGACCTATTCACCCCACGCCTCCCCCTTTCTCTGCCTGTCTCTCCTTCTCCCTGTAACCTTTCACCTCACCGAATCTCACACCCATCCCTCAATCTCACCGACAGGCTACAGCAACCACCCTCTCCCAAATCGAAATGACAATGGATGCAATTGGAGCTTCGACTTCCAGGAAGCAAATGGAAAACGAACCACCCTCTCCCTCTCTCTCTCTCTGTCGCTCTGTCTCCCTCTCCCTCTGTCTCTCTATCTCGATCCCAGAGCGGCATGGCCTCCCATCCCTCCAACAACCCTCTGACCGATGCATCAGCCACAGGACACCCACCCGCACGTCCCCTTCCGTCTCTCTCCCCGAGTAAAAGGCCACATCCAGCCCAAAGACCCAAAACCCTTTTCTGAAACCCAGTGGCAATTTTGCAAATAACGTTAAATCAGGGGGCAGGGAGATTCAGTGCAAATTTCGTAAATAAAATGAAATCTACCCCAAAATTGTACAGTGCCGTTCCCCCTCCTTTTTTTTTTTGGTTAAAAGGTAATATTATTACCAAGAAGAGAAAAACACATAAACATTAAACACAAAGAGGTCCAAAACCACAATAATTACAAAGAACAAACATGGACCTCCAAGAACAAAAAGCAAACAAGCCCAACTCTACATTGTAGCCCAACATACACAAACCACAAACAACAAAACACAACCCTAAGTTTCTAAAGCTACTGTAGAAACTCTCTCCACCGCCAACACACCTCATAAGGAAGCTTAGAAGCCAATCTCCATCACCATCCAGAAACCAAAGTTGAAGAAGAAGAAGGCTGCACCATCCTCCACGAACCACCAAAACGTACGCCACCCAGAAACAAAGGAAGCCCACAGGAAGAAATATCCGACGAGCGACATCGCCAACAAGGGCGAACACCGAGAAAGACCAACCGGGGTCAACAAGGGTGGTGGTGTGGACACCCGAGCCAAAGCTCTACGCACCCTCCTATTAGAACGCGAAAAATCGCAAGAAAAGGTAGGCGAATCGATTTGAGATTTAGTGGAAAGATAGTGAGGCCAAATGGTGGGGGTGTTAAAGGAAATGGAAGATATAGAATTTGGGATCCAAATAGTGAAAATAAAGGCAAGAAAGGTGTAGATCGGGAAGGAAAAGGGAGTGGGCTTATTGCTGACAACAAAAAGGGAAAAGAAAATAAGAAGGAAATAGAAAAAGCATGGACTGCCATAGCAGGGCCGGCGGCTACACAGAAAACCGGAAGAGAAAGCTAAAACTCACACTAAGGTGCGAAGGACTCTCACTGGTAGAGAGAAGAGCTCTCTCCTACTTTAGACTAAAGTAATGTCATGAACAAGCCAATGTTTTCCGAACTTTACAAATGCCTATTTTCACATATGAAACATTTGAGAGAAATTGTAGCAGTGATTCCTCAACTTTGATTCAATTGGAGCAATGATCCATCAATTAAAATCCACGACCATTGGTCTCTCAACTCTTCAAAACGTGCATTTATGATCCTTTTCGTCAACTTCGTTAAAACTTCTGTCAAAATGAGTCATCTGCAATGCATGTGAAGCTAAATCAGGAGGTAAATATGGGAAACTAGATGAGAAAATTGTAGAAATGACCCCTGAACTTTAAGCAATTTGGAGAACTTGTCCCTTAACTTTAACCCAATTAGAGCAATAGTTCTCCAACTTTAACCTGATTGTAGCAATGATTATTCTAACATTACTTGTTTTGACAAAAGTTCTGACGGAATTGACGAAAATGACCATAACTACACATTTTGTGGAGTTAAGGGATCAATAGTCATGAATTTTTAGTTAAGAGATCATTGCTACAATTTTCTCGAAACAATTTGACTTTTCGATATAAATGTTGAAAAAACATATATGGTAATTGTCCTATGTATGAGATATCTATTTAAGTTCTCATTGGTTTTACATTAACTTTTGCATATGTCTGAAGAACAAATATATATATATATATATATATATACATAATCTGAAAGGGATGGAATTGTTTTCTTAGTAATTATACCGTAATACTATAACTATGTATGTATATTCCAATGAACTTACTTATATCTCTAGCAGTGTATACGTACCAACCGCCAAAGCTTTTATATACAGATGCAAAAGCTTTTATATACAGATGCATCTATATTTGTAAACAGCATCTTCACTTATTTTCTAAAAGTGTTTCATTCAAATGTTTCATTTATTTTAACCATGCTATTTAAAGTTAATCATAATAGTACTTGGATCTGATGGTGTGAATGAGTATCCCAAGTAATCTAAATAAGACTAGAGTCGAAAGTGATGCATTTAGTAATTGCTTACACTTGTGAATAGGAGTTGATTGAGGTGGTGGTGGTTTCTTGTATTAATAATTCGAAACAATGCTTTGAAACCTAGGTTTGGGAAATACGAATATTGATCTTGTGGTCGAATGTTAAATAGATTGTGGCTTTTGTTGGATGTTTATTGGTTTGATTATGGCTTGCATATATATGCGAGATGGAGTTGCACTAATAAGAGGTACTACAATTATATCTTGAGATTACGCGGTAATGACATGATTATATGGTTATACTTTCAACTTGTCATTACTTTGAGATTACTCAGTAATGACATGATTACTCAGTTACATTCTCAGCTTGTCATTGCCTTGAGATTACTCGGCAATGACATGATTATACTATCCAGCTTTCACTAGTTATGTCATGCCCCAATCCCGAGATATGCCCAAAATCAACACGTGACGGAATAACAGTAGCGGTACAATATAAAATACATAGAGTCGCTAAGACTCATACATATAATATACATCAGAGCATCATCTGAATAACTTATAACAAATGATGGCAAAACTTACTCTCAAGTGCATTGCCCTCATAGTTACACCACCTGAAATCTTCTCCTCTAACTGCTACCAGTTACTTTGCAAAATAACCCTACATCATAGGAATGGTGCACCGAGCAAATCAAAATCTGGATAAGCTACGAAGCTCGTGTGAGTGACAATAATACAACATAAGCAACATCAAATGATTAAATGTCAAAGTAGTGCTATGTCCACACTTGACACTTCTTCTGTATACCGTATCAACCGTCAATGTGATCACCATCAATATTATTCTGTCATTCTCTTCGGATTGTGACTCACCACTCGCCTTTCTCATTTTCCTATAATCACAAGGGTCCAATTTTCACATATATTATAATTTAACCACCATACACCTCATTATACGTATAGGAATGGTTATTCAATTTTGAATCTCACCACACGTCTATTAAGATAACATTCAGTCATCACACAACCCGAAGTTGTGTAGGAATGACACACAATACTATGACGCGTAGGAATGAGATTGGTACATTTTTCATTATTGCAATTCTTCATTACGAGTGGGAATGAGTCACATCCGAATCGGATCTCTTTTAGGCAACAACATCATGTAAACTATTTGATTCAATCACCACTTTCTAGATTGAGCCACACAGGCTTGTCAATCTCATCTTTCATATATGTAATGGATACTAGTCTAGGGCTATAGAGAGACAGTTCGACCAAAGCCTACAATAGGCAACCGATTAGGATGTGGTCCCCCGTTGTGGATTAACCAAGCAAAACCACTCCTGAGAACATCATGTAGGTAATGACCCCCCATAGCGGATTAACCAAACAGAGTCACTCCTACGAATACTAATAGATAGTGATCACCTATCGCGGAATAACCAAGCATGATCACCCCTAAATATGTATGTATGGCCATACCTAAGTAATAAGGATCACCCATCGCGGATTAACCAAGCACGATCCCAAGGTAGTATGGTCCCCCATTGCGGATTAACCAAGTAGGACCATCCATGTACCACTGCTACACGGTGCATATTCCGATTATATCCCACATTACCCCATGTACTGGGTTAGCGGTCATCTACTAACCCTCACATATCACAATCATTTCAAGCATATATATATATATATATATATATATATATATATATATATATATATATATTTCTGATAACACCATCAAGTAAACACAGCATAGTAGCACACATTTCCATATAATCATTTGGAAATCCATGTCATATCCACATGGTATATAACAAGGAATTTCATGGGTAATAACCATATCACATAACATTAATGTCACTCACCTGGGTTATTTGCACTTCTAGATTCACCATTTCCGCCTCCAGGAACCTAATACAACACACAAACCCCACTTAGGAAACTTAATAAGACTGACACATAAAACGAGATCAAATGCCACTTGCACATAAATCGAGACGCATGTCAACCAGGAACGACACATCATCGTGTTGAGCCAACTATGCTCCATCAAGCCTCAACAACAAACTAAAGATAAACGACACTCTAGAGTAGAGCATGTTGACTAGAACGTCAAACGTCAACAAGGTAGGTCCACTAAGGTCAACAATCTAAGGTTATTCAATCCGAAAGATCCGCTTGTCAGATTTCCAATCCGTAAGTTCTCAAAGGTCCAACAACTGATAAATAAGGTGCTCACAAAATTGCACGACGATCCAACGGTCGGATTGTCGTCAATTACAAAAATCATACGATGATACAATTATCCGAAAAATTGAATAATCCAACCATCGTATCAAATTTCGAAAAATGGTCTTTGGATATGGGCTCAGGACATCAAGAATGTCTCGCTGTCCAAAATCCATGAAAACAGATTCTCCCCCAAGCGTTGCCGCGCATGGTGGTTTCCGGCAACCGGAAACCCACTTTTTTTACTAACTCCAAATTCTTGCCGGACACCCACTTTTTAGACTAACTCCAAATTCTACCCAAATTTACAAGAAGATAGGGCTCAACAAGAGGAACAAGTTTTATATCTGCCACGAAGTCCAAAAGTGGACAGAAAATGGTCAATTTTATCGATAAAGTCGACGGGTGCCTAAAAAACTTCTCGGTGTCTATTCGCCGCCTGCGGTGGTCGAACGGGATCAAGTTTGGTCGGGATTTACTCCCGGGATGATGGGATACAAGTTCCAGGTGGTGGCGTTGGCCGTCGCTTTGCCGATTTGCCGAAAAAATGAAAAGGGTGGCCGGAGTACTGTTGGTTTTCGTCGGTTTTTATGGCCTCGCACCACCACATACGGTGGTTAATCAAGGTTGTTTTTGGGTGGGTTTTGTAGAGGGAAGTGAAAGCTTCAAGATGGTGGTGATGGCGTCAAAAATTACCCCCAGAGTTGGCCGGAATCGGCATCGGAAAATCACGGTGGGTCACTTGGGTTGGGTTTTCTGGGTTATGGGTCAGGTTTCCTGAAAAGGAAACCTGCTAATTTAGCAGATGCTAAAGGAAACTCACCCCCTCATGGTAAATCCACATGTCTAAAAGGTCTCACTACTTCCGAGGTTCGTAACTTCTCCGTTCTAATTTGGAATTAAGATTTGTTTGCGTCTACGCGCTCGTGGAATTAAGCTTTACCTAAACAACTCAAGAGTTGGCCGAAAAGGTTGAGTAAAATTTGAAATAGTAGAAATACCCTTCACTTCACTTTTCTTGAAATCGGAAAATTAACGAACTAACTTTAATTAAATCTCCGTAATACATCAAAAATAAAATAAAATACTAATTTGGGGACGGGATATCACAAGTTACGACTAGTGGATGATATTGTATCTATGCCGCTGGTAAGTATCCACTCAATTTACATGTATGTATCAGCTTTCCATGTATACAGGATTCAATAATTGTATGAGTGATTACATTCGACGTTGAGGTATTTTGCAACAGCTTTGACGTATTCTATCTTGTATGGTATTTACTCAATATTTTAATAAGACGTGTTTGGGTAATTATGCTCTGAACATATTCTCATGCATGTAATAGATGGTCGAAGTCCCATTAAGCCCCAGTTTGGGGTTGAGGTGATTTTAAAAAAAGCTCCTATGAAAAAAAGCTGGGAGTATTTTTGGTGTTTGGTAAACTTAAAAAAATGGCTTATTTTGGAAGCTGCTGTGAGAATAAGCTGAAATCAAAGGAAAAAGCTGAAGTTGCAATTTGTAGCTTTGAAAAACTGGCTTTTTTTTCAAAGCTCACAGAACTACAGTGCTCCTTTAATGAAAATACCCACTATCAGACTGCTTTTCTTTTCAAAAGCACTTTTACAAAAAAGTTTACCAAACACTCTGCTGATTTATTTCACAGACGCTTATTCTCACAACACAGCCACTTATTCTCACAGCAGCTTTTTTTCAAAGCACAGCAATACCAAACCAGCCCAGTGTGACCCTTCGGGGATTTGTTTGAATAATTGTGATCATGTGCACGTGTTTTTAATTTGGGCATATCCCTATTTTAAGGGATGTTCTGCCAAATTTAATTTTATTAGTTGATAATTTAGTTATGTTTTCATGCATATTATAGTTTCGTCACCTATTCAGTTGATGGCTAGTACACCTTGATTTTGGTGTCCACTAGATATTGGGGTCGGGCTGTGTCAAGTTAAACTTAAGAGTGGAAAACATATGTATGTCTCAATCAAAATTCGTTATGCCGACCCATACGATTAATTAGACTGCAAGAAAGATACAAAATGTTTATAAATTTAGTTAATACTAGTTTTTAGTGCCCGCGGCAACCGGGTTGTGAAAAGTTGTGTTACAAAAGAGGAATACCAATAATAGTAAAGACATTGGAAAATCATTATACATAAAAGGTTAAATTTGGAGACCATTAAGATAGATATTATAGTTATCCATTTGATTGTAGCAGTTATCACATTGTAAAATTAACTGTCAAGATTAACCATGATCCAAACTCTTATAATCCAATCTAGCAAGTCTATCATTAACTATCTGTATAAACATTTTACCCTGAGGTTACAACAACAAAGAAAACAACCAAAAGAATTAAAGAAATGAAAAACTATGTCGTCAGCTAAAAGAAAACACATTTTTAACTGCTATTAAACATGTTGCAAAATCCATCAAATTTTTTTTAGCTCCACCAATACTTTTCCAACTACACATAATTTATGTTCATACTTAGCTAAACACAACTGAATTAAGAGATACAAATTATGAACGAAGAATCTGTGCAAAATCTGTAACAGTGCAAAAAGACAAACATCATCAACTGGAATAAAAAATTATACATAATTAGCCTAGCAGATGAAACCACGCTCATTAGAAAAACGGATAAAAAATAGTTTCAACACATACTCCAATTGGTGCTCTGATTTTTTCCCAAAAATTATAAACAAATTTTAGGAAACATTAAATTTTTGTCAAAATCCAATCACTTTTGTAATCTCCAGCCAAACACGACAGACACATTTTCATCTGCTATTCAAACAACTTATTGATCTATTAACTGCCTTATCACTTCTGAATGATTACCATCACAAAAATGTTTACCTAATCCAATCTATTACATCCATTGCTCAGCATTTGTATAAGCATATTAACCTAAGATCAAAACAACAAACTGAAGAACCAAAAAAATAAAACAAACGAAAACAGCGACATCACCTAAAACGAAATACACTTTGATGTCACATTCAAAGAACCTATAAAATGTATTAATAATAACACACACTACACGTTGAGAGAAGTTAATCATTTTGTGTTTCAGCAAACAACAATATTGTGTTTCAAAATGATTCAACATTGGGTAAGAAATCAAGACATTAATCAATCTCAGCACAAAATGCCAACACCGTTATTGGCTACATGAGATTAACTTGCACTCTGTTGAGGCAAAAAGAAGAGAACAACGGTCATGCATCACCGGCACAATCGAGTCCACAATCTGAAATTTTTGCAATCACCCATTAAAGTGTGTTTAACTATTAAAACAAATTCACTGTCAATTTTTTTTTAATTTTCTGCAGGTTCATTTTTGGATAATAAAATTTAACTTCATTTTCTTGCCTGTCAATCGATCTTTACATTTTTCAATCACTCAGTTTTTGTTTTTACATAACTTGGAAATAACACAAATTTCCTTCAAATTAAATCAAAGAAAACATGAAAGCATTAAACACAAACAAAATATAGCATAACACAATTCTTACACCACAAGAAAACCAAAACTCATCTCTCCAAAACCCTTGAAGGGACGAAAGGAAAACACTCACCAATAACAAACACGGCTTGCAAACCTGCACACAAAAGCACCAAACAACTAAAAATTAGTTTGGGACGAAACCAAACAAAAAAAAAAAGAAAAATTCCAGACTCAACCAGAACGAAGAACCATACCCAAAAACCCAAGATGGTAGCAAAAACCCCAAATTTCCAAAACATAGCTGCAAACAGGAAACCCATCCACAAAAATGAAAAACGGTAAGGAACAAAAAGAAATACCTAATATGAGAAAGGCAAACAACTAACCAGGATAATCCACCCTTTACAGATAGAAAAACCTTCGAACCCAACCAAACAACCGAAAGAGCGCAAACCACCGGTAGTGTTTTTTCCCAACAAACTAACACCACGCTGCTATACACAAAGAAGAAGCAGTGGCTGGCTTAAAACGAAAACCGGGAAAGATTCAAAAACAGAAGAAAGCGATTGGCAAGAGAGGGAGAAGGAGAGAAAACAACAATGAAAAATCTGAAGACGAAAGGGAGAAAAGAAGAAGAAAAGTAGGTAGACCAGCTGACTCCGATGACCAACACCTGTCCACCATTCTGAAAACAAAAGGGAGAAAAGAAGAAGAAAAGTAGGTAGACCAACTGACTCCAATGACCAACACCTGTCCAGAATGGGCAAAATAGGGTTTTTATTGTGCGAAAAACTGAAGAGAACACCAAAACAGAGAAAAAATGGAGGGGCAAAACGGTCCACACACTGGTCATCCACAGTGACCATGGGGTTTGAGTTTTAGTATATATGATATAGTGCATTATAAGAACCTAAAAGATCAGTACAGAACAGATCAAGAATAAACCAAAAGTCAACATAAGGAAAAAGGTAAAAATAAAAAATAAACATTTTTAGGTTGCATCCATTATATTCTTGAACCATAAACCATAAAGAAAATACCTTATTTCTAGGTTGCAAAATCAGAAGCAAAAATTTAACGCGCCAAGAACCTAGCTCTCCCTTTCTCTCTTTCCCTCTTTAATGCGCAAAGAATCCCTGGACTTCCTCTTTTTCTCGTACAAAAACGTACCCAGTGAATAAAAAAACATAAAAGTTTTGAATTGCATTGGGTCACAACAACTCTATTCTAAGCATGAGCTCGTCAGATCATGACCGTTGGATTATGATCCCCACTCAAGGTCCGGTCGCAAGGTCCACACCTTAAAAACGCCCACATTGAATTATCATTTCTCCAATCATTTTTCTCAATTAAATGACACTTCCTTCTTTTAACGCTTACGCATCTAAAATCAGAGCCGGCCTTGAGATTTCAGGGGCCCTATGCAAAAGTGAATTGGAGGCTCTAAAAAGTTCTAAGAATTTATTATTTTTTTTATATTTTTTTGTTCAAAATAATAATTTTAGTTTTCAATTGAGCTTCTATAAATTCTAATAGCACAAACAAATTTAACAAATCAACCAGTGGAAAGGTTTATATTGTTTTGTGGAAGCTTATGCATTTAATAAAAATATAAACTGAAAAAATGATGGAGATGAGTTTTGAACCTATCCCCTAAGCCGATGTAAAGAAGCTATAATTCCACTTGCACTAAGACTCAAGTTTGTAATATTTTACACATACTACTATATATAAGTAAATGCATGCAAAATTGAAAAATCGGGGGCCCTTCCGATTTGGGGACCCTGTGCGGTAGCACCACTTGCACCCCTCAGCGCCGGCCCTGTCTAAAATAACCCCAACTCCGTCCTTCGTCAACCTTTTTCAATTATGAGCAACATTTCATTGAAAGTTTGTTAGATAATAATAGAGAAGTTGTAATTGTTTGCTTTTAAAATTTTGTATCTGGGATCTTTGTGATAACCAACACAGACTTCATTGCAATTCCAATCCATTATTTCATCAGTTACATTTTTCCTTCAAAATTTCCAATAACTCATTCTTAGAGAGTGGCCAATATGTTCACATCCCTGTACACACATGGAACTCCATCAATTATCACCAAGCTTGAAACACCCATGAATGAATGACGAGTTAGGTGGCGGAGAAAATTAGGTGCCTTGTTAAGACAGAGTTGCTGGGAAGGTTGGAACGATTACCTGGTCGAGTCTGCTATTGATGGCTTTTCTTTTCTTAGGGTAAATTACATAGTAACCCCTTAAGTTTGAGGTCTATTACAACCTCATACAACGTCTTTAAAATATTTCACTTTCATACATCATGTACCATTTTATTTCAAAATAATACATCCGTTAGATTTTATGTCCATTAATCTGTTAAATACTGACGTGGCTGCCACGTAGTAAAAAAATTAATTTTTTATACATTAACAATATTATAATATTAACCCTAAAAAAATTAAAAAAAAATAAAAAAAAACAAGAAAAACCCGAACCCAACCCAGATCCCCTTCCCCGCAACCCACATCCCACCCCCACCCCCACCCCCTTACCCATCTCTCCCACTCTTCTTCTTCCTCCACACCAACCCCAACACACTCCCTGCAAAACCACAACCCAAATACATGCAAAACCACAACCCACTACCTGCAAAACCATAACCCAAATACCTGCAAAACCACAACCGTCGCTGGGGGGGGGGGTTCGCAGGAGCTTGTCGTCGCTGAGGGAGGGCGGGGGGTCGCGGGAGCTTATCGTCGACGGGAAGGGCAGAGGAAGGCAGGTGGGTTGTCGCCCGGGGATGGGGGGGGTGGGTCACGGGCAGGTGGGTCGTCGCGGGGGGGGGGGGGAACAGACGAGTTTGGTTTCTTCTTGTTCTTCTGGGGGAAGGGATTTTGTAAATAGGAGTTGGAGAGAGGTGAGGGAGAAGGAAGGGGATCTGGGTTGGGTTCGGGCTTTTCTTGTTTTTTTATTTTATTTTTTATTTTGTTTTAATAGGGTTAATATTATAATATTGTTAATGTATAAAAAAATAATTTTTTACCACGTGGCAGCCACGTCAGCATTTAACAGATTAATGGACGGAAAATCTAATGGAAATATTATTTTGAAATAAAATGGTATATGATGTATGAAAGTGAAATGTTTTAAAGACGTTGTATGAAGTTATAATAGACCTCAAACTTGAGGGGCTATTATGTAATTTATCCTAATATTTTCTACAAATTTTCTGTGAAGAAAAATAAGAAACTTAGTTGGGGAAGAACGACTGCTACACGGTGAATGGAAAATCAGAGAAGAAAAAAAGAGTGGAAAGAAAAGAGGAAAAAAAACTTGGGTCATTAGATAATCTAACGGTCTATATTAATTAAGAGAAAAATCTAATTATAATGATTTTAAAGATAAATACGTGGTAAAAAAATTATACTCAAGCTTATCATTTGGAAAATTTTATGTGGTTTGTTGTGCCACTCAACAAATCTCAATCGCAAGCTGAACACCATACACGTTATTATCAACCTTGACAGTTGACACTCCACCCATCCTAATCTTCCTTAGCAATTTAATGGAAGAAAAATCCTTAGGACAATAAACATAATTCCAAGTTTGGAACGATTACATGGTCGAGTCTGCTATTGATGACTTTTCTTTTCTTAATATTTTCTACAAATTTTTTGTGAAGAAAAATAAGAAACTTAGTTGGGGAAGAACGACTGCTACACGGTGAATGGAAAATCAGAGAAGAAAAAAAGAGTGGAAAGAAAATAGGAAAAAAAACTTGGGTCATTAGATGAATCTAACGGTCTATATTAATTAAGAGAAAATCTAATTATAATGATTTTAAAGATAAATACGTGGAAAAAAATTATACTCAAGCTTATCATTTGGAAAATTTTATGTGGTTTGTTGTGCCACTCAACAAATCTCAATCGCAAGCTGAACACCATACACGTTATTATCAACCTTGACAATTGACACTCCACCCATCCTAATCTTCCTTAGCAATTTAATGGAAGAAAAATCCTTCGGACAATAAACATAGTTCCAAGTTTGGAACGATTACATGGTCGAGTCTGCTATTGATGACTTTTCTTTTCTTAATATTTTCTACAAATTTTTTGTGAAGAAAAATAAGAAACTTAGTTGGGGAAGAACGACTGCTACACGGTGAATGGAAAATCAGAGAAGAAAAAAAGAGTGGAAAGAAAAGAGGAAAAAAAACTTGGGTCATTAGATGAATCTAACGGTCTATATTAATTAAGAGAAAATCTAATTATAATGATTTTAAAGATAAATACGTGGTAAAAAAAATTATACTCAAGCTTATCATTTGGAAAATTTTATATTTTGTTGTGCCACTCAACAAATCTAAATTGCAAGCTTAACACCATACACGTTATTATCAACCTTGACAGTTGACACTCCACCCATCCTAATCTTCCTTAGCAATTTAATGGAAGAAAAATCCTTCGGACAATAAACATAATTCCAAGTTTTGGATAGCAACCGATAGTGTTGATTGACCGCGATCCACGAAGTGTCTTCCATCCTTAAAGTATTACGTTTTGTTTTATGTGATTTACCGCAGTGGTAGAACCAATAATGTCTATGCACTCTGATGGATGTTCAATCCTCACCTATCCCCCTACCCTTAACAACTAACAATTTAACTTCCTAACATTATAGTTTGTAAAAAATAACAAAAGATTCATATTGTTTCTTTTAATTAAAATTCTAAACAATGTTTAGTCGAATAATTAGCTTCGCTTACTAATCAATCTACTTTGTTTGGCAAGTTTTGGTATCCCAAACTCAATGCGAAGAGAAAAACTTGGGCGGGGATGACATGCTATACCGCAAGATAAGTCTAAGTGAAATATAATCATCACGGGGTGACTCAGTGGTTAGAGACAGATTTCAGACTCGTATTTCACACAACACGTCTTGGATTCGATTCCTGGCAATGGTGAATCACACGACGGTAGCTATAGGGGGAGGCTGAAATGCCTTTGTGAGTCTCCTTGGCCCACATAAAGTTGGACTGTCGTGGTGAAGCCACCAGCTGATCCCTTTTTTTAATAAGAAAGTCTAAGTGAAATATAAATTCTAATGAAAACATACAAAGTGCTAACCAATTGAAGCTCACGACAAATGATAGTGCTCTAATTCTTATCACGGGTTATAGCTTAAGTAGTATAAATAAGAACCGAAATCAAGCTCTTGGTGTGTAGAAATAACTTAAGAGTTTGGTAAGTCCAGTGCTCGATTTCCTTCTAGGCTTCTACTGTAACAAAAAATAAAGGTTAAAAAAATGATAAACAAAAATTGGCATCAATGCTTAAACAAAGAGTGGAAACAAACTTGTATTATTTGGCAGCTTTGATAATCATTTTGTTTTCAGTTTTCAGTTTTTGTTTTTATTTATTTTTTAAACTGAAAACTGAAAACTGAAATTTCTTTTTTTTCTTCTTATAATTCTAATTGTCTAATTGATTGAAATTGGAATTGTTAGTTATATTTATAAATAGTTTTTTCTTTTGTAGTCTTTTCTCAACATTCATATTGACAATAGTGTATCAAATAAATATAATCCGATTGTGGATAAAAGGATCCATTTATATCTCCTTCCCCTGGGTTTTATTTCATTCAAATAATGGATTCTTGTATTTTCTGTGATACAAGAAGTCTTTTTTTTTATTAAGATTAAACTCAATAAAAATCTATATATACTATAGAATTAATGGATGACATAAGAGACAAGGAGCTATTTATAAATGTTTTACTTTATCCCTATTTTTATCTTTTTGTTTTCTCATCGGATCTGCTCATTTTTATTATGTTCAAAATCTAATCAACTAGAATTTTAAAAAATTTTGCTATTTTAATGTTTTGATTGGTTTGGATTGCGTTGTGCAATTCAATCTTTATTTTTTTATTTTTATTGAGATTCTAGTTTGTTTGGTATCTACTTTTAATCTACTTCCTTTGAGTTTTCATTTTTTGAAAAAGTGAAAAATGAAAACTAAAAGCTGAAAACGAAATGATTATCAAACTGCCCTTATTCAATGTAAATATTACTATACGTTGACATATTTGCATATACATTTTACTCTAATTCAGTAATAGCTTCTAGCTCTAGGCGTCTTGCATTTCTAGTTGTAGGACCAGTAGGCACAAAGGGATTAGGCGGCATACTCAAGCTTTCTCCTCCTCCTTCTAACATCTGAACCGCTATTTTCATGGAAGGACGATCCGACGGGTGCCACTGGATACACCATAGCCCTATAATTGCAAGTTTCTTTGGAATTTTACCATCTCCTTCTTCCCCAATATGGATTCGTAGGTCATCCCCTTCCTCTAGAAGATTATAAATCCACTGTGGATAGTAAATTTCATTTGTAGTGTTATCCGTGATTGAACCAATATTCTTCCTTCCTCCTACCATCTCAAGCAGCAGCATTCCAAAGCTATAGACATCTGCCTTGTAAGACACATTTCCAAAATTCCTGGAGAACACTTCGGGTGCAATGTAGCCCATGGTCCCCCTAGCTGTAGTCATGGACACCAAGCTTTGATCCTTGGAACATAACTTGGCCAAACCAAAATCAGAAATTTTTGGAGTGAAGTTTTGGTCTAGCAAAACATTATGGGGTTTGATATCGAAATGCAGGATTCGTAGATCGCATCCTTGGTGAAGATATTCAATTCCTTTGGCTATGCCTAGGGCAATATCCTGCAGCTTATCCCAACCAAGAAAGGAATTCTTACTATCTGCGGATGAAATGAAATCCTGCAGGGAACCATTGGGGAAGAACTCGTAAACAAGAGCTCTTACAAATCCATCAGCACAAAATCCAACCAAGCGAGCCACGTTGACGTGGTGGATATGACCCATCGTTCGCACTTCATTTACGAACTCTTCCCCATCTCCCTTAGAACTGTTGAGGACTTTGACAGCAATAAAGAATTCAGAAGAGAGCATTCCTTTAAAGACAGTTCCATAGGCTCCTTCGCCCAACTTGTCCTTGAATTGATTTGTAATCCTCTTAATATCTGCGTACGAATACCTGCTTGGTTTGAGTGCTTTGTAATCCTCCAAGAATCTTTCGATTCGCAATCGACTCTCTTTTTCCTTTCTATCAGCGCTATATACCCGATATGCTGCAATCATCAGTAGAACAAGAAGCAAAGAACCCAGGATTCCACCTGTAACCACTAATTTCCATGTGTTGCCTGTAAAAGATAAAGGCAAATTCAAATGAGACTGTCAGTTAATATTCATAGTAAAAATGGATTGGACAACATGTTTTAAATAATAATTACTGAGACATAAATGTAAAGATGTTTAAAACTAGCAATGAATACATATGTTATCCTTACTTGGTTTCCTCCATTGAATACATTTAATTTCATTGTTCTGCCATCCACACTTCTTTCCCTCTCCACATTTTCTGCAATTTGGTATAGACCATTTGAAACGATGTACATAATCTTCATAGGTTAGTGGAACTGATAAAACATCATACATTTTTGTACAAGATTGTAGATTCCGGAAAAGAGTTCTAAAACCAGAGTCAGAATCAATGGCATAAGTTCTCTTGCCACGGTCGCCGAGGCAGGGGACTTGATACGGATAATATGGATCACTTGCAACAGAAGTAGGACAACTGAATAAGGTAACGTTCGTCAGGTAACCGACTGACACGATGAAGGGAGAGGGTGGCATGTTTGGGATTTCAACAGGCTTTAGCAGCAGGCAGTTACTTGGGGAATAGACTTGGATTTCCTGACGCTTGTAATCTATGTGTTTGACAAATAATTTTATTAGTATTTGCTGCTCATTTCTCCCATTGCATTCAAGCCCAGAATTTCCACAATGATGTGTGTGCCTGGTGTTCAATGGGAAATAGATAGCCGGGCCTTGATCATTGCTACAGTTGGATTTCGCGCACACATATTGCCTTGCTTCAACTAGTTTGAAGAAAACCAGTATCAATATGCAGAAGGAAGAGATGATCAATTTCTGCATTTCTGAGATAATAATAATAAAAATAATGCACATGGATTTTTCTTTTCAATAATTGAGCAGAGATATATACGTAGTAATTATACACTGTCCTCCGTTAATGAAAAAGAGATAGAGAGAGAATTATGGTTACACAATTCTGTCCTTGTCGTTGACGGACTGTGTCAACATCATTTACTGACTTTTCTTTGGGATAGAAGTCCTTACTGCAACTTCACGGAAGGTGACTTAACCCCACCAACATTAGAATACTACTTGGTGTTTTCTCTCTCTGCTCGGTCGCTTGGTTCTCTCTCCCCTCTCTCTCTCTCTCCCTCCTAAGGAAATTAGTGGAAGCAGGTTCTTCACCTGAATTTTAGCCTTACTACTTTGCTTTTGCAATTTGGTATTGATCTGCTATAAAATAAAAATTGCTTTTGGTGAGAATAATTAGTTGTGAAAAGATTATCTTCCTTGATTTCAATTGAAAGTTCTATGACAAGAAAACTTTTTGTTTGGACGAGAAAATTTAAGATTATTAAGGGCTTGTTTGGTATCATATTTGAAATTTTTTATCATTTCTCAAAATATTTCTTGAAAACAATTTTCTTTAAAACTCAAAAACTTGTTTGATATGCGATTTAAAATTTTTAAATCTTATAGCTCAAACTGAACAAGGAGATCCAAAAAGAGGTGGTCGAGGGAGAAAGAGGAGAGGGGAGGAAAGAAAATAAGAAATGATTGGTTGAAAAAGAATGAAGAGAGAGAATCGGAGGAGATAGAGAGGAAGAGGAGTGAGAGAAAGAACCGAGAGAATAAAGAGAGCGGATTGGATGAGAGACAAAAAAAGGTTAAAAAAAAAGAAGGGGGAGAGAGAAAGAAGAAAAGAGAGAGAGAGATTTGGAGTGAGAGGGGAGCAGGGAGAGAAAAGAAAGGAGTGAGTTTAAGTTTACAAATTCTAAAAACTCATTTTTTGTGTTTTTAGATAATAGATTATATTTTTTAGTTAGTTTTAAGTTCAGTTTTTTAAAATAGTTCTACCAAACAAGTTTTTAAGGCCTAAAACTTGAAAATTGTTTTTGAGTTTAAAAAGTTAGATTCAAGTAGAGTACCAAACATGCCCTAAAAATTTTAAAATAACAGAAATTGAAATAACGAAATTTTATTTTCTAGAATTTATAAATTTTCTTGTTTGGTTAACCTAAAGGATGAATGAAATTTGAATACATGTTTGTTATTTTTAAACTCTCACTTACTGAAATTTATAAATGACACATATTTACATGAAATTTAAACATGAGAATTGAAGGTACCAAATTCCAAGTTTTTTCTCACGCGGAAAGTCTAAATTTCTATATTTATGAATCCAAACAAAGGAATTGATTGTGTCAATTTAAAAATTCTGACTTTTGGCAAAATTATAAGTTTATTGTCCTTATCCAAACATATTGTTACTATACCAATGCATGACCATGACAATAACATATCCAGTTAGGGTCTAGGATATTTCTCTTCACTTGTAAGTGAAATGTCTTATGTTCGATTCTCATCAAAGGCAAATTGAACTATATTATTGCTAGCTCATTGTTAGGCTTAGGCCACTCCCTCACCCCCTTAGTGTAGATAATATCGTTTGTTCAAAAAGAAAAAAATATATACAATTGTAGTGACAATAATTTTCATTTTCTTCCTCAGTATTTGTCATGCTTGTTTGAATGTATGAACAAAGATATACTGTGATTTGCAACAAATTTAAATAGTTAATTATGAAATATGTGACTTTTTGTTTTAACCAAAATTTATACTTATACATGTACATGTAGACGCACAAGGTTTTTGAGACGATGCAACAAAAAAAACAAATGAGGCAAAAGTGAACAGAAAAAAATGAGAGAAACATAATCAAACGTTGGTGTTCTAAATTGCATCCCACTTTAACTACAAACCTCATTCAACCCAATCCCTGTAAATCATTCACAATAGAAGCACATTGGAAATTTGTTGCACACTTGCCCAATTCGTTGCTTCAATTTGTGGATAGCGGTCGGATAATGCTGAGGATGACAAAGATTTCAATTTTGCTATGTTGTGACCCATGTGGTCTTGGCGTTCACAAATCTTATCTTTTTCCCAGTGAGCGGAAACCCTTGGCGGCTTTTTGTGCTAACGATTTTACGTAAGTTTGGCGGCAACGACGATGTGTCGGTGGCTCTAGCTTGCCGTGGTATTTCCTCTGCCATCCTAAGCCCCAAGCCTTTGTTGTCCTTGCCACGGACACAAGCTCATGGTTGTACAACCCTCGTCTCTTGCCACGTCTGTACTCGTGTCTTGCCTATGGACACGCATCTGGACACGTCATTGACTGTAGTTTAATTTTAAATATATTACGAAATTAAATAAATGTACTCTCACGTTAAATAAAGTACTAACTTCAATAAATTGGAAACAACATAAATAATAAATTACAACCCAAAGTGATCGGAAAACTATGGGGTCCGATTACAAAAAGTACCCTATTCATCATCACTTAACCAATTTGTGGTGCTAGGATCATCTTGTCTTGTTGTGCTAGGACCATCTTGTCTTGATCTCGCTTCTCTTACACGCCTCCTTCGCACCACATCCGCTTTCTCCGACTTCCAAAAATATTTAGAATTTGGAGACATCCCTTCTAAACGCGTGTTCATAATGTCACGATCTCGTTGTGCATTTCTTTCTTCTCTAAGCAACTCCCTTTCTTGCCTAAGTAGCTCTCTTTCCCTCTGTTCAACTTGAAATGTTTGTTCAGTAGCTGCAGCTTTTGCCTCTTCTCTAGCCTTTTCAGCCTCATATTTCGCCAAATCCCGTGCCAACGTCAATTCACCTTGACGAGCAAGTTCTTGCATGTACTTTCCATAATCATTCTTGGAAGCACTCCCTTTCCTCTTTGAAGCCTTCTTACCTTGAGGCCTAATTGGATAACGGGTCGACCCCGACGCTTGTTCAGGAATGGGTGTTTCAGGCACTTCTTCTACATCTTCTTCATCAACCTGGGTGCCATCATCGGGTGTAGAGTGTGGAGGGTTGCTGTGTACAAATGTGCTGTGTAGAGGGGTGCTGTTCATGCATACTTCTGGACCAACAGGCACAACTTTGAATTTAGGACAATCTTTAACAATATTCCAACATTCCCATCGGTGGAATGATTTGTTTCTTGATTTGATTTTGGCAGCATACCATGCTTGTGCTTGAAGTTGCTACAAATGAATAATAATGAAATTATTAGGTAACAAATAAATAATACAAAGAAATAATAATAATGAAATTATTAGGTAACAAATAAATAATACAAAGAAATAATAATAATGAAATTATTAGGTAACAAATCAATAATACAAAGAAATAATAATAATGAAATTATTAGGTAACAAATGAATAATACAAACAAATAATAATAATGAAATTATTAGGTAACAAATAAATAATACAAACAAATAATAATAATGAAATTATTAGGTAACAAATAAATATTACAAACAAATAATAATAATGAAATTATTAGGTAACAAATAAATAATACAAACAAATAATAATAATGAAATTATTGGGTAACAAATAAATAATACAAACAAATAATAATAATGAAATTATTAGGTAACAAATAAATAATACAAACAAATAATAATAATGAAATTATTGGGTAACAAATAAATAATACAAACAAATAATAATAATGAAATTAGGTCACAAATAAATATTGCAAACAAATAATAATAATGAAATTAGGTAACAAATAAATGAAACAAACAAATAATTATAATCAAATTAGGTAACAAAATAATAATACAAACAAATAATTATAATATATTCTTACCTCATCCGCATAATTTGCCCAACTTCGAACATTATTACTAGCTTGTGTCAAGGCATCTCTCCACGTACTAAAGGAATGGCTAAGTATTTTCCAACGACTCGATATCGATTCTTTGGTTCTTTTCCCACCAATTTGCTCAACAAATTTGGTATGAATTAAACTCCACATTTCTCGCAACTGCATCTCATTACCCGTAACGGAATTATGAGTAACTTCAACCCAGCTAGTGCACAACGCAACATCTTCAAGAAGCGACCAATTCGAACCTGCATCAGTAGCCATTTTGTGGAAAAAAATTGGATTGAAACTTTGAGAGAAAGATAGGAATTTGATTGAAAGTAGTTGAGAAAATATGAAATTGTGGTGTAAGATAGATAGAGAAGAAGTGGTATTTATAGAAAAGTAAAAACAATTTTTTACAATTTTTTTTTTCAGATTTTTTACAATTTTTTTGGATTTTTTCCATTTTTTTTAAATTTTTTTTTCCAATAATTAATTTCTACCGTTGGATTTAAAAAAATTTGAATTCCAACACTCCAGATTGTGCCACGTGTCACAACGGTAACTTTTCTTAATTTTAAAACTATTTTTTTTTAATTTATAAAGCAGATTAATATCAACCGTTGATCTTAGATCGAACGGTTGATATAAAATCAGTTTTTTTTTTATTACCGTTGCAAATCGGACGGCTCGTATTAAAGAGCCGTTGGGATCGAACGGACCGTGGGAAGCCACGTGGCTTCCCAACGGTAACTGGCCGAAAACCCCACTTGTCTGATTTCTTGTCGGGCGACGCGCCCCCACTCGCGAGTGAGGGGCACGCGCCTGACACAAAAAAAATATAAAAAAATAGCCTGGACCCAGGCCTGACGTCACGGGCCTCGGGCCACAGGCCTGTCAATTACCCACCCCCCCGGCCCTCGGGCTCCCACCCTCACTCGGGCCCTCCATGGCTGGAGATGAATTGACTGGCCCTCGGGCCCTTTGCTGTAGCCCGTCCCCCGGCCGATTGGCATGGGTGGACTTGCTCTTACGGTCCCTCACCCCGTGACCCCTCTTTCATTCTCTCTTTCTTTCTCTGCACTTTTCTCTCTCTCTCTCTCTCTCTCTCTCCTCAACAATAATCTACAACCTTTCTCTCTCTAATCTCCGAGAAGGAACCCCCACCATTTCTCTTGATGCTGACCAAATCAACCCTAAAAAATCTAAACCTCGAACCCTTGGGACATGGGGAATCCACCTACGGCGTTGTACGTATCATCGATGCACCATCGGGCGCTCTGCCATTAACGCAGAGAGCTTAAGCTCTCTCAAACTCTATCTCAGGTATGAATTATTGCCCATATTGGTTATGTGAGTTTTAATCTATCTAGAGAGTTCCATAAGCTGCATGATCTCCAGATTTCTCCAAAAAAAAATCCCTGATCATCGATTTCCCAAAAAAAAAATCTTGTCCATCAATGGCCTGTAACAAATTCAAGCCTTTTCATTTCGTTTCTTCTTCCCCTGCAATTCTACCAAAAATTGCCAAATGATGCTTGCTTTCCTTGGATCTCGAGAGAGTGGTGTTGGGCTAGCAGTGTATCTCGCTGAAGTTGGGAGTGGTGGTGTGATGGTGGCTGTCGGTGCTCAAGAAAACAGAGAAAGAAGAGTGGATGAGAGGAGATGAGGACATACCAGCCGAAGGGCTTAGCAGTCCCATAGTCACAGGGCGCTCTCGCTAAGACCTCCTAGCGAGGGAGATAGTCGGAGCGAATCCCCTTTAGTCTCATTAAAGTTAGTTTTAGCGGGTACCAAACACGGGATTGGACTAACCCTTAATCTAGTCCAGTCCAATGAGAGTTAAGGAGGGCAAACAAACGCCCCTAAAGGATTTAGCCTTATAAGTTTAAATGCATACTAGCAGATGCGCTCGCCCTCTGGTGCGAGTTTTATCCAATCAAGACATACTCTTCCAAAACAAATATTTTCTGTAGATTCTTTTTACTGCTCTTATCCCCCTCTTTTTTAACAAATATCAGCAATAAAGAATATCAATTTCGACAAAAATTGCATAAATTACTGAACTTTGGGATTGAGGGCGAATTTGGAATTGTGTTCCCATTTCGACCCAAAGCATATTCCTCTCTCTCTATCCACTTTCTTCTGGAATTTAAAAATACACACAAAAATGATGCAGAAATACCCCAACTTTTTGAATGCAGAAGAAGCACCGAAGATCCAACGGGACCCAATTGATATTTCGGCACAGAAGCTCGATTGTTGCATTCCCAGGTTCTTAATCTTGTGATTTTCCTTTTCTTTTTTTTATAGGTTTATTTATTTATTTTATGTTTGGTTCTTGAGAAAAAAAATGAGGAAAAGCAAACGCAGAAAGGATGAAAGTCAAAGCGAATGCCAAAGAAAAGTCATTTTCCATTTTCCCAAACACATTTTCTTGCATTTCCTCGCTTTCCCATTTCCCTTTTCCAATTTTCTGTAATTCTTTCCAAGAACAACTAATTCTTTCCAAATTCCAATCAAGAAAAATAAAAAATTGTATGTAAATTTAAGCTTTACCTGTAGATTAGCAACAACAACAGCAAACTAAATCCAACGATCTGGAGAAAATTGGGTTTTAGGGATTTGAGTTAACTGAAATTGACTTGTGTTAGGACCTTGATATGCTTTAGCTCATTCCCTTAAGTTATTTCCTTTGCATTGTAATGGAATATTAGAATATGGTGACTCAGCACTTGGGGTTACCTAACCTTTTGTCTGTAGTAGCTGAAATGGGGTATAAAGAACCCATCTGTATTTCCCTAAAGGTTATGAATGAACAATTTCACTTTTTATCTGAATTCTTTACTTTTCTCAGCAATTTGTCTCCTTGGAGCGGCTGATACCAAACAATTTGGATGAGCAATTTTTTGTTTCGATTCATGGTGGAGCAAGAATGAAGATGTGGAGAAGGACGGAACGAAATGATGAGAAAATTTGGTTGACCAGTATTCGGTATCAATTCGGAGTGGAGCTAGAAGGAAACGGTGCAGAGAAATGAAACAGTTAATGAAGCAGTGCTGCAGAGAAATCTCCCTAGCACGCCACGTGTGCAAAACAATTTTTATACACACCCATGCCCATAGGTCAATTGGCGATTTCACCGTATAGAGGCATAAAAGTAGGAACACAGAAACATTAAAAATGAGGGCAAAAAAGTAAAAATACTGTTGCCTATGAACAATGTTTTTCTCATTCCGCTTTAGTATAGAGCATTTCCTATTTTTTGGGGTTTCTGATAAGAGTAATGTTTGAGAGATGGCATATTTATATCATATTGATGTATTGTATGATATGACAAGTGATACATATAATTAACAGTCTAACATCTAATGAGATAAACTCATTACAAGACATGGTATGTACACAGCCATATCACAATATGGTACAACAATGTAATATAAACGTGTAATCTCTCTAGTATTTTGCTTATTTTTTATTTATATTTGTTAATAGAAACAATATTGTTGAACCTTAAGAAGGATTACACTCAGCGTCATGCGGGTAAACATATGGTACATAACTACCAAATATGGGTAAATTCCAGCTCCTACCCATGGGAAGCCCATGCCTTGCTTGCACATGACCTACTTATTGAATCGGAATTAATTGTGGGTTCCTCTAGGTCTTTCTAATATTGTTTACTAATTGTTGCGGCATATCAAGTGACTTTGCATAAAAACCTTCATAACATTGACACGGTTATAACACTATGTGTCGTTAATTGTCAATCATGCAACACAACGTGTATATTCTTTTTACATAACATTTGTGTGATTGACATGAGACACCACGCATGCCATAGAAGTTGATATTGAAATAAAAATTTGATAAACTAAGTTCATTTTAGCAACACATATACATGTAATTAACAATTAAAGGCTCTAGCATGCTTATATGCAATGTTTGATTTTACAATTTCAAGTGGTGACCAATGTTTGATTTTACAAACTTAGAAATCCAAATCAGGAAGTTCCATACATCAGATTCCCAATCCGTTAGTTCCAACCATCCTCAAATATTACATTCTATGACGCATTAAAGTTTGGTGACGATCCAACGGTCGGATCGTCGAATCACATTTTGACCTACCCACATATCGTAATGAAATTAGGTTTAAACAATCAAACCATAACATAAGGATGTCAGTTATGAAATCAGGGCATCTAATTGAACTTAAAAGGACATCGTTGGCTCGCTGGCCAGGCCGCCGCCGCACGCGCCGCAGCGGGTGGCGGTCGGCCGCCCCGATTTGCCGGAAAAATTCAACTATTTTTAAAAATTACCAAAAATTACAGAAATAAAGATCTCAATGAGTAGAGTAAACTTTATACCTGTGACCAAGGCTAATTTGATCAAGAAGTATTCCAATTTCTCTAAAACCCGTAAGAACCCTAGAATTGGGTGTGCTCCAATTCGACCTCTAAACTTGCTCCGACGTCTCCACCACTGCCTGGGCTTTGTTCAGGGGCTTAAGGAAAGTCTTTTGATGGTGGTCGTTGGGTGTAAACATTTTGGATTTGGGAGATTTGACACACACACCCGCTACACCCTTAGTGCGGTTTCTCCCTATTCAAGTCCAAAACCTTTTATTTTTAGGGTGAAACATGTAGAGGGAAGGACAAGGGAGTGTTTCCAAGTGGTTGTTTGAAGAAATTCGTCGGAAAATCGTCGGCAAATGGAGATGGGTGGCCGGCAATACCCACGGGTCGTACGAACCCGTTTCTCCCTTTTCTTCCCTTTTTTTTTTTCTTTTCTCTCATTTCCCTCCTTTCTCCTTTCTTATTGGGTGTCCCCCTCTTTTCTCTCCCGCACTCTCTCCTTTCTCCCCTCTCCCTTGCTGCCACTTGGCAGCTTCTAAACATTTAATTATTTATTTTCCAACAACTAAAACGTCTATAACTTCTTCGTTATAGATCTGTTTCATGAACGATTTGCGCCTACGCGTTCGTGAGATCGAGCTCTATCTAGGGCTGGGCACGGGCCGGGCCGGGCCCAATTTTGAAGGGACCGGACCGGACCCGGGTGTAAAAGAAACGGGCCGGAGCGGGCCGGGTGCAACAAATTTTAAAATAGAAACCGGACCTAACCCGACCCTTTTCAAACGGGCCGGTTTGGGCCGGGTACACGGGTCCTTGTTTTTTTTTTCGCCCATTTTCCAAATCACCCAGAAAACAAAAACAATTCAAGCTTCAAGTTTTCTCAAAGAATCCCAGAGTAACAGTAATAAAAGAAAAAAACTTAGCCTGCATCTCTCTAACAAGCTGGGAAATGTACTGATCTGTCGCAGACTCACAGCTACTAAATCCTTTTCAGCTTTCTGCAGAACTTCCTCTTTGTTGTGTTTATTGATTCTGTTCAAGTTCAAATTCCACAGCAACATCATTTCAATGATGATATAAATAAAATTATTATAAAAAAAAAAACCAAAATCCAAAATCAAAAACCCAAAAAACAGAAACAAAATTTGAAGCAAAAGGTCGCAGCTTTCTTACCTGTGAACCTTAAAGATGACCTTTTTGCTATTAATGGTGATATCGCGACTTGCTTTTACAACCCTTTCCCGCTTGTCATTCTACAAACCTTCGAGTCGCTCACAGAGCTGCAAATTGGTGAAGATTAAATTAGGGATTACGAGATTGTTGAGGTAATCAGAATATTTGGAGAAGGTGTCTTTCATGGAGGAGGTTTCGACGGCGGTGGTGGTGTTCACAAGAGGCCTCGACTCGAGTGGGAGAGGGGAGTGACGACTCTGATCTGAGAGAATATGGGGCAGGGGTAGCACCGATGAAGACCGCCGTGGCTTCAACGAGAGGAGGAGTGAGCGGTGGAGTAGGCGCTGAGTCCATCTTGAGAGAGGATGGATCCTGGAAAAGTCGAGAGAGGAGGCGAGAGTCAGCGACTAAGAGAAAGAGTGGTAGTAATGAATGGTAGAGATTTAATCTTCGTATATGGACGGTGGAAACGGTCCGGGCCTGGGTACCCGGTTTTTCAGAAATTTAGACCCGCCCCGCCCCGCCAATTACATGGACCCGCCTCGACCCGCCCCGTTTTGAGTTTACAAAACTTGTACCCGCCCCGAACCGGCTAGACCCGACCCGCCCCGCGGTTCCTAGACCCGTTTGCCCACCCCTAGCTCTATCCACAGATATAAATTGTGACCTCGGACGGTTTACGAATTTTAAATAATTAATTTCCAAACTCTAACCTTCGTAACTAGTTTAATTAAAGTATAACTTCAAATAACTTAATATAAATTCTCGAGAATACAAACACGTACATTATAACAGTGAAATCCGGGAACGAGATTTCACAATACAAGCAATAACCAACAAAAAATTTAAACTAACCAAAAACTGAAACCATTTTAATTTTCCATGTGTATTCAATGATTTGCTTCCTGTAAAAATAGGAAATAGGGAACAATTATTTGGAGATGGAATCTCATATAGAGCTAGCAGAAGAAGCAAAGAAGATATGCAAAAGCAAATTAAGAGATCATCATATTACAAAAGCTATAGAAGCAAATTAAGAGATCATCATATTTGGAGACAGAGACACATAAAGCTGCAAAAACAAATTATTACTGCTAGAGCTGGGTTCGGTTCAAAACGGTTCGGTTCGGTTCGGTCCATTTTTTTTTTCGGTTTTTTTCGGTTTCGGTTTTTTTCGGTTTTTTTTTTTTTTGGGAAAAATGAAAACAAAATTGAAATCTAAAATTTTAACATCTCCAACACAATTATAATATAAGCATTCTAACACAATGAACAAAATTTATATGAAAAATGCACACATCTTTAAAATACAAAGTACAAGCCTATCATTCCTAAACATGAAGTCGTTTAATTACCATACCTGTTTCACCATCAACTGCATGAACATTATCAGTAATTTATTTGAAGGACCACAAAGCCATTATCTGGACGTCTAGTATTCAAAGGATAATCTAAAATTGAACACCACCCAGATGGATGGACAAAAAGAACGCTTTGAAGGGAAGCCTAAAATTAATTTGAGACAATACAGATGCATATAACCAGTTTTCTCTAAAGTGATATAAGTATATCTTATATAAATCATGTCAACAAGAACAAGCCTGGATGTTCAATTCTATTTGTTCTCTGAGAAATCAATACCAACTTCATATATTGTCCAGATCCGTTTACAATTTAAACTCTAATACTCATACATAATGTAGTCAAGAAACAATATGCTCTATTGATGCTAGGTTTGATGGAAATCTTCCTTCAGCACCAAAAACGTTATCCATAATAAAACGCTACTCAGAGAATTGCAATGCCTATGCTACTTTTCAGAACACGTTACCAATGAATCTTTGGTCTTTTCCATCATGACTTAGCATGTCCAAGAGTCCATAACCTAAATGAAAATACATGTTTAACAAGATTTTTACCACTAAAAGAACAACATATGATTTACAACCTTCAACAACATGTCAAATTTGCAGGGCCATAGTTTCACTTAAGGAAATACAAGAGTCGGAAGAGAAATTCAAAGATAACAGGTAATCACATATCATGGAAGCTCTGATTCCCAGAGAAATATACTTATCTCCATCCTCTTTCAAATTATACATAAAAGTAGGCTATCTATCGTCACTACACCTTGCCAAACCATAAAGCTGCTGATTTCCTCCAATAACAAAATGATAAGTCAAACATGATCAAATTGTTCCCAAATTAAGACGAAGAAAGAAACTGCAAAAGTAGCTCAAAAAAATCCAACTGGGTAACAAGTAAGCAAAAGTTCCCAACTCAAATTTAGCATGCAATTAAAAATGAATGAGCAAAAAAAATTCAAAAGTACAAAAAAAGACAATTACTTTCTATTTCCCTAACCTCAAATTTCTCCCCTGAGCAAATTTAACATACAATTAACTGATTAAGCAAAAAAAAATGAATGAGCAAAAAAAATTGTAAAGAAGTGGGAAAGAACACAGAACACCTTGATTTTTGTGTACTTTTCGTAGAGTTTGGAGTAGAGAGCTTCCGTCTGCGAACGAACAAGAAGAAGCTCACGGCGAGACTAACCTTTTGCAGTCGAGACTCGAAACGGCAAGAAGAAGCTCACGGCGAGATGAAGGACTGACGGCGAGGGCGAGGTGTGAGAGATTGAGAGTGAGATGGGTCGCCCCGTCGTGGGTCGCCTGAGATTCAAGACCGAGAGAGACAGAGAGTTTGAGAGAGACAGAGAGTGATTGAAGTTGAAGACCGAGAGAGAGAGAGAGGAGGCTAACCTTTTGCTATCGAGACTCGAAACGGCGAGATGAGAGACTGATGGAGAGGGCGAGGTGTGAGAGATTGAGAGTGAGAAGGGTCGCACTGTCGCGGGTTGCCTGAGAGATTGAGAGAGACAGAGCGATTGAAGACCGAGCGAGAGAGACAGGAAGCTCAGGCGGCGCGAGAGGGTTACTGGGTTAGGGTTCATGGAGGGAGTTTGGACTGGAGGCAGGGAACAAGAGAGAGAAGAGGGGAATGAAAAATAAAAAAGTTAGGGTTAAAGGATTTTGTTGATTTCTCAACAAAATTAAAAAACAATCTCATAAATCCTAAAGGCATGAGGGTTCGAACCCATTGCCACCAGTGTGAAAAATTTCGCTTAAACCAACTTGGCAACAAGTTCTGTTTTGTTATGATTGTATGCCTAAACTATTTATAATATTGAAAAAAAAATTAAATATATATATATCGGTTCGGTTCGGTTCGGTTCAGTTTTTGAACCTCAAAAACCGAAACCGAACCGGTCAGATTCGGTTCGGTTCGGTTTGACAGTTTCGGTTCGGTTTTTTTTCGGTTCGGTTTTTTTCGGCCTCGGTTCGGTTCGGTTGTCGATTTTTTTCGGTTTTCGGTTTTTTGAACCCACCCCTAATTACTGCTGACAAAGGGGGTAGTGAGCTCCAGAAGGTTTTCAATTCGAATAGATGTCGATCAGGAAGGAAGAAATCACGGAGGAAGCAGAGATTGCGTAGCAGAGATGGAAGGGAGATCACGAAGCTTTCTCAGTTTTAAGTTTCTCGTGGTTTCTGAAGAACTCAAGAGTTTTCTCATTGTCTCTTTGACGGCAACACGGGTACAATGGGATATATTGCTCCTAAGTTGTTCTACAAAAATATTGGAGGTGTCTCATACAAGGCCGATGTCTATAGTTTTGGAATGTTGTTGATGGAAATGGCAAGCAGAAGGAAGAATTTGAATGCAACGGTAGAGCATCCAAGCCAAATCTACTTCCCGATGTGGGTATATGATCAGTATATTGTGGGAAATGACTTGGAAATAGACAATGTTACAGAGGAGGAAAAGAAAGTGATAAGAAAGATGGTTATAACCGCCTTGTGGTGTATTCAAATGAAACCAAGTGATCGCCTTTCGATTTCCAAAGTTGTCGAAATGCTTGGAGGAGAGATTGAATGTCTGCAAATGCCTCTCAGGCCTTCTGTATGCCCCAAGAGACAGTTGTGACTCGGGGTGATATTCAAGACTATGGATTGAACCCAATATGTTCTAACGCATAGCTAACGTGTTCATTGTTAGCTAGGTGACCGTCAAATTGTTAAGAAAGTGTAGTAATGTATTATTAATTAAATTCTTGCTTTAAAGTGATTTTCTTGTGAATAACTGTCGTTTGTAATTGTTTGGCTTGGATTTATCTAAGAAGGACTTGTGTTGGTGCGTATAACATATACATTACTTTAGTCTGAAGAAGATGGAGAAATTGTACTGTACAAATGACAGTGTTTTGATCTGGATTTCATTCTATTTATGGCCATGCCATTACCTTAAAGAATGGGCCCTTACCCTTCGATTTCACTTTATTTACAACAATGCCTCTCTCTGCCGCTCCTCCTGATGCACACGTGTTGATAATCGTGGAATAGGAAGGACACATACCCCGCGAGAAGACAATGCCTTCTCAAACCCTACTTTCCTCGTCCGTCTTGCAGACCCCCCGCGATAACGATACAGACGATCTCGCATCCATCATATCCCTCATCTCGCCGCCGTCTCCTTTCTCTCGCTGATCGTTGGGCCAATTCGGTTTGCAAGGACCACAATGAGTGGAGCTGCTTTGTGTGGGGATTTCTAATGAGATGTTGCATTGTGATTGTAATGCAATGCATGCGATAAATGGCGTATTGTTCATCTTATCAAGAGCAGTAAGATCTTTAGTTATAAAGTATGAATCCGTATTCATAATAATTTGAGATCCAAGATGTTTTTTTAGACTAAAAGAAAGAGTTATAAAGTAAATATGACTGCAGGACCATTGGACTAGAAGACCACATACTCTTAACAATATATGATGAATAGTACTCATTGTTCTCTTTTTTGTTGTCTAATTCTTCTCTTTAAGGTATAATATGAAAATCTTATTCCAAAATTGTGTTTTTTTTCCTTCAGAGAAAATTTGGGCTATAAGAGCTCAGTGCAAAGCTTCTTGTAAGCATGGGAAAAAACCAAGGCACAGTTCCACGTGAGGTAGTTCAATCTTTCATTTTCGTCTGATTAGTACTTGCCCTCCAAGTATTAGATTTCTTGCAATTTTACTTTTACAATGCTCTTATAGTTTGCCATTTTGTTTTGAGATGCTTTTAATTCTTGTTACATAGCGGAGCTGTAGTTCATGTGTGTGAATTTTTGTTTCGGTGTGTTTGGGGTTCAAAAGTGAATGCATTACTCAGGGATGGCTGTCAGCTTATCCCACGTATCTTTTACGTTTTCACTTTATTCATGTGCTGAATTATGGTTTCTCTCTAAATTGAAGAACTAAAAATGGCAAGCAAACTAAAAAGCAATTAGATTATGAATACTTTGGTTTCCCATCACTTCTTTGTTTTGTAATTTTCATTTATTCATGTTCTTTTGACAGCATATTCAATTGTATTTTTGGTTTTCCATGCATCGTTTATTTTATGCTTGCCTGTTCTTTTGTATGCCTGATGTCTTTCTCTACAAGCTATGCATGAAGATTTGTTGTTGTTCTCTGCCAAGAGATAATTTCACGGATTATGTTTTTAAAGTCATACAAAATACTTCTTGAGGATAACTGGGTTTGTCGGGACCTGTTTTCACTACAAATAGGATGTATCTTTTATATAAAAGAAGAGAATGGCGAGTTGCCAAAATTTCATTCTTCATCTTGATTTATTTCATGATGCTTTTTCTTTCATTTTATTTGATTCTTTCATTAGCTTTGCTAATTGCCACCACTTTATTTGAAATTGAACATCAATTACATGCCAAATGGACTTTAGAGATCAAGTATGGAGTGGAATGAGAGGAGAAGTCGTCACTTTCTCTCAGGTCTCTCTGGACAAGGTTTTCCTTATTTTTTTGTAATTGTTTTTTTTAGTTTAATGAGATGGAATTAAATAGTTAAGTTACCATACTAATGAATGTACTTTATTGAATTTTTAGTAATAAAAATGTGACAAAATGAACACCTTCTTTTTGTGTTTTTAATTTTTCTCACCTCTCCGAATTCAGTCCCACGCTACTGTGTCCAGCTCGCCCGGTTACCATAACCGACACAAACAGTGCAAGTGCCATAGACCCGCTCACATACACTCAGGAAATCACAACCACACGAAAAGCAACTTCCTTTTTTTGGTGGTCGAAGAAAGCTGCTCCCTTTAAAAGCCAGAAAAATCAAAACGACAACATTTTCTCTCTTCTCATCACCATCACTTTTTGCGTCTAATTGGAGTATGTGTTTCATGATGCAGCTACTTTGTATCTTCATTTTTTTCCCTGCATGTTTAGAGCAACTCCACCCATGAAGACCTTCCCCCTGGCAATCCACTATTGAATCCACCCTATTGAACAGTAACTGCCTTGAATGAATAGTAACTGACATTAATGAACAGTAATTGCCATTTGCATCTCCACCCTTGGAGCCCTCCCCCTGGCAATAGGCAATAAAATATTAGTTTTTTTTGTTTGTTTAAATAATACAAAATAAAATTATTTGTAATTTCGGATAAGATTTTTTAAATCGTTATCGTTGCGCCACGTATCATTTTATAAAAAAAAACAATTATTTAACGATGGATTTCGATAAGATTTTTATCAAATGTCATCGTGCCACGTGTCGTTATCGTTTGAGAATCTTTGACGATAGATTTTGATCAGATTTTAACTCGTTCAAAATTGCGCCACGTGTCATTATCCGAAAAGATAATTATTGGAGATGGATTTTGATAAGATTTTTATCCAATACGATCGTGCCACGTGTCATTATCTTTTCAGAATCTTTCAAGACAGATTTCAATCAGATTTTAACTCGTTCAAAATTGCGCCACGTGTCATTATCCAAAATGATAATTATTGGAGATGGATTTCGATAAGATTTTTATCCAATACGATCGTGCCACGTGTCATTATCTTTTCAGAATCTTTCAGGACAGATTTCGATCAGATTTTTAACGAATGACGGCATGCCACGTGGCCTTATCTACAATCCGATCCTTTCTGAATCGTCCATATAATCCACCATCCATCCTCACAAATCTCACACCAATTTTCTCAACATCTCAATCTCATTATTCATAGATTTTGCTTCTTCTTCACCATCCATCCTACAATGTCTTCTTCTTCATCAAGGATGATGTGGGAAATCAATCAGCAAGAGAAAGAATTGTTTAACCAATCTGAAGGAATGTTCAACCTTCATATAGGCAGAAATGAGATGGAAGAAGATGAGGAGCGTAGAAAGAGAGATGACGAAACAAGAATGGCCAGAGCCTCACATTCTCGTCGAGTCATCCAGACTGTTGCTCAGATATGCAGGCCCAGCCGTTCAAAAAACCTTGATAGAAGCAGGCAACGACGGGGTGAAGAGCTGTTGGACGATTACTTCGTCCATAACAGTGCATTTCCTGATACGTACTTCAGACGCCGTTTTAGAATGGAACGACATTTGTTCAACAGAATCATGACTGATGTTTGCAACCATGATTCTTACTTCGTGCAAAAGAAGGATGCTTGTGGTGTTATGGATCTTCTGCCAGAGCAAAAAATCACTGCTGCGTTGCGGATGCTTGCGTATGGAGCATCTGCAGACCAAGTGGATGAGATAACGAGGATGGGGAAATCAACCATTCTTGAGGCCCTGATGAGGTTTTGCGGAGCAGTCGAATCTTTGTACACGGCAGAGTACCTCCGAAGACCTACTCACATGGACTTGCAAAGGCTTCTGAAGAAGGGCGAGATGCGAGGTTTTCCTGGGATGATAGGAAGCATCGATTGTATGCACTGGACGTGGAAAAACTGTCCAAGTGCATGGCAAGGCGCATATGGGGACAGAAAATGAGCAAAATCTATCATTTTGGAGGCAGTGGCATCTTTTGATACATGGATATGGCACGCCTTTTTCGGGGTTCCCGGGCTCAAAATGATCTCAACGTCCTTACCCAATCCCTAGTGTTCAACGACGTCCTCCAAGGAAAGGCATCACAAGTCACGTATGTCGTCAACGGACGTAGGTACGACGGGGCATACTACCTAGCTGACGGCATTTACCCACAGTGGGAAACATTTGTCAAAACAGTGCCACGTCCGAGAAGTGCAAAGGAAAAACACTTTGCAAGCTGTCAAGAGGGATGCAGGAAGGATGTGGAGCGTTGTTTTGGTATCCTTCAAGCTCGTTGGGCGATTGTCAGGGGTGCTGCCAGAATGTTCGATGTAGAGTCACTTCGATCCATCATGATGACGTGCGTCATTCTTCACAACATGATTGTGGAAGATGAGTTCGATTATGATGCGGTTGATGAATATGAGCCAGAGCCAGACACGATGAACAATTCAAGAACACGGATATATTGTGCGCATGATGCCACCGAAGAACCCGTGCAACACGAGCCATTAGAAAGGGATGGACGTTACAATGAAAGGGTTATTCAACAATATACTGCACTTCAAAGGTCATCTATACACAATGATCGGCAAATTGACTTGATAGAGCACCAGTGGGCATTGAAACAAGCTGAAGATACTTAAGTTTATTTACTATATTTGTTTGTATTTGGTGTGTTTATGTAATTTAATTTGGTGTGTTTTTTGTAGTGAGTTTTTTATTATTTGGTATGTTTGTGTAATTTTATTTGGTATGTTTATGTAATTCCAATTGGTGAGTTTTTTAGTTTTATTTGGTGTGTTTCATTATTTCATTATACGTGAACAATTTGATGAATAAAGATTCTATTATTAGGATAAATATATTACGAAATTAAATAAATCTACATCTTCTTCATCAACCTGAGTGCCATCATCAGGTGTAGAGTGTGGAGGGTTGCTGTATACAAAGGTGCTGTGTAGAGGGATGCTGTTCATGCATACTTCTGGACCAACAGGCACAACTTTGAATTTAGGACAATCTTTAACAATATTCCAACATTCCCATCGGTGGAATGATTTGTTTCTTGATTTGATTTTGGCAGCATACCATGCTTGTGCTTGAAGTTGCTACAAATGAATAATAATGAAATTATTAGGTAACAAATAAATAATACAAAGAAATAATAATAATGAAATTATTAGGTACCAAATAAATAATACAAACAAATAATAATAATGAAATTATTGGGTAACAAATAAATAATACAAACAAATAATAATTATGAAATTATTGGGTAACAAATAAATAATACAAACAAATAATAATAATGAAATTATTAGGTAACAAATAAATAATACAAACAAATAATAATAATGAAATTATTGGGTAACAAATAAATAATACAAACAAATAATAATAATGAAATTAGGTCACAAATAAATATTGCAAACAAATAATAATAATGAAATTAGGTAACAAATAAATGAAACAAACAAATAATTATAATCAAATTAGGTAACAAAATAATAATACAAACAAATAATTATAATATATTCTTACCTCATCCGCATAATTTGCCCCACTTCGAACATTATTACTAGCTTGTGTCAAGGCATCTCTCCACGTACTAAAGGAATGGCTAAGTATTTTCCAACGACTCGATATCGATTCTTTGGTTCTTTTCCCACTCATTTGCTCAACAAATTTGGTATGAATTAAACTCCACATTTCTCGCAACTGCATCTCATTACCCGTAACGGAATTATGAGTAACTTGAACCCAGCTAGTGCACAACGCAACATCTTCAAGAAGCGACCAATTCGAACCTGCATCAGTAGCCATTTTGTGGAAAAAAATTGGATTGAAACTTTAAGAGAAAGATAGGAATTTGATTGAAAGTAGTTGAGAAAATATGAAATTGTGGTGTAAGGTAGATAGAGAAGAAGTGGTATTTATAGAAAAGTAAAAACAAATTTTTACAAAAAAAATTTCAGATTTTTTACAATTTTTTCGGATTTTTTCCATTTTTAAAAAAAAATTCCAATAATTAATTTCTGCCGTTGGATTTAAAAAATTTTGAATTCCAACACTCCAGATTGTGCCACGTGTCACAACGGTAACTTTTCTTAATTTTAAAACTATTTTTTCTTTATTTATAAAGCATATTAATATCGACCGTTGATCTCGGATCGAACGGTTGATATTAAATCAGATTTTTTTTATTTTTTTTACCATTGAGATCCAACGGTCCAAATGAAGGAGCCGTTGAGATCGAACAGACCGTGGGAAGCCACGTGGCTTCCCAACGGTAACTGTGAAAGGCTGAAAAGTTGTCTGTTTTTCTGAAAAGTTGTCGGGCGACGCGCCCCCACGCGCGAGTGGGGTGCACGCGCCTGACAGAAAAAAATAAAAAATGGGCTTGGAGCTCGGGCTCCGAGGCTGTCACAAATTGACAGACCCCCTGCTCGGGCCTTCTCCACGAGCTCGGGCTCCTCATAGCTGGAGCAACTTGACAGGCCCTCAGGCCTTTTCTTCTCCCCTGTCCCCCGGCCTATTTACAAGGCTGGAACTGCTCTTATTTACGTTCTCAGCTTTTACACTACAACCATTAGATTTGTTATTTTGTTTTCTCTTTTTTTTTTCTTTTGGTTTTGAAAAATAAGTCTTCATCTTGCTTCCCCACTAACATTTGGCACGGGTAGGAATGGTTTAGGTGTGCTCAGTTTTGGCCTAAATGGTTATCGAACGAGCCTAAATGTTTGTTTCAATTCTCTGCCCCTGTTGTTGGTGGATTTCAAGTTATTTACAAAATTGCCACCTTTCGGTGAGGGTTTCAGGGATGGGAGGCCATGCCGCTCTGGGATAAAGATAGACAGACAGAGGGAGAGGGAGACAGAGCGACAGAGAGAAAGGGAGAGGGAGGAGTGGGGATCTCAGTACCATTGCTACAGATCCTCGATTTCATGAGTGGGAGAGGGGGTACAGTCAGAGAAAAGTATGGGGGCCGTCGGGATTTGAGGGGGAAGGGTATGGATCGGGGCCGGGGATCTGGGTTTGTCCCTTTGGGCTGTTTGCGACCTCTCTTAGCGACTTACTCCGGCTTCCGATGATGGAAACACTAAATCATTCACTCCTCAAGTATGTTACTTTTCAGTCATTGTTCGATTAGTTCCAGTTCTCATTCTAATCTCTGTAAAGTTTGTTGCTTTGCTCTGTTTAGGGTTTGAAGAGGAGAGAGAAAGTTATGCCTCATTACTTTATGTAGAAAATTACTTTATACATATGCAATTTACATGTCTTGAAGTAACTGCAGTATCCTTTGCTTCATAGACAATTTCTGAAATTCCTTTTCTTTTTCTCTCCTAATTTCAGTCAATGATGCTGACCAAAGATTACGGAGTTGAGTACCAGGATGAGGAGACTAGGAATGAGTTTTGGCTCTTAATAATTGCTGCTCTGTTGCTTGGAATTGTCAGTGCTTTCAGTTCGACTTCAACAATACTATATGTGCATCTTAAAGTTATAGGAATATAATTTACATTTCAGAATTTAATTTATTTAAGTGTTTTGCTAAAACACAAACACTGAGACTTGGTGGTGGCCTGCACTTTGCAGCCACAACTAAGACCAAGGGGTTGATTTTTATTTTCCTTTCCTTACCAATTGGATAAAAGTGCAACCCACCAGATAAGTAGTTAATTAGTTATACTACTAAAGTTACATAATGCCACTTAGCAGCTGGAAATTAACGAACTAGATTTCTTAACATATTTTTACATTCCATGTTTTTTTGTATGACAACTTTTTAGGTGCTGCAGTTTTGTTCTGGTTTTTCATTCTTTCTGTGAATTTCAATTGTAGTAGGATTGAATCATTTAAATTGTGGGATTGTTTTGTTTGATGGGTTTCAATTGTGTTTTCATTTATATAGTACTAATGGATTTACTGTGTTGGCAATTTCAAGAATTTGAATCGTTGGAGGGGGAAGTTGGTTCCTAGGCATTTTGAGGTATATAATTATATACCCTATTTTTATTCAAAGCCTATTTTAAATGTATGATTGGTTTGTAAGAAATGAATGAAAAAGAGAGTTAGAATACCCTATTTTGGATTTCGAAAAACAAAGTTAGAAATGTATAAGGATGTGCATTTTATTTACCCTGTTTTGGATCAGAGTGTGTGTTATTTGAAAAAGAGAGTTAGAGATGTATGATCAGTGTCTGTGTGTGTGTGAGAGTTGTTCATTGAGGTGGTTTTTGCCACTAGACTTGCATGATTGTTCAGGACTGACAACTGTGATAGTAGAATTATGTAATTATGCATGAAGCGGAGAATAATGGAGAAAGATGGCTTTCTATAGTGCTGCCAATGGCAATTAATTTCTCATGAAAACAAAGAAAAGAGAAACAGAGGTATAATAGTATATTATTTTTTATAGTTACAAATATTATGATAGCATGCTTGAAGAATCAATGTTTTAAAAGGCTCACCTCAGGGTGCGCCTAGGCACCCTGTGAGGCTGGACTTGAGGGTTGCCGCCTTTGTTTTGAGGGAGTGGGCGGAAGGCGCCGGAAGGCGTTGTCGGAGCCGCCTAGACGCGCCTCAAGCAATTTTTTTTTTATTTTTTATTTTTACTCCCAAACCCAGATTTTGGGTAGGGTTTTAACTACCTCATACCTATTCCTTGCACTATATTGTGTGCCGTCTGCATGCATTGTTATATGTGTGCTCATTGTGCTTTTCATCCTCTATTTTATATATATATAACATAATATATGTATATATATGTGTATATATGTATTTATAATATATATGTGCGCTCAGGGTAATTATTGATTAATAATTTTTTTTTAATATAATATATGTGTACGCTCAGTGTATATATTAAAAAATTTAGGTCCCGTAAGGCGTGAGGCGTGGGCTATCCCTCAGACGCCTCGCCCACGCCTCGCGCTTTTAATACATTGTGAAGAATACACACAAAAATATCTAAAAACACCTCAAGTCACTCTCTTTTTTTCCTACAACCTAAATAATGATAACATGCTTGAAGAATACACACAAAAATAGATATTTTGTCTTGTAAAACTGAAAGTTTGAAAAATCACTCACCGAATGTCCCAAGATATAATCCTTATTTCTAGCAACCCTTCCAATCCTAACTTGCCATCTTGGAATGATTAGATAACCAAAAACAACATGGTCTGACAGTTAAAATGGTCAGCTAAATTATATGTTAAAAAATGCTTACCCAAGTAAACTGAAGATTCATCATTTGATTGTAATTCCCAAGCCAATCAAGGAAAAACCAAAAATTAAATAATAAAATCAGCATACAGTAAGGAAAATAGTCAGAACAAAAGCAGAATTTGACTGGGAAAAAAAAATGCACATTTCTTCTAATTAAACACATCACTGTTTTTCTTCACAAACCTTGCCTTCTCTTCCTGCTCTGGCCTTCTTTCAACTATTGTCCCACAGATGCACTTCGTATTGACCGGTCCTTCAGTGCCTGACCAACTACAACCAAATGCAAGTACTTTCATCATTCTTCCAATTCCTTTTTACATTCAACCAAACAAACAAACACTCTGTACTTGTCCATGCAATCCATTATAAACTCCTTTTAAAACAAAACATTGATTTCACGAAAAAATTAAAAATTCCTACCTTTAAATCTGCTACAGCACAGTACATCTTGGGAACTTTACTGCTGATCAACAAAACATTAGCAGAAGAATCCTCACTGACAGCTTCAAAGGTGTTCTGTAAAACTCTCAGCGTATCTTTCCCAATTGCATTTCTCACCTCCAACCTCTCCAACCTAACCTGAACAACCCCTGTTACCAAACAAACAAAACCCAATTTGGTTAATGCTTTATAGGTCATAGAAAATTGGCTAGGGCCCTTTATCTGCAAAACACGCTGTACTTGTCCAATCAATCCATTATAAACTCCTTTTAAAACAAAACATCGACTTCACAAAAAAATTAAAAATTCGTACCTTTAAATCTGCTCCAGCACAGAACATCTTGGGAACTTTACTGTTTTTGACTTACATTGTGATCTGTAGCTTTTCCAACCCCAACAGAGGCAACTGGGAAGCGAGAGCATAGAGCATGTCCCATGGAAGCTCCTCGACATTTGGTAAAAGATCATCGCCTGCAAAACTGAAAAGAGAACAACAGCAAACAATTTCTCATCCTCCACATCATATTTTGGCATGAAAATTTCAGCGTCTGCAATTGTGACCTTCGCTGTCTGCAAGATTTGAGCTTCACGGGCCTGTTTTGTAAAAGGTGGCAGTATTTTTAGAGGTTCTGTGCATTTGGAAAAGCTGTAGAGGTTAAAACAGAACATTAGTTCATAAATTTTGTGAGAATAGCCCTTCTTTTATTGTGAGAGCATATAATATTTTTTTAAACAAAGTAAACACACTTACACTGATTTGTATGAATTTACTTCCAGAATATCTAGATCAATGAAGAAAAGTGATGAACCAATGGTGTTCAAGACTATCTTGTCTGTGTGTTGAAAAATTAATGAAAAATTGCATGTTAAAAAACTGCTAAATATATTAATCTAAGTTTAAAAGTCAAATATTTTGAGAAAATGCTAGATTTGTCTAAATAATCTCAGTATATTAATCTAATTCTAATTCTAAAACAAATACTGAGAGTGATACCAAATAATTCTAATTCTAAAACAGGTTAAATATATTAATCTAATTCTAAAACAAATACTGAGAATGATAACAAATAGTTTAATACTATTGTTTAATTCGTATGTATACATGCAAGAAAAGAGTTGCTAATCAATTTCAACTAAATGTTAGCTTTTATATGAAATGCTGTAAAAAAATTGATCAAAAGAAGTGAATATGTTTGTGTGACATGTTAAGAAAATATTAGTAGAGTATATATTAAATAACGTTTGAATATAATAGAAAAATTAATAGTAAATAGATTAGTTTTTAACTAAGTCAAATACCTAGGTACAGCTTGACCTTTAAACTTGTGAAAACCACAATGATCGGCAGAGACAATGATTCAATGGATAAAGAAGCAATACTTCGAGCAACATCTGCCCACAGCGTAACTGTCAGCTCTTCTCCTCTGTGGGAAAAGCAAATTCCAAACAAATTTTTAATAGGTAAGTAATATACAATGCAAGCCTGAATATGCACCAGTAGTTTCGGGAAACCTTGGTCTGCATACTCTGCAAACTCGAACCTTGATTTTTCTGCATTTATGTACGGGACCATCTGATTGATAGGAGTAAGAGCTCTGTTTTCCATCAACTGGAGTCAAATTAAACAAAAATGTTAGAAATTTAGAAATGATATGCAAGTCCTGAATCAATTTATAAAAAAAAATAAGTAAATAAAAACTCTAAATGAGGTCAACCCTATCCTTCTCTTATATTCTTCTATCTTCCCTCTGTTTTCCTCCCCCAATTCTGAATCATTCTTCCACCCTTGGTATCTCGATTTTATCTCACCTTAACATTTTATATCCAACCCGCAACCCAGCTCTCTTCAAATTGTATTTAAAACAATGAATTGCTTGCATAAGAATGGTGCAAAAAGGCAGAATGCAATCCAATTGAAAATCGGTCCAATAAAAAATTCAAACAAAAAAAACTCCTCATTTCTCTCATCAAACCAAAATTCGCAAATCCAACAGAATTCCTGGTCACAACACATAACATAAACTGATAAAACATTTTACTCAAATAACGATTTAATTTTTAAAATTTAAAATAAAAGAGAACTAAATGCACATATTTGGAAGAAAAAAAATGGAATGATTCCATATGTAAATCTCACCCCAACAGTTTTAAAACGCAATCATCCCAGTGCAAACAGAAGGTGGAAAATGTTGTCCCAGCACAAACACAACCTGCAAAATAAACAAACCAACACACACACAAAACCAAATGAATAACGATAAAATTCAGAAACCCTACCACACAAAATCATAAGAACAACATTAAAATTACCAATAAAAGTTAGCAAAAAACACACGATCTGATAATAAACGTCTTAACGCCAATGATGGCCTCAAACCCAAACAAAATCCAAATCAGTTAAAAAAAATAGTGAAAATGAACTGAACCCATTCCTCTATCATATTCTTTTCATCTGTTTTCCTACCCCTAATCCCAAATCTCTCTTCCATGCTTTCTCTGCCGTTTTCCCCTCACCCTCGATCCCATTTTCTTCCAAGTTAACAGCCTTTACAAATTTTTTAGAACCATAGAAAGACAAACATGGCCGATTCAAATAATAAACACACACAGTTAACCTACCAATTCATGCCCAATTTGTTAAAAATATGAATAAAAAATAATCACAACACATACTTCAATGGGTCCTCTCATTCCTTCCCAAAAATTATAAACAAATTTTAACCAACATTAAATTTTCCCAAATTGAAATCACTTTTCTAATCTCTCCTGAAAAACTATAAACACATTTTAATTCTTCATGAATGGGTGCTCAAACCGGGAAAAAACCAAAAAGGAGAAAAAACATACCAAAAAAATAACAGGACCACCACAGCTGTTCGTAAATCTGTGATCGACCAACCAAGCAACAAAAACGCAAATACCCTCTTAGCCAGGAAAATCCTAACAGAGGACCACAACTGATCCAAAACAAAATTATTAGAGCTTCATCCAAATTAACAAAAATACAGAACAAAAATTGAAAGACAGCAGTTATAAAACATACCTCGGTTGTATTAAATTGATTTGCCAAAGATCTAAAGACTGCCGGCGCTTAACGACCGAAAGGCAGAGAAAACAAGAATCACAAAATGTTTGACCGCCGATCGCAAGTCTACAAATCTCGGATAATGGGGTCAGAGAAAACACCCACAACCATAGGTCTAAAAACCCTCCTCAAGTCAGATCGCAGAAATAAGATCGCTTAAAAGACGAAAATCAAGAGCAACTGAATGATGCAGAAATGCTTAATAACAAGATAGTTAAGTGTCTGTTTTTCATTCTATTTGCAGAATCCCAAGACCACAGCCCATAAACTATCACCACGATTTCAACTTGTCGAAGAGTGGGGACGCTTAGGGGGGCGGCCTGAGCCACCACCCTTATCATTTGGTAAAAAAGAGAGAAAACAATTGGTACGCAATATTATAAACTACCATTTTTTTATTCCACTTTCATAGCATAATCTCAGCAATCATGTCTACATTTTTATAGCTGTTAACTCAAATCCAACTTTTCAATTATTTCAAAATGCATCCGTAAATAAGGAGTCCTATCAGCAAAATAAAATTTCTCGCACACCTGCAATTTTCCTCCACTTCTCTGAGCTTCAGACTCCAGCAGATGAACCAACTGTTCTTTTTCTTTGGATATCCAAGCTCACCTGTTGTCACGCCATTGCCTCGTTGTATCAGGCAATGAACACAATATTTAAGAACAGCAAACAATTGGAGAGGAGCAGGCAGGGATGAGAGAAAGAGAGAGAGCAGCAGAAGCAGAGGGTTAAACCGAAAAGAAAATTACCCATATGAAAAACCCGAAGAACTCACCAAGAAACCCTAGCTCTTCTGCGCAAGAAATTCCTTCAAATCAAAACGAAAAACTGAACATGGGTACCTGATGTTAACACCCACTGACAGCACCAATTTCACAAAAAACTTGTCAAAACCTGCAGATCCGCAGCAAAAAGAAAAATAAAGATCTTAAATTTGTTAGCCCAGACATCGTAAAATGAGGATAAATCATTAAAAACAAACTTACCTTAAAGCTGCTGCCCCGACGATCGCAAGATGAGAACAAAACGCCCAACAACAAAGGATTCGATAAACCCAGGATCTCTTCTGAGACTATTTTGCAAAAGAAAGAGCAAGGATTTGAGAGCAAAAGAGGGGCTGGCGAAAAGGGAGAAAGTCGGAGGTGGATTGTGTGCCCTCCCATTTCCATGCTCTCCCAATGCCTATGTGGTCACGTTAAGACACGTCAACATTTTATATTCTTATTACCTTTTATTTTATTATTTTTATAAAATATTGACGTGGGGAGATCATGGAAATGGGAGGGCATGGGGAGACCATGGAAATGGGAGGGCAAACAATCCACCTCCGAAAATCGTAGCCTAACGAATGCGAAAAACGAAGAGGAAAGGTAAAGCAAAAAAGATGTGGTCGAAGCAAGAGAAACGGACGATGAAAGATGCGTGGACAGGAAGGACAAAACGGACTTTATACTGTAGCAATTCGTAAACAGTACGTGAAGTAAAGAAGAATCCGAGGGCATTTTCGCCCTTTCACGGTTAATGAACAGTGCTCTATCTCCCATGATGAACAGTAATTTTCTGCTGGCTTTTAGTATATGTACTAGAAATTAGGCCCGCGCATTGCTAGGGAAACCAGTTGTTTTAAGCGTAAACAGATGAATAAAACACATTTAAGTTGAATAAATTCAACACAATTATGAACAAACAAAAGGATACATTTAAGTTGAATAAAAGCAAAACGGATTTTGTTTTGCATTTTTATAATCAAATCAAGTAGCAATGTAACACGTAAAATTACAAACTTGAAGCAACCAGAGAGAGCAAAAATTAAGATGTAAAGATATCCTCAAACTTGCAACATACTATATGGAAGCTAACCGTAGAGGTTTGTGAAGCAAACTGCGGCATGAGTTGCAGTCAATTGAACAAAAGCATAGTAGTTTAACTTTGTACTTAAAACCATAGGCAAATGAAGAACAATGTTCTCTTTCATAACGAAAAATTTATTTTAACCACTATCATCATTAGGCAAATCGTTTCACAAATCCAAAAACACAGAATTATATCTTGAACAATGCCAATTAATGATCTCCCATTTACTTAAGCTCAACATCAAAGCCAATGAACTGATGAAAGAGCGAAAAAGAGAAACAAAAAACCTCAATTAAGCAATTAAATGGAGTATTACTTGATAGAGCTGGAAAATTACCCAGTTCTTTAGATAGAGGATCAAGAGTGACTGATGAGAGTGCAGAGAAACGAACGATTGAGAAATTCAAGCTCTGAGCTCAAAGTTGGGGCTTCCAATTTCCAACTGGGGGAGAAATAGCAAGGAAAACACAGAGAACCAATCCACCAAAAATATTAATCAAATGGGTTTCTTCTAATTCAAAATTTGGACCACCCAAATTCCGATGAAGCAATAACCATTCAAAATTCCAACATATTGAAGCCCTCACATACTACAAATTATCAATACCCAGCAATAAAAATTTTGAAAACAGTAATAATGAAGGAAAAAGAAATTAAAGCTTCGAGGCATTCTCTAAATCTCAAGCATCAATCCAAATAGCCAGTAATTTGCACATAAGATAAGAATCTAGCAATATTTCCTTTGTTTAAAACCCAAATTCAAGAAATCATGAAAAATGTAAACTTTATATGGTAATTGAAGCTTTACCTGCAGATCAGCAGCAGCAAATGGAATCCAACGGCATGTACCTCAAAAGTGAGAGAGAGCTGAGAGATGAGTGAGAGAATCGATAAACAAAACCTCCAAAATCACAAAAGGAAATTTGAACAGAAAACAAATTTGCAAATCCAAAATCACAAAAACATTGAGAAAGCTGTAAAACCCACCAGGAAACGCTGGCTTTTCTGGGTAAAAAAATTATTCGAATCGAATTGAAGAACCGAGGAAAGTTCTACTGGTTTAGTGGTTTTTCAGCAAGAAAGCACCCTGTTTGTAATTCATGAGAGGTTGGATAGCGAGACTTCTCTTTCCAAAGAGGTAGCCCCCATTTCGCGATTGCCAAGCATCCTTCACAGTACTAACAGCAAAAAAAACTCAAATAATTCCAAACCTCAACAAATCAAAAAAGGACCAACACAAACACTCAAATAAAAATTTCATCAATTTGTTTATGCTCAATCCGCTATTCTTATTTCATTTCGAATTCTCTGAAAAAAAATACATAAATCCATAAAAAAAAAATCTACCCAAATGAAAAAGAGAAAAAGAAAAAAGAAATAGAAGCTTTCAACAGAGAGATTACCTCAACAACAGAAAGAAACATGTGACTTCTTCAATTTGAACAAAATTCAAGGTAAGTGGCCAAAACATTATGATTATTCAGCTAGTAAATAATGGATTCACCACATTTATAACTCAGGAAATGCAATCCACCATCAAAATTCTATTCATTAAATAGTGAACCCTATATCTTTTGCTAATGAATATTCAAAGTATTTGGCGATAAAATAATGCACAATGGAATAGATTAATCATCAATTAATTTTAATTATCAACTAAAAATAATATTCATTAAAATTGGGGTTTCAGTAACTCTAAATTTTGCTATTGATAAGTGCCAAAAGATGAGTGGCAGGGATATAAACAGAGGTTAATGGTCCAGCTTAGCAGATCAGTTTATAGGTTAGTGTTTGTTAACCTATTAAGTATGTGTCTTGAGAGCTAAGCAAGGTGATTAGTTGTTGTATTAGTTCATGAAACATTATATGGCAAACCAATGTCAGTTCCTATGAAAAATAAGATCACAGAATCTCAGAACAAACAATGCGAGAACATTGCAAGCAACAAAAAACATGAATAAATCAAATATCAAAATCCAACTGACCCAAGCTTCTTTCTCACTTAATACTAAGTCATTCTTAGCTTCGTCTATTCAAGTAATCTGCACATGCATCCGGCAACCCACCTACACCATTAGGAAACAACATGTGTAAGAAGCAGATTAACAAATCAAACATATGCAACTATCTAAGGGAGGAAAAAGTTAAACAATGAAAAGTTGTTAGTTGAGGCAAATCATACTCCACAATGAAAATTAGTAAAGATTAAAGTACAAAACAATTGAGGTAAATCATACTCCAGAACGAAAAAATTTTAGAAATACAAACTTAAAATATTACCCATCATGCTAGACGCTTCTTCTAACACAATTACATTCACCTTTCTAATATCATAGTATTTTTTTCATTTCTGCAATCAATACCGTTCAATCTTTGAATTTTTCATAAATTGGATGGTAGAGTGTAGAGCCTAAAAAATGTTAGGCAGGCTGCTACAAAGATAGTAAAGCCCAACAGTTAGAGAACAATGGATATTCATTGTACTCAATATGCATATATCCCAGGGCCAAGAAAGTTATAAAGAAACAGAAATGAAACTGTACAACAGGTATCCAGCAGGGAACAAACAATATGAAACTGGCACTCAAGTACTGTAAGGAAAATCAAATTAGCATTCATCTAACCAGAGCTTCTAGCTGCTAACAATTAGTTGTTAAAACCCTAACACTAATCAAGCGATCCAGCACATATATCTAGCTTTCTTGCATCCCGCCAGTAATAAAATGCATTCAAGCGCATAGTAGCAGCATGCACAAATAAAGCAGTTTGAGTGACATTACCAGTAGATCAGTGAGTTCACGATAGCTCTTCCTTAGCTCCATGTGTTCCTGCAAAATGGAAAATATAACCTATAAATAACATAGTTCTCAATATAACTTAGTAAAACTCTTCATATGAAGATATACGAAAAGAGAGGAAGCAGATTTCACTTGGCGCGAGTAATGCTCTACATCCCTTTTCATGGAAGCCATCTCAACTCTCATTTTTTGGACTTCGGCTTGAAATCGAGCATTTCAAGAAGGTTGTTTGACAAAGCAAAAAATTCAGAACGCAAAGCTACAAATTGATAATAACAACACTGTTGGGCAATAAACAAAGGATACTTACCTCCAAAGAAAAAAGCTTGCCCTCTGCATCCCTCTGACATTGGCGTGCACGGTCCACTTCTTCATGCCATGCCTGCACCTTAGTATTCACAACTGTGAGTGAGTACTATAATACCATGGTGAAGATTTAAATATCCTCAACTAATTTGGGTTGGGCTGGGCGCCCATGTGACAATGACTATAGTCAAAATTTCAACAAACCAAAATAATATGCAGATAAATAAAATAGAAAATAAAGCCAGCTAATTTCATCAAAAGATAAACAATTTGGATACATTAAGACGCCGAGCAGCAGGAAACTGACCTGGTTTCTGAAGGAGGCATCTGTCTCGGCCTCTCCAGCAGCCTTTCCCTGGCGAGCAGCATACCAGTTCTCTATCTTGTATGCTATTTTCAGCTGGATCTTCTTAACTCGTTTCAAAAAAACGTTCATATAGTTCACCTGCTAAGATTATCACACAGCAAAAAAGTAAACAGATTTGTACAAAAGAATACATAAGGAACCAAGAAATGAGAAAAAGATCTACCAACAGAGGGATGAGAAGCAAACACCAGCAAATTATGAAGAAGCAGAGAAATGAGCACAGTGAAACCCAAAAATTCAAATGATGGTTTGAACAAAGCAAACGAGAACAAAATAATAAAAAAAAAGTTTTTCAAACAGTGTATAACCTGTTGAATCAAAAGAAAGAACTGAAAACTCATACCCTCCCACACGTCCCTCCTTCACTCTGTCACTCTGTCACTCACCCTGCGCACCAACCCATTAATTAACACCAAAAATTGCACACAGTCATGCTTCCTCCTCTCTCTCTCTCTCTCTCTCCCTCTCCCTCTCTCTCTATCTCCCTGTCTATCTCTCTCTCTAAAAAGATAAATCCCCCAAAATCGGACCTAACATACTAAACAATTCCAAAAGCTAAGCTACCATAAAAATACAATAAAAAAAACGAACTTATCTTTGATTTGAGGCATGCAGCGCAAGATCCGGTACCCACTCTCAGCAGGGTTCATTCATGACCCCTACCCCGTTTCCCTGAAATCCCAACGACCTATATGGTCTTCTCTGACCATACCCACTCTCCCACTTGTGAAATCCACATGCAACAATAGTGCCGAGAACCCTTCCCTTCCCCCTCACTCTCCTTCCATCGCCATCTCTCTCTCTCTCTCTCTCACCCACACACACACAGAGCCCTCATCCCCGAAACCCTCATTCAACGACAGCAAATGAAACTTACCCTGTTACCCCCTATCTCACCCAAAACTGAAAGGACAAAATTGTCCTTCCCGATACAATCGGATTGTTATTTTGTATGGGCAAAACTGTAATTTAAAATTTTGGGCATGACCAAGGGCCGAGCTTCTCAGCTAAAACCAATACATTTGGGCCTGGCTGCAAGCTGGGCTGCTCACCTAAAGGCAACACAAAGAGCAATGGCATTGTTGTAATTAAACTGAAATTCAGATTGGAACACTATTCATTTCTACAGTGCCATTTCCAGCCTTACTTTAGACTAAAGTAATAATGCCATGAACAAGCCAAACTTTACAAATGCCTATTTTCGCATACGAAACATTTGAGAAAAAAGTAGCAATGGTCCCTCAACTTTAACCAAATTGGAGCAATGATCCCTCAACTAAAATCCACGACCATTGGTCTCTTAACTATTCAAAACGTGTATTTATGGTCATTTTCGTCAATTTCGTTAAAATTTTTGTCAAAATGAGTCATGTGCAATGCATGTGAAGCTGAATCATGGGGTAAATATGGGAAACTAGATGAGAAAATTGTAGAAATGGTCATTGAACTTTAAGCAATTTGGAGAAATGATCCCTCAATTTTAATTTAATTAGAGCAATGGTCCCCAACTTTAACCTAATTGTAGCAATGATTCTTCTAACATTACTTGTTTTAACAAAAGTTCTGACGGGGTTAATGAAAATGACCATAACTACACGTTGTGTGGAGTTAAGGAACCAATGGTCATGAATTTTTAGTTGAGAGACCATTGCTCCAATAAGATAAAAGTTAAGGGATCATTGCTACAATTAATTTCCTCAAAACAATTTGGCTTTTCGATATCAATGTTGAAAAAGCATATATGGAATTGTCCTATGTATGGAATATCTATTTAAGTTCTCATTGGTTTTACATTACCTTTTGCATATGTCTGGAGAACAAATATATACATAGGAAACCTTTAAGGGAAGGGGTTCCCATTCTTTTATAAAAATGAAGATTAATTGTAGGGTTCTCACCACATCGAACTTTAACGATCGTAATCGTCTATTTTTCAAGTTGCACCACATAGATCATCCTTACACAATATTAACCAAATCGGAAATGTTTAAGATATCTAATTGAGTTCAAAGAAATTAACGAATACTTTGTTATATAAGAAACAATAAAATTTTATCTTGATAATTAAATAGGCAAATAGGTTCGGATTGAATTGAATTTTTACAAGGATGATCTATGAATCGAGAATTACAAAATAGACTGTTCGGATCGTTAAAGTTCAATGCAGCGTGGGCCCCACAACTAATCCCCATTTAAAAAAAAAATTGAAAATTCCTTTGCATAAAGGGCCTGTGTGTATGTATGTGTGCGTGTGTGTGTCTATATATATATATATATATATAATCTGAAAGGGATGCAATTGTTTTCTTATTAATTATACTGTAATACATTAACTATGTATGTATAATCCAATGAACTTGCTTATATCTCTGGAAGTGTATACGGATCAACCGCCAAAGCTTTTATATACAAATGCATCTATATTTGTAAACAACATCTTCACTTATTTTCTAAAAGTGTTTCATTTATTTTAACCATTCTATTTAAAGTTTATCAAAATAGTACTTGGATCTGATGGTGTGGGAGGGTATGAGTTTAAATAGAATTATTAATACAAGAAACCACCACCACCTCAATCAACTCATATTCACAAGTGTAAGCAATTACTAAATGCATCACTTTCGACTCTAGTCTTAATTAGATTACTTGGGATAAACTTTAAATAGAATGGTTAAAATAAATGAAACACAAGTTAAATAGAATGGTCAAAATAGTACCGGAGTCACCTCTGTGACCTGTCCGGCCTTCTGCACACAAGTTACGCTCTAGTGCTTTCTCATCAATCATCTGTGCACATAATCTAAGGTCACCCACCAGTCGAAATCTCACTAACACTCTTCGACTGGCCCGTCGCACCCACTCCGCGTGGACTGTGCGACCAGCATCTACTTGGATCCAAGGCGAGCGTGCGATGCGGTGAATACTATAAGCACTAAACCATGGTGCAGGATTTGAGCTCAATATACATCAACATCATCATAATAGTAATTAAATACTCACCTGATACTCACCTGTGCGTCCGCCGCACCAATTCATATATATGCATCATATATCAATTCATATCATTTCATACATGGCAATTCAATTCACGTTTTTCATATAGTTCTATATACTTTTCACATATTTCTATTTAAAGCATAATTTCATGCTTTTTCAATTTCTGGGAAAACGGCAAGTATATATATATACGGAAAACAAAACTGCCCACTCACCTGGAGTTCGCCCTACAACTCCCTAGCACAATACGCCAAGGCGTCATGACGATCGGCGCCTAAAACAATAATCAATTCCAACCTTAGAATTCATATCGATAGAATATATAACTTATATAAAATACGTCACTGCGTAGTTCGATCCGGAAGATCCACCACTCAGATTTTAAATCCATAACTTCCAGAGGTCCACAATATATCTCTAGGATAACATCCTAAAATTTCATTACCATCCAACGGTCGGATCTCCGTCAATTTCCAAAACTAAGTGACGGTTAACATTTTATTTTATGGACTTACAACTCCAATTCCGGAAGATCCGTAAATCGGATTCCCAATCCGAAAGTTCCAATAATCCTCAAATATTACGTATTACTACGTATCAAAGTTTAGTGACGATCTAACGGTCGGATCGTCAATTCACATTTTCACCTAAATGTGAAAACTATAAAACGTTATTCGAACACCTAACCAACAATCCTTAATAACTTTCTCATACGGTGCTCAATTTGGGTATATGAATATACCACGGTGATCTACTCGACGTCGCGGACGTCGACATATTTTTAAAATAATTTTATTTTATTTTATTTTTTTTACTGTAGCACCTTCTTCTTCCTTGGGTCGCCGGACTGGTTTTTATTGTTACAACGTTTTGAGAAATGTTTGGATTTGGAAAAGAATTGTTTTACTGACCCACTCAATTTTGGTTTTGCGCCCCTCCAGGTTCAGGAATCACAAAGGTGTGGTGACTACGAGGAATTTGACGGTGTTCTGACAGATTGGACAAAATTAGGACTCACCTTCGGGTGTATCAACTTATAAATTGTATCTTAAAGCTTCCGTACTGTGCAAATGGTTACGTCACTCTCACGTGACGGCCAGCATGCCCTCCTTCGGGACGGGGTGTGTCAGTTGGTATCAGAGCATGGTTGCAATCTTGGACATTTTGAGAAGTTCTAGTGAATTCTGTCAGAACTACACCGCCTCGTAGCAAGCCACTTAGTTAGAGGAATTTAGTCTCCCTAATATAGCGGTTTAGGGGAAACTATTATTATGGTGATTCAGTCTATTATAAAAAGGGACATTTTAAGACAGGTTATGAGTCGAATTTGAATCACCTTATGGAATGATGAACCTGAGGGAGCGAAGTAACGGATTAACCAATTGGAAAAGATGTTTCAGATTATGCAAGTCAAAGGAAATTTCCTTCTGACAGGTGGGTCGAGACGACTACCTGGTTTGAGTTATGAACGTGTATCCTGATGGAAGCAGGAGTATTGATTGTTGTCATCAGAGGAAGTAGCCGATTTAAAATTGTTTAAGGACTTATTTAAGGAAAAGTTTATCCCTCCGGCATTTATCGTTGGTAGTAAGCAAGATTTTGCAAATGTGAATCAAGGAAGTTGACGATAAATGAATATTATAGAAAGTTTTCAGACTAGCCTCGTTTCCATTCGGATATTGCTGCTAATTTGGTGGAGGTGTTATGTTGTTTTAAGCTGGGTGGCAAAAAGGGAAGTGGTATTTTGGGTGACCACTATCCATTGTACTTCTTACCAGGAATATACGAGATGCTGTTGAGTCTTGAGGACTCTGAGAACATGAGCAACGAGAATAAAGAAGAATAAGAAATGAATGGGAATTAAAAGAAGACGATAAAGTTAATGATTCGTCATATCAAAGATATAGAAAGATTCAGAGCTTCGAAAGAAGTGAAGCTAGAGTTAATTCTTCCAGCTGAGGTTTTAATGTTGCTGGTCAGAGTAAAAGTGATGGATATACTGGTAATCCCAGATATTTGAGACAAGGTGTCTCGAGTAAAGGAAATGTACCTTGTGCAGCAGGTACAAAATTAACACTTTGGGAAGTGTGAAATTAATGAATGTGTTTATGTGAACAGAGGGGACACAGAATTGTGAATCGTCCCTAGAATCAGTTGTACTCAATAATTTTCCATGATATCATAGTGTCGATTCAGCAGAGTTATGGACTTAGTAGTTTGGTCGGATTGACCGTGAGTACAGAGAGGTTGGATGAGTTATAGGCTCGGCCGTACCGACCACGCGGAGTGGATCCGGCCGACGTATTATTGAGATAAGAGTTGAATCAGCCGTATTGGTCATTCTAGTTGACTTCGACTGATATATTTCTTATTATGTATGTTATTACCTAGAGAGTAGTAAATAAATGTAGTTGAGACAAGTGTATGTATTTTGCATTGAGTGACAAAATAGTAATGTTATATCTTTGAGAGTGGTTGCCTACTTATCGAGACAACGATGATTTATCAGTATTGCGGGCTGCAGACCGTAATATTAATAACTCATTCGTGGATTCGTTAAGCAAGCAACCCGGTAGATTATTTTATGTTAGTATTGTACTTATTTAGAATGCTTAATAATAATAGAATATATATTGTATCAGTTAATTCTGTTCCATTAGATCGGTTGGTTATAATTGTGACAAGACGGAATGTTACGGGAAACCAGTACTTTCCATCGATCTGGATGACCAGAGATTACTTTTGTAAGTATGCAAGGTGGATTGAGTCAGGCCGTTATTAATGCTGTGAGAGCAAAGAGATTGTTTTCGAAAGGCTGTTAAAAATACTTAGCTCATGGGGTGCTAAATGATGTTGTTTGGAGTAGTGTGAATAATGTCAAAAGGGTTAGACTTTTCTTGATGTCTCCCCTGAAAGTATACCTGGATTGTCTTCAGGCAGAGATATGAGGTTCATTATTGATTTGTTGCCAGGTATAAATTTATATTGGAGATTGGTTCATGATGAGTTAAGGGAATTGGAAATTTAGTTGAAAGAATTGGTTGATAAAAGTTTTATTCAACCTAGTACAACACTTTTGAGGAGCCCCAGTTTGTTGGTGAGGAAGAAAATGGATCTTGAGACTGTTCATTGATTATAGACAATGGAGTCGGGTAACGAATGAGAACCGTTATCCATTGTGGTGTATTGACGCTCATTTGATCAGTTCAAAGGTGCTTGTATATTTTCAAAGATTGACTTGAAGTCTGGTTATTACCAATTAAAGATTATGAATGACGTTGATCATAAGATGGTTTTCTGGACTTGTTATGGTCCTTATGAGGTTTGGTGATGCTATGTGGATACTCATGCGGTTTTATGAGTTGATGGATGAAGTATTCCAATAATGCCTTGATAATTGATATCATTTTCATTGACGATATTCTGGTACATTCTGAGCCAGAGCAGAGCATGTAAACGTATTAAGTCGATGAAGCAAAGATTGAAAGAACGTTGGTTGTATGCTAAGTTTAGCAAATGCGAATGTTGGATGAATCAAGTGGCATTATGAGATTGGTTATATCTGCTTAAGGTATTCAAATGAATTCTTAAAAGGCAGCAGAATTGAGAAATTGGAACAACCACAAGCCATAATTGAGATTCGGAAATTCTTAACTTACCAGACTATCTTGGATGGTTGTGAAAGAGTTTTTAGTCATTGCTTTGTCATTGACGAGACTGTTGAGAAAAGAGGTTATGTATGAGTGGGAAGGAAATTGTGAGCAAAGGATTCAACAACTGAAGTATTTCCTCACTCATGCACGTATTTTGGTATTCCCAGAGAATAGTGGTAATCATAAATTTTTAGTGATGTTTCTTGAATGGTATTGGAGGCATGTTGATGCAAATGTTAGGGTGATTGCATACGTTTCACGATAAATGGAACCTCATAAGATGAATTACCCTACTGGTGATTTGGAAGTCACGATTATCATCCTTGCTGTGAAGTTATGGAGACATTATATGTTGATAAGAATACAAGATTTTACAAATCAAAAGAGTCTCCAATATTTGTTTACTTGGAAGGATTGTGATATGAGGCAACAAAGGTGGATTGAATTACTTAGTGATTATGATTGTACGATCAGGGTGATTGTGAATTGTTGTAACTGAAGCACTTGATAAGAAGACTGCAGTAATAATTAATATCTGGTACGCTTGCCATGATTATCTTCTTGTGGATTGGAAACCAACTAAAGTAAAGTTAAGAATGAAAGATCGAGAAGAAGTTATACTTGTTAAATTTCAAGTTAGGCCTGTTTGGTAAGGTCGTACTCGAAACTTAAATGTTTGACGAGGAAATTTAAGAATTAACCAAGGTAGAGAAAGAAGGGAAAAAGAATGAATACATGATTCGTGAATCAAATGGTATGTGGATACAAGAAAACCAAAAGTATGTGCCTAATGCTGAGGATTTGAAGCAAGCAAATATTGGACAAAGTTCACTGTTCAACTTCTGCAATATTCCAAAAGTAATAAGATTTATCATACCACTCGACAGTTTTATTTGATCAGCAGATTGAGGCGGAAAGAGATAAACCTTTGGATTGAGACAGCTATTTTCTGTTTCTAAACAGAAATGGAAAGATATTACTTTGGACTATGTGTACAAGTTTCCTTGTATACAAGATGGTTACGATTGAATGTGAAGTGATGGTTGGGCAACGTAACAAGTTAGTATATTTACTCCAGTGTTGAGTAACAACCTTTCCCAGACAGTGCAACAGTACTTATTTGTTTTATGGAAAAGAGAATTGGGTTACGGGACTGCTGAGTTTCTTAAGTATGTTGGTTTCGCCAGTTTTCAAAGTAACGCCATAATGTCCATGAAGCGTGTCATGTGTGTCGATTTTTGCTGAATTGTGGATGGAATGCTTCTGGGTAGAGAAAGATTCGATCACAAAAGAATTTTGGTGGACCCGAAATTTTGGATGAGTCTCCTCAAAGTATTCAGGTGATTAAGTTAACCTGAAGTAACCAGGAATGGCAAAAGAGACTAACAGATGGATATGCCACTAATCGAGTGTGTAAGGTAAATGGTTTGATATTTTTGGAAATTTCACCATGAACAGAAATAGTAAGATTCAGAAAGGAAGACAAGATAAGTCTTGAACACATCAGTCCGTTTTGATCACTAAAGGAATCAATAAAGTTGCATACATGTGGTGATGTCTTCAGAGTTGGCTAAGATACTTAATGTATTTTGGGTTCGATACGTTGTCACTAGGTGGCAGATTCGTCACATGAGATTCTGGTGCAACTATTGAGAATTAAATTGGATTCGACTTGATAAGGAACCAAGGACGACTTTAGATTGGAAAAAGAAAGTCTTGAGAATTAAGACAGAGTAAGTGGTAAAAGCTTTGTGAAGGAAATCATTCAGTAGAAAATTATGTGGGAGAAAGAGAATCGGATGAGAGAGATTTACCCGAAGCTATTGTTGAAGTATGGTTGATTTAGTTGGTTGCTGGAATTTCGGGGACGAAATTCTATAAGGAGGGAAGATTGTCACAGCCCGTTCCAAAAATATTACATTCGTGGCTGTGAATGGACGAAATTGCCCTTAAGAAATACTAAGTATGTGAAGCTCAAGTTGATAATTATCTAGGTTCCTAAGTTTTGAAAATAAAATGGAATTTATTAAGGATGGAACTTAGATTTTTAGGTTAAAATTTTGTGGTTTGGAGTTGGGGATTGGAAAAGGACCACATGGGATCCCCACACCCCTCAATCCTCTCCCTATTTTCTGCATACTGTCTCTCTCTCTCCTCCCTCACGAATCTCTCTCTCTCTGTCACTCTTCTTCTCCGTTCGAACAAACCAACCGCAAAACAACCTTAAACTTCCACCAACGACGGAGTTAAGACCACCATCGAACTCCTGGAGACTCCACGATCACGTAGACACCAATTTCAGGTAAGTTTTACTTCGGAAAACCTAGATTCTAAACTCCCCGTGAAAGTGCACTGTTCATGATTTTCGAATTGACTTTGTTTTAGGACAATCCAAGCTCATAGTGAGCTTAGTGAGGTCCCAAGGAAGCTCGGAGTGCTTCGTTGGAAGTTTTTGGACGTAAGAACACGGAGATCGACAAGTTCAAAGTTTGGCCGGAGCTTTCGAGGCTTTTTCCGGCGAATCCCCGGCGAGTTAGGAGTCGAGGTAGGTATCAATCTCTTCATCTCGTCAATTACTACAACTTTCCTTTTTGTTTCACTCAATTTCGTTGAGTATTGAAGAAGTTATACTCATTTGAAAAATACCCAGTTTCCGGCGACCTCCGAGGCTTTCGAGGCAGTTTCCGGCCAAACCACGGAGAACTAGGTGTTTTGTAAGGTACCATTCTCTTTGTCTCTTCAAGGGCTACAACTTTCGTTTTTGAATCACTTGATTTCGTTGAGAAATGACAAAGTTATGGCAATTTGAAAAACTGCCCAGAAAACGGCCGCTGGAAAAACCAGTCCGGCGACCCAAGGAAGAAGAAGGTGCTACAGTAAAAAAAATAAAATAAAATAAAATTATTTTAAAAATATGTCGACGTCCGTGACGTCGAGTAGATCACCGTGGTATATTCATATACCCAAATTGAGCACCGTATGAGAAAGTTATTAAGGATTGTTGGTTAGATGTTCGAATAACGTTTTATAGTTTTCACATTTAGGTGAAAACGTGAATTGACGATCCGACCGTTAGATCGTCACTAAACTTTGATACGTAGTAATACGTAATATTTGAGGATTATTGGAACTTTCGGATTGGGAATCCGATTTACGGATCTTCAGGAATTGGAGTTGTAAGTTCATAAAATAAAATGTTAACCGTCACTTAGTTTTGGAAATTGACGGAGATCCGACCGTTGGATGGTAATGAAATTTTAGGATGTTATCCTAGAGATATATTGTGGACCTCTGGAAGTTATGGATTTAAAATCTGAGTGGTGGATCTTCCGGATCGAACTACGCAGTGACGTATTTTATATAAGTTATATATTCTATCGATATGAATTCTAAGGTTGGAATTGATTATTGTTTTAGGCGCCGATCGTCATGACGCCTTGGCGTATTGTGCTAGGGAGTTGTAGGGCGAACTCCAGGTGAGTGGGCAGTTTTGTTTTCCGTATATATATATACTTGCCGTTTTCCCAGAAATTGAAAAAGCATGAAATTATGCTTTAAATAGAAATATGTGAAAAGTATATAGAACTATATGAAAAACGTGAATTGAATTGCCATGTATGAAATGATATGAATTGATATATGATGCATATATATGAATTGGTGCGGCGGACGCACAGGTGAGTATCAGGTGAGTATTTAATTACTATTATGATGATGTTGATGTATATTGAGCTCAAATCCTGCACCATGGTTTAGTGCTTATAGTATTCACCGCATCGCACGCTCGCCTTGGATCCAAGTAGATGCTGGTCGCACAGTCCACGCGGAGTGGGTGCGACGGGCCAGTCGAAGAGTGTTAGTGAGATTTCGACTGGTGGGTGACCTTAGATTATGTGCACAGATGATTGATGAGAAAGCACTAGAGCGTAACTTGTGTGCAGAAGGCCGGACAGGTCACAGAGGTGACTCCGGTAGAGTGAGAGTGATAGATTTTGAGCTCTAGGTTCAACCGTACATGGCTATTAGAGGGCCTCCGGTTGATTACTTTCTTGCACCTGATATGATTATTGTTGATGCATCCATACTTAACTGTTGAATTAGACATGGCATGGCATAATTGTACTGAAAAATGTTGAGTTAATGAATTGAAGTATTGAGAATATATATGTATATTTATATTTTACATTTCTGGGAAAATATACAAGTTTTACGGATTGGGGTTACAACGTTTTGAGAAATGTTTGGATTTGGAAAAGAATTGTTTTACTGACCCACTCAATTTTGGTTTTGCGCCCCTCCAGGTTCAGGAATCACAAAGGTGTGGTGACTACGAGGAATTTGACGGTGTTCTGACAGATTGGACAAAATTAGGACTCACATTCGGGTGTATCAACTTATAAATTGTATCTTAAAGCTTCCGTACTGTGCAAATGGTTACGTCACTCTCACGTGACGGCCAGCATGCCCTCCTTCGGGACGGGGTGTGTCATTTATAGACATGCATATGTGGGTACATAAAATGCAGCAACCTTAAAAACCATTTTACATAATATTCTCCAAAAACTTTGTACCCATATATTTATGTAAAACAAATTTGAACCAACCAAAACATATTATAGCAATAGATATATTAGAACGAACCATGTTGATTAAAAATGTACCCATGGACATAAGTGTAGCCAACCAGACATTGAATAATCAAGACTAATATATAATAATAAAAGAAAAAGAAAAAAAATATAAAGAACAAAAGAAAATGACTTCAGAATGGTACAGTTTTTACATAGCCCGCTCACTCTACAGTCTCTGCATGTTTGAATCAACCAGATTCCTTGAGAAAGCGATGCATGCATTGCCTTGCCTATGCCACACAAATCTCACAAGCCGATAAAACCATTGATGCTAATTTGTATTTTAATCACAATAGGTTTATTCAACATATATGCATTGGATCAATTCAGGAATGGAGAAAAAATGGAGAAAATTGGGTTTGGGGTGTTGTAGATTCCAGATGTGCATAAGGGAAGAAGAAGAATGGAGGAGTTCAAATGGATTTTCCTTGTTTTAAACTTACTCATATAGTTTATTTTGCCTTAAATGCAGAAAGGGGATGAGATTTCGTTTATGATGACGTGTAATATTTTAAATACTAAAATGATGACATGGAATAAGTCAAGGGACCTTGATCTAAAATAGAAAAATAATAAGATTTCAATCAATGTAATATGAAAATAAGGGATGGGAACCTAATTTTTCCAAAAACTTGTATATACTATAGAAATAATTGATGACATAAGAGACAAGGAGCTATTTATAAATATTTTACTTTATCCCTATTTTTATCTGAGAATTTTTTGTTTTTTCATCGGATCTGTTCATTTTTACTATGTTCATAATCTAATCAACTAGAATTTTAATTTTTTTTGCTATTTTAATGTTTTGATTGGTTTGGATTGCGTTGTGCAATTCAATCATTTTTTATTATTGAGATTCCGGTTTGTTTGGTAACTACTTTTAATCTACTTCCTTTGAGCTTTCACTTTTTAGTTCTCAGTCTTCATTTTTTCTTAAACTAAAAGTATTTACCAAACAAGATTTTAGTTTTCAGTTTTCAAAAAAGTGCAAAATAAAAATTAAAAGCTGAAAACGAAATGGTTATCAAACGGCCTCTTATTCAATGTAAATATTACTATATCTATACGTCTACATATCTGCATATACATTTTACTCTAATTCAGCAATAGCTTCTAGCTCTAGGCGTCTTGCATTTCTAGTTGTAGGACCAGTAGGCACAAAGGGATTAGGCGGCATACTCAAGCTTTCTCCTCCTCCTTCTAACATCTGAACCGCTATTTTCATGGAAGGACGATCCGACGGGTGCCACTGGATACACCATAGCCCTATAATTGCAAGTTTCTTTGGAATTTTACCATCTCCTTCTTCCCCAATGTGGATTTGTAGGTCATCCCCTTCCTCTAGAAGATTATAAATCCACTGTGGATAGTAAATTTCATTTGTAGTGTTATCCGTGATTGAACCAATATTCTTCCTTCCTCCTACCATCTCAAGCAGCAGCATTCCAAAGCTATAGACATCTGCCTTGTAAGACACATTTCCGAAATTCCTGGAAAACACTTCAGGTGCAATGTAGCCCATGGTCCCCCTAGCTGTAGTCATGGACACCAAGCTTTGATCCTTGGAACATAACTTGGCCATACCAAAATCAGAAATTTTTGGAGTGAAGTTTTGGTCTAGCAAAACATTATGGGGTTTGATGTCGAAATGCAGGATTCGTAGATCGCATCCCTGGTGAAGATATTCAATTCCTTTGGCTATGCCTAGGGCAATATCTTGCAACTTATCCCAACCAAGAAATGAATTCTTACTATCTGCAGATGAAATGAAATCCTGCAGGGAACCATTGGGGAAGAACTCGTAAACAAGAGCTCGTGCAAATCCATCAGCACAAAATCCAACCAAGCGAGCCACGTTGACGTGGTGGATATGACCCATCGTTCGCACTTCATTTACGAACTCTTCCCCATCTCCCTTGGAACTGTTGAGGACTTTGACAGCAATAAAGAATTCGGAAGAGAGCATTCCTTTGAAGACAGTTCCATAGGCTCCTTCGCCCAACTTGTCCTTGAATTGATTTGTAATCCTCTTAATATCTGCGTACGAATACCTGGTTGGTTTGAGTGCTTTGTAATCCTCCAAGAATCTTTCAATTCTTAATCGACTCTCTTTCTCCTTTCTATCAGCGCTATGTACCCGATATGCTGCAATCATCAGTAGAACAAGAAGCAAAGCACCCAGGATTCCACCTGTAACCACTTTTTTCCATGTGTTGCCTGTAGAAGATCATTGCAAATTTAAACGAGACTGTCAGGTAATATTCCTAGTAAAAATGGATTGGACAACATATTTTAAATAATAATTACTAAGACGTAAATGTAAAGATGTTTAAAACTAGCAATGAATATATATGTTATCCTTACTTGGTTTCTTCCAGTCAAGACATTTAATTTCACTATTTGTGCCATCGTTCTTCCACCTACACCTCTTTCCCTGTGCTTCACATACTGTGCAATTTGGTTCAGACCATTTGAAACGAACATTATAACCGCCTACCCAAGAACCGAATGGAACTGATAAAACATCATACATCTTTGAACAAGATTGTACTTTCTGGAAGAGATCTTCCAATAGATATGTAGAACTGGAATCAACGGCATAAATTATGCGGCCAGGGTCGCCGAGGCAGGGGAATTGATACGGATATGGATCGCTTGCAACAGAAGTAGTACAACTGAATAAGGTCAAGTTACTCATGTCATCGACTGACACGTTGAAGGGAGAGGGTGGCATGTTTGGGATTTCAACAGACTTTAGCAGCAGGCAGCTACTTGGGGGATACACTTGGATTTCCTGACTCTTGTAATCTATGTGTTTGACAAATAATTTTACTAGTATTTGCTGCTCATATCTTACATTGCATTCAAGCCCAGGATTTCCACAATGATGTTTGCGGCTGATGCGCAATGGGAAATGGATAGCTGCGCCTTGATCATCGCCACACTTGGATTCCAGGCACGCATGGCTTGCTCCAACTAGTTTGAAGAAAACCAGTAACAATATGCAAAAGTAAGAGATGATCAATTTCTGCATTTCTGAGCTAATAATAACAAAAATAATGCGCAAGGATTTTTCTTTTGTGTAATTGAGCAGAGATATATACGTAGTAATTATACGGTGTCATCCATTGACGAGAGAGAGAGAGGGAGAGAGCATTATGATACACAATTCTGTCTTTTGCCGTTGACTGACTCTGTCAAAACACCATTGACTGACTTTTCTCTGGGATATTTGAAGTCCTTACTGAAACTTCACGGAAGGTGATTTATGTCCTTACTGCAACTTCATGGAAATTAGTGGAGGCAGGTTCTTCACCTTAATTTTAGCCTTCTTCTTTTGCTTTTTAAGTGAAACTTAACGGCGCTAAGGAAAAATATGGCGAGAATAATTAATTGGGGAAAAGATTGTCTTCCTTGATTCCAATCATTTGAAAGTTCTACGACGAGAAAACTCTTACTATACCAATGCATGACCATGTCAATAACATATACAATTGTACTAACAATAATTTTCATTTTTTTTTCTATGTTCCTCCTCAGTATTTGCCATACATGTTTGAATGTATGAACAAATATATATTGTGATATGCAACAAAATTTAAATAGTTATAAGATATGTGACTCTGTTTTAACCAAAAGTTCTATATACATGTAGACGCACAAGGTTTTTGAGGCGGTGCAACCAAAAAACAAATGAGGCAAAAATGAACAGATAAAATGAGAGGAACATAGTCAAGTGATGGTGCTCTAAGTTGCATCCCACTTTAACTACAAACGTCATTAAACCCACTCCTTGTAAATCATTCACAATGGACGCACATTGAAAATTTGTTGCACACTTGCCCAATTCGTTGCTTCAGTTTGTGGATAGCTGTCGGAATAATGCTGAGGATGATTAAAAGATTTCAATTTTGCTATGATGCCATCCATGTGACCTCCGTCTTCACAAATCTTATCTTTTTCCCAGTCGGCGGAAACCCTTGGCGGCTTTTAGCACTAACGATTTTATGCAGGTTACTATGGGCTCGTGGCGGCGGCGATGACAATGTGACAGTGGCTCTGGCGTGTCGTGGTATCTCCTCTGCCACCCAAGCCCCAAGCCTTTGTTGTCCTTGCCACCGACACACCCACATGGTCGTGCAACCCATGCCTCCTGCCACGTCTCTTCCCTTTGGACATGCATGTGGACATGTCATCGACTTTAGGTTTAAGTTTTTGTTTGTAGGACCTTGAGCAGGTTAGGGTAGTAGATTTTGTGTTACTGTGGTGATTTGTTTGTATTTCTTATGCGATTTATTTGGTCTTATTGTCGATGGTTTTATGTCAAGGTACCAGTGTGAGGATTGCCGCGTTTGTCGTCTTTGTGACAATTTTATCGGGACCCTTGTTTGTGGTTGTCTATTATGGTAGCCGTATAGGGTTTACAAAATGTTTGCATCTTGTGCAAACTATCTCTAGATAAAACAAATTGGCCATGGAACACTCTATCGCTTTCTGTCAAAAAAAAAAAAAAAAGATGCACAATGTTATCAATCATGTTTTCTCTTCTACATGTTTCTTTTGTCCAAAAAACATACACTAAATCAGAAAGAAAAAAAAAAAGGTCTTCCAAATACTACATTTCTACAATGAACAGTTGGTTACATGTAAATGCAAAGAGAGAACAATCTAGTATAGTACCATGAGAAAGTAATTAACACCGAAATCATCATATTCAGTCTTGCCTATTGTTAAACCTTCAAAAACACAATATCTATAACAAGGAACTAACATCAAAATCCATAAAAAAACTAAAAAATTGTGTAACAGATCCAACCAATACACAATTCAATCGGAAGAAAAAAAGCACACAAACATATGACTATCAGAAAATAAAAATAACTAGCAAAATTCACAATTGGCATAAAGAGTATACCCGAAAAGTTAAAAATATAATTCAAGAAAGAAGAGAGTAGAGGCGTTGACCTAGAACAAAAGCAAGAGATGATGCAAGAGCCGAAAATCCCTTCGAAGATGGGAGAGTTAATCGAGTGAAAGATGCAGCCCTAGACCCTTATCAGGTTTTATCATGAAATTTGGCGCCCTAAACCCTTATTCAAGAAAGTTTGACGCTGGCAAGATTTTTCCGCTTATAAATTTGTGATTCTCGTTATAGTTGGAATTGTGAAATTACACCTATTTAGACGAAATTAAAATCGGGAATCTTCATCCCCTATTTCAAGATTGGTGTGTATCCATCTAGAAATATGCATATACATTTTACGTAATGACTATAAGATTAAAAAGGAAATTAGCTTTAGATCTGCATATGAAGCTTCCCAAGTCTTTGGATCTATTTGGATAAATTTTGTCACGACAGTGACAGTGTTCATCTTCTCTAGTTATAAAAAATTGTACCGTACGTCTTAGTCTACCAATCCGATACATGTATTAGTAACAACTTGTTTTCCGGTATTATCTTATTAGAGGGCCAAAGGAGATCGAAGCAACTTGTTCACTAACTCACATCAATATCAATATTCATGTTCATCTTCATTTCTCAATAAACTCACATCAATTGGAAGCCCTACCACTTAGAAACTTAGACTTCTTTCTTTGTCAGATAGAGTTATGTAGAAATTTCATCCCATATTCCATTTGGAAACTTGCACTCTCGTTCCCCCTAGAGGCTTGAAAGTAAATACAATACTATGACTTTTCTTCTAGTCAAATAGCGTGTCAATGACTGCCACTTAGAAAATGAGGTTTTCTTGTTTTTTTACTAAATCATTGTAACTTTTTTTTTGGCTTCTAATAAATGTCTCGTCTCCCTCTAAGGTGGTTCTTTGTATTCACCATCAATCATTCACATCCTCTTAAATAAATAGTTGATTTTTTTTCAAAGGAAATACTTTTTTTTCTCCAAATAAAGTCATATTTATTTGGAAGTTTTAACGAAACACTCCCAGGACTGTTCACTTCTAACGAAAAGCCACATTTTTACCTTTCTCTGGTACTATTCACTACACATTTATTTGTCATTTTTCATTAAAACTAAAAAAAAATTGGACTTTTCATTAGTTTTCCTTCTTTATTTTTATCTTCTAATAAACATGAAGGCATAAAAGAAAGAAAAATGGTGTGGCAAACTCACAATCCCTTTCCAGATCATTGAAATTTCATTCGTTCAACTTTTACGCCTCATGCTCATTTTCCTGAGAAATTTAATAAAAGAAGAATAATCATTTGGACAACACACATAATTCCAAAATTTTGGATAGCAACTAAAAAGAAAGCTTTCGTTCTTGGACTGATTTCCTATGAGTGTTGAGTACCCAGCATCCATGTCCACTTCTTGGACTGATTTCCTATGAGTGTGAAGTAAATGTCCATTCACACCTCCGACTAGCCCTCCCTGGAGGAGCCTTGTTTTTATCACTCTAAGGACTGTACCTAGACCTCACAATAATGTCACGTGCTGAACTCCGGGACATGATACAATATTAATTTATTTAATTTTATGGCTGCATAACATTCGAGCTAGACTACCTATGTACCATGTGAAGAGATCAAGTCAATTAGTATCAAAATTTGGTACACTGAAAGCGTTAAAGCCGCCCTCCATTCAGTATCCAATATTCAGTATTCAGTATTTACTATTGTCTGCATTAAACCTATGACTTTGGCTTACGTCTATTGTTGGTGCCATATTTATACTGTGACATTAAAATACTCCAAATTTAGCTTACTCAGTCTCCCATATCACGATATTGAATTCAATGATGCCATTCTTTCCAAAATCTGAAAAAAATGAGGGTTTAAATTTGTTTGGATTTTGACATAAGCCAAGAATGGGATTCCAAAATTGATGATATAATTAATTGTAGCATCGTCACTAAATTAATTTTCGAATTACATTATTTTATATGCACAATGATATATGGAATAAATTGGTTATGAACTCCTTATTCTTGAAATACAAACCTAAAATTTTTCACTTACAAATACGTTATTAGACCGTAGTACTAATATCCGAATTACATTTTAGCCTCTCAAATCTGTTTTTAGATTCTACAATCCAACATTTGCTACTGAATCCCATCAACTCACTCCCCGTCCCCAACCATTACCTAAATCTCTTCAAACCCAACATTTGCTTCTAAATCCCATCAAATCTGTTTTTATATCAAATCACTGGAAGATGATTCCAACTACAACTCTAAGATCATCCTCCAGTGATCGTTGAGTGTACTTTTGAAAATCGAATGCCTTGTTGTTCTGACAGATGAGTCTTATATCATTCATTTCACTGTTATTTGGTTCTTATTTCTCACATTTCTTTATATCTAATGTTTTCACAAATTTTGTAGACTCATCTGCCATAACAATAAAGACACACTACTCAAACAAAAGAGATTAGCAAGTTTGCTAATCCCCAGCAACGGCGCCAAATTTGATGTGAAAATTAACTTGACACACAAATTAAACCCTATGAATGATAATTGTAGTAAAGATGTAAGTAAGGATCGTTCTAAACCGGGGATTAACTAGGGATGTTAATCTACACAAATATGACTCAGAAATACCAAATTAGACTTAGAAACACTCAAATAGACTAAAAAACACACAACTAAACACTACAAACTCAAAATTGACATAAAACACTCAAAACAGCAAAACTAAGTTAAAAAGACTCAAAACAGGTTCTAAGAACTATTTGGACGAATTTAACACTAGTGGGACTTAAAACACTAAGTTGGACAGATTGAAACACTTTTTTAACTAATCTAAGACACTTAATTAGAAGGGGGATTGATTTGGACGAAAATTAACTAAACAAAACAGATTGCAAAACAAAGTAAATTAGGTGATTTGAATGATGAAAACTTAGCCAGAGGATCTTTCTCCACACATGACATATGCATATAAACCAATTTCCAGTATTGTTCCCTTAAACCATGAATGACAACACCCCAAGTTAACCGTGACAGCACAAATTAACCATCAGATTTCCCTTATTTCATTGAATTGGACGGGATACACATCACAACCAAATTATCCTTCTCAAGTTCCCTAACTATGAAAAGCATGATAGAAAACATATCAAAGGTCATTAAGTTCTTTGAAAATCATAAGCATTGACGAGGCATTCGTAACTATGAAAAGCATGATACTCCTGCCAAGGATTTACTTAACACGATTGTGACTAGCAACCTTTACTACTTGTGAATATAAGTTCATAATGATTAGGTGAAACTCCCTTATACTCTAGCATCAAATTCATGCATGCAAATTAAGTGTCGACCCTCAATCAACATACATAAACAAGTTTTGATAACTCAGATAAGCAAATCACATTCAAGACTCAAGAAACAATAACTGGATGTAATCAATTCATATCAAAACATATAATCATGGCTTCAAATTCACCTCCAACTAAAAAGAGATTAGTTCCTCATGTCTTTGAAAACATAAAACCAAATTAAAAGCAACATTGAAACAAATCTAAGGATAGAAAGAACCAAGAACGCCCTAGCAACTCCAATGGCAGATTTCAAACTCCCCCTTGGATTGCAAGCCACGACACAAGCTTCTCCTTCTCCTTCCTCCACGCAGGTACACCTTTTGAATTCTCTGAAATCTCTCAATTGTATCTGAATATATGTGGGTGCGTGGGTCATTTATTTGTGCATCAAAGATGTATATTTATAGGGCTGAGATGCGGCACAAATTTAGGGGTTCTAGAAGGATAAAGGTGCGGCATAAGTGTAAGGAAATGATAGGCCTTCTAGAAATCAGATATTTAGGTCCTCTTGCAGCTGGATTTAAGGCACAAACTGATTTAGATAAGATAGGATAAAGCTAGATTAGGCAAGGATAAGATAAGATAAGGTTTGTTTGGATAAGATAAGGTTGGATAAGGTTTTGGATAATGTTCCTTCTTTTGAGCTAATTCCTTATCTTCTTTCTCTTGAATTTATTTTCTTCATCTTTTCAACACATTCCTAGCCTCTTGAACTTCAAATTCGTCCATCCATCTTACTCCATTCATAAGCTATCCATTTGATGCCCAAAACTGCTCCAAAATGCTCCAAATTGCATTTTCTTGCCAACTTTGTCAATTGGACCTACAAACACACGAAAATAGCTTAAAACACTATAATAAGTAAGAACTCACAACATAAATGCAAGAAAACAAGCTAACTAAGTCGCATAAATATGCTGCTATCACATCACTTATTGCAACCTTTGTCTGAACAATGACCTGAAGAATATTGGCACGTGTTGACCAGAGTTGATCACTCAGGCAACGCAAATCCTTACTAAGCACCGTAATTGGAACTGGCTGACTTCCTCAGTTCGATTTTTGGATTGGGGGAATAATACAATCATCAATCATTGTTCTAAGTTCCCCATTCTGGATCCTAATTGGATCAAAGTGAAATAGGTTTATTAGGGGGTCCATCATCTCAAACCCAAAATTTATCCCACTCCAGCAAAAAAAAGCTAAAACGGTCTGGTAAAACTTCCTCAACGTCGTTAGCTACACCTTTTCAAATAAGTCTACCAATAATAGAGGTGGTACCCAAGAATCCCAAAGAGGAGGAAGAAATTCCACTATGAGGAGAAAAAGACGTCTGGTTGTTTCGATAAATACAACTCCAGATACTCCTGCTCCGCATCATCTCATAAGAGAATCTCAACCTCTTTTCCTTCCATTTTAAGAACTGACGCAACAACAACCACATGAATCCAAGCTTGAATCTCTACCTGCGCAATAGCAGACAGCTTTGCCACCACTTCCGAATGATGTTCGAGTCCTTAAACCCCTTTATATCCCAGTTCTGATTCCTCTAGTGACAAGGAGTTTACCTGAACCTGTCGAGGTGCCTCTCGAACCTAACATTCCCTTGCTGGCGACTTTAACCAGAATTGAAGGGGGCGCGCTGCCCTTGCTTGTCGTTAAGACTCGAAACATAAATTTTACCCGAGCTTTTCTTAGCGCTGCAATTACCCATGCGGACTACTAGGAAGCTCGCACGTCCTTTGAAGACGCCATGATGCGATGTCACGAAAGTCGATATGAGGTAATCCTTCATTCTTTTCTTACAAAATAACTTTGGTAATTTTGTTTTTCCTTTCCTTTACTTGCATTGGTCAGACTCATGTCTGGACAGAGGCGACTCTTTTTGGCCAAGCGAAGTGAATTTGTCATCTTAAGCGGTTTTCCTTGCATGAATCAGAGGCCAAATACAGCTCAAGCAACAAGTGCAAGCTCAATTGGCGAAGCTCAAGAGGGTATAGGTAGAGCAACAAATTATGAGAGTAGCCCATAATGTAGAGGTAAAGAAATGCATAAATGAAGCCACTCTTGAATATATTAAAGCAAATGAATACAAGGCAACTCTTGCTGAACTGCAGGAAAAGTTGGAGCTAGAATGCAAAGCCAAAGTTGAGGTGGAACAAACTTTGTTGCGTCTTGAAGCTTAATCAATCGAACGTTGTCTTCGAAGCGGAATGCTTACAATGGGCGTGCGTGCATCTCACAATGTTCGCCGTTAGAGGTGGAAAGACTTCGCCGTTAGATCGAATAGAAAGACAAAGTTCGCTTTGCAAATCTTAAACAACTCAAGGATGAGCATGAGTCAGAAATAATGGGCGTGCGTGCATCTCACAAGAAGGCGTCCGAAGAAAAATATGCAGAGGGGTACAACTTTGGGTATATATTTGGCTACGCGCAGTAAGATCATTTTGGAGGTTGAGACACCTACCAGATTCTGAAAAAAATATGGGATGCCGATTTCGCTGCTCTTAAAGACTTACTGAGCAAAATTTCTGACTTTGAGGCATCCGAAGAAGAGGATCTACTTCCAATGGTGATCCATCAGCCAGTATTTTCGTAGATCCTTCAACTTCTTCCAAAAGGGAAGTTGTTGCCAAATAGGGTTGTTGACAATGTTTTGCATTAATTTGTTGTTTGCTAGGATGAGGGCTTGTCCTTTCCATAACTTCAACATCTTTTCCCTAGTGATGGTACTTGGGGATATCTTATTTTGGTGCAATTTACTTGTGAATGCATGGTCTTTTGGATCATTTATGCCTGTGTCTAAATAGCTCTTACCCAAGTGACTAAGTGCTTGGGACATTCCATCCTTTGCTTTAACATTTTAGAATATGATTTAATCCAACAATCTTTCCAAAGTACGTTAACTTTGAAGTAATGAATAATAGGGCAGAACACATAGCTCGAAGCCCCCTGGTGTTGATTCGAAAAAACATTACATTCCAAATTTAGTGTTCATAAAGATTCCCATCGCAATAGCCGAAGTACCACCTTATTTTGGTACTAGGTACTAAACCCATGGAAACTCTTTTGCTCTCCACTTGTCTTAGTGCATTGATCGGATTAAGGATGGAAAACTGTCTGTGGAAATTTTCAGGTCGACGGGCCGAGGGCCCACTCCAACAACATCGATACTGTCCCCACTTAACCACCTGCACAATCCTCAGGTGTGGGGTTTTATCACAAAAGGCCTCGATGTTAGTTAGAGAGGGGTATTTCTATTTAAAGCACTTTCACTTGAGCCCTCTAGCCGATGTGGGACAACACTGGGGTTCCAACACTCCCCCGCACGTGAGACCCCATTTATGGGTCACACGTGAAAATCCACATCGACAACCACGTGGAGCCATTGGGGACTCACCCATCATGCGGGGCCATTGGGGACCCACCCAAACACGTGGCATCTTTGGCCTACGTGGACATCGCGCGGGGCCAAAGGGGACCCACCCAATCACGTGGCAGTACGGGCCCGCCTCCTGGCTCTGATACCATGTGGAAATTTTCAGGTCGACGGGCCGAGGGCCCACTCCAACAACATCGATACTGTCCCCACTTAACCACCTGCACAATCCTCAGGTGTGGGGTTTTATCACAAAAGGCCTCGATGTTAGTTAGAGAGGGGTATTTCTATTTAAAGCACTTTCACTTGAGCCCTCTAGCCGATGTGGGACAACACTGGGGTTCCAACACTGTCGTATTATGTCTGGGATGGGCTCCAGCTCTTATCTTTTTTTTGTATGTTCTTCCTGCCCCATTTCAAAATTCACAATGAGCAGAAAAAGTATACCCGAAAAGCTAAAAATAATTCAAGAACGAAGAGATGTAACCCTACAACAAAGTGAGAAGATGATGCACGAGCTAAAAATCTCGTCGAAGATTGGAGACTTAACAGAGTGAACGATGCAGCCCTAAACCCTTATCAGGTTTTATCATGAAATTTGGTGCCCTAATAGTAAAGTTTGGTGCTCGCAAAACTTCCCCATATATGAATTTGTGAATCTTGTCGTAGTTGGAATTGTGAAATTACACTTATTTAGACAAAATTAAACTCAAGAATCTTCATCCCCAATTTCCACTTTTTTCCTGTGGAATTTTCCTGTTCTCTCGCTACAAGTTGCCAAACAAGAGAAAATTGCTTTCCCATCCCTAAATTTTCAAGTTTAAATGAAATTCTGAGTTTTTTTTTTTTACCATATCCAACAGAATGTTGGGGTTTGTTGGGGTGAGGAAATTGCAAATTCTAAAGGGATTTAGGCATGGTGATGGAGAAATGGATCACAAAAAAGTTATATATAAGAGATTAGAATTGCACCACACGAGTATTACCAGTGTTCTAAAAAATGACCTAAGCGGCAACCTAGGAGCTGGGCGTGGTGGTGCCGATGCGATTAGGTCTGAATCGTTAAGAAAAATCATGGAGCTGTTAGGCGCTCGCCTAGGCGCTCTTAGGCAGCTTGGGCGGTCTAGGCGACGATCTAGGCGACTGTCTAGGTGGTGGTGTAGGCGGAGTGGAGGTTTCCTGAGAAGAAATTCCACCGCTTTGACTCCCTCTCTCTATGCACCACCACCTTCTTAGCTGTTGTGACTCCCTCTCTCTGAAATCCATCGAAGAAGAGGAACTTACAACGCAAAACAGAAGAAGAGGAAACAAGAAAAAAGGGAGAATGTACAGAAGGAAAACGGAAAGAAAAAGAAAGAAGAAGTGGAAAGGAAAGAAGATGAAGCCGATGAGAAAAATGAAAGAAATAAAATGAATAAAAGTTTTCAGTTTTCACACCAAAAAGGAGTCTTTTGATTGATGTGCGAGGGATAGAGACTTGTCTTGTCGTGTCCGCCTAACAGAGCTTGTCTTGTCGTGTCTGCCTAACAGAGCTTGTCTTGTCGTGTCCGCCTAACGAAGCTTGTCTTGTCGTGTCCGCCTAACGGAGCTTGCATCCACATCTGCTTGTTGGCAAACTCATGACGTGTACCGCCACAAGTTTGACGGGGGTGTTGGAAAATAGTTATTTATTTAGTGTTTGGATTTGGGCTTAGCCCATTAAAATTAGGTTTTCATTTCCTTGCTTATTAGGGACTAGGGTTAGTTTATTATAAATAGAGAGCTTTGTTATTGAGAGATAACAAGTCAATCAAGATGTGGTCTCTTGGATTCATGTAGCCTTCTTGGCAATTCCGTTTAATAAAATTTTATAAACGTTTTATATTCAGTTAATTTGTTTGTAAAAGTTGCGTACTCTGATATTCAACTAATATTATGTACATTAATGTGTATGCATCCAGAAATGTGCAATACATTTTACTTAATGACTATAAGATAAAATAGGAAATTAGCCCAACATTTTATCCCACTGTATATGAAGTTCCTAAGTCTTGCCCTTGGGTCTACTTGGATAAATTTTGTCACGACACTGTTCATCTTCGCTGGTTATAAAAAATTGTATGGTACGTCTTAGTCCACCAATCAATAATCATCTTAGAGGGCCAAAGGAGATCGAAGCAACTTGTTCACTAACTCACATCAATATCAATATTCATCTTCATCTTCATTTCTCAACAAACGCGCATCAATTGGAGCCCTTACCACTTAGAAACTTAGACTTCTTTCTTTGCCACAGATAGTTATGTAGAAACTTCATCTCATATTCCAATTAAGAACTTGCACTCTCGTTCCCATAAAAACAAATTACTATGACTTTTCTTCTAATCAAGTATCGTGTCAATGACTACCACTTCGAAAATGAATAGTTGATTTTTACAAAGGAAAATACTCTTTCTCTCTCCTTATGTAAAGTCATATTTATTTGTCTTTTGATAAACATGAGTGCATAAGATGAAGAAAAATAGCGTGTTAAAGTCACAATCCCTTTCCAAGTCAATGAAAATTCATCCATTCAACATTTACGCCCCATATGCTAATTTTCCTTAGAAATTTAATAAAAGAAGAATAATCCTTCGGACAACCGTTGCAACACACATAATTCCAAAATTTTGGATAGAAAGTGATAAGAAAGTTTTCATTCTTGGACTGATTTCCTGTAAGTGTTGAGTACGTTTTGCTTTGCTTTGGTTTGTTCAAGATTCATATTGTTTCATCTAATTAAACTTCCAAGAGAAGTTTGGCCATGTGTGAAAAGATTCAAGAATAAATAACGTAGGTATATAAAATAATTAAAGTAGGTAAATAATTCATAGAAAAAATAATGTAGGCTCGTTATATTTATGTGGAAAAAATAAAAATAAGTGCAGAATTAAAACACAAAAGGAAAAACATTCTTACACACGACATAACACATTCGTTGGGTAAATTATTTTTTCATATATTTGATAAACGGATTAATGTATAAGTTCTTCCTATTTTATATAATACTAATATAAATCATCAAAATAACAAGAAAGAATTGAAAGAATTGAAGCAAATTAACCGAGTAAATAAAAAAAATGAGACATAACAAATCAAAACCTGAAAAAGGGTCTAATATAGACTCAGAACAATGAAAAGCCAATCTGGTAGAGCTCCAGCAATTGGAAGAACGAAAGATTGAAAATACAAACAAGATTAAAAATAAATAGAGAAAATGAGAGAGATTGTAAACCATTTGAAAAATGTGAAAGAACCATTTACAAAAGCCTAACAAAGTAGGGATAAAATAGCATCCAATTCCCCAAAATTACACATGATCAGAGTCATCAAGCAAGTTATGAAACTTGCTTAATTGGAGCTAGTCAATGGATTATTCTTATCTTATAGAATATACATGATGGGTTGGAGGTGAAAGAAAATTAATTTTTAGGGAAAAAATGGAAATTTTTGTTTTGTGTGATTAAGCAGAGATATATGCGTAGTAATTACGCAGTGTCCTCCCTTAATGAAAGAGATAACTTTGCCGTTGACTGACTGTGTTAAACACCATCGCCCGACTTTTCTCTAGGACACCATTGACGACGATTTTTCTCTAGGATATTTCAACTGCAATTTCACGGAAAGTGCTTGACCCCTCCTATATTATACAACTACTTGGTGAGTACCAGTACACCTCTCTCTCTCTCTCTCTCTCTCTCTCTCTCTGCAATGGAAATTAGTGGAAGCAGGTCCTTCACCTTAAGTTTAGCCTTTCTTCTTCTTGGCTTCTGCAGTGAAACTTGTAACGCTAAGGTCGACACTAGTGCCAAGTCCTGTACTTCATCCTGCGGCCATATCCACAACATAAGCTATCCTTTTCGACTGAACCATGATCCGAAGCACTGCGGCAATGTAATGTATACACTGTCCTGTGAGAGCAACATTACAGTATTAGACCTACCTTCTTCCGGAAAATACTACGTTCAGGCAATTAACTACACTGACACAACAATCCGACTTCTAGATCCTGGCCTTGTGAACACCAATTGCTCTTCCAGGCCTCGAAATTTTCCGCTCATTACTCATCCATATGTACGATATTCACGGTATCCAAGATCTGCATCTGTATATTACTTGAAATGTTTGAATCCATTGAATTCTTCTCTGTACGTGGACACTGCTGCTCCATGCTTGAATAATACAAGTTCTTCTTCGAGCCAACCAAAAACGTATAGCTACGTCAAGGTCGGGGCCATGATAGGATGGGATTTGGATGAGGGTTGCAGTGTAGAGTGGATGCCCTTGGATTCCTTTTACGACTCCGTTGGCTTTAGCTACAGCTACAGCAACGTCTCTTATAAAGACATACACAATGCTCTCGTGTATGGCTTTGAGCTTGGATTCATACCTCCTGAAGATAGATGCCCAGGACAGTGGACTGCGGATTATGTGTCTACATGTTTTCCTCACACCATTTCAGGTGCGTCAAATCTCGACCAAATTAATAACTTTTGTAGTCGGAAATATAATTGCCTTGTCAAACTATTAACATATAACAAACATTCAAGCAAGAATAAAGCCCTGCTTAATTGTTCGGGCACTGACTAAATTAGTTTAGGTATATCCTAATTTTGCAATCCATTATATGGAAAATGAGATTTAAAGGTATCAACATGTCACTTGTGGTATTCCACTAAACTAGTAGGTAGGTGGTCTCATGTTTGACTTGTATAAATGACGAGTTCGTAATTTTTGATGACCCATTGCGATTCAACTTAAATTAGAAAATGTGCTCGCGCTTCGCTGCAGGAGGTGAATGTATTATTCACAATAGGCATGAATAATTTCCACAGAAAGTAGGCAAAATGGTGGTAGGAACATAATCACATTCTCAAATGTAACGATTCAGATAACATATATTTGAACTGAGTGAATCCAACAAAATCACCAATCAACATACGCATCTTCACATAATTTAAATAAGCAAGAGATAAGTGATATGGGCTGGTAAGATCAACAGCTTGGTTTTCATTTAGATTCAATTCAGCCGACATCAAGAGCCATATACAATTTAACACGATGAAGACATATAGTCACCTTCCAAGTAGAGCTATATATAATAGGAAATTGTTATTGGCACTCCAAAAATCTCATTTTGCACTCCAAACTTTCTATAATTAAAAAGAAAAATAAACTTGTGTAGAATGAGATTTTTAGAGTACTAATAACAGTTCCCTGTATAATATCTTATTAATAAATGAATCACAAATGATACTATAGCTGGAAATTTTTGTTTTGTGTGATTAAGCAGAGATATATGCGTAGTAATTACGCAGTATCCTTCCTTAATGAAAGAGAAATATCTTTGCCGTTGACTGACTGTCAAACACCATCGCCCGACTTTTCTCTAGGACACCATTGACGACGATTTTTCTCTAGGATATTTCAACAGCAATTTCACGGAAGGTGCTTGACCCCTCCTATATTATATAACTACTTGGTGTGGACTAGTACACCTCTCTCTCTCTCTCTCTCTCTCTCTCTCTCCCCAATGGAAATTAGTGGAAGCAGGTCCTTCACCTTAAGTTTAGCCTTTCTTCTTCTTGGCTTCTGCAGTGAAACTTGTAACGCTAAGGTCGACACTAGTGCCAAGTCCTGTACTTCATCCTGCTGCCATATCCACAACATAAGCTATCCTTTTCGACTGAACCATGATCCAAAATATTGTGGCGACGTAAGGTATACCCTGTCCTGTGAGAGCAACATTACAGTACTATACCTACCTTCCGGAAAATACTACGTCCAGGCAATCAACTACACTGACACAACAATCCGACTTCTAGATCCTGGCCTTGTGAACACCAATTGCTCTTCCAGGCCTCGAAATTTTCCGCTCATTACTCATCCATACGTACGATATTCATCACTGTATTCAACATCTATATATTACTTGAAATGTTTGAATCCGTTGAATTCTTCTCTGTACGTGGACACTGCTCCATGCTTGAATAATACAAGTTCTTCGAGCCAACCAAAAACGTATAGCTACGTCAAGGTCGGGGCCATGATAGGATGGGATTTGGATGAGGGTTGCAGTGCAGAGGGGAAGGCTTGGATGAATTTGGGTCACTTTGACTACTCCGTCAAGGACTACAGCAACGTCTCTTATAAAGACATACACAATGCTCTCGTGTATGGCTTTGAACTTGGAGTCGGGCCTTTAGAAATACGAGAGCATTTCAGGTTATTAGTTTTTATTACTTATAAAGACATACACAATGCTCTCGTGTGTGGCTTTGACTGGGAATCAAGTGCTAACATGTTTTCCACGTACCATTCCAGGTGCGTCAACTCTCGACTAAAGTAACTAATAACCATATGTAGTCAGAAATATAAGTAATAGAAAACTAGATTTTAATCCTTAAATAAAATAAAATTTAGAAAAATGTCTCACACAAGATTAAAAATTTATTTTAGTTCCTAGACTCTATTTAATGGCAGCATATGCATTCAATGTCTTTATTTTTTTTTCCTATTTATAATTTTATGCTGATATGAATTAAATTTTAATACTCATTTGAATTCAAATGAATTAGCTTTTATTTGTTGACATTTTGCATCACCAATTTATTGTAAGTATCTTATATAAGAAAATATTTTGGTAGAGGCTTTTCGGCACACCTATGTTTTTGCATATTTTCTTATGTGCCATTAATTTATTACAATGTATTTAGGTACAGACATCTCAGTACACTAGTTTAATATAATATGTTTAGGTATGAATATTTCGGTATACTAGTTTAGTATAATATATTTAGGTACAGACATAATGTTACACTAATTTAGTATACCATGTTTAGGTACGGACTTTTTGGTACACTTACGTTTTTCCATATTTTCTTATGTTCCACTAATTCATTATAATATATTTAGCTACGGACATTCAAGTGCACTAGTTTAGTAAAATACTAGTGAAAGTGTGCCTGCGCGATGTTGTGGATGTTTAAAACCATTCATAAACCAAAAATGATATCTTAAACAAAACCCATGAATCCAACTGAAAAAGGCCCAAATTTAAACGAACCAAGACAAACAAAATATCAAACACGGTTCATTGTCTCTCTTTGAATTTTAAATCACATGATATATTATCGTCTTAACATTTCATATACTCATGCTTACATAAAAAATGATATCTATGTTAAAATTACTTGGAATGCTTTATCATGGTTTAAAAAAGCAACCCCAAATCATAGTATCTACATAGTCCTTGAGATTATCTAAAACACACATGAGCCCATACAAACCGCTTCACCGTTCACCTATACCCTTAGTGCTATAAATCCAAATAAAAAATCCAATACATAAAACTGGCTGCTAACCAAATCCAATAAATAAAACTGAACACAGACTGAAAAACAATTAATCACCTGTATGGGAGGAAAAAGCTGCTGATACCCTTCATGGCCAAAGCCGACACAATCTCCTATAATTTCCTCATACTTCGTTTTTCTTTAACTCCGCCGTGTAAGTTTATCTTACATTGCCGGTCCCAAGCCCGGATAAAGGATGAGGGGGAGGGCGTCAGGTAGTCGACAGCCGGCACTCCATGATCACGTCGAATCCTTATGAAAATGAATCCAGAACGAAATCGCGCTAAAGCTAGGGCGTCACCCGTAAGTGGCGCGCTGTGTGGCCTGAGCACAGTGATAAGTGAGCAAGGGTCGCTGTATCTCCATCGGCACCCGGATGCAGTGTTAAATGAGCAAGGGGGCTATAGAAACTTCTTTTCGAACGACTCCACTCAAAGTTGTTTAGGCTCATATGCTCCTATCAACTTTACACGGTACACACAAAAGAAGTACTTTGATCCTATTAGACGGGGAAGGGTGAAGAAGCTAGGACAGAAGGGTAGAGTTCAAGAGAGCAAAATGCGTTTAGGAACGTGGAATATAGGAACCTTGACGGGAAAATCTATGGAAGTAGTAGAAGTTATGGTGAGGAGAAGGATAAATATTATGTGCCTACAAGAAACTAAGTGGGTTGGACGTAAGGCAAAGGATCTAGAAAACTCAGGGTTTAAACTATGGTATTCGGGCACAAATAGAACGAGAAACGGTGTTGGCATCATCGTGGACAAGACCTTGACACAAGATGTTGTAGATGTCAAGAGGGTAGGAGATAGAATCATGGCAATCAAGATTGTAATAGGACAAGAACTTATCAATGTGATTAGTGCGTACGCACCTCAAGTAGGGTTGGATACGAGTTTGAAGGAGAAATTTTGGGAAGACCTTGGAGACTTGGTGCAAGGAATTGCTCAGACGGAGAAGTTATTTATAGGAGGAGATTTAAATGGACACGTGGGCAGGGAGACAGGCAACTATGGAGGTTTTCATGGTGGCCATGGTTTTGGGGAGAGAAACGAGGATGGGGAAGCTATCTTGGATTTTGCAATGGCATATGATCTCTTCTTAGCCAACACCTTCTTTAAGAAGGGAGAAGAACATGTGATCACCTACAAGAGTGGGTCGTCAAAAACACAAATAGATTTTCTTCTAATGAGGAAAGGGGATCGTATAACTTGTAAGGATTGCAAAGTTATACCAGGAGAGAGAGTGGCTAATCAACATCGCTTGTTGGTGATGGATGTACATATTAAAAGAGTGAGAAAAAAGAACAAGACTTGGAAGTGCCCAAGGACTAGATGGTGGAATCTAAAAGAAGAAAAACAAGCCATTTTCAAAGAGAAAGTAATCACCCAGTGTGTGTGGGATAGAGAGGGGGAAGCTAACCAAATGTGGGATTCCATGGCTAGTTGTATCCGAAAAGTAGCAAAAGAGGTATTAGGAGAGTCCAAGGGCTTTGCCCCACACCAAAAGGAATCTTGGTGGTGGAATGAGGAGGTACAAACAAAGGTGAAGGCTAAGAAGGAATGTTGTAAAGCCTTATACAAGGATAAGACCGATGAAAATGGTGAAAGGTATAGAAAAATGAAGCAAGAGGCGAAGAAAGCTGTGAGAGAAGCTAAGTTAGCGGCTTATGACGATATGTATAAGCGACTAGATACCAAAGAAGGAGAGTTGGATATCTATAAACTAGCTAGAGCAAGGGAAAAGAAGACAAGGGACCTAAACCAAGTGAGGTGCATCAAGGATGAGGATGGAAATGTTCTTGCTACAGAGAACGCGGTTAAAGACAGATGGAAAGGTTATTTTCATAATCTTTTCAATGAAGGACATGAAATGAGTGCTTCTTTAGGGGAGTTGAGTAACTCAGAAGAATGTCGAAACTACTCTTTTTATCGTAGAATCCGGAAGGAAGAAGTGGTTGTAGCTTTGAAGAAGATGAAGCATAGAAAAACAGTAGGCCTAGACGATATACCAATCGAAGTGTGGAAAGTTTTGGGAGAGACAGGTATAACATGGCTCATTGACCTTTTCAATAGGATTTTGAAAATGAAGAAGATGCCAAATGAGTGGCGAATGAGCACTTTGGTGCCTATCTACAAGAATAAGGGCGATGTACAAAATTGCATGAACTATAGGGGTATTAAGCTAATGAGTCATACAATGAAGCTTTGGGAGAGAGTCATTGAGCATAGATTGAGGCAAGAGACACGGGTTTCGGACAACCAATTCGGGTTCATGCCAGGGCGCTCAACCATGGAGGCAATCTATCTCTTACGAAGATTGATGGAAAGATATAGAGATGGGAAAACAGATTTACACATGGTCTTTATAGATTTGGAAAAAGCGTATGATAGGGTCCCAAGAGACATTCTTTGGAGGATTTTAGAGAAGAAAGGAGTACGAGTAGCATATATCCAAGCTATACAGGATATGTATGAAGGAGCAAATACTGCCGTAAGAACTCATGAAGGACAAACCGAAAGCTTTCCCATAACTGTAGGATTACATCAAGACTCATCCTTAAGTCCTTACCTTTTTACGTTGGTAATGGATGAGTTAACAGGACATATTCAAGATGATATTCCTTGGTGTATGCTTTTCGCAGACGATATAGTGTTGATAGATGAAACTCAGGAAGGGGTAAATGCAAAGCTTAACCATTGGAGAGAAGTGTTGGAATCTAAAGGTCTTCGCCTAAGCCGATCAAAGACAGAATATATGGAGTGCAAGTTCAGTGCAAATGGAGGCCAAAACGAGTTAGGGGTGAGGATCGGAGATCAAGAAATACCAAAGAGCGACCGTTTTCGTTACTTAGGATCTATCTTGCAAAAGAACGGAGAATTAGATGGAGATCTCAACCATAGAATACAAGCTGGATGGATGAAGTGGAAGAGTGCATCCGGCGTGTTGTGTGACCGCCGTATGCCACTGAAGCTCAAGGGAAAAATTTATAGGACGGCAATAAGGCCGGCGATGCTGTATGGCACAGAATGTTGGGCGGTGAAGCATCAACACGTACACAAAATGGGTGTAGCGGAGATAAGGATGCTTCGTTGGATGTGTGGGCACACGAGAAAGGATAAGATTAGGAATGAGGATATCCGGTGTAAAGTAGGAGTAGCCGAAATTGAAGGAAAGATGAGAGAAAATCGGTTACGGTGGTTTGGACATGTGCAAAGAAGGCCTACTGACGCTCCGATTAGAAGATGCGACTATATGACAGAGGTTCAGGGCCGAAGGGGTAGAGGAAGACCTAGGAAAACTTTGGAAGATACCCTAAGAAAAGACTTAGAGTACTTGGATCTAACGGAGGATATGACACAGGACAAAACACAATGGCGTTCTAAGATTCATATAGCCGATCCCACTCAGTGACTTGGATTTTCCAAGTCTCCAACCGAGAAGTTTTCCTCACTCGGGAAATTAAGGGAACACTACCTCAACCTGCATGCTTCACTCACAAAGCTTCAACATACAAGCTTCAACAAAAGAAAATTCAAAGAACTTAGCGAAGAAGGCTTTGGTGTATTTAACACAATACGTTGAAATAAAGGAAAGCTTATTTATTGATATCCCCGATAAGTTACAAATATGTACATATACTTGAGTCAAAATAAACAAACAAGAGGGAGCCTTCACAAAGGTTGCTTAGGAGAAGTCTCAGTAGTCGGTAGAGCCCCAGAAAGAGAAGGCACCAGAGGGGGATCATTCGGAGCCTCAGTACTGGACAAAACCCTAGAAGGAGGAGGCATCAGAGGTTGATCATTTGGAGCTTCATTACGCGGTACAGCCCCAGAAGACGAAGGCAATAAATGCCTTTGGAACAAACCCACAAATCTCTGATGATCAAGTAAAACCTGACCATCAGATTCCTTCATCTGGTCAAGCTTCCTCTTCATGTTTGTAGCATAGTCATGTGCGAGCCGGTGCAACTGTTTATTCTCATGCTTGAGCCCTCTAATCTCCTGTTTGAGACTCATCACTTCAGCCGCCAATGATTCAACTTGGCGGGTTCGAGCAAATAGGCGTTGGGCCATATTAGACACAGAACCTGCACACTGAACACTGAGAGCCAAAGAATCCTTAACAGCCAACTCATCAGACCGTTTGGAAAGTAGTCTGTTATCTTTGGGAGTGAGAAGGTTTCTGGCCACTACCGCAGCGGTCATATCATTCTTCATCACGGAATCCCCAACGGTAAGAGGACCAGTAGGGGAGACGAATGATGGGCGCCATATGTTGTCTGGAGAAGGCGGGGCTGCCTCTTCAACAAGGTTCAAGTCAAAACGACGGTCGGAGGGGCCAGACATTTTCAAAGGTGTTGAAGAGAGAAGAGGTCGGACAAATCAAGATCTTAGAAGTACAAGAATGGAGCTTCTACTGGTGGATATTCAAGTGTGCTTTGGAACTTAATGTCAGCCCCTATAAAAATCTGCACTCGACGAAGCTTCAGAAATCGAAGAGGCGCCTGCTCAGAAATCGAAGCGGCGTTTACTTTCTCAAAAGCTGGGCTGCTCAGAGACCACGAGGGTCGATCTCAGAAATCGAAGAGGCGTTTGCTTTCTCAAAAGCTGGGCTGCTCAAAGACCACGAAGGCCGATATCAGAAATCGAAGAGGCTTGCTTTCTCAAAAGCTGGGCTGCTAAGAAACCACAAAGGCCGATCTCAGAAATCGAAGAGGCACCTACTTTTCCAGCCTTGTCAGCACCTGTCACACGCACACTCAGCTTTGCGGAAATTATGGGCATTCTGTCGAAGATTTCTGGCGAAGTAGAAAGCACATGAATCGTATTGTTCAATCACCCACTTCCCATACGCAACAGTAACTCATGGGTACCACAGATAACTTTGCCAAAGTTCTCTGACAGTTGAGACACGTGAAGCTTGCAGCTCCCGCTACATCGCTCTGACCAAGAAGGGTAAAAGAATTGCAAAGAAACAACACTAACAAAGTTTAGACATATAAATTTTGAAGGTCTAGCTACCATATTATTACCCACAAGGGTAAAGGAACAGTACCACTGCTGGATAATTGGAAAGTCCCGGTGTGTCAACCTCTGTGCTTCGTGGCAAGGTAGACTAGCAAACATGCCAACCTTTACTCACATTCAAGAAAACACTCCCAACAGGATTGCTTGCTCCAAAATCGAAGAGGCACCGCCCTCCGAATCTCGAGAGCCAGACTCCCAACATGATTACTTTCTCAAAAATCGAAAAGAGGGTAAAGGAACAGTACCACTGCTGGATAAATGGAAAGTCCCTGTGTGTCAACCTTTATGCTTCGTGGCAAGGTAGACTAGCAAACATGCCCAACCTTTACTCACATTCGAGAAAACATTCCCAACAAGATTGCTTGCTCCAAAATCGAAGAGGCACCGCCCTCCGAATCTCGAGAGCCAGACTCCCAACATGATTACTTTCTCAAAAATCGAAGAGAGGGTAAATGAACAGTACCACTGCTGGATAATTGGAAAGTCCCTGTGTGTCAACCTCTGTGCTTCGTGGCAAGGTAGACTAGCAAACATGCCCAACCTTTACTCACATTCGAGAAAACACTCATAACAAGATTGCTTGCTCCAAAATCGAAGAGGCACCGCCCTCCGAATCTCGAGAGCCAGACTCCCAACATGATTACTTTCTCAAAAATCGAAGAGACACTGCTCTCCGAATCTCGAGAGCCAGACCCCCAGCATGATCGCTTTCTCAAAAATTGAAGAGGCATCGTTCTCCGAATCTCGAGAGCCAGATCCCCGACAGGATTGCTTGTTCGAAAACCGAAGAGGCACCACTTTCCCAACTTCAAGAGCTGGATCTCCTTGGATAAAGCTTGTCTGTAATCTTCACACGCAACATCATCTTTCCAGATACCACAGACCACCTTTTCAAAGTGCTCTGACAGAGTTAAAACATGTGAGGCTGGTAGCTCCCACTACCGTGTTATGACCAAGCAGGGTAAAGGAATAACATTATTACTTTATGTTAGGGAGACTCCTATATATGTCGACCTCCATCCCTAACGGACAGGCAGACCTGCAAAAATACTCAACCCTTTCTCTTATCTAATAGGGCACTCCCAACGAAGCCTTTCGAAATATTCAGCTTTCTTTCCCCCCGATAATACCTCTGTAAACAAGCTATACTAGAGCAAGACTATCTCATATCATCAGGGTTAAAAGCAATAGTATCCCATATCATGCTTTTTCCCTGTCTTTTCCTTTGGCCTTGTTCTTACCTACAAGACAAGGAGAACGAGAGCAATCAGTCAGCACTTGGAATCAAGCTTCGAGCCAGGAACTGACTGCCTGGAACCCCTTACCTGATTACTTACCTGTCATTGCTCTGGAGTACTCATCTTCAACATCTTATGCTTCCAGGGAAGATACCGCATTTGCCTGAGGAACAGATAGGGCAAGTGAGAAGGATACAAGGAAGCATGTGGAGACAAGCGTAACAGCACACGTGCCGATACATCCACTACTCTGTCAAAAGCAAAAGTATCCCATATCAGCAGGGTCGAACGTACTCTAGATTTGATGGACTTGTTTTGACCCTCAAATTCTTCAATCGGCCTTATACTCTAGAGGAAACCAGAAAACCCTACAGCCCGGTTCAAGAATAAGCCTGTGGAAAGTTACTTCTTTAAAAGCAAAAGTATCCCATATCATCTCTTCTCATTTTTCTTCTCTTTATCCTTCATGCTGCCTGCAAGATAGGGAGAATGTGAACAATCAGCTGGAGCTCTGATTGCTTACCTTGTCTGTCACCTCTTTCAGCAGATCCCTTAGCCCGGCGACTTGGGGGACTTCTACTACATGGTTTGTATCGCGCTTGACCAAGCCTGAAACTACAAGTAAGCTTCAAGTGAAATTGATACATTACCTTGTGCATCTCCACCAGTTACAGATACCACCCCTGGATGGAGGAAGAGTACTTCCAGAGAAGATGCCACATCTACCTATGAGACAGATAAGGCAAGTCAAAACGATACCACACTCCGGTACTTAGAAGTTTCGTGGTTACGAGATCATTCTCCCACAATATTTCCTAATGTCATTTGTACTAAATCATTCACTTGTACTCACTAAAGGAGAGCTTGAACCTATGTACTTGTGTAAACCCTTCATAATTAATGAGAACTCCTCTATTCCGTGGACGTAGCCAATCTGGGTGAACCACGTACATCTTGTGTTTGCTTTCCTAATTCTATCCATTTATATACTTATCCACACTAATGACCGGAGCAATCTAGCGAAGATCACAAAAAGTGACCGTTTTCGCTACCTAGGATCTATCGTGCAAGAGAACGGAAAATTAGATGGAGATCTCAACCATAGAATACAAGCTGGATGGATGAAGTGTAAGGGTGCATCCGGGGTGTTGTGTGACCGTCGTAGGCCACTGAAGCTCAAGGGAAAATATTATAGGACGGCAATAAGGCCAGCAATGTTGTATGGCACAAAATGTTGGGTGGTGAAGCATCAACATGTACACAAAATGGGTGTAACGGAGATGAGGATGCTTCGTGGGATGTATGGGCACACGATAAAGGATAAGATTAGGAATGAGGATATCCGAGGTAAAGTAGGAGTAGCCAAAATTGAAGGAAATATGAGAGAAAATCGATTCCGGTGGTTTGGACATGTGCAAAGAAGGCCTACTGACGCTCCAGTTCGAAAATGTGACTACGGGACAGAGGTTCAGGGCCGAAGGGGTAGAGGAAGACCTAGGAAAACTTTGGAAGAGACCCTAAGAAAAGACTTGAGTACTTGGATCTAACGGAGGACATGACACAAAACCGAGCGCAATGGCGTTCTAGGATTCATATAGCCGACCCCATTTAGTGGGAAAAGGCTTTGTTGTTGTTGTTGTTGTTGTTCGTTTTTCTTTGACAATTTACAAATACAAAATTTGGATGCTGCAGCGGAAGATCATGCTACAAATTCAAACACAAAAATCCAAATTAAACACAAAATTCAACATTCACAATGCAAAAATGCAAACTATACACAAAATCAATGCTTTCAAAGTCGTTTGGCATATTGGCTTATCACAATTGTTTAGTGTAAATTTACCCACATATTATATATGGATAAAATTAAGTAAAAAAATAAATGATAACTAAATCATAGTAGTCTCCGAGTTCCCCAGCAAGCAAACCGTTGATGGGTTCCCTTGAAAGCTTAGTTAGTGAACGGGCCCACCTGCACACTCACTTCAGAAATTTTAACCATTCATTTGAATGAAGACAAACTATCAGTAAAACCCCACCCCGAATCCCTGCGCTCAATTCCATCAGAAGTGCAAAAATCCCATGGTGTGAAATTATTAACCACGATTCATCAAACCGCGGAAAAAATAAAAATCCATAAACTAAAAGCAACCATGCAATAAACCCAGATAAAAACGACGACTAAGGACGCTCAAAAAATCAAACTGGGAAATCATGAGGGCAACGAAGAACTCACCGAAATCGAATCGTATGGAGAGAAAGAACCACCGGGAGATGAGTAAAGCGGAAAGCCAAGAAGGGAGGAAATTGAATTGTAGGTTTCGAATTTTTCGTTCAGGGGAAAGGGGGAGGAAATTGAATTGTACCCAACAAGTTTTACGGAACAAATCTGAAGGAGGAACCGAAAATTAGCCCCCCCATCCCTCCCTTCGTCACTATTTCTCTCTCTGACCATCCCTCAAATCCCCCGATCCCCCTTTAATTTATCTCTCTGTAATCTCCCCTCACATCCCTCACCGAATCTTTCTCTGTGACCATCCATCAAATCCTCCCATCCCTTCCCTTTCTGTCTGTAATTTCCCCCATCACTCCCTTTCTCTCTGTGCAATGGGCATGGGCATGGCTCCAATCGCCCTGTCTGCGAATGTCGCCCCCACCCCTTGAACAAAACCATAGAAGAAAATATCGATAATATCGGCGATATATCGCCGATATTATCGGTTTTTTCCCGAACCGATATTTTAAATGGTATCCAAGGTGTTTTCGTTATAATATCGCGATAATATCGATAATATCGCGATATTATCGATATTATCGCGAAATTTCGGAACTGTGCACGTCGGAGACGAACGCTGGAGCTTCTACAGCTCCGGTCGACTGTAAAACTACCCCCTAGCCTCGCCGGAGATGGGTGTACTTATTCCCGAGTCGATTTCATCCCAAAAACCTTGCAAAAACACGACATATAACTTCAATTTCACATCTACGCTTCGATCTAGAATATAAAAAGAAAAACCCGAAGCTTACCTACCTGAGAAATTGAAGGAACTGGGTCGGGGCGGAGTGGAATTGGAATTTTGAAGAAATGGGTCGGGGCGGAGTGGAATTGGAGGCAATCGGAGATGAACTGGGTCGGGTAGGGGTCCGATTGGGGGGATTTTGGTTGGATTGAATGGTGGAAGGTTGGAATTTGGGGGGTTAGGGTTTGGTGGAGAGGGCGAAGAGGGGGGAGAGAGAGAGAAGCGCCGAGTCCACCTGTTGGATGATGCGGGAAAACAGACGAAGACCAAATGAGAGAGGGAAGGGTTTTCGGGCGTCGACTGCGTGGTTGCTTTTGCCATAACAAATCGGGGTATCCGTCAAATAAATACAAAGATGAGCTCGCACGGGCTAGGTAAACCCAATAAAACTCTAAGCCCAATTAAGTTATTACAACAAAGATGAGCCCAAACAAACAAATTCTTAGGAAACTAGACTTGAGACCAATTTATTAATTAAAAGCGGTCAATGAGATTGTCAGAAAATGTGATACAAATAGTATTGTTTTGTGTTTATATATTAGAACAAGTGATCCAGACAGGTTCATTATATAAGTTATTTAAAAAAGCGGGTGCTGACGTTTTGGGAAGGGTTTTCTCATTAATTTCCCGTTGTTTGTGTAACTCATGTATCTTACCATGCAATGTATAAAGTGTAAAATATTGTACTAAGTCATTATATATAAAGTTTAAACTTCTTTCATTAATTACTACATATTTTCTACACTCACAATGTTTGTCAGCTCGCTATATAATCAACTTAAATAAGTTAAATCCATCATGCAATGCATTTCCTTCCAATTTTTTGTGATAAACTAATAGATAATTGACTAAATAAACATCCTGCAAAATTTCAATAAAAATTTCCAAGTTTTTCTTACAATTTCCGTGGTTTCCATGTAATTTTTATCGATATCGATATTATCCCGATATTTCCATCGATATTTCCGTGTTTTCGGACTACCGATATTTCCGATATTACCGATATTTTCTTCCTTGAACAAAACTACCCTCTTAACTTTTAATAATACCCCCCCCAATTCAGCCACATATATGATGGCAGTGGTGTAAATAAAGTAAAATCAAGGGTCATGTATAGGAGGGCACCTAAACCCTATGCACAAAATTACCCTCCTAACTTTTAACAAATTACCCTCCTAACTTTTAACAAATTACCCTCCAACCCAACCCAAATCTGATAGCTTTGTTGTAAATAACGTGAAATTGAGTAGCATTTGTTTACTGTAGCAATGTACAGACCAATTCCCCTCCAACTTTAGAATTGATAAATTTGTTTAACATATTTATAATTTTGTGTCAACTCCTCCAATCCAAAACCTAATTAGATCAAATATATACGGACATATATTCTACATTTATGTATACTAATACCATAAAAAGTAGGTAAATTAATTTTGTTACAAATTTAAAAAGTAGGCACATTAATTTTTATGTAATTATACAGTAGGTAAATTATTTTCATAAAATTAAACAATAATATTGTTTTCAAAAAATTAATTTTCATAGTAGGTAAATTTTTTCATGTAATTATAGTAGGTAAATTATCTTCATAAAATTAAACAATAGATATTGCTTTCAAAAAATTAATTTTCATAGTAGGTAAACTATTTTCATGTAATTATAGTAGGTAAATTATCTTCATAAAATTAAACAATAGATATTGCTTTCAAAAAATTAATTTTCATAGTAGGTAAACTATTTTCATGTAATTATCCTGTAGGTATAAAATAAAACAATAGATATTGTTTTCATAAAATTAATTTTCATATTAGGTAAATTATTTTCATAAAATTAAACAATAGATATTGTTGAAAATAACACTAAATTTGTTGTTGAAATTAAAAAAAATTCCAAATTAATTCCTCCATCTACAACCATATTTCATGGCTACAAGACATTGCCAAATTCAATGCACGTGATCACTTAAAGCAAAATTACAAGAACTTTCCATACTGACTTAGATGGGGTATATTAGGGATCCAAAAAATATAAAAATGGACACACAAACTTAATTTGGTAAGTTTCTTAGTTGGATCCTAATCATTTGGTTTTATTCGGATAAATATTATATGATGGGCTAGAGACTAGAAAAATGAGTTTGGAGGGAAAAAGTTAAATTTTCAGAAAAAATAATACATATATATATATATATATATATATATTATCAATGTATTGACAGCACTAGAATTTTAAATTTATTTTCTAACGGCTTATACACCTCACTCTTGTTATGCTAATGCATGTAGTCTTGTTCTTTCTTTGTTTTTGTAGGTTTCTTTCAATATATATGGCAACAAATCGGTAAGGGGTCCTCTTTTTGTTTTATTTACAAGTTTTCGATCGAGACAAACTTGATCAACTTCATTTAATTAGTCTATACGCTCAAGTATTTTTGATATTGGGTATCTTTATCGGCACCCAAATTTTAGTTAAGTTCCCCTAACTAAAACATTTTGTCAAACTTCATAGTTTCCCCTCATTTTTAAGTTCGCCCAAATCCACACCAGCCTCCACCTACCAAAAGAAAGAGAAAATGAACAGACAAAACCACTACCGCGCGCTAGACAAAACTACACCATCCTCTGGTCCCTCCCTCATCGACAGCGTCGATGCCAGCTCTTTGTGGGTCTGTGTGTTCATTCTCTTTCTATTGGTGAGTGGTGGGTGTGTGTTGTTGGTTTTTTTGGTGAGTGGTAGTTGCTGCTTTGTGGGTTGGGTGAACTCAATTTCAACGGCAAATTAAAAAGTTTGATGACAAAAATTTTTTAGTTGAGTAAAACTAACTAAAATTTGGGTGTCAATAAAGGCACCCTTTGATTTTATTTATTATTTATTTTTCACTTTATGCACTTTTCAAACTCATAGTCGATTGATTTTGTTGCAGTACGTGGATGGTTTATACTCATATGCATCGGTAAGGACTAAGATGAGATTGTATTATCAACATATGTAGATTTCTCATTCTCTCTCTTTAATTACATCAAAGACAAAGTAATTTGGAAAGAAAGGGAAGAAAAAGTAGTACGCAGTGGATCTAACATATTAATGTCCATGCATGCAGGGTTATTTTTCCTAGCCAGATTTGTTTTTGGAGTTCCAGTTGTGACTGCATTTCTAATCTACACATGGCGCAGAAGACATTTATCAATGTATAACACAATAGAAGATTTTCTGCAATGCAATAACAACTTCATGCCTATAAGGTACTCTTACTCGGACGTCAAGAAAATGACTCGCACGTTTAAGGACAAGTTGGGCGAAGGTGGCTTTGGCTCTGTATTTAAGGGAAAGCTACGCAGTGGTCGATTTGTAGCAGTTAAAGTTTTGGGCAAGCCCAAAGCTGATGGCCAAGATTTCATTAGCGAAATAGCTACAATCGGAAGGATTCACCATGCCAATGTGGTGCAACTTGTTGGATACTGTGTTGAGGGATCAAAACGAGCTCTAGTATATGACTTCATGCCTAATGGTTCTCTTGATAAATACATTTATTCCAAAGAAGGAAGTGTTCCCTTAACTATCAAGAACATGTACGAGATTTCTCTTGGAGTGGCTCAAGGGATCGAATATCTACACCAAGGTTGCGAAATGCAAATTCTACATTTCGACATCAAGCCTCATAACATCCTTCTTGATGAGAACTTTAAAGCAAAGGTTTCTGACTTTGGGCTTGCAAAATTGTATCCTGTAGATAATAGCATTGTCTCTTTGACGGCAGCACGGGGTACACTGGGATACATTGCTCCTGAGTTGTTCTACAAAAATATTGGAGGTGTCTCATACAAGTCAGATGTCTATAGTTTTGGAATGTTGTTGATGGAGATGGCAAGCAGAAGGAAGAATTTGAATCCAACGGTAGAGCATTCAAGCCAAATCTACTTCCCAATATGGGTATACGATCAGTATATTGTGGGAAATGACTTGGAAATGGACAATGTTACAGAGGAGGAAAAGAAAGTAATAAGAAAGATGGTTATAACCGCCTTGTGGTGTATTCAAATGAAACCAAGTGATCGCCCTTCGATGTCCAAAGTTGTCAAAATGCTTGGAGGAGATGTTGAATGTCTGCAAATGCCTCTCAGGCCTTCTCTATGCCCCCTAGAGACGCCTGTGACAGTGGGTGATATTCAAGACAATGAAGTGAACCCAAGATGTTCTAACGCGGAGCTAACGTGTTCATTGTCAGCTAGGTGATAGTCAAATGGTTAAGAAAGTGCAGTAATGTATTATTAATTAAATTCTTGCCTTAAAGTGATTTAGTGAATAACTGTTGTTTGTAATTGTTTGGCTTGGATTCATCTAAGAACGACTTGTGTTGGTGCGTATACATATACATATGTTACTCTAATTCAGCAATTACTTTTAATTGTATGAGGCTTTTAGGGTTGCTTGCATCATCAAGTTTTCTCATCCTCCTAACATCCGAACCACCGTTTTCATGGACCGCCGATCCACCAAGTGCCACTGGCTGCACCAGAGCCCTAAACTTGCAAGTTGCTTTGGAATCTTACCATAACATTCTTCCTCAATATGGATCTGTTGGTCATTCCTTCCTCTAGAAGATTATAAATCCATTTTGGATAGTAGATTTCATTTGTCGTGTCCTCTGGTTGAACCAATATTCTTCTTTTCTCCTACCATTTCAAGCAGCAACATTCAAGACATCTACCTTGTAAGACACATTTCCGAAATTCCTGGAAAACACTTCAGGTGCTTTAGTCACATGGTCCCCCTTGCTTTAGTCACACTGATTGATCCTTGGAACATAACTTGGCCAGACCAAAATCAGAGATTTTTGGCGTGATTTTTTGGTCGAGCAAAGCATTATGGGGTTTGATATCGAAATGGAGGATTTGTAGATCACATCCCTGGTTCCTTTGGCTATGTTGATAGCAATATCTTGCAACTTATGCCAACCAAGGAAAGAAATCTATCTACTGATGACATATAATCCTGAAGTGAACCAAAGGGAAAGAACTCATAAACCAGAGCTCATCTAAATCCATCAGCACAAAAACCAACCAAGTGAACCACATTGACATGGTGAATATGGCCCATTGTTCCCCACTTCATTTACAAGCTCTTCCCCGTCACCCTTGGAAATGTTAAGTACTTTCATGGCAACAAAGCATTCAGAAAAAAGCTTTCCTTTAAAAACAGTTATGTATGCTCCTTGGCCCAACTTGTACTTGAATTGATTTGTAAACCTCTTAATATCTGCATGGGAATATATGATTGGCTTAAGATCTTTGTAGTCCGCTAAAATCTTACCAAATTTCATTCGATTTTCTTTTTACTTTTGTCAGTGCTGTAGGCGTGATATGCCGCAATGACCAGCAGTAACAGAACAAATGAACCCAGGGTTGCTCATGCAAATAGATAGATATTATCCATGAGTAAACATTTATTCTCAAGTGTCCTTTGGACATGAAACAAAGCTAAACACCGGTCCTACAAAACTCACCCTTGCAAACGTCTTTGTTTTGCCTGCAAAAGACAGTTGCAAAAATTAGACTGTCATTTCTCAAAATTAATCAATATCTTTACCATAAATATAAGCCGTTAATTACATGAAAGCGAAAAAATCACAGCATGTAGCAAAGTATACAGATCATCATCATTAAAAACATCATAAGCTGAATGGATTCGAAATAAGATTTAGACGCGTTATCGTTACTTGGTTTCCTCCTGTCAACAAGTTCAATTTCGCTCTTGGTGCCATTGTTCTTCAATCTACACCTTTTGCCCTTTGCTTCACATTTGATTCAATTTGGTTTAGACCATTTGAAATCAATGTTTTAATTTCATTTCCCACCCAACCACCAAATGGAACTGATGAAACACCATACGCCTTTGTACAAGACTGCAGGGCAGGAAAGCTTTCAAATAATTGAAAGAACGAAGACACACCATAAATTCTGTTGCCAGGGACACTGAGGCAAGGGGACTTGCTATATATAGAGGGAAGGAGAGAGGGTGGGATAAGTCCATGAAATCCATGGAATCAATGAGGGAGGCTTAAAAAGAGTTGGTTGGATTGTGTGATTAGGTCAGGGGAAATTACTGAGAGAGAAATAGAAAGGGAAGAAGGGGTATTTGGTGGATGGTTACAGATTTTCCGGCCCTAGAAAATTATAGTCTCACAATTGCCTCTAACCATTCATCTGAGGGGCAACCTGTTCCCCTTGAAGATGATTTGTTATCCAAAGAGCTACCCGTTGAACCGTCAGTCGGGAAAGAAGATCTACATGACGACCAGCTTATTCGTCAGTTAAAACACTCACATCTTCGCTCCAAATGTTTGCCCAACGACTGATGTCTTAACCTACGAACTCTAAACATCCTGTAAATCTATTCAGTAAACCAAGTTTGTTGACTGATTTTGCCTTACTAAACTTATATTTTGTCGGTTAAAAAAGGTGAAACCGACGAAATCTTCTGTCGCGCAATAGTTGACAGGGCAAGCCATAAATTCTAGTAGTGCAAGCATAGCATCTGCTTGAATAAGTAGTTCTTAGATGAATCCAAGAACTAAAGGATTTAGTCTTATAATTTTAGATGTATACTAGCAAGTGTACCCGCCCGTTGCTGCGGGGTTTGAAACATTGTTGAAGATGTAGAAAGTTTTGAAAAATATATATGCTAAAGAGTGGTGTTTATATACATATATTACATCCATATGTTTACAAAGTGTTATTTACATTCATACATTACATGACAAAAGTTGGAGATGTTGTTATGCCATCCTCAAAGATTGTTTTCAAAAGCTATGAGTCTATCTCATGGAGTATTTTATGTTTACAACTATACAAAGTTAAAAAAATTCAGTTTTATTCCACTAAAGGCATCCAAAATACGACAATGCTGAACTGAAAATCAAAAGAAGGAATTAAAAACCTAATTTGATCACTCATGAATTGAATAACCCTAAACTGCATACGAATTGAACTAAATGAAAATTTAAAGATGAAGGGAACTTTGTCATAATTTCATTATGCAAGATTTCACTGTGCTAGATTTCATTTTAGGCACCAAAACCAATTCATAAAATTAAAGTTGGGGTTTCCATATTCTCTATTGGGTATCGAAAGTCATGAAAAGCTCGGAAATAACCAATCAAGTGTTCTGTTTTCATCCTGCAAAAACTCAAATTCCAGAAACAACGAAAATGCAAACTTCATATGGAAATTGAAGGTTTACCTGCAGATCAAGTGTTCGGTTTTCATCCTGCAACTTGGTTACCTAAAAAAAAAATAGATCCATTTACAATATAGAAACCAAATTCATATTGAACACTCTATACCTCACATGTATAGACCAAATATGGAAGCCAAAATAGACACTCAAAACTGATACAAAAATACTACATAAATTTTTTTCAACCCTATATGTCTTAAAATAAAATTAAAGGGATCATATTGCATAACAAAAGTATACCACCTGCATCAAGCTTCAGCTCTGTCTCCAATGGATCAATGATGGACTCAACAGATAGCATTTCATCGTCTTTCTATGCAGCGTGAACTCTTCAAAGTGTGACTTCTGCTGCAATATTTTGATATAAAACAAAACCCCCATAATCAGATTAATTAGGGTTTTTTCTTCATAGTTTCATGTACTTCAAAAGATATATGATGTAAATTATACTTGAGTATTATCACTGTATAAAAAATAATAAACGGATATATCACATTTAAGCTTAAGTATGATGATTACCAAAATACTTTAAATGGTTCTTCAAATTATCATTGTTTACATCAAGAAATCATTGAAACATTGTTGAAGATGTAGAAAGTTTTGAAAAATATACATGCTAAAGAGTGTTTATATACATATATTACATCCATATGTTTACGAAGTGCTATTTACATTCATACATTACATGACAAAAGTTGGAGATGTTGTTATGCCATCCTCAAGGATTGTTTTCAAAAGCTATGAGTCTACCTCATGGAGTATTTTATGTTTACAACTATACAAAGTTAAAAAATTCAGTTTTATTCCACTAAAGGCATCCAAATCCATAACTCTGTTACTGGCGCCTTTTTCATTTTGTACGACAATGTTGAACTGTAAATCAAAAGAAGGAATTAAAAACATAATTTGATCACTCATGAATTGAATAACCCTAAATTGCATACCAATTGAATTAAATGAAAATATAAAGATGAAGGGAAATTTGTCATAATTTCATTATGCAAGATTTCACTATGCTAGATTTCATTTTAGGCACCAAAATCAATTCATAAAATTGAAGTTGGGGTTTCCATATTCTTTATTAGGTATCAAAAGTCGTGAAAAGCTCGGAAATAACCAAAGTACACACCTAAGAAAAACATAAGCAATAAACCATTTCCAACTCCTCAAATCATTCATCAAACATAGTAATACAATCATCGAGACACACTCAATCATTTATCCTAAACCTAAATAAGAATAATTAGGTTTAGGATTAATACCCAAACAGTCAAGCCTTCACTTATACTTGTTTTGGTCCTTGCTGCAAAAATGCAGGCCTGTCGTTATGCTCCTCTGGATTTGGCGTCAAAAAGTATTTTTCCTGCCTACCCTCAACATCCTAATACATAGATAATGCAGCTTGGTTAACAACTCTCCTCCTCTGCTTCTTCAAAGCTCAAAACTTTCACACTCAATGGATCAAATAAGCCTTGTTTTTAATACCCTTTTGGAGTTTGATCTTTAAGTCAGTTAAATTTTTTATTTATTTTGTCTGAATTGAATTTGTGGGTTTTGTCTCCCAATCTCAAAAGCTTATAGTTTTATATATTAACAATCCACACAAAAATAAATATCACTCGTATTGTGGAGCCAAAAATAATCACAAGGTGACACGTGGTTTTTTGGGTAAAAGATGACAAAAATACCCTTGAGGTATAACGGGATTCCTATGCGCAAGTAGCGGGCAATCATCCTTAACCAAGTCAAAAATGCTCCAAAAAGGTAACCAATTCCAAATTATCTCATCCATCCTCATTTAAGGTAATTCCCAAAACCTAATTTATTCCATTTAGCTAATCAATTAGCTAAATAATATATTCCTTTCATATTTCCTAAAATCTTCCTTTAAAATCATAATAATTGACTAATTAAGGGATTAATTGCCTAATCAATTCCTTAATTGTCAATTAAAACATCCATGCAACCCCAAAAACAAGTGAAGGGCCGGCCACCTATTGTTAGAAAAGGAATTGGTCATGTTTTGTTTATCTCTTGATATTTGCCCATTTCATCCCATTAATTAGCTAATTCATTTGGTAATAATTTTATTTCGCCAAATTAATTAGGGAACTTTAACGAAAAGCACCCGGTACTGTTCATTTTAACGAAAAACCACATTTTTACACTAAAAAGTCAATCCTGGTACTATTCACTTTACCCTTTATTTTGTCCTTATCATTAAAACTCAAAGTTTTCAAGCCCTTTTTATTAGTTTTCCTAATTAATTAGTCAATTAATCACATAACTCCCAAAATCATCTTAAATCATGAACAAAACCCACAAACTAGGCTATGTGACCGGTCCTTTCTCACCCTAAGAGGCCGGCCACTCCTCTATAGAAAGCCCCACATTTCTCACCAAAACCTAGTTGCAACTCTTGCTAAAATTCTCTAGAATTCTCAAACACTTTTTCTCTCTAAATTCTAACTTTGGCATCGGAGGTTCTTCGACCAAAGCCCCCCCCTTCATCGTGAGCGCGTGAGGCTCTTGGCCTTGACCTAAGGTGTTAATTGTTTTGTAGGTGCAATTTTGTCCAAGATCAAGGAGGAAGAAATTTGCATCCACACTTATGATAAAAATTTTCTAATCCCCATAAATAAACAACTCAATATCTTCTTCCAATCCCAATTCTTCCATCATCTAATTGCCATTAATAATCCCATATGTGAAATCGTAATCTATGTGATAGAATTGAGAAATAATAAAAACTCAAATTCCAGAAACAACGAACATGCAAACTTCATATGGAAATTGAAGGTTTACCTACAGATCAAGTGTTCTGCTGTCATCCTGCAACTTGGTTATCTTAAAAAAAAAAAGATCCATTAACAATATAGAAACCAAATACATATTGAACGCTATACCTCTCACATGTACAGACGAAATATGGAAGCCAAAATAGACACTCAAAACTGATACAAAAATACTACATAAATTTTTGTATCAGTTTTAAAATAAAATTAAAGGGGTCATATTGCATAACAAATGTATAACTCCTGCAGCAAGCTTCAGCTCTGTCTCCAATGGAGCAATGATAGACTCAACAGGTAGCATTTAAGAATCTTTCTGTGCAGCATGAACTCTTCAAAGTGCGACTTCTGCTGCAATATATTGATATAAAATAAAACCCCCATAATCAGATTAATTCGGGTTTGACAACCAAGCAGAGGTCGAATCAATTTTGTTGACGATCGTAGCAAGAACCTTGGGAGTAAGAGAACTCGTAATCCAAGATAGGATCATCTAGTCAGTCTGGATCCATTCATTATATAATGGATTGACTTTGTCTGTGAATTTACCATTGTCATCAAGAACAAAGGCAGATGGGCATTGAGTTTCGCCAGTAACATAAGAGAGTAAGTTGCGGCTGCGCAGCAAGGGAAGAAATTGAGCACGCCAGAGAGGGTAGTTGTTGAGGTCGAGCTTGATCGTAAGAAAATTTGTGACGGAGGGAGCATCGGAGGAGGAAGAAGATGCCATAGTTTAGGATCTACAAAAGAGAAAAAAATTATAACAGGAACCGTTGTCGTTAGACCTTGGCTCGTGATACCATGAAAGATAGTAAATATGATTTGCAGAATCTCAACTCCTAATTAGAGTGAGCGGTTTTCATTGATATTTATAGGAGTACTATACAAACACACGCAGAACTAGGATTACAATCTAAACAGGAAGTGGACTAAATAGAAGTTAAGTAAGGATGAAACTTGTTCTGCAGTAGGCATGTCGTCTGAGGATTCCATGTTGGAATGTGATTGTGATTGTGATTGTGATTGTGATTGTGATTGTGTCGAGGGATCAAAGCGCGCTCTAATATATGACTTTATGCCTAATGGCTCTTTTGATAAATACATTTATTCCAAAGAAGGAAGTCTTCCCTTAACTATCAAGACTATGTACAAGATTTCTCTTGGAGTCATGGGATCGAATATCTAGATCAAGGTTGTAAAATGAAAATTCTACATTTTGACATCAAGCCTCATAACATCCCTCTTGATGAGAACTTTAAAGCAAAGGTTTCTGACTTTGGGCTTGCAAAATTGTATCCAGTAGATAATAGCATTGTCTCTTTGACGACAGCACGGGGTACAATGAGATATATTGCTCCTGAGTTGTTCTACAAAAATATTGGAGGTGTCTCATACAAGGCCGATGTCTATAGTTTTGGAATGTTGTTGATGGAAATGGCAAGCATAAGGAAGAATTTGAATGCAACGGTAGAGCATCCAAGCCAAATCTACTTCCCGCTGTAGGTATACGATCAGTATTTTGTGGGAAATGACTTGGAAATAGACAATGTTACAGAGAAGGAAAAGAAAGTGATAAGAAAGGTGGTTATAACCGCCTTGTGGTGTATTCAAATGAAACCAAGTGATCGCCCTTCGATGTCCAAAGTTGTCGAAATGCTTGGAGGAGATGTTGAATGTCTGCAAATGCCTCTCAGGCCTTCTGTATGCCCCCAAGAGACGGCTGTGACTGGGGGTAATATTCAAGACAATGGATTGAACCCAATATGTTCTAACGCATAGCTAACATGTTCATTGTCAGCTAGGTGATAGTCAAATTGTTAAGAAAGTGCAGTAATGTATTATTAATTAAATTCTTACTTTAAAGTGATTTTGTGAATAACTATCGTCTGTAATTGTTTGGCTTGGATTTATCTAAGAAGGACTTGTGTTGGTGCGTATAACATATACATTACTTTAGTCTAAAGAAGATGGAGAAATTGTACTGTACAAATGACAGTGTTTTGATCTGGATTTCATTCTATTTATGGCCATGCCATTACCTTAAAAAAAAAAGGGCCATTGCCCTTCGATTTCACTTTATTTACAATAATGCCTCTCTCTGCCGCTTCTGTTGATGCACACGTGTTGATAATCATGGAATGGGAAGGACACATACCCCGCGCGAAGACAATGCCTCATCAAACCCTACTTTCCTCGTCCGTCTTGCAAACCCCCCGCGAGAACGATACAGACGATCTCGCATCCATTGTATCCCTCATCTTGCCGCCGTCTCCTTTCTCTCGCTGATTGTTAGGCCAGTTCGGTCTGCAAGGACCACAATGAGCGGAGCTCCTTTGAAGTTCGAAAGCCCGATCCGAGATGCAATTTCCAGAGTCAGGTTCGCCCTGAAATCCGACAATGTCCTCATCTCATCTCGTGACCTGTAACTGTTACTCCACTTTGGTTCTCAGCAATTTGGAGTTTGTAGCACTTTTGGCTTTTCAATCGTAAAAATTGATTCTTTAAATTCATTTTGCAGATTTTAAGATTGTACGACCCAGAAGCGACGGGCGGACCAAATGGATCCATGGATGGATGAAACTCTGAAGAAGACTCATGTCAGCCGCCAAGCTACCCGAAAAGTAAGGCTTCAAATTTGCGTTGTCTTGCATATCTGTGTGTGATTTTGATTTCTTTGGTTCTGGATGGATTTTGATTTCTTTGATTCTGGGTGGATTTTGATTTCTTTGATTTATGGGTTGGGCTAATTTATGTGCTTATTTATTTCTCTATGCAGATTTTGAAATCTTGGGTGAGTTTTTCAATGACTTGCACACCTCGATTCGGTTGTTGCGGTTGAGGGGATTGAAGTCCAGTTTCAGCAACATTTACTCCCAAATCGAGTGTTTAACGGATAGGTATTTTCTTTTGCTTGGTTGCTGAGAAAATGAAGGGCTTTTATGTAAATTGATCGTTTTTATCTAGATTTTTTTGTATTAATTGGACGATAGTGATCCTGACATGGTAGATCCTCTTCTTGATGTTGCATGTTCCTCAGTTTGAATTGATTGAATGGCGAATGACTGAAATATATTGTCCCATCACCGCGGAAAATGAGCTGTCCATTGTGAGCATAGTCCATGGAGGTAATCTCACTGTCAAACATTTTATGAATGACTCTCCCAGTGCTAAAATTGAAAACCTAAAATATAGATGTAGAAGTTCCACCAATCAAATACAATTGATAATATCCTTGCAACCCTATAACATTATTGGAATAAAAAATTTAAAAAAAAAAATTAGCTCCCTCATGCTTCAGAAAAAATATAAACTAAAATCAAAGTAGCAATAAAAAAAATTTGTGTGGGGATTTCTAATGAGATGTTGCATTGTGATTGTAATGCAATGCATGCGAGAAATGGCGTATTGTTCATCTTATCAAGAGCAGTAAGATCTTTAGTTATAAAGTATGAATCCGTATTCATACTAATTTGAGATTCAAGATGTTTTTTAGATTAAAAGAAAGAGTTATAAAGGAAATATGGCTGCGGGACCATTGGACCAGAGGGCCACATACTCTAACAATATATGATGAATAGTACTCATTGTTCTCTATTTTGTTGTCTAATTCTTCTCTTTAAGGTATAATACGAAAATCTTATTTCAAAATTGTGTTTTTTTCCTTCAGAGAAAATTTGGACTATAAGAGCTCAGTGCAAAGCTTCCTGTAAGCATGGGAAAAAACCAAGGCACAGTTCCACGCGAGGTAGTTCAATCTTTCATTTTCGTCTGATGAGTACTTGCCCTCCAAGTATTAGATTTCTTGCAATTTTACTTTTACAATGCTCTTATAGTTTGCCATTTTGTTTTGAGATGCTTTTAATTCTTGTTACAAAGCGGAGCTGTAGTTCATGTGTGTGAATTTTTGTTTCAGTGTGTTTGGGGTTCAGAAGTGAATGCATTACTCAGGGATGGCTGTCAGCCTATCCCACATATCTTTTACGTTTTCACTTTATTCATGTGCTGAATTATGGTGTCTCTCTAAATTGAAGAACTAAAAATGGCAAGCAAACTAAAAAGCAATTAGATTATGAAATGGGTACTTTGGTTTCTCATCACTGCTTTGTTTGGTAATTTTCATTTATTCATGTTCTTTTGACAGCGTATTCAATTGTATTTTTGGTTTTCCCTGCTTCGTTTATTTTATGCTTGCGTGTTCTTTTGTATGCCTGATGTCTTTCTCTACAAGCTATGCATGAAGATTTGTTGTTGTTCTCAGCCAAGAGATAATTTCACGGATTATGTTTTTAAAGTCATACAAAATACTTCTTGAGGATAACTGGGTTTGTCGGGATCTGTTTTCACTACAAATAGGATGTATCTTTTATATAAAAGAAGAGAATGGCGAGTTGCCAAAATTTCATTCTTCATCTTGATTTATTTCATGATGCTTTTTCTTTCATTTTATTTGATTCTTTCATTAGCTTTGCTAATTGCTACCACTAAATTTGAAAGTGAACATCAATTACATGCCAAATGGACTTTAGAGATCAAGTATGGAGTTGAATGAGAGGAGAAGTCGTCACTTTCTCTCAGGTCTCTCTGGACAAGGTTTTCCTTATTTTTTTGTAATTGTTTTTTTTAGTTTAATGAGATGGAATTAAATAGTTAAGTTACCATACTAATGAATGTACTTTATTGAATTTTTCGTAATAAAAATGTGACAAAATGAACACCTTCTTTTTGTGTTTTTAATTTTTCTCACCTCTCCGAATTCAGTCCCACGCTGCCGTGTCCAGCTCGCCCGGTTACCGTAACCGACACAAACAGTGCAAGTGCCATAGACCCGCTCACATACACTCAGGAAATCACAACCACACGAAAAGCAGCTTCCTTTTTTTGGTGGTCGAAGAAAGCTGCTCCCTTTAAAAGCCAGAAAAATCAAAACGACTGCATTTTCTCTCTCTTCTCATCACCATCACTTTTTGCGTCTAATTGGAGTAAGTGTTCATGATGCAGCTACTTTGTATCTTCAATTTTTTTCCCTGCATGTTTATTTACGTTCTCAGCTTTTACACTACAACCATTACATTTGTTATTTTGTTTTCTCTCTTTTTTTCTTTTGGTTTTGAATAATAAAGTCATCATCTTGCTTCCCCACTAACATTTGGCACGAGTAGGAATGGTTTAGGTGTGCTCAGTTTTGGCCTAAATGGTTATCGAACGAGCCTAAATGTTTGTTTCAATTCTCTACCCCTGCTGTTGGTGGATTTCAAGTTATTTACAAAATTGCCAACTTTCGGTGAGGGTTTCAGGGATGGGAGGCCATGCCGCTCTGGGATAAAGATAGACAGACAGAGGGAGAGGGAGACAGAGCGACAGAGAGAAAGGGAGAGGGAGGAGTGGGGATCTCAGTACCATTGCGACAGATCCTCGATTTCATGAGTGGGAGAGGGGGTACAGTCAGAGAAAAGTATGGGGGCCGTCGGGATTTGAGGGGGAAGGGTATGGATCGGGGCCGGGGATCTGGGTTTGTCCCTTTGGGCTGTTTGCGACCTCTCTTAGCGACTTACTCCGGCTTCCGATGATGGAAACACTAAATCATTCACTCCTCAAGTATGTTACTTTTCAGTCATTGTTCGATTAGTTCCAGTTCTCATTCTAATCTCTGTAAAGTTTGCTTTGCTCTGTTTAGGGTTTGAAGAGGAGAGAGAAAGTTATGCCTCATTACTTTATGTAGAAAATTACTTTATACATATGCAATTTACATGTCTTGAAGTAACTGCAGTATCCTTTGCTTCATAGACAATTTCTGAAATTCCTTTTCTTTTTCTCTCCTAATTTCAGTCAATGATGCTGACAGAAGATTACGGAGTTGAGTACCAGGATGAGGAGACTAGGAATGAGTTTTGGCTCTTAATAATTGCTGCTTTGTTGCTTGGAATTGTCAGTGCTTTCAGTTCGACTTCAACAATACTATATGTGCATCTTAAAGTTATAGGAATATAATTTACGTTTCAGAATTTAATTTATTTAAGTGTTTTGCTAAAACACAAACACTGAGACTTGGTGGTGGCCTGCACTTTGCAGCCACAACTAAGACCAAGGGGTTGATTTTTATTTTCCTTTCCTTACCAATTGGATAAAAGTGCAACCCACCAGATAAGTAGTTAATTAGTTATACTACTAAAGTTACATAATGCCACTTAGCAGCTGGAAATTAACGAACTAGATTTCTTAACATATTTTTACATTCCATGTTTTTTTGTATGACAACTTTTTAGGTGCTGCAGTTTTGTTCTGGTTTTTCATTCTTTCTGTGAATTTCAATTGTAGTAGGATTGAATCATTTAAATTGTGGGATTGTTTTGTTTGATGGGTTTCAATTGTGTTTTCATTTATATAGTACTAATGGATTTACTGTGTTGGCAATTTCAAGAATTTGAATCGTTGGAGGGGGAAGTTGGTTCCTAGGCATTTTGAGGTATATAATTATATACCCTATTTTTATTCAAAGCCTATTTTAAATGTATGATTGGTTTGTAAGAAATGAATGAAAAAGAGAGTTAGAATACCCTATTTTGGATTTCGAAAAACAAAGTTAGAAATGTATAAGGATGTGCATTTTATTTACCCTGTTTTGGATCAGAGTGTGTTATTTGAAAAAGAGAGTTAGAGATGTATGATCAGTGTCTGTGTGTGTGTGTGAGTTGTTCATTGAGGTGGTTTTTGCCACTAGACTTGCATTATTGTTCAGGACTGACAACTGTGATAGTAGAATTATGTAATTATGCATGAAGCGGAGAATAATGGAGAAAGATGGCTTTCTATAGTGCTGCCAATGGCAATTAATTTCTCATGAAAACAAAGAAAAGAGAAACAGAGGTATAATAGTATATTATTTTTTATAGTTACAAATATTATGATAGCATGCTTGAAGAATCAATGTTTTAAAAGGCTCACCTCAGGGTGCGCCTAGGCACCCTGTGAGGCTGGACTTGAGGGTTGCCGCCTTTGTTTTGAGGGAGTGGGCGGAAGGCGCCGGAAGGCGTTGTCGGAGCCGTCTAGGCGCGCCTCATGCAATTTTTTTTTTTTTTTTATTTTTACTCCCAAACCCAGATTTTGGGTAGGGTTTTAACTACCTCATACCTATTCCTTGCACTATATTGTGTGCTGTCTGCATGCATTGTTATATGTGTGCTCATTGTGCTTTTCATCCTCTATTTTATATATATATATATAACATAATATATGTATATATATGTATATATATGTGTATATATGTATTTATAATATATATGTGTGCTCAGGGTGATTATTGATTAATAATTTTTTTTAATATAATATATGTGTACGCTCAGTGTATATATTAAAAAATTTAGGTCCCGTAAGGCGTGAGGCGTGGGCTATCCCTCGGACGCCTCGCCCACGCCTCGCGCTTTTAATACATTGTGAAGAATACACACAAAAATATCTAAAAACACCTCAAGTCACTCTCTTTTTTTCCTACAACCTAAATAATGATAACATGCTTGAAGAATACACACAAAAATAGATATTTTGTCTTGTAAAACTGAAAGTTTGAAAAATCACTCACCGAATGTCCCAAGATATAATCCTTATTTCTAGCAACCCTTCCAATCCTAACTTGCCATCTTGGAATGATTAGATAACCAAAAACAACATGGTCTGACAGTTAAAATGGTCAGCTAAATTATATGTTAAAAAATGCTTACCCAAGTAAACTGAAGATTCATCATTTGATTGTAATTCCCAAGCCAATCAAGGAAAAACCAAAAATTAAATAATAAAATCAGCATACAGTAAGGAAAATAGTCAGAACAAAAGCAGAATTTGACTGGGAAAAAAAAATGCACATTTCTTCTAATTAAACAAAAGCAGAATGGGGGTAAGGCTAGCCGACATTCACCTCTCCCAGACCTTGCGTAAAGCGGGAGCCTTGTGCACTGGGTACGACCTTTTACTGTTTTTCTTCACAAACCTTGCCTTCTCTTCCTGCTCTGGCCTTCTTTCAACTATTGTCCCACAGATGCACTTCGTATTGACCGGTCCTTCAGTGCCTGACCAACTACAACCAAATGCAAGTACTTTCATCATTCTTCCAATTCCTTTTTACATTCAACCAAACAAACAAACACTCTGTACTTGTCCAATCAATCCATTATAAACTCCTTTTAAAACAAAACATCGACTTCACAAAAAAATTAAAAATTCGTACCTTTAAATCTGCTCCAGCACAGAACATCTTGGGAACTTTACTGTTTTTGACTTACATTGTGATCTGTAGCTTTTCCAACCCCAACAGAGGCAACTGGGAAGCGAGAGCATAGAGCATGTCCCATGGAAGCTCCTCGACATTTGGTAAAAGATCATCGCCTGCAAAACTGAAAAGAGAACAACAGCAAACAATTTCTCATCCTCCACATCATATTTTGGCATGAAAATTTCAGCGTCTGCAATTGTGACCTTCGCTGTCTGCAAGATTTGAGCTTCACGGGCCTGTTTTGTAAAAGGTGGCAGTATTTTTAGAGGTTCTGTGCATTTGGAAAAGCTGTAGAGGTTAAAACAGAACATTAGTTCATAAATTTTGTGAGAATAGCCCTTCTTTTATTGTGAGAGCATATAATATTTTTTTAAACAAAGTAAACACACTTACACTGATTTGTATGAATTTACTTCCAGAATATCTAGATCAATGAAGAAAAGTGATGAACCAATGGTGTTCAAGACTATCTTGTCTGTGTGTTGAAAAATTAATGAAAAATTGCATGTTAAAAAACTGCTAAATATATTAATCTAAGTTTAAAAGTCAAATATTTTGAGAAAATGCTAGATTTGTCTAAATAATCTCAGTATATTAATCTAATTCTAATTCTAAAACAAATACTGAGAGTGATACCAAATAATTCTAATTCTAAAACAGGTTAAATATATTAATCTAATTCTAAAACAAAAACTGAGAATGATAACAAATAGTTTAATACTATTGTTTAATTCGTATGTATACATGCAAGAAAAGAGTTGCTAATCAATTTCAACTAAATGTTAGCTTTTATATGAAACGCTGTAAAAAATTGATCAAAAGAAGTGAATATGTTTGTGTGACATGTTAAGAAAATATTAGTAGAGTATATATTAAATAACGTTTGAATATAATAGAAAAATTAATAGTAAATAGATTAGTTTTTAACTAAGTCAAATACCTAGGTACAGCTTGACCTTTAAACTTGTGAAAACCACAATGATCGGCAGAGACAATGATTCAATGGATAAAGAAGCAATACTTCGAGCAACATCTGCCCACAGCGTAACTGTCAGCTCTTCTCCTCTGTGGGAAAAGCAAATTCCAAACAAATTTTTAATAGGTAAGTAATATACAATGCAAGCCTGAATATGCACCAGTAGTTTCGGGAAACCTTGGTCTGCATACTCTGCAAACTCGAACCTTGATTTTTCTGCATTTATGTACGGGACCAACTGATTGATAGGAGTAAGAGCTCTGTTTTCCATCAACTGGAGTCAAATTAAACAAAAATGTTAGAAATTTAGAAATGATATGCAAGTCCTGAATCAATTTATAAAAAAAAATAAGTAAATAAAAACTCTAAATGAGGTCAACCCTATCCTTCTCTTATACTCTTCTATCTTCCCTCTGTTTTCCTCCCCCAATTCTGAATCATTCTTCCACCCTTGGTATCTCGATTTTATCTCACCTTAACATTTTATATCCAACCCGCAACCCAGCTCTCTTCAAATTGTATTTAAAACAATGAATTGCTTGCATACGAATGGTGCAAAAAGGCAGAATGCAATCCAATTGAAAATCGGTCCAATAAAAAATTCAAACAAAAAAAACTCCTCATTTCTCTCATCAAACCAAAATTCGCAAATCCAACAGAATTCCTGGTCACAACACATAACATAAACTGATAAAACATTTTACTCAAATAACGATTTAATTTTTAAAATTTAAAATAAAAGAGAACTAAATGCACATATTTGGAAGAAAAAAAATGGAATGATTCCATATGTAAATCTCACCCCAACAGTTTTAAAACGCAATCATCCCAGTGCAAACAGAAGGTGGAAAATGTTGTCCCAGCACAAACACAACCTGCAAAATAAACAAACCAACACACACAAAAAACCAAATGAATAACGATAAAAATCAGAAACCCTACCACACAAAATCATAAGAACAACATTAAAATTACCAATAAAAGTTAGCAAAAAACACACGATCTGATAATAAACGTCTTAACGCCAATGATGGCCTCAAACCCAAACAAAATCCAACAACAACAACAAGAACAACAAAGCCTTTTCCCACTAAGTGGGGTCGGCTATATGAATCCTAGAACGCCATTGCGCTCGGTTTTGTATCATGTCCTCCGTTAGATCCAAGTACTCTAAGTCTTTTCTTAGAGTCTCTTCCAAAGTTTTCCTAGATCTTCCTCTACCCCTTCGGCCCTGAACCTCTGTCCCGTAGTCACATCTTCGAACCGGAGTGTCATTCGGCCTTCTTTGCACATGTCCAAATCACCGGAGCCGATTTTCTCTCATCTTTCCTACAATTTCGGCTACTCCTACTTTACCTCGGATATCCTCATTCCCAATCTTATCCTTTCTCGTGTGCCCACACATCCCACGAAGCATCCTCATCTCCGCTACACCCATTTTGTGTACGTGTTGATGCTTCACCGCCTAACATTCTATGCCATACAACATCGTTGGCCTTATTGCCGTCCTATAAAATTTTCCCTTGAGCTTTAGTGGCCTACGACAGTCACACAACACGCCGGATGCATTCTTACACTTCATCCATCCAGCTCGTATTCTATGGTTGAGATCTCCATCTAATTCTCCGTTCTCTTGCAAGATAAGATCCTAGGTAGCGAAAACGGTCGCTTTTTGTGATCTTCGCTAGATTGCTCCGGTCATTAGTGTGGATAGGTATATAAATGGATAGAGATAGGAAAGCAAACACAAGATGTACGTGGTTCACCCAGATTGGCTACGTCCACGGAATAGAAGAGTTCTCATTAATTGTGAAGGGTTTACACAAGTACATAGGTTCAAGCTCTCCTTTAGTGAGTACAAGTGAATGATTTAGTACAAATGACATTAGGAAATATTGTGGGAGAATGATCTCGTAATCACGAAACTTCTAAGTATCGGAGTGTGGTGTCGTCTTGACTTGCCTTATCTGTCTCATAGGTAGATGTGGCATCTTTTCTGGAAGTACTCTTCCTCCATCCAGGGGTGGTATCTTTAACTGGTGGAGATGCACAAGGTAATGTATCAATTTCACTTGAAGCTTACTTGTAGTTTCAGGCTTGGTCAAGCGCGATACAAACCATGTAGTAGGAGTCCCCCAAGTCGCCGAGCTAGGGGGTCTGCTGAAAGAGGTGACAGACAAGGTAAGCAATCAGAGCTCCGACTGATTGTTCACCTTCTCCCCATCTTGCAGCAGCATGAAGGATAAAGAGAAGAAAAATGAGAAGAGATGATATGAGATACTTTTGCTTTTGAAGAAGTAACTTTCCACAGGCTTATTCTTGAACTGAGCTGGAGGGTTTTCTGGTTTCCTCCAGAGTATAAGGTCGACTGAAGAATTTGAGGGTCAAAACAAGTCCATCAAATCTAGAGTACTTTCCACCCTGCTGATATGGGATACTTTTGCTTTTGACAGAGTAATGGATGTATCGGCACGTGTGCTGTTACGCTTGTCTCCACATGCTTCCTTGTATCTTTCGCACTTGCCCTATCTGTTCCTCAAGCAGATGCGGAATCTTCCCTGGAAACATAAGATGTTGAAGATGAGTACTCGAGAGCAATGCCAGGTAAGTAATCAGGTAAGGGGTTACAGGCAGTCAGTTCCTAGCTGGAAGCTTGATTCCAAGTGCTGACTCATTGCTCTCTTTCTCCTTGTCTTGCAGGTAAAAACAAGGCCAAAGGAAAAGACAGGGAAAAAGCATGATATGGGATACTCTTGCTTTTAACCCTGATGATATGAGATATTCTTGCTCTAGTATAGCTTATTTGCAGAGGTATTATCGGGGGGAAAGAAAGCTGAATATTTCGAAAGGCTTCGTTGGGAGTGCCCTCTCAGATATGATGAAGGGTTGAGCATTTTTGCAGGTCTGCCTGTCTGTTGGGGATGGAGGTCAACATATATAGGAGTCTCCCTAACAAGTAGTAATGTTATTCCTTTACCCTGCTTGGTCATAGCACGGTAGTGGGAGCTGCCAGTTTCACATGTTTTAACTCTGTCAGAGCACTTTGAAAAAGTGGTATGTGGTATCTGGCTCTCGAGATTCGGAGAACGATGCCTCTTCGATTTTTGAGAAAGCAATCATGCTGGGGGTCTGGCTTTCGAGATTCGGAGAGCAGTGTCTCTTCGATTTTTGAGAAAGTAATCATGTTGGGAGTCTGGCTCTCGAGATTCGGATAACGATGCCACTTCGATTTTTGAGAAAGCAATCATGCTGGGGGTCTGGCTCTCGAGATTCGGAGAGCAGTGTCTCTTCGATTTTTGAGAAAGTAATCATGTTGGGAGTCTGGCTCTCGAGATTCGGAGGGCGGTGCCTCTTCGATTTTGGAGCAAGCAATCTTGTTGGGACTGTTGTCTCGAATGTGAGTAAAGGTTGGGCATGTTTGCTAGTCTACCTTGCCACGAAGCACAAAGGTTGACACACAGGGACTTTCCAATTATCCAACAATGGTACTGTTCCTTTACCCTCTCTTCGATTTTGAGAAAGTAGTCATGTTGGGAGTCTGGCTCTCGTGATTCGGAGGACGGTGGCTCTTCGATTTTGGAGCAATCAATCTTGTTGGGAGTGTTTTCTCGAATGTGAGTAAAGGTTGGGCATGTTTGCTAGTCTACCTTACCACGAAGCACAGAGGTTGACAAACAGGGACTTTCCAATTATCCAGCAGTGGTACTGTTCCTTTACCCTTGTGGGTAATAATATGGTAGCTAGACCTTCAAAATTTATGGGTCTAAACTTTGTTAGTGCTGTTTCTTTGCTATTCTTTTACCCTTCTTGGTCAGAGCGATGTAGTGGGAGCTGCAAGCTTCACGTGCTCAACTTTGGCAGAGAACTTTGGCAAAGTTATCTGTGGTACCCATGAGCTATTGTTGCGTGTGGGAAGTGGGTGATTGAACAGTAAGATTCATGTGCTTTCTACTTCACCAGAAGTCTTTGACAGAATGCCCATAATTTCTGCAAAGCTGAGTGTGCGTGTGACAGGTGCTGACAAGGCTAGAAAAGTAGGTGCCTTTTCGATTTCTGAGATCGGCCCTCGTGGTCTCTGAGCAGCCCAGCTTTTGAGAAAGCGAGCGCCTCTTCGATTGATTCGGAGAACGATGCCTCATCGATTTTTGAGAAAGCAATCATGATGGGGGTCTGGCTCTCGAAGATTCGGGGAGCAGTGTCTCTTCGATTTTTGAGAAAGTAATCATGTTTGGAGTCTGGCTCTCGAGATTCGGAGGGCGGTGCCTCTTCGATTTTGGAGCAAGCAATCTTGTTGGGAGTGTTTTCTCGAATGTGAGTAAAGGTTGGGCATGTTTGCTAGTCTACCTTGCCACGAAGCACAGAGGTTGACACACAGGGACTTTCCAATTATCCAGCAATGGTACTGTTCATTTACCCTCTCTTCGATTTTTAAGAAAGTAGTCATGTTGGGAGTCTGGCTCTCGAGATTCGGAGGACGGTGCCTCTTCGATTTTGGAGCAAGCAATCTTATTGGGAGTGTTTTCTCGAATGTGAGTAAAGGTTGGGCATGTTTGCTAGTCTACCTTGCCACGAAGCACAGAGGTTGACAAACAGGGACTTTCCAATTATCCAGCAGTGGTACTGTTCCTTTACCCTTGTGGGTAATAATATGGTAGCTAGACCTTCAAAATTTATGGGTCTAAACTTTGTTAGTGCTGTTTCTTTGCTATTCTTTTACCCTTCTTGGTCAGAGCGATGTAGTGGGAGCTGCAAGCTTCACGTGCTCAACTTTGGCAGAGAACTTTGGCAAAGTTATCTGTGGTACCCATGAGCTATTGTTGCGTGTGGGAAGTGGGTGATTGAACAGTAAGATTCATGTGTTTTCTACTTCCCCAGAAGTCTTCGACAGAATGCCCATAATTTCCGCAAAGCTGAGTGTGCGTGTGACAGGTGCTGACAAGGCTGGAAAAGTAGGTGCCTCTTCGATTTCTGAGATCGGCCCTCGTGGTCTCTAGGGAGCCCAGCTTTTGAGAAAGCGAGCGCCTCTTCGATTTCTGAGATCAGCCTTCGAGGTCTTTGAGCAGCCCAACTTTTGAGAAAGCAAACGCCTCTTCGATTTCTGAGATCAACCCTCGTGATCTCTAAGCAGCCCAGCTTTTGAGAAAGCAAACGCCTTTTCGATTTCTGAGCAGGCGCCTCTTCGATTTCTGAAGCTCCATCGAGTGCAGATTTTTATAGGGGCTGGCATTAAGTTCCAAAGCACACTTGAATCTCCACCAGTAGAAGCTTCATTCTTACACTTCTAAGATCTTGATTTGTCCGACCTCTTCTCTCTTCAACACATTTGAAAATGTCTGGCCCCTCCGACCGTCGTTTTGACTTGAACCTTGTTGAAGAGACAGCCCCGCCTTCTCCAGACAACATATGGCGCCCATCCTTCGTCTCCCCTACTGGTCCTCTTACCGTTGGGGATTCCGTGATGAAGAATGATATGACCGCTGCGGTGGTGGCCAGGAACCTTCTCACTCCCAAAGATAACAGACTACTTTCCAAACGGTCTGATGAGTTAGCTGTTAAGGATTCGCTAGCTCTCAGTGTTCAGTGTACAGGTTCTGTGTCTAATATGGCCCAACGCCTATTTGCTCGAACCCGCCAAGTTGAATCATTGGCGGCTGAAGTGATGAGTCTCAAACAGGAGATTAGAGGGCTCAAGCATGAGAATAAACAGTTGCACCGGCTCGCACATGACTATGCTACAAACATGAAGAGGAAACTTGACCAGATGAAGGAAACTGATGGTCAGGTTTTACTTGATCATCAGAGATTTGTGGGTTTGTTCCAAAGGCATTTATTGCCTTCGTCTTCTGGGGCTGTACCGCGTAATGAAGCTCCAAATGGTCAACCTCTGATGCCTCCTCCTTCTAGGGTTCTGTCCAGTACTGAGGCTCCAAATGATCCCCCTCCGGTGCCTTCTCTTTCTGGGGCTCTACCGACTGCTGAGACTTCTCCTAAGCAACCTTTGTGAAGACTCCCTCTTGTGTGTTTATTTTGACTCATGTATATGTACATATTTGTAGCTTATCGGGGATATCAATAAATAAGCTTTCCTTCATTTCAACGTATTGTGTTAGATACACCAAAGTCTTCTTCGCTAAGTTCTTTGAATTTTCTTTTGTTGAAGCTTGTATGTTGAAGCTTTCTGAATGGAGCATGTAGGTTGGGGTAGTGTTCCCTTAATTTTCCGAGTGAGGAAAACTTCTCGGTTGGAGACTTGGAAAATCCAAGTCACTGAGTGGGATCGGCTATATGAATCTTAGAACGCCATTGTGCTCGATCCTGTGTCATGTCCTTCGTTAGATTCAAGTACTCTAAGTCTTTTCTTAGAGTCTCTTTCAAAGTTTTCCTAGGTCTTCCTCTACCCCTTCGGCCCTGAACCTCTGTCCCATAGTCGCATCTTCTAATCGGAGCGTCAGTAGGCCTTCTTTGCACATGTCCAAACCACCGTAACCGATTTTCTCTCATCTTTCCTTTAATTTCGGCTACTCCTACTTTACCCCGAATATCCTCATTCCTAATCTTATCCTTTCTCGTGTGCCCACACATCCAACGAAGCATCTTCATCTCCGCTACACCCATTTTGTGTACGTGTTGATGTTTCACCGCCCAACATTCTGTGCCATACAGCATCGCCGGCCTTATTGCCGTCCTATAAAATTTTCCCTTGAGCTTCAGTGGCATACGGCGGTCACATAACACGCCGGATGCACTCTTCCACTTCATCCATCCAGCTTGTATTCTATGGTTGAGATCTCCATCTAATTCTCCGTTCTTTTGCAAGATAGATCCTAGGTAACGAAAACGGTCGCTCTTTGGTATTTCTTGATCTCCGATCCTCACCCCTAACTCGTTTTGGCCTTCATTTGCACTGAACTTGCACTCCATATATTCTGTCTTTGATCGGCTTAGGCGAAGACCTTTAGATTCCAACACTTCTCTCCAAAGGTTAAGCTTTGCATTTACCCCTTCCTGAGTTTCATCTATCAACACTATATCGTCTGCGAAAAGCATACACCAAGGAATATCATCTTGAATATGTCCTGTTAACTCATCCATTACCAACGCAAAAAGGTAAGGACTTAAGGATGAGCCTTGATGTAATCCTACAGTTATGGGAAAGCTTTCGGTTTGTCCTTCATGAGTTCTTACGGCAGTCTTTGCTCCTTCATACATATCCTTTATAGCTTGGATATATGCTACTCGTACTCCTTTCTTCTCTAAAATCCTCCAAAGAATGTCTCTTGGGACCCTATCATACGCTTTTTCCAAATCTATAAAGACCATGTGTAAATCCTTTTTCCCATCTCTATATCTTTCCATCAATCTTCGTAAGAGATAGATTGCCTCCATGGTTGAGCACCCTGGCATGAACCCGAATTGGTTGTCCGAAACCCGTGTCTCTTGCCTCAATCTATGCTCAATGACTCTCTCCCAGAGCTTCATTGTATGACTCATTAGCTTAATACCCCTATAGTTCATGCAATTTTGTACGTCACCCTTATTCTTGTAGATAGGCACCAAAGTGCTCGTTCGCCACTCATTTGGCATCTTCTTCGTTTTCAAAATCCTATTGAAAAGGTCAGTGAGCCATGTTATACCTGTCTCTCCCAAAAGTTTCCACACTTCGATTGGTATATCGTCTGGGCCTATTGCTTTTTTAAGCTTCATCTTCTTCAAAGCTACAACCACTTCTTCCTTCCGGATTCGACGATAAAAAGAGTAGTTTCTACACTCTTCTGAGTTACTCAACTCCCCTAAAGAAGCACTCATTTCATGTCCTTCATTGAAGAGATTATGAAAATAACCTCTCCATCTGTCTTTAACCGCGTTCTCTGTAGCAAGAACCTTTCCATCCTCATCCTTGATGCATCTCACTTGGTTTAGGTCCCTTGTCTTCTTTTCCCTTGCTCTAGATAGTTTATAGATATCCAACTCTCCTTCTTTGGTATCTAGTCGTTTATACATATCGTCGTAAGCCGCTAACTTAGCTTCTCTGACAGCTTTCTTCGCCTCTTGCTTCGCTTTTCTATACCTTTCACCATTTTCATCGGTCCTCTCCTTGTATAAGGCTTTACAACATTCCTTCTTAGCCTTCACCTTTGTTTGTACCTCCTCATTCCACCACCAAGATTCCTTTTGGTGTGGGGCAAAGCCCTTGGACTCTCCTAATACCTCTTTTGCTACTTTTCGGATACAACTAGCCATGGAATCCCACATTTGGCTAGCTTCCCCCTCTCTATCCCACACACATTGGGTGATTACCTTCTCTTTGAAAATGACTTGTTTTTCTTCTTTTAGATTCCACCATCTAGTCCTTGGGCACTTCCAAGTCTTGTTCTTTTGTCTTACTCTTTTGATATGTACATCCATCACCAACAAGCGATGTTGATTAGCCACGCTCTCTCCTGGTATAACTTTGCAATCCTTACAAGTTATACGATCCCCTTTCCTCATTAGAAGAAAATCTATTTGTGTTTTTGACGACCCACTCTTGTAGGTGATCACATGTTCTTCTCTTTTCTTAAAGAAGGTGTTGGCTAAGAAGAGATCATATGCCATTGCAAAATCCAAGATAGCTTCCCCATCCTCGTTTCTCTCCCCAAAACCATGGCCACCATGAAAACCTCCATAGTTGCCTGTCTCCCTGCCCACGTGTCCATCTCCTCCTATAAATAACTTCTCCGTCTGAGCAATTCCTTGCACCAAGTCTCCAAGATCTTCCCAAAATTTCTCCTTCGAACTCGTATCCAACCCTACTTGAGGTGCGTACGCACTAATCACATTGATAAGTTCTTGTCCTATTACAATCTTGATTGCCATGATTCTATCTCCTACCCTCTTGACATCTACAACATCTTGTACCAAGGTCTTGTCCACGATGATGCCAACACTATTTCTCGTTCTATTTGTGCCCGAATACCAAAGTTTAAACCCTGAGTTTTCTAGATCCTTTGCCTTACTACCAACCCACTTAGTTTCTTGTAGGCACATAATATTTATCCTTCTCCTCACCATAACTTCCACTACTTCCATAGATTTTCCCGTTAAGGTTCCTATATTCCACGTTCCTAAACGCATTTTGCTCTCTTGAACTCTACCCTTCTGTCCTAGCTTCTTCACCCTCCCCCGTCTAATAGGATCAAAGTACTTCTTTTGTGTGTTCCGGGTAAAGTTGATAGGAGCATATGCTCTCAAACAACTTTGAGTGGAGTCGTTCGAAAAGAAGTTTCTATGGCCCCCTTGCTCATTTAACACTGCATCCGGGTGCCGATGGAGATACAGCGACCCTTGCTCACTTATCACTGTGCTCGGGCCATACAGCGCGCCACTTACGGGTGACGTCCTAGCTTTAGCGCGATTTTGTTCTGGATTCATTTTCATAAGGATTCGACATGATCATGGAGTGCCGGCTGTCGACTACCTGACGCCCTCCCCCTCCTCCTTTATCCGGGCTTGGGACCGGCCATGTAAGACATAGGCGGAGTTAAACCCAAACAAAATCCAAATCAGTTAAAAAAAAATAGTGAAAATGAACTGAACCCATTCCTCTATCATATTCTTTTCATCTGTTTTCCTACCCCTAATCCCAAATCTCTCTTCCATGCTTTCTCTGCCGTTTTCCCCTCACCCTCGATCCCATTTTCTTCCAAGTTAACAGCCTTTACAAATTTTTTAGAACCATAGAAAGACAAACATGGCCGATTCAAATAATAAACACACACAGTTAACCTACCAATTCATGCCCAATTTGTTAAAAATATGAATAAAAAATAATCACAACACATACTTCAATGGGTCCTCTCATTCCTTCCCAAAAATTATAAACAAATTTTAACCAACATTAAATTTTCCCAAATTGAAATCACTTTTCTAATCTCTCCTGAAAAACTATAAACACATTTTAATTCTTCAAGAATGGGTGCTCAAACCGGGAAAAAACCAAAAAGGAGAAAAAACATACCAAAAAAATAACAGGACCACCACAGCTGTTCGTAAATCTGTGATCGACCAACCAAGCAACAAAAACGCAAATACCCTCTTAGCCAGGAAAATCCTAACAGAGGACCACAACTGATCCAAAACAAAATTATTAGAGCTTCATCCAAATTAACAAAAATACAGAACAAAAATTGAAAGACAGCAGTTATAAAACATACCTCGGTTGTATTAAATTGATTTGCCAAAGATCTAAAGACTGCCGGCGCTTAACGACCGAAAGGCAGAGAAAACAAGAATCACAAAATGTTTGACCGCCGATCGCAAGTCTACAAATCTCGGATAATGGGGTCAGAGAAAACACCCACAACCATAGGTCTAAAAACCCTCCTCAAGTCAGATCGCAGAAATAAGATCGCTTAAAAGACGAAAATCAAGAGCAACTGAATGATGCAGAAATGCTTAATAACAAGATAGTTAAGTGTCTGTTTTTCATTCTATTTGCAGAATCCCAAGACCACAGCCCATAAACTATCACCACGATTTCAACTTGTCGAAGAGTGGGGACGCTTAGGGGGGCGGCCTGAGCCACCACCCTTATCATTTGGTAAAAAAGAGAGAAAACAATTGGTACGCAATATTATAAACTACCATTTTTTTATTCCACTTTCATAGCATAATCTCAGCAATCATGTCTACATTTTTATAGCTGTTAACTCAAATCCAACTTTTCAATTATTTCAAAATGCATCAGTAAATAAGGAGTCCTATCAGCAAAATAAAATTTCTCGCACACCTGCAATTTTCCTCCACTTCTCTAAGCTTCAGACTCCAGCAGATGAACCAACTGTTCTTTTTCTTTGGATATCCAAGCTCACCTGTTGTCACGCCATTGCCTCGTTGTCCCGTGTAGGATAAAACAGATTGCTGCAGCCCCTTGTATCAGGCAATGAACACAATATTTAAGAACAGCAAACAATTGGAGAGGAGCAGGCAGGGATGAGAGAAAGAGAGAGAGCAGCAGAAGCAGAGGGTTAAACCGAAAAGAAAATTACCCATATGCACAACCCGAAGAACTCACCAAGAAACCCTTGCTCCTCTCCGCAAGAAATTCCTTCAAATCAAAACGAAAAACTGAACATGGGTACCTGATATTAACACCCACTGACAGCATGGTAGTAATTATAACGCACCACAAAGTAGCCCACAATAATCCTATTGATTTTCCTTATTAACACTAAAATTTTGTCGATTGTAGCATATGAAAATAAGGGTCTTTTCCGCAGAAAATTGTTTTATCCAAACACTTAAAATGTCACAAAAACAGGATGGTTGTCTCCACTGACCAGCCACCGAACAATAATTATTAGACTAACTTACACTTATCCAAATGCAACGAAATTTTATACACATAAACTAGACACACCAAGCTATGCTCACACAAATGTTTGGGATTTTTGAAGTTGATTAGCTATTTAAATTAAATCGGACAAAACAGGACCTCAACCAGTTTTAAATAATACCAATAGATTTTAATTCACAAGTTAAGAAAACGAATTAGGGGAAATGCTATCCACCACCAAATAATCATGCAAACATGTTATGTTTCATTCAAATTCCTTTTATTTCCGGATGAAGATGCTCAAGTTGGCTCAATGTTAGAACACAACCTATTACTTTTTCTTACGTAGTATGTTAAGAGAATAGCGTTTTCAACTTAACGTAGTCCCTAGCATGTAATCTAGAATGTCGTGTTCATAGATTTAACAAGTAGAAATCATTAAGAACGAAAAGAGTTTGAGTCATCACAAGGCATGATAAGTACTGGCATTGTCTTACTTATCCTAGAAATCGGTTCACATGTTAACCACAATTAACAAGTGCTACTCTAGAACATATGTAGGTCCTCATTCAACAAGGGCAGGTAAACATATATTCATAGCATTAAAATCCTAGATATGCTCACTATGTATGCATCCATAGAAACACATAAAGAATTTATCAATCACATAAGTAGTGAAACAATTTTCATCCTTTCATAAAAGTCATTCAAACAAAATATCACAACAAACTTACAATCATATTCGGGGCTTCAAAACAGCCCCTAACTACTTAAAATTTAGTTACACATAATTCACAAATTAAACCAAAAGTAAAACATGGGTTTGAGAAGATAAAACCAAGAAAAATAGAGTGAAGCTTTGCTCTCTGCCGTGCCTCTTGCGTCTGCTGTCAGTCTGTGATTTTGTTCCCTCTGCTTCTGTGCTTCTGCTCCCGCACAATCTCTCCTATCTCTCTGCGCCCTCTGCGCACTGGCTTTCACGTCAGTTTCTCTTCTTTTTTCTGCTTCTCTGTCTTCTCTTTTATTCTTCAGTTCTCCTTTCTGTCCGTGCCTGCACCCTGCTTCTCTCTTTAATTCTTCCACTCAGTCCGTGTCCTCCCACTTCTTTCTTATTCTTCTATTTTTCTTTGCTTTTATCCCGCACTCCTCACTCCCTCTCCTGCTTTTTGTTCCACTTCCATCCCATGCGCACTCCACTTTCTTCCCACTTCTCTATCTGCCGTTCTACCTCTTTCTTCATTCTTTTATTCTGTCAGTGTCTTCCTTTCCGTCCCATTTATTTCTTTTCTTTTATTTTCTTTTCAGCCCATTTTCTTTGAAATTGATCCTAAAATAAAATTAACTGTACATTAACACAAGGTAAGGTAAAATGCCACAACTTTAACACAAAAACATCACAAAGACTTTAGAAATGGATGGTATAAATGCATGAAATATATGAGTGATCAAATACCCCCAAACTTACATTTTTGCTAGTCCTCTAGCAAAACAAAACCACTCAACTAAGACTAGATTCAACAACTTAGTAGCCAACTTCTCAATTTCGATTTCAGAGATAAGTGCTAGTCATGAGATACACTGCCAAGAAGTAAGCAAGAGCTCAAAACATCATCCAATAGTTAACCAAATTTCCTTCAAACAAAACGTTGAAATGCCATGTGTGAGCTAGCTATGTCAATGCAATTCCAAGCTCCTTTAAATCATCATATGCAAACATGTGAGTTTCTCACAAGACATACGCTCATTCACTCATAATTTTTTGTTAATGTGTTTCACTCAAGTAATCTCATTGTACATGCCGCCATGTGCTTGCTTGTCCACCTAACTCGCTTATCAATATTTAAGTAATACCTTGGATCAATAGGACTTTATTACGGTTGTAATGGGGCTAAAGGTGATAGGCTAATGAAAGAAAGGATATGGAAATCAAAAATTTTGAGAAAGTACACTTTGGTAGTTTTCCAACACCTCAATATCACACCACCTCAAATTGAAAGCAAAATAATAAAACCTCGAGCACCTGTTACTCCCCAAATTTAACTTTAAAAGGAAATTTATACTCTACCGACACATTTTCAACAAATCAACACTCTCCAATTTTCATTTTTTTCGTTTTTTTTCGTTTTTTTTTTCTTTTGAAATAATTTTCAAAATCTACATCACCCATCAAATTCACATTTCATTGTAATACACATACTCCATCCATCTTTCTATATAAATGAAACCCCCAAAAGCACAACCCATGTAATACTTTCTCAAAACAATAAGGAATCGATTTTTGTGTATGGGCTCAACTCCAATATTGGAGCAAGGTAAAGAGATGTGGTTAACAAAGAAATGGCTTAGTTAAAGGCTCAAAGGGCTACTAAGGATAAACATAGCATATAAGGTAGGCATGAAAGGCTCAAACGATCCAAAGATGGCCTATATCACTTCCAAGTTATTACATGAATTGATTAATGAATCGAGTAGTATAAAGCAAGTTCTAGAGATACATGTACAGTGAGATCATACGCACAAGAAGGAATGAGATTGATGCATAATGGTTCAATCATGTATAGGCTAAAAAACTCACAAGGTTTACATAATCTCACATGATTCACATATGAAACGCTAAATCATGCTCAAGTTTCACATTGACAAGACTAGGCACATTTCTTTTTTCAAGTTGATTTCTGGAAATCACAGTTAACACAAAGACAACGAAAAGAACTTAGACTTTCTTGAAAGTAAGAAGGAAATTAAAATCAAATCTCATCATTGAATTGAGAAGTAGCTACAAACAACAATAAAAATGCAAAATTTTTTTTTTTTTTTAATAGAGAAATAAACTAACGAAATATATTTCCAAATACCCCCAAACTTAATTATAGCATTGTCCCCAATGATAATGAAAGGAATTTTTTTGAACAATAAGACATGAAAATGGAAGGAAAGAAATATAAAATGAAATAAAGACACATAAAGAAAAGGAAAGAACACACCAATTTGTGTAGGCGAATCTCAAACTGGTTTGGAATCCTGAGCGAGGAATATCAGAGTTCCTGGGTTGTTTGATTGTGCAGTCTGCATTCTTCTCTGCTTGTTTCTTCTGCTCGGTAGGCAGGCACGAGGTAGAGGTGTTAGTCTGTTTCTTTGTTCAATCTTTCCAAGTGCCCACATCTTGCTTGCTTTCTCCCTTGTCCTTAGTTGAGGATGAATCAGCACGTTGTATCCACATGCTTCGAGGTATCATTATCACTTCCCCTATGTGGTAGACGAAGAGGAAACATAAGAAGGATGAGTACTCGAGAGCAAGGTTAGGTAAGCAATCAGGAATGGGTTCCAGGCAGTCGGTCCCCGCTCGGAAGATTGATACCAAGTGCTGGCGAGACAAAGGACAGGGAGAAAGCATGATATGAGATACTCTTGCTCTCAACCGTTATGATATGAAATACTTTTGCTCTGGGTGGGTTGTTTGCAGGGGTATCCCAAGGGATGAGAAACACAGAGTGACTCGGGAGGCTTCTTCGGGAATACATTCTCAGAGAGGAAGAAAGGTTGAGTGAGGCTGAAAGTTGAGTGAGGTTGCCTTTAACATTTGTAGAATTTTTCTTAATGGCTGGGAAGGCATTGTTCTAGTACTCGTGTCAGCAAGCCTGGGGTAATTTAACAGTAAACTTCACGTGCATTCCGTTTCTCCAGAAATCTTCGACAGATTGCGCGTGATTTACGCAACGCAGATGTGCAATTGACAGATGCTGACACGTCTGATAAAGCAAAGGCTTCTTTAATATCCGGAATTGGCGCTTCGAGTTCTGAGCTTCGTTGAGTGCAGAGGTTGCATGTGACAAGTGCGAACAAATTTAGAAACTGAAGATTGGCCTGTGATTTCAAGCCCAGCTTTTGAGAAAGCGAGTGCCGACGAGGCTGAGAGAGACAGGCGGTTGGACTCGGCGCTTCGACAAACTGCCCGTGATTTCCTCAAAGCTGACGAGGCTGAGAAAGACAGATGGTTGGAATCGGCGCTTCGACAAACTGCCCGTGATTTCCTCAAAGTTTTCTCTGCATGTGACAAGTGCTGACGGGGCTGAGAGAGACAGGCGCGTCTTCACTACCTGAGATCAGCCTGTGATTCCTGAGTAGGCCTAGCTTTGGAGAAAGCAGGCGCTTCATCGATCTCTGAACTCGCCTATTCGATCCCTGAAATCTCATTGTGTGCTATTTTTTATAGAGGTTCGCAGGATGTTCAAAGCACACATGAATTTCTGCCTGTGAATACTCCCTTCTTGCATTTCTACTATCTTGACTTGTCTGACCTCTTCTTTCTTTAACACCTATGAAAATGTCTAGCCCATCCGACCGTCGTTTTGACCTGAATATCGAAGAAGATATTGACCTCTCGTCTCCAGGTAACATTTGGCAGCCATCTTTCATATCCTCCAACGGTCCTCTTACAGTTGGGGACACTGTGATGAGAAATGATGCAACAGCTGCAGTGGTTGCTAGAAATCTTCATACTCCAAGAGACAGTAGGATGCTATCTAAGCGGTCTGACGAGCAGGCTGTTCAGGATTCTTTGGCTTTCAGCGTCCAAAGTGCAGGCTCAGTATCAAACATGGGCCAACGCCTTCTTGCTCGAACTCGTCAAGTGGAGTCGTTGATGGCTGAAGTGGCTAGCCTTTGGCAAGAGGTCAGAGCGCTGAGGCATGAAGATAAAGAGTTGCACATGCTCGCAACTAACTACTCAACAAGCATAAAGAGGAAGTTGGACCAGCTGCAAGAGGCTGAAGTTCGGGCTCGGAGTGATCATCAAAGGTTTATGGCTTTACTCCTGAGGCAACTTCTGCCTTCATCATCTGGTGCTTCACCAAGTGCTCCGGACAATCAAGCTCTGACACTTCGTCTTTCTGATGTTCCTTCGACTGCTGCGACACCTCCTGACCAATGAAGACTCCTTCTTGTTTGTATGCTCATCTTTGAATTTTTCTACCATATGTTCCTTTTCGATTGTGAAGCGATTCATAGATCTTCCTTATTTGCATTTGCCTTCGTCTTCTGGGGTTGTACCACGTAATGAAGCTCCAAATGATCAACCTCTGATGCCTCCTCCTTCTGGGACTCCGCCGACTGCTGAAACTTCTCCTAAGCAGCCTTTGTGAAGGCTCCCTCTTGTATTTATATGCTTAATGTTCCTTTCGTTTTTATGAATGTAAAACTACCTTGCAAGAAGTTGTGGTAGAGATTGCAAAATCATTACCTGCATAAAGGAACAAAAGTAGGACTTAAATACAAAAACCAGAAAATAAGAGAAAAACAGAACAAGAACATTTAAAATTATTCAAAATAAAGATGAAAGATAGAAAGCTTGGGTTGCCTCCCAAGAAGCGCTTTCTTTAACGTCTTGCAGCCGGACGATGCCTCCAGTCACACTCCCATAGGTTCCATGGCATGGAAGTGAACTTCGAATGGAAGGTGATACTTGAAGTGATCCGGCATTTGGACTAAAAACTTCCCCAATTTGCAGTGAAATCAAATGATGACCCCCAAACTATAATTCCGCAATCAACTCCAAGGGTGGACATAACCCAAATACAAAGAAAAGAAATAATTCAGTTTAGCATGCAAGAAAATTGAAAATGACAGAAAAAGGCAATGAATAGAAATATTGGGTTGCCTCCCAATCTACGCTTGCTTCACTGTGCTCGTTTCAAAAAAACGTTCATATAGTTCACCTGCTAAGATTATCACACAACCAAAAAGTAAACAGATTTGTACCAAAGAATACATAAGGAACCAAGAAATGAGAAAAAGATCTACCAACAGAGGGATGAGAAGCAAACACCAACAAATTATGAAGAAACAGAGAAATGAGCACAGTGAAACCCAAAAATTCAAATGATGGTTTTAACAAAGCAAACGAGAACAAAAAAATAAAAAAAAGGTTTTTCAAACAGTGTATAACCTATTGAATCAAAAGAAAGAACTAAAAACCCATACCCTCCCACACATCCCTCCGTCACTCTGTCACTCTGTCACTCACCCTGCGCACCAACCCATTAATTAACACCAAAAATAGCACACAGCCATACTTCCTCCGCCTCCTCCTCCTCTCTCTCTCTCTGTCTATCTTTATCTCCCTGTCCATCTCTCTCTCTAAAAAGATAAATCCCCCAAAACTGGACCTAACATACTAAACAATTCCAAAAGCTAAGCTACCATTAAAGAATACAATAAAAAAATGAACTTATCTTTGATTTGAGGCATGCAGCGCAAGATCCGGCACCCACTCTCAGCAGGGTTCATTCATGACCCCTACCCCGTTTCCTGAAATCCCGACAACCTATATGGTATTCTCTAACCATACCCATTCACCCACTTGTGAAATCCACATGCAGCAACAGTGCCGAGAACCCTTCCCCTCCCCTTCGCTCTCCTTCCATCGTCATCTCCCTCACACACACACACAACCTTCATCCCCGAAACCTTCATTCAACGACAGCAAATGAAATCTACCCGGTTACCCCCTATCTCGCCCAAAACTAAAAGGACAAAATTGTCCTTCCCGATACAATCAAATTGTTATTTTGTATGGGCAAAACTGTAATTTAAAGTTTTGGGCCTGACCAAAGGTCGGGCTTCTCAGCTAAAACCAATACATTTGGGCCTGGCTGGAAGTTGGGTTGCTCACCTAAAGGCAACACAAAGAGCAATGGCATTGTTGTAATTAAACTGAAATTCGGATTGGAACACTATTCATTTCTACAGTGCCATTTCCAGCCTTACTTTAGACTAAAGTAATAATGCCATGAACAAGCCAAACTTTACAAATGCCTATTTTCGCATACGAAACATTTGAGCAAATTGTAGCAATGGTCCCTCAACTTTAACCAAATTGGAGCAATGATCCCTCAACTAAAATCTGCGACCATTGGTCTCTTACTCTTCAAAACGTGCATTTATGGTCATTTTCGTCAATTTCGTTAAAACTTTTGTCAAAATGAGTCATGTGCAATGCATGTGAAGCTGAATCATGGGGTAAATATGGGAAACTAGATGAGAAAATTGTAGAAATGGTCCTTGAACTTTAAGCAATTTGGAGTAATGATCCCTCAACTTTAATTCAATTAGAGCAATGGTCCCCAACTTTAACCTGATTGTAGCAATGATTCTTCTAACATTACTTGTTTTAACAAAAGTTCTGACGGAGTTAATGAAAATGACCATAACTACACGTTTTGTGGAGTTAAGGAACCAATGGTCATGAATTTTTAGTTGAGAGACCATTGCTCCAATAAGATAAAAGTTAAGGGACCATTACTACAATTAATTTCCTCAAAACAATTTGGCTTTTCGATATAAATGTTGAAAAAGCATATATGGAATTGTCCTATGTATGGAATATCTATTTAAGTTCTCATTGGTTTTACATTACCTTTTGCATATGTCTGAAGAACAAATATATACATAGGAAACCTTTAAGGGGAGGGGTTCCCATTCTTTTATAAAAATGAAGATTAATTGTAGGGTTCACACCACATCGAACTTTAACAATCGAAATCGTCTATTTTTCAAGTTGCACCACATAGATCATCTTTGCAAAATATTAGCCAAATCGGAAATGTTTAAGATATCTAATTGAGTTCAAAGAAATTAACGAATACTTTGTTATATAAGAAACAATGAAATTTTATCTTGATAATTAAATAGGCAAAAGGGTTCGGATTGAATTGAATTTTTGCAAGGATGATCTATGAATCGAGACTTACAAAATAGATTGTTCGGATCGTTAAAGTTCAATGCAGCGTGGGCCCCACAACTAATCCCCATTTTTTGAAAAAAAATGGAAATTCCTTTGCATAAAGGGCCTGTGTGTATGTATGTGTATGTGTGTGTGTCTATATATATATATATATAATCTGAAGGGGATGCAATTGTTTTCTTATTAATTATACCGTAATACATTAACCATGTATGCATATTCCAATGAACTTGCTTATATCTCTGGAAGTATACGAATCAACCGCCAAAGCTTTTATATACAGATGCATCTATATTTGTAAACAACATCTTCACTTATTTTCTAAAAGTGTTTCATTCAAATGTTTCATTTATTTTAACCATGCTATTTAAAGTTTATCAAAATTGTACGTGGATCTGATGGTGTGAATGAGTATCCCAAGTAATCTAATTAAGACTAGAGTCGAAAGTGATGCATTTAGTAATTGCTTACACTTATGAATAGGAATTGATTGAGGTGGTGGTGGTTTCTTGTATTAATAATTCGAAACAATGCTTCGGAACCTAGGTTTGGGAAATATGAAAATTGATCTTGTGGTCGAATGTTAAAAGGATTGTGGCTTTTGTTGGATGTTTATTGGTTTGATTATGGCTTGCATATATATGTGAGATGGAATTCATATCATGCATTGCACTAATAAGAGGTACTACAGTTATACTCTCAGCTTGTCATTATTTTGAGATTACGCGGTAATGACATGATTATACGGTTATACTCTCAGCTTGTCATTGCTTTGAAATTATTTAGTAATGATATGATTACTCAGTTACATTCTCATCTTGTCATTGCCTTGAGATTACTCGGCAATGACATGATTATATTATCCAGTTTTCACTAGTTACGACTGGTGGATGATATTGTATCCATGCTGTTGGTAAGTATCCACTCAAATTACATGTATTTATCAGCTTTCCATTTATACATGATTCAGTAATTCTATCAGTGATTACATCCGACGTTGAGGTATTTTGCAACAGCTCTGACGTATTCTATCTTGTATGGTATTTACTCAATATTTTAATAAGACGTATTTGGGTAATTATTCTCTGAACATATTCTCATGCATGTAATAGATGGTCGAAGTCCCATTAAGTGTGGCCCTTCGGGATGTGTTTGAATAATTGTGATCATGTGCAAGTGTTTTTAATTTGGGCATATCCCTATTTTAAGGGATGTTCTGCCAAATTTTTCAATAGATTTTATTGGTTGATAATTTAGTTATGTTTTCATGCATATTATGGTTTCGTCACCCATCCGGATGATGGCCAGCACACCTTAATTTTGGTGTTCACTGGATATTGAGGTCGAGGTGTGTCAGGTTAGACTTAAGATTGCAAAACATCTGTATGTCTCAGTCGAACTTAGTCATGCCGACCCATATGATTAATTTGACTGCAACAAAGATACAAAATGTTTATAAATTTAGTTAATATATAGTGCGTTATAAAAATAAACCAAAAGCCAACATAAGAAGAAAAAAAGTAAAAAATAAAAAAAGAAACATTTTTAGGTTGCATCCATTATATTCTTGAACCATAAACCATAAAGAAAATACTTTATTTCTAGGTTGCAAAATTAGAAGCAAAAATTTAACGCGCGAAGAACCTCTTAGCTCCCCCTTTCTCTCTTTCCCTCTTTAATGCGCAAAGAATCCCTCGACTTCCCCTTTTCCTCCTACAAAAACGTACCCAGCAAATAAAAAAACATAAAAGTTTTGAATTGCATTGGGTCACAACGACTCCGTTCTATGCATGAGCTTGTCAGATCACGACCTTTGGATTCTGATCCGCACTCAAGGTCCGGACGCAAGGTGTGAAATCCCGTTCCCGGAATACTACTATTAATTACGTATTTCATTATTAAAGTCTGTATTTCGTGTTTACATTATTTTTAGTTTATTTTAATTCCGTTAATTTTAGAATTTGGATCGTATAGTTACAAGGTGTGAATTTTTGTAATTAATCTTTTAAAACTCGTAGACCTTTTCGAGGTCACAATTAATGTTTTCGAGTATAATTCGATCATACGAGCGCGTAGGCGAAAGCTGTTTGCGAATCGAAACTATAACGAAAAAGTTACGAACGTTCGATACCAGATTTAAATAGTAAATTTTGGGTTACTATATGAGGGAACTCCCACCATGTGGGAAGGCTGGACTAATCAAATGAGAGAGTGAGTGGAGTGACTAATCAAAGAAGAGAGAGTAAGTAGCTGTCCCAAAAGCCTTCGACCCGTTTCAGACCTGGCGACTCGTTTTTCTAACCCGTTTCCTGCGACTCCGACGACTGTTTTTTCGTCGATTTTTTTGGCTTTCTTCGACCTCCCATCACTACCAAACCTCACCACGACATCCCAGCATCCATTTCTAGCCAAAACCGTTGAGATTTGGTCTTAGTTCCACAAGGAACACCCATGTCGGTTTCGTGAAACCCTCGTCGACGATTCATTATTTCTGAAACATTCTCCTTCAATCACCACCATCATTAGCATTCTTTTGAGACCAGGAGCAAACCCTAAACAAGTTTGAGGACGGTGGAATACCGGAGATGACGAATCGAGATTCACCTATTTTAGGGTTTCCGACGGTCTAAAGTGATTTCAGGCCACTTCCCGACCAAATTGGGCTTCTTCACAGGTATACAATTTACTCCACGTCTAACGACATTCATTTTGGAATTAGGTGATTTTTCCGACGAATTTGGGTTGCCAGCTGCTGCGCACGGCAGCACGTGGCTCGAGACACCACTTGACCTTCCTAAGCTAAATTCGATGACCGATTCCATATTTAACATCTGATTGATGAATTTGCGTCATTTGAACATTATAGCAAATGATGATTCGACAATTAGATCGTCACCAAAGTTTAGTATGTTATTGTACGTAAGATTTAAGGACCTTAGGAACTTATGAATCACAAATACAGTGGCTGGATCTTGCAGATCGAGTTACGTAGGGTTATGGACCCTACCGTTGATCAACAGTTGACTTTTTGTCAACGTGTCTCGATTTCTCTTCATTAGTTGTAGGGGGCATATGGAAATTTTTTATTATGTGAATACACGAAGAACTTTAAATGTGGACTTGTACTTTGTCTTAGGTGACGATGTTACATCCCAATCTCGGCTCCGCCATAGCACGATATTGTCCGCTTTGGGCCTTGGCCACGCCCTCACAATTTTGTTTCTGGGAACTCACACGAGAACTTCCCAGTAGGTTACTCATCCTGGGAATGCTCTCGCTCGAACTCGCTTAACTTCGGAGTTCTTATGGAATCCGAAGCCAGTGAGCTCCCAAAAGACCTCGTGCTAAATGGAGGTGGGCATGTACATATAAGGCACATCACCTCCTCTCCGTTGGTCGATGTGGGATGTTACAATCCACCCCCCTTAGGGGCCCGACATCCTCGTCGGCACACTCGCACCACACGGCAGAGTGGCTTTGATACCATTCTGTCACATCTCAGTCTCAATTTCGTCGTAGCACAATATTGTCCGCTTTAACCCCCCCCCCCGGCCACGCCTTCACGATTTTGTTTCTAGGAACTCACACGAGAACTTTCCAGTGGGTCACTCTTCCTGGGACTACTCTCGCCCAAACTCGCTTAACTTTGGAGTTCCGATGGAATATGAAGCCAGTGAGCTCCCAAAAGGTCTCATGCTATGGAGGTGGGCATGTACATATAAGGCACATCACCCTCTCTCCGTTGGTTGATGTGGGATGTTACAGATGATAGTACGTGACGTCTTGATATTCGTGTTAGGGTGCGTTAGTGTGGACTCCAGGTGAGTGACTTTAATATATATGATAGAGTTATTACCCTGAAAATCTCCCATGCTAGTATACTTTGTGGATACAACATGGATTTCTAAAATATGTTTTATGCTAAATAATTGTTTTTAAAGTTTTCCATTGACCTACATTATTAAACACTATGTGACTTCCTTATTCGAAATGTTTATGAATTGTGTTTTAAATTATATATTTGAAATGTTTGAAAAACGTGAGGGCTAGTAAAGGACCGTTACCCTAGTGTCACGAGGTTAGGTGACACCGAATTTACACCATGTAGTAGTGGTACATGGATGGTCATGCTTGGTTAATCCGTGATAGGGGACCCATAATATTTTTGGATCGTGCTTGGTTAATCTGCGGTGGGCGATCCTTATTTCTTAGGTATGGCCATACGTACTTAGGGGTGATCATGCTTGGTTAATCCGCGATGGGTGATCACTACCTAACAGTTTCGTAGGAGTGACTTTGCTTGGTTAATCCGTGATGGGGGTCACTACCTACTTGGTTACTTTTTCAGGAGTGGCTCTGCTTGGTTAATCCGCTATGGGGGGCCACTTCTTGTTTGGTTACTTATGTAGTCTTTGGCCGAACTGTGTCACTCTAGCCCTAGTTTTTAGTGTATTTGTGAATGATAGTTTTGGAATCTCTGAGATTTGATTTTAAAAAGTCGTTGGATGTCTGGGTGACTCATTCGAAGTTTTCAGTGACTTGATTATGATTTCATAAGTATGAAGTTATATTTGAGGTTTATAAACTGCGATCGATGGTATGTTTTTCTTGATTATCACATATGTTGCATTATTGTCACTCACACGAGTTTTGCAGCTTATCCGGGTTTTTGTTTGCCCGATGCACCATTCCCACAATGTAGGCACTGTTTGTACATGTGATAGGTCTGAGTAGATTACGAGGAGCCGGTGAGGGTAGCAGTGCAGAGATCAGAGACTTGGAGTGTTTAGGTTACCCCTTTATCCTTCATTGTACTCTTTCTTTTGGGACTTTCCTTTGAGCACCATGGGCAAGTCTTGGCCTAGCGAGAGTTTTGTGTGTGTGTATGTGTTTTTTTTTTTTTTTTTTTTTTTTTTTGTGAATGTACAAACTCGTATATATTTTATAGGGGTGAACCCACTATCATATTCATTTTGGGATATTATTTATAGTATTTCATTTTGTATCTTACATAAGATTTATGTCCCCTATGTCCCCATGTCACGTGTTGATCCTCAATGTATGTTGGAATCGGGGTGTGATACAAGGTCCACACCTTAAAAACGCCCACCATTGAATTACTATTTCTCCAATCGCTTTTATTAATTAAATGGTGCTTCCTTCTTTTAACTCTTCCCCATCTAAAATAACTCCAACTCCGTCCTTCGTCAACCTTTTTTCAATTATGAGCAACATTTCATTGAAAGTTTGTTAGATAATATTTGAGAAGTTGTAATTGTTTGCTTTTTAAAATTTTGTATCTGGGTTCTTTGTGATAAACCAACACATTAGAGAGTGGCCAATATGTTCACATCCGTGTACACACATGGAACTCTATCAATTTTCACCAAGCTTGAAACACCCATAAATGAATGACGAGTTAGGTGGCGGAGAAAATTTGGTGCCTTGTTAAGACTGAGAGTTGCTGGGAAGGTTGGAACGATTACCTGGTCGAGTCTGATATTGATGACTTTTCTTTTCTTAATATTTTCTACAATTTTTTTGTGAAGAAAAATAAGAAACTTAGTTGGGGAAGAACGACTGCTACACGGTGAATGGAAAATCAGAGAAGAAAAAAAGAGTAGAAAGAAAAGAGGAAAAAAACTTGGGTCATTAGATGAATCTAACGGTCTATATTAATTAAGAGAAAATCTAATTATAATGATTTTAAAGATAAATACGTGGTAAAAAATTATACTCAAGCTTATCATTTAGAAAATTTTATGTGGTTTGTTGTGCCACTCAACAAATCTCAATCGCAAGCTGAACACCATACACGTTCTTATCAACCTTGACATTTAGACACTCTACCCATCCTCATCTTCCTTAGCAATTTAATGGAAGAAAAATCCTTCGGACAATAAACATAATTCCAAGTTTTGGATAGCAACTGATAGTGTTGATTGCCCGCTATCCACGAAGTGTCTTCCATCCTCAAAGTATTACGTTTTGTTTTATGTGATTTACAGCAGTTGTAGAACCAATAATGTCTATGCACTATGGTGGAGGTTCGATCCTCACCTATCCCCGTACTCTTAACAACTAACAATTTAACTCCTTAACGTTATAGTTTGTCAAAAAAAAAAAAAACAGATTCATATTGGTTCTTTTAATTAAAATTCTAAACAATGTTTAGTCGAATAATTAGCTTCGCTTACTAATCAATCTACTTTGTTTGGCAAGTTTTGGTATCCCAAAGTCAACGCGAAGGGAAAAACTTGGGCGGGGATGACATGCTATACCGCAAGATAAGTCTAAGTGAAATATAATCAAACGCGGGGTGACTCAGTGGTTAGAAATGAATTTTAGGCCCGTATTCTATACAACACGTCTTGGGTTCGATTTCTGACAATGGTGAATCACGCGACGGTAGATATAGGGGGAGGCTGAAATGCCTTTGTGAGTATTCATGACCCCCATAAAATTGGATTGTCGTGGTAAAGTCACCAGCTGATCCCTTTTTTAATAAGAAAGTCTAAGTGAAATATATATTCTAATGAAAACATACAAAGTGCTAACCAATTGAAGCTCACAACAAATGATAGTTCTCTAATTCTTGTCACGGCTTATAGCTTAAATAGTATAAATAAGAACCGAAATCAAGCTCTTGGTGTGTAGAAATAAGTTAAGAGTTTGGTAAGTCCAGTGCTCGATTTCCTTCCAGGGCTTCTACTGTAACAAAAAATAAAGGTTAAAAAAATGATAAACAAAAATTGGCATCTATGCTTAAACAAAGAGTGGAAACAAACTTGTATTATTTGGACGGCTTTGATAACCATTTTTTTTTCATTTTTTTTAAACTGAAAACTGAAATTTCTTTTTTTTTTCTTCTTATAATTCTAATTGTCTAATTGATTGAAATTGGAATTGTTAGTTATATTTATAAATTGTTTTTTTCTTTTGTAGTCTTTTCTCAGCATTCATATTGACAACAGTGTATCAAATAAATATAATCCAATTGTGAAATAAAGGATCCATTTATATCTCCATCCCATAGCTTTTATTTCATTCAAATAATGGTTCTTGTATTTTTTGTGATACAAGAAGTCTTTTTTTTATTAAGATTAAACTCAATAAAAATCTAGGGTCATTTTGGTTCCGATCCCTAGTCAATTCAATTGTTAGATTGAAATCTTATTGTTTTTTATTTTTTTATCAAAGTCCTTTGACTTTGTACACCTCAGCATTTTAGTATTACTATATTTCCATGTCATCTTTTTGATATCTTAAATAAAAAACTGTAATTTAAAATATTGATTGCAGTTCAACATTTAAGGGATTTAAATCCAAGAATTTATGTAATTCAAAATCCTAGTATTATGAGATTCAATCAATCGATCAAGTCTAAAAGAAATTTAATAAAATTAAAAAATTTATGTGATCATATATGTACAAATTTCATGAATTATGAGACTTAAAAAAAACAAACAATTTCTACAATAAAAAATCATGCACGCTACACATATTTTTGTGAATTTTATTGAGTAGTATTAAGGGAAATAATGTACTCCATGAATTCATACATACAAAAGTAATGTACCCATGAACTTAGACCAAAAATAATGTATGTACCCATAACATAAATAGCATATGGGTACATACCGAATTTACAAGAAAACTCATGGGTACATTTAAAAACTCAAAGAAAAGAATGTACATCATACCACATTGTTTTATAGACATGCATATGTGGGTACGTAAAATGCAGCAACCTTAAAAACCATTTTACATAATATTCTACAAAAACTTTGTACCCATATATTTATGTAAAACAAATTTGAACCAACCAAAACATATTATAGCAATAGATATATTAGAACGAAACATGTAGATTAAAAATGTACCCATGGATATAAGTGTAGCCAACCAGACATTGAATAATCAAGACTAATATATAATAATAAAAGAAAAAAAAATGTAAAGAACAAAAGAAAATGACTTCAAAATGGTACAGTTTTTACATAGCCCGCTCACTCTACAGTCTCTGCATGTTTGAATCAACCAGATTCTTTGATAAAGCGATGCCTGCATTGCCTTGCCTATGCCACACAAATCTCACAAGCCGATAAAATCATTGATGCTAATTTGTATTTTAATCACAATAGGTTTATTCAACATATATGCATTGGATCAATTCAGGAATGAAGAAAAATGGAGAAAATTGGGTTTGGGGTGTTGTAGATTCCAGATGTGCATAAGGGAAGAAGAAGAATGGAGGAGTTCAAATGGATTTTCCTTGTTTTAAACTTACTTATATAGTTTATTTTGCCTTAAATGCAGAAAGGGATGAGATTTCGTTTATGATGACGTGTAATATTTTAAATACTAAAATGATGACATGGAATAAGTCAAGGGACCTTGATCTAAAATAGAAAAATAATAAGATTTCAATCAATGTAATATGAAAATAAGGGATGGGAACCTAATTTTTCCAAAAACCTGTATATACTATAGAAATAATTGATGACATAAGAGACAATGAGCTATTTATAAATATTCTACTTTATCCCTATTTTTATCTGAGAATTTTTTGTTTTTTCATCGGATCTGTTCATTTTTACTATGTTCAGAATCTAATCAACTAGAATTTTAATTTTTTTGCTATTTTAATGTTTTGATTGGTTTGGATTGCATTGTGCAATTCAATCTTTTTTATTATTGAGATTCCGGTTTGTTTGGTAACTACTTTTAATCTACTTCCTTTGAGCTTTCACTTTTTAGTTCTCAGTCTTCATTTTTTTTTAACTAAAAGTATTTACCAAACAAGATTTTAGTTTTCAGTTTTCAAAAAAGTGAAAAATAAAAATTAAAAGCTGAAAACGAAATGGTTATCAAACGGTATCTTATTCAATGTAAATATTACTATATCTATACGTCTATATATCTGCATATACATTTTACTCTAATTCAGCAATAGCTTCTAGCTCTAGGCGTCTTGCATTCCTAGTTGTAGAACCAGTAGGCACAAAGGGATTAGGCGGCATACTCAAGCTTTCTCCTCCTCCTTCTAACATCTGAACCGCTATTTTCATGGAAGGACGATCCGACGGGTGCCACTGGATACACCATAGCCCTATAATTGCAAGTTTCTTTGAAATTTTACCGTCTCCTTCTTCCCCAATGTGGATTCGTAGGTCATCCCCTTCCCCTAGAAGATTATAAATCCACTGTGGATAGTAAATTTCATTTGTAGTGTTATCCGTGATTGAACCAATATTCTTCCTTCCTCCTACCATCTCAAGCAGCAGCATTCCAAAGCTATAGACATCTGCCTTGTAAGACACATTTCCGAAATTCCTGGAGAACACTTCAGGTGCAATGTAGCCCATGGTCCCCCTAGCTGTAGTCATGGACACCAAGCTTTGATCCTTGGAACATAACTTGGCCATACCAAAATCAGAAATTTTTGGAGTGAAGTTTTGGTCTAGCAAAACATTATGGGGTTTGATGTCGAAATGCAGGATTCGTAGATCGCATCCCTGGTGAAGATATTCAATTCCTTTGGCTATGCCTAGGGCAATATCTTGCAGCTTATCCCAACCAAGAAATGAATTCTTACTATCTGCAGATGAAATGAAATCCTGCAGGGAACCAATGGGGAAGAACTCGTAAACAAGAGCTTGTACAAATCCATCAGCACAAAATCCAACCAAGCGAGCCACGTTTACGTGGTGGATATGACCCATCGTTCGCACTTCATTTACGAACTCTTCCCCATCTCCCTTGGAACTGTTGAGGACTTTGACAGCAATAAAGAATTCAGAAGAGAGCATTCCTTTGAAGACAGTTCCATAGGCTCCTTTGCCCAACTTGTCCTTGAATTGATTTGTAATCCTCTTAATATCTGCGTACGAGTATCTGCTTGGTTTGAGTGCTTTGTAATCCTCCAAGAATCTTTCAATTCGTAATCGAATCTCTTTTTTCTTTCTATCAACGCTATATACCCGATATGCTGCAATCATCAGTAGAACAAGAAGCAAAGAACCCAGGATTCCCCCTGTGACCACTAATTTCCATGTGTTGCCTGTAAAAGATAAAGGCAAATTCAAATGAGACTGTCAGTTAATATTCATAGTAAAAATGGATTGGACATGTTTTAAACAATAATTACTGAGAAACAAATGTAAAGATGTTTAAAACTAGCAATGAATACATATGTTATCCTTACTTGGTTTCCTCCATTGAATACATTTAATTTCATTGTTCTGCCATTCACACCTCTTTCCCTCTCCACATTTTCTGCAATTTGGTATAGACCATTTGAAACGAAGAACATAATATTCAGAGGGTATTGGAACTGATAAAACATCATACATTTTTGTACAAGATTGTAGATTCCGGAAGAGAGTTCTAAAACCATAATCAGAATAAATGGCATAAGTTCTCTTGCCACGGTCGCCGAGGCAGGGGACTTGATACACATCCGTATCTCGTCTTGCAAAAGAAGTAGGACAACTGAATAAGGTAAGGTTACTCATGTAGTCATCGACTGACACGTTGAAGGGAGAGGGTGGCATGTTTGGGATTTCAACATGCTTTAGCAGCAGGCAGTTACTTGGGGAATAGACTTGGATTTCCTGACGCTTGTAATCTATGTCTTTGACAAATAATTTTATTAGTATTTGCTGTTCATATCTCCCATTGCATTCAAGCCCAGAATTACCACAATGATGTGTGCGCCTGATGTTTAATGGGAAATGGATAGCCCCGCTTTGATCATTGCTACAGTTGGATTTCGCGCACACATATTGACTTGCTTCAACTAGTTTGAAGAAAACCAGTATCAATATGCAAAAGGAAGAGATGATCAATTTCTGCATTTCTGAGATAATAATAATAAAAATAATGCACATGGATTTTTCTTTTCAATAATTGAGCAGAGATATATACGTAGTAGTGTTACACTGTCATCCGATAATGAAAAAGAGATAGAGAGAGAATTATGGTTACACAATTCTGTCTTTGTCGTTGACTGACTGTGTCAACATCATTTACTGACTTTTCTCTGGGATAGAAGTCCTTACTGCAACTTCACGGAAGGTGACTTAACCCCACCAACATTAGAATACTACTTGGTGTTTTCTCTCTCTGCTCGCTCGCTTGGTTCTCTCTCCCCCTCTCTCTCTCCCTCCTAAGGAAATTAGTGGAAGCAGGTTCTTCACCTTAATTTTAGCCTTCCTACTTTGCTTTTGCAGTTTGGTATTGATTGCTTTAAAATAAAAATTGCTTTTGGTGAGAATAATTAGTTGTGAAAAGATTGTCTTCTTTGATTCCAATTGAAAGTTCTATGACAAGAAAATTTTTTGTTTGGATGGGAAAATTTAAGATTATTAAGGGCTTGTTTGGTATCTTATTTGAAATTTTTTATCATTTCTCAAAACATTTCTTAAGAACATTTTTTGAAAAACAATTTTCTTTAAGACTCAAAAACTTGTTTGGTATACGATTTAAAATAATTTTAAATCTTACAGCTCAAACTGAACAAAGAGATCCAAAAAGAGGAAGTCGAGGGAGAAAGAGGAGAGAAGGAAAAAAAGTAAAAAATGATTGGTTGAAAAAGAATGAAGAGAGAGAATCAAGAGGAGAGAAGAGGAAAAAAGTAAGAAATTATTGGTTGAAAAAGAATGAAGAGAGAGAATTGGAGGAGATAGAGAGGAATATGAGTGAGAGAAAGAACCGAGAAAATGAAGAGAGCGGATTAGATGAGAGACAAAAAAAGGTTAAAAAAAAGAGAAGGGGAGAGAGAAAGAAGAAAAGAGAGAGAGAGAGAGAGATTTGGAGTGAGAGGGGAGGAGGGAGAGAAAAGAAATGAGTGAATTTAAGTTTAAAAATTCTAAAAACTCATTTTTTGTGTTTTTAGATAATATATTATATTTTTTAGTTAGTCTTAAGTTCAGTTTTTTTAAATAGTTCTACCAAATAAGTTTTTAAGGCCTAAAACTTGAAAATTATTTTTTAGTTTAAAAAGTTGGATTCAAGTAGAATACCAAACAAGCCCTAAGAATTTTAAAATAACAGAAATTAAAATAAAGAAATTTTATTTTCTAGAATTTATAAATTTTCTTTTTTGGTTAACCAAAGGAGGAATGAAATTTGAATACATGTTTGTTATTTTTAAACTCTCACTTACTGAAATTTATAAATGACACCTATTTACATGAAATTTAAACATGAGAATTGAAGGTCCCAAATTCCAAGTTTTTTCTCACGCGGAAAGTCTAAATTTCTATGTTTATGAATCCAAACAAATGAATTGATTGTATCAATTTATAAATTCTGACTTTTGGCAAAATTCTAAGTTTATTGTCCTTATCTAAACATATTCTATATATACTAAAACCCAATCCGATGGTTACTGTTCTAGGGCAGTGTGCAGACCAAAATGCCCCTCAAGTTAGTCTTCAGCAGTTACTTTTTGTCTTTTTTGTACAGTAAAATCCCAAATTTGCCCTTTCTATTCCCATGTTCCTCCATCTGTGGAGTCTTTCTTTTAGTCCTTTTTTAATTCTTTAAACCTAGCTGGTGGGCAGACAAAAAAATATTAAAAAAATGTGATTAAAACCGGGCAACGTGGTTTGTGACACAACAAACAATAAAAATTTATACTTTCCTAATTTTTTTAACCCATGTACTGCTGATGGGAAGAGCAAAAAAAATATTTAAAAAATGTGATTAAGACTGGGCCACATGGTTTGTGGCACAAGAAACAATAAAAATTTATACCTTCTTAATTTTGGAATCCCATGTATAGCCGGTGGGAAGACCAAAAAAAATATTAAAAAATGTGATACACAGTGAACCGGGGCCTCTCTTAGCACGTGTTGGTCATCGTGAGGTTTGCTTTTCTTGCTCTATACACCGCCTGCTTTTTGTTCTGTTGTTCCGTTTCCCATACCCATTTCTGTTCTTCTATTGTTCTTCTGTTGTTCCGTTTCCAACCTCTTCTTTGCTTTTTCTTTCCGTTCGCTTCTTTCTCTCCATTCTCACCTTCTGCTTTTTTTCTCTTCCACGCCAGTGTTGTTCCATTGAGTTTTGCGTTTTTTCCAATGTATCTGATTTAATTTTTTTCGGTGGTTTTCGATTTGCAGATGGATTTTTTCTTTAAATGTTCCATTGGGTGAAAAATGGCGGTTTGGGAAGCTGAGAGTGGGTTGTCGGGATGACATGTAGTAGTGGCTGGGTTCAAGTTGGTCAGAGAAGATGGAGGTGGGTGGGTTCTTCGGTTTAATCGCACATCCAGTATTATACCCTCAAATTATTTTACACAGAAAAAGATCATCGTCGGATTTTTTTCTGAGGATCCGGAGGATTTCATGGTCGTGACCGTTGATTGTATGTGTTCAGTTTTCATTATGTATTATTTATACTTAATTTTAACAATTTCATTTGAATGATTAATATTAGGTGTTTTTTTTTATAGGAAACTAGATATTAATCCTTGAAAAAGATTATCTTTAGACTAAAACCTTAACCAAGATAAAAAACTAATTATAGTCCTTTGACTTATGTCCAAGTCAGCATTTATATTTAATGTCAGAGTTAATTCCTTTTATGTAATTTTTTTCTTCCTATATTATCCTTGAGTGAATTATAATGTCTTATATTTATTTTATTTATAACTTTTCAGTTTTATTGCTAACATAAATGGTTCTCCTTAAAAATGAAACTTTTTGTCCAACCCAAAAAATTATCTTCAACCGTGTTAGAAGAGAGGGCTAGGGCCACCATCCACATCTAATATTTCTTCTTCTTATGCATCTAATAGTGCATGATTTACTTTTATCATTTTTTTCTAGTGTTGATGATTTATTTTTACCTTCTCATACATCGAATCTACCGATTTTTTCTTTTGATGTTTATGTATCAATATTTGCGTACCTATATATATGTACATAAGTATCGACACTTCCGCACCGATACTTTTGTACCGATGCTAACGTATCAATATTTTCGTACCTATGTGTACGTATGTACCGGCACTTCCATACCGATACTTCCGTACCTATGTGCATGTATGTACCTACACATATGTACCGACACTTATGCAATTCCTATATATAGACAATAAGGAGTTGTTATACTTTTTTTTTGTGATATATATATATATATATATATATATATATATTAAGGGTTATTATTTAATTTTTTTAACCTATTGTTTTTGTATTTGATTTTTTCATCTTCGACTTCTTAAGGTGACTGACCTAAAATTACTATAGACTTAATTTGTTTGTCAGCAAGTATAAATTAGTATAATTTACCATAGTTGGATTTATCTTATTGACGAATGGTTTATTAACGGAATATATTTAAGCCTTAATTATAGAATAGGTTGACAATTTAAATGGCAAAGTTTGTAAATATGGTAGGTAATAGAGGTATCTTATAATATGATGTGGCGATGAATATTAAATTAGGGACTAAAATAAGATTTTGAAACCTTATAATCTAAAAATTATCTTATATAGGTCCTAAAATCTAAATACCCCTTTTTTTTATATAAAATAAGAATTTCAAGATCTATCTCTGAATAACAATTTTTTTTTTCAATTACAGTGTCCCTCGTCAATGAGAGAGAGAGAGAGAGAGAGAGAGTGTGACCGTGTCAAACATCAAGGCCGACTTTTCTCTATAGGACAGCATTGACCGACTTTTCCCTAGGATATTTGACGGGCTTACTGCAACTTTAAGCGAGGTGCTTTAACCCCTCCCATATTATATAACTCCTTGGTGTTTAAGCTATAGTGCCCTCTCTCTCTCTCTCTCTCTCTCAGAGCAATGGAAATCAGTGGAACCAGGTCCTTCACCTTAAGTTTAGCCTTTCTTCTTCTTTGCTTTTGCAGTGAAACTTGTAACGCTGACAACAGTAGTGCCAAGTCCTGCACTTCATCCTGCGGCCATATCCACAACATAAGCCATCCTTTTCGACTGAACGATGATCCAAAGTACTGTGGCGACGTAAGGTTTACTCTGTCCTGTGAGAGCAACATTACAGTACTAGACCTACCTTCTTCCGGAAAATACTATGTCCAGGCAATCAACTACATTAACAAAACAATCCGACTTCTAGATCCTGGGCTTGACAACAACAATTGCTCTTCCATGTCTCAAAATATTCCGCCCATCGAGGACATCGATTCTCTATATTGGCCCACCTATGACATCAATTCTCTATCTATATATTACTTGAAGTGTTCGAATCCATCGAATTCTTCTCTGTACGTGGACACTGCTCCATGCTTGAATAATACTTCTTCTTCTTCTTCTTCTTCGAGTCAACCAAAAACGTATAGCTATGTCATGGTCGATGACTATGTCGGGGGCAGGTTGGAAGCATGGGATTTGGATGAGGGTTGCAGTGTAGAGTGGATGAGTTTGGCTGCCGGCCACGTTGAGGACTACAGCAACTTCTCTTATAAAGACATACACAATGCCCTCATGTATGGCTTTGAGCTTTATCCTTAATACACAATGCTCAGGATGGACCGCGTCTGATGTGTCTACATGTTTTCCTCACACCATTTCAGGTGCGTCAATTCTCGACTAAATTAATAACTTTTGTAGTCGGAAATATAATTGCCTTGTCAAACTAGGAACATATTACAAACATTCAAGCAAGAATAAAACCCTGGTTAATTGTTCGGGTTCACGCACTGACTAAATTAGACTAGGTATATCCTAATTCTGCAATCCATTATATGAGATTTAAAGGTATCAACATGTCACTTGTGGTATTCCACTAAACTAGTAGGTAGGTGGTCTCATGTTTGACTCGCATAAATGACGAGTTTGTCATTATTGATGACCCATTGTGTGATTTAACTTAAACTAGAAAATGCGCCCGCACTTCGCTGCCGGGGATATTATTCACAACAGGAATGAATAATTTCCACAAAAAGTGGGCAAAATGGTGGTAGGAACAGAATCACATTCTCAAATGTAGCGACTCAGATAACATATATTTGAGCTAAGTGAATCCAACAAAATCACCAATCCACGTATGCATCTTCAAATAATTTAAATAAGTGATAAGTGATATGGGCTGGTAAGATCAGCAGCTTGGTTTTCATTTTGATTTAATTCAGCCGACATCAAGAGCCATATACAATTTAACAGGATGAAGACATATACAGTCGCCTTCTTAGTAGAGCTATATATAATAGGGAATTGTTATTGGCACTCCAAAATTCTCATTTTGCACTCCAAACTTTCCATAATTAGAAAGAAAAATACACTTGTCGCGAGTGTAGAATAAGATTATTAGAGTGCTAATAACAGTTTCCTATATAATATCTTATAAATAAAAGAATCACAAATGATACTATAGTTGTTAAAAAACCCATTACTCAAAACTCCAATTCCCTCAGAACCCATTACTGAAAGCTCCAATTCCATCAAAACCGAGATGGTAAAAGTACATACTGGTTAGTTTCCACAAAAAAAAAAAGTACAAACTGGTTACAAAAATATGTTGTCCCATCCAATTGACGATAAGCAAAACAAATTACGAAAAGCAAAGTAATCAAACAGCCAAAAAATTAGAATGAAATCCTAAAACATTCTCATATTTTATAAAGTCAGCATCTACCTCATGTTCAGCTAACCCATTAAGAAAAACGATAAAGGTCATTGGGAATGAAAAGTCGTTTATTTATAATTGATGAGACCTTATAAATCTGATTTGGCAAACGGCTCCTCAGCTCTTCATGGTTGTAAATCTCTCCATTCACCTTAATGATTTTCAAAACAAACATCATATCAGTAATTGTAAATTGAAAATTTTATCTCTTTTTTCAAATATTCAATAAATTAAACCACACAAAATTAAAAAAATATATGACACGACCTTGTAAGCAACAGAAGAGATGAAGCGGTGAGTGAGACAAAAGTGGTAAGCGAGAGAAGCGGTGAGAGTGCATCCAGGAAGAATGTAAACAGAAGGCAAAAATTGAAGGCAAAACTGAATTCCTCTTGACTACCTATTTAGTGAGTTCTTGGCCCTATTTAGAGAGTTACTGGAATAGAGTTACTGGAATGAAATGAAGCCAACTCTACAACAAAGAAACAAACGAAAAAGTCAAAATCCAGAAATCCAAGTTTAACTCAATCAAATATAATAACCAATGAAAGTTGCAAACTGCAAATTCTCGCAATGTAGACAAAGAAACTTGTTTCTCAAAGACATCATTGGTCTCTCTTTGTGAATACAACATTTGGAAAACCAAACAATAATTAATAAAATAGAAAATCGAAGTACCTGGCAAGTTTTTCTTTTTATACAACCCATCATCTCCACTTGCTTTAAGTAAGGAGGAAGTGTGTGAACCACCTTTCATCACCCTTTATTCAAAACATCACAACACCTGCACTTATATAAAGGAAAAAAGAAATGAACCAAAATAAAATTATACTACAATCCAATTATATGAAGGCCAAACTCTTGAGTTGGGGCTGGTGGCCATCGACCACATCATCGACTCCATTTGAGAGAACAGGGTTTGTTTGGCTCTTTTGTCCAATTATTTACACTAACCATATCTAAATGAAGAAGGAAAACACCTATGTTGCTCCCTTCTTGTGATCCAAATTTGAAGACGGCCGATGGGGAAGGGCAGTTATAAGTGTCATCCTCTTTGTTTCTCCTATCCCTGCATTGTCAACCAAAACAACATCAAAACAATCCAATGTAATGCTCACAAAATTTGAGCTCCAAACAAAGTCACAGGTCAGCAATCACCTAATTGATCATAACACCATTCGCAAATATGAAAAACATAAACAATTAAGTCAGCAACATAATATGTCATCCCTTTCATACAAACACATATTGCAAGTCATATATGCCACATTATTCACAAACAATTACAAATCAATAAACAATTAAATCATCATCATGAATTACAGTGTAATATCAACACCATCAATTAGAAAAGACAGAGCTACATGGGAATAAACTTACAGAAAGAAACTACTTCAGATCCTTCCCAAAAGCAATCTTCTGCAGGATAACAAAAGAGCAGTTGATCTCTGATCTAATTGTAGACGCAATCTGCAGTAACCGACTTCTATGGAATTTGAACTAGTGAAATGTGGGGTGGAGATCTGAATGTAACAAATTGGTGTTAAGTGAATAATTCCAAACATATGAAATTTAGATCATCACACCTGAACACAAACAGAACAATTAAATAAAGAATCGAAGGCATACACAATCTAATTAGACAAATAAGTGAACTTTCCCATGCCAAAATCCGAAAGGCCAACAGAAATCTCTCATTACAGCACAGAAGATAAAACTTAAAAGACAAAACTTAGAGAACAAAACTTAAAAGACAACTTAAAGAACAAAACTTAAAAGACAAAACTTAAAAGGACAAAACTTAAAACTAATCAAAATTAGGTGAACCAATTGAAGAGAACATAACCCTTATAACCAATCTGGAAAAGATGCTTTTAACTCCCAGAACAAAAAAATTATGAGTTTTTAAAAAACCGTCATTTCAATGATTTTCCAGTCTAACATTTAGGATTAAACAGAAAATATAACTAAAAATGCCAACTTTCTAAAAAAACTACCAACTACTTGAACAAATTTCCATCACCCAACACTAAAAAATGAGAATCACGAAGCAACGAAGAACGGAACAAGCTAGAACTGAAACGTTAAAAACAACACATACCCATTCCAAAGACCAAAAATCCTGCAAGGACAAAAAAAATCCCAGAAAATCAGTACATCAGTACTCCCTGCAAAACCCCAAAATCAGAAAATTAGAAAAAGAACCCAAATCAGTTGCATGGTCCTCGTTTCTCCATTAATCTGTAGCTAATGACCTAATGAAAAAGAACCCAAAACAGACTGCTTAAATTATGGTAAGTGCTTATAAAGCTCATGGATAACTTTCAGAGCCTGCATAGAAATGGCATAGTGATATCGTAGATAATAACAGGCAATAAAACTATGCACAGTATAACCTAAATCCGATATGTTGCATTCCACACATACACATATAGATATGTCTACATATACATAGATGACCCACAGAGATTAACACCATGCGGAGGTGTGCGCGCGCACAAACATAAAATATACATGCATACTTAATTTTAGACAATAATACCTCACAACATAAGTTGCAATTTGGGACTATTTGGTTGACTCAAAAGAAATTGATGGGTTAGAAAAAGCACAAAAAAATACAAAGACGGATGTTTTTATGTCGTTCATCTCTTACATCGACAAAACACACACACCTGTGTTTTAATGCTCCTCCAATACTCAATGAGAAGGCACCAGGCAAGAAGAAGGTCAAGGCTGGAAAGAAGCTTCCAAAGAGAACAATCTATAAAGCAGACCACAAAAATTAGACAAAACCCAAAAACCAAACAGTAGAAAAATCTCTAAAATGAAGAAAAAAAAACCAAACAGCAGACTCACAAAAATTACTCAAGCCTTTGCATTCACAGCTGTTGGATAGACGCAAAGACTGAAGGGAAGTCAATTTGGCCATCATCTCACGTGATAGGAATTCTAATTTCTTGCAATCTGTTATGCTCGGTGACGTCAGCGTGGTGGGCAGACCATTTGTAGGGAACGACAAGGGTGAGGAACATTTATATAAAGTCAAAACTTTGAAGACGATTGCTGTTGTGCACCATTTGCACCAACAACTCTTTCCCACCAACACTATCAATATCAAGCTTCTGAAGCGACGGCAGCGTCTCCATCGACTCTAGTAACAATGAGAGACCCGGGCATCCATTTATTGTCAGTTTTTCAAGAGATCCTCGTAAGGATTCCACGTTCAGGGTATTACTGGCCCTGTTTTTATGTAGAACCTCACACTTGTTCACATAAAGTGTTTTCAAGGAGGGAAGATGAGTGGGCAAGTTTCCTCTCAGCTTCGGACATTCGGATAACCTCAGCTCCTTAAGATGAGGAAAGTCTGGACTTTCACATCCACTTGGACTAGGCTGCCATTCCTCCCACTCTGGCATCTCCCGAAACTTTACCTTCTCTAAACATTGAAATGGTTGATTTCCCCCGTACAACTCAACACCAACACTCTTAACAACTTTCATCCCTTCTACGTAGAGCTCTTTCAGAGCAGGTAGCTGACCAACTGGTGGCAATGAACTGCAATTACCAGTCACTGAGAAGCATCACTAGATCGGGGCCATAAAACTGGCTGCTAACCAACACAAAAAAAATAAGATACGCTTGAATTGTTAATCAAATCAACACACAAAAAATTAACAACGCAAGAAACAACAGCAAGCATACCACCACCAGCAGGCAGGCACATCCTGTCCTGTCACACATTCGCACATTGAAATTGAATGCACTTTCATATATGTGTTGTCATAAGGATGCAAATTAATTGCTGCATCTCGTGTTTTATTAATTTTTATTCTATAATCAAATACAAATCACATACATACTCCAAAAACCAAAAAGAGAATGCTGGAAAGGAGAAATTAGAAATCATATTGAAGAGCCTTCCAACGCACATTAATAATCTAATTAATTAATGTGATTTGAGAAACAAACCCCTTTTCGGGCGTGACTGATCAGATCCTGCATTGCTGGTTCTACACAATACCCAATACACAAAATCCCAAAAAAAAAAAAAAATTAATACATCGTCCATACAAAATCAACCAACAACAACAACAACAAAGCCTTTTCCCACTAAGTGGGGTCGGCTATATGAATCCTAGAACGCCATTGCGCTCGGTTTTGTGTCATGTCCTCCGTTAGATCCAAGTACTCAAGTCTTTTCTTAGGGTCTCTTCCAAAGTTTTTCTAGGTCTTCCTCTACCCCTTCGGTCCTGAACCTCTGTCCAGTAGTCACATTTTCGAACCGGAGCGTCAGTAGGCCTTCTTTGCATATGTCCAAACCACCAGAACCGATTTTCTCTCATATTTCCTTCAATTTTGGCTACTCCTACTTTACCTCGGATATCCTCATTCCCAATCTTATCATTTCTCGTGTGCCCATACATCCCACGAAGCATCCTCATCTCCGCTACACCCATTTTGTGTACGTGTTGATGCTTCACCGCCCAACATTCTGTGCCATACAACATCGCTGGCCTTATTGCCGTCCTATAAAATTTTCCCTTGAGCTTCAGTGGCCTACGACGGTCACACAACACACCGGATGCACTCTTACACTTCATTCATCCAGCTTGTATTCTATGGTTGAGATCTCCATCTAATTCTCCGTTCTCTTGCAAGATAGATCCTAGGTAGCGAAAACGGTCACTTTTTGTGATCTTCGCTAGATTGCTCCGGTCATTAGTGTGGATAAGTATATAAATGGATAGAAATAGGAAAGCAAACACAAGATGTACGTGGTTCACCCAGATTGGCTACGTCCACGGAATAGAGGAGTTCTCATTAATTGTGAAGGGTTTACACAAGTACATAGGTTCAAGCTCTCCTTTAGTGAGTACAAGTAAATGATTTAGTACAAATGACATTAGGAAATATTGTGGGAGAATGATCTCGTAACCACGAAACTTCTAAGTACTGGAGTGGTATCGTCTTGATTTTCCTTATCTGTCTCATAGGTAGATGTGGCATTTTCTCTAGAAGTACTCTTCCTCCATCCAGGGGTGGTATCTGCAACTGGTGGAGATGCACAAGGTAATGTATCAATGTCACTTGAAGCTTACTTGTAGTTTCAGGCTTGGTCAAGCGCGATACAAACCATGTAGTAGGAGTCCCCCAAGTCGCCGAGCTAGGGGATCTGCTGAAAGAGGTGACAGACAAGGTAAGCAATCAGAGCTCCGGCTGATTGTTCACATTCTCCCTATCTTGCAGGCAGCATGAAGGATAAAGAAAAGAAAAATGAGAAGAGATGATATGGGATACTTTTGCTTTTGAAGAAGTAACTTTCCACAGGCTTATTCTTGAACTGGGCTGGAGGGTTTTCTGGTTTCCTCCAGAGATAAGGCCGACTGAAGAATTTGAGGGTCAAAACAAGTCCATCAAATCTAGAGTACGTTCGACCCTGCTGATATGGGATACTTTTGCTTTTGACAGAGTAATGGATGTATCGGCACGTGTGCTGTTACGCTTGTCTCCACATGCTTCCTTGTATCCTTCTCACTTGCCCTATCTGTTCCTCAGGCAGATGCGGGATCTTCCCTAGAAGCATAAGATGTTGAAGATGAGTACTCGAGAGCAATGCCAGGTAAGTAATCAGGTAAGGGGTTCCAGGCAGTCAGTTCCTGGCTGGAAGCTTGATTCCAAGTGCTGACTGATTGCTCTCTTTCTCCTTGTCTTGCAGGTAAGAACAAGGCCAAAGGAAAAGACAGGGAAAAAGCATGATATGGGATACTCTTGCTTTTAACCCTGATGATATGAGATATTCTTGCTCTAGTATAGCTTGTTTACAGAGGTATTATCGGGGGGAAAGAAAGCTGAATATTTCGAAAGGCTTCGTTGGTAGTGCCCTCTCAGATAAGAGGAAGGGTTGAGCATTTTTGCAGCTTTGCCTGTCCGTTGGGGATGGAGGTCGACATATATAGGAGTCTCCCTAACATCAAGTAATAATGATATTCCTTTACCCTGCTTGGTCATAGCACGGTAGTGGGAGCTGCCAGCTTCACAAGTTTTAACTCTGTCAGAGCACTTTGAAAAAGTGATCTGTGGTATCTGGAAAGCTGATGTTGCGTGTGAAGATTACAGACAAGCTTTATCCAAGGAGATCCAGCTCTTGAAGTTGGGAAAGTGGTGCCTCTTCGGTTTTCGAACAAGCAATCCTGTCGGGGATCTGGCTCTCGAGATTCGGAGAACGATGCCTCTTCGATTTTTGAGAAAGCAATCCTACTGGGGGTCTGGCTCTCGAGATTCGGAGAGCGGTGTCTTCGATTTTTGAGAAAGTAATCATGTTGGGAGTCTGGCTCTCGAGATTCGGAGGGCGGTGCCTCTTCGATTTTGGAGTAAGCAATCTTGTTGGGAGTGTTTTCTCGAATGTGAGTAAAGGTTGGGCATGTTTGCTAGTCTACCTTGCCACGAAGCACAGAGGTTGACACACAGGGACTTTCCAATTATCCAGCAGTGGTACTGTTCCTTTACCCTCTCTTCGATTTTTGAGAAAGTAATCATGTTAGGAGTCTGGCTCTCGAGATTCGGAGGACGATGCCTCTTCGATTTTGGAGCAAGCAATCTTGTTGGGAGTGTTTTCTCGAATGTGAGTAAAGGTTGGGCATGTTTGCTAGTCTACCTTGCCACGAAGCACAGAGGTTGACACACAGGGACTTTCCAATTATCCAGCCGTGGTACTGTTCCTTTACCCTCTCTTCAATTTTTTAGAAAGTAATCATGTTGGGAGTCTGGCTCTCGAGATTCGGAGGGCGGTGCCTATTCGATTTTGGAGCAAGCAATCTTGTTGGGAGTGTTTTCTCGAATGTGAGTAAAGGTTGGGCATGTTTGCTAGTCTACCTTGCCACGAAGCACAGAGGTTGACACACCGGGACTTTCCAATTATCCAGCAGTGGTACTGTTCCTTTACCCTTGTGGGTAATAATATGGTAGCTAGACCTTCAAAATTTATGTGTCTAAACTTTGTTAGTGTTGTTTCTTTGCTAATCTTTTACCCTTCTTGGTCAGAGCGATGTAGTGGGAGCTGCAAGCTTCACGTGTCTCAACTTTGTTAGAGAACTTTGGCAAAGTTATATGTGGTACCCATGAGCTACTGTTGCGTGTGGGAAGTGGGTGATTGAACAGTACGATTCATGTGCTTTCTATTTCGCCAGAAATCTTCGACAAAATGCCCATAATTTCCGCAAAGCTGAGTGTGCGTGTGACAGGTGCTGACAGGGCTGGAAAAGTAGGTGCCTCTTCGATTTCTGAGATCGGCCCTCGTGGTCTCTGAGCAGCCCAGCTTTTGAGAAAGCAAGCCTCTTCGATTTCTGAGATCGGCCTTCGTGGTCTTTGAGCAGCCCAGCTTTTGAGAAAGCAAACGCCTCTTCGATTTCTGAGATCGACCCTCGTGGTCTCTGAGCAACCCAGCTTTTGAGAAAACAAACACCTCTTCGATTTCTGAGCAGACGCCTCTTCGATTTCTGAAGCTTCATCGAGTGCAGATTTTTATAAGGGCTGACATTAAGTTCCAAAGCACACTTGAATATCCACTAGTAGAAGCTCCATTCTTGCACTTCTAAGATCTTGATTTGTCCGACCTCTTCTCTCTTCAACACCTTTGAAAATGTCTGGCCCCTCCGACCGTCGTTTTGACTTGAACCTTGTTGAAGAGGCAGCCCCGCCTTCTCCGGACAACATATGGCGCCCATCCTTCGTCTCCCCTACTGGTCCTCTTACCGTTGGGGATTCCGTGATGAAGAATGATATGACCGCTGCGGTAGTGGCCATGAACCTTCTCACTCCCAAAGATAACATACTACTTTCCAAACGGTCTGATGAGTTGGCTCTTAAGAATTCTCTGGCTCTTAGTGTTCAGTGTGCAGGTTCTGTGTCTAATATGGCCCAACGCCTATTTGCTCGAACCCGCCAAGTTGAATCATTGGCGGCTGAAGTGATGAGTCTCAAACAGGAGATTAGAGGGCTCAAGCATGAGAATAAACAGTTGCACCGGCTCGCACATGACTATGCTACAAACATGAAGAGGAAGCTTGACCAGATGAAGGAATCTGATGGTCAGGTTTTACTTGATCATCAGAGATTTGTGGGTTTGTTCCAAAGGCATTTATTGCCTTCATCTTCTGGGGCTGTACTGCGTAATGAAGCTCCAAATGATCAACCTCTGATGCCTCCTCCTTCTAGGGTTCTGTCCAGTACTGAGGCTCCGAATGATCCCCCTCCGGTGCCTTCTCTTTCTGGGGCTCTACCGACTGCTGAGACTTCTCCTAAGCAACCTTTGTGAAGGCTCCCTCTTGTTTGTTTATTTTGACTCAAGTATATGTACATATTTGTAACTTATCGAGGATATCAATAAATAAGCTTTCCTTCATTTCAACGCATTGTGTTAAATACACCAAAGCCTTCTTCGCTAAGTTCTTTGAATTTTCTTTTGTTGAAGCTTGTATGTTGAAGCTTTGTGAGTGGAGCATGTAGGTTGAGGTAATGTTCCCTTAATTTCCCGAGTGAAGAAAACTTCTCGGTTGGAGACTTGGATAATCCAAGTCACTGAGTGGGATCGGCTATATGAATCTTAGAACGCCATTGTTTTCTGTCCTGTGTCATGTCCTCCGTTAGATCCAAGTACTCTAAGTCTTTTCTTAGGGTCTCTTCCAACGTTTTCCTAGATCTTCCTCTACCCCTTCGGCCCTGAACCTCTGTCCCATAGTCGCATCTTCTAATCGGAGCGTCAGTAGGCCTTCTTTGCACATGTCCAAACCACCGTAACCGATTTTCTCTCATCTTTCCTTCAATTTCGGCTACTCCTACTTTACCCCGGATATCCTCATTCCTAATCTTATCCTTTCTCGTGTACCCACACATCCAACGAAGCATCCTCATCTCCGCTACACATTTTGTGTACGTGTTGATGCTTCACCGCCCAACATTCTGTGCCATACAGCATCGCCGGCCTTATTGCCGTCCTATAAAATTTTCCCTTGAGCTTCAGTGGCATACGACGGTCACACAACACGCCGGATGCACTCTTCCACTTCATCCATTCAGCTTGTATTCTATGGTTGAGATCTCCATCTAATTCTCCGTTCTTTTGCAAGATAGATCCTAGGTAACGAAAACGGTCGCTCTTTGGTATTTCTTGATCTCCGATCCTCACCACTAACTCGTTTTGGCCTCCATTTGCACTGAACTTGCACTCCATATATTCTGTCTTTGATCGGCTTAGGCGAAGACCTTTAGATTCCAACACTTCTCTCCAAAGGTTAAGCTTTGCATTTACCCCTTCCTGGGTTTCATCTATCAACACTATATCGTCTGCGAAAAGCATACACCAAGGAATATCATCTTGAATATGTCCTGTTAACTCATCCATTACCAACGCAAAAAGGTAAGGACTTAAGGATGAGCCTTGATGTAATCCTACAGTTATGGGAAAGCTTTCGGTTTGTCCTTCATGAGTTCTTACGGCAGTCTTTGCTCCTTCATACATATCCTGTATAGCTTGGATATATGCTACTCGTACTCCTTTCTTCTCTAAAATCCTCCAAAGAATGTCTCTTGGGACCCTATCATACGCTTTTTCCAAATCTATAAAGACTGTGTAAATCCTTTTTCCCATCTCTATATCTTTCCATCAATCTTCGTAAGAGATAGATTGCCTCCATGGTTGAGCGCCCTGGCATGAACCCAAATTGGTTGTCCGAAACTCGTGTCTCTTGCCTCAATCTATGCTCAATGACTCTCTCCCAGAGCTTCATTGTATGACTCATTAGCTTAATACCCCTATAGTTCATGCAATTTTGTACATCGCCCTTATTCTTGTAGATAGGCACCAAAGTGCTCGTTCGCCACTCATTTGGCATCTTCTTCGTTTTCAAAATCCTATTGAAAAGGTCAGTGAGCCATGTTATACCTGTCTCTCCCAAAACTTTCCACACTTCGATTGGTACATCGTCTGGGCCTACTGCTTTTCTATGTTTCATCTTCTTCAAAGCTACAACCACTTCTTCCTTCCTGATTCTACGATAAAAAAGAGTAGTTTCTACACTCTTCTGAGTTACTCAACTCCCCTAAAGAAGCACTCCTTTCATGTCCTTCATTGAAAAGATTATGAAAATAACATTTCCATTTGTCTTTAACCGCGTTCTCTGTAGCAAGAACCTTTCCATCCTCATCCTTGATGCACCTCACTTGATTTAGGTCTCTTGTCTTCTTTTCCCTTGCTCTAGCTAGTTTATAGATATCCAACTCTCCTTCTTTGGTATCTAGTCGCTTATACATATCGTCATAAGCCGCTAACTTAGCTTCTCTCACAGCTTTCTTCGCCTCTTGCTTCGCTTTTCTATACCTTTCACCATTTTCATCGGTCCTATCCTTGTGTAAGGTTTTACAACATTCCTTCTTAGCCTTCACCTTTGTTTGTACCTCCTCATTCCACCACCAAGATTCCTTTTGGTGTGGGGCAAAGCCCTTGGACTCTCCTAATACCTCTTTTGCTACTTTTCGGATACAACTAGCCATGGAGTCCCACATTTGGTTAGCTTCCCCCTTTCTATCCCACACACACTGGGTGATTACTTTCTCTTTGAAAATGGCTTGTTTTTCTTCTTTTAGATTCCACCATCTAGTCTTTGGGCACTTCCAAATCTTGTTCTTTTTTCTCACTCGTTTGATATGTACATCCATCACCAACAAGCGATGTTGATTAGCCACGCTCTCTCCTAGTATAACTTTGCAATCCTTACAAGTTATACGATCCCCTTTCCTCATTAGAAGAAAATCTATATGTGTTTTTGACGACCCACTCTTGTAGGTGATCACATGTTCTTCTCTCTTCTTAAAGAAGGTGTTGGCTAAGAAGAGATCATATGCCATTGCAAAATCCAAAATAGCTTCCCCATCCTCGTTTCTCTCCCCAAAACCATGGCCACCATGAAAACCTCCATAGTTGCTTGTCTCCCTGCCCACGTGTCCATTTAAATCTCCTCCTATAAATAACTTCTCCGTCTGAGCAATTCCTTGCACCAAGTCTCCAAGGTCTTCCCAAAATTTCTCCTTCGAACTCGTATCCAACCCTACTTGAGGTGCGTACGCACTAATCACATTGATAAGTTCTTGTCCTATTACAATCTTGATTGCCATGATTCTATCTCCTACCCTCTTGACATCTATAACATCTTGTGTCAAGGTCTTGTCCACGATGATGCCAACACCGTTTCTCGTTCTATTTGTGCCCGAATACCATAGTTTAAACCCTGAGTTTTCTAGATCCTTTGCCTTACGCCCAACCCACTTAGTTTCTTGTAGGCACATAATATTTATCCTTCTCCTCACCATAACTTCTACTACTTCCATAGATTTTCCCGTCAAGGTTCCTATATTCCACGTTCCTAAACGCATTTTGCTCTCTTGAACTCTACCCTTCTGTCCTAGCTTCTTCACCCTTCCCCGTCTAATAGGATCAAAGTACTTCTTTTGTGTGTCCTGTGTAAAGTTGATAGGAGCATATGCTCCCAAACAACTTTGAGTGGAGTCGTTCGAAAAGAAGTTTCTATAGCCCCTTGCTCATTTAACACTGCATCCGGGTGCCGATGGAGATACAACGACCCTTGCTCACTTATCACTGTGCTCGGGCCACACAGCGCGCCACTTATGGGTGACGCCCTAGCTTTAGCGCGATTTCGTTCTGGATTCATTTTCATAAGGATTCGACGTGATCATGGAGTGCCAGCTGTCGACTACCTGACGCCCTCCCCCTCCTCCTTTATCCGGGCTTGGGACCGGCAATGTAAGATAAACTTACACGGCGGAGTTATACAAAATCAACCAACAAATAAAAAATCATATTTTTCAATCACTTTCTCATCCAAATAGAACACAGACTGAAAAACGATTAATCACCTGTATGGGGGAACAAGCTGCTGATACCCTTCATGGCCAAAGCCGACACAATCTCCTATAATTTCCTCATACTTCGTTTTTCTTTGACAATTTACAAATGCAAAATTTGGATGCTGCAGCGGAAGATCATGCTACAAATTCAAACACAAAAATCCAAATTAAACACAAAATTCAACATTCACAATGCAAAAATGCAAACTAAACACAAAATCAATGCTTTCAAAGTCGTATAGCATATTGGCTTATCACAATTGTTTAGTATAAATTTACCCACATATTATAAAAGATCGTACCCAGTGCACAAGGCTCCCGCTTTACGCAGGGTCTGGGAGAGGTAAATGTCGGCTAGCCTTACCCCCATTTATGGAGAGGCTGCTCCCAAGTCTCGAACCCGAGACCTACCGCTCATGGGCGAAGGAACTTGCCATCGCACCAAGTGCGACCTCTAAATTTACCCACATATTATATATGGATAAAATTAAGTAAAAAAATTAATGATAACTAAATCATACACTGGTAGTCTCCGAATTCCCCCAGCAAGCAAACCGTTGATCGGTTCCCTTGAAAGCTTAGTTAGTGAACGCGCCCACCTGCAAACTCACTGCAGAACTCAATTCATACACATAGGAGAGAGAGTGAGCGAGAGAGAGTACCACAAAGCCCCAATTTCAATCCCACTACAGAAAGAAATCGATTAGATCCCTCAATAAAATGTATAAGAATAATTTACAAAATTTGTTAATACTCATAAATTTTAACCCTTCGTTTGAATGAAGACAAATTATCAGTAAAACCCCACCCCGAATCCCCGCGCTCAATTCCATCAGAAGTGCGAAAATCCCATGATGTGAAATTATTAACCACGATTCATCCAAGTGCCAAAAAAATAAAAATCCAGAAACTAAAAGCAACAATGCAGTAAACCCAGATAAAAACGACGACTAAGGACGCCCCAAAAATAAAAGTGGGAAATCATGAGGGCAACGAAGAACTCACCGAAATGGAATCGTATGGAGAGAGAACCACCGGGAGATGAGTAAAGCGGAAAGCCAAGGAGGGACGACAAATGAGTGAGTTTTGAGTTGTAGGTTTCGAATTTTTCGTTCAGGGGAAAGGGGGAGGAAATTGAATTCTACCCAACAGGTTTTTACGGAACAAATCTGGAAGGAGGAACCGAAAATCAGCCCCCCCATCCCTCCCTCCCTCACTATTTCTCTCCCTGACCATCCCTCACATCCCCCGATCCCTCCCTTTTATTTATCTCTCTGTAATCTCCTCTCACATCCCTCACCCAATCTCTCTCTGTGACCATCCATCAAATCCCCCCCATCCCTTCCTTTTCTGTCTGTAATTTCCCCCATCACTCCCTTTCTCTCTGTGCAATGGCCATGGCTCCCATCGCTCTCTGTCTGCGAATGTCGCCCTCACCCCTTGAACAAACTACCCTCCTAACTTTTAATAATACCCTCCAATTCAGCCACATATTTGATGGCAGTGGTGTAAATAAAGTAAAATCAAGGGTCATGTATAGGAGGGCACCTAAACCCTATGCACAAAATTACCCTCCTAACTTTTAACAAATTACCCTCCAACCCAACCCAAATCTGATAGCTTTGTTGTAAATAACGTGAAATTGGGTAAAAAAAAATTACTGTAGCAATGTACAGGCCAATTTCCCTCCAACTTTAGAATAGATAAATTTGTTTAATATATTTATAATTTTGTGTCAACTCCTCCAATCCAAAACCTGTAGAAACAGAAAACTTCAACAGTAAGTTTTCTTGATTGTATTTACTTGACTGAGAACTTTACACATTGTGTAGGAATATATATAGCCTTTGGCTATTTACATAGATACCCCTAACTACTTTATAACTATCTTAACTAATCACAACTAATACAATCAGTTAATTTACAGTAACAGAATTATTAACAGTAGCAGACTTGGATGACTTGTCATTCTCCCTAATACACCCCCTCAAGCGAGAAGGGGGATCAGAAATGAGACCAATGGGAAGCTTGGAACACAGATAATTAAATCTGGTTTTAGACAGAGACTTGGTGTGAAGATCAGCTAATTGGTCTTCACTGCAGATGAACTTGACTTTGAGAAGTTGAGCCAAAACCAATTCTCTAATATAGTGATAATCGATCTCAACATGCTTTGTTCGAGCATGAAAGACAGGATTAGATGCTAAAGATATTGCTGATATGTTGTCACACCAAAGAGTAGGGAATGTAGAGAGAGGATAGTGCAGATCTTTGAGAATCTTGCAAACCCAAGTTATCTCAGCAGCTGTGTGAGCTAAGGAGCGATATTCAGCCTCTGTAGAGGACCTTGCAACAGTACTTTGCTTCTTGGCACTCCAGCTGATAAGATTGGAACCCAAAAATACACAATAACCAGTGGTTGATCTCCTGTCAATTGTGCAACCAGCCCAGTCGGCATCCGAGTAGGCAGAAAGATGGACAGGGCCTTTAGTGAACCACACACCATGTGAGATAGAGCCTTTGAGAAATCTGAGAACCCTTTTTGCTGCCTGGAGATGTTGTTCCCTGGGAGCATGCATGAATTGGCAGATTTGGTTCACAGCAAAAGCAAGGTCGGGTCTAGTCCAAGTAAGATATTGTAAACCACCAACAATGGAGCGATATTCAGTAGGATTGGACAGAAGAGGGCCACTGTGATCTAATTTCTTAGAGCCAAGGGGAGTACAACAAGGTTTTGCACCCTCCATATTTGTTTTCTTGAGAAGATCCAATAAGTACTTTGTTTGATGGAGAAATATACCCTGGGAAGATCGATGTACTTCTAATCCCAAGAAATAATGAAGAGGACCAAGGTCTTTTACTGGAAATTGAGCCCCAAGTTGCTGAATGAAGTGTTGACAGAGGTAAGGATAGGGTCCGGTGACAAGAATGTCATCAACATAGACAAGGACAATGACTAACTGAGGACCATTGAGAACAAATAAAGAAGCATCTGAGGATGATTGGGTGAATCCAAGAGAGTGAAGAGCTTGGAACAGTTTATCAAACCAAGCTCGAGGAGCTTGTTTGAGACCATACAACGATTTCCTCAACTTACAAACAGATGTAGGGTGTAAGGGATCAACAAAACCAGGGGGTTGTTGCATGTAGACATCCTCCTTTAAGTCTCCATGAAGAAAGGCATTACTAATGTCCAATTGATTGAGAAACCAATTATATTGCACAGCAAGGGTAAGAAGGATCCGAATTGTAACCGGTTTGGCAACTGGACTGAAGGTTTCTTGAAAGTCAATACCTTCTTGTTGATGAAAACCCTTGGCCACAAGCCGGGCTTTATATCTGTCAACAGTGCCATCGGGCTTCTTCTTAATCCGGAAAACCCACTTGCAGCCCACTAAGTTTTGAGAATGGTGAGAAGGAACAAGAGACCAAGTACCAGTGGTTAGCAAGGCATTAAATTCATCTTGCATAGCTTGCCTCCAATGAGCATGCTTAGAAGCTTGCAAGTATGTTGTAGGAACATAATCCATATCAACCGGAAGTGGGTGCTTAGTTGCTGCACAGGCTCTCGACGTGAGTATACCAGCCTTGGATCTAGTAATCATTGGATGAGAATTAACAGGGGCAGGAGGATGACTCTGTTGATTTTGGGAGAAAGATGAATGTGCTGAAGGAGGAACAAAACTGGAAGAAGAGCCAACTGAGACAGGTGCAGGGGAAGATGAAGATGAAGAAATAGGAACAGGCACAGAAGCACATAATGGTGATGTAGATGGCTGACTGAAAACAGGAGGAATGTGTTTGCTAAAATGAAGATCCAGAGAGGAAGAAATTGTTGGTGAGGAAGATGGAGGACTTGGAACAGGAAAAGAGTGTTGAATGTGGGACAACTGAAATGGATAAGTACTTTCATCGAATACAACATGACGAGAGATGTAGATGCGATTGGTGATAGGATCAAGGCACCTATAGCCTTTGTGTTGAAGACTATACCCCAAGAAAACACACTTTTTGCTCTTGGGATCCAATTTGCTATGAAAGTAAGGTTTGAGCCAAGGAAAGCATTGGCAACCAAATACTTTGAGCTTAGAGTAGTCTGGATGGTTGTGAAATAGCAACTGCCAAGGGGACTGTGAAATGCCAGAAATAGGAAGGCGATTAATAAGATAGATAGCAGTGGAGAATGCTTCAACCCAGAAAATATGAGGGACATGAGATGCAAGAAGCAAAGTGCGAGCTGTTTCAACAAGGTGCCTGTGCTTTCTTTCTGCACAACCATTTTGCTCAGGGGTGTGGGGACAACTGAACTGATGAAGAATGCCATGTTTGCTGAGATATGATGCAAAAGAGTGACTAGTAAATTCACCCCCTGAATCTGAACGCAGAACCTTTATTTTATTTCCAAGTGAATTTTCTACATATGATTTGAAGACAACAAATGTAGAAAATACATCTGACTTAGATTTCAAAGGAAAGAACCAACTATATTTGCTATAGTCATCAACAATGAGCAAATAATATTGAAAACCACTACTTGATGTGATTGAGGCAGGTCCCCACAGATCACAGTGCAGTAGTTGAAGGCTGTGAGTTGATGATGAAGTAGCAGCTTTAAATGGAAGCTTATGATTCTTGGCAAGAGCACAATCCGAACAGAAAAAGTCCACAGTAGACTTGCCTTGTAAAGCAAGATTATTGGATGAAAGGAGCCTTCTAAAAATGGAGGAGGAAGGGTGACCCAAACGCTTGTGCCAAATTGTAACTGGAGCTTTAATACTAAGTAAAGCGGTATGTGAAAGAGGATGAAGATTGCTGGAACTTTGAAGAGGATAGAAGCCATCTCTAACCGGTCCCCGTAAAAGCATCTTCCCCGAAATACGATCCTTGACATAGGATCCATAAGGGTCAAGTGTCAATGAACAATTATTATCATTAACAAACTGATAAGCAGATAAGAGATTATGGGTTATGTGGGGAACATGTAAAACATTTCGCAATTGAAAAGAATTATGAGAGGTGTGCAGAGTAGATGAACCAACATTGAGGATGGATAAACCTTTACCATCTCCAATATACACTTTATCCTCGCCAGTGTAGGGAGTAGGAGAGGTGAGGTTAGCAACATCATTAGTGATATGAGAGGTTGCCCCTGAATCAATTAACCAAGGCTGAGATGGTTTAGCAGAATGTTGTGCACACATGGCAGCAAGCTTAGCTGGAGGAATACGACCACAGATGTCAGGATTCATACGATCAAAGCAGTCAATAGCCTCATGACTGGTAGAACCACAGATTTGACAAAGCACTTTGAAGTGAGAAGAGCCTTGATTGCTGCGAAATCCTTGATAACCTCGATTGCCACGGTTATTAGGAAAATTACCACGATTACCTCGATGACCTCGATTGGAAAAGAACTGGCCCTTAGTGTTCCTGCCACGATTAGAGTTGAACCGAGATGCAGATTGAAGAGGGAGATTCTGAGCAGCAAAAGCAGATGGAGTAGGAAGGAGATGAGGCTGAGACTGCACCGAGAAAGCCTGAAAAGATTCAGGGACAGGAGATGAACTGACAGTTTTGCGTCTGGCCATAGACAATTCCTTTGTGAGAAGGAGGCCATGAAGTTCATCAAGAGAGGTAGAGGACAATCGGAGCATGATACAGTCGATGAAAGACTCAAATTCATCAGGCAAGCCATGTAGTGTGGCGGCGATAAGATCTCGATCAGAGACAGAAGCACCAGCAGCTTGCAGAGAATCTGAAATTTCCTTGAGTTCTTGAAGATAGTCAGAGATAGAACGCGATCCTTTCTGAACAGATTGAAGGCGCGATCGCAACTGATGGATATGAGCCTCTGAAATTCCACCAAAGCGCTGTTCAAGCTTTACCCAAAGTTCTCGAGAGGATGAAACCCCAACCGTGAACGGGATGATTTCCTCAGAAAGTGTGGAATTCAACCAGATCAAAAGATTTTGATCTTTCTCATACCAGTCCTCAAAAGCAGGATTGATGCTACGATCAGGCAGAAATGGCGATGGACAGACGTCAGTACCATCGATTACTCCAAGAAGCTTGTATCGCCGGAAAATCGGGCCAAACAGGGCGCGCCATGGTAGGTAATTGGATCTTTTGAGCTTGATCGGCACCATGCTGCCGATGTTATGAATTGTGAGAGAAGTGTAGGAAGTCAGAGGACTCGGATTTCCAGAGGAATTAGGGTTTCCAGAGAAATTAGGGTTTGGGCTCGAGGGGGAGATGACCGGAGAAGATGAACCAGTCGATTGAGCCGCCATTACTGACAGAAATCAAGAAATACTACAAGATCGGAAGGGAAGAAGTGACGATCAGAGAAGAAAAATCGATCATGAGTCGATCGATGCAGCAAGCGAAGAGAAGATCAGAGAAGAAAAATCGATCAAGAGTCGATCGATGCAGCAAGCGAAGAGAAAGATCGAAGCTGTGAAGCGGAATGGCGTGATACCATGTAGAAACAGAAAACTTCAACAGTAAGTTTTCTTGATTGTATTTACTTGACTGAGAACTTTACACATTGTGTAGGAATATATATAGCCTTTGGCTATTTACATAGATACCCCTAACTACTTTATAACTATCTTAACTAATCACAACTAATACAATCAGTTAATTTACAGTAACAGAATTATTAACAGTAGCAGACTTGGATGACTTGTCATTCTCCCTAATACTAATTGGATCAAATATATACGGACATATATTCTACATTTATGTATACTAATTGTCACAGCCCGTTCCAAAATATTACATTCGTGGCTGTGAATGAACGAAATTGCCCTTAAGAAATACTAAGTATGTGAAGCTCAAGTTGATAATTATCTAGGTTCCTAAGTTTTGAAAATAAAATGGAATTTATTAAGGATTGAACTTAGATTTTTAGGTTAAAATTTTATGGTTTGGAGTTGGGGATTGGAAAAGGACCACGTGGGATCCCCACACCCCTCAATCCTCTCCCTATTTTCTGCATGCTGTCTCTCTCTCTCTTCCCTCACGACTCTCTCACTCTCTCTGTCACTCTTCTTCTCCGTTCGAACAAACCAACCACAAAACAACCTTAAACTTCCACCAACGACAGAGTTAAGACCACCATCAAACTCCTGGAACCTCCACGATCACGATGGTATCCATTTCAGGTAAGTTTTGCTTCGGAAAACCCTAGTTTCAAAGTTCCCGTGAAATGGTATTGTTCATGATCTTCTAAATGACTACGTTTTAGGCTAAAACAAGATCATAGCGAGCTTAGTGAGGTCCCAAGGAAGCTCGGAGTGCTTCGTTGGAAGTTTTTGGATGTAAGAACACGGAGATCGACAAGTTCAAAGTTTGGCCGGAGCTTTCGAGGCATTTTCCGGCGAATATCCGGTGAGTTAGGAGTCGAGGTAGGTATCAATCTCTTCGTCTCGTCAAGTACTACAACTTTCCTTTTTGTTTCACTCAATTTCGTTGAGTATTGAAGAAGTTATACTGATTTGAAAAATACCCAGTTTCTGGCGACCTCCGAGGCTTTCGAAGCAGTTTCCGGCCAAACCACGGCGAACTAGGTGTTGTGCAAGGTACCATTCTCTTTGTCTCTTCAAGGGCTACAACTTTCGTTTTTGAATCACTTGATTTCGTTGAGAAATGACAAAGTTATGGCAATTTGAAAAACGGCCGCCGGAAAAACCAGTCCGGCGACCCAAGGAAGAAGAAGGTGCGCGTGGGGGCGCGTAGGTCCGTGCCTTCCTTGGCGCGTGGGGGCGCGTGCTACAGTAAAAAATTATTTTAATGAGTAGATCACTGTGGTATATTCATATACCCAAATTGAACACCGTATGAGAAAGTTATTAAGGATTGTTGGTTAGGTGTTCGAATAACGTTTTATAGTTTTCGCATTAGGTGAAAATGTGAATTGATGATCCGACCGTTGGATCGTTACCAAACTTTGATACGTTGTAATACGTAATATTTGAGGATTATTGGAACTTACGGATTGGGAATCCGAGTTACGGATCTTCCGGAATTAGAATTGTAAGTTCATAAAATAAAATGTTAACCGTCACTTAGTTTTGGAAATTGACGGAGATCCGACCGTTGGATGGTAATGAAATTTTAGGATGTTATCCTAGAGATATATTGTGGACCTCTGGAAGTTATGGATTTAAAATCTGAGTGGCAGATCTTCCGGATCGATCTACGTAGTGACATATTTTATATAAGTTATATGTTCTATCGATATGAATTCTGAGGCTGGATTTGATTACTGTTCTAGACGGCGATCGTCATGACGCCTTGATGTGTGGTGCTAGGGAGTTGTTGGACGAACTCCAGGTGAGTGGGCAGTTTTGTTTTCCGTATATATATACTTGACGTTTTCCCAGAAATTGAATTAGAATGAAATTATGTTTTAAATGAAAGGTATATAGAATTATATGAAAACGTGAATTGAAAGGTCATGCATAGAAGTATATGAAATGTATATAGAAATGTGAATCGAATTGCCATGCATGAAATGATATGAATTGAAATATGATGCATATGTATGAATTGGTGCGGCGGACGCACAGGTGAGTATCAGGTGAGTATTTAAGTACTGTTATGATGATGTTGATATATATTGAGCTCAAATCCTGCACCATGGTTTAGTGCTTATAGTATTCACCGCATCGCACGCTCGCCTTGGATCCAAGTAGATGCTGGTCGCACAGTCCACGCGGAGTGGGTGCGACGGGCCAGTCGAAGAGTGTTAGTGAGATTTCGACTGGTGGGTGACCTTAGATTATGTGCACAGATGATTGATGAGAAAGCACTAGAGCGTAACTTGTGTGCAGAAGGCCGGACAGGTCACAGAGGTGACTCCGGCAGAGTGAGAGTGATAGATTTTGAGCTCTAGGTTCAACCGTACAGGGCTATTAGAGGGCCTCCGGTTGATTACTTTCTTGCACCTGATATGATTATTGTTGATGCATCCATACTTAACTGTTGAATTAGACATGGCATGGCATGTTTGATAAAGAAAAATGTTGAGATAGTAAAAATGAAGTTTGAGAATATATATGTATATTTATATTTTACATTTCTGGGAAAGTATACAAGTTTTACGGAGAGGGTTACAACGTTTTGAGAAATGTTTGGATTTGGAAAAGAATTGTTTTACTGACCCACTCAATTTTGGTTTTGCGCCCCTCCAGGTTCAGGAATCACAAAGGTGTGGTGACTACGAGGAATTTGACGGTGTTCTGACAGATTGGACAAAAATTAGGACTCACCTTCGGGTGTATCAACTTATAAATTGTATCTTAAAGCTTCCGTACTGTGCAAATGGTTACGTCACTCTCTCGTGACGGCCAGCATGCCCTCCTTCGGGACAGGGTGTGTCACTAATACCATAAAAAGTAGGTAAATTAATTTTGTTACAAATTTAAAAAGTAGGCACATTTATTGTTGAAAATAAACACTAAATTAGGTATATTCAAATTGAAATTTGTTGTCGAAATTAAAAAAAATTCCAAATTAATTCCTCCATCTAGAACCATATTTCATGGCTATAAGACCTTGCCAAATTCAATGCACGTAATCACTTAAAGCAAAATTACAAGACCTTTCCATACTGGCTTAGATGGGGTATATTAGGGATCCAAAAAATATAAAAATGGACACACAAACTTAATTTGGTAAGTTTCTTAGTTGGATCCTAATCATTTGGTTTTATTCAGATAAATATTATATGTTGGGCTAGAGACTAGAAAAATGAGTTTGGACGGGAAAAGTTAAATTTTCAGAAAAAATAATACATACATACATATATATATATATATATATATATATATATATATTATCAATGTATTGACAGCACTAGAATTTTAAATTTATTTTCTAACGGCTTATACACCTCACACTTGTTATTCTAATGCATGTGGTCTTGTTCTTTCTTTGTTCTTGTAGGTTTCTTTCAATATCTATGGCAACAAATCGGTAAGGGGTCCTCTTTTTGTTTTATTTACAAGTTTTCGATCGACAAACTTGATTTTTTAAATTTTGAAGACTGGGTGAGCTATTGCTAATGTTGTGTATTCTTCTTGACATTTTTTTACTGTAGGTCATGAAAAAAATCTATTTGCGTAAGAAGTTTCTTCCCAAAAGCTTCTTTTATTTTTTGTGTGCTCTATCTGTACTTCTTAAACCTAGTAACTGTATGTCTTTGCTCACTTTTCCGTGGTATGTACTGCAGCAGCTGGCAAGTTGCGTCCATCGTTATATATGGGTAAGAGCTTCATTTAATTAGTCCATCTAGTCTTTTGATTTTGGGTATCTTTATCGGCACCCAAATTTTAGTGAAGTTCACCTAACTAAAACATTTTGTCAAACTTCATAGTTTCCCCTCATTTTTAAGTTCGCCCAAATCCACACCAGCCTCCACCTACCAAAACAAAGAGAAAATGAACAGACAAAACCACTACCGCGCGCCCAACAAAACTACACCACCCTCCGGTCCCTCCCTCGTAGACGCGTCGATGCCGGCTCCTTGGTGGGTCTGTGTGTTCCTTCTCTTTCTATTGGTGAATGGTACTGGTGGCTGTGTGTTGTTGGTTTTTTTGGTGAGTGGTAGTTGCTGCTTTGTGGGTTGGGTGAACTCAATTTCGACGGCAAATTAAAAAGTTTGATGACAAAAATTTTTTAGTTGAGTAAAACTAACTAAAATTTGGATGTCAATAAAGGCACCCTTTGATTTTTTTTATTTTTTTTTCACTTTATGCACTTTTCAAACTCATAGTCGATTGATTTTGTTGCAGTACGTGTATGGTTTATACTCATATGCATCGGTAAGGACTAAGACGAGATTGTATTATCAACATATGTACATTTCCCATTCTCTCTTTAATTACATCAAAGACAAAGTAATTTGGAAAGAAAGGGAAGAAAAAGTAGTACGCAGTGGATCTAACATATTAATGTCAATGCATGTAGGGTTATTTTTCCTAGCCAGATTTGTTTTTGGAGTTCCAATTGTGACTGCATTTCTAATCTACACATGGCGCAGAAGACATTTATCAATGTATAGCACAATAGAAGATTTTCTGCAATGCAATAACAACTTCATGCCTATAAGGTACTCTTACTCGGACGTCAAGAAAATGACTCGCAAGTTTAAGGACAAGTTGGGCAAAGGTGGCTTTGGCTCTGTATTTAAGGGAAAGCTACGCAGTGGTCGATTTGTAGCAGTTAAAGTTTTGGCCAAGCCCAAAGCTGATGGCCAAGATTTCATTAGCGAATTAGCTACAATCGGAAGGATTCACCATGCCAATGTGGTGCAACTTGTTGGATACTATGTTGAGGGATCAAAACGCGCTCTAGTCTATGACTTCATGCCTAATGGTTCTCTTGATAAATACATTTATTCCAAAGAAGGAAGTGTCCCCTTAACTATCAAGAACATGTACGAGATTTCTCTTGGAGTGGCTCAAGGGATCGAATATCTACACCAAGGTTGCGAAATGCAAATTCTACATTTCGACATCAAGCCTCATAACATCCTTCTTGATGAGAACTTTAAAGCAAAGGTTTCTGACTTTGGGCTTGCAAAATTGTATCATGTAGATAATAGCATTGTCTCTTTGACAGCAGCACGGGGTACACTGGGATATATTGCTCCTGAGTTGTTCTACAAAAATATTGGAGGCGTCTCATATAAGTCAGATGTCTATAGTTTTGGAATGTTGTTGATGGAAATGGCAAGCAGAAGGAGGAATTTGAATCCAACGGTAGAGCATTCAAGCCAAATCTACTTCCCAATGTGGGTATACGATCAGTATATTGTAGGAAATGACTTGGAAATGGACAATGTTACAGAGGAGGAAAAGAAAGTAATAAGAAAGATGGTTATAACCGCCTTGTGGTGTATTCAAATGAAACCAAGTGATCGCCCTTCGATGTCCAAAGTTGTCAAAATGCTTGGAGGAGATGTTGAATGTCTGCAAATGCCTCTCAGGCCTTCTCTATGCCCCCAAAAGACGCCTGTGACAGTGGGTGATATTCAAGACAATGAATTGAACCCAAGATGTTCTAACGCGGAGCTAACGTGTTCATTGTCAGCTAGGTGATAGTCAAATGGTTAAGAAAGTGCAGTAATGTATTATTAATTAAATTCTTGCCTTAAAGTGATTTAGTGAATAACTATTGTCTGTAATTGTTTGGCTTGGATTCATCTAAGAACGACTTGTGTTGGTGCGTATACATATACGTATGTTACTCTAATTCAGCAATTGCTTCTAACTGTATGAGGCTTTTAGGGTTGCTTGCATCATCAAGTTTTCTCCTCCTCCTAACATCCGAACCACCGTTTTCATGGACCGCCGATCCACTGAGTGTCACTGGCTGCACCAGAGCCCTAAACTTGCAAGTTGCTTTGGAATCTTACCATAACATTCTTCCTCAATAGGGATCTGTTGGTCATTTCCTTCCTCTAGAAGATTATAAATCCATTTTGGATAGTAGATTTCATTTGTCGTGTCCTCTGGTTGAACCAATATTCTTCTTTTCTCCTACCATCTCAAGCAGCAGCATTCAAGACATCTGCCTTGTAAGACACATTTCCGAAATTCCTGGAAAACACTTCGGGTGCTTTAGTCACATAGTCCCCCTTGCTTTAGTCACGCCGATTGATCCTTGGAACATAACTTGGCCAGACCAAAATCAGAGATTTTTGGCGTGATTTTTTGGTTGAGCAAAACATTATGGGGTTTGATATCGAAATGGAGGATTTGTAGATCACATCCTTGGTTCCTTTGGCTATGCTGATAGCAATATCTTGTAACTTATGCCAACCAAGGAAAGAAATCTATCTACTGATGAAATATAATCCTGGAGTGAACCAAAGGAAAAGAACTCATAAACCAGAGCTCATCTAAATCCATCAGCACAAAAACCAACCAAGTGAACCACATTGACATGGTGAATATGGCCCATTGTTAAGTACTTCATGGCAACAAAGCATTCAGAAAAAAGCATTCCTTTAAAAATAGTTCCGTATGCTCCTTGGCCCAACTTGTACTTGAATTGATTTGTAAACCTCTTAATATCTGCATGGGAATATATGCTTGGCTTAAGATCTTTGTAGTCCGCTGAAAACTTATCAAATTTCATTCGATTCTCTTTTTACTTTTGTCAGTGCTATAGGCGTGATATGCCGCAATGACCAGCAGTTACAGAACAAATGAACCCAGGGTTACTCCTGCAAATAGATAGATATTATCCATGAGTGTAAACATTTATTCTCAAGTGTCCTTTGGACATGAAACAAAGCTCCTACACAACTCACCCTTGCAAACGTCTTTGTTTTGCCTGCAAAAGACAGTTGCAAAAATTAGACTGTCATTTCTCGAAATTAATCAATATCGCACTTGGTGCGATGGCAAGTGTCTTCGCCCATGAGCGGTAGGTCTTGGGTTTGAGACTTTGGAGCAGCCTCTCCATAAAATGGGGGTAAGGCTAGCCGACATTCACCTTTCACAGACCCTGCGTAAAGCGGGAGCCTTGTGCACTGGGTACGACCTTTTTTAATCAATATGGTTACCACAAATATAAGCCGTTAATTACATGAAAGCGGAAAAATCACAGCATGTAGCAGAGTATACCGATCATCATCATTCAAAACATCATGAGCTGAATGGATTCAAAATAAGATTTAGACGTGTTATCCTTACTTGGTTTCCTCCTGTCAACAAGTTCAATTTCGCTCTTGGTGCCATTGTTCTTCAATCTACACCTCTTGCCCTTTGCTTCACATTTGATTCAATTTGGTTTAGACCATTTGAAATGCATTTGAAATGCAGTGTTTTAATTTCATTTCCCACCCGACCACCAAATGGAACTGATGAAACACCATACGCCTTTATACAAGATTGCAGGGCAGGGAAGCTTTCAAATAATTGAAAGAACGAAGAAACGCCATAAATTCTGTTGCCAGGGACACTGAGGCAAGGGGACTTGCTATATATAGAAGGAAGGAGAGAGGGTGGGATAAGTCCATGAAATCCATGGAATCAGTGAGGGAGGCTTAAAGAGAGTTGGTTGGATTGTGTGATTCGGTCAGGGGAAATTACTAGGAGAGAAATAGAAAGGGAAAAATGGGTATTTGGTGGATGGTTACAGAGACAGAATAGGTGAGGGTTTATGTATTTTTTATTCCGGCCCTAGAAAATTATAGTCTCACAATTGCCTCTAACCATTCATCTGAGGGGCAACCTGTTCCCCTTGAAGATGAATTATTATCCAAAGAGCTACCTGTTGAACCGTCCGTCGGGAAAGAAGATCTACATGACGACCAGCTTATTCGTCAGTTAAAACACTCACATCTTCGCTCCAAATGTTTGCCCAACGACCGATGTCTTAACCTACGAACTCTAGCCATCCTGTAAATTTATTCAATCAACCCAGTTTGTTGACTGATTTTGCCCTACTAAACTTATATTCTGTCGGTTAAAAAAGGTGAAACCGACGAAATCTTCTGTCGCGCAATAGTTGACAGGGCAAGCCATAAATTCTAGTAGTGCAAGCATAGCATCTGCTGGAATAAGTAGTTCTTAGATGAATCCAAGAACTAAAGGATTTAGTCTTATAATTTTAGATGTATACTAGCAAGTGTACCCGCCCGTTGCCGCGGGGCTTGAAACATTGTTGAAGATGTAGAAAGTTTTGAAAAATATATATGCTAAAGAGTGGTGTTTATATACATATATTACATACATATGTTTACAAAGTGCTATTTACATTCATACATTACATGACAAAAGTTGGAGATGTTGTTATGCCCTCCTCAAAGATTGTTTTCAAAAGTTATGAGTCTATCTCATGGAGTATTTTATGTTTACAACTATACAAAGTTAAAAAAATTCAGTTTTATTCCACTAAAGGCATCCAAAATACGACAATGCTGAACTGAAAATCAAAAGAAGAAGGAATTAAAAACCTAATTTGATCACTCATGAATTGAATAACCCTAAACCATACGATTTGAACTAAATGAAAATGTAAAGATGAAGGGAAATTTGTCATAATTTCATTATGCAAGATTTCACTATGCTAGATTTCATTTTAGGCACCAAAACAAATTCATAAAATTAAAGTTGGGGTTTCCATATTCTCTATTGGGTATCGAAAGTCGTGAAAAGCTTGGAAATAACAAATCAAGTGTTTACCTGCAGATTAAGTGTTCTGTTTTCATCCTGCAAAAAACTCAAATTCCAGAAACAACAAAAATGCAAACTTCATATGGAAATTGAAGGTTTACCTGCTGATCAAGTGTTTTGTTTTCATCCTGCAACTTGGTTACCTAAAAAACAAAAAAAAAAGATCCATTAACAATATAGAAACCAAATACATATTGAACACTCTATACCTCACATGTACAGACCAAATATGGAAGTCAAAATAGACATTCAAAACTGATACAAAAATACTACATAAATTCTTTTCAACCCTATCTGTCTTAAAATAAAATTAAAGGGGTCATATTGCAGAACAAAAGTATACCACCTGCAGCAAGCTTCAGCTCTGTCTCCAATGGAGCAATGATGGACTCAACAGATAGCATTTCATCGTCTTTCTGTGCAGCGTGAACTCTTCAAAGTGTGACTTCTGCTGCAATATTTTGATATAAAACAAAACCCCCATAATCAGATTAATTAGGGTTTTTTCTTCATAGTTTCATGTACTTCAAAAGATATATGATGTAAATTATACTTGAGTATTATCACTGTATAAAAAATACTAAACGGATATATCACATTTAAGCTTAAGTATGCTGATTACCGAAAACTTTAAATGGTTCTTCAAATTATCATTGTTTACATCAAGAAATCATTGAAACATTGTTGAAGATGTAGAAAGTTTTGAAAAATATACATGCTAAAGACTGTTTATATACATATATTACATCCATATGTTTACAAAGTGCTATTTACATTCATACATTACATGACAAAAGTTGGAGATGTTGTTATGCCATCCTCAAGGATTGTTTTCAAATGCTATGAGTCTATCTGATGGAGTATTTTATGTTTACAACTATACAAAGTTAAAAAATTCAGTTTTATTCCGCTAAAGGCATCCAAATCCATAACTATGTTACTGGCACCTTTTTCATTTTGTACGACAATGTTGAACTGTAAATCAAAAGAAGAAGGAATTAAAAACATAATTTGATCACTCATGAATTGAATAACCCTAAATTGCATACAAATTGAACTAAATGAAAATCTAAAGATGAAGGGAAATTTGTCATAATTTCATTATGCAAGATTTCACTATGCTAGATTTCATTTTAGGCACCAAAACCAATTCATAAAATTAAAGTTGGGGTTTCCATTTTCTCTATTAGGTATCAAGAGTCGTGAAAAGCTCGGAAATAACCAAAGTACACACCTAAGAAAAACATAAGCAATAAACCATTTCCAACTCCTCAAGTCATTCATCAAACATGGTAATACAATCATCGAGACACACTCAATCATTTATCCTAAACCTAAATAAGAATAATTAGGTTTAGGATTAATACCCAAACAGTCAAGCCTTCACTTCTACTTGTTTTGGTCCTTGCTGCAAAAATGCAGGCCTGTCGTTATGCTCCTCTGGATATGGCGTCAAAAAGTATTTTTCCTGCCTACCCTCAACATCCTAATACATGGATAATGCAGCTTGGTTAACAACTCTCCTCCTATGCTTCTTCAAAGCTCAAAACTTTCACACTCAATGGATCAAATAAGCCTTGTTTTTAATACCCTTTTGGAGTTTGATCTTTAAGTCAGTTAAATTTTTTATTTATTTTGTCTGATTTGAATTTGTGGGTTTTATCTCCCAATCTCAAAAGCTTATAGTTTTATATATTAACAATCCACACAAAAATAAATATCACTTGTATGATAATCATTTTCTAATCCCCATAAATAAACAACTCAATATCTTCTTCCAATCCCAATTCTTCTATCATATAATTGCCATTAATAATCACATATGTGAAATCGTAATCTATGTGATAGAATTGAGAAATAATAAAAACTCAAATTCCAGAAACAACGAACATGCAAACTTCATATGGAAATTGAAGGTTTACCTGCAGATCAAGTGTTCTGATGTCATCCTGCAACTTGGTTACCTTAATAAAATTATATTAAAATTAAAAAAAAAAAAAGGATCCATTAACAATATAGAAACCAAATACATATTGAACACTATACCTCTCACATGTACAGACGATATATGGAAGCCAAAATAGACACTCAAAACTGATACAAAAATACTACATAAATTTTTGTAGTATTTTTGTATCAGTTTTAAAATAAAATTAAAGGGGTCATATTGCATAACAAATGTATAACTCCTGCAGTAAGCTTCAGCTCTGTCTCCAATGGAGCAATGATAGACTCAACGGGTAGCATTTCATCATCTTTCTGTGCAGCATGAACTCTTCAAAGTGTGACTTCTGTTGCAATATATTGATATAAAACAAAACCCTCACAATCAGATTAATTCGAGTTTGACGACCAAGCAGAGGCCGAATCAATTTTGTTGACGATCGTAGCAAGAACCTTGGGAGTAAGAGAACTCGTAATCCAAGATAGGATCATCTGGTCAGTCTGGATCCATTCATTATATAATGGATTGACTTTATCGGTGAATTTACCATTGTCATCAAGAAGAAAGAGGGGCATTGAGTTTCGCCAGTAACATAAGAGAGTAAGTTGCGGCTGCGCAGCAAGGGAAGAAACTGAGCATGCCAAAGAGGGTAGTTGTTGCGGTCGAGCTTGATCGTAAGAAAATTTGTGATGGAGGGAGCAGCGGAGGAGGAAGAAGATGCCATAGTTTAGGATCTGCAAAAGAGAAAAAAATTATAATAGGAACCGTTGTCGTTAGACGCTGGCTCGTGATACCATGAAAGATAGTAAATATGATTTGCAGAATCTCAACTCTTAATTAGAGTGAGCGATGTTCATTGATATTTATAGGAGTACTATACAAACACACGTAGAACTAGGATTACAATCTAAACAGGACGTGGACTAAATATAAGTTAAGTCAGGATGAAACTTGTTCTGCAGTAGGCATGTCGTCTGAGGATTCCATGTTGGAATTGGATTGTGATTGTGCAGTAGCAAACAGAGATGGAATGGGATTTGGTTTATCATTTTCTTCATAGTTTCATGTACTTCAAAAGATATATGATGTAAATTATACTTAAGTATTATCACTGTATAAAAAAAATACTAAACGGATATATCACATTTAAGTTTAAGTATGCTGATTACCAAAATACTTTAAATGGTTCCTCAAGTTATAATTGTTTACATCAAGAAATTAATTATATACCCTCTGTTTCTATAATATATGTATCTTTGATTATAAAATCAATAGAACTTTTTACTATTGATCTTAGCATAATAGAACAGATAAGAGCTAATGAGATCGAGCTAAGCTACTTCACCTCTTCCATAAGACCACGTCTCCACCCAAGCCTAGACATCCCGACATTGCCAAGATAGGTGTGTCGTCCTACCTGCAAGATTTACATAGAAATGAAAATTTGAAAGAGGTTTAAGCATGAACAAATTGTAAAACCGCAAAACTTAATAGCACCAAATTGTGTTGCAAGCAAGCACCAACCCTCATGAATAAAAGGTGGGTACACAAAATTGGCAGGAGATGAACTTGTTTCATGAAACGCAGCTCTGAGCGACGGCAATCTTCGGTTCTAGCGAGGAAATGTTACATGATCTCAAATCACCTCCAATTGGTAATTATGTAAAGAAATAGTTACACGAAAAATCACATATATATATTTTTGAACCCAATCTACCAATTCAGTGCAACAAAAGCAAGAGGTGAGTTGGGAAAAAGCATACCTTCACAAAGCTAAAAGCTTTTGATATTCCACGACTTTCTTCTTGTTCTTCTTCTTCCTTCTGAACATCTTCTGATTCAGGGATGGCAGCTCTGCAGCCTATTTCAGTATCCCCATATCAGTTTAAATTTTTTTAAGGTTTAAATACAAAATTGGGCATAATAAAAACTGAACCAAAAAGTCTTAATTGCTTAACCAAGTGAGAGAGGATTTTGGAAAACAGCGCCAGGCGGCTACGGCGTCCACAGTAGGCTTATTGGCTTTCTTGGCATCAACCCCAATCTTATCAAAGCAGAGACTCCCATTGGGCCGCAGAATCTAAACGAAATCCTACCATAATCTCACTGTCACATAAAAATTAAAAATTAAACAACTAAATTTGCCCCAAAATATTGTTTATACTTGTCATGCATATATATAGTATTGATTACCCAGAAAAAAAATGGAAAATTCCACAACCCAGTAACCAAAATTGGAATAATAATACAAAAGTTTTACCAATTGTAGAAAGATAGAGGAGATATTGAGCATGAACATTAGATTAGAGCCTTAAGAGTCTTAATTTAATAAGAGGAGTCTTAATTCAATATTGAATAAGAATATTAATTTAATAAAAGTTAATACTCAATCAACCAAGTTCCCCATTTCAAACTACCCATCAAATATTTAACAGCAATACAAGCAATAACAAACAAAAAATTTAAACTACTCCAAAAACTAAAACCCTTTTAATTTACCATGTGTATTCAATGATTTGCTTCTGGTAAAAATAGGAAATAAGGAATAATTATTTGGAGATGGAATCTCATATAGAGCTAGCAGAGGAAGCAAAGAAGATATGCAAAAGAAAATTAAGAGATCATTATATTACAAAAGCTATAGAAGCAAATTAAGAGATCATCATATTTGGAGACAGAGACACATATAAAGCTGCAAAAACAAATTATTACTGCTAACAAAAACTGACCTAATTAATTGGATATCCTGGCAAGTACTGATCAAATGTTTTATTACAAAAAAGAGGTAACTGAGAAACCTCATACCTGAGAACTGAATTTAGAAGCTGGACTATGCTGCTGAAGTGAAGCAAGAAGTAACTGCTCCATTTCAAATCCCGCAAATCAGAGTTTGCAGCTGTATTAATGCCATTTTAAATTTGACATTCGTCTCAATCTGTATCATGTGTTTATAGACGTTTAGTTATAATCATAAAACTCAAATTTTTGGTTCAGAAGTTCAATGATGGTTATATGATGTCTACGTTGAGGGTAACATGCGGAGAAATTTTGGGGATAATATTGTTCAAAAAATTATCAACAATGTAGATTCTCCAAGAAATTATACTCTTACGGCCTAAAATAAAGAGTTAGCCTTCATGAGGTGAAAGCAACACATATAAGTCTAATGCTCCAAACCAAAAAAGATACATTGTAAGGTCAACAATTACAACTTCATAGTTTGTCATGGTATTCTGATGTACAAATTAACTAACAAACCTTGAATTCCTCAAATGTTAGTTTCGGAATAATTTTTCAGTCACCGCTACAATCAAAACCATAGCTATTGTCTGGAAATAATGCCTGTAGCAAATTGAAACCAGATCATCATGTTAGACATTGAAATACAACAACAACAAAGCCTTTTCCCACTAAGTGGGGTTTTGTTCTGGATTCATTTTCATAAGGATTCGACGTGATCATGGAGTGCCGGCTGTCGACTACCTGACGCCCTCCCCCTCCTCCTTTATCCGGGCTTGGGACCGGCCATGTAAGACATAGGCGGAGTTATGTTAGACATTGAAATAATGAACAAAAATGATGATACTAATAAGACATAAATTACAACTGATGTTGTGTAGTTTAATATGACAGCAACATGGATAGCTGGTAACCAAAGATAATTAACAGATAAGAATGTATCATTGTATAGTTAGCTCTCCGGTATATAGTTATCATTGTATAGTTAATCTGTATCAATTTGTGTATAAAACACTTAGCCTAAATTTATACAGGTATGCATCAAATAATGACACATTGTCATAGTACTATCTAAGTGTTAATTCCATTGGGGATAGAATGGACGGAGGGGGTTCCAAGTTCTTCCTAAAACAAAAGGCTAATTCCATTAACAAAAAATGGAACCACAGTAAAGCTTTATGAACCTTGTACACCTATTGTGAATATATTATGTCAACGTGGTTCTTTCTTTTTTTCTCAAATCGCAATATTCTTGACCTGTGTTCTGAAAATCCATTAAAAATACAAACAGAGTCCAAGCTTTCAGCTTCCGTCAGGCTTTTATTCTCCGTCTTTTTTTTTTTCGCCGTCAATCAAACAGACGGAGACGTTTTCCTATTGTTTTGGTGAACGAATATAAAAAAGTATAAGAGGAAGGGAATAGGGGAATTCGGCCAGCCATGAAGCTCAGCCAAGAAGAGCAGCCAACCTCCTCCGAGTCGAATCGGAAAATGACGTCATGGGCTGCCTTAGAGAGACTGCCCACGCGCTCCAGAGCAAGAAGAGGTATTCTACTCGAGGAAGATCAAGAACAAAACAGAGAGATTGATGTGAAGGAACTTGGATTAGTAGAAAGGAAAAACGTTTTGGAAAAAAAAAACCACAAACCCAGAAAAATAATGAAAAAATTTCTAATCCCCCTCCAACTCACGAACCCAGAAAATTAATGAAAATTTTTCTAATCGTTAAATTGGATTCCACAAAGTCATGAAACTTTTTCTAAAATGTAATAGGTGTAGAAAGTACCTGTGGTGATGAGGAATAGTTTCAGACCAACCTCGATGGCCGCTGTCGCCGGATTTCCGTCGGAAAACTCGAAACCGAACCGAACTCCTAGGTTCTAGGGAGATGATGATGATGCGAAATTCAATATGCAAAATGTGAAGGAGAGGAATTTCAATTGGAAAGATCTGGAGCAAAGTTGCTGCTGAAATTTGGGGAAGAGAGCTCCAGAAGGTTTTCAATTCGAATAGATGTCGTTCAGGAAGGAAGAAATCACGAAGGAAGCAGAGATCGCAAAGCAGAGACCGCGTAGCAGAGATGGAAGGGAGACCGCGAAGCTTTCTCAGTTTTAAGTTTCTCGTGGTTTCTGAAGAAGTCGAGAGTTTTCTACTAGACGGAGTACAGAAATCAAAATGTTTTTCATGTTCGATAATGGCAGTCGTCCATGTTGCAATGACGTTACATCACTTCGAAGATCACAAAGATTCAATTTTCATACTATAGTAAACATAATTCTCAGAATATTAACTAAGAAATTCTTACATAGAAGACTAAAAACAAAGAAAAATAAAATTATTTATGTTGACTACAAAGGACTTCAAAGCTACGCACAGAAGCCCCAAAAAACGAAGAACAAATTGTCCTGAAACAATGCACACAGCCAAATCATTTAACTGTAGACATCGAAATTTTGGTAAATAAATGTTGACTGATAAATCAAAGTTTCAACGCTCATGTATTACATAAATTTTACACGTAGTGTGTGACTCGACGAAAAATTGAAATGAGTCGGAAAAGTCATCAAATAAGACACGTGTCAACACTTGGCAGAAACGACTTATTTCATCTGGAATATTATATTCAAAATTAGGCCTTGAAAAATTCTATAAATAGAAGCCAATTTCATTCATTTAGGGGAACCAAATTCATATTACACCTTGAAGCTCTGAAGCTCTGAAACTCCGAAGCTCTCAAGCATCCAGGTTCCCGAAGAACCAAGAAAGCCTTCTTCGTTCTTCGTTCATCGTTCTTCCAAGATCAAGCCCCGACGGCCCTTGGATCAACAATCATCTACCTTCAAGATCAAGTCCCGACGGCCCTTGAAGAACTTTCACCAATTCAAGATCAAGCCCCGACGGCCCTTGAAGAAAGTGTTATTCGTTCATCATCCGTTCATCCTAAGATCAAGCCCCAACGGCCCTTTGGATCAACAACGTCGACAAATCCACACATCCAACCATCCTTCAAGATCAAGCCCAAAAGCCCTTGAAGACCCGTTCATCACTATTCTTCAAGATTAAGCCCAAAAGCCCTTGAAGATCCGTTCATCCAAGATCAAGCCTCGACGGCCCTTGGATCAATCGCACATCCACAAACCAATACCTTACGGAGATCGAATCAGAGGATCAAATTAGAGAGAGATTGTAACCCAAAATAATCATCAAATACAAAATATTTGTTTGTGCACGTTGTTCTTGTCTCTTTCGTTTCGGGAATTTTCCGTGTTCACAAATTGGCACGCCCAGTGGGACAATCTCTACCTCTCATCTCTTTCTCTGTTCAAGAAATTCAAGCACACTTCATGGCTTCAAACAAAGAACAAGTCATGACCATCGGCGCTACCTCTATTGAAGAACAACTAGTTCAGATGAAGGAAACAATTGCAAGGCTGATAAAGACTGCGGAGGAGAAAAACTTGCAAACCGTTGGACTTATCAACCGTCTGGAGGCGCATCATGGCGTCAAAGCGAACCCAAGCTTCATTCCAACTAAGAGGACCGAAGAAGGTCTCAACCCAAACGCCTACGAACTCATGTTAAAGGCTGGGTACGACTTTGCTTCCTCTTCAAATCTTGAGAAGAAGGTTTCAAACACCATCAACGACAAAGATCATGACTTCACCGAGACTCAGAAGAAGTTGGAAAAGCATGATTACGGAGTTGACAACAACAGAGCTAGACTTGGCTTCACACCAAATGCACCCGTGAAGATTTCAAGTAAAGCAAAAAATGCTAGCACTCGACACATCAGCTTGAGGATTGAACAAGATCAAGAGGAGCCTCAACCTCCTATTCGAGTGTCAGTCTTCGATAGGCTGAATCGTTCAAAACCCAGAAGGTCGGCACTTGATCGCATTGGTGGGCAAGACCGAACTTCCATCTTCAAACGGCTTAACACGCCAACACCCCAAAGCTCTGTTTTTGAAAGGTTGTCAAAACCTAAGAAACAAAGCAGCAAGGCTGGCTCTCCTCCCCAACGATCGGCTTTGGAAAAACTTGAAGAAACCAAGAAGCATTCTAGAAATAGGAAGACAACGCCAAAGGAAGAAAAGCTCGACGGTCTAGCAGGAAAAGACGACGTTCGAAGCTTGATTCATTCAAGGATAAAGCGCCAAACAGCTTGGGAGGTCGACACAAAAGGACCACTGAAGGTAAAGAGGCGCACCATCATCTACGCCGGCCAATCTTCACGCCAACAAGCCCAAGAAGACAAAGAAGATGAAATCATGGAAGAAGACGTCACTTCCGGCTTTGTCAACTCAAAATCTTCACCTCAATCGCTGGGGGCATGCTCCAAAACCATGCCAGTTGAGCCAAGCGAAGTTGAAGGAATGACTCATGTCACTCTAGAGAAACTGCAGAAGAAGCATACGTCTCATCCACAAGTCCGCCAATCGGAAATGGGGCAAAGCAGCTCTTGTCAACCTTCAAAGAAAAGTGAAAGTGTTGAAGATGATGAAATGACGACACAAATATCGTCCATCCCCATCACGATGCGCGATTTCTTCCCCAAAGACTTCTTCAATCACTCAGTCAAGGCTCCTTGCTATGAAGATTGCGAGGAACGACTCTCCTGGATCGCTTGACGAACCAATAAACGCTCCTCGCCTGCATGAGCCTAACTGCATGGCACAATGCTCATTGTTCGCACGAGCCTAAACTGCATGAACCAAAGCTCATCGCCTGCACGAGCCTAAACTGCATGGCACAACAAAGCTCCTAGTCTGCACGAGCATAAAAGGCAACACCAACACTTCTTGCCTGCACGAGTCTAAACTGCATGGCACAAAGCTCCTGGTCTGCACGAGCATAAAAGGCAACACCAACGCTCCTGGTCTGCACGAGCATAAAAGGCAACACCAACGCTCCTTGCCTGCACGAGTCTAAACTGCATGGCACAAAGCTCCTGGTCTACACGAGCATAAAAGGCAACACCAACGCTCCTGGTCTGCACGAGCATAAAAGGCAACACCAACACTCCTTGTTCGCACGAGCCTAAACTGCACGAACCAAAGCTCCTGGCCCGCAAGAGCATAAACTGTGTACGACAAAATCATCATCAAAATCACTGTTAAATTCATCACTCATTTGAACTACGTTACGACTTGATCTCTTCTTTGGAGAGGTACGTAGGCAACTCGAATATTCAAAATTTGAGTTCAGTCACACCAAAATAAGGAATAAAGATTTTATTAAAAGTTTTGATGCTATTACAATTTCTTTGTACAAAAAAAAAAGAAAAAAAAAGAGATAAATGTTTTATGTATTTACAAAATATATATATATAAGTGGCCACAGGAAGCAACCCCTTTAGCCACAATACTACAAGCGGCTCCCAGAGCCTAATCTCTCTGCAAGTCAAAAGCCCAGGCTTCTCTCCAATTTACTGGCCCAGAAGCCCAAAGACCGGTTGATGCCATAGGCCCCGCAAGAGGCCCATTCTGCTTCTTCTTCGTCGATGGGATCGTGTTGATAACCCTCAACGCTCCGAATTCGTCAAGGTTCTCTGATCTCGCCCAGCTCACTCTTCGACCTCCACAACAACCGCCTCAACGACACCGTTTCTCCTCTCGTCAATTGCACCAAGCTCAAGCTTCTCGACCTCGCCGACAACAACCTCTGGGGACCCTTTCCAGACAATCTCACCCGGCTTCTCACGCTCGGGCTCCAGAACAACGCCATCTCCGGTGAAGTCATTGACCTCTCTATAGCAATAGCCAACGACGACTACCCTAGAGGCGCCGGCAAAAAACCACTCTCAACCCCCCTCCCATGGAATCCCTAGACGTCTCTCTCTGTCCAAATTCACCTCCCCGCATCCCCAAATTTCCTGTTCTGCTTCCAAGGAATCATTCCCCGGCGATAACACGCCAAGCACTTTTTGTATCATAGAAGAGCCGGAGACGGTGCAGGACTTTGTGCAGATGCAACTACAGGAAATTTAGGACAACATAAGAAGCCGGCACAACAAGATTTTTCTTCTCATGGAAGAGCTAAGGAGATTGCGGGTGCAGCAACGGATAAAGATGGCGAGAGATATGGATGAGGCTTGTGAGGAAGAGTCAAATGAGATGCCTGACATTCCATCCACTATCCCTTTTCTCCCTCATATGACACCAAAGACGTTGAAGCAGCTCTACCTCACAAGCTTATCTATGATATCTAGTGTAATTGTATTTGGGGGTCTCATTGCGCCATCGTTGGAACTAAAATTAGGTATAGGAGGTACCTCGTATGAAGATTTCATTCGTAGCATGCATCTGCCTTTACAATTAAGTCAGGTTGATCCTATTGTGGCATCCTTCTCCGGTGGGGCAGTGGGTGTCATTTCAGCATTGATGTTGATTGAAGCTAATAATGTTGAGCAGCAAGAGAAGAAAAGGTGCAAATATTGCCATGGAACTGGGTACTTGGCCTGTGCTAGATGTTCTGCAAGTGGAGTGTGCTTGAACATCAATCCTATATCAGCATCTAGTGCATCAGACCAACCTTTGCGAGTGCCCACAACTGAGAGGTGCCCAAATTGCTCTGGTGCTGGAAAGGTCATGTGCCCGACATGCCTGTGCACTGGGATGATGATGGCAAGCGAGCATGACCCGCGGATTGATCCATTTGACTAAAGCAAACCAGATGAATAACTTAGCGGTGTTATCTCCTCGTTGATGCAGCTCGGGAATATTTTCCATTCCGGCCCTGATTTCTCCCAACAACTCCATGCCCTCTCCTCCACGGGCAGCCCTCTCTCTCCAACGCCCTCAAGAGAGCCCAAGCCCATCAGAGAAGAGACTGCATCGAGCAGCAGCAGCAGCCGCTCTTAACCATCAAAGTCGAGCTCGAGCAGCTCATCATCCCCATCCTTGACGACCCAAGTGTCAGCAGAGTCATGAGAGAGGCAGGTTTCTCCAGCACCAACGTCAAGAACAACTTGGAGGACTCGTCAACGTCCTCCATTTTCCAGTGTTACAGCTGCTCCGCCAACTCTTCCTCTCCCACAATTTGCGAGCGGACCAAGCAGGTTTTGGCTGATGATGTCGTACAAATCCCAAAAAGATGGCAGATTGGTGTTTGGCATGGATGGATCTTGGTTTTTTTCTTCTTCTGTTTTTGCGATAAACCCAGATGGAATGTTTAAACAATTCTGGATGGTTAATTATGTGAAGCACGTCGGCATAGCATGGCAAATAGGGCAGCGTCTCCGCCGTTAAACATAATCCTTTGCAGCAATTGGCAGTGCAACAGATGCGCAGTGGCAGTGCTCGGTGGCAGTACAACGGGTGTGCAGCGGTTGTGCTCGGTGATTGGGCTCAGTCGCTGTGCTCTGGGTTCTAGCTGGATCCGACATCAAGGTCACCTACTCCACCTTCTCCTCCGTCTTTTGCCTCGCAACTGCCAACGACTTCAACGACCGCCGTCAAACGACTAGCCGGTCATGAAGTTCGAAGCACCATCTTCTCGGCCTCCTTGCTCCCTGCCTGCAAAATCCTCTACCCATCACCCAAATTTATACAGAAAATAAAAATAAAAAAAATGGATGGTGGAGCAAAGTGATGCTGGCACCACGTGAAAAAAAAAGAGGTGCATCAGGCACCATGTGCAAATAAAAAAAAATAAAAAAAACATATATAATAATATATATAAATGAATGGTGCATCTGGCACCATGTGCCAGCAAAAAGAAAAAAAAATATAAATGAAATTGTTTATGCGTCTGCCACCATGATTAAAGAAAAAATAAAAAAATAAAAAAAGGAAATGTTTGATCTTTGGTCCGTCTGGCACCATGTGGAAAATGGGTGCACCATGATTAAAGAGAAAATATACAGCCAAAAAAAAAAACAAAAAAAACATGTTCAGAGAAATAAAGTCCATTTTATTTTTCTAGAAATTTTACATTATACATACCTTAAAAAAAAAGTCAAATCAAATTTACAGGAAAGGATCTTCAAGGATGATCATGTGGTGCCTCAGTACTCGACGGAGCTCCAGAAAGACGAAGCACCGGAGGTGGATCAACTGAAGCCTCCACACTTGGTAAAGCTCCAGAAAGACGAAGCGCCAGAGTTTGATTTTCCGGAGCCTCAACATTTGGTGAAGCGCCAGATGACGAAGGCAGAAGATGCCTCGGGAGTAACGCCATAAACCTTTGATGATCATTTCGAGCCCGAACTTCACACTCCTGCAGTTGGTCTAGCTTCTTCTTCATGCTCGTTGAGTAACTAGTTGCTAGCATATGCAACTCTTTATTCTCGTGCCTAAGCCCTCTGATCTCCTGCCGAAGACTAGCCACCTCGGCCATCAAAGACTCAACCTGACGAGATCGAGCAAGAAGGCGTTGGCCCATGTTTGATACTGAGCCCGCACATTGGACGCTGAAGGCCAGAGAGTCTTGAACAGCCATCTCGTCGGACCGCTTGGAAAGCATCTTACTATCCCTAGGAGTGAGAAGATTTCTAGCAACCACTGCAGCCGTTGCGTCATTCCTCATCACAGTGTCCCCAACCGTAAGAGGTTCGTTGGAGGATACGAAGGACAGCTGCCAAATGTTGCCTGGAGAAGACATGTCAATATCTTCTTCGATATTCAAGTCAAGACGACGGTCAGATGGGAAAGACATTTCCGAAGGTGTTCAACAAAATGAAGAGGTCGGGCAAATTAAAGATCTCAGATATGCAAAAGGGGAGTTTTTTTTCACAGGTAGAAATTCAAGTGTGCTTTGAATGTCTTGCGTACCTCTATAAAAAAACAGCATGCGATGGGCTTTCAGAGATCGAAGAGGCGAGTTCAGAGATCGATGAAGCGCCTGCTTTCTCCAAAGCTAGGCCTACTCAAGGATCACGGACTGATCTCAAAAATCGAAGAAGTGTCAGCTTTCTCAGCCTCGTCAGCACCTGTCACACGCAAACTCAGCGTTGCAGAAATCACGGGCAATTTGTCGAAACGCCGATTCCAAACCATCTGTCCTTCTCAGCCTCGTCAGCGTTGCGGAAATCACGGGCAGTTTATCGAAACGCCGATTCCAAACCATCTGTCTTTCTCAGCCTCGTCAGCTTTGCGAAAATCATGGAAAAGTTTGTCGAAGCGCCGATTCCAATCGCATGTCTCTCTCAGCCTCGTCAGCACTTGTCGCATGCAGAAAAAGCTTTGAGGAAATCACGTGAAGTTTACTGTTCAATCATCCAACGGTTGCCGACAGGAGTGAAAGAACAGTACCAGTTATTATTTCCTACAAATGTCGACCTTCACGCTCCATGGCAAGGCAGACATACATAACATTCCGTCATCTCCGACAAATGGCTTTCCAACAAACCCTCTCAACTCACTCAGTGTTCTTCATCCCATAGGATACCTCTGCAAACAAATCTTGAAAAGCAAAAGTATTTCATATCATGAAGGGAGAAAGCAAGAGTATCTCATATCATGCATTCTCCGTGTCCTTTTCCTTGTCTTTGTTCTAACCTGTAGGACAATGAGAAGGAAAGCAATCAGCCAACACTTGGTATCAATCTTCCGATCTGGAACCGACTGCTTGGAACCCTTTTCTGATTGCTTACATGGTATTACTCTCGAGTACTCGTCTTCCACAGTGTGGTAGACAAAGAAGAAACATAAGATGTTAAAGATGAGTACTCGAGAGCAAGGCTGCCAGAAGAAACAAGCAGAGAAGAATGCGGCCCGCACAGTCAACTCAGCAGAATGAGTCTGAGTTGAGTAACTCGAGAAAATGCCACCTTTCACATTCTGCCAAGAGTCTGAGCATGTGGAGACAAGCACAACAAAGCACGTGTCGATTCATCCGCAACTTCTTCAAAAGCAGAAGTACCTCATATCATCAGAGTCAAAAACAAAGATATCTCATGGCATGCTTTTCTTTTACCCTTGCTCTTGCCTGCGGGACAAGGAGAAAGAAAAGCAATCGGTCGGCACTTGGAAAGATTGAGCAAAGAAACAGACCGTCACCTTCACCTCGTGCCTGCTTGCCATGTGTTCGAGTCCACCTTCAAGAATCAAGCCCCGACGGCCCTTGAAGAAACTTCCAGCCCAATTCAAGATCAAGCCTCGACGACCCTTGAAGAAATTTCAAACAAGGTTCAAGAACAAGCCTCAACGGCCCTTGAAGAAAAAATCATCCACCTTCAAGAATCAAGCCCCGACGGCCCTTAAAGAAACTTCCAGCCCAATTCAAGATCAAGCCTCGACGGCCCTTGAAGAAATTTCAAACAAGGTTCAAGAACAAGCCTCAACGGCCCTTGAATAAACAATCATCCACCTTCAAGAATCAAGCCCCGACGGCCCTTGAAGAAACTTCCAGCCCAATTCAAGATCAAGCCTCGACGGCCCTTGAAGAAATTTCAAACAAGGTTCAAGAACAAGCCTCAACGGCCTTTGAAGAAACTTTCAACCCAATTCAAGATCAAGCCTCAACGGCCCTTGAAGAAACTTTCAGCCCAATTCAAAATCAAGCCTCAACGGCCCTTGAAGAAATTTCGAACAAAGTTCGAGAACAAGCCTCAACGGCCCTTGAAGAAATCTCCAGCCCGGTTCAAGATCAAGCCTCGACGGCCCTTGGATCGACATCTACAGTAAGGGGACTTCAAAACGCATCTCCTACACGTGACAAGCACATGTATACGACGCGCCTTGAAGTGGGGGCATTTGTAGACATCGAAATTTTGGTAAATAAATGTTGACTGATAAATCAAAGTTTCAACGCTCATGTATTACATAAATTTTACACGTAGTGTGTGACTCGACGAAAAATTGAAATGAGTCGGAAAAGTCATCAAATAGGACACGTGTCAACACTTGGCAGAAACGACTTATTTCATCTGGAATATTATATTCAAAATTAGGCCTTGGAAAATTCTATAAATAGAAGCCAATTTCATTCATTTAAGGGAACCAAATTCATATTACACCTTGAAGCTCTGAAGCTCTGAAACTCCGAAGCTCTCAAGCATCCAGGTTCCCGAAGAATCAAGAAAGCCTTCTTCGTTCTTCGTTCATCGTTCTTCCAAGATCAAGCCCCGACAGCCCTTGGATCAACAATCATCTACCTTCAAGATCAAGCCCCGACGGCCCTTGAAGAACTTTCACCAATTCAAAATCAAGCCCCGACGGCCCTTGAAGAAAGTGTTATTCGTTCATCATCCGTTCATCCTAAGATCAAGCCCCAACAGCCCTTTGGATTAACAACGTCGACAAATCCACACATCCAACCATCCTTCAAGATCAAGCCCAAAAGCCCTTGAAGACCCGTTCATCACTATTCTTCAAGATCAAGCCCAAAAGCCCTTGAAGATCCGTTCATCACCGTTCATCCAAGATCAAGCCTCGACGGCCCTTGGATCAATCGCACATCCACAAACCAATATCTTACGGAGATCGAATCAGAGGATCAAATTAGAGAGAGATTGTAACCCAAAATAATCATCAAATACAAAATATTTGTTTGTGCACGTTGTTCTTGTCTTTTTCGTTTCGGGAATTTTCCGTGTTCACATTAACCAAGCAACGTATCTAACGATATAAGATCACAAAGATTCAATTTCCATACTATAGAAAACACAACTCTCACAACATTAAATAAAAAATTCTTACAAAAAAGGTTAAAAAGAAACAAACGAAATTATTTACCTTGAGTATAAACGGTTTGAAAGCTAAACGGTTTCAAATCTACACATAGAAGCCTCAAGAAACGAAGAACAAATTGTCCTGAAACAAAACACACAGCCAAATTATACAACCAAGCAACAGATCCAAGAATATAAACAAAAGTCAAACCTGTATAGCATTGGGTAAACTATGGTAATTTGTTGGTATAACTGATCTACATCATTAAATCTGTTGATTTTTTCAGCAGAGAAAAAGATTTTTTTTGTTTTTTCCAAATGAAGTTTATGTTAAACGAAGTATCATTGGTTGTTAAATTGTTGGTATTATACTGTGAATAAGCTGGAATAATTAGTTTGGGCAACTAACTGGAAAGTTGTTTAAAAATGTATTAAATATACTGAAACAGTTCTAATTGAGAAATTTATAAAATGTACTAACTAATTGAAACAAATTATTTAATTGTTTAGTTTCCACTATTGTTAACGAAGTGACATGCATCACACTTCTATTGAACACGTATTTTCCTATTTATATAACTGCGATTAACATGTGGTAGATAAGTTATAAAATGTAAGCAAACACATTGTGTAAGAGCATTTTCTTTTGTGTTGAAGATAAAATTGAAAACAGTGTGTTAATTTAATAAAAAACAACAGATATGGTGGTATTGTAATAAGTATTTTTGAGTAAGAATTTTTGTTTTCATGTGTGGAGGATTTTGGTAGACGATGGGAACATTTTCTATGTAAACACACAAAGTATTTAAGCAAGAACTAATTTGTATTTGTGGAGGCATGTCCATGTATTTAACTGTAGTAAAAAATTAAGATCTATTTATACCGAGCTTGATGAAATAGGGCAATAAGCAAACCTCTGGAGGACCTGTAATTGTTTAATACTGTTGTAACCTTGTGCCAACATAGAAAACACATAAAAGACAAAAAAAAAATACAATTAAAAAGTATAAAGAATTGACAAATGCAATAAAAAAATTATGTGAAAACTTGTAGTAAAAATGGGAATGGAAAAATTAAAATTAGCAAGAAGTGGTAGATAAATATGAGTTCACCTGTTGCAGGAACGTGTATGATTTGACAAAGTGAAATATGGGTTGAAGCAAAGTGAGTATTGTGCAAGACTGTGTAAGTCAATTTTGTGCCCTTTCTATTGTAAGAACAGTAAGAAAAGATGTTCAGAGATGGACCAAATATGTCTCGTTTAGCGTCTCTGCGGAGTACAGAGATGAAATTTGGTAAATTGTTTGGGCTTTAATTATTTAAAGTATTATGCTAGAGTGAGGCCATGAGCCGCAACATGAATACGTAGTTTTATTTTTCAATTGCTTAAGTGTTGTTACATGCTTGTTTTGATATTTTCAATCACTGAATTAAACTATCTATGTACCTTGATGCTTGATCACCATTAGGATGCTTAGAAAAGTTATCGGATGCAATTTTGAACGAATGTCACGTTAAAATTGGTTGTGCTTCTTGTGATTGAGAATTGTAATCTCCTAAGGTAAATATCATGCTCTTAGGGATTATATGGTTTAACAAAAGGATTTTCACCAAGATTAATGAATCACTCATGTTTATATTTAATTCAAATGTCATGGATAAGTTGCATGTAGTGGTATGCGTTTTAGCTTGAATGTCACAAGTAAAACATACACAAGGAAAATCCAACATTCAAAGCATATGTGTTTTCAATTATTTAAGCAATTGGAATAGCTACGTAAGAGTGTTGTTGGTAAATGTTGAACTCTAGCATATTGTCAATCTATTTTTCTTAAATCATTTATTTTATCTTGAATTTCCTCATTTACTTGTTTTGTTTAAGTTGAATCATTATTCCCTAAAACCAATTCCCATTTTAGATATTTGTTTAAGTCACATCCAATAATATTTAGTTTCGTTAAATTAGTGTAATTCTTAGAGTTAAATAAGTTAAATACATAAAAACTCGTAAATTGTTTATATCAGTCCCTGAGGAGATCGACCTTGCTTGAGCCATTCTATACTACAAACACTTGTTCTCTTGCAAGAATTTTCTATGGTTTAACCCTTTGTTTTACAAGTGGTAAAATCGCTATCACCTTCCATTTTAGATTTTTTTCTTTCTTTCTTTTAGAAAGTTTGTAAACAAAGTAAAGCTGTCAAGGGCATGGCAATGTGGCATGCCTTCTCCAGTCAATTTTATATATGTGATACTTTCACATGACTAGAAAATCTTGACCGTCGATCGGATTTCAACTAGAGTAGGACTGTGCTGTAAAAATGGGACTCTTTGTTTTTCATATTTTGGTAAGAAAATGGGGGTTTCAATTGATAGCTCCAGTAAAGAGTCCAGGTACAAAGTTAACCTAAAATGACAATAACTTAAGGATTACAAAAAACCATTAATTTCAAGTTATTATGGCAAACCAGAACAAAATTCCCCTTCTAATGAAACCTTTACCCATCTATTATCGTAAAAAGGCCCTCCCAATCACAGTTGTACCGACGCTAGCCATTGATGAAGGCGTGTGCAATATACACTGATCAACGGCTATTAAAAGTCAGTATCCCTAATCACCATTCACCAACCCCATAAAATTTTTTGAAGGTATGTGTGATTTGTCTGCACTTTCTTCCCCTCTAGTCATTCATGTCAAAGATGCATATATCTTTAGACTAGAGAATGGTAGGTTTTTCCTCTCAAGCGATCTAAAGAAAGGGGGCAATCGAACTCGAGACCTCAAGTGCAAATGCTCTTTAGCTAAGTGAGCAACAATCGTCTCAAGTCTCTTTATGATTTCTAATTCTTCAACTTTTTTTGTGTTGCTCTTGCACACAATTATACTGTATTTTTCTTGGGTTTTCCTTTTCATATGATATTGGATTGTGGAGGTTACCTTTTCATATTGAAAAGTCCCTAATTCTAAAAAGATGGAGTTTGACTCTCTAAATGATCACATATTGCTTAGGCTTCACTCAACTTTTGCTTATTTGTGTTCATGGAATTTCGATTAATTAAAATGTGGGTTGTGGATTCTATGATGATTGTAGAGGCTCTAGTAGATAATATTAGATACATTCCCTTCAATTTTATTGAGATGTAAAGAAACCTAATTAACTAGTTTGGGTTTCTGTCTCTACAATTATCTTTCAATAGGATTTTAAACTCTTTTTTCTTAAGAAGTAACAAAAACTATAGTCATGTTACGAGACTGCTACTGTAAGAAGTACTTCTCATGTGTTGTATGATGCCATTTTTATGTGAAATGCTGTGTGAACTGTACTTTAATTATCTAACGATGTTCGAAAACATAGGTATATAGATGGTTGGTAAGGTTGGTAAGGTTGGTACCATACGTGTGACCTGTTACATGTCCAAGTGTTTGGTGAAGTTGCTAATTTCATATTTTGAGAATCTAGAATTTAGTTGGGCACAGAATTCCTAAAGAGAATATATATTCCAAGGCAATGCTTTCACTTTCAAAATTTTCATGATTACTCTCTTATCCCTTAGAGGTCGCACTTGGTGCGATGGCAAGTGTCTTCGCCCATGAGCGGTAGGTCTCGGGTTCGAGACTTGGGAGCAGCCTCTCCATAAAATGGGGGTAAGGCTAGCCGACATTCACCTCTCTCAGACCCTGCGTAAAGCGGGAGCCTTGTGCACTGAATACGACTTTTTTTTTTTTTATTATCATCACTTCCATCTCTCCTCTTCAGAGGAATTAGTTCCTATTAATATATAGACAAACACTTTCTTCTTTTGACCTACTGTAAACACATGATAAATTGCTTGGCTATTCATTGAGGGGTTTAAGTTGCACATCCAAAAGCTTGAATCTAGATGCTTTAACCATAGATATATTTTGTTGACATGGTTTGGTTCAACAAAAGAACACAATATGAATAGGGGGATCGTTTAATCTATCTAATGATTAATAAAAATGTTGCGGAGATAGATTTAACGATTTCCTTATTGTTGTGATGTTCTTTGGTTCAACCAAAGGTTGTGGAGTGGGCACCTTTTTGGTGGCAGTGACTTTGATAATACTTTGGATGCGCAAGTCAACGCGTTAGCAGGTAGGAAAGTAATTAATCATGTGTTAAGACCAGGTAAAAAGCAGATAATGTGCATATATATTGGTAAGAACTAATTCTCCCGAAGAGAAACGTTGGAAAAAATTAATCTAAGCAGAAGACAGTTATGAAAAAAAGAATAAATTATAATTTTTTAATATACCATTTTTTTTTTTGCCCAGTTTTAACATACCATTGATTGTTACACAAATGTAATTTAAAACAAAATTTTAGTATTACTATGTTTTCATGTCATCTTTTTGAAATCTTAAATAAAAAGCTGTATTTTAAAATATTGATTGGAACATTTAAGGGATTATTATGAGATTCAATCAATCGATCAAGTCTAAAAAAAATTTAATAAAATTCAAAAATTTATGGGATCAATATGTACAAAATTCACGAATTATGAGACTTAAAAATTAAAAATAAAAAAAAACAATTTCTACAATAAAAATTCATGCACACTGCACATTTTTGTGAATTTTATTGAGTAGTATTAAGGGAAATAATGTACCCAATGAATTCATACATACAAAAGCAATGTACCCACCAACTTAGACCAAAAATAATGTATGTACCCATAACATAAATAGCATATGGATACATACCGAATTTACAAGAAAACTCATGGGTACATTTAAAAACTCAAGGAAAAGAATGTACATCATACCACATTGTTTTATAGACATGCATATGTGGGTACATAAAATGCAACAACCTTAAAAACCATTTTACATAATATTCTCCAAAAACTTTGTACCCATATATTTATGTAAAACGAATTTGAACCAACCAAAACATATTATAGCAATAGATATATTAAAACGAAACATGTAGATTAAAAATGTACCCATGGATCACTACAATAGAATTGGCCTTTTACGGCGCACAAAGGGTGCCATAAATGGAAATTCACGGCTTGAGCCTCCAAGCAGTAAAAGCCCCTGTTGTAAAAGATGTTTTGACAAATACAACGTACTCTAATAGTCGTGAATAATTTAAGTAAAACACGCCATAAATGTTCTTAAGGCATGTCCTACGTGCCTTAATTGGTATTAGTTACAGCGTTAATAGGGTGTCGTAATACTGAAAAACAATTACGACATACTAGTGTGCAGTAATTTATATTTGATACAGCATTTGTTGAGTGTCGTAATATTGTGAAGGTGATTACGGCATACATCGTAAAAAAAAGACTACCATCAACAATTATTGCTGATTTTAGATGCCGTAATTTACATCTATATTTAGCATATCATTTTTAGACAGACCTCACTTCATAACATCTAAACTGATACAATACAAGGATAACAATATTGATCATAAACATATTAAACTCCAAATACTTGGATTAATTAGTAGAAATTGTCAATTACAATACAATTCTAAGTTTGGACATAAACAAAAAATCTGAATTGTTTTGTTCCTTTTACAACTGATGCACATTCTATAGTTGACAATAAAATAACAAATTGACAATATCTAACCAAATTGATACTAGATATATCTATGGTGGTGCTAGATATATCGAACCAAATTGATACTAGGAAGTTCAAGTAAATAAACAAATTGACAATACAATAACAATAGACTCACAATCGATTTTAACAACGAAACTAAATCCTTTCTACCCTATTCAAACCTTTAGATCATGAATCATGATCCTTCTCTTTCATTTTTTTAATTGTATCTCACTCACTTTTTCATAATTTTGTTGCTGAAGGCCCTAAGAATTTCTATGTTGTCCTACACCTGTCTTAATATCAAAATATTTGAAAATTATCACACTACGTACCATTTAGCAGTTATAAATAAGTTGGTGGACCAAAAGGAAGGTGTCTTATAATCAAACCATCTGGCACACCACGATGTTTCAATGTTTTCAGAAATAACCTGCAGGATTTGAAAAAAAATAGAAATCAGTAGATGCGCAACTATGCAAAAGGACCAAAGCATCAAAACTTTTAACTGAGTCAATGATCATTTCTAGTGTCTAGTTAGATTGAAAATGGCAGAGCTTTTAACAGAGTCAATGAGCATTAATAGTTAGAAGGCTCATTGAAAAAGTGTATCAACCTCGCCACCACGATTCATTTGTTGCGCATTGGGAAAGACGAGTTTCAGTTCTTGCGACAGTATCAACATGTGCCTCAGGAGCTGCAACCTGTGTGTCAGGAGATGCCTCACTTGGTAGATCATTACCCTGTGATTTGATGTGTCACTACAACTGATTTCACAAATATTCAATATGATACCAATGTTATTAAATCACTAACCTGATTTTTCATAAAAAGATGCACCAATTCTGTCAGTGCTCTGACCTGATTAGTTAAATTGTGCACCTTTTCATCCATTTGGTGATTACGCAATTTTTGTTGTGAAAATATTCCAAGCTTTGTAGGAGGAACACCACCTCCAACTCCTCTTGCACGACCATGTCGCTCAGCACCAAAAACTTTGGAAAGAACGTCACCTCGAAAACCAGATGATGATCCATTTCCATATTGCTTAATTTTTTTCCTAACGTTGCACATCAAAGTTAAGACCTCATCCGTCATTGCATATCAACAAACAAGAAGAAATAAATGGTTAAAAATTACTTACAATAGTCTCTGCAGCAAGCAAATTGGATGGTCCACCACCCTTTTTAGTATGTGCTGCAATCCAAACATCACCTCTAGAAACTAGAGAAGGGTCTACACTTTTTCTTTTCTACAAAATAGAAACATATATGTAGTAAACACACAGTAGAACACAGAATAAAATTAGTAAATTGTTCTTGTCCTGTAGAAAAGAAGGCACTAGAATGAAATGTAATTACCAAATCCTCGGCCAACCTACCATATCCCTTGCGACTACATGTGTGCGGAGTTGCTTAGACTTCATCTCTCTGAATGTTTCACTTTTGTCCTATCAAAAGGAAACCAAAGATTCATATCACGTATCAATTAGCTAGCATGTACCAAATCTATCTTCAAACTAAATTAACATGCAATCAAGATAGAATCATACACATGTTTAACTAACACCAAATTCTTGTGTAGACAAGGCTTGGTGTTGAAATAGACTTTTAACTACTATCAGTTTGATTTCTCTGACCCAATTTTGAACTCAAAAGAAGATAACTAATCTTAGAAATGAAAGAAAATGAAAATGAGCTTACACTTTGCAAGGAAAGTCTTCCAATCTTGAATTAATTTGACATTATTTGGTTTTAGTCGAAGCCTTGCTTTCCGATTTCTTGCTTCTCTTATGGACTTGACAACTACTGATTTATGTGATCTGCAAACATTATTCAACCTTTCAAAACAATATGTTCTTTGCCAATCTTCACTTAATACGAATTTACTCTCTGATTTGATAAAATATCCATAACATTTACCAAAAAATATATATTAACACAAGTAAAATTTATAAACTATAAATTGTTCACCTTGAAGTAGAGGTGACAGGATAGGGTTGATACAGATTGAGAGCATACCTAAAGTTTTGGAGAACGAAATGCCGCAAAGCACCCTGTATTGGGGATTTCAGATTTTGAATGGCGGGGCACTTCGACGGTGACGGAAAGCAGATGGGCGACGGTGACGACGAGCAGACGAATCGACGGCGATGACGAGCATATAGAGCGACGGCGAGCAGATGGAGCGAGATCGATGGAGAGGAGAGAGTTACGATGTCAGAGAGAAGGGAAGGGGGTGGGCTCTCGACAATTAATATTGGGTAAATGAAAATGCAATTGCAATGTTTCTCTTTCAAGTTTACCAAAGAAAATACAAACCCTTTTAAGATTTGAGGGGAATTTTAAAAAAAAAAAAAACCAAAAAAAGAAGCGGCTAAATAAAAAAGAGAAGGCGCGAGAATGAATTAGTGCGCGGGCTTCTTTACCACAAAACTTCTGTGCTAAAAGCCATTATTTACGACGTGTTATTTGCGCCATAAAAGGTACAACCCAAATATATAGAAAGTCAACTTTACGACATAACGCAAAGCTTTAAAAGAAAAAGAAAGTGCGTAGTATAAATTGTCAAATACGACACACAATGTTTAAATCGTGAATAATTTTATTTACGACTTGCACAAAAGTGACGCCGTGAATGATAGATTCTGCACAAGTATTACAACATGAGCTTTATAAATCTTGTGAATAATATCATTTAAGGCATGTCAATACTGTACACCTTGTATATCTGTGTGTGATTTTGATTTCTTTGGTTTTGGATGGATTTTGATTTCTTTGATTCTGGGTGGATTTTGATTTCTTTGATTTATGGGTTTGTTAGGTACTCAAGCCTAAGGGAAGAGCCCAACTCAAAAGACTAGTCCAATAGGTGGGAGGACCCCTCGCACTTAAGTACCACTACACAATTTCTTGTGTAGCCGATGTGGGATCATAACATTACACCACCTTTCGAAAGACCCAACGTCCATGGCGGCACCAGTCGGCAAGTCCCCCGTCGCCAAGGTATAAAATATCGATGATATCGGAAATATCGGTAGTCCAAAAACACGGAAATATCGATGGAAATATCGGGATATTATCGATATTGATAAAAATAATATGGAAACCACAGAAATTGTAAGAAAAACTTGGAAATTTTTATTGAAACTTTGCAGGATGTTTATTTAATCAATTATCTATTAGTTTATCACAAAAAATTGGAAGCAAATGCATTGCATGATGGATTTTACTGATTTAAGTTGATTATATAGCGAGCTAGCAAACATTGTGAGTATAGAAAATATGTAGTAATTAATTAAAGAAGTTTAAACACACCATAATCATTTATATATAATGAATTAGTACAAAAAGAATTCAAAACAAAACCATATATATAAATATTTTAGCATATTTTCACAAAAACATAAGTGATATTTTAGCATATTTTAGCATATTTTCATAATAAAATAATGATAAAATGCAAAAAAAGTATCCAACAAACAAGTCCAAAATTTAAAAACACATAATTTTAAGATAATTGATTTTACATCCTACTTTAATAAACACGAACGCCTAAGACAAAGAAACTAAAAGAAAGGAAAAACATAAAAGAAACAAATAAATTAAAATAAACAAATAATAAAACAAAAAGAAAAAAAAAAGAAAAAGGAAAGGGCTCACCTGGATTCGAAATCAAGACCTAGAGCCATGGAAAAAGCGCATCGAAAAGAAAGAAAAATTTGATGGGCGTAAGGGTTCGAACCGGAGAACTTGGGGATTGTGAGGACATGTTGACCAACACGTCCAAGTCCGCACTAGTGTCAATCTTTAGCAACAACTATAATATATGCGAATTTAGCAGCTTATGTTCATTTCAGAAAAAAAAACCCTAGCACTTTCTATCTTGCCTCGAGCCCAGAGGACCAAACGACTCTTTGTCTTTCCATGTCAGACTTTTCCCATTCAACAGACATGGCATGCACACATGTCATGCATCCATGTGGTGAACTTCTTAGGATTCCAAAATAAAGGCTAAGATGTGCCCCATTTTTCCCATTTCTAATTACCTTTTAGAAATCCTAGGCCTCTCTCAGAGATATCTCTCAATAATTCAAGGACCTCCTTTCATTTCACTCGGCCCTCTCTTCCCATTTCTCTTAGACCTCTCTCTTTTTAAGATAAAAAAAAACAAATAGCTCTCGTTGGCGCCGTCTCTTTCTTGAAACTCTCATCTCTCTCCTTTCTCTCTGCACCGAGACCCACATACACACACGCACACCATCGCACCTGCTTGAGGAAGACACCCATCGTTATCAGCAACCTCGTCTTTCTCCATCTCTTTCTCGTCTCTGCAACTCGGCGACGCAGGAACCCTCTGGCGAGTTTCTTGAATTTCTCCGGTTAGGTAAGCTTCGGGTTTACCTCATTCTATTCTAGATTGAAGCTTAGATGTGAAATTTAAGTTCTATCTCGTGTTTTTGCAAGGTTTTTGGGACGAAATCGGCTCGAGAATAGGCACACCCATCTCTGGCGAGGCCGTGGGTGTCGACGAACTTTCCGAACACCTTCGACCGTTTCACGGCAAACGGAAGTTATAAAAACATTCCTCTCGTCTTGTATTTCATTTTGATACCTAGATCGGAGTCTAGGGTGCTCTTTTACAGTCGGCAGGAGCTGTAGAAGCTCCGGCCTTCTTCTCCGATTCGCACATCTCCAAAATATCGCGATATTATCGGTAATATCGCGATATTGTTGATATTATCGATAATATTGCGATATTTTGACGAAAACTCAGTGGATAAGTATTAAAATATCGGTAACTCAAAAAACCGATATTATCGGCGAAATATCGCGATAATATCGACATTTCATACCTTGCCCGTCTCCAAGACCCTTGGGAGCCCATACTCCCAAGGCGGCACCATGAGGCGGCACCACTCGCCAAGTCTCGCAGCGTCGGGAACCTAGGCTCTGATACCAATGTTAGGTACTCAAGCCCAAGGGAAGAGCCCAATCCAAAAAACTAGTCCAATAGGTGGGATGACCCCTTGCACTTAAGTACCACTACACAATTTCTTGTGTACCCGATGTGGGATCATAACAGGGTTGGCTAATTTATGTGCTTATTTATTTCTTTATGCAGATTTTGAAATCTTGGGTGAGTTTTTCAATGACTTGCACACCTCGATTCGATTGTTGCGGTTGAGGGGATTGAAGTCCAGTTTCAGCAACGTTTACTCCCAAATCGAGTGTTTAACGGATAGGTATTTTCTTTTGCTTGGTTGCTGAGAAAATGAAAGGCTTTTATGTAAATTGATCGTTTTTATCTAGATTTTTTGTATTAATTGGACGACAGTGATCCTGACATGGCAGATCCTCTTCTTGATGTTGCTTGTTCCTCGGTTTGAATTGATTGAATGGCGAATGACTGAAATATATTGTCCCATCACCGCGGAAAATGAGCTGTCCATTGTGAGCATAATCCATGGAGGTAATCTCACTGTCAAACATTTTATGAATGACTCTCCCAGTGCTGAATTTGAAAACCTGAAATATAGATATAGAAGTTCCACCAATCAAATACAATCAATTAAATTGATAATATCCTTTCAACCCTATAACATTATTGGAATAAAAAATTTTTAAAAAAAAATTAGCTCCCTCGTGCTTCAGAAAAAATATAAACTAAAATCAAAGTAGCAATAAAAGAATTTTGTGTGGGGATTTCTAATGAGATGTTGCATTGTGATTGTAATGCAATGCATGCGTATGAATCCGTATTCATATTAATTTGAGATCCAAGATGTTTTTAGACTAAAAGAAAGAGTTATAAAGTAAATATGGCTGCAGGACCATTGGACTAGAGGACCACATACTCTAACAATATATGATGAAAAGTACTCATTGTTCTCTTTTTTGTTGTCTAATTCTTCTCTTTAAGGTATAATATGAAAATCTTATTTCAAAATTGTGTTTTTTTCCCTTCAGAGAAAATTTGGGCTATAAGAGCTCAGTGCAAAGCTTCCTGTAAGCATGGGAAAAAACCAAGGCACAGTTCCACGCGAGGTAGTTCAATCTTTCATTTTCGTCTGATTAGTACTTGCCCTCCAAGTATTAGATTTCTTGCAATTTTACTTTTACATTGCTCTTATAGTTTGCCATTTTGTTTTGAGATGCTTTTAATTCTTGTTACATAGCAGAGCTGTAGTTCATGTGTGTGAATTTTTGTTTTGGTGTGTTTGGGGTTCAGAAGTGAATGCATTACTCAGGGATGGCTGTTAGCTTATCCCACATATCTTTTATGTTTTCACTTTATTCATGTGCTGAATTATGGTTTCTCTCTAAATTGAAGAACTAAAAATGGCAAGCAAACTAAAAAGCAATTAGATTATGAAATGGGTACTTTGGTTTCTCATCACTTCTTTGTTTTGTAATTTTCATTTATTTATGTTCTTTTGACAGCGTATCCAATTGTATTTTTGGTTTTCCCTGCGTCGTTTATTTTATGCTTGCGTGTTCTTTTGTATGCCTGATGTCTTTCTCTACAAGCTATGCATGAAGATTTGTTGTTGTTCTCAGCCAAGAGATAATTTCTCGGAATATGTTTTTAAAGTCATACAAAATACTTCTTGACGATAACTGGGTTTGTCGGGACCTGTTTTCACTACAAATAGGATGTATCTTTTGTATAAAAGAAGAGAATGGCGAGTTGCCAAAATTTCATTCTTCATCTTGATTTATTTCATGATGCTTTTTCTTTCATTTTATTTTATTCTTTCATTAGCTTTGCTAATTGCTACCACTAAATTTGAAATTGAACATCAATTACATGCCAAATGGACTTTAGAGATCAAGTATGGAGTGGAATGAGAGGAGAAGTCGTCACTTTCTCTCAGGTCTCTCTGGACAAGGTTTCCCTTATTTTTATGTAATTGTTTTTTTTAGTTTAATGAGATGGAATTAAATAGTTAAGTTACCATACTAATGAATGTACTTTATTGAATTTTTAGTAATAAAAATGTGACAAAATGAACACCTTCTTTTTGTGTTTTTAATTTTTCTCACCTCTCCGAATTCAGTCCCACGCCGCCGTGTCCACCTCGCCCGGTTACCGTAACCGACACAAAAAGTGCAAGTGCCATAGACCCGCTCACATACACTCAGGAAATCACAACCACACGAAAAGCAGCTTCCTTTTTTTGGTGGTCGAAGAAAGCTGCTCCCTTTAAAAGCCAGAAAAATCAAAACGACTGCATTTTCTCTCTCTTCTCATCACCATCACTTTTTGCGTCTAATTGGAGCAAGTGTTTCATGATGCAGCTACTTTGTATCTTCAATTTTTTTCCCTGCATGTTTATTTACGTTCTCAGCTTTTACACTACAACCATTAGATTTGTTATTTTGTTTTCTCTCTTTTTTTCTTTTGGTTTTGAACAATAAAGTCATCATCTTGCTTCCCCGCTAACATTTGGCACGAGTAGGAATGGTTTAGGTGTGCTCAGTTTTGGCCTAAATGGTTATCGAACGAGCCTAAATGTCTGTTTCAATTCTCTGCCCCTGCTGTTGGTGGATTTCAAGTTATTTACAAAATTGCCACCTTTCGGTGAGGGTTTCAGGGATGCGAGGCCATGCCGCTCTGGGATAAAGATAGACAGACAGAGGGAGAGGGAGACAGAGTGACAGAGAGAAAGGGAGGGGGAGGAGTGGGGATCTCAGTACCATTGCTACAGATCCTCGATTTCATGAGTGGGAGAGGGGGTACAGTCAGAGAAAAGTATGGGGGCCGTCGGGATTTGAGGGGGAAGGGTATGGATCGGGGCCGGGGGTCTGGGTTTGTCCCTTTGGGCTGTTTGCGACCTCTCTTAGCGACTTACTCCGGCTTTCCGATGATGGAAACACTAAATCATTCACTCCTCAAGTATGTTACTTTTCAGTCATTGTTCTATTAATTCCAGTTCTCATTCTAATCTCTGTAAAGTTTGTGGCTTTGCTCTGTTTAGGGTTTGAAGAGGAGAGAGAGAGTTATGCCTCGTTACTTTATGTAGAAAATTACTTTATACATATGCAATTTACATGTCTTGAAGTAACTGCAGTATCCTTTGCTTCATAGACAATTTCTGAAATTCCTTTTCTTTTTCTCTCCTAATTTCAGTCAATGATGCTGAACGAAGATTACGGAGTAGAGTACCAGGATGAGGAGACTAGGAATGAGTTTTGGCTCTTAATAATTGCTGCTCTGTTGCTTGGAATTGTCAGTGCTTTCAGTTCGACTTCAACAATACTATATGTGCATCTTAAAGTTATAGGAATATAATTTACATTTCAGAATTTAATTTATTTAAGTGTTTTGCTAATACACAAACACTGAGACTTGGTGGTGGCCTGCACTTTGCAGCCACAACTGAGATCAAGGATAGAAGTGCAACCCACTAGATAAGTAGTTAATTAGTTATACTACTAAAGTTACATAATGCCGCTTACCAGCTGGAAATTAACGAACTAGATTTCTTAACATATTTTTACATTCCATGTTTTTTTGTATGACAACTTTTTAGGTGCTGCAGTTTTGTTCTGGTTTTTCATTCTTTCTGTGAATTTCAATTGTAGTAGGATTGAATCACAATCATCCGAAATTACAAATAAATTTATTTAGTATTATTTTGTAAACTCACCACACAAAATCAGATAAAATTCAGAAAAAACCAAATGAACAACGATAAAATTCAGAAACCCTACCACACAAAATCATAAGAACAACATAAAAATTACCAATAAAAGTTAGCAAAAAACACACACGATCTGATAATAAACGTCTTAACGCCAATGATGGCCTCAAACCCAAACAAAATCCAAATCAGTTAAAAAAAATAGTGAAAATGAACTGAACCCATTCCTCTATCATATTCTTTTCATCTGTTTTCCTACCCCTAATCCCAAATCTCTCTTCCATGCTTTCTCTGCTGTTTTCCCCTCACCCTCGATCCCATTTTCTTCCAAGTTAACAGCCTTTACAAATTTTTTAGAACCATAGAAAGACAAACATGGCCGATTCAAATAATAAACACACACAGTTAACCTACCAATTCATGCCCAATTTGTTAAAAATATGAATAAAAAATAATCACAACACATACTTCAATGGGTCCTCTCATTCCTTCCCAAAAATTATAAACAAATTTTAACCAACATTAAATTTTCCCAAATTGAAATCACTTTTCTAATCTCTCCTGAAAAACTATAAACACATTTTAATTCTTCATGAATGGGTGCTCAAACCGGGAAAAAACCAAAAAGGAGAAAAAACATACCAAAAAAATAACAGGACCACCACAGCTGTTCGTAAATCTGTGATCGACCCAATGTTTTAAAAAACTCGCCTCGAGGCGCGCCTAGGGCGCCCTTGAGGCTTGGCTCTAACAGGACCACCACAGCTGTTCGTAAATTTGTGATCGACCCAATGTTTTAAAAAACTCGCCTCGAGGCGCGCCTAGGGCGCCCTTGAGGCTTGGCTCCATGGCTAACGCCTCAGTTTTGCTGGAGTGGGCGAAAGGCCGCCTAGGCGTCGCCGGAGCCGCCTAGGCGCGCCTCAGTGAGTTTTTTTTTTTTTTTTTTTTTCTTTACTCCCAAACCCAAATTTTGGGTAGGATTTTAACTGTCTCATACATCTTCCTTGCACTTTTGTCTCTATGCCTTTTTTCTGATTTTTATTTTTATATAATGGATGTGTGTGTTGTTTGCGTGCATTGTTATATGTGTGCTCATTGTGTTTTTCATCCTCTATTTTATGCATATATAATATAATATATGTATATATATGTGTGTGTGTATATATTTATAATATATGTGTGTGCTCAAGGTGATTATTGATTAATAATCTTCTTATTTTTAATATAATATATGTGTACGCTCAATGTATATATATTAAAAAATTTAGGTCCCATGAGGCTTCGCCTCACGCCTCACGCCTAGGCCGAGCTTCCCTCGGACGCCTCGCCCACGCCTCACGCTTTTAATACACTGGATCGACCAACCAAGCAACAAAAATGCAAATACCCTCTTAGCCAGGAAAATCCTAACAGAGGACCACAACTGATCCAAAACAAAATTATTAGAGCTTCATCCAAATTAACAAAAATACAGAACAAAAATTGAAAGACAGCAGTTATAAAACATACCTCGGTTGTATTAAATTGATTTGCCAAAGATCTAAAGACTGCCGGCGCTCAACGACCGAAAGGCAGCGGCCGCTCAAACAGAGAAGAAAACAGGAAACAGATTCGGCCAAAATTCGTCAATCCCAGTCGGAAAAAAAGCAAGAATCACGAAATGTTTGACCGCCGATCGCAAGTCTACAAATCTCGGAAACCAATTTAATGGGGTCAGACAAAACACCCACAACCATAGGTCTAAAACCCCTCCTCAAGTCAGATCGCAGAAATAAGAGCGCTTAAAAGACGAAAATCAAGAGCAACTGAATGATGCAGAAATGCTTAATAACAAGATAGTTAAGTGTCTGTTTTTTATTCTATTTGCAGAATCCCAAGACCGCAACCCATAAACTATCACCATGATTTCAACTTGTCGAAGAGTGGGGACGCGTAGGGGGGCGGCCTGAGCCACCACCCTTATCATTTGGTAAAAAAGAGAGAAAAAAATTGGTACGCAATATTATAAACTACCATTTTTTTATTCCACTTTCATAGCATAATCTCAGCAATCATGTCTACATTTTTATAGCTGTTAACTCAAATCCAACTTTTCAATTAATTCAAAATGCATCGGTAAATAAGGAGTCCTATCAGCAAAATAAAATTTCTCGCACACCTGCAATTTTCCTCCACTTCTCTGAGCTTCAGACTCCAGCAGATGAACCAACTGTTCTTTTTCTTTGGATATCCAAGCTCACTTGTTGTCACGCCATTGCCTCGTTGTCCCGTGTAGGATAAAACAGATTGCTGCAGCTCCTTGTATCAGGCAATGAACACAATATTTAAGAACAGCAAACAATTGGAGAGGAGCAGGCAGGGATGAGAGAGAGAGAGAGCAGCAGAAGCAGAGGGTTATACCTAAAAGAAAATTACCCATATGCACAACCCGAAGAACTCACCAAGAAACCTAGCTCTTCTGCGCAAGAAATTCCTTCAAATCAAAACGAAAAACTGAACATGGGTACCTGATATTAACACCCACTGACAGCACCAATTTCACAAAAAACTTGTCAAAACCTGCAGATCCACAGCAAAAAGAAAAATAAAGATCTTAAATTTGTTAGCCCAGACATCGTAAATTGAGGATAAATCATTAAAAACAAACTTACCTTAAAGCTGCTGCCCCGACGATCGCAAGATGAGAACAAAACGCCGAACAACAAAGGATTAGATAAACCCAGGATCTCTTCTGAGACTAGTTTGAAAAAGAAAGAGCAAGGATTTGAGAGCAAAAGAGGGGCTGGCGAAAAGGGAGAAAATCGCGGATGAATCGGTAATATCGGAAATATGTACTCGAAAACACGGAAATATTGATAAAAATATCGGCATAATATCGATACCGATAAAAATTACATGAAAATCACGGAAATTGTAAAAAAAACTTGAAAATTTTTATTGAAACTTTGCAGGATGTTTATTTAGTCAATTATCTATTAGTTTATCACAAAAAATTGGAAGGAAATGCATTGCATGATGGATTTAACATTATCAAGTTGATTATATAGCGAGCTGACAAACATTATGAGTGTAGAAAATATGTAGTAATTAATGAAAGAAGTTTAAACACACCAATTGGGGCTTATTGCGGCAAGTTTTGTAGATATGACCTCGCATCAAGTCGTCTTTTGTGTTAATTTGTAATCTTAACTGGTTATGTTGTGTTGTGTCAATTAGTTAAATTAAGCGGTACATCCAATTGGGGCTTATAAACATTTTAATTCTCCTTAAAAATCTAAGGGCATTTAATTAGGATTTTAAGTGATTCTTTAAAGTTTAAGGGGTATTCGATCATGATTTTTAAGAAATTCATACATTCCAAATGTATTAATTTAGAAATTGATTCAAAGAGATTTTTAAAAAGCTGGGAAACTCGAAAAAATTAGAAATATTTCACATAATATTTTAAACATTCTCAAATCGCTACCTGAAAATTTGAGGGAATTCACTTAAAATTTTACATAAAAGTTTTAAAAATTATTAAACTTCATCAAAGTTCGTAAATTTTTAAATCTATTATAATCATTTAAAATCTGAATGGAGTAAAAAATTCAAATCTAAATCTAATATGAAACAATCACTAAATTACATAGAATTTCTAAACCAAATCTAACAAGGATCAATTACAATTCTAATACGATGTTGTAATTACTTGGAGTTTTTTAGGGCAATATGTAACACCCACCCCCATTTATAAAGATATATTTGTGTAATTATCCCCTAAACATTTTAATATATCAAATTGGTCCTCTTTGACTACCCAATCAGGATCCAAAACATTGGATCCCTTTCTTTCTGAAGTGGCCACGTGGCAGCCCCTCCACTTTTCTCTTTTCTCTCTTTGTTCCCCCGCGACTCCCTTCTTCTTTTCTTCTTCTTTCTGTTTTCTTTTCTTTTTCTTCTGTCTCCCTCTCGGCTCTCTCTCTCTCATATCTCCCTCATCTCTCTTCTCTGCACCGCAGCACGCACGCACCCATCTCCTCTGCTCCTCCTTCGCCTTCCTCCTCGTCGAGCCCGTCACCATGTCCCGCGGGCCGCGACCTCTACCTCTCCTTCGTCGTCCCCATCAGCGAGATCCTCCTCGTCCGCGTCTCTCTCTGCTTTCTCTCTCCTCTCTTTCAGCTGCTCATCGAATACGATCTATGAAATGCTTACTCATTGATCTCTCAGCTCCGTCTGATCCGCGGCCTTCCAAAGATGATGATCTTTAGCACTGTAACTGCCGGTGAGGTACTCGATTTCTCAGCTTCTACTGTTTTCTTCCAGATCTTGCTCGAATTCAAGCCCTTGCTTCTCGGATTAGTGTAATTTTGTCACTGATTTTGGTATAAAGTGGTGATTTTTGTTGAAAGATAGTGATGATTTTGTTCCGTTTGGTTGCAGGTTTTGTTCTTGCTCGGAGTTATTCTGATTCTCCGGCGAGATTGTGACTGACTGTCGAGAAACCAAAATGTCTCGATATTATCTAAAATATCGCGATATTATCGATAATATCGATAATATCGCGATATTTTGACGAAAATTTCCTGGATACCTATTAAAATATCGGTAAAGCAAAAAACCGATAATATCGGCGAAATATCGGTAAAGCAAATTTCCTGGATACCTATTAAAATATCGGTAAAGCAAATTTCCTGGATACCTATTTCCTGGATATTTTGACGAAAATTTCCTGGATACCTATTACTTTTTATTTTATTATTTCTATAAAAAAATTAATATAAAATGTTGACATAGTTTAACCGTGACCACACATCAATGGAGGGCATGGGGAGAGCATGGAAATAGAAGGGCAAACAATCCACCTCCGAAAATTGCAGCCTAGCGAAGGCGAAAAACGAAGAGGAAAGGTAAAGCGAAAAAGATGCGGTCGAAGCAAGAGAAACGGACGATGAAAGATGCGTGGACAGGAATGACAAAACGGACTTTATACTGTAGCAATTCGTAAACAGTACGTGAAGTAAAGAAGAAACCGAGGGCATTTTTTCCCTTTCACTGTTAATGAACAGTGCTCTATCTCCCATGATGAACAGTAATTTTCTGCTGGCTTTTAGTATATGTACTAGAAATTAGGTCCGCGCATTGCTAGGGGAACCAGTTGTTTTAAGCGTAAACAGATGAATAAAACACATTTAAGTTGAATAAATTCAACACAATTATGAACAAACAAAAGGATACATTTAAGTTGAATAAAAGCAAAATGGATTTTCTTTTGCATTTTTATAATCAAATCAAGTAGCAATGTAACACGTAAAATTACAAACTTGAAGCAACCAGAGAGAGCAAAAATTAAGATGTAAAGATATCCTCAAACTTGCAACATACTGTATGGAAGCTAACCATAGAGGTTTGTGAAGCAAACTGCGGCATGAGTTGCAATCAATTGAACAAAAGCATAGTAGTTTAACTTTGTAGTTAAAACCGTAGGCAAATGAAGAACAATGTTCTCTTTCATAACGAAAAATTTATTTTAACCACTATCATCATTAGGCAAATCGTTTCACAAATCCAAAAACACATAATTATATTTTGAACAATGCCAATTAATGATCTCCCATTTACTTAAGCTCAACATCAAAGCCAATGAACTGATGAAAGAGCGAAAAAGAGAAACAAAAAACCTCAATTAAGCAATTAAATTGAGTATTACTTGATAGAGCTGGAAAATTACCCAGTTCTTTAGATAGAGGATCAAGAGTGACTGATGAGAGTGTAGAGAAACGAACGATTGAGAAATTCAAGCTCTGAGCTCAAAGTTGGGGCTTCCAATTTCCAACTGGGGGAGAAATAGCAAAGAAAACACAGAGAACCAATCCACCAAAAATATTAATCAAATGGGTTTCTTCTAATTCAAAATTTGGACCACCCAAATTCCGATGAAGCAATAACCATTCAAAATTCCAACATATTGAAGCCCTCACATACTACAAATTATCAATACCCAGCAATAAAAATTTTGAAAACAGTAATAATGAAGGAAAAAGAAATTAAAGCTGCGAGACATTCTCTAAATCTCAAGCACCAATCCAAATAGCCAGTAATTTGCACATAAGATAAGAATCTAGCAATATTTCCTTTGTTTAAAACCCAAATTCAAGAAATCATGAAAAATGTAAACTTTGTATGGTAATTGAAGCTTTACCTGCAGATCAACAGCAGCAAACGGAATCCAACGACATGTACCTCAAAAGTGGGAGAGAGCTGAGAGATGAGTGAGAGAATCGATAAACAAAACCTCCAAAATCACAAAAGGAAATTTGAACAGAAAACAAATTTGCAAATCCAAAATAAAAAAAACATTGAGAAAGCTGTAAAACTCACCAGGAAACGCTGGCTTTTCTGGGTAAAAAAATTATTCGAATCGAATTGAAGAACCGAGGAAAGTTCTACTGATTCAGTGGTTTTTCAGCAAGAAAGCACCCTGTTTGTAATTCATGAGAGGTTGGATAGCGAGACTTCTCTTTCCAAAGAGGTAGCCCCCATTTCGCGATTGCCAAGCATCCTTCACAGTACTAACAGCAAAAAAACTCAAATAATTCCAAACCTCAACAAATCAAAAAAGGACCAACACAAACACTCAAATAAAAATTTCATCAATTTGTTTATGCTCAATCCGCTATTCTTATTTCATTTCGAATTCTCTGAAGAAAAAAAATACATAAATCCATAAAAAAAAAATCTACCCAAATGAAAAAAAGAAAAAGAAAAAAGAAATAGAAGCTTTCAACAGAGAGATTACCTCAACAACAGAAAGAAACATGTGACTTCTTCAATTTGAACAAAATTCAAGGTAAGTGGCCAAAACATTATGATTATTCAGCTAGTAAATAATGGATTCACCACATTTATAACTCAGGAAATGCAATCCACCATCAAAATTCTATTCATTAAATAGTGAACCCTATATCTTTTGCTAATGAATATTCAAAGTATTTGGCGATAAAATAATGCACAATGGAATAGATTAATCATCAATTAATTTTAATTATCAACTAAAAATAATATTCATTAAAATTGGGGTTTCAACAACTCTAGATTTTGCTATTGATAAGTGCCAAAAGATGAGTGGCAGGGATATAAACAGAGGTTAATGGTCCAGCTTAGTAGATAAGTTTATAGGTTAGCGTTTGTTAACCTGTTAAGTATGTGTCTTGAGACCTAAGCAAGGTGATTAGTTGTTGTATTAGTTCCTGAAACATTATATGGCAAACCAATGTCAGTTCCTATGAAAAATAAGATCACAGAATCTCAGAACAAACAATGAGAGAACATTGCAAGCAACAAAAAAACATGAATAAATCAAATGTCAAAATCCAACTGACCCAAGCTTCTTTCTCACTTAATACTAAGTCATTCTTAGCTTCGTCTATTCAAGTAATCTGCACATGCATCCGGCAATCCACCTACACCATTAGGAAACAACATGTGTAAGAAGCAGATTAACAAATCAAACATATGCAACTATCTAAGGGAGGAAAAAGTTAAACAATGAAAAGTTGTTAGTTGAGGCAAATCATACTCCACAATGAAAATTAGTAAAGATTAAAGTACAAAACAATTGAGGTAAATCATACTCCAGAACGAAAAAATTTTAGAAATACAAACTTAAAATATTACCCATCATGCTAGACGCTTCTTCTAACACAATTACATTCACCTTTCTAATATCATAGTATTTTTTTCATTTATGCAATCAATACCGTCCAATCTTTGAATTTTTCATAAATTGGATGGTAGAGTGTAGAGCCTAAAAAATGTTAGGCAGGCTGCTACAAAGATAGTAAAGCCCAACAGTTAGAGAACAATGGATATTCATTGTACTCAATATGCATATATCGCAGGGCCAAGAAAGTTATGAAGAAACAGAAATGAAACTGTACAGCATGTATCCAGCAGGGAACAAACAATATGAAACTGGCACTCAAGTACTGTAAGGAAAATCAAATTAGCATTCATCTAACCAGAGCTTCTAGCTGCTAACAATTAGTTGTTAAAACCCTAACACTAATCAAGCGATCCAGCACATATATCTAGCATTCTTCGCATCCCGCCAGTAATAAAATGCATTCAAGCGCATAGTAGCAGCATGCACAAATAAAGCAGTTTGAGTGACATTACCAGTAGATCAGTGAGTTCACGATAGCTCTTCCTTAGCTCCATGTGTTCTTGCAAAATGGAAAATATAACCTATAAATAACATAGTTCTCAATATAACTTAGTAAAACTCTTCATATGAAGATATACGAAAAGAGAGGAAGCAGATTTCACCTGGCGCGAGTAATGCTCTACATCCCTCTTCATGGAAGCCATCTCAACTCTCATTTTTTGGACTTCGGCTTGAAATCGAGCATTTCAAAAAGGTTGTTTGACAAAGCAAAAAATTCAGAACGCAAAGCTACAAATTGATAATAACAACACTGTTGGGCAATAAACAAAGGATACTTACCTCCAAAGAAAAAAGTTTGCCCTCTGCATCCCTCTGACCTTGGCGTGCACGGTCCACTTCTTCATGCCATGCCTGCACCTTAGTATTCACAACTGTGAGTGAGTACTATAATACCATGGTGAAGATTTAAATATCCTCAACTAATTTGGGTTGGGCTGGGCGCCCATGTGACAATGACTATAGTCAAAATTTCAACAAACCAAAATAATATGCAGATAAATAAAATAGAAAATAAAGCCAGCTAATTTCATCAAAAGATAAACAATTTGGATACATTAAGACGCCGAGTAGCAGGAAACTGACCTGGTTTTTGAAGGAGGCATCCGTCTCAGCCTCTCCAGCAGCCTTTCCCTGGCGAGCAGCATACCAGTTCTCTATCTTGCATGCTCTTTTCAGCTGGATCTTCTTAACTCGTTTCAAAAAAAACGTTCATATAGTTCACCTGCTAAGATTATCACACAGCCAAAAAGTAAATAGATTTGTACCAAAGAATACATAAGGAACCAAGAAATGAGAAAAAGATCTACCAATAGAGGGATGAAAAGCAAACACCAGCAAATTATGAAGAAGCAGAGAAATGAACACAGTGAAACCCAAAAATTCAAATGATGGTTTTAACAAAGCAAACGAGAAAAAAATAATAAAAAAAGGTTTTTCAAACAATGTATAACCTGTTGAATCAAAAGAAAGAACTGAAAACTCATACCCTCCCACACGTCCCTCCTTCACTCTGTCACTCTGTCACTCACCCTACGCACCAACCCATTAATTAACACCAAAAATTGCACACAGTCATGCTTCCTCCTCCTCTCTCTCTCTCTCTCTCTCTCTATCTCCCTGTCCATCTCTCTCTCTAAAAAGATAAATCCCCCAAAATCGGACCTAACATACTAAACAATTCCAAAAGCTAAGCTACCACAAAAAATACAATAAAAAAAACGAACTTATCTTTGATTTGAGGCATGCAGCGCAAGATCCGGTACCCACACTCTCAGCAGAGTTCATTCATGACCCCTACCCCGTTTCCCTGAAATCCCAATGACCTATATGGTTTTCTCTGACCATACCCACTCTCCCACATGTGAAATCCACATGCAGCAACAGTGCCGAGAACCCTTCCCTTCCCCCTCGCTCTCCTTCCATCGCCATCTCCCTCTCTCTCTCTCTCTCTCTCTCTCTCATCCACACACACACAGAGCCCTCATCCCCGAAACCCTCATTAAACGACAGCAAATGAAACTTACCCTGTTACCCCTTATCTCACCCAAAACTGAAAGGACAAAATTGTCCTTCCCGATACAATCGGATTGTTATTTTGTATGGGCAAAACTGTAATTTAAAATTTTGGGCCTGACCAAGGGCCGGGCTTCTCAGCTAAAACCAATACATTTGGGCCTGACTGCAAGCCGGGCTGCTCACCTAAAGGCAACACAAAGAGCAATGGCATTGTTGTAATTAAACTGAAATTCGGATTGGAACACTATTCATTTCTACAGTGCCATTCCCAGCCTTACTTTAGACTAAAGTAATAATGCCATAAACAAGCCAAACTTTACAAATGCCTATTTTCGCATACGAAACATTTGAGAAAACTGTAGCAATGATCCCTCAACTTTAACCAAATTGGAGCAATGATCCCTCAACTAAAATCCACGACCATTGGTCTCTTAACTCTTCAAAACGTGCATTTATGGTCATTTTCGTCAATTTTGTTAAATTTTTTGTCAAAATGAGTCATGTGCAATGCATGTGAAGCTGAATCATGGGGTAAATATGGGAAACTAGATGAGAAAATTGTAGAAATGGTCCTTGAACTTTAAGCAATTTGGAGAAATGATCCCTCAATTTTAATTTAATTAGAGCAATGGTCCCCAACTTTAACCTAATTGTAGCAATGATTCTTCTAACATTACTTGTTTTAACAAAAGTTCTGACGGAGTTAATGAAAATGACCATAACTACACGTTGTGTGGTGTTAAGGAACCAATGGTCATGAATTTTTAGTTGAGAGACCATTGTTCCAATAAGATAAAAGTTAAGGGATCATTGCTACAATTAATTTCCTCAAAACAATTTGGCTTTTCGATATAAATGTTGAAAAAGCATATATGGAATTGTCCTATGTATGGAATATCCATTTAAGTTCTCATTAGTTTTACATTACCTTCTGCATATGTCTGGAGAACAAATATATACATAGGAAACCTTTAAGGGAAGGGGTTCCCATTCTTTTATAAAAATGAAGATTAATTGTAGGGTTTACACCACATCGAACTTTAACGATCGTAATCGTCTATTTTTCAAGTTGCACCACATAGATCATCCTTACAAAATATTAACCAAATCGGAAATGTTTAAGATATCTAATTGAGTTCAAAGAAATTAACGAATACTTTGTTATATAAGAAACAATAAAATTTTATCTTGATAATTAAATAGGCAAATGGGTTCGGATTGAATTGAATTTTTACAAGGATGATATATGAATCGAGACTTACAAAATAGACTGTTCGGATCGTTAAAGTTCAATGCAACGTGGGCCCCACAACTAATCCCCATTTTTTGAAAAAAAATGGAAATTCCTTTGCATAAAGGGCCTGTGTGTATGTATGTGTGTGTGTCTATATATATATATATATATTCTTAAAGGGATGCAATTGTTTTCTTATTAATTATACTGTAATACATTAACTATGCATGTATATTCCAATGAACTTGCTTATATCTTTGGAAGTGTATACGGATCAACCGCCAAAGCTTTTATATACAGATGCATCTATATTTGTAAACAACATCTTCACTTATTTTCTAAAAGTGTTTCATTTATTTTAACCATGCTATTTAAAGTTTATCAAAATAGTACTTGGATCTGATGGTGTGAATGAGTATCCCAAGTAATCTAATTAAGACTAGAGTCGAAAGTGATGCATTTAGTAATTGCTTACACTTGGGAATAGGAGTTGATTGAGGTGGTGGTGGTTTCTTGTATTAATAATTCGAAACAATGCTTTGGAACCTAGGTTTGGGAAATATGAAAATTGATCTTGTGGTCGAATGTTAAAAGGATTGTGGCTTTTGTTGGATGTTTATTGGTTTGATTATGGCTTGCATATATATGTGAGATGGAATTCATATCATGCATTGCACTAATAAGAGGTACTACAGTTATACTCTCAGCTTGTCATTAGTTACGACCGGTGGATGATATTGTATCCATGCTGCTGGTAAGTATCCACTCAAATTACATGTATTTATCAGCTTTCCATCTATACATGATTCAGTAATTCTATCAGTGATTACATCGGACATTGAGGTATTTTGCAACAGCTCTGACGTATTCTATCTTGTATGGTATTTACTCAATATTTTAATAAGACGTGTTTGGGTAATTATGCTCTGAACATATTCTCATGCATGTAATAGATGGTCGAAGTCCCATTAAGTGTGGCCCTTCGGGGAAGTGTTGAATAATTTTGATCATGTGCAAGTGTTTTTAATTTGGGCATATCCCTATTTTAAGGGATGTTCTGCCAAATTTTTCAATAGATTTTATTGGTTGATAATTTAGTTATGTTTTCATGCATATTATGGTTTCATCACCCATCCGGATGATGGCCATCACACCTCAATTTTGGTGTCCACTAGATATTGAGGTCGGGGTGTGTCAGGTTAGACTTAAGATTGCAAAACATCTGTATGTCTCAGTCGAACTTCGTCATGCCGACCCATATGATTAATTTGACTGCAACAAAGATACAAAATGTTTATAAATTTAGTTAATATATAGTGCATTATAAAAATAAACCAAAAGCCAACATAAGAAAAAAAAAGTAAAAAATAAAAAAAGAAACATTTTTAGGCTGTATCCATTATATTCTTGAACCATAAACCATAAAGAAAATACTTTATTTCTAGGTTGCAAAATCAGAAGCAAAAATTTAACGCGCGAAGAACCTCTTAGCTCCCCCTTTCTCTCTTTCCCTCTTTAATGCGCAAAGAATCTCTCGACTTCCCCTTTTCCTCCTACAAAAACGTACCCAGTAAATAAAAAAACATAAAAGTTTTGAATTGCATTGGGTCACAACAACTCTGTTCTATGCATGAGCTCGTCAGATCGCGACCTTTGGATTTTGATCCGCATTGAAGGTCCGGATGCAAGGTGTGAAATCCCGTCCCCGGAATTCCACTATTAATTACGTATTTCATTATTAAAGTCTGTATTTCGTGTTTACATTATTTTTAGTTTATTTTAATTCCGTTAATTTTAGAATTTGAATCGTATAGTTACAAGGTGTGAATTTTTGTAATTAATCTTTTAAAACTCGTAGACCTTTTCGAGGTCATAATTAATGTTTTCGAGTATAATTCGATCATATGAGCGCGTAGGTGAAAACCGTTTGCGAATCGAAACCATAACGAAAAAGTTACGGACGTTCAATACCAGATTTAAATAGTAAATTTTGGGTTACTATATGAGGGAACTCCCACCATGTGGGAAGGCTGGACCAATCAAATGAGAGAGTGAGTGGAGTGACTAATCAGAGAAGAGAGAGTAAGTAGCTGTCCCAAAAGCCTTCGACGTTTCAGACCTGGCGACTCATTTTTCTAACCCGTTTCCTGCGACTCCGACGACGGTTGTTTTGTCGATTTTTTTGTCTTTCTTCAACCTCCCATCACTACCAAACTTCACCACGACATCCCAGCATCCATTTCTAGCCAAAACCATTGAGATTTGGTCTTGGTTCCACGAGGAACACCCATGTCGGTTTCGTGAAACCCTCATTGGCGATTCACTATTTCTGAAACGTTCTCTTTCAATCACCACCATCATTAGCATTCTTTTGAGACCATGAGCAAACCCTAAACAAGTTTGAGGACGGTGGAATACCGGAGATGACGAATCGAGATTCACCTATTTTAGGGTTTCCGACGGTCTAAAGTGATTTCAGGCCACTTCCCGGCCAAATTGGGCTTCTTCACAGGTATACAATTTACTCCACGTCTCACGACATTCATTTGGAATTAGGTGATTTTTCCGACGAATCTAGGTTGCCAGCTGTTGCGCACGGCGGCGCGTGCTCGAGACACCACTTGACCTTTCTAAGCTAAATTTGATGTCTGATTCCATATTTGACATCTGATTGACGAATTTGCGTAATTTGAACATTATAGCAAATGATGATTCGACCATTAGATCGTCACCAAAGTTTAGTATGTTATTGTATGTAAGATTTGAGGACCTTAGGAACTTATGAATCACAAATACAGTGGTTGGATCTTGCGGATCGAGTTATGTAGGGTTGTGGACCCTACCGTTGATCGACGGTTGATTTTTTGTCAACGTGTCTCGATTTCTCTTCATTCGTTGTAGGGGGCGTATGGAAATTTTTTATTATGTGAATACTTGAAGAACTCTAAATGTGGACATGTACTTTGTCTTAGGTGACAATGTCACATCCCAATCTCGGCTCCGCCATAACACGATATTGTCCGCTTTGGGCCCTGGCCACGCCCTCACAGTTTTGTTTCTGGGAACTCACATGATGCGATGAAAGTTAAGCACTCAAATTAAACCCTCTTGTTGTCAAATTGTAGTATAAATGCAAGTAGGGATCGTTCTAAACCGGGGATTAGGAGGGCTTGCTAAAACCTTTAAACTGACTCAAAAACATAAAAACAAAATTAAAAATGTTTGAATAGACTCAAGGGACTCAAAACAGATTCTAAAGATTCAAAACAACTTAAAAACACTCAAAACTGCCTAAAAACACAAACTAGTCAGATTTGGACTTTAAATCAACTTTGGATGAATTTAGTGTTTTGGCTTGAATCAAAACACTCAAAAACACAAACAAAACAGAAATTTAACACTTTGAAACAAGAAAGTAAAAAGGGGATTTTGGTTTGGATGAATTTGAAATAAACAAGCAAGTTATAAAACTAGGCAGATTATAAAATGAATTTGAGAAATAAAATGATGGATGGATTAGTTAGAGGTCCGTTCTTCACACATGACACACTTGTACATGAATCGATTTCCAATTGCTTTTCAATAAACTATTATGCTCAACACCCAGATTAACCGTGATGCACAAATTAACCCTCAGATTTTCCTTTACTCATTGAATTGGATGAATGCATGCGACAACCCAAATCATCCTCTAAAAGTCCCCTATATTAATGCATAATAGAGATACAATCAGAGATCATTACGTTCAATGAAAATCATAAGTGTTGACGAGACAATTATAACTATGAATGCATGATACAATTGCCAAGAATTCAATTAACGCGATTGTGTGACAGCCCGTCCCTAATTTTAAGAATTTTTAAAGTTTTCATAAAGGATTTTACAAAAATGCCCTTTGAGGCACGCACATCATTCGAGGTTAATCGTTGTGTCGTGCCATCTAAGATTTGTTTTCTTGACATATCCTCGTAGTACTCGTCGTTACGGACGCGTGGGCGTAGACGGTTCGTGATTTGGAGTTATATCGAAGAAGTTATTAACGTTTGAAATTTGGGATTTTAAGGAATTATAATTTTAGTAAAATATAGAAATTCTTTTATGAAAATGGACGACCCAGATTTAATGATGAATGAAATAGATGGCTGGGATGAGAAAAAGGAAGTTGTGTGTGTGTGTGCGCGTGAGAAGAACCAGAAAACAGAAAGAAGAAGAGAGATTGGGCAAAAACTGCCCAATCGGAGAAGAAGGAGGAGAGGCGAATCAGAAGAAGAGAGAGGGAGAAGCTGACCAACCAGAGGAAGGAAAGGAGGAAAGGAGAGAGGGCGAGAAGCGGAGGAGAGAAGGAAGAAATGGGTTTTCCCAACCCGTATACCCGTGCGACCCGCGACTTCCAATCGGCGGGTTCTCACCATTTTCGTCCAAATTTCCGACGAATTGAGTCAAGGTACCACTCCTAATCAACATCTAGGCCTTCCCTCTTCACGTTTCACCCCAAGAATCATTAAATTTCATGGTGATTTCGCGAAGAACACCCACACGGGTGCCGCGACCCTTTTGTTTAAATTCTTGAAATTTTGAAATGTTTTCTTTCAATTACTAACACCATTAGCATTCCTTTAGGACCTAGAACAAATACTAAGAGGTAATTGAGGCGTTGGAACAAGTTTGAAGGTCGAATTGGAAACACCTAATTCTAGGGTTCTTCACGGTTTTGGTGAAATTGAAGCACTTCCAGGCCAAATTGGCCTTGGCCACAGGTATGAAAGTTGTTCTACTCATTGATATCTTCAAATCTGCAAATTTTGGTAATTTTTGGAAATAGTTGAATTTTCCGGCGAGCCGGGGGCGGCCAACCGCCACCCGCGGCGGCCCGCGCGGCGGCGCATGGCCAATGGCCCGCCAATGTCATTATTAGCATGTGATTAAGGCTCTAGGTTCAGTTTTGATAATTGATGGACGTAAATTGAGTAATTGAACCTAAGTTGGTTACGATTCGTAGTTAGGTGAAAATGTGAATTGACGATCCGACCGTTGGATCGTCACCAAACGTTGATACGTTGTAATACGTAATATTTGAGGATTATAGGAACTTACGGATTGGGAATCCGATTTACGGATCTTCCGGAATTGGAGTTGTAAGTTCATAAAATAGAATGTTAACCGGCACTTAGTTTTGGAAATTGACGGAGATCCGACCGTTGGATGGTAATGAAATTTTAGGATGTTGTCCTAGAGGTATATTGTGGACCTCTGGAAGTTACGGATTTGAAATCCGAGTTGCAGATCATCCGGATCGAACTACGTAGGGACGCGTCTTATATAAGTTATGTATTCTATCGGCATGATTTCTGAGGTTGGGTTTGATTATTGTTCTAGGCACTAATCTTCATGACGCCTTGATGTGTGGTGCTAGGGAGTTGTTGGGCGAACTCCAGGTGAGTGGGCAGTTTTGTTTTTGTATTACCTTTATACTATTGATTTTTCCCATAAAATGAATTTATATGAAAATATGTTTTAAAAATGCCATGCATAGAATTAATTGAAAAATGTGAATTGCGTATGAGTTATACGAATTGATATTTGATGCATACATGTTGCATGGTGCGGTGGAGGCACAGGTAAGTCAGGTGAGTTCATTTATTCATTTAATTGATTGTTGATAAGATGTTTTAAGCTCATAACCTGCACCCTAGGTGTTAGTGCTTATTTTATTCACCACACCGCACGCTCGCCTTGGATCCAAGTAGGTGGATGTCGTACAGACCATGTGAGGGTTCCGACATGCTAGTCGTATAGATCACTAGGCGTGATTCCGACTAGTGGGTGATCTTAGTTATGCGCGCTGATGATATGATGAGAGAAGCACTAGAGCGTATTTTTACACCTTTCATCGTATAGACTACCTTACGTAGTTCTGAGTGATGTGCAGAGTAGGGCCGTATAGGTTACTGTGGTGACTCCGGCTTAGTGAGATAATGAGCTATTGAATTAATCGTATAGGACCAACTGCAGGGTCTCCGATTGATTCCTTATTTCACCTGATTTATATTTTTGATTTATGGCATGGCATGCTTTTCTTGAAAAATGTTAAAGATTTGGGATTCAAGTCTTGAGATTTCAAATGGTTATATATATATATATATATATATATATATATTTCTGAAAAGTGTTAAAGGTTTGAGATTCGAGATTTTTGCTTATATATATGTTTATATATACACTATTTTCTGGGAAAGTATACAGGTTTTACAGTGAGGGGTTAGAAATGTTTTAAATGAAAAGTTTTCGAAAAACTTTGTTTTACTGACCCACTCAATTTTGTTTTGCGCCCCTCCAGGTTCAAGTTAGCAGAGCTTTGGTGGCCACGAGGAATCCAACGGTGTTCTGACAGAATTCACAAAAGTAGGACTCACCCTCGGGTGTGTTATATTAGTAATTGGAATTTTTTTTTAAAGCTTCCGAACTGTGTAAATGGTTACGTCACTCTCACGTGACGGCCAGCACGCCCTCCTTCGGGACGGGGTGTGTCAGATTGTGATAAACAACCTTCACTACTCATGAATATAAACTTGTAACGATTAGGTGAAACTCATTTATATTCTAGCATCTAATTCATGCATGAAAATTAAGTATGCATCCTTAATAAACATACAAGAATCAGTTATGAATAAAATAGATAATTGAATTGCAATCACAACTTATCAAATCACAATTGGAAGAAATCAATTCATATCTCAAGCATGTTCATGGCTTCAAACTTCCCCCTAACTAAATAGGGTTTTAGCCACTCATAATTGCAACAAAATCAGAAAATGAATTTAACATTGGAAACAAAAGAAAGAAAACACCTAAACGCTCCAACGATCCAAGTTGACAGCACGCACGTCCAAGCATTTTCCTTTCCTTCCTTTGCTATGGCACAAGGTGTTGGTGAGTGTTTGAAGGTTTGTTTGTATGGAGGAATGGATGTGAAGATGAATGAATGTGTTTGGATGAAGGTTGTATTGAAATGGGAGTGAATGATCTAAAAAAATATATGAACTAAATTTATGTTACACACACTTCCTTTTATAGAGGAAGGGCAAGGCAATGGAGGGGGACATGGAGTGGTGTTGAAATGATTCAAAGGTGAAAGTGAAGTAATGATGCAAAGGTGAAAGTGAAAGTGAAGTAATGATGCAAACCATGGGTAAAATGAAGTGGTGTTGAAATGATTCAAAGGTGAAAGTGAAGTAATGATGCAAAGCATGAGGGGTAAAATGGAGTGGTGTTGCAACAATGAATGCAAGTAGGGAACATGAATGATTGTGCACATGGTAGAGAAAGGAAAGGGAGGTGGAATGGTGTAGAAATGAGTCAAGGGTTAAGGTGGAGTGATGATTGATGCAAGAAATTTGGAATGATGGAGGGAACAAGGGTGGTGCTAGGCAATGAGTGAATGAAATAGACAAGGAATGTTGTTGGAACTTAGGGACATTGAAGATTAGGAAAGATTAAATCAAAATAAGGTAATCTTGACTCATGTTCCCTGTTTGGTTGCTGAGCTCTTTGTCATTAATTATTCTTTCTTTTTAACACATTCCAAGCCTCTTTAGTCTTCAATTTCGTCCATCACCTTACTCCATGCATGTGCTATCCATTCCAAGCCCAAAACTGCTCCAAAATGCACCTTATTGCTTTATAAGGCCTATGGACCTACAAACACACGAAAATAGCTTAAAATACATAATTAACTAAGAAATAACAACATAAATGCATGAGAACAAGCTAACTCAGTCGCATAAATATGCTCCTATCAAATTCCCCCACACTTAGCTTTTGCTAGTCCTCGAGCAAAACAAAACAAACGAAACAAACAAAACATAACCTAAATCTTCCAACATTTGCCTCAGGGATTTTTAATGAAACATGACATGCCAAAGATCACCACTCACATAGATTTAAGCGATTCTTACCCTCGAGCATATTTGATCATAGTCACCATTCACTAGCTCACATTTAATCAATTAAAACAGCATTTTGAATGTAGTAACATGCCTTAGAGAATTCCCTCAATTCCTTACTAGATACACTCTTATTTTCACACAAGAATTTCTGACTACACTCCCTATACTAGGTATATGTGAGAAGATTGATGTAAACAAGAAAACTAGTACTCACATATGTTTTTCGACAAAGAAACAATTTCTGGAATTATTAATGCATGTATATATATGATCTCATGAACGGATTGCCACTACTTATAAACGAGAACCAATGATATCATATGCTCATACCAATTTCAAACTCCACATATTGAAAAACACAACACTCAAGATGGAAGTCAAGGGTTGTAATGGGGTTAAGGGCGTTGGCTAACAAAGAAAGGTAAGGGTAAACAAAAGTTATTAAAGCAATAGTGAGCAAAGTAATGATGTAGATACTTAGAATTCTCTTTAGAATGCAGAAATCTACTTTTAAACACAAGGGAAAATTCATGCAACTCATGCATTTATTTTTCTTTTCTTTTTCTTTTTTTTTCACGAATTTTTCTCTCTGCCGTGCCCAATTTCTTTGGCACACAAAAAAAAAACACAACTTTGAAATCTAAATTCCCCCACACTTGTTTTCTGCAATAATGTTGATCAAAATGAATTCTTTCTAAGTTATGCTCCACTATACTTCAAGAACAAGGGTATGGATAGTCCTATTCTAGGTTAGGTAGAGATGATGTGGTTTAACAAAGAAAATAGGCTAAACAAGGCTCAACGGGGTTTAAACCTACAAAACAAATGACAAAGGTGGGTTCGGCTATTTTGGCTTTGGTTCACTAAACAACTTCATCTTGGATATGTGTTATGCAAATTAATGTCATGCTTTGAATGGAACGGGCATGAGTTCTAGTATGTGGATCTATAATGATGAACGCATTCTAGGTAGCAACCAAGCAAAGAATAATGAGATCATACAACGACTTTAGAAAACAAAAATGCACAGATTATTAACTCTCCAAATAAACGTCTAGGCTCAAGTCTCACAAGGTTGTAGCGTACATTTGAGTTCCTTCTTTCAAGCATGTTACAAAATTGATTTTTCCTTTATGATTGCATGTGAATTCATAAATTATAACCACAACCAAGCATACACCAAAGAGTAAATCAAATTTTCATCCATGTTTATAATTCTCTTTAACAGTCATGTAATTAAAAACCAAATCCTCATCATTGTGTTGGAAGGTACCCTAAAACACAAATAAACATACAAAAACAACTCTTTTTTGGTTTTTCAAAACAATTTTTCAAATTTTTATGAGATTTTCGGATTTTTATGTCAAAACACACTGAAACACTCCAAAACAGCTTAAAACACTTAAAACAGCAAGGAACAACACTAGAAGTAATGGGTGATAAACTCCTACGAATTTCATGCAAAACAATGGTTATCCCTCCACACTTAAATCAAACATTGTCCTCAATGTTTTAAACATAAACTCACACAACAACAAGCAAACAAACAAACAACGAATAAACATGACAAGTATAGCAAAGTAAAAACCAGACAGAGTAGAGTTTAAGAACGCAAATCTGGTTTTGGAGATAGATGATCTTGTTGACTTTCCACAGCGTTGATCTTGAACTGGTTTGGAATTCTGAGCGAGAAATATGAGAGTTCCCTGATTTGATTGTGCAGTCTGTATTCTTCTCTGCTTGATTCTTCTGCACGGCGGGCAGGCATGAGGTAGAGGTGTTGGTCTGTTTCTTTCTTCAATCTTTCCAAGTGCCCACCTCTTGCTTTTTTTCTCCTTGTCCCTAGCTAAGGATGAATTGGTAAATTGTTTCCACATGCTTCGAGGTATCATTTTCACTTCCCTTATCTGTTCCCCAGGCAGATGTGGTAGACGAAGAGGAAGCATAAGATGATGAAGATGAGTTCTCGAGAGCAAGGCTAGGTAAGCAATCAGGAAGGGGTTCCAGGCAGTCGGTTCCAGATCGGAAGATTGATACCAAGTGCTGGCTGATTGCTCTCTTTCTCCTTGTCCTAAAACAAAGACAAGGAGAAGGACAGGGAGAAAGCATGATATGAGATACTCTTGCTTTCAACCTTCATGATATGAAATACTTTTGCTTTGGATGAGTTGTTTGCAGAGGTACCCCAAGGAATTAGGAACACTGAGTGACTCGAGAGGGTGTGTTGGAAAGGCATTTTCTGAGAAGAAGGGGGTTATGTATGTCTGCCTTGCAATTGAGGGTGAAGGATGACATTTATAGGAATTAATAGTCGGTACTATTCTTTCACTCTTGTCAGCAACCGTTGGATGATTTAATAGTAAACTTCACAAGAGATCTTCGACAGATTGCCCGTAATTTTCGTAAAGCTGACTCTGCAAGTGACAGATGTTGACACGTCGGGAAAAGCAGATGGTTGGAATCGGTGCTTCGACAAACTGCCCGTGATTTCCGCAAAGCTTACTATGCATGTGACAGATGTTGACACGTCTGCAAAAGCAGATGGTTGGAATCGGCGCTTCACAAACTGCCCGTGATTTTCGCAAAGCTTACTCTGCATGTGACAGATGTTGACACGTCTGCAAAAGCAGATGCCTATCCGATATCTGGAATTGCCTCTTCGATCTCTGAAATCCCGTCGAGTTGCATGTGACAAGTGCGGACAAATCTGGAAAAGAAGATTGGCCGTGGTTTCTGAGCAAGCTCAGCTTTTGAGAAAGCTAGCGCCTCTTTAATTTTTTTAGTTGGCCTCTTCGATTTCTGAGCTTGCCTCTTCGATCTCTGAAATCCCATCGAGTGCTGATTTTTATAGAAGTACGTAGGACGTTCAAAGCACACTTGAATTTCTGCCTGTAAAAACTCTCATCTTGCACTTCTACGATCTTGACTTGTCCGACCTCTTCTTTCTTTAACACCTGTGAAAATGTTTGGCCCATCCGATCGTCGTTTTGACTTGAACCTTGGTGAAGAGGCAGTCCCGCCTTCTCCAGACAACATATGGCGCCCATCCTTCATATCCCCTACTGGTCCCCTTATCGTTGGGGATTCGGTGATGAAGAATGATATGACAGCTGCGGTGGTGGTCAGGAACCCTGTCACTCCCAAAGATAATAGACTACTTGCCAAACGGTCTGATGAGTTGGATGTAAAGGATTCTCTAGCTCTCAGTGTGCAGTGCGCACGTTCCGTGTCTAATATGGCCCAACGCCTATTTGCCCGAACCCGTCAAGTTGAATCATTGGCGGCTGAAGTGATGAGTCTTAAGCAGGAGATTAGAGGGCTTAAGCATGAGAATAAACAGTTGCACAGGCTCGCACATAATTATGCTACAAACATGAAGAGGAAGATTGACCAGATGCAGGAATCTGATTGTCAGATTTTACTTGATCATCAGCGGTTTGTGGGTTTGTTCCAACAACATTTGCATTCGTCTTCTGGGGCTGCACCGCGTACTGAAGCTCCAAATGATCAACCTCCGCTGCCTCCTTCTTCTGGGGCTCCGCCGACTACTGAGACTTCTCCTAAGCAGCCTTTGTGAAGGCTCCCTCTTGTAATTTCCTGCTTAATGTTCCCTTTTCTTTTTTTCATGAAAATGAATGTAAGAATATCTTGCATATCTGTCAATGTTTCAAAAATAAACCCACACCCAAAAATAATTAAATAAACAACAAAAATAAAAAATGACAATCATGGCAAAATAGAAATGCAGAAAAGGGAAGGTTTTTAGAAACGCAAAACTAATTGTAGAGCGATTCATAGATCTTCCTTTTTTGAATACATGGGTTGCCTCCCAAGAAGCGCTTTCTTTAACGTCTTGCAAAAATGTACCCAGTAAATAAAAAACGTACCCAGTAAATAAAAAAACATAAAAGTTTTGAATTGCATTGGGTCACAACAACTCTGTTCTATGCATGAGCTCGTCAGATCACGACCTTTGGATTTTGATCCGCATTGAAGGTCCGGACGCAAGTTGTGAAATCCCATCCCCGGAATTCCACTATTAATTACGTATTTCATTATTAAAGTCTGTATTTCGTGTTTACATTATTTTTAGTTTATTTTAATTCCGTTAATTTTAGGATTTGAATCGTATAGTTACAAGGTGTGAATTTTTGTAATTAATCTTTTAAAACTCGTAGACCTTTTCGAGGTCATAATTAATGTTTTTGAGTATAATTCGATCATACGAGCGCATAGGTGAAAACCGTTTGCGAATCGAAACCATAACGAAAAAGTTACGGACGTTCAATACCAGATTTAAATAGTAAATTTTGGGTTACTATATGAGGGAACTCCCACCATGTGGGAAGGCTGGACCAATCAAATGAGAGAGTGAGTGGAGTGACTAATCAGAGAAGAGAGAGTAAGTAGTTGTCTCAAAAGCCTTCGACGTTTCAGACCCGACGACTCATTTTTCTAACTCGTTTCTTGCGACTCCGACGACGATTTTTTTGTCGATTTTTTTTGTCTTTCTTCAACCTCCCATCACTACCAAACTTCACCATGACATCCCAGCATCCATTTCTAGCCAAAACCGTTGAGATTTGGTCTTGGTTCCACGAGGAACACCCATGTCGGTTTCGTGAAACCCTCATTGGTGATTCACTATTTCTGAAACGTTCTCTTTCAATCACCACCATCATTAGCATTCTTTTGAGACCATGAGCAAACCCTAAACAAGTTTGAGAACGGTGGAATACCGGGGATGACGAATCGAGATTCACCTATTTTAGGGTTTCCGACGGTCTAAAGTGATTTCAGGCCACTTCCCGGCCAAATTGGGCTTCTTCACAGGTATACAATTTACTCCACGTCTCACAACATTCATTTTGGAATTAGGTGATTTTTCCGACGAATCTAGGTTGCCAGCTGTTGCGCACGGCGGTGCGTGCTCGAGACACCACTTGACATTCCTAAGCTAAATTCGATGTCTGATTCCATATTTGACATCTGATTGATGAATTTGCGTCATTTGAACATTATAGCAAATGATGATTCGACCATTAGATCATCACCAAAGTTTAGTATGTTATTGTAGGTAGGATTTGAAGACCTTATGAACTTATGAATCACAAATACAGTGGTTGGATATTGCGGATCGAGTTATGTAGGGTTGTGGACCCTACCGTTGATCGACGGTTGACTTTTTGTCAACGTGTCTCGATTTCTGTTCATTAGTTGTAGGGGGCGTATGGAAATTTTTTATTATGTGAATACTTGAAGAACTCTAAATGTGGATCTGTACTTTGTCTTAGGTGACAATGTCACATCCCAATCTCGGCTCCGCCATAACACGATATTGTCCACTTTGGGCCCTGGCCACGCTCTCACAGTTTTGTTTCTGGGAACTCACACGAGAACTTCCCAGTAGGTTACCCATCCTGGGAATGCTCTTGCTTGAACTCGCTTAACTTCAGATTTCCGATGGAACCCGAAGCCAATAAGCTCCCAAAAGACCTCGTGCTAAATGGAGGTGGGCATGTACATATAAGGCACATCACCTCTTCTTCGTTGGTCGATGTGGGATGTTACAATCCACCCCCCTTAGGGGCCCGACGTCCTCGTCGGCACACTCGCACCACACGGCAGAGTGGCTCTGATACCATTCTGTCACATCTCAGTCTCGATTCCGTCGTAGCACAATATTGTCCGTTTTGGGCCCCCTCGGGCCACGCCTTCACGGTTTTGTTTCTAGGAACTCACACAATAACTTTCCAATGGGTCACCTATCCTGGGACTACTCTCGCCCAAACTTGCTTAACTTTGGAGTTCCGATGGAATATGAAGCCAGTGAGCTCCCAAAATGCCTCATGCTATGGAGGTGGGCATGTACATAGAAGGCACATCACCCCCTCTTCGTTGGTCGATGTGGGATGTTGCAGATGATAGTACGCGACGTCTTGATATTCGTGCCAGGGTGCGTTAGTGCGGACTCCAGGTGAGTGACTTTAATATATGTGATAGAGTTATTACCCTGAAAATCTCCCGTGCTAGTATACTTTGTGGATACAGCATGGATTTCTAAAATATGTTTTATGCTAAATAATTGTTTTTAAAGTTTGCCATTGACCTACATTATTAAACACTATGTGACTTCCCTATTCGAAATGTTTATGAATTGTGTTTTAAATTATATATTTGAAATGTTTGAAAAACGTGAGGGCTACTAGAGGACCGTTACCCTAGTGTCACGAGGTTAGGTGACACCGAATTTACACCATGTAGCAGTGGTACATGGATGGTCATGCTTGGTTAATCGGCGATAGGGGACCCATAATATTTTTGGATCGTGCTTGGTTAATCCGCGATGGGCGATCCTTATTTCTTAGGTATGGCCATACGTGCTTAGGGGTGATCATGCTTGGTTAATCCGTAATGGGTGATCACTACCTAACAGTTTCGTAGGAGTGACTCTGCTTGGTTAATCCGTGATGGGGGTCACTACCTACTTGGTTACTTTCTCAGGAGTGGCTCTGCTTGGTTAATCCGCTATGGGGGGCCACTTCTTATTTGGTTACTTATGTAGGCTTTGGCTGAACTGTGTCACTCTAGCCCTAGTTTTTAGTGTATTTGTGAACGATAGTTTTGGGAATCTCTGAGATTTGATTTAGAAAAGTCGTTAGATGTCTGGGTGACTCATTCGAAGTTTTCAGTGACTTGATTATGATTTCATAAGTATGAAGTTATATTTGAGATTTATAAACTGTGATCGATGGTCTGTTTTTCTTGATTATCACATACGTTGCATTATTGTCACTCACACGAGTTTTGCAGCTTATCCGGGTTTTTGTTTGCCTGGTGCACCATTCCCACAATGTAGGCACTGTTTGTACATGTGACAGGTCTGAGTAGATTACGAGGAGCCGGTGGGGGTAGCAGTGCAGAGATCAGAGACTTGGAGTGTTTAGGTTACCCCTTTATCCTTCATTGTACTATTTCTTTTGGGACTTTCCTTTGAGCACCATGGGCAAGTCTTGGCCTAGCGAGAGTTGTGTGTGTGTTTTTTATTTTTATTTATTTTTATTTTTTTTATTTTTTTGTGAATGTACAAACTCGTATGTATTTTATAGGGGTGAACCCACTATCATATTCATTTTGGGATATTATATAGTATTTCATTCTGTATCTTATGTAAGATTTTTGTCCCCTATGTCCCCATGTCACGTGTCGATCCTCAATGTATGTTGGGATCAGGGTGTGATACAAGGTCCACACCTTAAAAACGCCCACCATTGAATTACCATTTCTCCAATCACTTTTATTAATTAAATGGTGCTTCCTTCTTTTAACTCTTCCTCATCTAAAATAACCCCAACTCCGTCCTTCGTCAACCTTTTTTCAATTATGAGCAACATTTCATTGAAAGTTTGTTAGATAATATTTGAGAAGTTGAAATTGTTTGCTTTTAAAATTTTGTATCTGGGTTCTTTGTGATAAACCAACACAGACTTCATTGTAATTCCAATCCATTAATTTCATCGGTTACATCTTTCCTTCAACTTTTCCAATGACTCATTCTTAGAGAGTGGCCAATATGTTCACATCCGTGTACACACATGGAACTCTATCAATTTTCACCAAGCTTGAAACACCCATGAATGAATGACGAGTTAGGTGGCGGAGAAAATTTGGTGCCTAGTTAAGACTGAGAGTTGCTGGGAAGGTTGGAACGATTACCTGGTCGAGTCTGATATTGATGACTTTTCTTTTCTTAATATTTTCTACAAATTTTTTGTGAAGAAAAATAAGAAACGTAGTTGGGGAAGAACGACTGCTACACGGTGAATGGAAAAGAGTGGAAAGAAAAGAGGAAAAAAACTTGGGTCATTAGATGAATCTAACGGTCTATATTAATTAAGAGAAAATCTAATTATAATGATTTTAAAGATAAATACGTGATAAAAAATTATACTCAAGCTTATCATTTAGAAAATTTTATGTGGTTTGTTGTGCCACTCTAACAAATCTCAATCGCAAGCTGAACACCATACACGTTCTTGTCAACCTTGACATTTAGACACTCCACCCATCCTCATCTTCCTTAGCAATTTAATGGAAGAAAAATCCTTCGGACAATAAACATAATTCCAAGTTTTGGATAGCAACTGATAGTGTTGATTGCCCGCTATCCACGAAGTGTCTTCCATCCTCAAAGTATTACGTTTTGTTTTATGTGATTTACCGCAGTTGTAGAACCAATAATGTCTATGCACTCTGGTGGAGGTTCGATCCTCACCTATCATTGTACTCTTAATAACTAACAATTTAACTCCTTAACGTTATAGTTTGTCAAAAAAAAAAATAAACAGATTCATATTGTTTCTTTTAATTAAAATTCTAAACAATGTTTAGTCGAATAATTAGCTTCGCTTACTAATCAATCTACTTTGTTTGGCAAGTTTTGGTATCCCAAACTCAATGCCAACAGAAAAACTTGGGCGGGGATGACATGCTATACCGCAAGATAAGTCTAAGTGAAATATAATCAAACGCGGGGTGACTCAGTGGTTAGAAATAAATTTTAGGCTCGTATTCTATACAACACGTCTTGGGTTCGATTCCTGACAATGGTGAATCACGCGACGGTAGATATAGGGGTGTTGGAGAACAATTCAGAAATAAACAGAATAACAGAAATAAACAGAACTTGAAATTCACAATTTTTATTTAACAAAAGGTACTTGCTATACAAAATGAAAAGTATACAATAAATACAGAAATTAATATAAGAATGTCAACGGTACTAACTTGATTACAGAAGGTAGAGGCTAACGTAAAAGCTATGTCATTCGAACAGTAATTCCGTCCCACTCTTGTGCTTGTGGTTCTATAACGTCTGCTCGACCAGGATACAACTACCTAATCCTATAACCCGCACTAAATTATAGAATTCTAGCGAATTGCTTTGTGTGTTTACTCTCTCTGGAAAGTTTGTACGGAAGAAAAGGAAGAAGAAAAGATGATTTATTTGGATACCATGGATTGCAGATATATAGGTTGTTTCACACCCTTTCAAATACCAGTTCAGTGTATTTGAAGGTTCATAACTCTTTTCTAAGAGCTGTGTCTTTTAATCAAAACGTTTTTAATTAATAATAAATTAATTAAAAACTTAATCCGAAAATTAAAATTAATGAATCAGATTAATTTTAAATTCCAAGGCCCCAAGTAAGGCCCAAGGCCCTTGTCTTGATTAATTAATATTAATTGTATTTAGGCTATATTATACAAGCCTAATCCACACAACCATAAGGCCCAAACCTTCAATCCATTTCCAAATGACCCATATTCTAATTACTAAACTAAAGCACTAAATCTATATAAAGGACTTGAGTCTCAAAACTTCCAACAACACCCCTATATCTACCGTCGCGTGATTCACCATTGTCAGGAATCGAACCCAAGACGTATTGTATAGAATACGAGCCTAAAATTCGTTTCTAACCACTGAGTCACCCCGCGTTTACTGATGTATTATCTAATTGTCTAATTGATTGAAATTGGAATTGTTAGTTATATTTATAAATTGTTTTTTCTTTTGTAGTCTTTTCTCAACATTCATATTGACAATAGTGTATCAAATAAATATAATCCGATTGTGAATAAAATGATCCATTTATATCTCCATCCCATAGCTTTTATTTCATTCAAATAATGGTTCTTGTATTTTCTGTGATACAAGAAGTCTTTTTTTGATTAAGATTAAACTCAATAAAAATCTAGGGTCATTTTGGTTCCGGTCCCTAGTCAATTTAATTGTTAGATTGAAATCTTATTGTTTTTTATTTTTTGATCAAAGTCCTTTGACTTTGTACACCTCAGCATTTTAGTATTACTATATTTCCATGTCATCTTTTTGATATCTTAAATAAAAAACTATAATTTAAAATATTGATTGCAGTCCAACATTTAAGGGATTTAAATCCAAGAATTTATGTAATTCAAAATCCTAGTATGATGAGATTCAATCAATCGATCAAGTCTAAAAGAAATTTAATAAAATTAAAAAATTTATGGGATCATATATGTACAAATTTCATGAATTATGAGACTTAAAAAAAAACAATTTCTACAATAAAAAATCATGCACACTACACATATTTTGTGAATTTTATTGAGTAGTATTAAGGGAAATAATGTACCCCTTGAATTCATACATACAAAAGCAATGTACCCTGAACTTAGACCAAAAATAATGTATGTACCCATAACATAAATAGCATATGGGTACATACCGAATTTACAAAAAAACTCATGGGTACATTTAAAAACTCAAAGAAAAGAATGTACATCATACCACATTGTTTTATAGACATGCATATGTGGGTACGTAAAATGCAGCAACCTTAAAAACCATTTTACATAATATTCTCCAAAAACTTTGTACCCATATATTTATGTAAAACAAATTTGAACCAACCAAAACATATTATAGCAATAGATATATTAGAACGAAACATGTAGATTAAAAATGTACCCATGGATATAAGTGTAGCCAACCAGGCATTGAATAACCAAGACTAATATATAATAATAAAAGAAAAAGAAAAAAAAATATAAAGAACAAAAGAAAATGACTTCAGAATGGTACAGTTTTCACATAGCCCACTCACTCTACAGTCTCTGCATGTTTGAATCAACCAGATTCCTTGAGAAAACGATGCCTGCATTGCCTTGCCTATGCCACACAAATCTCACAAGCCAATAAAACCATTGATGCTAATTTGTATTTTAATCACAATAGGTTTATTCAACATATATGCATTGGATCAATTCAGGAAAGGAGAAAAAATGGAGAAAATTGGGTTTGGGGTGTTGTAGATTCCAGATGTTTATAAGAGAAGAAGAAGAATGGAGGAGTTCAAATGGATTTTCCTTGTTTTAAACTTACTCATATAGTTTATTTTGCCTTAAATGCAGAAAGGGATGAGATTTCGTTTATGATAACGTGTAATATTTTAAATACTAAAATGATGACATAGAATAAGTCAAGGGACCTTGATCTAAAATAGAAAAATAATAAGATTTCAATCAATGTAATATGAAAATAAGGGATGGGAACCTAATTTTTCCAAAAACGTGTATATACTATAGAAATAATTGATGGCATAAGAGACAAAGAGCTATTTATAAATATTTTACTTTATCCCTATTTTTATCTGAGAATTTTTTGTTTTTTCATCGGATCTGTTCATTTTTACTATGTTTAGAATCTAATCAACTAGAATTTTAATTTTTTTTGCTATTTTAATGTTTTGATTGGTTTGGATTGCATTGTGCAATTCAATCTTTTTTTATTATTGAGATTCCGGTTTGTTTGGTAACTACTTTTAATCTACTTCCTTTGAGCTTTCACATTTTAGTTCTCAGTCTTCATTTTTTTTTAACTAAAAGTATTTACCAAACAAGATTTTAGTTTTTAGTTTTCAAAAAAGTGAAAAATAAAAATTAAAAGCTGAAAACGAAATGGTTATCAAACGGCCTCTTATTCAATATAAATATTACTATATCTATACGTCTACATATCTGCATATACATTTTACTCTAATTCAGCAATAGCTTCTAGCTCTAGGTGTCTTGCATTCCTAGTTGTAGAACCAGTAGGCACAAAGGGATTAGGCGGCATACTCAAGCTTTCTCCTCCTCCTTCTAACATCTGAACCACTATTTTCATGGAAGGACGATCCGACGGGTGCCACTGGATACACCATAGCCCTATAATTGCAAGTTTCTTTGGAATTTTACCATCTCCTTCTTCCCCAATGTGGATTCGTAGGTCATCCCCTTCCTCTAGAAGATTATAAATCCACTGTGGATAGTAAATTTCATTTGTAGTGTTATCCGTAATTGAACCAATATTCTTCCTTCCTCCTACCATCTCAAGCAGTAGCATTCCAAAGCTATAAACATCTGCCTTGTACGACACATTTCCGAAATTCCTGGAGAACACTTCAGGTGCAATGTAGCCCATGGTCCCCCTTGCTGTAGTCATGGACACCAAGCTTTGATCCTTGGAACATAACTTGGCCAAACCAAAATCAGAAATTTTTGGAGTGAAGTTTTGGTCTAGCAAAACATTATGGGGTTTGATGTCGAAATGCAGGATTCGTAGATCGCATCCCTGGTGAAGATATTCAATTCCTTTGGCTATGCCTAGGGCAATATCTTGTAGCTTATCCCAACCAAGAAATGAATTCTTACTATCTGCAGATGAAATGAAATCCTGCAGGGAACCATTGGGGAAGAACTCGTAAACAAGAGCTCGTACAAATCCATCAGCACAAAATCCAACCAAGCGAGCCACGTTTACGTGGTGGATATGACCCATCGTTCGCACTTCATTTACGAACTCTTCCCCATCTCCCTTGGAACTGTTGAGGACTTTGACAGCAATGAAGAATTCAGAAGAGAGCATTCCTTTGAAGACAGTTCCATAGGCTCCTTCGCCCAACTTGTCCTTGAATTGATTTGTAATCCTCTTAATATCTGCGTACGAATACCTGCTTGGTTTGAGTGCTTTGTAGTCCTCCAAGAATCTTTCAATTCTTAATCGACTCTCTTTCTCCTTTCTATCAGCGCTATATACCCGATATGCTGCAATCGTCAGTAGAACAAGAAGCAAAGCACACAGGATTCCACCTGTAACCACTTTTTTCCATGTGTTGCCTGTAGAAGATCATTGCGAATTTAAACGAGACTGTCAGGTAATATTCCTAGTAAAAATGGATTGGACAACATCCTTCAAATAATAATTACTAAGACATAAATGTAAAGATGTTTAAAACTAGCAATGAATACATATGTTATCCTTACTTGGTTTCCTCCAGGGAAGACATTTAATTTCATTGTTCTGCCATTCACACTTCTTTCCCTCTCCACATTTTCTGCAATTTGGTATAGACCATTTGAAACGAAAAACATAATATTCATCGGCTATTGGAACTGATAAAACATCATACATTTTTGTACAGGATTCTAGATTCTGGAAGAGAGTTTCAAAATAAACCCCAGAATCAATGGCATAAGTTCTCTTGCCACGGTCGCCAAGGCAGGGGACTTGACAACCATACGTATCTCGTATTGCAACAGAAGTAGGACAACTGAATAAGGTAACGTTTATGAAATTAATCATGTAATCGACTACTGGCACGAAGGGAGAGGGTGGCATGTTTGGGATTTCAACAAGCTTTAGCAGCAGGCAGTTACTTGGGGAATAGACTTGGATTTCCTGACGCTTGTAATCTGTGTCTTTGACAAATAATTTTATTAGTATTTGCTGCTCATATCTCCCATTGCATTCAAGCCCAGAATTTCCACAATGATGTGTGCGCCTGATGTTCAATGGGAAATGGATAGCCGGGCCTTGATCATTGCTACAGTTGGATTTCGCGCACACATATTGGCTTGCTTCAACTAGTTTGAAGAAAACCAGTATCAATATGCAGAAGGAAGAGATGATCAATTTCTGCATTTCTGAGATAATAATAATAAAAATAATGCACATGGATTTTTCTTTTCAATAATTGAGCAGAGATATATACGTAGTAATTATACACTGTCCTCCGTTAATGAAAAAGAGATAGAGAGAGAATTATGGTTACACAATTCTGTCTTTGTCGTTGACGGACTGTGTCAACATCATTTACTGACTTTTCTCTGGGATAGAAGTCCTTACTGCAACTTCATGGAAGGTGACTTAACCCCACCAACATTAGAATACTACTTGGTGTTTTCTCTCTCTGCTCGCTCACTTGGTTCTCTCTCCCCTCTCTCTCTCTCCCTCCTAAGGAAATTAGCCGGGCCTTGATCATTGCTACAGTTGGATTTCGCGCACACATATTGGCTTGCTTCAACTAGTTTGAAGAAAACCAGTATCAATATGCAGAAGGAAGAGATAATCAATTTCTGCATTTCTGAGATAATAATAATAAAAATAATGCACATGGATTTTTCTTTTCAATAATTGAGCAGAGATATATACGTAGTAATTATACACTGTCCTCCGTTAATGAAAAAGAGATAGAGAGAGAATTATGGTTACACAATTCTGTCTTTGTCGTTGACTGACTGTGTCAAACACCATTGACCGACTTTTCTCTAGGATAGAAGTCCATACAGCAACTTCACGGAAGGTGATTTAACCCCACCTATATTATAATACTACTTGGTGTTTTTGTCTCTGTTCTAGGATAGAAGTCCTTAGAACAGTAACTGCCTATTGCTGTGACAAAGGCCTTCTACTGCAACTTCATATTCAATCCCCTCCAATGAACAATAATTACCTTTAATTAATAATAATTATCTTCTGCATCTCCACACCCATAATTGAATAGTCATGTCAATAGGCAATAAAATATTAGTATTTTTATTTTATAAAATAATACAAAATAATTCTATTTGTAATTTCGGATAAGATTTTTAATCGTTCTCGTTGCACCACGTGTCATTATCCAAAAAGATAATTTTTGGTGATAGATTTCGATAAGATTTTTATCCAATGCCGTCGTGCCCCATCTCGTTACCTTTTCAGAATCGTTAAGGATAGATTTCTGATAAGATTTTTAACCAATCACGTTGCGTCACGTGTCATAATCTGTTTAAAATCTTTGATGATAGATTTCGATCAGATTTTTAACGAATGACGGCATGCCACGTGGCATTATCTACAACCTAATCTTTTTTTTTTCCTCCATATAACCCACCATCCATCCGATGAAATCACACACCAAAATCTAAATCTCTATCATTATTCATAGTTTATGCTTCCTTCTTATAACGTGGCTGACGTCCATGCATCATTTGGCCTCAAGCTCTCAGGCTACCGATTCGAGTCAGGCCTCTCACTCGGGCACCCCCTCAGCCCAATCGCCCGCATGGGCTGGAGCAAGGAGCTGGGGCTATTGGGTAGGAAATCTCACCGGTCCATCAAGCTGGACCTCCCGCTGGAGCTGCTCTTACCGCAACTTCACGAAAGGTGATTTAACCCCACCTATATTATAATACTACTTGGTGTTTTCTCTCTCTTCTCTCTCGCTTGGTTCTCTCTCTCTCTCTCTCTCTCTCTCTCTCTCTCTCTCTCTCCCCCTCCCATGGTAATTAGTGGAAGTAGGTTCTTCACCTTAATTTTAGCCTTCCTACTTTGCTTTTGAAGTTTGGTATTGATCTGCTTTAAAATAATAATAAAATTTGGTGAGAATAATCAGTTGTGAAAAGATTGTCTTCCTTGATCCCAATTGAAAGTTCTATGACAAGGAAACTCTTTGTTTGGATGGGAAAATTTAAGATTACTAATTTTAAAATAACAGAAATTGAAATAACGAAATTTTATTTTCTAGAATTTATAAAATTTCTTGTTTGGTTAACCTAAAAGAGGAATGAAATTTGAATACATGTTTGTTATTTTTAAATTCTCACTTGCTGAAATTTAGAAATGACACCTATTTACATAAAATTTAAACATGAGAATTGAAGGTCCCAAATTCCAAGTTTTTTCTCACACGGAAAGTTTAAATTTCTATGTTTATGAATCTAAACAAAGGAATTGATTGTATCAATTTATAAATTCTATCTTTTGTCAAATTCTAAGTTTATTTTCCTTATCCAAACATATTGTTACCATACCAATGCATGACCATGACAATAACATATCCAGTTAGGGTCTAGGATATTTCTCTTCACTTGTAAGTGCAAAAGAGAGAACAATATGGCATTAGTATCATGAGAAAGTAATTAACAATATCATCATGTTTAGTCTTGGCTATTGTTAACCTTCAAAGGGACAACATCCATGACAAAGAACTAACACCAAAATCCATAAAATAAAATAAAAAATAAATGTTACAGATCCAACCAATACACAATTCAATTGGAAGGAAAAACGCACAACAAACAAATGACTATCAGAAAATAAAAATAACTAGCAAAATTCACAACAGCCATAAAGAGCCTACCTAAAAAGCTAAAATAATTCAAGAAAGAAGAGAGTAGAGGCGTTGACCTAGAACAAAGCAAGAAGATGATGCACGAGCCGAAAATCCGTCGAAGATTTGGAGAGTTAACAGAGTGAACAATGCAGCCCTAAACCCTTATTAGGTTTTATCACGAAATTTGGCACCCTAATCGTAAAGTTTGGCTGTTGCAAGATTTCCCTGCAATATATTTGTGATTCTCATCGTAGTTAGAATTGTGAAATTACACTTATTTAGACGAAATTAAAATTGGGAATCTTCATCCCCAATTTCTAACTTTTTCCTGTACAATTTGCCTTTGCTCTCGCTAAATGTTGTCGAACAAGAGAAAATTGCTTTCACATCCCTAGATTTTCGAGTTTAAATGAAATTCCGAGTTTTTTTTTACCGTAACCAAAAAGATAAGTTGCAAATTCTAAAGGGATTTTGGCATATTGATGAAAAAACAGATCACAAAAAGTTATATATAAGAGATTAGAACGGCACCGCATGAGCATTCCAAAGAGCACTCAAGAGGGATTTGCAAATGACTACTTAAAAGGAGTTAATATTATGTACATTGGTGTGTATGTATCTAGAAATATGCATATACATTTTACATAATGACTATAAGATTAAAAAGGAAATTAGCTTAAGATTTTATCCCACTGCATATGAAGTTCCTAAGTCTTTCCCTTGGGTCTACTTGGATAAATTTTGTCACGACACTATTCATCTTCTCTAGTTATCAAAAATCGTACCGCATGTCTTAGTTCACCAGTCAGTTACATTTACTAGTAACAACTTGTTTTCCGGTAATATCATGTTAGAGGCCAAAGGAGAAGCAACTTGTTCTGTTGTTCACTAACTCACATCAACAACAATATTCATCTTCATCTTCATTTCTCAACAAACTCACATCAATTGGAAGCCCTTCCACTTAGAAACTTAGACTTCTTTCTTTGTCATATATTGTTATGTAGAAATTTCATATTATATTCCAATTAGAAACTTGCACTCTCGTTACCCCTCAAGACTTGAGATTGTAAATACAATACTATGACTTTTCTTCTAATCAAGTATTGTTTCAATGACTACCACTTTGAAAATGAGGCTTTCTTGCTTTTTTCTAAAGGAAACTAACGAAAAGTTCAAAAACAAATTTAGTTTTAATGAAAAATGATAAATAAAGGTGTAGTGAATAGTAGCCAGGAAATGTAAAAATGTGGTTTTTCGTAAAGAGTGAACAATACCGGAAATATTTCGTTAAAATTTCTTTTTTCTAAATCACTATAACTTTTTTTTAGCTTCTAATGAATGTCTTGTCTCCCTTCAAGGTCATTTTTTTCCTATTCACACGGCGCATCAATCAACATCCACATCCTCTTCAATAAATAGTTGATTTTTTCAAAGAAAAATACTCTTTCTCTCTGCTTATGTAAAGTCATATTTATTTTTGTCTTTTAATAAACATGATTGCATAAAAGGAAGAAAAATGGCATGTCAAACTCACAATCCCTTTGCAGATCATTGAAATTTCATTCGTTCAACTTTTGTGCCCCATGCTCATTTTCCATGGAAATTTAATAAAAGAAGAATAATCATTCGGACAATCGTTGCAATACTCACATAATTCCAAAATTTTGGATAAAAACTGATATGAGAGTTTTCATTCTTGGACTGTTAAGTACCCAACATCCACGTCCACTTCAATGACTCAATCTTTCAGTATTAAATTTTGTTTTGCTTTGTTCAAGATTCATTGTTTCATCTAATTAAAATTAAAATTTGGCCAAGTGTGAAAAGATTCAATCTCTCACTATTACGAACTCTTACCCATCTCCCTTGGAACTGTTGAGGACTTTTGGCAGCAATAAGGATTTGGTCTTATGAATTGACGTACCTTCATCCATACGAAGAGTACGCAAACTTTTCTTCAAATACAACCATTTAGCAAGGGATTTGGTCATATACAAACTCTCCAATTTTAGCCACAACTTCGGTGCAGATTTGATGCTACCAACTTGACGCAAGACTTCATTCGATAAAGTCAGCAGGATTGTTCCAAGTGCCCGCTCCATAACTTCTTTGTTTTTCTTCATCAGTCCACGAATTCAGGAAAGCCTTCACACCCTTTAGCGTTTTTAAAAGCTCTTGTTGAATTAACAAAGCACGCATCTTCAATTGCCAAATACCAAAGTCATTGCCATCGAACTTTTCAATATCAACTTTCACCGACGACACAGAAGGCTTCATATTGATTGCCAAGAAAAGCCCAAGCCGAAAGCTGGGCTCTGATACCACTTGTCGTACTTTTATGAGCAAAGGAAAGCAAATTATAGCAAAGTACCGATATCAACGTTGTAGGTGAAAACTAAAACAAACAATCTCAAACTAACACAAGAGATTTATGTGGTTCGGTGTAAAATCTAAGTCCACGAGCGAAGCATGACAAGAAATTTCACTAAACAAACGGAGATTACAAAATAGTGTTTAAACTCTCACAATCCAAATCCCACAAATTACAAACCCTAAACCAAACGAGTAGAGAACCCAAAACTAACGGAGAAGATTCTCCCAAATTGCTCTCTAACTCACAAACTCACAAATTGACTCTCACCAAATTGCCACACGAATGAGCCACACAAAATACACTAACCCTGAGGTCCTATTTATAGTGCATAAGACTTAGGTTACAATAAGAATCTTAATAGGAAGTAAATCCAAATCCTAATCAAATAGGTAATTAACAAAATCTCTCCACCAAGGAAACCAACTAAGAGGTCAAAATCCAAACCCAAATACGACACCAAAACCAAATAGGTAACACAATTTTTTTTGCATCATCCTAATTTTGAGCCGTAAAACCCAACAGGTGGTCAACTGAGAATTTGAATGGATTGGAAGCCTCTTCACCGCAAAGCCTTTCACTAGCAGGGGCTGCTAGTAGAGCCTCATGTTCTACTTCGTCATTGGATGTTTTGAAGTATGAAGTATCGTGGGCTTGGTTAACGTAGTTAAAAGCCGCATGGCAAGATTAGCACGGCTGGGAGCTGTGGTGCAAAATTGGCATAACTGTGAGCCATGGTGACAAATCAAGGGTGGCTGAGTGTTGTGGAGCAGGTAGGCACGGCTTTGAGCGTGGAGCTGGGGTGAGCTTGTGTGCATCAGGAGGAATTGGACCATTAGGTCTGCGGTGCTCTATTACTGGTGATGTGATGCTCAAGCATTGAATCGTGTGGAGTGATGAAAATAAGATTTGGCCCTGGTTCTTGGTGGTTGGGTTAGTGTGCCATTCTGGAACCCATTTGCCCTCGACACGCCATTAGGCTGAGTTGATGCGTATGTTAAAATAGAAGTAATATTTGTATCCGCCAGTGTATGTAGGATGGTTCTGTCTGCTCAATCTTGTCAATAAAAGGTGACCCGTTTATGTTGGTCGTGTATCGTTTAAGCGCCTTGTCAGTAGCTTCATTGCGTTGGAAATCGCACAATCGTTCTGTCAGAAGCCTCTCAACTTCTTTCTAAATTTACCTATATTGGGGCAGTGAAGCTTCTGGCTACCCCCAGTCGTAACCTGTTAGTCTAGGTTGCTCATCGTTGTGCTCAGCTAGTCTATGTCGTGGCTACATTGCATATGGTACGTTCTTGGCAGGCGAGCTAGTTACTTACAGGTGGCCGATTGAATTTGAGCCAGATTAATTGACTGCTTATCTTCGTCTTCTGTGCTGCTTACTCCAATATGAGGTGGAAAATGCTCTTTGCGAGCCTAGCCGCGAATGAACACTTCGTCTAGCAGGTTGTCCATGTTAATTATAAGAGTATGGTCCCAACCGTGAATGTATGCTCGTCCGTAGGCCTAACCAGGAGTGCACGCTCATCCGCGCGCTAAGATGAGAGTATATGCTTTCTTGAGGACCTAGACGGGAGTGTACACTGCCAGAATGCTCGGTTCGTGGCTAGTCGAGCGGCTGCTTGTTGGGACGCTGCTGGAGAGAATCGTCGTCTATACTTGTCCTGCTTCGGGACACATCGTCTGGGGCATACTGCATCTTTGTGCGTTGCAAAAGCTGATTCACTAAGGTCGTCTACTGCGCAAAAGTGCATGTCAACTCTATGACTTGTCAAGACAAGTGTTGTTCGCCATTTGGGATGGAAGATCTTAAATGGTATGCGTCTCCTTGAGTAATGGAAGTGCAATGGACTCCAAGTGCGAGATTTGTGTTGAGATATGTCAAATCTGTAGAAAATCGGGGTGAAAATACCCCCGATTCAATCGTCAGTCCAGAAATCTGAAGATGGGATGATTGAACTGGCCTTCGACTGGTCGGGATCACTAGGTGGACCTTGCGAGCAAGTTGGGCCGCGGAAGTGGGCCAAGTCATGTGCGGGGTGTGTAACTTTATTCGTACTTCAACGCCTTGCGGTTGACAACCTTCAATGCTACTTACTCAACTTAGGGTTAGTTTGAATAGTGGGTGTGGTGCGATTTAGCCTGCTTGGCATTAGGCCAAGGGTGCATTGGCCCCGCCAGTGTTGTGTTGCTCCATTTGCCGCAGTCGCAGCTGCTTGGGCCTTGCTTTAGGCCTCAGCTACTATGGCAACGTCGTGGGCCTACTAGATCTAGGTTACCTAGCGCTGGGTTGACTACCTTGTGACACAGGCTTGGGCTCATTACTGCAAGATGGCATCTGTTGTTGCTTCGTGGCCTTGCTGCCATGGAGTTGTCCCACTCCCCACTGCAACATGGGTTGCCTTGGCTATGGTGGTGGTGGTACTCCGTGGTGGCCAAGTTACTCATTTTGCCACTACGTTGAGCTTCGTGGATCGTCGTGGTGGGGCTACATCGCAATTTCCATCATTTGATCTGGATCTTTGAACGTAGGAAGTTTCGTTCGTCGTGGTTTCTAAATTTCTAGCCATTGTATTTCTCTCCTACGTCTATTCAAAGATTTAAAAAATTCTAGGAATAAGAACGTATGAAAAATTTACTTATGAATGAGAAATGTGAAACTTTGAATGCGAGAGTCTTCTTCGAGCTTGTGAATCAAACTCTCAATGAAAACACCAATTTGTGGATCCAAATTTCCACCATCTTCGTCTTTGACGAAAATGCACCTGCAAAATAATAATACCTAAGACTAAGGCCAAAAGCCTTATGCGCCCACGATGAATGGGAGGGGGGATTTGGCCTAAGAATCTCCAATGCCAAAGTTAGAATTCTGAAAGAATGTGTTTAGGAGTTTGTGGGTAGCAAATGGCTTCCTTATTAGTGGAATAATAGGGCTATTTATAGGGAGTGGCCGACCCATAGGGTGAGGAGTGACCGGCCCATAGGGTGAGGAGTGGCCGGCCATACATGGTGGTAATTGAAGAATAATTACAAGATATTTTGTGAAATAATATCTTGCAATTAACATGACAATGATCCCTAAATTAAATAGGAAGTTTTGGGAGTTACCTTTTGAATAAAATCAAAAAGGGATTGATGAGGAGTGATGAGAGGGATTTGAATAAATACCATATTGATCACCTTTGACTCTTCCATGATTGAGCCGTTATTGTCCGTTGCATGCACGTGGGAATCATGATGTGCTTCGAGGATAATTTTGTCATTCTTGTCCAAAAATCCGTGTGTCACCTCCACGATTTTTGAGATTATTTTTTGCTCCACAACATCTATACATCTATAACAAGGAACTAACACCAAAATCCATAAAAATAAAAATAAAAATCCAAAAAAAAAGTTACTGATCCAACCAATACACAGCTCAATTGGAAGAAAAAAAAAACAAACATATGACCATCAGAAAATAAAAATAACTAGCAAAATTCACAATTGGCCTAAAGAGTATACCCGCAAAGCTAAAATAATTCAAGAAAGAAAAGAGTAGGCTTTGACCTAGAACAAAGCAAAAAATGATGCACGAGTTGAAAATCCCGTCGAAGATTGGAGAGTTAACAGAGCGAACGATGCAGTCCTAAACCCTTATTACGTTTTATCATGAAATTTGGCGCTCTAATCGTAAAGTTTGGTGGTCGCAAGATTTCCCCACAATGCATTTGTGATTCTCAACGTTGTTGGAATTGTGAAATTACACTTATTTTGACGAAATTAAAATTGGATCTTCATCCCCAATTTCCACTTTTTTCCGGTACAATTTGCCTTTGCTATCGCTACAAGTTGCCGAACAAGGGAAAATTGCTTTCCCAATTCTAGATTTTCGAGTTTAAATGAAATTCCGAGTTTTTTTTTTTACCATAACCAAATGGATAAATTGCAAATTCTAAAGGGATTTTGGCATAGTGATGAAAAAATGGATCACAAAAAATTATACACATAAGATATTAGATACGCACTACATGAGCATTACAACAAGCATGCAAGAGAGATTTGCGTTTCTGCGAATGGGTATTTGAAAGGAGTTAATAGTAAGTACATTGGTGTGTCAGCATCTAGAAATATACATATACATTTTACTTAATACTATAAAATAGGTAAGGAAATTAGCTTAAGATTTTATCCCACTGCATATGAAGTTCCTAAGTCTTTCCTTTGGGTCTACTTGGATAAATTTTGTCATGACACTGTCCATCTTTTCTAGTTATCAAAAATCGTACCGTGCACGTCTAAGTCCACCAATCAGATACATTTATTAGCAACAACTTGTTTTCCGTGATATCATGTTAGAAGGCCAAAGGAGAAGCAACTTGTTCTGTTGTTCACTAACATCAACATCAATATTCATCTTCATCTTCATTTCTCAACAAACTCACATCAATTGGAAGCCCTACCACTTAGAAACTTAGACTTCTTTCATTGTCATATATAGTTATGTAGAAATTTCATATCATATTCCAATTGGAAAACTTGCACTCTCGTTCCCCATAAAGACTTGAAATTGTAAATACAATACTATGAGTTTTCTTCTAATCAAGTATTGTGCAATGACCACTACTTTGAAAATGAGGCTTTCTTGCTTTTTTCTAAAACACTTTTAACTTTTTTTTTTCTAGCTTTTAATGAATGTCTCATCTCTTTTCAAGGTCTTTTTTTTTCGTATTCACGACGCATCAATCAACATCCACATCCTCTTCAATAAATGGTTGATTTTTTCAAAGAAAACTACTATTTCTCTCTCCTTATGTAAAGTCATATTTATTTTTGTCTTTTAATAAACATGATTGCATTAGAGGAAGAAAAATGACGTGTCAAACTCACAATCCCTTTTCAAATCGTTGAAATTTCATTCGTTCAACTTTTGTGCCCCATGCTCATTTTCCATGGAAATTTAATAAAAGAAGAATAATCATTCGTTCAACTTTTGTGTTCCATGCTCATTTTTCATGGAAATTTAATAAAAGAAGAATAATCCTTTGGACAATCGTTACAACACACATAATTCCAAAATTTTGGATAGAAACTGATATGAGAGTTTTCATTCTTGGACTATTGAGTACCCAACATCCACGTCCACTTCAATGACTGAATCTCTCAATATTACGTTTTGTTTTGCTTTGTTCAAGATTCATTATTTTCATCTAATTAAAATTCGAAGAAAATTTGGCCGACTGTGAAAAGATTCAGTCTCTCAATATTATGAAAAGTTTAGGTTTTTAGTATTTTTGAATTTTAAATTTTAAAATTTTAAAATTTTCGATTTTTTTTGAATTTTTTCAATGTCCACATGCATGCCGCATCGTGGGTCAGCGAAGGTTCTCACAAAAAATCTAACGGATGTATAAAAGTGCCCCACAATTCACATAAAATCTAACAGATGTATAAAAGTGTCTCACAATTCCCACCTTAGATATGACACTGGATGAGAAAAATTCAATGTATGAAATGTTGAAAAGCAAAAAACTTCAGAGTAGTAAACTTAATCCTGGTTTTTGTTTAGCTTAACTTTTAATAAAAAGTAGGTATGAAAAAAGATTGGAACATTTTAAGTGTTTGATAAACATTTCAAATCAGTTTTTTTTCTTTCAAAATTATGGGTAAAAAAAACTGAAAACCCAAAGCTGGAAAAAGCAGCTTATTTCGAAGAAACACGGATAAACAGTAACCAATAAACTTTCCAATTTTCCAATCCTGCCCTTCTTTCTCTTTGTCGTCAGGCTCACCACTCTCGCATAAACCGGTCTCAGAGCAGATCGGAAAGAAGGCCTCTTTCCCCCAGCAGATTTCGAAGGGGAATGGGATCGTCTTCATTGACAATTAATTTCGCGTGGTGATTGATGTTGGAAGAAATCTGCGACAGCTATTCGTTTTGCTATTCGTTTGGCATAGTGATGAAAAAATGGATCACAAAAAGTAAGATATATATATAAGATATAGGATACGCACTACATAAGCATTACAACAAGCATGCAAGAGAGCTTTGCGTTTCTGCAAATGGGTATTTGAAAGAAGTTAATATTAAGTAAATTGGTGTGTCTAGAAATATGCATATACATTTTACTTAATGCCTATAAGATAGGTAAGGAAATTAGCTTAAGATTTTATCCCACTGCATATGAAGTTCCTAAGTCATTCCTTTGGGTCTACTTGGATAAATTTTGTCATGACACTGCCCATCTTCTCTAGTTATCAAAAATCGTACCGCGCACGTCTAAGTCCACCAATCAGATACATTTATTAGTAACAACTTGTTTTCTGTGATATCATGTTAGAAGGCCAAAGGAGAAGCAACTTGTTCTGTTGTTCACTAATTTCTCAACAAACTCACATCAATTGGAAGCCCTTCCATTTAGAAACTTAGACTTCTTTCATTGTCATATATAGTTATGTAGAAATTTCATATCATATTCCAATTGGAAAACTTGCTCTCTCGTTCCCCATAAAGACTTGAAATTGTAAATACAATACTATGAGTTTTCTTCTAATCAAGTATTGTGCAATGACCACAACTTTGAAAATGAGGCTTTCTTGCTTTTTTTCTAAAACACTTTTAACTTTTTTTTCTTCTAGCTTTTAATGAATGTCTCAACTCCTTTCAAGGTCCTTTTTTTCGTATTCACGACGCATCAATCAACATCCACATCCTCTTCAATAAATGGTTGATTTTTTCAAAGAAAACTACTCCTTCTCTCTCCTTATGTAAAGTCATATTTATTTTTGTCTTTTAATAAACATGATTGCATTAGAGGAAGAAAAATGACATGTCAAACTCACAATCCCTTTTCAAATCGTTGAAATTTCATTCGTTCAACTTTTGTGCCCCATGCTCATTTTCCATGGAAATTTAATAAAAGAAGAATAATCATTCGTTCAACTTTTGTGCTCCATGCTCATTTTTCATGGAAATTTAATAAAAGAAGAATAATCCTTTGGACAATCGTTGCAACACACATAATTCCAAAATTTTGGATAGAAACTGATATGAGAGTTTTCATTCTTGGACTATTGAGTACCCAACATCCACGTCCACTTCAATGACTGAATCTCTCAATATTACGTTTTGTTTTGCTTTGTTCAAGATTCATTATTTCATCTAATTAAAATTTGAAGAAAATTTGGCTGACTGTGAAAAGATTCAGTCTTTCAATATTATGAAAAGTTTAGGTTTTTAGTATTTTTGAATTTTAAATTTTAAAATTTTAAAATTTTTTGAATTTTTTGAATTTTTTTAATGTCCACATGCATGCCGCATCGTGGGTCAGCGAAGGTTCTCACAAAAAATTTAACGGATGTATAAAAGTGCCACGCAATTCACATAAAATCTAACGGATGTATAAAAGTGTCCCACAATTCCCACCTTAGATATGACACTGGATGAGAAAAATTCAATGTATGAAATGTTGAAAAGCAAGAAACTTCAGAGTAGTAAACTTAATCTTGATTTTTGTTTAGCTTAACTTTTAATAAAAAGTAGGTATGAAAAAAGATTGGAACATTTTAAGTGTTTGATAAACATTTAAAATCAGTTTTTTTTCTTTCAAAATTATGGGTTAAAAAACACTGAAACCCAAAGCTGGAAAAAGCAGCTTATTTCGAAGAAACACGGATAAACAGTAACCAATAAATGAACTTTCCAATTTTCCAATCCTGCCCTTATTTCTCTCTGTCGTCAGGCTCACCACTCTCTCGCATAAACCGGTCTCAGAGCAGATCTGAAAGAAGGTCTCTTTCCCCAGCAGATTTCGAAGGGGAATGGGATCGTCTTCATTGACAATTAATTTCGCGTAGTGATTGATGTTGGAAGAAATCTGCGACAGCTATTCGTTTTGCTATTGTCGGAACCTTGGATGAAATGGCAGAGTCTGTGATGGTTTTTCCGTTAGATTTCGCAGTAGCCGCCATGGCTGAGCTTGCAACAGGTTATCACGCCTCAATAGTGTTTGAAATCAAAGCAAAATTAGTAAATTAGTGTTGATTTTACACTGTAAACAAAAACCCAGAAGAGAATTGATAAAAAAAAAGAAAAAAAAACCCAAAAAGAGGAAGAGAGAAAAATATTACATCTTTGAAGTGGGTTTTTAGTTTTTGGAATTGTGAGGTTCTTGAAATGATATAATCAGCCATTTTTTGAAATTATTGGATTCTGGGGTGGGTTTAGGAGAGGGTTTGATTTTGGACTGGGATTAAATGGGTGGGTGGCTGCATCTGTTCGACTGGTGAGATGGGGGTGGCTCTCGTGTTTTGGGTTGATTGAATGAATAATGGCAGTGGTAGGTGAATGGGTGAAAAATGGCGGTTTGGGAAGCTGAGAGTGGGTTGTCGGGATGACATGTAGTAGTGGCTGGGTTCAAGTTGGTCGGAGAAGATGGAGGTGGGTGGGTTCTTCGGTTTAATCGCACATCCAGTATTATACCCTCAAATTATTTTACACAGAAAAAGATCATCGTCGGATTTTTTTCTGAGGATCCGAAGGATTTCATGATCGTGACCGTTGATTGTATGTGTTCAGTTTTTATTATGTATTATTTATACTTAATTTTAGGAATTTCATTTGAATGATTAATATTAGGTGTTTTTTTATATAAAATAAGAATTTCAAAATCTATCTCTGAAGAACAATTTTTTTGTTAATTACAGTGTCCCTCGTCAATGTGAGAGAGAGAGAGAGAGAGAGAGAGAGAGTGAGTGACCGTGTCAAACACCAAGGCCGACTTTTCTCTATAGGACACCATTGACCGACTTTTCCCTAGGATATTTGCCGGGCTTACTGCAACTTTAAGCGAAGCGCTTTAACCCCTCCCATATTATATAACTCCTTGGTGTTCAAGCTATAGTACCCTCTCTCTCTCTCTCTCTCTCTCTCTCTCTCTCTCTCAGATCAATGGAAATTAGTGGAAGCAGGTCCTTCACCTTAAGTTTAGCCTTTCTTCTTCTTTGCTTTTGCAGTGAAACTTGTAACGCTGACAACAGTAGTGCCAAGTCCTGCACTTCATCCTGCGGCCATATCCACTACATAAGCCATCCTTTTCGACTGAACGATGATCCAAAGTACTGTGGCAACATAATGTATACTCTGTACTGTGAGAGCAACATTACTGTACTAGACGTACCTTCTTCCGGAAAATACTATGTCCAGGCAATCAACTACATTAACAATACAATCCGAGTTCTAGATCCTGGGCTTGACAACAACAATTGCTCTTCCATGTCTCAAAATATTCCGCCCACCACCGAGGACATCAATTCTCCATATTGGCCCACCTATGACATCAATTCTCTATCTATATATTACTTGAAGTGTTCGAATCCATCGAATTCTTCTCTGTACGTGGACACTGCTCCATGCTTGAATAATACTTCTTCTTCTTCTTCGAGTCAACCAAAAACGTATAGCTATGTCATGGTCGCTGACTATGTCGGGGGCAGGTTGGAAGCATGGGATTTGGATGAGGGTTGCAGTGTAGAGTGGATGAGTTTGGCTGCCGGCTACGTTGAAGACTACAGCAACTTCTCTTATAAAGACATACACAATGCCCTCATGTATGGCTTTGAGCTTCGTTTCGGGGAAGATAGATGCCCAGGACAGTGGACTGCGGTTGATGTGTCTACATGTTTTCCTCACACCATTTCAGGTGCGTCAATTCTCGACTAAATTAATAACTTTTGTAATCGGAAATATAATTGCCTTGTCAAACTAGGAACATATAACAAACATTCAAGCAAGAATAAAACCCTTGTTAATTGTTCGGGTTCACGCACTGACTAAATTAGTCTAGGTATATCCTAATTCTGCAATCCATTATATGAGACTTAAAGGTATCAACATGTCACTTTGTGGTATTCCACTAAACTAGTAGGTAGGTGGCCTCATGTTTGACTCGCATAAATGACGAGTTTGTCATTATTGATGACCCATTGTGTGATTTAATTTAAACTATAAAATGTGCCCGCACTTCGTTGCCGGGGATGAATGTATTATTCACAACAGGAATGAATAATTTCCACAAAAAGTGGGCAAAATGGTGGTAGGAACAGAATCACATTCTCAAATGTAGCGACTCAGATAACATATATTTGAGCTAAGTGAATCCAACAAAATCACCAATCCACATACGCATCTTCAAATAATTTAAATAAGCAAGTGATAAGTGATATCGGCTGGTAAGATCAGCTTGGTTTTCATTTTGATTTAATTCAGCCGACATCAAGAGCCATATACAATTTAACAGGATGAAGACATATACAGTAGCCTTCCCAGTAGAGCTATATATAATAGGGAATTGTTATTGGCACTCCAAAATTCTCATTTTGCCCTTCAAACTTTCCATAATTAAAAAGAAAAATACACTTGTCGCGAGTGTAGAATGAGTTTTTTAGAGTGCTAATAACAGTTTCTTATATAGTATCTTATAAATAAATGAATCACAAATGATACTATAGTTGTTAAAAAATCCCATTACTCAAAACTCCAATTCCCTCCCATTACTGAAAGCTCCAATTCCATCAAAACCGAGATGGTAAAAGTACAAACTGGCTAGTTTCCACCAAAAAAAAAAGTACAAACTGGTTACAAAAATATGTTTTGTCCCATCCAATTGACGATAAGCAAAACAAATTACGAAAAGCAAAGTAATCAAACAGCCAAAAAATTAGAATGAAATCCTAAAACATTCTCATATTTGATAAAGTCAGCATCTACCTCATGTTCAGCTAACCCATTAAGAAAAACGATAAAGGTCATTGGGAATGAAAAGTCGTTTATTCATAATTGATGAGACCTTATAAATCTGATTTGGCAAACGGCTCCTCAGCTCTTCATGGTTGTAAATCTCTCCATTCACCTTAATGATTTTCAAAACAAACATCATATCAGTAATTGTAAATTGAAAATTTTATCTCTTTTCGTCAATTGGATGGGACAAAACATATTTTTGTAACCAGTTTGTACTTTTTTTTTTGGTGGAAACTAGCCAGTTTGTACTTTTACCATCTCGGTTTTGATGGAATTGGAGCTTTCAGTAATGGGAGGGAATTGGAGTTTTGAGTAATGGGATTTTTTAACAACTATAGTATCATTTGTGATTCATTTATTTATAAGATACTATATAGTATCTTATATAGTATCTTATAAATTTTATCTCTTTTTTCAAATATTCAATAAATTAAACCACAAAATTAAAAAATATATGACACGACCTTGTAAGCAACAGAAGAGATGAAGCGGTGAGTGAGAAAAAAGTGGTAAGCGAGAGAAGCGGTGAGAGTGCATCCAGGAAGAATGTAAACAGAAGGCAAAAATTGAAGGCAAAACTGAATTCCTCTTGACTACCTATTTAGTGAGTTCTTGGCCCTATTTAGAGAGTTCCTGGAATGAAATGAAGCCAACTCTGCAACAAAGAAACAAACGAAAAAGTCAGAATCCAGAAATCCAAGTTTAACTCAATCAAATATAATAACCAATGAAAGTTGCAAACTGCAAATTCTCGCAATGTAGACAAAGAAACTTGTTTCTCAAAGACATAATTGGTCTCTCTTTGTGAATACAACATTTGGAAAACCAAACAATAATTAATAAAATAGAAAATTGAAGTACGTGGCAAGTTTTTCTTTTTATACAAACCGTCATCTCCACTTGCTTTAAGTAAGGAGGAAGTGTGTGAACCACCTTTCATCACCCTTTATTCAAAACATCACAACACCTGCACTTATATAAAGGAAAAAAGAAATGAACAAAAATAAAATTATACTACAATCCAATTATATGAAGGCCAAACTCTTGAGTTGGGGCTGGTGGCCGTCGACCACATCATCAACTCCATTTGAGAGAACAGGGTTTGTTTGGCTCTTTTGTCCAATTATTTACACTAACCATATCTAAATAAAGAAGGAAAACACCTATGTTGCTCCCTTCTTGTGATCCAAATTTGAAGACGGCCGATGGGGAATGGCAGTTATAAGTGTCATCCTCTTTGTTTCTCCTATCCCTGCATTGTCAACCAAAACAACATCAAAACAATCCAATGTAATGCTCACAAAATTTGAGCTCCAAACAAAGTCACAGGTCAGCAATCACCTAATTGATCATAACACCATTCGCAAATATGAAAAACATAAACAATTAAGTCAGCAACATAATATGCCATCCCTTTCATACAAACACAGATTGCAATTCATATATGCCACATTATTCACAAACAATTACAAATCAATAAACAATTAAATCATCATCATGAATTACAGTGTAATATCAACACCATCAATTAGAAAAGACAGAGCTACATGGGAATAAACATACAGAGAGAAACTACTTCAGATCCTTCCCAAAAGCAATCTTCTGCAGGATAACAAAAGAGTAGTTGATCTCTGATCTAATTGTAGACGCAATCTGCAATAACCAACTTCTATGGAATTTGAACTAGTGAAATGTGGGGTGGAGATCTGAATGTAACAAATTGGTGTTAAGTAAATAATTCCAAACATATGAAATTTAGATCATCACACCCGAACGCAAACAGAACAATTAAATAAAGAATCGAAGGCATCCACAATCTAATTAGACAAATAAGCAGTGTTCTAAAAAACGGCCTAGGCGGCCGCCTAGGCGCTAGGCGGAGGGTGGCCAAGGCGTTTTTGTGCAAAACGGTGGGAAAAAACGGCTGGGCTCTAGGCGGTGGCTAAGCGGCACCTAGGCGGGCTAGGAGGCGCCTAGGCAGGCTAGGCGGCTGGCGGAGCTAGGCGGTTTTCTTTTTGTTTTTTTGTTTTTAAGTTCCCGTGCCTTGCAGCTACCCTAATTTCAGAAACTAAGTCTCTTCGTCTCTTCTTCCTCAACTGCAGTGCACTCACCTGCTGCAACTTCAAGAGGTTTCCTGGGTCATCGACTCATCGTCGTCGATCGTCACTCCCAATTTCCAGAGTCTCCACTCTCCACTTGCTCTCGCATCTCGATTCTTCATAACTTGGCTGCGACTTCAAGTCGAGGAGCTCGTCGATTACGAAGAGAGAGAGAGAGAGATTACCGGAGAATTTCTGTAACTCATCTCTGTGAAGATGAGGGAATAGAGAGTGAGAAGAGGGAGAAAGAGATGAACAATGAAACATTTCAATATTTGATGGCGATGAATGGGATCTCAGATTCTCAAATCCAAGGAAAAGTTGGTAGTTCTAATTATCAAAACCATGGATGTTGATGGTTTTAATTATCAAAACCACCCAAGGTGATGGACGGGTGATGTGAAAAGGTGAGGTGCTAATGGGTTTAATAATGAAGACCACACACACATGTCCACCATAAACCCTAGCAGGAAATTTTGACTAAGCATTGGTGTATCCGATACAGCAAGAATCTCCAGATTTGCACACATGTCGTGCATCCGAGTAGGGTGCTCCTTAGGATTCTAAAATAAAGACTAAAATATGCTCTATTTCTGAGTGTGCTTTTAGAAACCCTACGCCCCTCTCCCAATGCTATTTATATTTTTAAAAGTTTGGGATATATATATATATATATATATATATATATATATGTTATAAAAATTATTTAGATAATATTTTTTTTTCCTAGACAAATATATTATATATGTACATAAAACATTCACTATGTATGTTCTTCTATAAGAAATAACATATTAGTTAATAATTATTTACATTTGATATAGTAAATTTAATTAATTCATAAAATATATAAGAAATTTACCTAAATCCGCCTAGGCCGCCTAGGCGCCCGCCTAGATCCCGCCTAGATCCCGCCTAGCCGCCTAGCCGCTAGGCGCTAGCCCACCGCCCAACTAACGCCTAGCGTTTTTTAGAACCTTGCAAATAAGTGAACTTTCCCATGCCAAAATCCGAAAGGCCAACGGAAATCTCTCATTACAGCACAGAAGACAAAACTTAAAAGACAAAACTTAGAGAACAAAACTTAAAAGACAAAACTTAAAGAACAAAACTTAAAAGACAAACTTAAAGGACAAAACTTAAAACTAATCAAAATTAGGTGAACCAATTGAAGAGAACATAACCCTTGTAACCAATCTGGAAAAGATGCTTTTAAATCCCAGAACAAAAAAATTATGAGTTTTCAAAACATTTAGGATTAAACAGAAAATATAACTAAAAATGCCAACTTTCTCAAAAAACTACCAACTACTTTAACAAATTTCCATCACCCAACACTGAAAAATGAGAATCACGAAGCAACGAAGAACGGAAAACGCTAGAACTGAAACATTAAAAACAACACATACCCATTTCAAAGACCAAAAATCCTGCAAGGACAAAAAAAATCCCAGAAAATCAGTACATTAGTACTCCCTGCAAAACCCCAACAACAACAACAACAACAACAAAGCCTTTTCCCACTAAGTGGGGTCGGCTATATGAATCCTAGAACGTCATTGCGCTCGGTTTTGTGTCATGTCCTCCATTAGATCCAAGTACTCTAAGTCTTTTCTTAGAGTCTCTTCCAAAGGTTTTCTAAGTCTTCCTCTACCCCTTCGGCCCTGAACCTCTGTCCAGTAGTCACATCTTCGAACCGGAGCGTCAGTAGGCCTTCTTTGCACATGTCCAAATCACCGGAACCGATTTTCTCTCATCTTTCCTTCAATTTCGGCTACTCCTACTTTACCTCGGATATACTCATTCCCAATCTTATCCTTTCTCGTGTGCCCACACATCCCACGAAGCATCCTCATCTCCGCCACACCCATTTTTGTGTACGTATTGATGCTTCACCGCCCAACATTCTGTGCCATACAACATCGCTGGCCTTATTGTCGTCCTATAAAATTTTCCCTTGAGCTTCAGTGACCTATGACGGTCACACAACACGTCGGATGCACTCTTACACTTCATCTATCCAGCTTGTATTCTATGGTTGAGATCTCCATCTAATTCTCCGTTCTCTTGCACGATAGATCTTAGGTAGCGAAAACGGTCGCTTTTTGTGATCTTCGCTAGATTGCTCCGGTCATTAGTATGGATAAGTATATAAATGGATAGAGATAGGAAAGCAAACACAAGATGTACGTGGTTCACCCAGATTGGCTACGTCCACGGAATAGAGGAGTTCTCATTAATTGTGAAGGGTTTACACAAGTACATAGGTTCAAGCTCTCCTTTAGTGAGTACAAGTGAATGATTTAGTACAAATGACATTAGGAAATATTGTGGGAGAATGATCTCGTAATCACGAAACTTCTAAGTATCAGAGTGTGGTATCGTCTTGACGTGCCTTATCTGTCTCATAGGTAGATGGGGCATCTTCTCTGGAAGTACTCTTCCTCCATCCAGGGGTAGTATCTTTAACTGGTGGAGATGCACAAGGTAATGTATCAATTTCACTTGAAGCTTACTTGTAGTTTCAGGCTTGGTCAAGCGCGATACAAACCATGTAGTAGGAGTCCCCCAAATCGCCGAGCTAGGGGATCTGCTGAAAGAGGTGACAGACAAGGTAAGCAATCATAGCTCCAGCTGATTGTTCACAATCTCCCTATCTTGCAGGCAGCATGAAGGATAAAGAGAAGAAAATGAGAAGAGATGATATGTGATACTTTTGCTTTTGAAGAAGTAACTTTCCACAAGCTTATTCTTGCACTGAGCTGGAGAAATTTCTGGTTTCCTCCAGAGTATAAGGCCGACTGAAGAATTTGAGGGTCAAAACAAGTCCATCAAATCTAGAGTACGTTCGACCCTACTGATATGGGATACTTTTGCTTTGACAGAGTAATGGATGTATCGGCACGTGTGCTGTTACGCTTGTCTCCACATGCTTCCTTATATCCTTCTCCCTTGCCCTATCTGTTCCTCAGGCAGATGCGGTATCTTCCCTGGAAGCATAAGATGTTGAAGATGAGTACTCGAGAACAATGTCAGGTAAGTAATCAGGTAAGGGGTTCCAGGCAGTCAGTTCCTGGCTGGAAGCTTGATTCCAAGTACTGACTGATTGCTCTCTTTCTTCTTGTCTTGCAGGTAAGAACAAGGCCAAAGAAAAAGACAAGGAAAAAGCATGATATGGGATACTCTTGCTTTTAACCCTGATGATATGAGATATTCTTGCTCTAGTATAGCTTGTTTGCAGAGGTATTATCGGGGGGAAAGAAAGCTGAATATTTCGAAAGGCTTCGTTGGGAGTGCCCTCTCAGATATGAGGAAGAGTTGAGCATTTTTGCAGGTCTGCCTATCCGTTGGGGATGGAGGTCGACATATATAGGAGTCTCCTTAACAACAAGTAGTAATGCTATTCCTTTACCCTACTTGGTCATAGCACGGTAGTGGAAGCTGCCAGCTTCACATGTTTTAACGTTGTCAGATCACTTTGAAAAAGTGGTCTGTGGTAGCTGGAAAGCTAATGTTGCGAGTGAAGATTACAGATAGCTTTATCCAAGGAGATCCGGCTCTTGAAATTGGGAAAGTGTTGCCTCTTCGGTTTTCGAACAAGCAATCCTATCGGGGATCTGGCTCTCGAGATTCGGAGAACGGTGCCTCTTCGATTTTTGAGAAAGCAATCATGCTGGGGGTCTGGCTCTCGAGATTCGGAGAGCGATGTCTCTTCGATTTTTGAGAAAGTAGTCATGTTGGGAGTGGCTCTCGAGATTCGGAGGGCGATGCTTCTTCGATTTTGGAGCAAGCAATCTTGTTGGGAGTGTTTTCTCGAATGTGAGTAAAGGTTGGGCATGTTTGCTAGTCTACCTTGCCACGAAGCACAGAGGTTGACACACAGGGACTTTCAAATTATCCAGCAATGGTACTGTTCCTTTACCCTCTTCGATTTTTGAGAAAGTAGTCATGTTGGGAGTCTGGCTCTCGAGATTCGAAGGACGGTGCCTCTTCGATTTTGGAGCAAGCAATCTTGTTGGGAGTGTTTTCTCGAATGTGAGTAAAGGTTGGGCATGTTTGATAGTCTACCTTGCCACGAAGCACAGAGGTTGACACACAGGGACTTTCCAATTATCCAGCAGTGGTACTGTTCCTTTACCCTTGTGGGTAATAATATGGTAGCTCGACCATCAAAATTTATGTGTCTAAACTTTGTTAGTGTTGTTTCTTTGCTATTCTTTTACCCTTCTTGATCAGAGCGATGTAGTGGGAGCTGCAAACTTCACGTGTTCAACTTTGGCAGAGAACTTTGGAAAAGTTATATGTGGTACCCATGAGCTACTGTTGCGTGTGGGAAGTGGGTGATTGAACAGTAAGACTCATGTGCTTTCTACTTCACCAGAAGTCTTCGACCGAATCCCCATAATTTTCGCAAAGCTGAGTGTGTGTGTGACAGGTACTGACAAGGCTGGAAAAGTAGGTGCCTCTTCGATTTCTGAGATCGGCCCTCGTGGTCTCTGAGCAGCCCAACTTTTGAGCGCCTCTTCGATTTCTGAGATCGGCCTTCGTGGTCTTTGCGCTGCCCAGCTTTTGAGAAAGCAAACGCCTCTTCGATTTCTGAGATCGACCCTCGTGGTATCTGAGCAGCCTTGCTTTTGAGAAAGCAAACGCCTCTTCGATTTCTGAGCAGGCGCCTCTTCGATTTCTGAAGCTCCGTTGAGTGCAGATTTTTATAGGGGCTGACATTAAGTTCCAAAGCACACTTGAATCTCCACCAGTAGAAGCTCCATTCTTACACTTCTAAGATCTTGATTTGTCCGACCTCTTCTCTCTTCAACACATTTGAAAATGTCTGGCCCCTCCGACCGTCGTTTTGACTTGAACCTTGTTGAAGAGGAAGCCCCGCCTTCTCCAGACAACATATGGCGCCCATCCTTCGTCTCCCCTACTGGTCCTCTTACCGTTGGGGATTCCGTGATGAAGAATGATATGACCGCTGCGGTGGTGGCCAGGAACCTTCTCACTCCCAAAGATAACAGACTACTTTCCAAACGGTCTGATGAGTTAGCTGTTAAGGATTCTCTGGCTCTCAGTGTTCAGTGTGCAGGTTCTGTGTCTAATATGGCCCAACACCTATTTGCTCGAACCCGCCAAGTTGAATCATTGGCGGCTGAAGTGATGAGTCTCAAACAGGAGATTAGAGGGCTCAAGCATGAGAATAAACAGTTGCACCGGCTCGCACATGACTATGCTACAAACATGAAGAGGAAGCTTGACCAGATGAAGGAATCTGATGGTCAGGTTTTACTTGATCATCAGAGATTTGTGGGTTTGTTCCAAAGGCATTTATTGCCTTCGTCTTCTGGGGCTGTACCGCGTAATGAAGCACCAAATGATCAACCTCTTATGCCTCCTCCTTCTAGGGTTCTGTCCAGTACTGAGGCTCCGAATGATCCCCCTCCGGTGCCTTCTCTTTCTGGGGCTCTACCGACTGCTGAGACTTCTCCTAAGCAACCTTTGTGAAGGCTCCCTCTTGTTTGTTTATTTTGACTTATGTATATGTACATATTTGTAGCTTATCGATGATATCAATAAATAAGCTTTCCTTCATTTCAACGTATTGTGTTAAATACATCAAAGCCTTCTTCGCTAAGTTCTTTGAATTTTCTTTTGTTGAAGCTTTGTGAGTGGAGCATGTAGGTTGGGGTAGTGTTCCCTTAATTTCCTGAGTGAGGAAAACTTCTCGGCTGGAGACTTGGAAAATCCAAGTCACTGAGTGGGATCGGCTATATGAATCTTAGAACGCCATTATGCTCGGTCCTGTGTCATGTCCTTCGTTAGATCCAGGTACTCTAAGTCTTTCTTAGAGTCTCTTCCAAAGTTTTTCTAGGTCTTCCTCTACCCCTTCGGCCCTGAACCTCTGTCCAGTAGTCACATCTTCTAATCGGAGCGTCAGTAGGCCTTCTTGGCACATGTCCAAACCACCGTCACCGATTTTCTCTCATCTTTCCTACAATTTCGGCTACTCCTACTTTACCCCGGATATCCTCATTCCTAATCTTATCCTTTCTCGTGTGCCCACACATCCAACGAAGCATCTTCATCTCCGCTACACCCATTTTGTGTACGTGTTGATGCTTCACCGCCCAACATTATGTGCCATACAGCATCGCCGGCCTTATTGCCGTCCTATAAAATTTTCCCTTGAGCTTCAGTGGCATACGGCGGTCACACAACACGCCGGATGCACTCTTCCACTTCATCCATCCAGCTTGTATTCTATGGTTGAGATCTCCATCTAATTCTCCGTTCTTTTGCAAGATAGATCCTAGGTAACGAAAACGGTCGCTCTTTGGTATTTCTTGATCTCCGATCCTCACCCCTAACTCGTTTTGGCCTCCATTTGCACTGAACTTGCACTCCATATATTTTGTCTTTGATCGGCTTAGGCGAAGACCTTTAGATTCCAACACTTCTCTCCAAAGGTTAAGCTTTGCATTTACCCATTCCTGTGTTTCATCTATCAACACTATATCGTCTGCGAAAAGCATACACCAAGGAATATCATCTTGAATATGTCTTGTTAACTCATCCATTACCAACGCAAAAAGGTAGGGACTTAAGGATGAGCCTTGGTGTAATCCTACAGTTATGGGAAAACTTTCAGTTTGTCCTTCATGAGTTCTTACAGCAGTCTTTGCTCATTCATACATATCATTTATAGCTTGGATATATGCTACTCGTACTCCTTTCTTCTCTAAAATCCTCCAAAGAATGTCTATTGGGACCCTATCATACGAATTTCTCCAAATCTATAAAAACCATGTGTAAATCCTTTTTCCCATCTCTATATCTTTCCACCAATCTTCGTAAGAGATAGATTGCCTCCATGGTTAAGCGCCTTGGCATGAACCCAAATTGGTTGTCCGAAACCCGTGTCTCTTGCCTCAATCTATGCTCAATGACTCTCTCCCAGAGCTTCATTGTATGACTCATTAGCTTAATACCCCTATAGTTCATGCAATTTTGTACGTCGCCCTTATTCTTGTAGATAGGCACCAAAGTGCTCGTTCGCCACTCATTTGGCATCTTCTTCGTTTTCAAAATCCTATTGAAAAGGTCAGTGAGCCATGTTATACATGTCTCTCCCAAAACTTTCCACACTTCGATTGGTACATCGTCTGGGCCTATTGCTTTTCTATGTTTCATCTTCTTCAAAGCTACAATCACTTCTTCCTTCCGGATTCGACGATAAAAAGAGTAGTTTCTACACTCTTCTGAGTTACTCAACTCCCCTAAAGAAGCACTCCTTCCATGTCCTTCATTGAAAAGATTATGAAAATAACCTCTCCATCTGTCTTTAACCGCGTTCTCTGTAGCAAGAACATTTCCATCCTCATCCTTGATGCACCTCACTTGGTTTAGGTCCCTTGTCTTCTTTTCCCTTGCTCTAGCTAGTTTATAGATATCCAACTCTCCTTCTTTGGTATCTAGTCGTTTATACATATCGTCGTAAGCCGCTAACTTAGCTTCTCTCACAGCTTGCTTCGCTTTTCTATACCTTTCACCATTTTCATCAGTTCTATCCTTGTATAAGGCTTTACAACATTCCTTCTTAGCCTTCACCTTTGTTTGTACCTCCTCATTCCACCACTAAGATTCTTTTTGGTGTGGGGCAAAGCCTTTTGACTCTCCTAATACCTCTTTTGCTACTTTTCGGATACAACTAGCCATTGAATCCCACATTTGGCTAGCTTCCCCATCTCTATCCCACACACTGGATGATTACTTTCTCTTTGAAAATGGCTTGTTTTTCTTCTTTTAGATTCCACCATCTAGTCCTTGGGCACTTCCAAGTCTTGTTCTTTTGTCTCACTCTTTTGATATGTACATCAATCACCAACAAGCGATGTTGATTAGCCACGCTCTCTCCTGGTATAACTTTGCAATCCTTACAAGTTATACGATCCCCTTTCCTCATTAGAAGAAAATCTATTTGTGTTTTTGACGACCCACTCTTGTAGGTGATCACATGTTCTTCTCTCTTCTTAAAGAATGTGTTGGCTAAGAAGAGATCATATGCCATTGCAAAATCCAAGATAGCTTCCCCATCCTCGTTTCTCATTAGAAGAAAATCTATTTGTGTTTTTGACAACCCACTCTTGTAGGTGATCACATGTTCTTCTTTCTTCTTAAAGAAGGTGTTGGCTAAAAAGAGATCATATGCCATTGCAAAATCCAAGATAGCTTCCCCATCCTCATTTCTCTCCCCAAAACCATGGCCACCATGAAAACCTCCATAGTTGCCTGTCTCTCTGCCCACGTGTCCATTTAAATCTCCTCCTATAAATAACTTCTCCGTCTGAGCAATTCCTTACACCAAGTCTCCAAGGTCTTCCCAAAATTTCTCCTTCGAACTCGTATCCAACCCTACTTGAGGTGCGTACGCACTAACCACATTGATAAGTTCTTGTCCTATTACAATCTTGATTGCCATGATTCTATCTCCTACCCTCTTGACATCTACAACATCTTGTGTCAAGGTCTTGTCCACGATGATGCCAACACCGTTTCTCGTTCTATTTGTGCCCGAATACCAAAGTTTAAACCCTGAGTTTTCTAGATCAATTGCCTTACTACCAACCCACTTAGTTTCTTGTAGGCACATAATATTTATCCTTCTCCTCACCATAACTTCCACTACTTCCATAGATTTTCCCGTTAAGGTTCCTATATTCCACGTTCCTAAACGCATTTTGCTTTCTTGAACTCTACCCTTCTGTCCTAGCTTCTTCACCCTCCCCCGTCTAATAGGATCAAAGTACTTCTTTTGTGTGTCCCGTGTAAAGTTGATAGGAGCATATGCTCCCAAACAACTTTGAGTGGAGTCGTTCGAAAAGAAGTTCCTATGCCCCCCTTGCTCATTTAACACTGCATCCGGGTGCCGATGGAGATACAGCGACCCTTGCTCACTTATCACTGTGCTCGGGCCACACAGCGCGCCACTTACGGGTGACGCCCTAGCTTTAGCGCAATTTTATTCTGAATTCATTTTCATAAGGATTCGACGTGATCATGGAGTGCCGACTGTCGACTACCTGACGCCCTCCCCCTCCTCCTTTATCCGAGCTTGGGATCGGCAATGTAAGTACATAGGCGGAGTTCTCCCTGCAAAACCCCAAAATCAGAAAATTAGAAAAAGAACCCAAATCAGTGGCATGGTCCTCGTTTCTCCATTAATCTGTAGCTAATGACCTAATGAAAAAGAACCCAAAACAGACTGCTTAAATTATGGTAAGTGCTTATAAAGCTCATGAATAACTTTCAGAGCCTGCATAGAAATGGCATAGTGATATCGTAGATAATAACAGGCAATAAAACTATGCACAGTATAACCTAAATCCGATATGTTGCATTCCACACACACATATAGATATATCTACATATACATAGATGACCCACAGAGATTAACACCATGCGGATGTGTGCGCGGGCACAAACATAAAATATACATGCATACTTAATTTTAGACAATAATACCTCACAACATAAGTTGCAATTTGGGACTATTTGGTTGACTCAAAAGAAATTGATGGGTTAGAAAAAGCACAAAAAAATACAGAGACGGATGTTTTTATGTCATTCATCTCTTATGTCGACAAAACACACACACCTGTGTTTTAATGCTCCTCCAATACTCAATGAGAAGGCACCAGGCAAGAAGAAGGTCAAGGCTGGAAAGAAGCTTCCAAAGAGAACAATCTATAAAGCAGACCACAAAAATTAGACAAAACCCAAAAACCAAACAGTAGAAAAATCTCTAAAATGAAGAAAAAAAAAACTAAACTGCAAATACTCAAGCCTTTGCGTTCACAGCTGTTGGATAGACGCAAAGACTGAAGGGAAGTCAATTTGGCCATCATCTCACGTGATGGGAATTCTAATTTCTTGCAATCTGTTATGCTCAGTGATGTCAGCGTGGTGGGCAGACCATTTGTAAGGAACGACAAGGGTGAGGAACATTTATATAAAGTCAAACTTTGAAGACGATTGCTGTTGTGCACCATTTGCGCCAACAACTCTTTCCCACCACATTATCAATATCAAGCTTCTGAAGCGACGGCAGCGTCTCCGTCGACTCTAGTAACAATGAGAGACCCGGGCATCCATTTATTGTCAGTTTTTCAAGAGATCCTCGTAAGGATTCCACGTTCAGGGTATTACTGGCCCTGTTTTTATGTAGAACCTCACACTTGTTCACATGAAGTGTTTTCAAGGAGGGAAGATGAGTGGGCAAGTTTCCTCTCAGCTTCGGACATTCGTATAACCCCAGCTCCTTAAGATGAGGAAAGTCTGGACTTTCACATCCACTTGGACTAGGCTGCTATAGCTCCCGAAACTTTAGCTTCTCTAAACATTGAAATGGTTGATTTCCCCCGTACAACTCAACACCAACACTCTTAACAACTTTCATCCCTTCTACGTATAGCTCTTTCAGAGCAGGTAGCTGACCAACTGGTGGCAATGAACTGCAATTACCACAGTCACTGAGAAGCATCACTAGATCGGGGCCATAAAACTGGCTGCTAACCAACACAAAAAAAAAAGATACGCTTGAGTTGTTAATCAAATCAACACACACAAAAAATTAACAACGCGAGAAACAACAGCAAGCATACCAGCAGCAGCGGGCAGGCACATCCTGTCACACATTCGCACATTGAAATTGAATGCACTTTCATATGTGTTGTCATAAGGATGCAAATTAATTGCTGCATCTCGTGTTTTATTAATTTTTATTCTATAAAAAAATACAAATCACATACATACTCCAAAAACCAAAAAGAGAATGCTGGAAAGGAGAAATTAGAAATCATATTGAAGAGCCTTCCAACGCACGTTAATAATCTAATTAATTAATGTGATTTGAGAAACAAACCCCTTTTCAGGCATGACTGATCAGATCCTGCTCTTGCATTGCTGGTTCTACACAATGCCCAATACACAAAATCCCAAAAAAAATAAAATTAATACATCGTCCATACAAAATCAACCAACAAATAAAAAAATCATATTTTCAATCACTTTCTCATCCAAATAGAACACAGACTGAAAAACGATTAATCACCTGTATGGGGGAACAAGCTGCTGATACCCTTCATGGCCAAAGCCGACACAATCTCCTATAATTTCCTCATACTTCGTTTTTCTTTGACAATTTACAAATGCAAAATTTGGATGCTGCAGCGGAAGATCATGCTACAAATTCAAACACAAAATTCAACATTCACAATGCAAAAATGCAAACTAAACACAAAATCAATGCTTTCAAAGTCGTATGGCATATTGGCTTATCACAATTGTTTAGTGTAAATTTACCCACATATTATATATGGATAAATTTAAGTAAAAAAATAAATGATAACTAAATCATACACTGGTAGTCTCCGAATTCCCCCAGCAAGCAAACCGCTGATGGGTTCCCTTGAAAGCTTAGTTAGTGAACGGGCCCACCTGCACACTCACTTCAGAAATTTTAACCATTCATTTGAATGAAGACAAATTATCAGTAAAACCCCACCCCGAATCCCCGCGCTCAATTCCATGCGAAAATCCCATGGTGTGAAATTATTAACCACGATTCATCGAACCGCGGAACAAATAAAAATCCAGAAACTAAAAGCAACAATGCAGTAAACCCAGATAAAAACAACGACTAAGGACGCTCAAAAAATCAAACTGGGAAATCATGAGGGCAACGAAGAACTCACCGAAATCGAATCGTATGGAGAGAAAGAACCACCGGGAGATGAGTAAAGCGGAAAGCCAAGGAGGGAGGAAATTGAATTGTAGGTTTCGAATTTTTCGTTCAGGGGAAAGGGGGAGGAAATTGAATTGTACCCAACAGGTTTTACGGAACAAATCTGAAGGAGGAACCGAAAATCAGCCCCCCCATCCCTCCCTCCCTCACTATTTCTCTCTCTGACCATCCCTCAAATCCCCCGATCCCTCCCTTTTATTTATCTCTCTGTAATCTCCCCTCACATCCCTCACCGAATCTCTCTCTGTGACCATCCATCAAATCCTCCCATCCCTTCCTTTTCTGTCTGTAATTTCCCCCATCACTCCCTTTCTCTCTGTGCAATGGGCATGGCTCCCATCGGCCTCCGTCTGCGAATGTCGCCCCCACCCCTTGAACAAAACTACCCTCTTAACTTTTAATAATACCCTCCAATTCAGCCACATATTTGATGGCAGTGGTGTAAATAAAGTAAACTCAAGGGTCATGTATAGGAGGGCACCTAAACCCTATGCACAAAATTACCCTCCTAACTTTTAACAAATTACCCTCCAACCCAACCCAAATCTGATAGCTTTGTTGTAAATAACGTGAAATTGAGTAGCATTTGTTTACTGTAGCAATGTACAGACCAATTCCCCTCCAACTTTAGAATAGATAAATTTGTTTAATATATTTATAATTTTGTGTCAACTCCTCCAATCCAAAACCTAATTAGATCAAATATATACGGACATATATTCTACATTTATGTATACTAATACCATAAAAAGTAGGTAAATTAATTTTGTTACAAATTTAAAAAGTAGGCACATTAATTTTTAGGGATCTTTTGATATAGACGCCTCAGTTTTGAATTTTCTAGATCAAACATCCATGCCTTTTAATGATTTGATTAAACTTTTTTTTATCATAATTTTGGTGCTATATGCCCATTATATTGTAACAAATTTCCTATAATCTAGCCTTTTGATTACACTCTCCTCCATTAGAGATAATTGTAAAAAAAAAAGTTGGTTAGATTCAATTTATTTTCACAATAATGCTACAATTTAGCAATAATTATCTACGATTTAAGATTTTTTTTTTTCCAAAATAGTTTAAAATATTTTTAAATCCCCCAAAATCAAACGTACCAAAATGAGTTTTTCTTTTAGTACGTTAAGAGAAAATAGGATTGAGAATACTATAAACGTACCAATACAAAATGTGTTCAAAATAAAACGTACCAAAATAAAAATAATGTACCAATATTAACAATATGTATCAAATCAAACGTACCAATTAATGATTTTAGTAAATTCAAACGTACCCGCAGATAATATATACGTAATGTATTGTACCTAATAATAATTCGTCAACAACTATACTTAAAAAACAGCAAAAAAAATATAATTTCACAAAAACATTGAAAAAAATACACAGAGCTTATATGTTGATCACCAACTATTTGAAAAAGAAAAAACCATTTGGAAAAAAAATAATATCAAATGTTTGCATACCCAAAAAAAAAAAAACTGTGATCGAAAAAACATATTTGGAAGAAGGGAAAATATAGTTTCATTACTAATATCTCCACTAAATAAGGAAAAGTGCATTGTGCAGATAAAAGGATAAATTCAAAAATTATTTTAATTTAAAAAAATAGAGGTAACTATTGGTCAAAGCACTTTAATCAAATTTTAAAAAAGTACAAATGTTTAATCTAAATGATATATAAAAACTGTAGGGGATTCTAATTTTCCCTAATTTTTATGTAATTATACAGTAGGTAAATTATTTTCATAAAATTAAACAATAATATTGTTTTCAAAAAATTAATTTTCATAGTAGGTAAATTTTTTCATGTAATTATAGTAGGTAAATTATCTTCATAAAATTAAACAATAGATATTGCTTTCAAAAAATTAATTTTCATAGTAGGTAAACTATTTTCATGTAATTATCCTGTAGGTATAAAATTAAACAATAGATATTGTTTTCATAAAATTAATTTTCATATTAGGTTAATTATTTTCATAAAATTAAACAATAGATATTGTTGAAAATAAACACTAAATTAGGTATATTCAAATTGAAATTTGTTGCCGAAATTAAAAAAAAATCCAAATTCATTCCTCCATCTGGAACCATATTTCATGGCTACAAGACCTTGCCAAATTCAATGCACGTGATCACTTAAAGCAAAATTACAAGAACTTTCCATACTGGCTTAGATGGGGTATATTAGGGATCCAAAAAATATAAAAATGGACACACAAACTTAATTTGGTAAGTTTCTTAGTTGGATCCTAATCATTTGGTTTTATTCTGATAAATATTATATGATGGGCTAGAGACTAGAAAAATGAGTTTGGAGGGAGAAAGTTAAATTTTCAGAAAAAATAATACATATATATATATATATATATATATATATATATATATATATTATCAATGTATTGACAGCACTAGAATTTTAAATTTATTTTCTAACGGCTTATACACCTCACACTTGTTATGCTAATGCATGTGGTCTTGTTCTTTCTTTGTTTTTGTAGGTTTCTTTCAATATCTATGGCACCAAATCCGTAAGGGGTCCTCTTTTTGTTTTATTTACAAGTTTTCGATCGAGACAAACTTGATTTTTTAAATTCCGAAGACTGGGTGAGCTATTGCTAATGTTGTGTATTCTTCTTCACATTTTTTACTGTAGGTCAAGAACACAACTATTGGCGTAAGAAGTTTCTTCCCAAAAGCTTCTTTTATTTTTTGTGTGCTCTATCTGTACTTCTTAAACCTAGTAACTGTATGTCTTTATTCACTTTTCCGTGGTATCTATTGCAGCTGGCAAGTGGCATTCATCATACAGCCACGAGATCTGTAAGATCAACTTCATTTAATTAGTCTATAAGCTCAAGTATTTTTGAAATTGGGTATCTTTATCGGCACCCAAATTTTAGTTAAGTTCCCCTAACTAAAACATTTTGTCAAACTTCATAGTTTCCCCTCATTTTTAAGTTCGCCCAAATCCACACCAGCCTCCACCTACCAAAAGAAAGAGAAAATGAACAAACAAAACAACCACCGCGCGCCCAACAAAACTACACCACCCTCCGGTCCCTCCCTCGTAGATGCGTCGATGCCGGCTCCTTGGTGGGTCTGTGTGTTCCTTCTCTTTCTATTGGTGAATGGTACTGGTGGCTGTGTGTTGTTGGTTTTTTTGTGAGTGGTAGTTGCTGCTTTGTGGTTGGGTGAACTCAATTTCGACGGCAAATTAAAAAGTTTGATGACAAAAATTTTTTAGTTGAGTAAAACTAACTAAAATTTGGGTGTCAATAAAGGCACCCTTTGATTTTTTTTTTTTTTTTTTTTTCACTTTATGCACTTTTCAAACTCATAGTCGATTGATTTTTTTGCAGCACTTGGATGGTTTATACTCATATGGATCGGTAAGGACTAAGACGAGATTATATTATCAACATATGTAGATTTCCCATTCTCTCTCTTTAATTACATCAAAGATAAAGTAATTTGGAAAGAAAGGGAAGAAAAAGTAGTACACAGTGGATCTAACATATTATTGTCCATGCATGCAGGGTTATTTTTCCTAGCCAGATTTGTTTTTGGAGTTCCAGTTGTGACTGCATTTCTAATCTACACATGGCGCAGAAGACATTTATCAATGTATAGCACAATAGAAGATTTTCTGCAATGCAATAACAACATCATGCTTATAAGGTACTCTTACTCGGACGTCAAGAAAATGACTCGCAGGTTTAAGGACAAGTTGGGCGAAGGTGGCTTTGGCTCTGTATTTAAGGGAAAGCTACGCAGTGGTCGATTTGTAGCAGTTAAAGTTTTGGGCAAGCCCAAAGCTGATGGCCAAGATTTCATTAGCGAAATAGCTACAATCGGAAGGATTCACCATGCCAATGTGGTACAACTTGTTGGATACTGTGTTGAGGGATCAAAACGCGCTCTAGTATATGACTTCATGCCTAATGGTTCTCTTGATAAATACATTTATTCCAAAGAAGGAAGTGTCCCCTTAACTATCAAGAACATGTACGAGATTTCTCTTGGAGTGGCTCAAGGGATCGAATATCTACACCAAGGTTGTGAAATGCAAATTCTACATTTCGACATCAAGCCTCATAACATCCTTCTTGATGAGAACTTTAAAGCAAAGGTTTCTGACTTTGGGCTTGCAAAATTGTATCCTGTAGATAATAGCATTGTCTCTTTGACGGCAGCACGGGGTACACTGGGATATATTGCTCCTGAGTTGTTCTACAAAAATATTGGATGCGTCTCATACAAGTCAGATGTCTATAGTTTTGGAATGTTGTTGATGGAAATGGCAAGCAGAAGGAAGAATTTGAATCCAACGGTAGAGCATTCAAGCCAAATCTACTTCCCAATGTGGGTATACGATCAATATATTGTGGGAAATGACCTGGAAATGGACAATGTTACAGAGGAGGAAAAGAAAGTAATAAGAAAGATGGTTATAACCGCCTTGTGGTGTATTCAAATGAAACCAAATGATCGCCCTTCGATGTCCAAAGTTGTCAAAATGCTTGGAGGAGATGTTGAATGTCTGCAAATGCCTCTCAGGCCTTCTCTATGCCCCCAACAGACGCCTGTGACAATGGGTGATATTCAAGACAATGAATTGAACCCAAGATGTTCTAACGCGGAGCTAACGTGTTCATTGTCAGCTAGGTGATAGTCAAATGGTTAAGAAAGTGCAGTAATGTATTATTAATTAAATTCTTGCCTTAAAGTGATTTAGTGAATAACTGTTGTCTGTAATTGTTTGGCATAACTTGGCCAGACCAAAATCAGAGATTTTTGGCGTGATTTTTTGGTCGAGCAAAACATTATGGGGTTTGATATCGAAATGGAGGATTTGTAGATCACATTCCTAGTTCCTTTGGCTATGCTGATAGCAAGATCTTGCAACTTATGCCAACCAAGGAAAGAAATCTATCTGCTGATGAAATATAATCCTGGAGTGAACCAAAGGGAAAGAACTCATAAACCAGAGCTCATCTAAATCCATCAGCACAAAAACCAACCAAGTGAACCACATTGACATGGTGAATATGGCCCATTGTTCCCACTTCATTTACAAGCTCTTCCCCGTCACCCTTGGAAATGTTAAGTACTTTCATGGCAACAAAGCATTCAGAAAAAAACTTTCGTTTAAAAACAGTTCCGTATGCTCCTTGGCCCAACTTGTACTTGAATTGATTTGTAAACCTCTTAATATCTGCATGGGAATATATGCTTGGCTTAAGATCTTTGTAGTCCGCTGAAAACTTATCAAATTTCATTCGATTCTCTTTTTACTTTTGTCAGTGCTATAGGCGTGATATGCCGCAATGACCAGCAGTTACAGAACAAATGAACCCAGGGTTGCTCCTGCAAATAGATAGATATTATCCATGAGTGTAAACATTTATTCTCAAGTGTCATTTGGACATGAAACAAAGCTCCTACACAACTCACCCTTGCAAACGTCTTTGTTTTGCCTGCAAAAGACAGTTGCAAAAATCAGACTGTCATTTCTCGAAATTAATTAATATCGCATTTGGTGCGATGGCAAATGCCTTCGCCCATGAGCGGTAGGTCTCGGGTTTGAGACTTTGGAGCATCCTCTCCATAAAATGGGGGTAAGGCTAGCCGACATTCACCTCTCCCAGACCCTGCGTAAAGCGGGAGCCTTATGCACTGGGTACGACCTTTTTTAATCAATATCGTTACCACAAATATAAGCCGTTAATTACATGAAAGCGGAAAAATCACAGCATGTAGCAGAGTATACCGATCATCATCATTCAAAACATCATGAGCTGAATGGATTCAAAATAAGATTTAGACGTGTTATCCTTACTTGGTTTCCTCCTGTCAACAAGTTCAATTTCGCTCTTGGTGCCATTGTTCTTCAATCTACACCTCTTGCCCTTTGCTTCACATTTGATTCAATTTGGTTTAGACCATTTGAAATGCATTTGAAATGCAGTGTTTTAATTTCATTTCCCACCCAACCACCAAATGGAACTGATGAAACACCATACGCCTTTGTACAAGATTGCAGGGCTAGGAAGCTTTCAAATAATTGAAAGAACGAAGAAATGCCATAAATTCTGTTGCCAGGGACACTGAGGCAAGGGGACTTGCTATATATAGAGGGAAGGAGAGAGGGTGGGATAAGTCCATGAAATCCATGGAATCAGTGAGGGAGGCTTAAAGAGAGTTGGTTGGATTGTGTGATTCGGTCAGGGGATATTACTAGGAGAGAAATAGAAAGGGAAGAAAGGGTATTTGGTGGATGGTTACAGAGACAGAATGAGTGAGGGTTTATGTATTTTTTATTTCGGCCCTAGAAAATTATAGTCTCACAATTGCCTCTAACCATTCATCTGAGGGGCAACCTGTTCCCCTTGAAGATGAATTATTATCCAAAGAGCTACATGTTGAACCGTCAGTCGGGAAAGAAGATCTACATGACGACCAGCTTATTCGTCAGTTAAAACACTCACATCTTCGCTCCAAATGTTTGCCCAACGACTGATGTCTTAACCTACGAACTCTAGCCATCCTGTAAATTTATTCAGTCAACCCAGTTTGTTGACTGATTTTGCCCTACTAAACTTATATTATGTCGGTTAAAAAAAGTGAAACCGACGAAATCTTCTGTCGCGCAATAGTTGACAGGGCAAGCCATAAATTCTAGTAGTGCAAGCATAGCATCTGCTGGAATAAGTAGTTCTTAGATGAATCCAAGAACTAAAGGATTTAGTCTTATAATTTTAGATGTATACTATCAAGTGTACCCGCCCGTTGCTGCGGGGCTTGAAACATTGTTGAAGATGTAGAAAGTTTTGAAAAATATATATGCTAAAGAGTGGTGTTTATATACATATATTACATACATATGTTTACAAAGTGCTATTTACATTCATACATTACATGACAAAAGTTGGAGATGTTGTTATGCCATCCTCAAAGATTGTTTTCAAAAGTTATGAGTCTATCTCATGGAGTATTTTATGTTTACAACTATACAAAGTTAAAAAAAAATCAGTTTTATTCCACTAAAGGCATCCAAAATACGACAATGCTGAACTGAAAATCAAAAGAAGAAGGAATTAAAAACCTAATTTGATCACTCATGAATTGAATAACCCTAAACCATACGATTTGAACTAAATGAAAATGTAAAGATGAAGGGAAATTTGTCATAATTTCATTATGCAAGATTTCACTATGCTAGATTTCATTTTAGGCACCAAAACAAATTCATAAAATTAAAGTTGGGGTTTCCATATTCTCTATTGGGTATCGAAAGTCGTGAAAAGCTTGGAAATAACCAATCAAGTGTTTACCTGCAGATTAAGTGTTCTGTTTTCATCCTGCAAAAAACTCAAATTCCAGAAACAACAAAAATGCAAACTTCATACGGAAATTGAAGGTTTACCTGCTGATCAAGTGTTCTGTTTTCATCTTGCAACTTGGTTACCTATAAAACAAAAAAAAAGATCCATTAACAATATAGAAACCAAATACATATTGAACACTCTATACCTCACATGTACGGACCAAATATGGAAGTCCAAATAGACACTCAAAACTGATACAAAAATACTACATAAATTCTTTTCAACCCTATCTGTCTTAAAATAAAATTAAAGTGGTCATATTGCAGAACAAAAGTATACCACCTGGAGTGTGCTTCAGCTTTGTCTCCAATGGAGCAATGATGGACTCAACAGATAGCATTTCATCGTCTTTCTGTGCAGCGTGAACTCTTCAAAGTGTGACTTCTGCTGCAATATTTTGATATAAAACAAAACCCCCATAATCAGATTAATTAGGGTTTTTTCTTCATAGTTTCATGTACTTCACAAGATATATGATGTAAATTATACTTGAGTATTATCACTGTATAAAAAATACTAAACGGATATATCACATTTAAGCTTAAGTATGCTGATTACCGAAATACTTTAAATGGTTCTTCAAATTATCATTGTTTACATCAAGAAATCATTGAAACATTGTTGAAGATGTAGAAAGTTTTGAAAAATATACATGCTAAAGACTGTTTATATACATATATTACATCCATATGTTTACAAAGTGCTATTTACATTCATACATTACATGACAAAAGTTGGAGATGTTGTTATGCCATCCTCAAGGATTGTTTTCAAATGCTATGAGTCTATCTGATGGAGTATTTTATGTTTACAACTATACAAAGTTAAAAAATTCAGTTTTATTCCACTAAAGGCATCCAAATCCATAACTCTGTTACTGGCACCTTTTTCATTTTGTACGACAATGCTGAACTGTAAATCAAAAGAAGAAGGAATTAAAAACATAATTTGATCACTCATGAATTGAATAACCCTAAATTGCATACAAATTGAACTAAATGAAAATCTAAAGATGAAGGGAAATTTGTCATAATTTCATTATGCAAGATTTCACTATGCTAGATTTCATTTTAGGCACCAAAACCAATTCATAAAATTAAAGTTGGGGTTTCCATATTCTCTATTAGGTATCAAGAGTCGTGAAAAGCTCGGAAATAACCAAAGTACACACCTAAGAAAAACATAAGCAATAAAGCATTTCCAACTCCTCAAGTCATTCATCAAACATGGTAATACAATCATCGAGACACACTCAATCATTTATCCTAAACCTAAATAAGAATAATTAGGTTTAGGATTAATACCCAAATAGTCAAGCCTTCACTTCTACTTGTTTTGGTCCTTGCTGCAAAAATGCAGGCCTGTCGTTATGCTCCTCTGGATATGGCGTCAAAAAGTATTTTTCCTGCCTACCCTCAACATCCTAATACATGGATAATGCAGCTTGGTTAACAACTCTCCTCCTATGCTTCTTCAAAGCTCAAAACTTTCACACTCAATGGATCAAATAAGCCTTGTTTTTAATACCCTTTTGGAGTTTGATCTTTAAGTCAGTTAAATTTTTTATTTATTTTGTCTGATTTGAATTTGTGGGTTTTATCTCCCAATCTCAAAAGCTTATAGTTTTATATATTAACAATCCACACAAAAATAAATATCACTCGTATGATAATCATTTTCTAATCCCCATAAATAAAACAACTCAATATCTTCTTCTAATCCCAATTCTTCTATCATATAATTGCCATTAATAATCCCATATGTGAAATCATAATCTATGTGATAGAATTGAGAAATAATAAAAACTCAAATTCCAGAAACAACGAACATGCAAACTTCATATGGAAATTGAAGGTTTACCTGCAGATCAAGTGTTCTGATGTCATCCTGCAACTTGGTTACCTTAATAAAATTAAATTAAATTAAAAAAAAAAGGATCCATTAACAATATAGAAACCAAATACATATTGAACACTATACCTCTCACATGTACAGACGATATATGGAAGCCAAAATAGACACTCAAAACTAATACAAAAATACTACATAAATTTTTGTAGTATTTTTGTATCAGTTTTAAAATAAAATTAAAGGGGTCATATTGCATAACAACTGTATAACTCCTGCAGTAAGCTTCAGCTCTGTCTCCAATGGAGCAATGATAGACTCAACGGGTAACATTTCATCATCTTTCTGTGCAGCATGAACTCTTCAAAGTGTGACTTCTGTTGCAATATATTGATATAAAACAAAACCCCCACAATTAGATTAATTCGGGTTTGACGACCAAGCAGAGGCCGAATCAATTTTGTTGACGATCGTAGCAAGAACCTTGGGAGTAAGAGAACTCGTAATCCAAGATAGGATCATCTGGTCAGTCTGGATCCATTCATTATATAATGGAATGACTTTGTCGGTGAATTTACCATTGTCATCAAGAAGAAAGGCAGAGGGGCATTGAGTTTCGCCAGTAACATAAGAGAGTAAGTTGCGGCTGCGCAGCAAGGGAAGAAACTGAGCATGCCAGAGAGGGTAGTTGTTGCGGTCGAGCTTGATCGTAAGAAAATTTGTGATGGAGGGAGCAGCGGAGGAGGAAGAAGATGCCATAGTTTAGGATCTGCAAAAGAGAAAAAAATTATAATAGGAACCGTTGTCGTTAGACGCTGGCTCGTGATACCATGAAAGATAGTAAATATGATTTGCAAAATCTCAACTCTTAATTAGAGTGAGCGATGTTCATTGATATTTATAGGAGTACTATACAAACACACGTAGAACTAGGATTACAATCTAAACAGGACGTGGACTAAATATAAGTTAAGTCAGTATGAAACTTGTTCTGCAGTAGGCATGTCGTCTGAGGATTCCATGTTGGAATTGGATTGTGATTGTGCAGTAGCAAACAGAGATGGAATGGGATTTGGTTTATCATTTTCTTCATAGTTTCATGTACTTCAAAAGATATATGATGTAAATTATACTTAAGTATTATCATTGTATAAAAAAAATACTAAATGGATATATCACATTTAAGTTTAAGTATGTTGATTACCAAAATACTTTAAATGGTTCCTCAAGTTATGATTGTTTACATCAAGAAATTAATGATATACCCTCTATTTCTATAATATATGTATCTTTGATTATAAAATCAATAGAACTTTTTACTATTGATCTTAACATAATAGAACAGATAAGAGCTAATGAGATCGAGCTAAGCTACTTCACCTCTTCCATAAGACCACGTCTCCACCAAGCCTAGACATCCCGACATTGCCAAGATAGGTGTGTCGTCCTACCTGCAAGATTTACACAGAAATGAAAATTTGAAAGAGGTTTAAGCATGAACAAATTGTAAAACCGCAAAACTTAATAACACCAAATTGTGTTGCAAGCAAGCACCAACCCTCATGAATAAAAGGTGGGTACACAAATTTGGCAGGAGATGAACTTGTTTCATGAAACGCAGCTCTGAGCGACGACAATCTTTGGTTCTAGCGAGGAAATGTTACATGATCTAAAATCACCTCCAATTGGTAATTATGTAAAGAAATAGTTACACGAAAAATCACATATATATATTTTTGAACCCAATCTACCAATTCAGTGCAACAAAAGCAAGAGGTGAGTTGGGAAAAAGCATACTTTCACAAAGCTAAAAGCTTTTGATATTCCACGACTTTCTTCTTCTTCTTCTTCTTCTTCCTTCTGAACATCTTCTGATTCAGGGATGGCAGCTCTGCAGCCTATTTCAGTATCCCCAAATCAGTTTAAATTTTTTTAAGGTTTAAATACAAAATTGGGCATAATAAAAACTGAACCAAAAAGTCTTAATTGCTTAACCAAGTGAGAGAGGATTTTGGAAAACAGCGCCAGGCGGCTACGGCGTCCACAGTAGGCTTATTGGCTTTCTTGGCATCAACCCCAATCTTATCAAAGCAGAGACTCCCATTGGGCCGCAGAATCTAAACGAAATCCTACCATAATCTCACTGTCACATAAAAATTAAAAATTAAACAACTAAATTTGCCCCAAAATATTGTTTATACTTGTCATGCATATATATAGTATTGATTACCGAGAAAAAAAATGGAAAATTCCACAACCCAGTAACCAAAATTGGAATAATAATACAAAAGTTTTACCAATCGTAGAAAGATAGAGGAGATGTTGAGCATGAACATTAGATTAGAGCCTTAAGGGCGTGTTTGTTTGACCTTCTTAGGGGGGACTGTTCTGGACTCCACTAATTGGTATTGTAGTCTGATGTTTGGTAGGGGCAAGGATTAGGTTTAATGGGATTAGATCTGACTCGCACGGATTAAACCCTCGCTAGGAGTTCTTAGCGAACCACCCCAAAAACGTCCAGATTCATAAAACCTCCTCCCTCACGTCGTCCTCCTCATCCGATTGCGCTCTTGCGAGAAAGAACCTCGATCATCCTAGGAGAGAGTGTCGTCGACGTCCTCCTCCCTCACGTCGTCCTCCTCATCCTTATCTTTGCATCCTGCTTGCCGTCAGCTGCATCCTGGTCGCCCTCATCTGCATCATGCTCCTCATCTGTTCCTCTCGTCGTCCACTCCCTCGTCTTCACGTAACAGATCTGCTCGCCCTCATCTGCCTCCAGTTGTCTGGTAAGCTTCGATTGTTCGATTTTTTTCGTCGATTTGGGTGGATTTTTTTCGTCGATTTGGGCGGATTTGTTTTGGGTTTGAGCTTTATTTGATTCTGCAGTTGAACAAATTTTAGGGTTTTGATATTTGGGTGAAATTGAGATTAGAAATTGGGGTTTTCATAAAGCTTGGAATTTGGGGTTTGAAATTGAGATTAGAAATTTGGAATTTGGGGTTTGAAATTTGGAATTTGGGGTTTTCATAAAGCAGTGTGTGTGTATGTAAGTATGTAGTAGAAATTTGGAATTTGGGGTTTGAAATTGAGATTAGAAATTTGGAATTTGGGGTTTCAAATTTGGAATTTGGGGTTTTCATAAAGCAATGTGTGTGTGTGTGTGTATGCAGTGTGTGTGCGTGTGTATGTATGTATGCAGTGTGTGTGTGTGTGTGTGTGTGTGTGTATGTAGTGTGTGTGTGTGTATGTATGCAGGGTGTGTGTGTATGTATGTCAGTGTGTGAGAGTGTGTATGTCCGTGTGAGTGCAGTGCATCTGACCAGTGTGTGTGTGTGTGTGTGTATGTATGTCGTGTGTGTGTGTGTATGTATGCAGTGTGTGTGTGTGTGTGTGTGTGTATGTATGCAGTGTGTGTGTGTGTGTGTATGTATGCAGTGTGTGTGTGTGTGTATATATGCAGTGTGTGTGTGTGTGTATGTATGCAGTGTGTGTGTGTATGTATGTATGTATGTAGGGTGTGTGTGAGTGTATGTCCGTGTGTGATAGTGTGTATGTCCGTGTGAGTATGTGTGTGAGTGTGTATGCAGTGTGTGCATCTGACCTGTATATTTGTTGCCTCGGGTTAATGATAACTTTTTTTTTTCCAACACCACCCGTATATTTGATGCCTCGGATTGTGACTTCGCTAGTTACTTTGATCTAGTTCATTTCGTATCATAATCACTTCATTTCCATAACCCTTAATAACAGTAAATATTACATATATAATGTCCTTAATTTGTTTTTTGTTTTTTTTTGTTTGGATAGATATGGATCGAAGGAAGCTTTTATTGATCTTATTGTTAGAGATGTCTTATTTGGAGACAATTTGCATTTGTACGATTCTTGTGTTGATGATGCTACGTGGCAAACAGAGACATGTTGAACGACCCACATTGACTAACCGTTCACTTATTAGACGAGAGATTAGTTTGTGTTATCTGAATGGTATAATAGGGAATACTGATACTGAATGTGTCAACGAATTGAGAATGGATAGAAGGACTTTTGGCATATTATGTGACTTACTTCGTCAAGATGGGAGGGTAAAAACTGATGGTTTGGTGTCTGTAGAGGAGCATGTGTGTATGACTTTACAAATATTAGCACATCATACTAAGAATCGTAGTGTTGGCGGTAGATTTTATAGGTCGGGAGAGACTATAAGTAGGTATTTCAATATCGTATTGCAAGGAATTTTGCGATTACAAGGTATCCTACTAAAAGTCCCTCAGCCTGTGCCTATTGATTCTACAGATCCTAGGTGGCGATGTTTTAAGGTATGATGAGAATTTTTTTTCATTTTCCCTAAGCTTTAACTCTTCATTCCCTTTGTATAAATTAACAAAAACTTTTTTTTTTTTTTTAAGAATTGCTTGGGAGCATTGGATGGAACACACATTGATGTGCATGTACCTGAAATTGACAAACCAAGATACCGAACAAGAAAGGGTCGAGTCGCAACTAATGTGTTAGGTGTGTGTTCAGGAGATATGCAGTTCATATATGTGTTTACGGGGTGGGAGGGTTCTGCATCAGACTCTAGAGTGCTACATGATGCAATTACTAGGCCTAATGGTTTTAAGGTACCAGCGGGTAAGACTATTACTTAGTCTCAACTTTGTAAGTTAGGTCTAGTTCTGTTTGTCAACTACAAAACACTAATAAGGTCTGTTTTTTTTTTCATTAGGTTATTATTACCTTGTAGATGGTGGTTATACAAATGGTGAAGGATTCCTTGCACCCTATAGAGGAATACCTTATCATTTATCTGAATGGGAGGGACGAACACCTTCTAATAAGGAAGAATATTTTAACATGAAGCATTCTAAGGCAAGGAATGTAATTGAACGCTGTTTTGGCTTGCTAAAAGGAAGGTGGTCGATACTAAGGAGTCCATCTTTCTATCCGATAAGGACACAAGGTCGAATAATTACCGCTTGTTGCCTACTACACAATCTTATTAGGCAAGAGATGTCTGTAGATCCAATGGAGAATTTTCCAATAATAGAAGATGGACAAAATACAGAAGAAGGTGAATATGTTGGTAGTGTTCAAACATCTGACCAGTGGACTGCAAAGAGGAATGACATGGCTCAGGAAATGTATAATGAATGGAGAGCAATTAGGAACCAGCAACCGAACTAGCTATATGTGTTAATGATAACATTTTATTTTAGTATTCCTTTTTATCATGCATTTGTTAGATATTAGCACAAAGATTGGATGGTATGCAAATTAATTGGATATTATGCAAGTTGATTGGATATTATGCAAATTGATTATTTGTATGGTATTTTCCTTCATTAAAATATTTTTTGTTTAGGTATGGATAACGAAAATATTTTGAATGCTACTCAAGAGCCAAAAGGAAGAAGGCGTAAATGGGAAGCATTTGAGGAAGAAGTATTACTAGGAGTTCTTGAGGATTTTGTTGCTCGGAAGCAACGGTGTGACACCGGTGCTTTCAAACAAGGTACTTTGGTTGAAATAGCAAAAGTTGTCAATGTTTTATGTCCTCATTCAAATATAAAGGCAAATCCACATATTGAGTCCAAGTTGAAGAAATGGAAAAAAACATATAGTATGGTCGTTGACATGATAAACACAAGTGGATTTGCATGAAATGATGTCAAAAAGTGCGTTGAAGTTGACAGTGATGACTCATGGCAAACTTATGTGCAGGTTCATATCCTATTTTATTTATACATTAGTTATATTCTTGCTGCTATATTTGTTACGCATGCTAAATTTTAGTTTTGCTATGTTGATATAATCTTAGAGAAATAAAGAAGCCGATGGATGGAGAAGCAAACCTTTTCCACTGTTTGATAGATTTGCATATATATTTGGAAAAGATCGGGCTACGGGTAATGTAGCCGAAACCCCTGCTCAAATGGTGGAGGAACAAAGTCATGATCATGTTGGTGAAAGTGATATTGGAGGTGAAAATTTTGTTTCTTCAATGAACCAACAAAGCCAACAAAGCACCCCATCTGAAAATAGCCAAAGAAAGAGGAAAAGAGCTGTGGGAAATTCAAGTGATGGAACCGAGGCAATTATCAGTGGACTGAAAGATTTTTATGTTGAAAGTGGGAAGAGGATGCAAATGGTAACTGAAGCTTTAGTTCAAGGTATTGCAGATCATACTGACATAGCTAATGAACTTGAAGTAATGGGTCTCTCTCCTATGGATCAAATTGATGCATTGTCTCTTATTTTGGATAAACCAAAAAATGTGGGAGTGTTCAGGGCAATCAAACCGGAACTCAAGAAAGTGTTCGTCCAAAGGCTTTTAAGCGACAACGCAAGCGGATGAGGATTTTGGCTAATGTTAACATGGATGTATTTTATTAATGTTAACATGGATGTATTTTATTAATCATACAATCTTATGTTATGGCTTATAACTTAGCTTTGCACTAGTATTTTGGCTTATGTTAACTAGCCATTTTGTAAATTATGGAGATCTATTTTGGCTAATGTTAACTAATGTTAACTAGGATTTTCTAAATTATGGAGATCTTCTTATGTACTTGTATTTGTTGAAGTTGCATGTATTGGGCACTATTATTTTTCTTCTGTTGGGTGATAGAGTTTAAACTAAGCTACATTTGCAAATTAAACCCAATTCTATTAGCAGGTAATAGAAACAAAACAATTGTCAATTTTTTTTAAGATTCATAATATACATGGCAAAAATATGCTCCAATTAACCCATATCATGAGATTTGTAGCATTACTCTATTACACAATGGCAAAAATTTGTAATCCTAGTCTAAGCAAACACAAATCTGGTGAACAGTACTGTTTTTCTTATCCTGCTTCTTAGTCCGACATTACACCAAACGCTTCACTAAGTTAGTCTAGCTTAGTCCAGTCTAAGCCAGTCCAGCTTAGTCCCGGCAGCTAGTCCAGTCCGAGACAGTCTGGCGCAACAAACGCACTCTAAGAGTCTTAATTTAATAAGAGGAGTCTTAATTCAATATTGAATAAGAATATTAATTTAATAAAAGTTAATACTCAATCAACCAAGTTCCCCATTTCAAACTACCCATCAAATATTTAACAGCAATACAAGCAATAACAAACAAAAAATTTAAACTACTCCAAAAACTAAAACCCTTTTAATTTTCCATGTGTATTCAATGATTTGCTTCCTGTAAAAATAGGAAATAAGGAATAATTATTTGGAGATGGAATCTCATATAGAGCTAGCAGAGGAAGCAAAGAAGATATGCAAAAGCAAATTAAGAGATCATTATATTACAAAAGCTATAGAAGCAAATTAAGAGATCATCATATTTGGAGACAGAGACACATATAAAGCTACAAAAACAAATTATTACCGCTAACAAAAACTGACCTAATTAATTGGATATCCTGGCAAGTACTGATCAAATGTTTTATTACAAAAAAGAGGTAACTGAGAAACCTCATACCTGAGAACTGAATTTAGAAGCTGGACTATGCTGTTGAAGTGAAGCAAGAAGTAACTGCTCCATTTCAAAGGCCGCAAATCAGAGTTTGCAGCTGTCCTGATTAATGCCATTTTAAATTTGACATTCGTCTCAATCTGTATCATGTGTTTATAGACGTTTAGTTATAATCATAAAACTCAAATTTTTGGTTCAGAAGTTCAATGATGGTTATATGATGTCTACGTTGAGGGTAACATGCGGAGAAATTTTGGGGATAATATTGTTCAAAAAATTATCAACAATGTAGATTCTCCAAAAAATTATATTCTAAGGCCTAAAATAAAGAGTTAGCCTTCATGAAGTGAAAGCAACACATATAAGTCTAATGCTCCAAACCAAAAAAGATACATTGTAAGGTCAACAATTACAACTTCATAGTTTGTCATGGTATTCTGATGTACAAATTAACTAACAAACCTTGAATTCCTCAAATGTTAGTTTCGGAATAATTTTTCAGTCACCGCTACAATCAAAACCATAGCTATTGTCTGGAAATAATGCCTGTAGCAAATTGAAACCAGATCATTATGTTAGACATTGAAATAAAGAACAAAAGTGATGATACTAATAAGACATAAATTACAATAGATGTTGTGTAGTTTAATATGTCAGCAACATGGATAGCTGGTAACCAAAGATAATTAACAGATAAGAATGTATCATTGTGTAGTTAGCTCACCGGTATATGATTTCGACCCAGAAGCTTAATCTGTATCAATTTGTGTATAAAACACTTGGCCTAAATTTATACAGGTATGCATCAATTAATGACACATTGTCATAGTACTATCTAAGTGTTAATTCCATCGGGAATAGAATGGACGGAGGGGGTTCCAAGTTCTTCCTAAAACAAAAGGCTAATTCCCTTAACAATTCAGAGCCTTTGAAATATGCAAAAAAATGGAACCACAGTAAAGCTTTATGTACGCCTATTGTGAATATATTATGTCAACGTGGTTCTTTCTTTCTTTCTCAAATCGCAGTATTCTTGACCTGTGTTCTGAAAATCCATTAAAAATACAAACAGAGTCCAAGCTTTCAGCTTCCGTCAGGCTTTTATCTCCGTCTTTTTTTCTTCGCCGTCAATCAAACAGACGGAGACGTTTTCCTATTGTTTTGGTGAACGAATACAAAAGAGTATAAGAGGAAGGGAATAGGGGAATTCGGCCAGCCATGAAGCTCAGCCAAGAAGAGCAGCCAACCTCCTCCGAGTCGAATCGGAAAATGACGTCATGGGCTGCCTTGGAGCGACTGCCCACGCGCTCGAGAGCAAGGAGAGGTATTCTACTCGCGGAAGATCAAGAACGAAACAGAGAGATTGATGTGAAGGAACTTGGATTAGTAGAAAGGAAAAACGTTTTGGAAAAAAACCACAAACCCAGAAAAATAATGAAAAAATTTCTAATCCACCTCCAACCCACGAACCCAGAAAATTAATGAAAATTTTTCTAATCATTAAATTGGATTCCACCAAATCATGAAATTTTTTCTAAAGTGTAATAGGTGTAGAAAGTACTTGTGGTGATGAGGAATAGTTTCAGACCAACCTCGATGGCCGCTGTCGCCGGATTTCCGTCGGAAAACTCGAAACCGAACCAAACTCCTAGGTTCTAGGGAGATGATAATGATGCGAAATTCAATATGCAAAATGTGAAGGAGAGGAATTTCAATTGGAAAGATCTGGAGCAAAGTTGCTGCTGAAATTTGGGGAAGAGAGCTCCAGAAGGTTTTCAATTCGAATAGATGTCGATCAGGAGGGAAGAAATCACGGAGGAAGCAGAGATCGCAAAGCAGAGATCGCGTAGCAGAGATGGAAGGGAGAAGCTTTCTCAGTTTGAAGTTTCTCGAGGTTTCTGAAGAAGTCGAGAGCAGGGCCAAAACCGTCGTTTTAGTATATACTAACTGCAGGTTTAAAACTAGACATCCCTTGTAATTTGTTTAAGTTGGAATACCAGAAGTGACATTGTATTTTCATAAGACGTCGCAAAAATCATGTTAGAACCTGTGATGAAACAATTTTTGAGTCAGATCGTATGAAAGGACGGAGTACAAAAATCAAAAAGCTCTTCATGTTCGATAATGGCAGTCATACATGTTGCAATGACGTTACATCACTTACAAGATCACAAAGATTCAATTTTCATACTATAGTAAACATAATTCTCAGAATATTAACTAAGAAATTCTTTCAAAGAAGACTAGAAACAAAGAAAAATAAAATTATTTATGTTGACTACAAAAGGCTTCAAAGCTACACACCGAAGCCCCAAAAAACGAAGAACAAATTGTCCTGAAACAATGCACACAGCCAAATCATATAACCAAGAAACATATCTAAGGATATAAGATCACAAAGATTCAATTTTCATACTCTAGAAAACACAACTCTCACAACATTAAATAAAAATTTCTTACAAAAAAGGTTACAAAGAAAAAAACGAAATTATTTACCTTGAGTATACACGGCTTGAAAGCTAAACGGTTTCAAATCTACACACAAAAGCCTCAAGAAACGAAGAACAAATTGTCCTGAAACAAAACACACAACCAAATTATACAACCAAGCAACAGATCCAAGAATATAAACAAAAGTCAAACCTGTATAGCATTGGGTAAACTATGGTAATTTGTTGGTATAACTGATCTGCATCAATAACTCTGTTGGATTTTTCAGCAGAGAAAAAGATATTTTTTTGTTTTTTCCAAATGAAGTTTATGTTAAACGAAGTATCATTGGTTGTTAAATTGTTGGTATTATACTATGAATAAGCTGGAATAATTAGTTTGGGCAACTAACTGGAAAGTTGTTTAAAAATGTATTGAATATACTGAAACAGTTCTAATTAAGAAATTTATAAAATGTACTAACTAATTGAAACAAATTATTTAATTGTTTAGTTGCCACTATTGTTAACGAAGTAGCATGCATCACACTTCTATTGAACACGTGTTTTCCTATTTATATAATTGCGATTAACATGTGGTAGATAAGTTATAAAATGTAAACAAGCATATTGTGTAAGAGCATTTTCTTTTGTGTTAAAGATAAAATTGAAAACAGTGTGTTAATTTAATAAAAAACAACAGATATGGTGGTATTGTAATATGTATTTTTGAGTAAGAATTTTTGTTTTCATGTGTGGAGGATTTTGGTAGACGATGGGAACATTTTCTATGTAAACACACAAAGTATTTAAGCAAGAACTAATTTGTATTTGTGGAGGCATGTCCATGTATTTAACTGTAGTAAAAAATTAAGATCTATTTATACCGAGCTTGATGAAATAGGGCAATAAGCAAAACTTTTGGAGGACATGTAATTGTTTAATACAAAAAAAAGACAAAAAAAAAATACAATAAAAAAGTATAAAGAATTGACAAGTGCAATAAAAAATTTATGTGAAACTTGTAGCAAAAATGGGAATGGAAAAATTAAAATTAGCAAGAAGTGGTAGATACATATGAGTTCACCTATTGCAGGAACGTGTATGATTTGACAAAGTGAAATATGGGTTGAAGCAAAGTGAGTATTGTGCAAGACTGTGTAAGTCAATTTTGTGCCCTTTCTATTGTAAGAACGGTAAGAAAAGATGTTCAGAGATGGACCAGATATGTCTCATTTAGTGTCTCCGTGGAGTACAGAGATGAAATTTGATAAAATGTTTGGGCTTTGATTATTTAAAGTATTATCATCACTTCCATCTCTCCTCTTCAGAGGAATTGGTTCCTACCAATATATAGACAAACACTTTCTTCTTTTGACCTACTGTAAACACATGATAAATTGCTTGGCTATTCATTGAGGGGTTTAAGATGCACATCCAAAAGCATGAATCTAGATGCTTAACCATAGATATATTTTGTTGACATGGTTTGGTTCAACAAAAGAACACAATATGAACAGGGGAATCGTTTAATCTATCTAATGATTAATAAAAATGTTGCGGAGATAGATTTAACGATTTCCTTATTGTTGTGATGTTCTTTGGTTCAACCAAAGGTTGTGGAGTGGGCACCTTTTTGGTGGCAGTGACTTTGATAATACTTTGGATGCGCAAATCAACGCGTTAGCAGGTAGGAAAGTAATTAATCATGTGTTAAGCCCAGGTAAAAAGCAAATACTGTGCATATATATTGGTAAGAACTAATTCCCCCAAATTGGTAAAAATTTAATCTAAGCAGAAGACAGTTATGAAAAAAAGAATAAATTATAATTTTTTAATATACCTTTTTTTTTTTGCCCAGTTTTAACATACCATTGATTGTTACACAAATGTAATTTAAAATAAAATTTTAGTATTACTATATTTTCATGTCATCTTTTTGAAATCTTAAATAAAAAGCTGTAATTTAAAATATTGATTGGAACATTTAAGGGATTATTATGAGATTCAATCAATCGATCAAGTCTAAAAGAAATTTAATAAAATTCAAAAATTTATGGGATCAATATGTACAAAATTCACGAATTATGAGACTTAAAAATTAAAAATTAAAAAAAAACAATTTCTACAATAAAAATTCATGCACACTGCACATATTTTTGTGAATTTTATTGAGTAGTATTAAGGGAAATAATGTACCCAATGAATTCATACATACAAAAGCAATGTACCCACCAACTTAGACCAAAAATAATTTATGTACCCATAACATAAATAGCATATGGATACATACTGAATTTACAAGAAAACTCATGGGTACATTTAAAAACTCAAGGAAAAGAATGTACATCATACCACATTGTTTTATAGACATGCATATGTGGGTACATAAAATGCAACAACCTTAAAAACCATTTTACATAATATTCTCCAAAAACTTTGTACCCATATATTTATGTAAAACGAATTTGAACCAACCAAAACATATTATAGCAATAGATATATTAAAACGAAACATGTAGATTAAAAATGTACCCATGGATCACTACAATAGAATTGGCCTTTTACGGCGCACAAAGGGTGCCGTAAATGGAAATTCACGACGTGAGCCTCCAAGCAGTAAAAGCCCCTGTTGTAAAAGATGTTTTGACAAATACGACGTACTCTAATAGTAGTGAATAATTTAAGTAAAACACGCCATAAATGTTCTTAAGGCATGTCCTACGCGCCTTAATTGGTATTAGTTACAGCGTTAATAGGGTGTCGTAATACTGAAAAACAATTACGACATACTTGTGTGCAGTAATTTATATTTGATACAGCATTTGTTGAGTGTCGTAATATTGTGAAGGTGATTACGGCATACATCGTGCATCGTAAAAAAAGACTACCATCAACAATTATTGCTGATTTTAGATGCCGTAATTTACATCTATATTTAGCATATCATTTTTAGACAGACCTCACTTCATAACATCTAAACTGATACAATAGAAGGATAACAATATTGATCATAAACATATTAAACTCCAAATACTTTAAATTAATTAGTAGAAATTGTCAATTACAATACAATTCTAAGTTTGGACATAAACAAAAAATCTGAATTGTTTTGTTCCTTTTACAACTGATGCACATTCTATAGTTGACAATACAATAACAAATTGACAATATCTAACCAAATTGATACTAGATATATCTATGGTGGTGCTAGATATATCGAACCAAATTGATACTAGGAAGTTCAAGTAAATAAACAAATTGACAATACAATAACAATAGACTCACAATCGATTTTAACAACGAAACTAAATCCTTTCTACCCTATTCAAACCTTTAGATCATGAATCATGATCCTTCTCTTTCATTTTTTTAATTGTATCTCACTCACTTTTTCATAATTTTGTTGCTGAAGGCCCTAAGAATTTCTATGTTGTCCTACACCTGTCTTAATATCAAAATATTTGAAAATTATCACACTACGTACCATTTAGCAGTTATAAATAAGTTGGTGGACCAAAAGGAAGGTGTCTTATAATCAAACCATCTGGTACACCACGATGTTTCAATGTTTTCAGAAATAACCTGCAGTATTTGAAAAAAAATAGACATCAGTAGATGCGCAACTATGGAGAAGGACCAAAACATCATAACTTTTAACAGAGTCAATGATCATTTCTAGTGTCTAGTTAGATTGAAAATGGCAGAGCTTTTAACAGAGTCAATGAGCATTAATAGTTAGAAGGCTCATTGAAAAAGTGTATCAACCTCGCCACCACGATTCATTTGTTGCGCAATGGGAAAGACAAGTTTCAGTTCTTGCGACAGTATCAACATGTGCCTCAGGAGCTGCAACCTGTGTGTCAGGAGATGCCTCACTTGGTAGATCATTACCCTGTGATTTGATGTGTCACTAAAACTGATTTCACAAATATTCAATATGATACCAATGTTATTAAATCACTAACCTGATTTTTCATAAAAAGATACACCAATTCTGTCAGTGCTCTGACCTGATTAGTTAAATTGTGCACCTTTTCATCCATTTGGTGATTACGCAATTTTTGTTGTGAAAATATTCCAAGCTTTGTAGGAGGAACACCACCTCCAACTCCTCTTGCACGACCATGTCGCTCAGCACCAAAAACTTTGGAAAGAACGTCACCTCGAAAACCAGATGATGATCCATTTCCATATTGCTTAATTTTTTTCCTAACGTTGCACATCAAAGTTAAGACCTCATTCATCATTGCATATCAACAAACAAGAAGAAATAAATGGTTAAAAATTACTTACAATAGTCTCTGCAGCAAGCAAATTGGATGGTCCACCACCCTTTTTAGTATGTGCTGCAATCCAAACATCACCTCTAGAAACTAGAGAAGGGTCTACACTTTTTCTTTTCTACAAAATAGAAACATAAATGTAGTAAACACACAGTAGAACACAGAATAAAATTAGTAAATTGTTCTTGTCCTGTAGAAAAGAAGGCACTAGAATGAAATGTAATTACCAAATCCTCCGCCAACCTACCATATCCCTTGCGACTACATGTGTGCGGAGTTGCTTAGACTTCATCTCTCTGAATGTTTCGCTTTTGTCCTATCAAAAGGAAACCAAAGATTCATATCACGTATCAATTAGCTAGCATGTACCAAATCTATCTTCAAACTAAATTAACATGCAATCAAGATAGAATCATACACATGTTTAACTAACACCAAATTCTTGTGTAGACAAGGCTTGGTGTTGAAATAGACTTTTAACTACTATCAGTTTGATTTCTCTGACCCAATTTTGAACTCAAAAGAAGATAACTAATCTTAGAAATAAAAGAAAAGGAAAATGAGCTTACACTTTGCAAGGGAAGTCTTCCAATCTTGAATTAATTTGACATTATTTGGTTTTAGACGAAGCCTTGCTTTCCAATTTCTTGCTTCTCTTATGGACTTCACAACTACTGATATATGTGATCTGCAAACATTATTCATCCTTTCAAAACAATATGTTCTTTGCCAATCTTCACTTAATACGAATTTACTCTCTGATTTGATAAAATATCCATAACATTTACCAAAAAATATATATTAACACAAGTAAAATTTATAAACTATAAATTGTTCACCTTGAAGTAGAGGGATCAGAATTGACTTATCTGCATATTACCTTGATTAGGATGTCCTTTGTTTTCTTAGGAACATCCTTCCAAGTATCAAATGTTATAGGGACAACCTCTCGGACCAAAGAACCCATGTAAGAAGATAAGTCAATAGATCCGTCACCAATAAACTGGCCGTTTTCATTCCATTCAATCTCAATTCGTTGACCATCATTTGTGGAAATTGTCTTCATTCTAGTAGGACCCCTCTTTCTTTTAGTTTGATTCGACTCCTCTGTAAATAGGTCATCTGGTACTTCTTCGTCCTCTTCTTGTAAGATCTCAGGTGCAATATCAACATAATGTTCTTTAGATCGGCCTGAAAGCCGCGATCTTTTCTTTCTTGGAAAAATCATCCTCAACTAATGAACCTGGAAAACAAATACTGATATTACATATTTAACAGAATTTTGTTATAGAAACTATTGTTGTACTCATGATTATAAAGAATTAAAAAATGTCTATACTCATGATTATAAAGAATTGAAAACTGTACAGTCAATGATGCTGCCCTTAAATTAGTGAGAGTCATGTGTATTTCATACATGAATCATATCCATGTAATGCACTCCACAAATTTGTAAAGGAAAAAGAATCTTGGGTAATTTGGACATGTAATCAAAATTATGTATAAATATGGATCTAAAATTACGCGTCAATACATGCTTATTTTTCAGTATTGTATGTATGAGAGTAAACAATGAAAGTATAAAAGCAATAAACACCCCTTCAAAAGAAAAATATAAATGCCAACAGCACCCTGCTACTAGGGCTCTACAACTTTGTCTTGGCCATCTTATCAACAAAACATAATACACATAAGAACGATTGACTAGTGTAATTGAAACACACTAGAGTCTTAAAAAGAAGAGGCTAGCCACCACCAGTTACATGGCATCTAAAAAAAATCCTTCTTTTGAGCATATAAAGATCTTTATGAAGAATGTAATGGCTAAAAGAATTTTTACTTCAAATGGCAGGCATTCACATATAAGTAATTAAAAGTAACAGGATTTACCTTTACATAAAATGCCTTAGACTTTGTACTCTTCAGGATCCATCCACTTTGTAGATAACTACTCATCTCAGGGCATCCACCAGTTTGCTACAACCAGAACACAAAACCAACCAAAATACCATACAATTTCTGTAAGAACTACATATGACCTGAAAGAGTTATCTCCACTATCAAAGACTGAAAAATAGTCAGTCAATGCACATATATTCATGCAAATATTTTTTGGAATATCATGTCTCGTATTACAGAGTTCTGAAATAATGATAAACTAGTTTCAATCATTGAAGTCATCTCCCTAAAAAGGATGGACCAAACCATCATTAACAGCGGCAATTACAAACCTCGGAATTACAACACCGGGGTATTGCTTGATGTGGTGCAAAGACTCACAATCGATTCTAACTATAAAGCCATAGCAACATTTTGATTGCAGTTTCCCACAAATCAAAGTTCAAAGTAATTAAACTTCAGAAAGTGGATTAATCATCCTCAAACCCAGGCAACCAAGAAAACAATTACAAACCTAACTGAGATTCTCAACCAAATTTATTACCTAAAATCCCTTAAAATTACAGTGATAGAACAAATCTAAGAAAAGCACCATAAAGTTGAGACTAAACAAAAATCTAGAGGGGACAGGATAGGGTTGATACAGATTGAGAGCATACCTAAAGTTTTGGAGAACGAAATGCCGCAAAGCACCCTGTATTGGGGATTTCAGATCTTGAATGGCGGGGCACTTCGACGGTGACGGAAAGCAGATGGGCGACGGTGACGACGAGCAGACGAATCGACGGTGATGACGAGCATATAGAGCGACGGCGAGCAGATGGAGCGAGATCGATGGAGAGGAGAGAGTTACGATGTCAGTGAGAAGGGAAGGGGGTGGGCTCTCGACAATTAATATTGGGTAAATGAAAATGCAATTGCAATGTTTGTCTTTCAAGTTTACCAAGAAAATACAAACCTTTTAACATTGAACTTTAACGAAAAACTTTCGGCACTGTTCACTTTAACGAAAAATCATATTTTAACACTAAAAAGTCAATTTTGGTACTATTCATTTTACCTTTTATTTTATCCTTATCGTTAAAACTCAAAGTTTTCAAATATTTTTCATTAATTTTTCTTTTAACATTTGAGGGGAATTTAACAAAAAAAATAAAAAATAAAAAAAGAAGCGGCTAAATAAAAAAGAGAAGGCGCGAGAATGAATTAGTGCGCGGGCTTCTTTACCACAAAACTTCTGTGCTAAAAGCCATTATTTACGACGTGTTATTTGCGCCATAAAAGGTACAACCCAAATATATAGAAAGTCAACTTCACGACATAACGCAAAGCTTTAAAAGAAAAAGAAAGTGCGTAGTATAAATTGTCAAATACGACACACAATGTTTAAATTGTGAATAATTTTATTTACAACTTGCACAAAAGTGACGCCGTGAATGATAGATTCTGCACAAGTATTACGACATGAGCTTTATAAATCTTGTGAATAATATCATTTAAGGCATGTCAGTACTGTACACCTTGTATATCTGTGTGTGATTTTGATTTCTTTGGTTCTGGATGGATTTTGATTTCTTTGATTCTGGGTGGATTTTGATTTCTTTGATTTATGGGTTTGTTAGGTACTCAAGCCTAAGGGAAGAGCCCAACTCAAAAGACTAGTCCAATAGGTGGGAGGACCCCTTGCACTTAAGTACCACTACACAATTTCTTGTGTAGCCGATGTGGGATCATAACATTACACCACATTTCGAAAGACCCAACGTCCACGGTGGCACCAGTCGGCAAGTCCCCCGTCGCCAAGGTATAAAATATCGATGATATCGGAAATATCGGTAGTCCAAAAACACGGAAATATCGATTGAAATATCGGGATATTATCGATATCGATAAAAATAATATGGAAACCACAGAAATTGTAAGAAAAACTTGGAAATTTTTATTGAAACTTTGCAGGATGTTTATTTAGTCAATTATCTATTAGTTTTGTAGACATCGAAATTTCGGTAAATAAATGTTGACCGATAAATCAAAGTGTCAACGCTCATGTATTACATAAATTTTACACGTAGCGTGTGACTAAACGAAAATTGAAATGAGTTGGAAAAGTCATCAAATAGGACACGTGTCAACACCTGGCAGAAACGACTTATTTCATCTGGGATATTATATTCAAAATTAGGCCTTGGAAAATTCTATAAATACAAGCCCATTTCATTCATTTAGGGGGGACCAATTCATATTACACCTTGAAGCTCTGAAGCTCTGAAACTCCGAAGCTCTCAAGCGTCCAGGTTCCCGAAGAATCAAGAAAGTGTTCTTCGTTCATCGTTCTTCCAAGATCAAGCCTCGACAGCCCTTGGATCAACAATCATCCACCTTCAAGATCAAGCCCCGACGGCCCTTGAAGAAAGCGTTCTTTGTTCTTCGTTCATCGTTCTTCCAAGATCAAGCCCCAACGGCCCTTTGGATCAACAATCATCCACCAATTCAAGATCAAGCCCCGACGGCCCTTGAAGAAAGTGTTCTTCGTTCTTCGTTCATCGTTCTTCCAAGATCAAGCCCCGACGGCCCTTGGATCAACCATCCACCAATTCAAGATCAAGCCCCGACGGCCCTTGAAGAAAGCACCATCGTTCATCATCCGTTCATCCAAGATCAAGCCCCAACGGCCCTTTGGATCAACAACTTCGACAAATCCACACATCCAACCGTTCTTCAAGATCAAGCCCAAAAGCCCCTTTAAAGATCCGCTCAAATCCACCTTCAAGATCAAGTCCACGGCCCTTGAAGAACGTTCATCCTTAGATCAAGCCCAACGGCCCTTTGGATCAATCACACATCCACAAATACACACCTTACGGAGATTGAATCAGAGGATCAAATAGAGAGAGATTGTAACCCAAAATCATCAAATACATAATATTTGTTTGTGCACGTTCGTTCTTGTCTCTTTCGTTTCAGGAATTTTCCGTGTTCACAAATTGGCACGCCCGGTGGGACAATCTCTACCTCTCATCTCTTTCTTCGTTCAAGGAATCCAAGCACACCTCAAAGTCAATGGCATCAAGCAAAGGACAAGCCATTCTCGCAACCACTGAGGGAAGGATCCTAAGCACTTCTGCCGCAAACAGACAATCCATTGGCGCCACAACCGCTCCCCAACATGCTACTTCAAAATTGGTGCCGCTAAAAGAGCAAGGGGAGCATCCAAGGTGCGAGTCTGTCATCAACCTGACCTCGCTGGGGGCACCGAAGCATGATGCTGAGGCACATAAGATGACATCCCAAAGCAGCCAACGACGTTCTTCATCAGCATCCTGGATGTCTAAAGGAAAGTCACGTATATTGGTCGCACAAGTCATGACTATCGGCGTTACCTCCGTTGAAGAACAACTGGCTCAGATGAATGAAGCAATCGCAAGGCTGACCCGAACGGTGGAAGAAAAAAGACTTGCAAATTGCAGCACTCGTCAATCGACTAAAGGCGCAGGACGGCGATAAACCCGACCCAGAGAATGATCCACTAAAGAGAAGAGATGACGAAGAAGATGAGCCTCAGGTGGAGAAAAACGATGCAAAGCCGGAGCCAGACCAAGCAGCGGCACTCATGGGATCTCTTTCTATCCAGCAGCTGCAATAGATGATCACCAACACCATCAAGGCACAGTACGAAGGGAGCTCAAATACCTCCGGGTTGTACTCGAAGCCGTATTCAAAGAAAATCGACGCCTTAAGGATGCCGAAGGGTTATCAACCGCCAAAGTTCATGCAATTTGATGGAAAGGGAAACCCGAAACAACACATTGCCCACTTTGTTGAAACTTGCAACAACGCAGGGACCGAAGGGGACTACCTCGCCAAGCAGTTTGTGCGCTCACTAAAAGGAAACGCCTTTGAGTGGTACACTGACCTAGAGCCTGAGTCCATCAACAACTGGGAGCAATTGGAGCGGGAATTCCTCAACCGCTTCTACAGCACTCGCCGCACTGTGAGCATGCTAGAGCTAACAAGCACAAAGCAGTGGAAGGACGAGCCAGTCATTGACTACATCAACAGATGGCGCACTCTAAGCCTCGACTGTAAAGACAGGCTCTCGGAAACCTCTTCAATCGAGATGTGCATCCAAGGCATGCAATGGGGTTTGCAATACATCCTTCAAGGCATTAAACCGCGGACCTTCGAGGAATTGGCCACTCGCGCCCATGACATGGAGTTGAGCATCGCCCATCATGGGAAGAAAGAACCAATCGCCGACTACAAGAACGACAAAGTTCTTGGGACAAAGGTGGAAAAGGCTGCATGGAAACCCACCAAGGAAGCGATGACGGTCAACACATCTCCCGTCAAAATATCCACACGAGGCAAGGCGATTCAAACCGAAGCTTTTCGTGATCAAGAAATGCGTAGACGCACTTTAAAGGAGCTTGAGGAGAAGACTTATCCATTCCCCGACTCTGATGTGGTTGCCATACTGGATGACCTGTTGGAAAAGAAGGTGATTGGTTTGCCTGAGTGCAAACGGCCAGAAGAGATGAATCGCACCGACAGTCCAAAGTACTGTAAATTCCACCGCTTCATCAGTCATCCGACAGAAAAATGTTTCGTGCTGAAAGATCTCATCATGAAGCTGGCTCAGAAAGGAATCATCGAGCTAGATCTTGACGAAGTGGCAAAGTCAAACTATACCACCTTCACTTCTGGCTCTTCCGACTCAAAGTTTTCACCTCAACCGCTGGGGGCATCGTCCAAGACAAGCAAAATTGAAGGATGGACTCAAGTCACTCCTAAGAAATTGCACAAGAAGCATACGTCTCCTCCACAAGTCCGCCAATTGAAAAGGGGGCAAAGCAGCTATTGTCAACCTTCAAAGCAACGTGAACGTGTTGAAGATGATGAAACTACGACACAAAGATTGTCTGTTGCCATCACGATGCGCGACTTTTTACCCGAAGACTTCTTCAATCACGCGGTCAAGGCTCCTTGCTATGAAGATTGTGAGGAACAACTCTCTCGGATCGCTTGACGAACCAACAATGCTCCTTGTTCGCACGAGCCTAAACTGCACGAACCAAAGCTCCTTGTCTGTAAGAGCCTAAACTACAAGACACCAACGCTCCTCGCCTGCATGAGCCTAAACTGCAACACGGCATCAAATGCTCCTTGTCTGCACGAGTTGAAACTGCGAACGACACCAAATGCTCCTTGTTTGCACGAGTTGAAACTGCGAACGACACCAAAGGCTCCTCGCCTGCACGAGCCTAAACTGCACGAACCAACGCTCCTGGCCTACACGAGCATAAAAGGCAACACCAACGCTCCTTGTATGCAAGAGTTGGAACTGCAAACGACACCAACACTCCTTGCCTGCATGAGTTAAAACTGCAAACGACACAAAAAGAAAATACCAAAAATGTATTTGAACTACGTTGCGACTTGATCTCTTCTTTGGAGGGGTACGTAGGCAGCTCGAATGTTCAATTTTTTCGAGTTCAGTCACATAAAAAAAAAAATTAAAAAATTAAAAAAAAAAAAAAAGATTTCTTTTACATACATATACATACAAATATATATATGTATATCCATCAGCAGCAAGCCTCTCAAAAGGAGGCCATCCAGGCCCAAGTGTCAGCCTCCAAGCCCAATTCGTCATCTCCCTTGCCCATGGCTTCACCGTACCTCTTCAACCAAACCTAGATCTCTCCAAAGCAACACTAAGCCCAAACTGGCACACAGCCCAAACGCAGAGCCCGTAGCCTCAAAACGACATATCTGAAGCACAAGTCCTCGAACAGATGGGGAGGATGGGTAGCAATTCGAGGCTTCACTCGGCGAATCCGAACGACTACAAGCTTCTGGAAGAGGTCGGATATGGCGCCAGCGCAACGGTTTACAGAGCGATCTATCTCCCTTTCAATGAAGTCGTCGCCGTCAAGTGCTTGGATCTCGATCGGTGCAATAGCAATTTCGAGGATATCCGGAGGGAGGCGCAGACGATGAGATTAATAGATCATCCCAATGTCGTGAGGGCGTTTTGTTCATTTGTCGTTGAAAGAAACCTTTGGGTGATCATGCCACTTATGGCAGAGGGTTCTTGTTTGCACCTCATGAAAATCGCATATCCGGATGGGTTTGAGGAGTCGGTGATTGGTTCTATTCTTAAGGAAACTCCTCCTCGATAACTGCGCTCGAATCCGTACGGGCAATGCTGAATTGGGTGCGACTGAACTGAAATGGAAGCCCTTCCATCCGCCCAAATCCAGCGCTTGATCGTCACCGAGAACCCAATCAACACAGCCCACTACAAGCACTCCCGAAATGCTAAACCCACCACGAAGGTGGCCGTCACCCACAAGGTGTTCGACAAAATGCCCCACTCAGATACCTTTGCATGGAACAGACTTATCCAGACCCATATCGCCAATGCCGACTTCCACCACGCCCTCGCCACTTACCACCAAATGCTCATCCGCGGCGTTCGCCCCGACAGACACACTCTTCCTCGCGTCTTGTCTGCCTCTCGCCTTTCGGTTGATCTCTCCCTCGGCAAGCAACTCCATGCCCACGCTCACAAGCTCGGCTGCTCTGGTGACCGGTACGTGGTTGCTGCTCTCATTGAGTTGTACGGTCGCCTCGACAGCGCGGACTCCGCGAAAGGGCTGTTTGACAAGTCCCTGGTTACGGACTCTGTTTCATGGACAATGCTGGCCAGGCTGTACATTGCGGAAGGTAAACCCGGCAAGGCGGTTCATGTGTTTGAGAGAATGGTGGAGTCCGGAGCACAGATAGATTCTGTGGCTGTGGCGACGGCGGCTGGTGCCTGTGGCATGTTGAGATCGTTGATTGATGGAACAAAAGTCCACAGGGTTGCCAAGGAACGTGGATTGGAGTATGATGTGTTGGTGAGCAATACCATCTTGAAAATATACATGGACTGTGGCTGTGTCGACGAAGCTTGGGCAGTTTTCAACCAAATACCGGAGAAAGATGTCATTTCTTGGACAGAAATGATTCATGCCAATGTGAAGAGGGGATGCTTCAATGAGGGTCTTAAGCTGTTTAGGCAGATGGTTGGAGACGGGGTGAAACCTGATCCGCTCTCGGTCTCTAGTGTTCTCCCAGCATGCGCAAGAATGTCTGCAGGTAAACATGGCAAAGAGACTCATGGATTCTTGCTGCGACATGGTATTCGAATGAATCTCACCGTTCTGAATGCTCTTATGGACATGTATGTCAAGTCGGGATTTATCAAATCAGCTGCAAAAGTTTTTGCCAGGTCGAAGTACAGAGATCTTGTTTCGTGGACAGTGATGATAACTGGGTACAGCTTACACGGACAAGGAAAGATCGGAGTAGATTTATTCTGCCAAATGGAGAAGGAAACGAGTACACAGATCGATGAAATCACCTATGCTGCTGTCCTTCATGCTTGCGTTGCAGCACGCATGGTCGAGGAAGGGAAGTTTTACTTCAACTGCATCAAGACACCTACAGTTGCACATTGTGCTTTGTTCGTAACTCTTCTATCGCGTTCTGGGCTGTTTTATGAGGCAAAGAACTTTATTGCCGATAAAAAAGACCGCAGCGGATCCCGTCATGCCTGAACAAGAGCTCAAGGACTACGAGATCAACCTTAAGGATTGCAGGCCCATGGTGCTCGACGCCCTCTTCATGCTTTTCTCGTCAAAATCACCTCGCCAGTACCTGCACCAGTATCTTAAAACTCCTCGAGGTCCTGCCATGGCGTCTCTGTCCGTCACAGCTGCCCTGTCCTCCTCCGTCTCTTGCCTCGCAGCTGCCACCAACTTCAAAGACCGCTGTCAAACGACTAGCCGGCCGAGAAGCTCTTCCTCAAACTCCGGCTCTCCGTCCGTCTTCGTCCTTCCCTACAAAATCCCTCAGCCAAGCATCCTAATTTATACAAAAAAAAAAAAATGTGGTAGAGCAAAGCAGAGTGGTGCTGTCACCACGTGAAAAAAAAAGGGGCGTGCATCTGGCACCACGTGAAAAAAGAAAAGAGAGTGGTGGATCAAGCACCATGTGAAAGCAGACGAAAAAGAAATAATAATAATAAATTAATAAATAAATAAATTAATTAATTAATTAAAAAAAAAAAAAAGGTGAATTCTTGGTGGCTAGCACCATGCAAAAAAAAACAAAGGGAAAATGGGTTTTGGGATGGTGGATCACTCCACGTGAAAATATATATATATGTATGTATATATGTATGTATAAATGTGTGTGTATAATATATACAGCAAAAAAAAAAAAAAAAAAAAAAGCATTAAGAGAAATAAAAATCCATTTTATTTATTTTTTCTGGAAATTTTACATAAAATTGCATTCTACATACCAAAAAAAAAAAAAAAAAAAAAAAAAAAAAATTTACAAATGTGCAAACAAACGGGAGGGAGTCTTTATTGCTCAGGTGGTGTCTCAGTGCTCGGTGGAGCTCTAGGGAAAAGAGACGTCGGAGGTTGACTGTTTGAAGTCACACCACTCGGTGGAACTCCAGAAAGAAGAGGGGCTGGAGGTTGATCATGAGGAGCTTCACTACGCGGTACAGCCCCAGAAGACAAAGGCAAATGCTGTTGGAACGAACCCACAAACCGCTGATGATCAAGTAAAATCTGACCATCAGATTCCTGCATCTGGTCAATCTTCATCTTCATGTTTGTGGCATAGTTGTGTGCAAGCTTGTGCAACTGTTTATTCTCATGCTTGAGCCCTCTAATCTCCTGTTTAAGACTCATCACTTCAGCCGCCAACGATTCAACTTGACGGGTTCGAGCAAATAGGCGTTGGGCCATGTTGGACACAGAACCCGCACACTGCACACTGAGAGCCAGAGAATCCTTAACAGCCAACTCATCAGACCGTTTGGAAAGTAGTCTGTTATCTCTGGGAGTGACAAGGTTTCGGGCCACCACCGCAGCGGTCATATCATTCTTCACCACCGAATCCCCAACAGTAAGAGGACCAGTAGGGGATATGAAGGATGGGCGCCATATGTTATCTGGAGAAGACGGGACTACATCTTCACCAAAGTTCAAATCAAAACGACGGTCGGAGGGTCCAGACATTTTCAAAGTGTTGAAGGAAGAAGAGGTCAGACGAATCAAGATCTTAGAAGTGCAAGAAGGGAGTTTTCACAAGTAAAATTCAAGTGTGCTTTGAAACGAACAGCATGCCTCTATAAAAAATCAACACTCGACGGGATTTCAGAGATCGAAGAGGCGAGCTCAGAATTCGAAGAGGCCATTCAAAAATCGAAGAGGCAAGCTCAGAAATCGAAGAAGCATCTTGCTTTTCCAGACGCGTCAGCACCCGTCACACGCAAGCTCAGCTTTGCGAAAATCACGGGCAATTTGTCGAAGTGCCGATCCCAGACATCGAAGAGACGCCAGTCTTTTCCAGACACGTCAGCACCCATCACACGCAAACTCAGCTTTGCGGAAATCACGGGTAATTTGTCGAAGCGCAGATCCCAGTTATCGAATAAGCGCCAGTCTTTTTCAGCCGCGTCAACACCTATCACATGCACACTCAGCTTGGCGGAAATTACGGACAGTTTGTCGAAGATTTCTGATAAAGAAGGAAGCACGTGAAGCCATATAGATCAATCACGCATTGGTTGCCGACACGAGTGAAAGAATAGTACATCTACAGGTATCAAAGAACTTCCTATAATTGTCTACCTTCGCCTTCCATAGCAAGGCAGACACACAAAGTCTTTCTTCATCTCCAAAGATGTTTTCCCAACGAAGCCTCTCGAGTCATTCAGTGTTCCTTATTCCTTGGGGTACCTCTGCAAGCCAATGACTCCAAAGCAAAAGTATCTCATATCACCAGGGTAGAAAGCAAGAGTATCTCATATCATGCGTTCTCCCTGTCCTTTCCTTTGTCCTTGTTCTTACCTACAAAGACAAGGATAAAAAAAACAATATGCCGGAACTTCCACTCAAACTCGGGTAAGGAACCGACTGCTTGGAACCCTTCCCTGATTGCCTACCTAGCACTGCTCTCGAGTACTCGCCTCCCGCTGCTACTGTACTTTCAAAGAAGCTGCCACATTTGCCCGGAGAACAGATAAGGCAAGTGAAAATGATACCTTGCAGCATGTGGAGACAACGTGCAGAATGAACAAGCAGAGAAGAATGCAGCATGAACAGTCAACTCAGCAGAAAGAGTCTGAGATGAAGAACTCGAGAAGATGCCACATCTGCCTGAGGAATAGATAAAGGAAATAAAGATGATACCTTGAAGCATGTGGAGACAAGCGCAACAAAGCACGTGCTGATTCATCCACTACTTCTTCAAAAGCAAGAGTATCTCATATCATCAAAGTTGCAATCACTCTGACGGTGAATCCGTTTTGACCCTCAAATTCTTGGGTCGGCTTACTAGGCGTTGTGGGCTGCACGTGCCGATTCACCACCCTTGAATCAAATCCTTAAAGATCAAGTCACCAACTGGAAGAAGAGCCCATCAATCTTGAGGATCATACCGTTGACCAAACTGCTCAGGTGTGAATTAGAAAGATTGAACAAAGCAACAAGTCGTCACCTTCACCTCGTGCCTGCTTGCCATATGTTCGAGTCAACCTTCAAGAATCAAGCCTCGACGGCCCTTGAAGAAGTTTCCAACCAAATTCAAGATCAAGCCTCGACGGCCATCGAGGAAATCACAAGTCCGATTCAAGATCAAGTGTCTACCACCCTTGAATCAAAACCTAGTTCAAGAATAAGCTGTGGAAAATCAACAATTGGAGGAATCCAGAAAATCCTCCAACCCAGTTCAAGATCAAAGCTGTGGAAAGTCAACAAGCGCAATAAAATACGTGCCGATTCATCCACTACCAAAGCCAAAGATCATCTACCACATGAAGCTCCTTGTGGCCCAATTTCAACCTTCAAGATCAAGCCTCGACGGCCCCTGAAGAAATTTCAAACAAAAATTCAAGATCAAGCCTCAACGGCCCTTGAAGAAATCTCAAGCCCAATTCAAGATCAAGCTTCAACGGCCCTTGAATCGGCATCTACGGTAAGGGACTTCAAAACGCATCTCCTACACGTGACAAGCACAGGTATACGACGTGCCTTGAAGTGGGGGCATTTGTAGACATCGAAATTTCGGTAAATAAATGTTGACCGATAAATCAAAGTGTCAACGCTCATGTATTACATAAATTTTACACGTAGCGTGTGACTAAACGAAAATTGAAATGAGTTGGAAAAGTCATCAAATAGGACACGTGTTAACACCTGGCAGAAACGACTTATTTCATCTGAGATATTATATTCAAAATTAGGCCTTGGAAAATTCTATAAATACAAGCCCATTTCATTCATTTAGGGGGGACCAATTCATATTACACCTTGAAGCTCTGAAGCTCTGAAACTCCGAAGCTCTCAAGCGTCCAGGTTCCCGAAGAATCAAGAAAGTGTTCTTCGTTCATCGTTCTTCCAAGATCAAGCCTCGACAGCCTTTGGATCAACAATCATCCACCTTCAAGATCAAGCCCCGACGGCCCTTGAAGAAAGCGTTCTTTGTTCTTCGTTCATCGTTCTTCCAAGATCAAGCCCCAACGGCCCTTTGGATCAACAATCATCCACCAATTCAAGATCAAGCCCCGACGGCCCTTGAAGAAAGTGTTCTTCGTTCTTCGTTCATCGTTCTTCCAAGATCAAGCCCCGACGGCCCTTGGATCAACCATCCACCAATTCAAGATCAAGCCCCGACGACCCTTGAAGAAAGCACCATCGTTCATCATCCGTTCATCCAAGATCAAGCCCCAACGGCCCTTTGGATCAACAACTTCGACAAATCCACACATCCAACCGTTCTTCAAGATCAAGCCCAAAAGCCCCTTTGAAGATCCGCTCAAATCCACCTTCAAGATCAAGTCCACGGCCCTTGAAGAACGTTCATCATTAGATCAAGCCCAACGGCCCTTTGGATCAATCACACATCCACAAATACACACCTTACGGAGATTGAATCAGAGGATCAAATAGAGAGAGATTGTAACCCAAAATCATCAAATACATAATATTTGTTTGTGCACGTTCGTTCTTGTCTCTTTCGTTTCAGGAATTTTCCGTGTTCACAAGTTTATCACAAAAAATTGGAAGGAAATGCATTGCATGATGGATTTAACTGATTTAAGTTGATTATATAGCGAGCTGGCAAACATTGTGAGTATAGAAAATATGTAGTAATTAATTAAAGAAGTTTAAACACACCATAATCATTTATATATAATGAATTAGTACAAAAAGAATTCAAAACAAAATCATATATATAAATATTTTAGCATATTTTCACAAAAACATAAGTGATATTTTAGCATATTTTAGCATATTTTCATAATAAAAGAATGATAAAATGAAAAAAAAGTATCCAACAAACAAGTCCAAAATTTAAAAACACATAATTTTAAGATAATTGATTTTACATCCTACTTTAATAAAAACGAACGCCTAAGACAAAGAAACTAAAAGAAAAGAAAAACATAAAAGAAACAAATAAATTAAAATAAACAAATAATAAAACAAAAAGAACAAAAAAGAAAAAGGAAAGGGCTCACTTGGATTCGAAATCAAGACCTAGAGCCATGGGAAAAGCGCATCAAAAAGAAAGAAAAATTTGATGGGCGCAAGGGTTCGAACCAGAGAACTTGGGGATTGTGAGGACATGTTGACCAACACGTCCAAGTCCACACTAGTGACAATCTTTAGCAACAACTATAATATATGCGAATTTAGCAGCTTATGTTCATTTCAGAAAAAAACCCTAGCACTTTCTGTCTTGCCTCGAGCCCAGAGCCCCAAACGACTCTTTGTCTTTCCGTGTCAGACTTTTCCCATTCAACAAACATGGCATGCACACATGTCATGCATCCATGTGGTGAACTTCTTAGGATTCCAAAATAAAGGCTAAGATGTGCCCCATTTTTCCCATTTATGATTACCTTTTAGAAATCCTAGGCCTCTCTCAGAGATATCTCTCAATAATTCAAGGACCTCCTTTCATTTCACTCGGCCCTCTCTTCCCATTTCTCTTAGACCTCTCTCTTTTTAAGATAAAAAAAAACAAATAGCTCTCGTCGGTGCCGTCTCTCTCTCGAAACTCTCATCTCTCTCCTTTCTCTCTGCACCGAGACCCACATACACACACGCACACCATCGCACTTGCTTGAGGAAGACACCCATCGTCATCAGCAACCTCGTCTTTCTCCCTCTCCTTCTCGTCTCTGCAACTCGGCGACGCAGGAACCCTCCGACGAGTTTCTTGAATTTCTCCGGTTAGGTAAGCTTCGGGTTTACCTCATTCTATTCTAGATTGAAGCTTAGACGTGAAATTTAAGTTCTATCTCGTGTTTTTGCAAGGTTTTTGGGACGAAATCGGCTCGGGAATAGGCACACCCATCTCTGGCGAGGCCGTGGGTGTCGACGAACTTTCCGAACACCTTCGACCGTTTCACGGCAAACGGAAGTTATAAAAACATTCCTCTCATCTTGTATTTCATTTTGATACCTAGATCGGAGTCTAGGGTGCTCTTTTACAGTCGGCCGGAGCTGTAAAAGCTCCGGCGTTCTTCTCCGATTCGCACATCTCCAAAATATCGCGATATTATCGGTAATATCGCGATATTGTTGATATTATCGCGATATTTTGACGAAAACTCAGTGGATAAGTATTAAAATATCGGTAACTCAAAAAACCGATATTATCGGCGAAATATCGCGATAATATCGGCATTTCATACCTTGCCCGTCGCCAAGACCCTTAGGAGCCCATACTCTCAAGGCGGCACCACGAGGCTGCACCACTCGCCAAGTCCCGCAGCGTCGGGAACCTAGGCTCTGATACCAATGTTAGGTACTCAAGCCCAAGGGAAGAGCCCAATCCAAAAAACTAGTCCAATAGGTGGGAGGACCCCTTGCACTTAAGTACCACTACACAATTTCTTGTGTACCCGATGTGGGATCATAACAGGGTTGGCTAATTTATGTGCTTATTTATTTATTTATGCAGATTTTGAAATCTTGGGTGAGTTTTTCAATGACTTGCACACCTCGATTCGGTTGTTGCGGTTGAGGGGATTGAAGTCCAGTTTCAGCAACATTTACTCCCAAATCGAGTGTTTAACGGATAGGTATTTTCTTTTGCTTGGTTGCTGAGAAAATGAAAGGCTTTTATGTAAATTGATCGTTTTTATCTAGATTTTTTGTATTAATTGGACGACAGTGATCCTGACATGGCAGATCCTCTTCTTGATGTTGCTTGTTCCTCGGTTTGAATTGATTGAATGGCGAATGACTGAAATATATTGTCCCATCACTGCGGAAAATGAGCTGTCCATTGTGAGCATAATCCATGGAGGTAATCTCACTGTCAAACATTTTATGAATGACTCTCCCAGTGCTGAATTTGAAAAACTGAAATATAGATATAGAAGTTCCACCAATCAAATACAATCAATTAAATTGATAATATCCTTTCAACCCTATAACATTATTGGAATAAAAAAAATTTAAAAAAAAATTAGCTCCCTCGTGCTTTAGAAAAAATATAAACTAAAATCAAAGTAGAAATAAAAAAATTTTGTGTGGGGATTTCTAATGAGATATTGCATTGTGGTTGTAATGCAATGCATGCGTATGAATCCGTATTCATATTAATTTGAGATCCAAGATGTTTTTTAGACTAAAAGAAAGAGTTATAAAGTAAATATGGCTGCAGGACCATTGGACCAAAGGACCACACACTCTAACAATATATGATGAATAGTACTCATTGTTCTCTTTTTTGTTTTCTAATTCTTCTCTTTAAGGTATAATATGAAAATCTTATTTCAAAATTGTGTTTTTTTCTTTCAGAGAAAATTTGGGCTATAAGAGCTCAGTGCAAAGCTTCCTGTAAGCATGGGAAAAAACCAAGGCACAGTTCCACGCGAGGTAGTTCAATCTTTCATTTTCGTCTGAGTAGTACTTGCCCTCCAAGTATTAGATTTCTTGCAATTTTACTTTTACAGTGCTCTTATAGTTTGCCATTTTGTCTTGAGATGCTTTTAATTCTTGTTACATAGCGGAGCTGTAGTTCATGTGTGTGAATTTTTGTTTCGTTGTGTTTGGGGTTCATAAGTGAATGCATTACTCAGGGATGGCTGTCAGCTTATCCCACATATCTTTTACGTTTTCACTTTATTCATGTGCTGAATTATCGTTTCTCTCTAAATTGAAGAACTAAAAATGGCAAGCAAACTAAAAAGCAACTAGATTATGAAATGGGTACTTTGGTTTCTCATCACTTCTTTGTTTTGTAATTTTCATTTATTCATGTTCTTTTGACAGCGACGTGTTCTATAGTATTTTTGGTTTTCCCTGCGTCGTTTATTTTATGCTTGCGTGTTCTTTTGTATGCCTGATGTCTTTCTGTACAAGCTATGCATGAAGATTTGTTGTTGTTCTCAGCCAAGAGATAATTTCACGGATTATGTTTTTAAAGTCATACAAAATACTTCTTGAGGATAACTGGGTTTGTCGGGACCTGTTTTCACTACAAATAGGATGTATCTTTTATATAAAAGAAGAGAATGGCGAGTTGCCAAAATTTCATTCTTCATCTTGATTTATTTCATGATGCTTTTTCTTTCATTTTATTTGATTCTTTCATTAGCTTTGCTAATTGCTACCACTAAATTTGAAATTGAACATCAATTACATGCCAAATGGACTTTAGAGATCAAGTATGGAGTGGAATGAGAGGAGAAGTCGTCACTTTCTCTCAGAGCAAGTCCACCGGTGGTGGATTAGGCCAGCACTCAGCACAAAAAACAGGCTGGGACCCTGTCCATTCACTCCAGCCCACAAAACAGACTGGCACCCAGCCCAAACTGGTCTCTGGGCCAGCACAAAACAGGCTGACCAAGAAGCTGGGCCATTTGCTGGCGTTGGCCACGTGGCCGATCCTGGGCTATTGGATTTGAATATTTTTCAAATCCAACGGTCCAAATTAATTAACTACATTAAAATTAATTAAAAATATAAAAAAATACAGATTTTTTTTTAAAATACAGTAAAATTTTAAAAAAGTTATTATTTTTTTTCTATAAATACCTAACCCTCATCTTCCACCTTACACCACATTTCAATATTTTCTAGACCTTCTACCAAAGCTTTCATATACTTTTTGTGTGAAAAAAAAATACCAAAAAGCTCATCCTTAATTTATTTGATGAGTTTATGTAATTTTATTTTAGTGTGTTTTTTTAAGTTTATTTGATGAGTATGTAATTTTATTTTAGAGTGTTTTTTTTTAAGTTTATTTGAAATTTTATCCGAAATTGGTTAAAAATCTTATCTGAAATAAACTTTAAAAAAAAAACACACCAAATAAATGCACTGGGTGCCAGCGCATTTTTTTAGGGGTGGAGATGCCTTGGCCTATTACTGTTCACTCCAGTCTATTACTGTTCACTTGAGTAGATAAATACGCTGGGTGCTGGCGCAAAGTCCTTAGGGGTGGACTTTCTCAGGTCTCTCTGGACAAGGTTTCCCTTATTTTTATGTAATTGTTTTTTTTAGTTTAATGAGATGGAATTAAATAGTTAAGTTACCATACTAAGACCATCTCCAACCCTTGGGCTAAAAGCAAACTTACTTAGTTAAGTTACCATACTAAGTTACCATAAATAGTTTAGTAAAATGAGGATAAATCATTAAAAACAAACTTACCTTAAAGCTGCTACCCCGACGATCGCAAGATGAGAACAAAACGCCGAACAACAAAGGATTCGATAAACCCAGGATCTCTTCTGAGACTATTTTGCAAAAGAAAGAGCAAGGATTTGAGAGCAAAAGAGGGGCTGGCGAAAAGGGAGAAAGTCGCGGAGGTGGATTGTCTGCCCTCTCATTTCCATGCTCTCCTCATGCCTGGTCACGGACCAAAAGAAATGACGGTAATGCATTATGCAAAGATAACCAAAAGAAATGACGGAGCTTATGAGGCCCACTCAACTACCAAACCATGCGCCACAAATGCCTCGGAACTAAGCAAGCACCAAGCTGGCGTTGATCCCTGAACCCAACAGACCTAGATTGCAGCCAATGATAGCCCGATCGAACCGAGTACTGCCCATTCTTACTCACATCCCAAACTAGCCGATCTTTCCGACTAAGATCACCAAGAGGGGTAAGACAGATAGCATTTTGCTCCGCCTCCGAAATAAATAGATTAGTTTTTAATTAAGTCAAACACCTAGGTACAGCTTGACCTTTAAACTTGTGAAAACCGCAAAGATCGGCAGAGACAATGATTCAATGGATAAAGAAGCAATACTTCGAGCAACATCTGCCCACAGCGTAACTGTCAGCTCTTCTCCTTTGTGGGAAAAGCAAATTCCAAACAAATTTTTAATAGGAAAGTAATATACAATGCAAGCCTGAATATGCACCTGTGATACCCTGAAAAATTAATAAATCGATTTATGGTTATGGAAATAGAATTTGGAAATTTTAAAGCTGTTTCCGGACATTATTATAATTAACGTGTTAAAATCTATCGATAAGTGGAAATGACGAAAGTGCCCTAATTGGTTAACATACTTATACGAGGATGTATTTTATTGTATTTCTTGATATATTTAAATAGATGACGACTATGTGAGCATGTAAGCAAAAGCTGTTCGTGAAACAGAGTTATAACGAATAAGATATAAACAATCAAAGTTAGAGAGCAAAATTGTAATTTTGGGGAGGGAGTATTCTAGAAGCCAAGGGCTTCTCTTCTTTTTCTTTCCCCGCTGGGCAGATGCAGAAACAGAGGGGGCAGCTGTTCTTCTCCCCCTTAATTCTTCTTCACAAAAAAAAAAAATGATAACTTTCTCATACGGCAACGAAATCATGCACGGTCAAAGGCTATGTATTCGTGGTGAAGCCCTCTTCAGATTGATCCCAAAACCCGCACGTTTTTATCCCTTAGGAAAATACATGTATAAAAAGTCAGATAAACAAGTGGTGCTTCTTATTTCATGTTGTATTATATTCAACATGTTATGTAACTGGTTTTATTGACTTTTGTAGGGAATTTCTCATTTGTATACCACTCATACCTCAGTTAACCCAAAATAGATTCCTATCTTAATTTTCTGTTGGTTTGGGAATCTAATCCAAAACCTGTATGTTATAATCTTTATTTTCCCAACGTGAAACTGTTCAGCTTTATTTAAAATGGCTGGTTATGGTTTCATTCGAGGAGAGAACAAATGCTATTAGTAAGTTGCAGTTGGAATACAAGCTATATTGACCAAATGAGGGAAGAAATCGCAGATTCTCAAGGAAATGATGTTCGTGCTTGAATGAGGGTTACATCTTTTGTTTCATCAGGACACTATTTCTCGCCATTTGGGTTCTTTTACCTTCTCTACTAACTTGTTAGAACATTTGGTAATGAGAGTTTTGAACATGAGGCATCTATTTCTAAACGGTTGCCAACTATGTTATACCTGTAACAAAATTAATCTCAAAAGAGAACCATCGCATCCATCTTAAAGGATCGTGCACTCACATGGTGTGAGCACCAGTTGAGTGCTAAGCTAAAGTTTGGCTCAAACGAGTGGTGGTCTTGTAGGTTTTTCCTACTAAGATTGTATTTTATTATAGTTGAATATGCAAATTTGTCTGCCACATGTAATGTAAATGCTATATTTATCAGGGAGGTGAAATAAAATATTGTGTAAATGGGAAGGAAAGATGTGGAAGTATTTCATGGTACTGTGGACGTCTTTCTTATGTGGGAGCAAATCGCCCACGGGTTATGATTAGGTTTCTATAGGTGCAGTTCCATTTTATAATCAGTGCATGTGCAAATTTTTGTGGATTGGAGTGTGGTGAACTACGAATGGTTTGATCCCTTTTGAGAGTACGTAGGCAGTCTAACAAGGATGTTAGATGTAGCCATAAGGTATGATAATCTAACGAGGATGTTAGATGCAGCCATAAAGTATACGAAAAATTATTACGCAGTTGTGCTTTGCCCATATTCCGGAGGCGGGGTATGTTAGAGATATGGGTATTTGTTAACGTCACGTGTCGATCCTGGACATAGGTCGGGATTGGGGCGTGACAGCACCAGTAGTTTCAGGAAACCTTGGTCTGCATACTCTGCAAACTCGAACCTTGATTTTTCTGCATTTATGTACGGGACCAACTGATTGATAGGAGTAAGAGCTCTGTTTTCCATCAACTGGAGTCAAATTAAACAAAAATGTTAGAAATTTAGAAATGATATGCTAGTCCTGAATCAATTTATAAATAATAAAAAAAAAAGTAAATAAAAACTCTAAATGAGGTCAACCCTATCCTTCTCTTATACTCTTCCATCTTCCCTCTGTTTTCCTCCCCCAATTCTGAATCATTCTTCCACCCTTGGTATCTCGATTTTATCTCACCTTAACATTTTATATCCAACCCGCAACCCAGCTCTCTTCAAATTGTATTTAAAACAATGAATTGCTTGCATAAGAATGGTGCAAAAAGGCAGAATGCAATCCAATTGAAAATCGGTCCAATAAAAAATTCAAACAAAAAAAACTCCTCATCTCTCTCATCAAACCAAAATTTGCAAATCCAACAGAATTCCTGATCACAACACATAACATAAATTAATAAAACATTTTACTCAAATAACGATTTAATTTTTAAAATTTAAAATAAAAAGAACTAAATGCACATATTTGGAAGAAAAAAAATGGAATGATTCCATATGTAAATCTCACCCCAACAGTTTTAAAACGCAATCATCCCAGTGCAAACAGAAGGTGGAAAATGTTGTCCCAGCACAAACACAACCTGCAAAATAAACAAACCAACACACACAAAAAACCAAATGAATAACGATAAAATTCAGAAACCCTACCACACAAAATCATAAGAACAACATAAAAATGACCAATAAAAGTTAGCAAAAAACACACACGATCTGATAATAAACGTCTTAACGCCAATGATGGCCTCAAACCCAAACAAAATCCAAATCAGTTAAAAAAAATAGTGAAAATGAACTGAACTCATTCCTCTATCATATTCTTTTCATCTGTTTTCCTACCCCTAATCCCAAATCTCTCTTCCATGCTTTCTCTGCCGTTTTCCCCTCACCCTCGATCCCATTTTCTTCCAAGTTAACAGCCTTTACAAATTTTTTAGAACCATAGAAAGACAAACATGGCCGATTCAAATAATAAACACACACAGTTAACCTACCAATTCATGCCCAATTTGTTAAAAATATGAATAAAAAATAATCACAACACATACTTCAATGGGTCCTCTCATTCCTTCCCAAAAATTATAGACAAATTTTAACCAACATTAAATTTTCCCAAATTGAAATCACTTTTCTAATCTCTCCTGAAAAACTATAAACACATTTTAATTCTTCATGAATGGGTGCTCAAACCGGGAAAAAACCAAAAAGGAGAAAAAACATACCAAAAAAATAACAGGACCACCACAGCTGTTCGTAAATCTGTGATCGACCAACCAAGCAACAAAAACGCAAATACCCTCTTAGCCAGGAAAATCCTAACAGAGGACCACAACTGATCCAAAACAAAATTATTAGAGCTTCATCCAAATTAACAAAAATACAGAACAAAAATTGAAAGACAGCAGTTATAAAACATACCTCGGTTGTATTAAATTGATTTGCCAAAGATCTAAAGACTGCCGGCGCTCAACGACCGAAAGGCAGCGGCCGCTCAAACAGAGAAGAAAACAGGAAACAGATTCGGCCAAAATTCGTCAATCCCAGTCGGAAAAAAAGCAAGAATCACAAAATGTTTGACTGCCGATCGCAAGTCTACAAATCTCGGAAACCAATTTAATGGGGTCAGACAAAACACCCACAACCATAGGTCTAAAAACCCTCCTCAAGTCAGATCGCAGAAATAAGATCGCTTAAAAGACGAAAATCAAGAGCAACTGAATGATGCAGAAATGTTTAATAACAAGATAGTTAAGTGTCTGTTTTTTAATCTATTTGCAGAATCCCAAGACCACAGCCCATAAACTATCACCATGATTTCAACTTGTCGAAGAGTGGGGACGCGTAGGGGGGGCGGCCTGAGCCACCACCCTTATCATTTGGTAAAAAAGAGAGAAAAAAATTGGTACGCAATATTATAAACTACCATTTTTTTATTCCACTTTCATAGCATAATCTCAGCAATCATGTCTACATTTTTATAGCTGTTAACTCAAATCCAACTTTTCAATTATTTCAAAATGCATCCGTAAATAAGGAGTCCTATCAGCAAAATAAAATTTCTCGCACACCTGCAATTTTCCTCCACTTCTCTGAGCTTCAGACTCCAGCAGATGAACCAACTGTTCTCTTTCTTTGGATATCCAAGCTCACCTGTTGTCACGCCATTGCCTCGTTGTCCCGTGTAGGATAAAACAGATTGCTGCAGCTCCTTGTATCAGGCAATGAACACAATATTTAAGAACAGCAAACAATTGGAGAGGAGCAGGCAGGGATGAGAGAAAGAGAGAGAGCAGCAGAAGCAGCGGGTTAAACCGAAAAGAAAATTACCCATATGCACAACCCGAAGAACTCACCAAGAAACCCTAGCACTTCTGCGCAAGAAATTCCTTCAAATCAAAACGAAAAACTGAACATGGGTACCTGATGTTAACACCCACTGACAGCACCAATTTCACAAAAAACTTGTCAAAACCTGCAGATCCGCAGCAAAAAGAAAAATAAAGATCTTAAATTTGTTAGCCCAGACATCGTAAAATGAGGATAAATCATTAAAAACAAACTTACCTTAAAGCTGCTGACCCGACGATCACAAGATGAGAACAAAACGCCGAACAACAAAGGATTCGATAAACCCAGGATCTCTTCTGAGACTATTTTGCAAAAGAAAGAGCAAGGATTTGAGAGCAAAAGAGGGGCTGGCGAAAAGGGAGAAAGTCGCGGACCATTTCCATGCCTACTGTGATCACGGACCACGTTAAGCCACGTCAATATTTTATATTCTTATTACTTTTTGTTTTATTATTTTTATAAAAAATTAATATAAAATATTGACGTGGTTTAACTGTGACCACATAGGCATGGGGAGAGCATGGAAATGGGAGGGCAAACAATCCACCTCCGAAAATCGCAGCCTAACGAATGCGAAAAATGAAGAGGAAAGGTAAAGCAAAAAAGATACGGTCGAAGCAAGAGAAACGGACGATGAAAGATGTGTGGACAGGAAGGACAAAACGGACTTTATACTGTAGCAATTCGTAAACAGTACGTGAAGTAAAGAAGAAACCGAGGGCATTTTCGCCCTTTCACTGTTAATGAACAGTGCTCTATCTCCCATGATGAACAGTAATTTTCTGCTGGCTTTTAGTATATGTACTAGAAATTAGGCCCGCGCATTGCTAGGGGAACCAGTTGTTTTAAGCGTAAATAGATGAATAAAACACATTTAAGTTGAATAAATTCAACACAATTATGAACAAACAAAAGGATACATTTAAGTTGAATAAAAGCAAAACGGATTTTGTTTTGCATTTTTATAATCAAATCAAGTAGCAATGTAACACGTAAAATTACAAACTTGAAGCAACCAGAGAGAGCAAAAATTAAGATGTAAAGATATCCTCAAACTTGCAACATACTGTATGGAAGCTAACCGTAGAGGTTTGTGAAGCAAACTGCGGCATGAGTTGCAGTCAATTGAACAAAAGCATAGTAGTTTAACTTTGTAGTTAAAACCGTAGGCAAATGAAGAACAATGTTCTCTTTCATAACGAAAAATTTATTTTAACCACTATCATCATTAGGCAAATCGTTTCACAAATCCAAAAACACAGAATTATATCTTGAACAATGCCAATTAATGATCTCCCATTTACTTAAGCTCAACATCAAAGTCAATGAACTGATGAAAGAGCGAAAAAGAGAAACAAAAAACCTCAATTAAGCAATTAAATGGAGTATTACTTGATAGAGCTGGAAAATTACCCAGTTCTTTAGATAGAGGATCAAGAGTGATTGATGAGAGTGCAGAGAAACGAACGATTGAGAAATTCAAGCTCTGAGCTCAAAGTTGGGGCTTCCAATTTCCAACTGGGGGAGAAATAGCAAGGAAAACACAGAGAACCAATCCACCAAAAATATTAATCAAATGGGTTTCTTCTAATTCAAAATTTGGACCACCCAAATTCCGATGAAGCAATAACCATTCAAAATTCCAACATATTGAAGCCCTCACATACTACAAATTATCAATACCCAGCAATAAAAATTTTGAAAACAGTAATAATGAAGGAAAAAGAAATTAAAGCTGCGAGGCATTCTCTAAATCTCAGGCACCAATCCAAATAGCCAGTAATTTGCACATAAGATAAGAATCTAGCAATATTTCCTTTGTTTAAAACCCAAATTCAAGAAATCATGAAAAATGTAAACTTTATATGGTAATTGAAGCTTTACCTACAGATCAGCAGCAGCAAACGGAATCCAACGGCATGTACCTCAAAAGTGAGAGAGAGCTGAGAGATGAGTGAGAGAATCGATAAACAAAACCTCCAAAATCACAAAAGGAAATTTGAACAGAAAACAAATTTGCAAATCCAAAATCACAAAAACATTGAGAAAGCTGTAAAACCCACCAGGAAACGCTGGCTTTTCTGGGTAAAAAAATTATTCGAATCGAATTGAAGAACCGAGGAAAGTTCTACTGGTTCAGTGGTTTTTCAGCAAGAAATCACCCTGTTTGTAATTCATGAGAGGTTGGATAGCGAGACTTCTCTTTCCAAAGAGGTAGCCCCCATTTCGCGATTGCCAAGCATCCTTCATAGTACTAACAGCAAAAAAAACTCAAATAATTCCAAACCTCAACAAATCAAAAAAGGACTAACACAAACACTCAAATAAAAATTTCATCAATTTGTTTATGCTCAATCCGCTATTCTTATTTCATTTCGAATTCTCTGGAAAAAAAATACATAAATCCATAAAAAAAAAAATCTACCCAAATGAAAAAAAGAAAAAAAAAAAAGAAATAGAAGCTTTCAACAGAGAGATTACCTCAACAACAGAAAGAAACATGTGACTTCTTCAATTTGAACAAAATTCAAGGTAAGTGGCCAAAACATTATGATTATTCAGCTAGTAAATAATGGATTCACCACATTTATAACTCAGGAAATGCAATCCACCATCAAAATTCTATTCATTAAATAGTGAACCCTATATCTTTTGCTAATGAATATTCAAAGTATTTGGCGATAAAATAATGCACAATGGAATAGATTAATCATCAATTAATTTTAATTATCAACTAAAAATAATATTCATTAAAATTGGGGTTTCAACAACTCTAGATTTTGCTATTGATAAGTGCCAAAAGATGAGTGGCAGGGATATAAACAGAGGTTAATGGTCCAGCTTAGCAGATCAGTTTATAGGTTAGTGTTTGTTAACCTGTTAAGTATGTGTCTTGAGAGCTAAGCAAGGTGATTAGTTGTTGTATTAGTTCCTGAAACATTATATGGCAAACCAATGTCAGTTCCTATGAAAAATAAGATCACAGAATCTCAGAACAAACAATGCGAGAACATTGCAAGCAACAAAAAACATGAATAAATCAAATGTCAAAATCCAACTGACCCAAGCTTCTGTCTCACTTAATACTAAGTCATTCTTAGCTTCGTCTATTCAAGTAATCTGCACATGCATCCGACAACCCACCTACACCATTAGGAAACAACATGTGTAAGAAGCAGATTAACAAATCAAACATATGCAACTATCTAAGGGAGGAAAAAGTTAAACAATGAAAAGTTGTTAGTTGAGGCAAATCATACTCCACAATGAAAATTAGTAAAGATTAAAGTACAAAACAATTGAGGTAAATCATACTCCAGAACGAAAAAATTTTAGAAATACAAACTTAAAATATTACCCATCATGCTAGACGCTTATTCTAACACAATTACATTCACCTTTCTAATATCATAGTATTTTTTTCATTTCTGCAATCAATATCGTCCAATCTTTGAATTTTTCATAAATTGGATGGTAGAGTGTAGAGCCTAAAAAATGTTAGGCAGGCTGCTACAAAGATAGTAAAGCCCAACAGTTAGAGAACAATGGATATTCATTGTACTCAATATGCATATATCCCAGGGCCAAGAAAGTTATGAAGAAACAGAAATGAAACTGTACAGCAGGTATCCAACAGGGAACAAACAATATGAAACTGGCACTCAAGTACTGTAAGGAAAATCAAATTAGCATTAATCTAACCAGGGCTTCTAGCTGCTAACAATTAGTTGTTAAAACCCTAACATTAATCAAGCGATCCAGCACATATATCTAGCTTTCTTCGCATCCCGCCAGTAATAAAATGCATTCAAGCGCATAGTAGCAGCATGCACAAATAAAGCAGTTTGAGTGACATTACCAGTAGATCAGTGAGTTCACGATAGCTCTTCCTTAGCTCCATGTGTTCCTGCAAAATGGAAAATATAACCTATAAATAACATAGTTCTCAATATAACTTAGTAAAACTCTTCATATGAAGATATACGAAAAGAGAGGAAGCAGATTTCACCTAGCGCGAGTAATGCTCTACATCCCTCTTCATGGAAGCCATCTCAACTTTCATTTTTTGGACTTCGGCTTGAAATCGAGCATTTCAAGAAGGTTGTTTGACAAAGCAAAAAATTCAGAACGCAAAGCTACAAATTGATAATAACAACACTGTTGGGCAATAAACAAAGGATACTTACCTCCAAAGAAAAAAGCTTGCCTTCTGCATCCCTCTGACCTTGGCGTGCACGGTCCACTTCTTCATGCCATGCATGCACCTTAGTATTCACAACTGTGAGTGAGTACTATAATACCATGGTGAAGATTTAAATATCCTCAACTAATTTGGGTTGGGCTAGGCGCCCATGTGACAATGACTATAGTCAAAATTTCAACAAACCAAAATAATATGCAGATAAATAAAATAGAAAATATAGCCAGCTAATTTCATCAAAAGATAAACAATTTGGATACATTAAGACGCCGAGCAGCAGGAAACTGACCTGGTTTCTGAAAGAGGCATCCGTCTCAACCTTTCCAGCAGCCTTTCCCTGGCGAGCAGCATACCAGTTCTCTATCTTGTATGCTCTTTTCAGCTGGATCTTCTTAACTCGTTTCAAAAAAACGTTCATATAGTTCACCTGCTAAGATTATCACACAGCCAAAAAGTAAACAGATTTGTACCAAAGAATACATAAGGAACCAAGAAATGAGAAAAAGATCTACCAACAGAGGGATGAGAAGCAAACACCAGCAAATTATGAAGAAGCAGAGAAATAAGCACAATGAAACCCAAAAATTCAAATGATGGTTTTAACAAAGCAAACGAGAACAAAATAATAAAAAAAAGGTTTTTCAAACAGTGTATAACCTGTTGAATCAAAAGAAAGAACTGAAAACTCATACCCTCCCACACGTCCCTCCTTCACTCTGTCACTCTGTCACTCACCCTGCGCACCAACCCATTAATTAACATAAAAAATTGCACACAGTCATGCTTCCTCATCTCTCTCTCTCTCTCTCTCTCTCTCTCTCTCTCTATCTCTATCTCCCTGTCCATCTCTCTCTCTAAAAAGATAAATCCCCCAAAATCGGACCTAACATACTAAACAATTCCAAAAGCTAAGCTACCATAAAAAATACAATAAAAAAAACGAACTTATCTTTGATTTGAGGCATGCAGCGCAAGATCCAGTACCCACTCTCAGCAGGGTTCATTCATGACCCCTACCCCGTTTCCCTGAAATCCCAACGACCTATATGGTCTTCTCTGACCATACCCACTCTCCCACTTGTGAAATTCACATGCAGCAACAGTGCCGAGAACCCTTCCCTTCCCCCTCGCTCTCCTTCCATCGCCATATCCCTCTCTATCTCTCTCTATCTCTCTCTCTCTCTCACACACCCACACACACAGAGCCCTCATCCTCGAAACCCTCATTCAACGACAGCAAATGAAACTTACCCTGTTACCCCCTATCTCACCCAAAACTGAAAGGACAAAATTGTCCTTCTCGATACAATCGGATTGTTATTTTGTATGGGCAAAACTGTAATTTAAAATTTTGGGCTTGACTAAGGGCCGGGCTTCTCAGCTAAAACCAATACATTTGGGCCTGGCTGCAAGCCGGGCTGCTCACCTAAAGGCAACACAAAGAGCAATGGCATTGTTGTAATTAAACTGAAATTCGGATTGGAACACTATTCATTTCTACAGTGCCATTTCCAGCCTTACTTTAGACTAAAGTAATAATGCCATGAACAAGCCAAACTTTACAAATGCCTATTTTCGCATACAAAACATTTGAGAAAATTGTAGCAAGGGTCCCTTAACTTTAACTAAATTGGAGCAATGATCCCTCAACTAAAATCCACGACCATTGGTCTCTTAACTCTTCAAAACGTGCATTTATGGTCATTTTCATCAATTTCGTTAAAAAAAATTTCAAAATGAGTCATGTGCAATGCATGTGAAGCTGAATCATGGGGTAAATATGGGAAACTAGATGAGAAAATTGTAGAAATGGTCCTTGAACTTTAAGCAATTTGGAGAAATGATCCCTCAATTTTAATTTAATTAGAGCAATGGTCCCCAACTTTAACTTAATTGTAGCAATGATTCTTCTAACATTACTTGTTTTAACAAAAGTTCTGACGGAGTTAATGAAAATGACCATAACTACACGTTGTGTGGAGTTAAGGAACCAATGGTTATGAATTTTTAGTTGAGAGACCATTGCTCCAATAAGATAAAAGTTAAGGGATCATTGCTACAATTAATTTCCTCAAAACAATTTGGCTTTTCGATATAAATGTTGAAAAAGCATATATGGAATTGTCCTATGTATGGAATATCTATTTAAGTTCTCATTGGTTTTACATTACCTTTTGCATATGTCTGGAGAACAAATATATACATAGGAAACCTTTAAGGGAAGGGGTTCCCATTCTTTTATAAAAATGAAGATTAATTGTAGGGTTCTCACCACATCGAACTTTAACGATCGTAATCGTCTATTTTTCAAGTTGCACCACATAGATCATCCTTACACAATATTAACCAAATCGGAAATGTTTAAGATATCTAATTGAGTTCAAAGAAATTAACGAATACTTTGTTATATAAGAAACAATAAAATTTTATCTTGATAATTAAATAGGCAAATGGGTTCGGATTGAATTGAATTTTTACAAGGATGATCTATGAATCGAGACTTACAAAATAGACTGTTCGGATCGTTAAAGTTCAATGCAGCGTGGGCCCCACAACTAATCCCCATTTTTTGAAAAAAAATGGAAATTCCTTTGCATAAAGGGCCTGTGTGTATGTATGTGTGTGTCTATATATATATATATATATATATATATATATATAATCTGAAAGGGATGCAATTGTTTTCTTATTAATTATATTGTAATACATTAACTATGTATGTATATTCCAATGAACTTGCTTATATCTCTGGAAGTGTGTATACGGATCAACCGCCAAAGCTTTTATATACAGATGCATCTATATTTGTAAACAACATCTTCACTTATTTTCTAAAAGTGTTTCATTTATTTTAACCATGCTATTTAAAGTTTATCAAAATAGTACTTGGATCTGATGGTGTGAGTATCCCAAGTAATCTAATTAAGACTAGAGTCGAAAGTGATGCATTTAGTAATTGCTTACACTTGTGAATAGGAGTTGATTGAGGTGGTGGTGGTTTCTTGTATTAATAATTCGAAACAATGCTTTGGAACCTAGGTTTGGGAAATATGAAAATTGATCTTGTGGTCGAATGTTAAAAGGATTGTGGCTTTTGTTGGATGTTTATTGGTTTGATTATGGCTTGCATATATATGTGAGATGGAATTCATATCATGCATTGCACTAATAAGAGGTACTACAGTTATACTCTCAGCTTATCATTATTTTGAGATTACGAGGTAATGACATGATTATACGGTTATACTCTTAGCTTGTCATTACTTTGAGATTATTTAGTAATGATATGATTACTCAGTTACATTCTCATCTTGTCATTGCCTTGAGATTACTCGGCAATGACATGATTATATTATCCAACTTTCACTAGTTACGACTGGTGGATGATATTGTATCCATGCTGCTGGTAAGTATCCACTCAAATTACATGTATTTATCAGCTTTCCATTTATACATGATTCAGTAATTCTATCAGTGATTACATCGGACGTTGAGGTATTTTGCAACAGCTCTGACGTATTCTATCTTGTATGGTATTTACTCAATATTTTAATAAGACGTGTTTGGGTAATTATGTTTTCATGCATATAATGGTTTCGTCACCCATCCGGATGATGGCCATCACACCTCAATTTTGGTGTCCACTGGATATTGAGGTCGGGGTGTGTCAGGTTAGACTTAAGATTGCAAAACATCTGTATGTCTCAGTCGAACTTCGTCATGCCAACCCATATGATTAATTTGACTGCAACAAAGATACAAAATGTTTATAAATTTAGTTAATATATAGTGCATTATAAGAATAAACCAAAAGCCAACATAAGAAGAAAAAAAGTAAAAAATAAAAAAATAAACATTTTTAGGTTGCATCCATTATATTCTTGAACCATAAACCATAAAGAAAATACTTTATTTCTAGGTTGCAAAATCAGAAGCAAAAATTTAACGCGCGAAGAACCTCTTAGCTCCCCTTTTCTCTCTTTCCCTCTTTATTGCGCAAAGAATCCCTCGACTTCCCCTTTTCCTCCTACAAAAACGTACCCAGTAAATAAAAAAACATAAAAGTTTTGAATTGCATTGGGTCACAACAACTCTGTTCTATACATGAGCTCGTCAGATCACGACCTTTGGATTCTGATCCGCACTCAAGGTCCGGACGCAAGGTGTGAAATCCCATCCCCAGAATTCCACTATTAATTACGTATTTCATTATTAAAGTCTGTATTTCGTGTTTACATTATTTTTAGTTTATTTTAATTCCGTTAATTTTAGAATTTGAATCGTATAGTTACAAGGTGTGAATTTTTGTAATTAATCTTTTAAAACTTGTAGACCTTTTTAAGGTCACAATTAATGTTTTCAAGTATAATTCGATCATACGAGCGCGTAGGCGAAAGCCGTTTGTGAATCGGAACTATAACAAAAAAGTTACGGACGTTTGATACCAAATTTAAATAGTAAATTTTGGGTTACTATATGAGGGAACTCCCACCATGTGGGAAGGCTGGACCAATCAAATGAGAGAGTGAGTGGAGTGACTAATCAGAGAAGAGAGATTAAGTAGCTGTCCCAAAAGCCTTCGACCCGTTTCAAACTCGGCGACTCATTTTTCTAACACGTTTCCTGTGACTCCGACGACAGTTTTTTCGTCGATTTTTTTGACTTTCTTCGACCTCCCATCAATACCAAACCTCACCACGACATCCCAGCATCCATTTCTAGCCAAAACCGTTGAGATTTGGTCTTGGTTCCACGAGGAACACCCATGTCGATTCCGTGAAACCCTCGCCGGCGATTCACTATTTCTGAAACGTTCTCCTTCAATCACCATCATCATTAGCATTTTTTTGAGAACCCTAAACAAGTTTGAGGACGGTGGAATACCAGAGATGACTAATCGAGATTCACCTATTTTAGGGTTTCCGACGGTCTAAAGTGATTTCAGGCCACTTCCTGGCCAAATTGGGCTTCTCACAGGTATACAATTTACTCCACGTCTCACGACATTCATTTTGGAATCAGGTGATTTTTTCGACGAATCTGGGTTGCCAACTGCTGCGCATGGTGGTGCGTGGCTTGAGACACCACTTGATCTTCCTAGGCTAAATTCGATGACCGATTCCATATTTGACATCCGATTGACGAATTTGCGTCATTTGAACATTATAGTAAATGATGATTCGACCATTAGATCGTCACTAAAGTTTAGTATGTTATTGTACGTAAGATTTGAGGACCTTAGGAACTTATGAATCACAAATACAGTGGCTGGATCTTACGGATTAAGTTACGTAGGGTTGTGGACCCTACCGTTGATCGACGGTTGACTTTTTGTCAACGTGTCTCGATTTCTCTTCATTAGTTGTAGGGTGCGTATGTAAATTTTTGATTATGTGAATACTCGAAGAACTCTAAATGTGGACTTGTACTTTGTCTTAGGTGACGATGTCACATCCCAATCTCGGCTCCGCCATAACACGATATTGTCCGCTTTGGGCCCCGGCCATGCTCTCACAGTTTTGTTTCTGGGAACTCACACAAGAACTTCCCAGTGGGTCACCCATCATGGGAATGCTCTCGCTCGAACTCGCTTAACTTCGGAGTTCCGATGGAACCCGGAACCAGTGAGCTCCCAAAAGACCTCGTGCTAAATGAAGGTGGGCATGTACATATAAGGCACATCACCCCCTCTTCGTTGGTCGATGTGGGATGTTACAATCCACCCCCCTTAGGGGCTCGATGTCCTCTTCGGCACACTTGCACCACGCGGCAGAGCGGCTCTGATACCATTCTGTCACATCTCAGTCTTAATTCCGTCGTAACACAATATTGTCCACTTTGGCCCCCCTGGCCACGCCTTCACGGTTTTGTTTCTAGGAACTCACACGAGAACTTTCCAGTGGGTCACCCATCCTTGGACTACTATCGCCCAAACTCGCTTAACTTTGGAGTTCCGATGGAATATGAAGCCAATGAGCTCCCAAAAAGCCTCGTGCTATAGAGGTGGGCATGTACATATAAGACACATCACCCCCTCTCTGTTGGTTGATGTGGGATGTTACAAATGATAGTACGTGACATCTTGATATTCGTGCTAGGGTGCGTTAGTGCGGACTCCAGGTGAGTGACTTTAATATATGTGATAGAGTTATTACCCTGAAAATCTCCCGTGCTAGTATACTTTGTGGATACAGCATGGATTTCTAAAATATGTTTTATGCTAAATAATTGTTTTTAAAGTTTTCCATTGACCTACATTATTAAACACTATGTGACTTCCCTATTCGAAATGTTTATGAATTGTGTTTTAAATTATATATTTGAAATGTTTGAAAAACGTGAGGGCTAGTAGAGGACCGTTACCCTAGTGTCACGGGGTTAGGTGACACCGAATCTGCACCATGTAGCAGTGGTACATGGATGGTCCTGCTTGGTTAATCCGCGATAGGGGACCCATAATATTTTTGGATTGTGCTTGGTTAATCCGCGATGGGCGATCCTTATTTCTTAGGTATGGCCATACGTACTTAGGGGTGATCATGCTTAGTTAATCCGCGATGGGCGATCCTTATTTCTTAGGTATGGCCATACGTACTTAGGGGTGATCATGCTTAGTTAATCCGCGATGGGTGATCACTACCTAACAGTTTCGTAGGAGTGACTCTGCTTGGTTAATTCGTGATGGGGTCACTACCTACTTGGTTACTTTCTCAGGAGTGGCTCTACTTGATTAATCCGCTATGGGGGGGCCACTTCTTATTTGGTTACTTATGTAGGCTTTGGCCAAACTGTGTCACTCTAGCCTTAGTTTTTAGTGTATTTGTGAACGATAGTTTTGGGAATCTCTGAGATTTGATTTAGAAAAGTCGTTGGATGTCTGGGTGACTCCTTCGAAGTTTTCAGTGACTTTGTTTGTACCATACTTGACCAATCCCGAAACTACTGAGCACCTGTCAACGTTATACTGTCAAGGACCCAGAAGAGTTTCCCTCAAACCAGGAGGCCAATCACAATGCGACACATGTCAACATCAAAAGCCAATCACAGCATGACACGTGTCAATGTCAGAACAAAGCTAGAAACTATTCTATAAAAGGAGATCATTCTCCCACAATATTTCCTAATGTCATTTGTACTAAATCATTCACTTGTACTCACTAAAGGAGAGCTTGAACCTATGTACTTGTGTAAACCCTTCACAATTAATGAGAACTCTTCCACTCCATGGACATAGCCAATCTGGGTGAACCACATACATCTTGTGTTTGCTTCCCTGTCCCTATCCATTTACATACTTATCCACACTAATGACCGGACCAATCTAGCGAAGGACACAAACTTAACACTTTCTGTTGTACCAAAGTCCTCACTGATTTTGTGCATCAACATTTGGCGCCGTCTGTGGGAACGACACTTATTCCCACTCTCTTTAGCTTTGCCAAGCTGGTTTCCACCATTCGTACTCTCTCTTTTGACCAGGCATCCCTCTCTAACATGGGGAGCGAAGGAAGCCACGGCACACAGAATGACACCCCTCTTACACCTGGTGCGAAACAACGAAAGAAGGAACAAAAGAAGTTTGCTCTTCAGGCTAAAGTCGATGAGCTGGAGGCTCAGAACAACAAGATAGCGATGAAGAATGAGATCCTCCAAGAGCAGTATGAAAAGGTCTTCGAGATGCTCCACGAGGCTAGATATACTAAAACACACGAGCTCATCACCCCTGTGGAAGTCAACCATCAACTGGGTGCCTCCAACACAGAGGCTCATTTTCCCTCGACATGGGTATTCCTGTTGAGGAGCGAGCTACTCATCGAAATCGCGACCAACATGAGACTTCTCTCAACCCAGCTGCTTCAACCCGAAGCAGAAGGAGTGGAGGAAGACACCTTCTTACAGAAGGAGTGGAAGGATCGAAAGCCGTCTTTCACGACTGTCGAGACTTCCTAAAGCAACGTCGAGACAATCCCATCCATGTAAGCTTGAAGATCAATGACCCAAGGGTTTCTGAAAGACTCGGCCCCCTCCCATGTCCCAGGCCGGCTACCACACGAGTTTTGCAGCTTATCTGGGTTTTTGTTTGCCCGGTGCACCATTCCCACAATGTAGGCACTGTTTGTACAAGTGACAGGTCTGAGGTAGATTACGAGGAGCCGGTGGGGGTAGCAGTGCAGAGATCAGAGACTTGGAGTGTTTAGGTTACCCCTTTATCCTTCATTGTACTATTTCTTTTAGGACTTTCCTTTGAGAACCATGGGCAAGTCTTGGCCTAGCAAGAGTTTTGTGTGTGTGTGTGTGTGTTTTTTTTTTTTTTTTTTTTTGTGAATGTACAAACTTGTATATATTTTATAGGGGGTGAACCCACTATCATATTCATTTTGGGATATTATTTATAGTATTTCATTCTGTATCTTACGTAAGATTTATGTCCCCTAGGTCCCCATGTCAGGTGTCGATCCTCAATGTATGTTGGGATCGGGGTGTGACACAAGGTCCACACCTTAAAAACGCCCACCATTGAATTACCATTTCTCCAATTACTTTTAGTAATTAAATGGTGCTTCCTTCTTTTAACTCTTCCCCATCTAAAATAATCCCAACTCCGTCCTTCGTCAACCTTTTTTCAATTATGAGCAACATTTCATTGAAAGTTTGTTACATAATATTTGAGAAGTTGTAATTGTTTGCTTTTAAAATTTTGTTTCTGGGTTCTTTGTGATAAACCAACACAGACTTCATTGTAATTCCAATCCATTAATTTCATCGGTTACATCTTTCCTTCAACTTTTCCAATGACTCATTCTTAGAGAGTGGCCAATATGTTCACATCCCTGTACACACATGGAACTCTATCAATTTTCACCAAGCTTGAAACACCCATGAATGAATGACGAGTTAGGTGGCGGAGAAAATTTGGTGCCTTGTTAAGACTGAGAGTTGCTGGGAAGGTTGGAACGATTACCTGATCGAGTCTGATATTGATGACTTTTCTTTTCTTAATATTTTCTACAATTTTTTTGTGAAGAAAAATAAGAAACTTAGTTGGGGAAGAACGACTGCTACACGGTGAATGGAAAATCAGAGAAGAAAAAAACGAGGGGAAAGAAAAGAGGAAAAAAACTTGGGTCAATCTAACGGTCTATATTAATTAAGAGAAAATCTAATTATAATGATTTTAAAGATAAATACGTGGTAAAAAATTATACTCAAGCTTATCATTGCTTATCATTTAGAAAATTTTATGTGGTTTGTTGTGCCACTCAACAAATCTCAATCGCATGCTGAACACCATACACTTTCTTATCAACCTTGACATTTAGACACTCCACCCATCCTCATCTTCCTTAGCAATTTAATGGAAGAAAAATCCTTCGGACAATAAACATAATTCCAAGTTTTGGATAGCGACTGATAGTGTTGATTGCCCGCTATCCACGAAGTGTCTTCCATCCTCAAAGTATTACGTTTTGTTTTATGTGATTTACCGCAGTTGTAGAACCAATAATGTCTATGCACTCTGGTGGAGGTTCGATCCTCACCTATCCCTGTACTCTTAACAACTAACAATTTAACTCCTTAACGTTATAGTTTGTCAAAAAAAAAAAAAAAACAGATTCATATTGTTTCTTTTAATTAAAATTCTAAACAATGTTTAGTCGAATAATTAGCTTCGCTTACTAATCAATCTACTTTGTTTGGCAAGTTTTGGTATCCCAAACTCAATGCGAACAGAAAAACTTGGGCGGGGATGACATGCTATACCGCAAGATAAGTCTAAGTGAAATATAATCAAACGCGGGGTGACTCAGTGGTTAGAAACGAATTTTAGGCTTGTATTCTATACAACACGTCTTGAGTTCGATTCCCGGCAATGGTGAATCACGCGACGGTAGATATAGGGGGAGGCTGAAATACCTTTGTGAGTACTCATGGCCCCCATAAAATTGGACTGTCATGGTGAAGTCACCAAATGATCCCTTTTTTAATAAGAAAGTCTAAGTGAAATATAAATTCTAATGAAAACATACAAAGTGCTAACCAATTGAAGCTCACAACAAATGATAGTTCTCTAATTCTTATCACGGCTTATAGCTTAAATAGTATAAATAAGAACCGAAATCAAGCTCTTGGTGTGTAGAAATAAGTTAAGAGTTTGGTAAGTCCAGTGCTCGATTTCCTTCTAGGGCTTCTACTGTAACAAAAAATAGAGGTTAAAAAAATGATAAACAAAAATTGGCATCTATGCTTAAACAAAGAGTGGAAACAAACTTCTATTATTTGGACGGCTTTGATAACCATTTTGTTTTCAGTTTTCAGTTTTTGTTTTCATTTTTTTTTAAACTGAAAACTGAGATTTCTGTTTTTTTTCTTCTTATAATTCTAATTATCTAATTGATTGAAATTGGAATTTTTAGTTATATTTATAAATTGTTTTTTCTTTTGTAGTCTTTTCTCAACATTCATATTGACAACAGTGTATCAAATAAATATAATCCGATTGTGAATAAAAGGATCCATTTATATCTCCATCCCATAGCTTTTATTTCATTCAAATAATGGTTCTTGTATTTTCTGTGATACAAGAAGTCTTTTTTTGATTAAGATTAAACTCAATAAAAATCTAGGGTCATTTTGGTTCCGGTCCCTAGTCAATTCAATTGTTAGATTGAAATCTTATTGTTTTTTATGTTTTGATCAAAGTCCCTTGACTTTGTACACCTCAGCATTTTAGTATTACTATATTCCCATGTCATCTTTTTGATATCTTAAACAAAAAACTGTAATTTAAAATATTGATTGCAGTCCAACATTTAAGGGATTCAAATCCAAGAATTTATGTAATTCAAAATCCTAGTATTATGAGATTCAATCAATCGATCAAGTCTAACAGAAATTTAATAAAATTAAAAAATTTATGGGATCATATATGTACAAATTTCATGAATTATGAGACTTAAAAAAAACAAACAATTTCTACAATAAAAAATCATGCACACTACACATATTTTTGTGAATTTTATTGAGTAGTATTAAGGGAAATAATGTACCCCATGAATTCATACATACAAAAGCAATGTATCCTGAACTTAGACCAAAAATAATGTATGTACCCATAACATAAATAGCATATGGGTACATACGAATTTACAAGAAAACTCATGGGTACATTTAAAAACTCAAAGAAAAGAATGTACATCATACCACATTGTTTTATAGACATGCATATGTGGGAACGTAAAATGCAGCAACCTTAAAAACCATTTTACATAATATTCTCCAAAAACTTTGTACCCATATATTTATGTAAAACAAATTTGAACCAACCAAAACATATTATAGCAATAGATATATTAGAACGAAACATGTAGATTAAAAATGTACCCATGGATATAAGTGTAGCCAACCAGACATTGAATAACCAAGACTAATATATAATAATAAAAGAAAAAGAAAAAAAATATAAAGAACAAAAGAAAATGACTTCAGAATGGTACAATTTTCACATAGCCCGCTCACTCTACAGTCTCTGCATGTTTGAATCAACCAGATTCCTTGAGAAAGCAATGCCTGCATTGCCTTGCCTATGCCACACAAATCTCACAAGCCGATAAAACCATTGATGCTAATTTGTATTTTAATCACAATAGGTTTATTCAACATATATGCATTGGATCAATTCAGGAATGGAGAAAAAATGGAGAAAATTGGGTTTGGGGTGTTGTAGATTCCAGATGTGCATAAGGGAAGAAGAAGAATGGAGGAGTTCAAATGGATTTTCCTTGTTTTAAACTTACTCATATAGTTTATTTTGCCTTAAATGCAGAAAGGGATGAGATTTCGTTTATGATGACGTGTAATATTTTAAATACTAAAATGATGACATGGAATAAGTCAAGGGACCTTGATCTAAAATAGAAAAATAATAAGATTTCAATCAATGTAATATGAAAATAAGGGATGAGAACCTAATTTTTCCAAAAACCTGTATATACTATAGAAATAATTGATGACATAAGAGACAAAGAGCTATTTATAAATATTTTACTTTATCCCTATTTTTATTTGAGAATTTTTTGTTTTTTCATTGGATCTGTTCATTTTTACTACGTTTAGAATCTAATCAACTAGAATTTTAATTTTTTTTGCTATTTTAATGTTTTGATTGGTTTGGATTGCATTGTGCAATTCAATCTTTTTTTATTATTGAGATTCCAGTTTGTTTGGTAACTACTTTTAATCTACTTCCTTTGAGCTTTCACATTTTAGTTCTCAGTCTTCATAATTTTTTTAAACTAAAAGTATTTACCAAACAAGATTTTAGTTTTTAGTTTTCAAAAAAGTGAAAAATAAAAATTAAAAGCTGAAAACGAAATGGTTATCAAACGGCCTCTTATTCAATATAAATATTACTATATCTATACGTCTACATATCTGCATATACATTTTACTCTAATTCAGCAATAGCTTCTAGCTCTAGGCGTCTTGCATTCCTAGTTGTAGAACCAGTAGGCACAAAGGGATTAGGCGGCATACTCAAGCTTTCTCCTCCTCCTTCTAACATCTGAACCGCTATTTTCATGGAAGGACGATCCGACGGGTGCCATTGGATACACCATAGCCCTATAATTGCAAGTTTCTTTGGAATTTTACCATCTCCTTCTTCCCCAATGTGGATTCGTAGGTCATCCCCTTCCTCTAGAAGATTATAAATCCACTGTGGATAGTAAATTTCATTTGTAGTGTTATCCGTGATTGAACCAATATTCTTCCTTCCTCCTACCATCTCAAGCAGCAGCATTCCAAAGCTATAGACATCTGCCTTGTAAGACACATTTCCGAAATTCCTGGAGAACACTTCAGGTGCAATGTAGCCCATGGTCCCCCTAGCTGTAGTCATGGACACCAAGCTTTGATCCTTGGAACATAACTTGGCCATACCAAAATCAGAAATTTTTGGAGTGAAGTTTTGGTCTAGCAAAACATTATGGGGTTTGATGTCGAAATGCAGGATTCGTAGATCGCATCCCTGGTGAAGATATTCAATTCCTTTGGCTATGCCTAGGGCAATATCTTGCAGTTTATCCCAACCAAGAAATGAATTCTTACTATCTGCAGATGAAATGAAATCCTGCAGGGAACCATTGGGGAAGAACTCGTAAACAAGAGCTCGTACAAATCCATCAGCACAAAATCCAACCAAGCGAGCCACGTTTAAATGGTGGATATGACCCATCGTTCGCACTTCATTTACGAACTCTTCCCCATCTCCCTTGGAACTGTTGAGGACTTTGACAGCAATAAAAAATTCAGAAGAGAGCATTCCTTTGAAGACAGTTCCATAGGCTCCTTGGCCCAACTTGTCCTTGAATTGATTTGTAATCCTCTTAATATCTGCGTACGAATACCTGCTTGGTTTGAGTGCTTTGTAGTCCTCCAAGAATCTTTCAATTCTTAATCGACTCTCTTTCTCCTTTCTATCAGCGCTATATACCCGATATGCTGCAATCGTCAGTAGAACAAGAAGCAAAGCACACAGGATTCCACCTGTAACCACTTTTTTCCATGTGTTGCCTGTAGAAGATCATTGCGAATTTAAACGAGACTGTCAGGTAATATTCCTAGTAAAAATGGATTGGACAACATCCTTCAAATAATAATTACTAAGACATAAATGTAAAGATGTTTAAAACTAGCAATGAATACATATGTTATCCTTACTTGGTTTCCTCCAGGGAAGACATTTAATTTCATTGTTCTGCCATCCACACTTCTTTCCCTCTCCACATTTTCTGCAATTTGGTATAGACCATTTGAAACGAAAAACATAATATTCATAGGCTATTGGAACTGATAAAACATCATACATTTTTGTACAGGATTGTAGATTCTGGAAGAGAGTTCCAAAATCATAGTAAGAACGAATGGCATAAGTTTTCTTGCCAGGGTCGCCGAGGCAGGGGACTTGATACGTATCTCGTCTTGCAACAGAAGTAGGACAACTGAATAAGGTAAGGGTACTCATGTAGTCATCGACTGACACGTTGAAGGGAGAGGGTGGCATGTTTGGGATTTCAACATGCTTTAGCAGCAGGCAGTTACTTGGGGAATAGACTTGGATTTCCTGACGCTTGTAATCAATGTGTTTGACAAATAATTTTATTAGTATTTGCTGCCCATATCTCCCATTGCATTCAAGCCCAGAATTTCCACAATGATGTGTGCGCCTGATGTTCAATGGGAAATGGATAGCCGGGCGTTGATCATTGCTACAGTTGGATTTCGCGCACACATATTGGCTTGCTTCAACTAGTTTGAAGAAAACCAGTATCAATATGCAGAAGGAAGAGATGATCAATTTCTGCATTTCTGAGATAATAATAATAAAAATAATGCACATGGATTTTTCTTTTCAATAATTGAGCAGAGATGTATACGTAGTAATTATACACTGTCCTCCGTTAATGAAAAAGAGATAGAGAGAGAATTATGGTTACACAATTCTGTCTTTATCGTTGACTGACTGTGTCAAACACCATTGACCGACTTTTCTCTAGGATAGAAGTCCTTACTGCAACTTCACGGAAGGTGATTTAACCCCACCTATATTATAATACTACTTGGTGTTTTTGTCTCTCTTCTAGGATAGAAGTCCTTACTCTATCTGCAACTTCACGTAAGGTGATTTAACCCCACCTATATTATAATCCTACTTGGTGTTTTTGTCTCTCTTCTAGGATAGAAGTCCTTACTGCAACTTCACGTAAGGTGATTTAACCCCACCTATATTATAATACTACTTGGTGTTCTTGTCTCTCTTCTAGGATAGAAGTCCTTAATGCAGCTTCGCGGAAGGTGATTTAACCCCACCTATATTATAATACTACTTGGTGTTTTTGTCTCTCTTCTAGGATAGAAGTCCTTACTCTATCTGCAACTTCACGGAAGGTGATTTAACCCCACCTATATTATAATACTACTTGGTGTTTTTGTCTCTCTTCTAGGATAGAAGTCCTTACTCTATCTGCAACTTCACGGAAGGTGATTTAACCCCACCTATATTATAATACTACTTGGTGTTTTTGTCTCTCTTCTAGGATAGAAGTCCTTAGAACAGTAATTGCCTATTGCCGTGACAAAGGCCTTCTAGTGCAACTTCATATTCAATCCCCTCCAATGAACAATAATTACCTTTAATGAATAATAATTGTCTTCTGCATCTCCACCCGTAATTGAATAGTCATGTCAATAAGCAATAAAATATTAGTATTTTTTATTTTATAAAATAATACAAAATAATTCTATTTGTAATTTCGGATAAGATTTTTAATCGTTCTCGTTGCACCACGTGTCATTATCCAAAAAGATAATTTTTGGTCTCAGGCTCTCAGGCCACCGATTCGAGTCAGGCCTCTCACTCGGCCCCCCTCAGCCCAATCACCCGCATGGACTGGAGCAAGGAGCTGGGGCTATTGGGTAGGAAATCTCACCGGTACATCAAGTTGGAGCTCCCGCTGGAGCTGCTCTTACTACAACTTCACGAAAGGTGATTTAACCCCACCTATATTATAATACTACTTGGTGTTTTCTCTCTCTTCTCTCTCGCTTGGTTCTCTCTCTCTCCCTCCCATGGTAATTAGTGGAAGTAGGTTCTTCACCTTAATTTTAGCCTTCCTACTTTGCTTTTGAAGTTTGGTATTGATCTGCTTTAAAATAATAATAAAATTTGGTGAGAATAATCAGTTGTGAAAAGATTGTCTTCCTTGATCCCAATTGAAAGTTCTATGACAAGGAAACTTTTTGTTTGGATGAGAAAATTTAAGATTACTAATTTTAAAATAACAGAAATTGAAATAACGAAATTTTATTTTCTAGAATTTATAAAATTTCTTGTTTGGTTAACCTAAAAGATGAATGAAATTTGAATACATGTTTGTTATTTTTAAATTCTCACTTACTGAAATTTAGAAATGACACCTATTTACATAAAATTTAAACATGAGAATTGAAGGTCCCAAATTCCAAGTTTTTTCTCACGCGGAAAGTTTAAATTTCTATGTTTATGAATCTAAACAAAGGAATTGATTGTATCAATTTATAAATTTTATCTTTTGTCAAATTCTAAGTTTATTTTCCTTATCCAAACATATTGTTACCATACCAATGCATGACCATGACAATAACATATCCAGTTAGGGTCTAGGATATTTCTCTTTACTTGTGAGTGCAAAATAGAGAACAATATGGCATTAGTATCATGAGAAAGTAATTAACACCAAAATCATCATGTTTAGTCTTGGCTATTGTTAACCTTCAAAAGGACAACATCCATGACAAAGAACTAACACCAAAATCCATAAAATAAAATAAAAAAAATAAATGTTACAAATCCAACCAATACACAATTCAATTGGAAGGAAAAACGCACAACAAACAAATGACTATCAGAAAATAAAAATAACTAGCAAAATTCACAACAGCCATAAAGAGTCTACCTGAAAAGCTAAAATAATACAAGAAAGAAGAGAGTAGAGGCGTTGACCTAGAACAAAGCAAGAAGATGATGCACGAGCCGAAAATCCCGTCGAAGATTTGGAGAGTTAACAGAGTGAACAATGTAGCCCTAAACCCTTATTAGGTTTTATCACGAAATTTGGCACCCTAATCGTAAAGTTTGGTTGTCGCAAGATTTCCCTGCAATATATTTGTGATTCTCATCGTAGTTAGAATTGTGAAATTACACTTATTTAGACGAAATTAAAATTGGGAATCTTCATCCCAAATTTCTAACTTTTTCCTGTACAATTTGCCTTTGCTCTCGCTACATGTTGCCGAACAAGAGAAAATTGCTTTCACATCCCTAGATTTTCGAGTTTAAATGAAATTCCGAGTTTTTTTTTTACCGTAACCAAAAAGATAAGTTGCAAATTCTAAAGGGATTTTGGCATATTGATGAAAAAATGGATCACAAAAAGTTATATATAAGAGATTAGAACGGCACCACATGAGCATTCCAAAGAGCACTCGAGAGGGATTTGCAAATGACTACTTAAAAGGAGTTAATATTATGTACATTGGTGTGTATGTATCTAGAAATATGCATATACATTTTACATAATGACTATAAGATTAAAAAGGAAATTAGCTTAAGATTTTATCCCACTGCATATGAAGTTCCTAAGTCTTTCCCTTGGGTCTACTTGGATAAATTTTGTCACGACACTGTTCATCTTCTCTAGTTATCAAAAATCGTACCGCATGTCTTAGTTCACCAGTCAGTTACATTTACTAGTAACAACTTGTTTTCCGGTAATATCATGTTAGAAGGCCAAAGGAGAAGCAACTTGTTCTGTTGTTCACTAACTCACATCAACAACAATATTCATCTTCATCTTCATTTCTCAACAAACTCACATCAATTGGAAGCCCTTCCACTTAGAAACTTAGACTTCTTTCTTTGTCATATATAGTTATGTAGAAATTTCATATCATATTCCAATTAGAAACTTGCATTCTCGTTACCCCTCAAGACTTGAGATTGTAAATACAATACTATGACTTTTCTTCTAATCAAGTATTGTTTCAAGGACTACCACTTTGAAAATGAGGCTTTCTTGCTTTTTTCTAAAGGAAACTAACGAAAAGTTAAAACAAAAACTTTAGTTTTAATGAAAAATGATAAATAAAGATGTAGTGAATAGTAGTTAGGAAAGGTAAAAATGTGGTTTTTCGTAAAGAGTAAACAGTACCGGAAATGTTTCGTTAAAACTTTTTTTTTCTAAATCACTATAACTTTTTTTTAGCTTCTAATGAATGTCTCGTCTCCCTTCAAGGTTATTTTTTTCCTATTCACAATGCGCATCAATCAACATCCACATCCTCTTCAATAAATAGTTGATTTTTTCAAGGAAAAATACTCTTTCTCTCTCCTTATGTAAAGTCATATTTATTTTTGTCTTTTAATAAACATGACTGCATAAAAGGAAGAAAAATGGCATGTCAAACTCACAATCCCTTTGCAGATCATTGAAATTTCATTCGTTCAACTTTTGTGCCCCATGCTCATTTTCCATGGAAATTTAATAAAAGAAGAATAATCATTCGGACAATCGTTGCAATACTCACATAATTCCAAAATTTTGGATAAAAACTTATATGAGAGTTTTCATTCTTGGACTGTTGAGTACCCAACATCCACGTCCACTTCAATGATTCAATCTCTCAGTATTAAATTTTGTTTTGCTTTGTTCAAGATTCATTGTTTCATCTAATTAAAATTAAAATTTGGCCGAGTGTGAAAAGATTCAATCTCTCACTATTACGAACTCTTACCCATCTCCCTTGGAACTGTTGAGGACTTTTGGCAGCAATAAGGATTTGGTCTTATGAATTGACGTACCTTCATCCATACGAAGAGTACGCAAACTTTTCTTCAAATACAACCATTTAGCAAGGGATTTGGTCATATACAAACTCTCCAATTTTAGCCACAACTTCGGTGCAGATTTGATGCTACCAACTTGACGCAAGACTTCATTCGATAAAGTTAGCAGGATTGTTCCAAGTGCCCGCTCCATAACATCTTTTTTTTTCTTCATCAGTCCACGAATTCAGGAAAGCCTTCACACCCTTTAGCGTTTTTAAAAGCTCTTGTTGAATTAACAAAGTACGCATCTTCAATTGCCAAATACCAAAGTCATTGCCATCGAACTTTTCAATATCAACTTTCACCGACGACACAGAAGGCTTCATAGTGATTGCCAAGCAAAGCCCAAGCCGAAAGCCGGGCTCTGATACCACTTGTTGTACTTTTATGAGCAAAGGAAAGCGAATTCTAACAAAGTACCGATATCAACGTCGTAGGTGAAAACTAAAACAAACAATCTCAAACTAACACAAGAGATTTATGTGGTTCGGTGTAAAATCTAAGTCCACGAGCGAAGCATGACAAGAAATTTCACTAAACAAACGGAGATTACAAAATAGTGTTCAGACTCTCACAATCCAAATCCCACAAATTACAAACCCTAAACCAAACGAGTAGAGAACCCAAAACTAACGGAGAAGATTCTCCCAAATTGCTCTCTAACTCACAAACTCACAAATTGACTCTCACCAAATTGCCACACGAATGAGCCACACAAAATACACTAACCCTGAGGTCCTATTTATAGTGCATAAGACTTAGGTTACAATAAGAATCTTAATAGGAAGTAAATCCAAATCCTAATCAAATAGGTAATTAACAAAATCTCTCCACCACGGAAACCAACTAAGAGGTCAAAATCCAAACCCAAATACGACACCAAAACCAAATAGGTAACACAATTTTTTTTGCATCATCCTAATTTTGAGTCGTAAAACCCAACAGGTGGTCAACTGAGAATTTGAATGGATTGGAAGCCTCTTCACCGCAAAGTCTTTCACTAGCAGGGGCTGCTAGTAGAGCCTCGTGTTCTACTCCGTCGTTGGATGCTTTGAAGTATAAAGTATCGTGGGCTTGGTTAACGTAGTTAAGAGCCGCATGGCAAGATTAGCACGGCTATGAGCTGTGGTGCAAAATTGGCATAATTGTGAGCCATGGTGACAAATCAAGGGTGGCTGAGTGTTGTGGAGCAGGTAGGCAAGGCTTTGAGCGTGGAGCTGGGGTGAGCTTGTGTGCATCAGGAGGAATTGGACCATTAGGTCTGCGGTGCTCGATTACTGGTGATGTGCTGCTCAAGTATTGAATCGTGTGGAGTGATGAAAATAAGATTTGGCCCTGGTTCTTGGTGGTTGGGCTGGTGTGCCATTCTGGTACCCATTTGCCCTCGACACGCCATTAGGCTGAGTTGATGCATATGTTAAAATAGATGTAATCTTTGTATCCGCCAGTGTATGTAGGATGGTTCTGTCTGCTCAATCTTGTCAATAAAAGGTGACCCATTTATGTTGGTCGTGTATCGTTTAAGCGCCTTGTCAGTAGCTTCGTTGCGTTGGAAATCGCACAATTGTTCGGTCATGAGCCTCTCAACTTCTTTCTAAATTTACCTCTATTGGGGCAGCAGAGCTTCTGGCTGCCCCCAGTCGTAACCTGTTAGTCTAGGTTGCTTATCGTTGTGCTCATCTAGTCTATGTCGTGGCTACATTGCATATGATACGTTCTTGGCAGGCGAACTGGTTACTTACAGGTGGCCGATTGAATTTGAGCCAGATTAATTGACTGCTTATCTTCGTCTTCTGTGCTGCTTACTCCAATATGAGGTGGAAAATGCTTTTTGCGGGCCTAGCCGCGAATGAACACTTCGTCTAGCAGGTTGTCCATGTTAATTATAAGAGTATGGTCCCAACCGTGAATGTATGCTCGTCCATAGGCCTAACCATGAGTGCACGCTCATTCGCGCGCTAAGACGAGAGTATACGCTTTCTTGAGGACCTAGACGGGAGTGTACACTGCCAGAACGCTCGGTTCGTGGCTAGTCGAGCGGCTGCTTGTTGGGACGCTGCTGGAGAGAATCGTCATCTGTACTTGTCTTACTTCGGGACACATCGTCTGGGGCACACTGCATCTATGTGCGTTGCAAGAGCTGATTCACTAAGGTCGTCTACTGCGCAAAAGCGCATGTCAACTCTATGACTTGTCGAGACAAGTGTTGTTCGCCATTTGGGATGGAAGATCTTAAATGGTATGCGTCTCCTTGAGTAATGGAAGTGCAATGGACTCCAAGTGCGAGATTTGAGTTGAGATATGTCAAATCTGTAGAAAATCGGGGTGAAAATACCCCCGATTCAATCGTCAGTCCAGAAATCTGAAGATGGGATGATTAAACTGGCCTTCGACTAGTCGGGATCACTAGGTGGACCTTGCGAGCAAGTTGGGCCGCGGAAGTGGGCCAAGTCATGTGCGGGGTGTGTAACTTTATTCGTACTTCAACGCCTTGCGGTTGACAACCTTCAATGCTACTTACTCAACTTAGGGTTAGTTTGAATAGTGGGTGTGGTGCGATTTAGCCTGCTTAGCATTAGGCCAAGGGTGCATTGGCCCCGCCAGTGTTGTGCTGCTCCATTTGCCGCAACCGCAACTGTTTGGGCCTTGCTTTAGGCCTCAGCTGCTATGGCAACGTCGTGGGCCTACTAGATCTAGGTTACCTAGCGCTGGGTTGACTGCCTTGTGACACGGGCCTGGGCTCATTACTGCAAGATGGCATTTATTGTTGCTTCGTGGCTTTGCTGCCATGAAGCTGTCCCACTCCCCACTGCAACATGGGTTGCCTTGGCTATGGTGGTGGTGGTACTCCGTGGTGGCCAAGTTACTCATTTTGCCACCACGTTGAGCTTCGTGGATCGTCGTGGTGGGGCTACATCGCAATTTCCATCATTTTATCTGGATCTTTGAACGTAGGAAGTTTCGTTCGTCGTGGTTTCTAAATTTCTAGCCATTGTATTTCTCTCATACGTCTATTCAAAGATTTAAAAAATTTTAGGAATAAGAACGTATGAAAAATTTACTTATGAATGAGAAATGTGAAACTTTGAATGTGAGTCTTCTTCGAGCTTATGAATCAAACTCTCAATGAAAACACCAATTTGTGGATGCAAATTTTCACCATCTTCGTCTTTGACAAAAATGCACCTGCAAAATAATAATACCTAAGACTAAGGCCAAAAGCCTTATGCGCCCATGATGAATGGGAGGGGGGATTTGGCCTAAGAATCTCCAATGCCAAAGTTAGAATTCTGAAAGAATGTGTTTAGGAGTTTGTGGGTAGCAAATGGCTTCCTTATTAGTGGAATAATAGGGCTATTTATAGGGAGTGGCCGACCCATAGGGTGAGGAGTGACCGGCCCATAATGTGAGGAGTGGCCGGCCATACATGGTGGTAATTGAAGAATAATTACAAGATATTTTGTGAAATAATATCTTGCAATTAACATGACAATGATCCCTAAATTAAATAGGAAGTTTTGGGAGTTACCTTTTGAATAAAATAAAAAAGGGATTGATGAGGAGTGATGAGAGGGATTTGAATAAATACCATATTGATCACCTTTGACTCTTCCATGATTGAGCCGTTATTGTCCGTTGCATGCACGTGGGAATCCTGATGTGCTTCGAGGATAATTTTGTCATTCTTGTCCAAAAATCCGTGTGTCACCTCCACGATTTTTGAGATTATTTTTTGCTCCACAACATCTATAACAAGGAACTAACACCAAAATCCATAAAAATAAAAATAAAAATCCAAAAAAAAAGTTACTGATCCAACCAATACACATCTCAATTGGAAGAAAAAAAAAACAAAACAAACATATGACCATCAGAAAATAAAAATAACTAGCAAAATTCACAATTGGCCTAAAGAGTATACCCTCAAAGCTAAAATAATTCAAGAAAGAAAAGAGTAGGCTTTGACCTAGAACAAAGCAAAAGATGATGCACGAGTTGAAAATCCCGTCGAAGATTGGAGAGTTAACAAAGTGAACGATGCAGTCCTAAACCCTTATTACGTTTTATCATGAAATTTGGCCCTCTAATCGTAAAGTTTGGTGGTCGCAAGATTTCCCCGCAATGCATTTGTTCTCAACGTTGTTGGAATTGTGAAATTACACTTATTTTGACGAAATTAAAATTGGATCTTCATCCCCAATTTCCACTTTTTTCCTGTACAATTTGCCTTTGCTATCGCTACAAGTTGCCGAACAAGGGAAAATTGCTTTCCCAATTCTAGATTTTTGAGTTTAAATGAAATTCCGAGTTTTTTTTTTTACCATAACCAAATGGATAAATTGCAAATTCTAAAGGGATTTTGGCATAGTGATGAAAAAATGGATCACAAAAAATTATACACATAAGATATTAGATACGCACTACATGAGCATTACAACAAGCATGCAAGAGAGATTTGCGTTTCTGCGAATGGGTATTTGAAAGGAGTTAATAGTAAGTACATTGGTGTGTCAGCATCTAGAAATATACATATACATTTTACTTAATGACTATAAAATAGGTAAGGAAATTAGCTTAAGATTTTATCCCACTGCATATGAAGTTCCTAAGTCTTTCCTTTGGGTCTACTTGGATAAATTTTGTCATGACACTGTCCATCTTTTCTCGTTATCAAAAATCGTACCGCGCACGTCTAAGTCCACCAATCAGATACATTTATTAGCAACAACTTGTTTTCCGTGATATCATGTTAGAAGGCCAAAGGAGAAGCAACTTGTTCTGTTGTTCACTAACATCAACAACAATATTCATCTTCATCTACATTTCTCAACAAACTCACATCAATTGGAAGCCCTACCACTTAGAAACTTAGACTTCTTTCTTTGTCATATATAGTTATCTAGAAATTTCATATCATATTCCAATTGGAAAATTTGCACTCTCGTTCCCCATAAAGACTTGAAATTGTAAATACAATACTATGAGTTTTCTTCTAATTAAGTATTGTGCAATGACCACCACTTTGAAAATGTGGCTTTCTTGCTTTTTTCTAAATCACTTTTAACTTCTTTTTTCTAGCTTCTAATGAATGTCTCATCTCCTTATCAACATCCCTCTTCAATAAATGGTTGATTTTTTCAAAGAAAACTATTCTTTCTCTCTCCTTATGTAAAGTCATATTTATTTTTGTCTTTTAATAAACATGATTGCATTAAAGGAAGAAAAATGACGTGTCAAACTCACAACCCTTTTCAAATCGTTGAAATTTCATTCGTTCAATTTTTATGCCCCCATGCTCATTTTTCATGGAAATTTAATAAAAGAAGAATAATCCTTTGGACAATCGTTGCAACACACATAATTCCAAAATTTTGGATAGAAACTGATATGAGAATTTTCATTCTTGGACTATTGAGTACCCAACATCCACGTCCACTTCAATGACTGAATCTCTCAATATTACGTTTTGTTTTGCTTTGTTCAAGATTCATTGTTTCATTTAATTAAAATTCAAAGAAAATTTGGCCGAGTGTGAAAAGATTCAGTCTCTCAACTCAATATTATGAAAAGTTTAGGTTTTTAGTATTTTTGAATTTTAAATTTTAAAATTTTTGAATTTTTGAATTTTTGAATTTTTTTTAATGTCCACATGCATGCCGCATCGTGGGTCAGCGAAGGTTATCACAAAAAATCTAACGGATGTATAAAAGTGTCCCATAATTCACAGAAAATCTAACGGATGTATAAAAGTGTCCCACAATTCTCACCTTAGGTATGACACTGGATGAGAAAAATTCAATGTATGAAATGTTGAAAAGCAAGAAACTTCAAAGTAGTAAACTTAATCCTGGTTTTTGTTTAGCTTAACTTTTAATAAAAAAAATAGGTATGAAAAAAGATTGGAACATTTTAAGTGTTTGATAAACATTTCAAATCAGTTTTTTTTCTTTCAAAATTATGGGTTAAAAAAATACTGAAAACCCAAAGCTGGAAAAAGCAGCTTATTTCGAAGAAACACGGATAAACAGTAACCAATAAATGAACTTTCCAATTTTCCAATCCTGCCCTTCTTTCTCTCTGTCGTCAGGCTCACCACTCTCTCGCATAAACAGGTCTCAGAGCAGATATGAAAGAAGGCCTCTTTCCCCCAGCAGATTTCGAAGGGGAATGGGATCGTCTTCATTGACAATTAATTTCGCGTGGTGATTGATGTTGGAAGAAATCTGCGACAGCTATTCGTTAAAGGGTTTGCTATTGTCGGAACCTTGGATGAAATGGCAGAGTCTGTGATGGTTTTTCCGTTAGATTTTGCAGTAGCCGCCATGGCTGAGCTTGCAACAGGTTATCACGCCTCAATAGTGTTTGAAAAATCAAAGCAAAATTAGTAAATTAGTGTTGATTTTACACTGTAAACAAAAACCCAGAAGAGAATTGATAAAAAAAAAAAACCCAAAAAGAGGAAGAGAGAAAAATATTACATCTTTGAAGTGGGTTTTTAGTTTTTGGAATTGTGAGGTTCTTGAAATGATATAATCAGCCATTTTTTGAAATTATTGGATTCTGGGGTGGGTTTAGGAGAGGGTTTGATTTTGGACTGGGATTAAATGGGTGGGTGGCTGCATCTGTTCGAGTGGTGAGATGGGGTGGCTCTCGTGTTTTGGGTTGATTGAATGAATAATGGCAGTGGCTTGGGTAAGAGAGAGAGAGAGAGAGAGAGAGAGAGAGAGAGAGAGAGAGAGAGGTAAGTGAGTGGGTGAAAAATGGCGGTTTGGGAAGCTGAGAGTGGGTTGTCGGGATGACATGTAGTAGTGGCTGGGTTCAAGTTGGTCGGAGAAGATGGAGGTGGTGGGTTCTTCGGTTTAATCGCACATCCATTGTGGATGCAAATTTTCTCCTCTTCGATCTTGGACGATTTTGCACCTACAAAACAACTAGCACCTTAGGTTAAGGCCAAGAGCCTCACGCGTCCACGATGAATGGGGGGCTTTGGCTGAAGAACCTCCGATGCCAAAGTTAGAATTTTAGAGAGAAATAGTGTTTAGAGTATTTGTGATTTTTTGTGAGAGAGTTGGAATGAATTTTTGGTGAGAATATGTGTTTAGTTATAGAGTTAGGGTTTGCCCTATTTTGAATAATAGTAGCCAGCCATAGGGTTTTTGTGGGGGTTAATTTCATGTTTAATTTGCCAATTTATTGGCTAATTAAATATGAAAATAATAAATGGGTGGTTATAAAAATGAATGATTATTTTAATAAGGAAAATGGGAAAGATGAGGATGTGAATAGTGGGGGCCGGTTTTGGGCTATTAATTGGGTGATTTTAGGAGATATGGTAGGTTTATATTATTTAGCTAATTGATTAGCTAAATAATGAAATAGAAAATACTAGGTTTTGGGAAATACCTTATAGAAAGGATTTGATGAGAGAGGTTTTTAATTGTTACCTTTTTTGGGCACTTTTGACTTGATTGAAAGATGATTGCCCACTGCTCGCGCGTAGGAATCCTTGTATGCTTCGAGGGTATTTTTGTCCTCTTTTGTCCAAAAGTCCACGTGTCGCCTAGCGAATATTTTTGGCTCCACAAATGCCCCCACACCTGTTGGGCTGCTTGCAGAAAAGGGCAACAGGTGTAGAGATTTTCTCGCTTTAGGCAACTCTAAATTGATTCCTATTTTGTTGTTGATTCTCTCTTTAAATGGAAATTAGATCCTTCTAGGAAAGGGAAATAAATTTCTCTCAAAGCCTATTTAAGTCCACCTTAAGTGGGTTATTAAATCAACTTTGGAGAGCGATTTATTCTACCCAACAAGAGAGAGAAAGTTAGAGGATATTTGTTCCCTCTCCTCTAGCAATCTTCTACGTCTTGCCTGTGCAAAAGACCGTCTTTCGTTGATTTCTTCGTCTTTTTCGTGCCGCACCGATGTAAGAAAAATTTAATTTTTCTTGCCTTCTTCTTGGATAGTGCTATTGCAGGGCAGCCATCGGGGTGGTGCGGCACGTCGGCTGGCATAGGCCAGGAGTCGGCTCGACATGGGCCGATGAGGTATTGTGGTAGGGACCACTGTTTTAAGCTGCTTGACTTGGCTAGAACCAAGGGCAGCTTGTGCAGCTGGGGTCGAGGATTGTGGCGCTGAGGCGCAGTGTTAGGCGAATCGCATGACTCATGTCCTTTGGGCTATTGGACTTGACTCAGGCCAGGCTTGCGATTGAGAGAAATAAGGAGATTGCGGGTCTCACGGGCTGCTGGAATGTTGGGCATGCAGGCCTCCTGCCTGCTGGAATACTGGGTTGAGCTCCCCTGCTGAGTACCATGAATGTCGTTGGCTGCTTAGTCCTATTTGCTGAAAGAAATGTGGGCTGCTCCGGAAAGAGGAGGTAAAGAGGATCAAGGCGGATGCATTGGCTCATCTGATCGCTATCGTGGAGCTTACTATGAATGAAGATGGAAAGAAGAGATCTTCCCCACCTGCTCATGAGATGCCAGTTAAGAAAAAATTGAAGACTTCTTCTGCTGCTCATGATGGTCCACTTGCTACCGAGAGGTATGTGATTGACATGACTTCTTCCAATGGGAAGAAATGTAAGGCTGCTAGATCTGAGCATGTGGCGTCTTCCATGTTGAGAATGGCTAGTACAATTGTGGATAAGATTACTCAGCGTAAAGGTTTTATCATGCCCCCAGTGCCGAAGTTTGTACCAGGACGTTCTTTGGGAGCCAAGTCCGGTTCACCTTTTTAGAGACTTGCTATTATGAAGAGTGGTAAGGTGGACTCTGCTGCTAAAGTGGCGCCAAAGCCTGCTCCCTTTGCTGCTGAGATTGATTCGCCTCAGATTCAAGATCTTAAGCTTGCAATTTCTGAGCTTCGTTTCGCTACTTATGCTAAGAAGAGAGTGGATGAGCTGTAGCGCGTCCGTGTTAGTCTGCTTAAGAAGAATGAGCAGCTGAAGGGTGAGAAGGATGGGCTTGAGGTTTTAAGACCTTCTCTATTTCTCCGGAAGACTTGTTTGCTTTTACTTTTAAGGCTTCCATTGGTGAAGTAGTTGGAGAAGTTAGTGCCCAGACTAGGGCAGCCGGGGGTGAAGCGCCGGATGATGCCGCTGCTAAGAGCGTTACGGCTGTTGAAGGTGTGGCGATCGAGTAGTCGTGGGATGTCCAAGCTGCTGTAGTGTAGTATTTTAGGTAGCCTTTAGGATTTTCTTTGTTTTTCCTTGTAGCTCTTGTTTTGCTTGAACTCATTCGGCCTTTGCTAGTTGTTTATAAACATGTTTTCCTTCGTTTTTCTTCATCTTCACTTCTTTTGTTCATGCCCTAACCTTTAGACTTGATAGACCAGTGGCAGGCATGCTACTTTTTTATAAGCAGACAAACTCGCGTAGCCTATGCAGCCGTAGGTGTTGGTGTAGAACTTTGCAAAGTTGTTAGCCATAGGGTTGGCAGCCGGATGCCTTACTTACAGAAGTAGACAAGTCCGCGTAACCACTCGGCTGTTAACCTTGACTTTTTTCAATTCCGTAGGTTGCGTAGCAAGTATCACAACACTTTAGGACTTGGTGTAGGTTGTTCCGCGCTTGGCAGAGGTGAAGCTTATCAACTACATAGCATGTCGGCAGTGGATAAAACTTCGTATATGCGCGCTAGCTTGTTTAACCTTTCACAAGAATGTGCGGTTGTATAAGTCTAGTGCGGCTTCACTGCTCGAAGGGCAAGCCGTAGGCAGTCTTCCGGAATCCGTAGGCTACCTTAGTGCACTCGGTAGCAGCTTTAGGATTCCAGGGCAGCCGTCCATCGGATGTACTGCGTAATGTGCCCTCTCCGTCTCTAGGGCCCGGTTCCCCACGGATTAGGCCAAGAGACCCAAAATCCTTCAGTTAGCTAAGCCTTGAAAAAGACCATTGCGGCTACTTCTAGGAATCCCGGCGCAAGCCATCGTGCATCTAGTTATACTAGGGCAGCCAGGCTCATCCACGTCTGGATATTCGGAGTGTAAAGTTTATCCTCCCGTCTTGGAGAGCTGACCCATATGGGTGTCGGAGAATTGGTTTACCCTCTCGCACTGGAGAGCATGGTTGGTCCCTCGGGGGGCGCAATTCCTGCGATGAGTCCCTAAGAAGGGCGCAATCTTCTTTTGAAGTGCAGGAGTGATTAGTTGTTGTAAGCATGCAACCAAGCCAAGTTGTGATTACTTCTAAATTCCTCATTGAAAAACGAGTGAAACGAACGAGAACTTTAGCTGTAAGGTAGGAACTGCATAACAACTGGATAGTCCCCAGCTTGTGAGGTGGTGCCCGTCGAGCTTATTGAGTCTTCGGGTTTTGATGTAGCGGGAGGTCACACATGGTACTTCTTCAGATTGTAGGCCATCCATTTCTTTTCAATATTTTTGCTGCTTCATGGTGGTGAGGGTGTAATTACTCTTGCCCCCTACTCTGCTGATCTTGTACGGACCTTCCCAGATGGGATCCATCTTTTTGGAGCCTTCTCTGCCGGCAGTGATGAAGGCTTTTCTGCGTCGTCGACATGCAAATGCCAAAAGTCTCCATCGGGTGGAGTAGGCGCAGCTAGAGTGTGCTCGGCTACTTCTGAGGCATCGTTGGGCTGCTCTGTTACGTCACTTAGGCTCGGCGTGAAGACGCAGTAGGGAGCTGTGGAGATGGGGCCATGTCATACGCAACAGGAGATGCTCAACTGCCGGTATTGGGCCACTCTAGAGTTGAATCATTGAGCAAGGGTCGGCTAGGGCCGTGTGATGCGCAGCAAGAAATGGTACTCAACTGCCGGTACATGTTGCTCCTATGTAGAATCTTTTAGGGTGACGAGGACAAAACTTGCTTTCGAGTGTGTCCTTCTAGTGTTGCGTTCGTCAGAAAACTTTACATCCGCCATGGTCTACACCTTTATCGTCGCGCGTCTGGATTGGGCAGAATAGTACGTCATTAGGATGATTGCATGCGTTTGAAAGTAAAACTTGTGCTTCTGGGTTGCAACAACTATCACCAAAGTTAGCTTTTGAATTTTTAATAACATCGAGGAGAGCTTTTGAACTGTAGAATACAGGTAACTGTGGAATACAGGTAGTCGGGCCCCCATCTCTTCTCGCATGATGGTAGAGCTTATTGCTACTTTAGATATCGTCAAACATGTGAATAAGTCCTCCGCTGCTTCTAGGGAGGTGATGTCGGGTACTTCTTCAAGTCCTTGAATGTGCATTGGCGAGCCTCATCCCAAAGTGCATACTTCTCTGCCAAAGCAAAAGAGTCTGCCAGAGTTAGATCTTCTTTCATGATCAATTTTCCAAATAGCGGGTGGTCTGCTGGAAGTCCTTTTTGGAAGGCTGCTCTAGCTATCGAGTCGTTGCATCCGACTATTTTTGCCTTCTCTACTTTGAACCTCCTCACATAGTCGCGAATTGACTCCTTTGGGTTCTTCTTGACGTTGAACAAATGATCAGATTTCTTTTTGATCGAGCGATAGGATGAATATTCTTTGGTGAAAACCAAAGAAAGTTCGTAGAAATTCCGGATGGATTGTGACGGCAGGGTGTAGAACCAATCTTGCGCCTCGCCTTGTAGAGTGGTGGCGAATATCTTGCACATAAGCTCATCGTTGTTTCGATAAAGGATCATTGCGCTTCGGTAGCGCTTTAAGTGTCTCTCCGGGTCTTCATCCCCTTTGAAAGATGTGAAATGTGGCATGCTGAACTCTCGTGGAGGCTCTGCCTGCTCGATCTCGTCCGTGAAGGGTGACCTGCTTATGTTGGTCATGTTCCGTCGTAGTGCCTCGTCGGTGACCTCGTTGCGTTGGAAATCATGCAATCGCTTGGTCAAGAGTCTCTCTACTTCTTCCTGAATTTGCCTTTGTTGGGGTAGCGGAGCTCTTGGCTGCCTCCAGTCATGACTTGCTGGTCTAAGCTGCTCTTCCATGTGTTTGGCTCGTCTATGCCGCGAATGCAGTGCATGTGGTGCGTTCCTAGTAGGCGAGCGAGTTCTTCGCAGGCTGCTGGTTGAACTTGAGCTGGATTGAGTGACTGCTTCTCTCCGTCCGTCGTGCTGCCTACTCTGATGTGAGGTGGATGACGCTCCTTGTGGGCTTAGCTGCGAATAGACACTTTGCCCGGAAGGTTGCTCATGTTGACTATCGGAGTATGACCCCAACCGTGAATGTATGCTCATCCGTGGGCCTAGTCGAGAGTGCATGCTCCCTCGCGCTCTAAGACGGGAATGTACACTGCCCAAACGTTCGGCTCGTGGCTGGTCGAGTGGCTGCTGGAAATGTTCGTTTGCCCTTGTCCTACTTCGGGATACCTCGTCCGGGGCACGTTGGATCCCGATACGTTGCAAAAGTTGATTCACCAAGGTTTTCTGTTGTGCAAGGGCGCTCGTCAACTCTATGACTTGTCGAGACAAGTGTTGTTCGCCATTTGGATTGGAAGAGCTTGGAAGGAATGCGCCTCCTTGGGCAGTGGAAATGTGGTAGACTCCGGGCGCGAGATTTGAGTTGGGAAATGTCAAATCCGTGAAAAAATGTGGTGAGAATGCCCTCGGCTCGATGGTAGGTCCGGGAGATAGTCTTGGGCCGACTTGGGCTGCTTGGAAAGCCACAGGAGTAGGCTGGGCCGTGAGAGTGGGCTGCTCGAAAGAAGCAGGCTGGACCACGGGAGTGGGTTGCTCGTCGGAAGCAGGCTGGGTCACGAGAGTAGGCTGCTTGGCAGGAGCAGGCTGGGCCACCGGAGTGGGCTGCTTGGCAGGAGCAGGCTGGGCCACCGGAGTGGGCTGCTCGACGAAAGCAGGCTGCTTAGCAAGAGGAGGCTGGGCCACAGGAGTGGGCTGTTTAGCAGGAGCAGGCTGGGCCACCGGAGTGGGCTGCTCGACGAAAGTAGGCTGGGCCACGGGAGTGGGCTGCTCGTCGGGAGCAGGCTGTGTCACGAGAGCAGGCTGCTCGGCATGAGCAGGTTGGGCCGTGAGAGTGGGTTGCTTGACGGGAACAGGCTGGATCACGGGAACAGGCTGCTCAATGCGCGGTGCATGTGAATGCGAGGCTTGGGCTTGGGTCCACGTAAACTTGGATGGCACGGCTTGGATCGTGGTCTTGGTACCGTGAGCCTTGGATGGCACGGCTCGGGCCGTGGTGAAGGCTCCATGGACCTCGCCACGAGTGGCTACCGAAGTAGCCACCGCGGTGGTTCCCATGGTGTCCGTGGTGAAAGCACCATGGACCTCGCCGCGGGTGGCTACCGAGGTAGCCACCACGGTGGTTCCCATGGTAGAAGCTTGTGGTGATGATGCCGCTCCCCTTATTGTCGCATTTTGCCTCACGGATCTCCGGGCCGTGGTGAAGGCTCCATGGACCTCGCCACGAGTGGCTACCAAAGTAGCCACCGCGGTGGTTCCCATGGTGGCCGTGGTGAAGGCACCATGGACCTCGCCGCGGGTGGCTACCGAGGTAGCCACCATGGTGGTTCCCATGGTGGAAGCTCGTGATGATGATGCCGCTCCCCTTATTGTCGCATTTAGCCTCACGGATCTCCGCAATCCCATTTCTTGAACATTAGAATTTTCACTTGTGGAATTTTCTAAATTTCTAGCCATTATATTTTGCTTATACGTTTTATCAAAGAACCTTTGCAAGTAAAAAATTCTAATAATAAGAACGTATGAAAAATATTCAAATGGACTAGAAAATAAAGAAAAAACCTTTTTGTGCGAGAGTCTTCTACGAGTATGGATTTCAACTCTCAATGAAAGCACCAATTTGTGGATGCAAATTTTCTCCTCTTCGATCTTGGACGATTTTGCACCTACAAAACAACTAGCACCTTAGGTTAAGGCCAAGAGCCTCACGCGCCCACGATGAATGGGGGGGGCTTTGGCCGAAGAACCTCTGATGCCAAAGTTAGAATTTTAGAGAGAAATAGTGTTTAGAGTATTTGTGATTTTTTGTGAGAGAGTTGGAATGAATTTTTGGTGAGAATATGTGTTTATTTATAGAGTTAGGGTTTGCCCTATTTTGAATAATAGTAGCCAGCCATAGGGTTTTTGTGGGGGTTAATTTCATGTTTAATTTGCCAATTTATTGGCTAATTAAATATGAAAATAATAAATGGGTGGTTATAAAAATGAATGATTATTTTAATAAGGAAAATGGGAAAGATGAGGATGTGAATAGTGGGGGCCGGTTTTGGGCTATTAATTGGGTGATTTTAGGAGATATGGTAGGTTTATATTATTTAGCTAATTGATTAGCTAAATAATGAAATAGAAAATACTAGGTTTTGGGAAATACCTTATAGAAAGGATTTGATGAGAGAGGTTTTTAATTGTTACCTTTTTTGGGCACTTTTGACTTGATTGAAAGATGATTGCCCACTGCTCGCGCGTAGGAATCCTTGTATGCTTCGAGGGTATTTTTGTCCTCTTTTGTCCAAAAGTCCACGTGTCGCCTAGCGAATATTTTTGGCTCCACATCCAGTATTATACCCTCAAATTATTTTACACAGAAAAAGATCATCGTCGGATTTTTTTCTGAGGATCCGGAGGATTTCACGATCGTGACCGTTGATTGTATGTGCTCAGTTTTCGTTATGTATTATTTATACTTAATTTTAAGAATTTCATTTGAATGATTAATAATTTAATATTAGGTGTTTTTTTTATATAAAATAAGAATTTCAAGATCTATCTCTGAAGAACATTTTTTTTTTTCAATTACAGTGTCCCTCGTCAATGTGAGAGAGAGAGAGAGTTGAGTGACCGTGTCAAACACCAAGGCCGACTTTTCTCTATAGGACACCATTGACCGACTTTTCCCTAGGATATTTGACGGGCTTACTGCAACTGTAAGCGAGGTGCTTTAACCCCTCCCATATTATATAACTCCTTGGTGTTTAAGCTATGGTACCCTCTCTCTCTCTCTCTCTCTCTCTCTCTCTCTCAGAGCAATGGAAATTAGTGGAACCAGGTCCTTCACCTTAAGTTTAGCCTTTCTTCTTCTTTGCTTTTGCAGTGAAACTTGTAACGCTGACAACAGTAGTGCCAAGTCCTGCACTTCATCCTGCGGCCATATCCACAACATAAGCCATCCTTTTCGACTTAACGATGATCCAAAGTACTGTGGCAACATATCGTATACTCTGTCCTGTGAGAGCAACATTACAGTACTAGACCTACCTTCTTTCGGAAAGTACCATGTCCAGGCAATCAACTATAATAACAAAACAATCCGACTTCGAGATCCTGGGCTTGACAACAACAATTGCTCTTCCATGTCTCAAAATATTCCGCCCACCACCGAGGACATCAATTCTCTATATTGGCCCGCCTATGACATTAATTCTCTATCTATATATTACTTGAAGTGTTCGAATCCATCGAATTCTTCTCTGTACGTGGACACTGCTCCATGCTTGAATAATACTTCTTCTTCTTCTTCTTCTTCGAGTCAACCAAAAACGAATAGCTATGTCATGGTCGGGGAATATGTTGGGGACAGGTTCAGGGAGGTATGGGAATTGGATGATGGTTGCAGTGTAGAGTGGATGAGTTTGGCTGCCGGCTACGTTGAGGACTACCGCAACTTCTCTTATAAAGACATACACAATGCCCTCATGTATGGCTTTGAGCTTCATTTCGAGCCTTTTAAAGATAGATGCCAAGGACAGTGGACTGCGGCTCATGTGGATACATGTTTTCCTCACACCATTTCAGGTGCGTCAATTCTCGACTAAATTAATAACTTTTGTAGTCGGAAATATAATTGCCTTGTCAAACTAGGAACATATAACAAACATTCAAGCAAGAATAAAACCCTTGTTAATTGTTCGGGTTCACGCACTAACTAAATTAGTCTAGGAATATCCTAATTCTGCAATCCATTATATGAGATTTAAAGGTATCAACATGTCACTTGTGGTATTCCACTAAACTAGTAGGTAGGTGGCCTCATGTTTGACTCTCATAAATGACAAGTTTGTTATTATTGATGACCCATTGTGTGATTTAACTTAAACTAGAAAATGCGCCCGCACTTCGCACTTTGCTGCCGGGGATGAATGTATCATTCACAACAAGCAGAAATAATTTCCACAAAAAGTGGGCAAAATGGTGGTAGGAACAAAATCACATTCTCAAATGTAGCGACTCAGATAACATATATTTGAGCCAAGTGAATCCAACAAAATCACCAATCCACATACGCATCTTCAAATAATTTAAATAAGCAAGTGATAAGTGATATGGGCTGGTAAGATCAGCAGCTTGGTTTTCATTTTGATTTAATTCAGCCGACATCAAGAGCCATATACAATTTAACAGGATGAAGACATACAGTCGCCTTCCTAGTAGAGCTATATATAATAGGGAATTGTTATTGGCACTCCACAATTCTCATTTTGCCCTCCAAACTTTTCATAATTAGAAAGAAAAATACATTTGTCGAGAGTGTAGAATAAGATTTTTAGAGTGCTAAAAACAGTTTCCTATATAATATCTTATAAATAAATGAATCACAAATGATACTATAGTTGTTAAAAAAAACCCATTACTCAGAACTCCAATTCCCTCAGAACCCATTACTGAAAGCTCCAATTCCATCAAAACCGATATGGTAATTGGTAAAAGTACAAACTGGTTAGTTTCCACAAAAAAAAGAAAAAAAAAGTACAAACTGGTTACAAAAATATGTTTTATCCCATCCAATTGACGATAAGCAAATCAAATTACGAAAAGCAAAGTAATCAAACAGCCAAAAAATTAGAATGAAATCCTAAAACATTCTCATATTTGATAAAGTCAGCATCTACCTCATGTTCAGCTAACCCATTAAGAAAAACGATAAAGGTCATTGGGAATGAAAAGTCGTTTATTTATAATTGATGAAGCCCTATAAATCTGATTTGGCAAACGGCTCCTCAGCTCTTCATGGTTGTAAATCTCTCCATTCACCTTAATGATTTTCAAAACAAACATCATATCAGTAATTGTAAATTGAAAATTTTATCTCTTTTTTCAAATATTCAATAAATTAAACCACACAAAATTAAAAAAATATATGACACGACCTTGTAAGCAACAGAAGAGATGAAGCGGTGAGTGAGACAAAAGTGGTAAGCGAGAGAAGCGGTGAGAGTGCATCCAGGAAGAATGTAAACAGAAGGCAAAAATTGAAGGCAACACTGAATTCTTCTTGACTACCTATTAGTGAGTTCTTGGCCCTATTTAGACAGTTCCTGGAATGAAATGAAGCCAACTCTGCAACAAAGAAACAAACGAAAAAGTCAAAATCCAGAAATCCAAGTTTAACTCAATCAAATATAATAACCAATGAAAGTTGCAAACTGCAAATTCTCGCAATGTAGACAAAGAAACTTGTTTCTCAAAGACATAATTGGTCTCTCTTAGTGAATACAACATTTGGAAAACCAAACAATAATTAATAAAATAGAAAATTGAAGTACGTGGCAAGTTTTTCTTTTTATACAAACCGTCATCTCCACTTGCTTTAAGTAAGGAGGAAGTGTGTGAACCACCTTTCATCACCCTTTATTCAAAACATCACAACACCTGCACTTATATAAAGGAAAAAAGAAATGAACCAAAATAAAATTATACTACAATCCAATTATATGAAGGCCAAACTCTTGAGTTGGGGCTGGTGGCCGTCGACCACATCATCGACTCCATTTGAGAGAACAGGGTTTGTTTGGCTCTTTTGTCCAATTATTTACACTAACCATATCTAAATGAAGAAGGAAAACACCTATGTTGCTCCCTTCTTGTGATCCAAATTTGAAGACGGCCGATGGGGAAGGGCAGTTATAAGTGTCATCCTCTTTGTTTCTCCTATCGCTGCATTGTTAACCAAAACAACATCAAAACAATCCAATGTAATGCTCACAAAATTTGAGCTCCAAACAAAGTCACAGGTCAGCAATCACCTAATTGATCATAACACCATTTGCAAATATGAAAAACATAAACAATTAAGTCAGCAACATAATATGCCATCCCTTTCATACAAACACAGATTGCAATTCATATATGCCACATTATTCACAATCAATTACAAATCAATAAACAATTAAATCATCATCATGAATTACAGTGTAATATCAACACCATCAATTAGAAAAGACAGAGCTACATGGGAATAAACATACAGAGAGAAACTACTTCAGATCCTTCCCAAAAGCAATCTTCTGCAGGATAACAAAAGAGCAGTTGATCTCTGATCTAATTGTAGACGCAATCTGCAGTAACCGACTTCTATGGAATTTCAACTAGTGAAATGTGGGGTGGAGATCTGAATGTAACAAATTGGTGTTAAGTAAATAATTCCAAACATATGAAATTTAGATCATCACACCCGAACGCAAACAGAACAATTAAATAAAGAATCGAAGGCATACACAATCTAATTAGACAAATAAGTGAACTTTCCCATGCCAAAATCCGAAAAGCCAACAGAAATCTCTCATTACAGCACAGAAGACAAAACTTAAAAGACAAAACTTAGAGAACAAAACTTAAAAGACAAAACTTAAAGAACAAAACTTAAAAGACAAACTTAAAAGGACAAAACTTAAAACTAATCAAAATTAGGTGAACCAATTGAAGAGAACATAACCCTTGTAACCAATCTGGAAAAGATGCTTTTAAATCCCAGAACAAAAAAATTATGAGTTTTTAAAAAACCATCATTTCAATGATTTTCCAGTCTTACATTTAGGATTAAACAGAAAATATAACTAAAAATGCCAACTTTCTCAAAAAACTACCAACTACTTTAACAAATTTCCATCACCCAACACTGAAAAATGAGAATCACGAAGCAACGAAGAACGGAACACGCTAGAACTGAAACATTAAAAACAACACATACCCATTTCAAAGACCAAAAATCCTGCAAGGACAAAAAAAAATCCCAGAAAATCAGTACATCAGTACTCCCTGCAAAACCCCAAAATCAGAAAATTAGAAAAAGAACCCAAATCAGTGGCATGGTCCTCGTTTCTCCATTAATCTGTAGCTAATGACCTAATGAAAAAGAACCCAAAACAGACTGCTTAAATTATGGTAAGTGCTTATAAGCTCATGAATAACTTTCAGAGCCAGTATAGAAATGGCATAGTGATATCGTAGATAATAACAGGCAATAAAACTATGCACAGTATAACCTAAATCCGATATGTTGCATTCCACACATACACATATAGATATATCTACATATACATAGATGACCCACAGAGATTAACACCATGCGGAGGTGTGCGCGGGCATAAACATAAAATATACATGCATACTTAATTTTAGACAATAATACCTCACAACATAAGTTGCAATTTGGGACTATTTGGTTGACTCAAAAGAAATTGATGGGTTAGAAAAAGCACAAAAAAATACAGAGATGGATGTTTTTATGTCGTTCATCTCTTACGTCGACAAAACACACACACACCTGTGTTTTAATGCTCCTCCAATACTCAATGAGAAGGCACCAGGCAAGAAGAAGGTCAAGGCTGGAAAGAAGCTTCCAAAGAGAACAATCTATAAAGCAGACCACAAAAATTAGACAAAACCCAAAAACCAAACAGTAGAAAAATCTCTAAAATGAAGAAAAAAAAAACTAAACTGCAAATACTCAAGCCTTTGCGTTCACAGCTGTTGGATAGACGCAAAGACCGAAGGGAAGTCAATTTGGCCATCATCTCACGTGATAGGAATTCTAATTTCTTGCAATCTGTTATGCTCAGTGACGTCAGCGTGGTGGGCAGACCATTTGTAGGGAACGACAAGGGTGAGTAACATTTATATAAAGTCAAACTTTGAAGACGATTGCTGTTGTGCACCATTTGCGCCAACAACTCTTTCCCACCAACACTATCAATATCAAGCTTCTGAAGCGACGGCAGCGTCTCCGTCGACTCTAGTAACAATGAGAGACCCGGGCATCCATTTATTGTCAGTTTTTCAAGAGATCCTCGTAAGGATTCCACGTTCAGGGTATTACTGGCCCTGTTTTTATGTAGAACCTCACACTTGTTCACATAAAGTGTTTTCAAGGAGGCAGGCACATCCTGTCACACATTCGCACATTGAAATTGAATGCACTTTCATATGTGTTGTCATAAGGATGCAAATTAATTGCTGCATCTCGTGTTTTATTAATTTTTATTCTATAAAAAAATACAAATCACATACATACTCCAAAAACCAAAAAGAGAATGCTGGAAAGGAGAAATTAGAAATCATATTGAAGAGCCTTCCAACGCACGTTAATAATCTAATTAATTAATGTGATTTGAGAAACAAACCCCTTTTCGGGCGTGACTGATCAGATCCTGCTCTTGCATTGCTGGTTCTACACAATACCCAATACACAAAATCCCAAAAAAAATAAAATTAATACATCGTCCATACAAAATCAACCAACAAATAAAAAATCATATTTTTCAATCACTTTCTCATCCAAATAGAACAGAGACTGAAAAACGATTAATCACCTGTATGGGGGAACAAGCTGCTGATACCCTTCATGGCCAAAGCCGACACAATCTCCTATAATTTCCTCATACTTCGTTTTTCTTTGACAATTTACAAATGCAAAATTTGGATGCTGCAGCGGAAGATCATGCTACAAATTCAAACACAAAAATCCAAATTAAATACAAAATTCAACATTCACAATGCAAAAATGCAAACTAAACACAAAATCAATGCTTTCAAAGTCGTATGGCATATTGGCTTATCACAATTGTTTAGTATAAATTTACCCACATATTATATATGGATAAAATTAAGTAAAAAAATAAATGATAACTAAATCATACACTGGTAGTCTCCGAATTCCCCCAGCAAACAAACCGTTGATGGGTTCCCTTGAAAGCTTAGTTAGTGAACGGGCCCACCTGCACACTCACTTCAGAAATTTTAACCATTCATTTGAATGAAGACAAATTATCAGTAAAACCCCACCCCGAATCCCCGCGCTCAATTCCATCAGAAGTGCGAAAATCCCATGGTGTGAAATTATTAACCACGATTCATCCAACCGCGGAAAAAATAAAAATCCAGAAACTAAAAGCAACAACGCAGTAAACCCAGATAAAAACAACGACTAAGGACGCTCAAAAAATCAAACTGGGAAATCATGAGGGCAACGAAGAACTCACCGAAATCGAATCGTATGGAGAGAAAGAAACACCGGGAGATGAATAAAGCGGAAAGCCAAGGAGGGGCGACAAATGAGTGAGTTTTGAGTTGTAGGTTTCGAATTTTTCGTTCAGGGGAAAGGGGGAGGGATTGAATTGTACCCAACAGGTTTTACGGAACAAATCTGGAAGGAGGAACCGAAAATCAGCCCCACATCCCCCTCACTATTTCTCTCTCTGACCATCCCTCAAATCACCCGATCCCTCCCTTTTATTTATCTCTCTGTAATGTCCCCTCACATCCCTCACCCAATCTCTCTGTGACCACCCATCAAATCCCCCCATCCCTTCCTTTTCTGTCTGTAATTTCCCCCATCACTCCCTTTGTTTCTGTGCAATGGGCATGGCTCCCATCGCCCCCTGTCTGCGAATGTCGCCCCCACCCCTTGGACAAAACTATCCTCCTAACTTTTAATAATACCCTCCAATTCAGCCACATATTTGATGGCAGTGGTGTAAATAAAGTAAAATCAAGGGTCATATATAGGAGGGCACCTAAACCCTATGCACAAAATTACCCTCCAACCCAACCCAAATCTGATAGCTTTGTTGTAAATAACGTGAAATCGAGTGGCATTTGTTTACCGTAGCAATGTGCAGGCCAATTCCCCTCCAACTTAAGGATAGATAAATTTGTTTAATATATTTATAATTTTGTGTCAACTCCTCCAATCCAAAACCTAATTAGATCAAATACGTACGGACATATATTACTAATACCATAAAGAGTAGGTAAATTAATTTTGTAACAAATTTAAAAAATAGGCACATTAGTTTTCATGTAATTATACAGTAGGTAAATTATTTTCATAAAATTAAACAATAGATATTGTTTTGAAAAAATTAATTTTCATAGTAGGTAAACTATTTTCATGTAATTATCCTATAGGTATAAAATTAAACAATAGATATTGTTTTCATAAAATTAATTTTCATAGTAGGTAAATTATTTTCATAAAATTAAACAATAGATATTGTTGAAAATAAACACTAAATTAGGTATATTCAAATTGAAATTTGTTGTCAAAATTAAAAAAAAAATCCCAATTAATTCCTCCATCTAGAACCATTTTTCATGGCTACAAGACCTTGCCAAATTCAATGCACGTGATCAATTAAAACAAAATTACAAGAACTTTCCATACTGGCTTAGATGGGGTATATTAGCGATCCAAAAAATATAAAAATGGACACACAAACTTAATTTGGTAAGTTTCTTAGTTGGATCCTAATCATTGGGTTTTATTCGGATAAATATTATATGATGGGCTAGAGGCTAGAAAAATGAGTTTGGAGGGGGAAAGTTAAATTTTCAGAAAAAATAACACATATATATTATATTATCAATGTATTGACAGCACTAGAATTCTAAATTTATTTTCTAACGACTTATACACCTCACACTTGTTATGCTAATGCATGTGGTCTTGTTCTTTCTTTGTTCTTGTAGGTTTCTTTCAATATCTATGGCAACAAATCAGTAAGGGGTCCTCTTTTTGTTTTATTTACAAGTTTTCGATCGACAAACTTGATTTTTTTAAATTCTGAAGACTGGGTGAGCTATTGCTAATGTTGTGTATTCTTCTTCACAATTTTCACTGTAGGTCATGAATACATATATTTGCGTAAGAAGTTTCTCTCCAAAAGCTTCTTTTATTTTTGTGTGCTCTATCTGTACTTCTTAAACCTAGTAACTGTATGTCTTTGCTCACTTTTCTGTGGTATCTATTGCAGCTGGCAAGTTGTATTCATCATACAGCCACCCGATCGGTAAGATCAACTTCATTTAATTAGTCTATACGCTCAAGTATTTTTTATATTGGGTATCTTTATCGGCACCCAAATTTTAGTTAAGTTCCCCTAACTAAAACATTTTGTCAAACTTCATAGTTTCCCCTCATTTTTAAGTTCGCCCAAATCCACAGCAGCCTCCACCTACCAAAAGAAAGAGAAAATGAACAGACAAAACAACTACCGCGCGCCCAACAAAACTACACCACCCTCCGGTCCCTCCCTCGTAGATGCGTCGATGCCGGCTCCTTGGTGGGTCTGTGTGTTCCTTCTCTTTCTATTGGTGAGTGGTACTGGTGGATGTGTGTTGTTGGTTTTTTTGGTGAGTGGTAGTTGTTGCTTTGTGGGTTGGGTGAACTCAATTTCGACGGCAAATTAAAAAGTTTGATGACAAAATTTTTTTAGTTGAGTAAAGCTAACTAAAATTTGGGTGTCAATAAAGGCACCCTTTGATTTTATTTATTTATTTATTTTTCACTTTATGCACTTTTCAAACTCATAGTCGATTGATTTTGTTACAGCACGTAGATGGTTTATACTCATATGCATCGGTAAGGACTAAGACGAGATTGTATTATCAACATATGTAGATTTCCCATTCTTTCTCTTTAATTACATCAAAGACAAAGTAATTTGGAAAGAAAGGGAAGAAAAAGTAGTACACAGTGGATCTAACGTATTAATGTCAATGCATGCAGGGTTATTTTTCCCAGCCAGATTTGTTTTTGGAGTTCCAGTTGTGACTGCATTTCTAATCTACACATGGCGCAGAAGACATTTATCAATGTATAGCACAATAGAAGATTTTCTGCAATGCAATAACAACTTCATGCCTATAAGGTACTCCTACTCGGACGTCAAGAAAATGACTCGCAGATTTAAGGACAAGTTGGGCGAAGGTGGCTTTGGCTCTGTATTTAAGGGAAAGCTACGCAGTGGTCGATTTGTAGCAATCAAAGTTTTGGGCAAGCCCAAAGCTGATGGCCAAGATTTCATTAGCGAAATAGCTACAATCGGAAGGATTCACCATGCCAATGTGGTGCAACTTGTTGGATACTGTGTTGAGGGATCAAAACGCGCTCTAGTATATGACTTCATGCCTAATGGTTCTCTTGATAAATACATTTATTCCAAAGAAGGAAGTGTCCCCTTAACTATCAAGAACATGTACAAGATTTCTCTTGGAGTGGCTCAAGGGATCGAATATCTACACCAAGGTTGCGAAATGCAAATTCTACATTTCGACATCAAGCCTCATAACATCCTTCTTGATGAGAACTTTAAAGCAAAGGTTTCTGACTTTGGGCTTGCAAAATTGTATCCTGTAGATAATAGCATTGTCTCTTTGACGGCAGCACGAGGTACACTGGGATATATTGCTCCTGAGTTGTTCTACAAAAATATTGGAGGTGTCTCATACAAGTCAGATGTCTATAGTTTTGGAATGTTGTTGATGGAGATGGCAAGCAGAAGGAAGAATTTGAATCCAACGGTAGAGCATTCAAGCCAAATCTACTTCCCAATGTGGGTATACGATCAGTATATTGTGGGAAATAACTTGGAAACGGACAATGTTACAGAGGAGGAAAAGAAAGTAATAAGAAGGATGGTTATAACCGCCTTATGGTGTATTCAAATGAAACCAAGTGATCGCCCTTCGATGTCCAAAGTTGTCAAAATGCTTGGAGGTGATGTTGAATGTCTGCAAATGCCTCTCAGGCCTTCTCTATGCCCCCTAGAGACGCCTGTGACAGAGGGTGATATTCAAGACAATGAATTGAACCCAAGATGTTCTAACGCGGAGCTAACGTGTTCATTGTCTGCTAGGTGATGGTCAAATGGTTAAGAAAGTGCAGTAATGTATTATTAATTAAATTCTTGCCTTAAAGTGATTTAGTGAATAACTGTTGTCTGTAATTGTTTGGCTTGGATTCATCTAAGAACGACTAGTGTTGGTGCGTATACATATACATATGTTACTCTAATTCAGCAATTACTTCTAACTGTATGAGGCTTTTAGGATTGCTTGCATCATCAAGTTTTCTCCTCCTCCTAACATCCGAACCACCGTTTTCATGGACTGCCGATCCACCGAGTGTCACTGGCTGCACCAGAGCCCTAAACTTGCAAGTTGCTTTGGAATCTTACCATAACATTCTTCCTCAATAGGGATCTGTTGGTCATTTCCTTCCTCTAGAAGATTATAAATCCATTTTGGATAGTAGATTTCATTTGTTGTGTCCTCTAGTTGAACCAATATTCTTCTTTTCTCCTACCATCTCAAGCAGCAGCATTCAAGACATCTGCCTTGTAAGACACATTTCCGAAATTCCTGGAAAACACTTCGGGTACTTTAGTCACATGGTCCCCCTTGCTTTAGTCACATTGATTGATCCTTGGAACATAACTTGGCCAGACCAAAATCAGAGATTTTTGGCGTGATTTTTTGGTCGAGCAAAACATTATGGGGTTTGATATCGAAATGGAGGATTTGTAGATCACATCCCTGGTTCCTTTGGCTATGCTGATAGCAATATCTTGCAACTTATGCCAACCAAGGAAAGAAATCTATCTACTGATGAAATATAATCCTGGAGTGAACCAAAGGAAAAGAACTCATAAACCAGAGCTCATCTAAATCCATCAGCACAAAAACCAACCAAGTGAACCACATTGACATGGTGAATATGGCCCATTGTTCCCCACTTCATTTACAAGCTCTTCCCCGTCACCCTTGGAAATGTTAAGTACTTTCATGGCAACAAAGCATTCAGAAAAAAACTATCCTTTAAAAACAATTATGTATGCTCCTTGGCCCAACTTGTACTTGAATTGATTTGTAAACCTCTTAATATCTGAATGGGAATATATGCTTGGCTTAAGATCTTTGTAGTCCGCTGAAAACTTACCAAATTTCATTCGATTTTCTTTTTACTTTTGTCAGTGCTATAGGCGTGATATGCGGCAATGACCAGTAGTAAAAGAACAAATAAACCCAGGGTTGCTCCTGCAAATAGATAGATATTATCCATGAGTAAACATTTATTCTCAAGTGTCATTTGGACATGAAACAAAGCTAAACATTGGTCCTACATAACTCACCCTTGCAAACGTCTTTGTTTTGCCTGCAAAAGACAGTTGCAAAAATTAGACTGTCATTTCTCAAAATTAATCAATATCGTTACCACAAATATAAGCCGTTAATTACATGAAAGCGGAAAAATCACAGCATGTAGCAAAGTATACCGATCATCATCATTAAAAACATCATGAGCTGAATGGATTCGAAATAAGATTTAGACGCGTTATCCTTACTTGGTTTCCTCCTGTCAACAAGTTCAATTTCGCTCTTGGTGCCATTGTTCTTCAATCTACACTTCTTGCCCTTTGCTTCACATTTGATTCAATTTGGTTTAGACCATTGGAAATGCAGTGTTTTAATTTCATTTCCCACCCAACCACCAAATGGAACTAATGAAACACCATACGCCTTTGTACAAGACTGCAAGGCAGGGAAGCTTTCAAATAATTGAAAGACCGAATACACGCCATAAATTTTGTTGCCAGGGACACTGAGGCAAGGGGACTTGCTATATATAGGGGGAAGGAGAGAGGGTGGGATAAGTCCATGAAATCCATGGAATCGATGAGTGAGGCTTAAAGAGAGTTGGTTGGATTGTGTGATTCGGTCAGGGGAAATTACTGAGAGAGAAATAGAAAGGGAAGAAGGGGTATTTGGTGGATGGTTATAGATATTCCGGCCCTAGAAAATTATAGTCTCACAATTGCCTCTAACCATTCATTTGAGGGGCAACCTGTTCCCCTTGAAGATGAATTGTTATCCAAAGAGCTACTCGTTGAACCATCAGTCGGGAAAGAAGATCTACATGACGACCAGCTTATTCGTCAGTTAAAACACTCACATCTTCGCTCCAAATGTTTGCCCAACGACTGATGTCTTAACCTACGAACTCTAGACATCCTGTAAATCTATTCAGTCAACCCAGTTTGTTGACTGATTTTGCCCTACTAAACTTATATTATGTCGGTTAAAAAAGGTGAAACCGACGAAGTCTTCTGTCGCGCAATAGTTGACAGGGCAAGCCATAAATTCTAGTAGTGCAAGCATAACATCTGCTGGAATAAGTAGTTCTTAGATGAATCCAAGAACTAAAGGATTTAGTCTTATAATTTTAGATGTATACTAGCAAGTGTACCCGCCCATTGTTGCGGGGCTTCAAACATTGTTGAAGATGTAGAAAGTTTTGAAAAATATATATGCTAAAGAGTGGTGTTTAAATACATATATTACATCCATATGTTTGCAAAGTGCTATTTACATTCATACATTACATGACAAAAGTTGGAGATGTTGTTATGCCATCCTCAAAGATTGTTTTTAAAAGCTATGAGTCTATCTCATGGAGTATTTTATGTTTACAACTATACATAGTTAAAAAAATTAAGTTTTATTCCACTAAAGGCATCCAAAATACGATAATGCTGAACTGAAAATCAAAAGAAGGAATTAAAAACATAATTTGATCACTCATGAATTGAATAACCCTAAACTGCGTACAAATTGAACTAAATGAAAATGTAAAGATGAAGGGAAATTTGTCATAATTTCATTATGCAAGATTTTACTATGCTAGATTTCATTTTAGGCACCAAAACCAATTCATAAAATTAAGGTTGGGGTTTCCATATTCTCTATTGGGTATCGAAAGTCGTGAAAAGCTCGGAAATAATCAATCAAGTGTTTACCTGCAGATCAAGTGTTCTGTTTTCATCCTGCAAAAACTCAAATTCCAGAAACAACGAAAATGCAAACTTCATATGGAAATTGAAGGTTTACATGTAGATCAAGTGTTCTGTTTTCATCCTGCAACTTGGTTACCTAAAAAAAAAATAGATCCATTAACAATATAGAAACCAAATACATATTGAACACTCTATACCTCACATGTACAGACCAAATATGGAAGCCAAAATAGACACTCAAAACTGATACAAAAATACTACATAAATTTTTTTCAACCCTATCTGTCTTAAAATAAAATTAAAGGGGTCATATTGCAGAACAAAAGTATACCACCTGCAGCAAGCTTCAGCTCTGTCTCCAATGGAGCAATGATGGACTCAACATATAGCATTTCATCGTCTTTCTATGCAACGTGAACTCTTCAAAGTGTGACTTCTACTACAATATTTTGATATAAAACAAAACCCCCATAACCAGATTAATTAGGGTTTTTTCTTCATAGTTTCATGTACTTCAAAAGATATATGGTGTAAATTATACTCGAGTATTATCACTGTATAAAAAATACTAAACGGATATATCACATTTAAGCTTAAGTATGTTGATTACCAAAATAATTTAAATGGTTCTTCAAATTATCATTGTTTACATCAAGAAATCATTGAAACATTGTTGAAGATGTAGAAAGTTTTGAAAATTATACATGCTAAAGAGTGTTTATATACATATATTACATCCATATGTTTACGAAGTGCTATTTACATACATTACATGACAAAAGTTGGAGATGTTGTTATGCCATCCTCAAGGATTGTTTTCAAAAGCTATGAGTCTATCTCATGGAGTATTTTATGTTTACAACTATACAAAGTTAAAAAATTCAGTTTTATTCCACTAAAGGCATCCAAATCCATAACTCTATTACTAGCGCCTTTTTCATTTTGTACAACAATGTTGAACTGTAAATCAAAAGAAGAAGGAATTAAAAACATAATTTGATCACTCATGAATTGAATAACCCTAAATTGCATACGAATTGAATTAAATGAAAATCTAAAGATGAAGGGAAATTTGTCATAATTTCATTATGCAAGATTTCACTATGCTAGATTTCATTTTAGGCACCAAAACCAATTCATAAAATTAAAGTTGGGGTTTCCATATTCTCTATTGGGTATCAAAAGTCGTGAAAAGCTCGGAAATAACCAATCAAGTGTTTACCTGCAAATCAAGTGTTCTGTTTTCATCCTGCAAAAACTCAAATTCCAGAAATAACGAAAATGCAAACTTCATATGGAAATTGGAGGTTTACCTGCAGATCAAGTGTTCTGTTTTCATCTTGCAACTTGGTTACCTAAAAAAAAAAATAGATCCATTAACAATATAGAAACCAAATACATATTGAACATTCTATACCTCACATGTACAGACCAAATATGGAAGCCAAAATAGACACTCAAAACTGAAAAAAAAAAATACTACATAAAGTTTTTTCGACCCTATCTATCTTAAAATAAAATTAAAGGGATCATATTGCAGAACAAAAGTATACCACCTGCATCAAGCTTCAGCTCTGTCTCCAATTGAGCAATGATGGACTCAACAGATAGCATTTCATCGTCTTTCTATGCAGCGTGAACTCTTCAAAGTGTGACTTTTGCTGCAATATTTTGATATAAAACAAAACCCCCATAATCAGATTAATTAGGGTTTTTTCTTCATAGTTTCATGTACTTCAAAAGATATATGATGTAAATTATACTTGAGTATTATCACTGTATAAAAAATAATAAACGGATATATCACATTTAAGCTTAAGTATGCTGATTACCAAAATACTTTAAATGGTTCTTCAAATTATCATTGTTTACATCAAGAAATCATTGAAACATTGTTGAAGATGTAGAAAGTTTTGAAAAATATACATGCTAAAGAGTGTTTATATACATGTATTACATCCATATGTTTACGAAGTGCTATTTACATTCATACATTACATGACAAAAGTTGGAGATGTTGTTATGCCATCCTCAAGGATTGTTTTCAAAAGCTATGAGTCTATCTCATGGAGTATTTTATGTTTACAACTATACAAAGTTAAAAAATTCAGTTTTATTCCACTAAAGGCATACAAATCCATAACTCTGTTACTAGCGCCTTTTTCATTTTGTACAACAATGTTGAACTGTAAATCAAAAGAAGAAGGAATTAAAAACATAATTTGATCACTCATGAATTGAATAACCCTAAATTGCATACGAATTGAATTAAATGAAAATCTAAAGATGAAGGGAAATTTGTCATAATTTCATTATGCAAGATTTCACTATGCTAGATTTCATTTTAGGCACCAAAACCAATTCATAAAATTAAAGTTGGGGTTTCCATATTCTCTATTGGGTATCAAAAGTCGTGAAAAGCTCGGAAATAACCAATCAAGTGTTTACCTGCAAATCAAGTGTTCTGTTTTCATCCTGTAAAAACTCAAATTTCAGAAATAACGAAAATGCAAACTTCATATGGAAATTGGAGGTTTACCTGCAGATCAAGTGTTCTGTTTTCATCCTGCAACTTGGTTACCTAAAAAAAAAAATAGATCCATTAACAATATAGAAACCAAATACATATTGAACATTCTATACCTCACATGTACAGACCAAATATGGAAGCCAAAATAGACACTCAAAACTGAAAAAAAAAAATACTACATAAATTTTTTTCAACCCTATCTATCTTAAAATAAAATTAAAGGGATCATATTGCAGAACAAAAGTATACCACCTGCATCAAGCTTCAGCTCTGTCTCCAATGGAGCAATGATGGACTCAACAGATAGCATTTCATCGTCTTTCTATGCAGCGTGAACTCTTCAAAGTGTGACTTTTGCTGCAATATTTTGATATAAAACAAAACCCCCATAATTAGATTAATTAGGGTTTTTTCTTCATAGTTTCATGTACTTCAAAAGATATATGATGTAAATTATACTTGAGTATTATTACTGTATAAAAAATAATAAACGGATATATCACATTTAAGCTTAAGTATGCTGATTACCAAAATACTTTAAATGGTTCTTCAAATTATCATTGTTTACATCAAGAAATCATTGAAACATTGTTGAAGATGTAGAAAGTTTTGAAAAATATACATGCTAAAGAGTGTTTATATACATATATTACATCCATATGTTTACGAAGTGCTATTGACATTCATACATTACATGACAAAAGTTGGAGATGTTGTTATGCCATCCTCAAGGATTGTTTTCAAAAGCTATGAGTCTATCTCATGGAGTATTTTATGTTTACAACTATACAAAGTTAAAAAATTCAGTTTTATTCCACTAAAGGCATCCAAATCCATAACTCTGTTACTGGCGCCTTTTTCATTTTGTACGACAATGTTGAACTGTAAATCAAAAGAAGGAATTAAAAACATAATTTGATCACTCATGAATTGAATAACCCTAAATTGCATACGAATTGAATTAAATGAAAATCTAAAGATGAAGGGAAATTTGTCATAATTTCATTATGCAAGATTTCACTATGCTAGATTTCATTTTAGGCACCAAAACCAATTCATAAAATTAAAGTTGGGGTTTCCATATTCTCTATTAGGTATCAAAAGTCATGAAAAGCTCGGAAATAACCAAAGTACACACCTAAAAAAAAGATAAGCAATAAACCATTTCCAACTCCTCAAATCATTCATCAAACATAGTAATACAATCATCGAGACACACTCAATCATTTATCCTAAACCTAAATAAGAATAATTAGGTTTAGGATGAATACCCAAACAGTCAAGCCTTCACTTCTACTTGTTTTGGTCATTGCTGCAAAAATGCAGGCCTGTCGTTATGCTCCTCTGGATATGGCGTCAAAAAGTAATTTTCCTGCCTACCTTCAACATCCTAATACATGGATAATGCAGCTTGGTTAACAACTCTCCTCCTCTGCTTCTTCAAAGCTCAAAACTTTCACACTCAATGGATCAAATAAGCCTTGTTTTTAATACCCTTTTGGAGTTTGATCTTTAAGTCAGTTAAATTTTTTATTTATTTTGTCTGATTTGAATGTGTGGGTTTTGTCTCCCAATCTCAAAAGCTTATAGTTTTATATATTAACAATCCACACAAAAATAAATATCACTCGTATGATAATCATTTTCTAATCCCCATAAATAAACAACTCAATATCTTCTTCCAATCCCAATTCTTCTATCATCTAATTGCCATTAATAATCCCATATGTGAAATCGTAATCTATGTGATAGAATTGATAAATAATAAAAACTCAAATTCCAGAAACAACGAACATGCAAACTTCATATGGAAATTGAAGGTTTACCTGCAGATCAAGTGTTCTGCTGTCATCCTGCAACTTGGTTATCTTTAAAAAAAAAGAAAAAAAAAGAAAAAAAAGAAGATCCATTAACAATATAGAAACCAAATACATATTGAACACTATACCTCTCACATGTACAGACGAAATATGGAAGCCAAAATAGACACTCAAAACTGATACAAAAATACTACATAAATTTTTGTAGTATTTTTGTATCAGTTTTAAAATAAAATTAAAGGGGTCATATTGCATAACAAATGTATAACTCCTGCAGCAAGCTTCAGCTCTGTCTCCAATGGAGCAATGATAGACTCAACAGGTAGCATTTCATCATCTTTCTGTGCAGCACGAACTCTTCAAAGTGCGACTTCTGCTGCAATATATTGATATAAAACAAAACCCCCATAATCAGATTAATTCGGGTTTGACGACCAAGCAGAGGCTTTATCAATTTTGTTGACGATCGTAGCAAGAACCTTGGGAGTAAGAGAACTCGTAATCCAAGATAGGATCATCTCGTCAGTCTGGATCCATTCATTATATAATGGATTGACTTTGTCTGTGAATTTACCATTGTCATCAAGAAGAAAGGCAGAGGGGCATTGAGTTTCGCCAGTAACATAAGAGAGTAAGTTGCGGCTGCGCAGCAAGGGAAGAAATTGAGCACGCCAAAGAGGGTAGTTGTTGCGGTCGAGCTTAATCGTAAGAAAATTTGAGACGGAGGGAGCAGCGGAGGAGGAAGAAGATGCCATAGTTTAGGATCTGCAGAAGAGAAAAAAATTATAACATGAACTGTTGTCGTTAGACCCTGGCTCGTGATACCATGAAAGATAGTAAATATGATTTGCAGAATCTCAACTCTTAATTAGAGTGAGCGATGTTCATTGATATTTATAGGAGTACTATACAAACACACGTAGAACTAGGATTACAATCTAAACAAGAAGTGGACTAAATAGAAGTTAAGTCAAGATGAAACTTGTTCTGCAGTAGGCATGTCGTCTGAGGATTCCATGTTGGAATTGGATTGTGATTGTGCAGTAGCAAACGGAGATGGAATGGGATTTGGTTTATCATTTTCTTCATAGTTTCATGTACTTCAAAAGATATATGATGTAAATTATACTTGAGTATTATCACTGTATAAAAAAAAAAACTAAACGGATATATCACATTTAAGTTTAAGTATGCTGATTACCAAAATACTTTAAATGGTTGCTCAAGTTATAATTGTTTACATCAAGAAATTAATGATATACCCTATGTTTCTATAATATATGTATCTTTGATTATAAAATCAATAGAACTTTTTAGATAAGAGCTAATGAGATCGAACTAAGCTACTTCACCTCTTTCATAAGTCCATGTCTCCACCCAAGCCTAGACATCCCGACATTGCCCAGATAGGTGTGTCGACCTACCTGCTAGATTTACACAGAAATGAAAATTTGAAAGAGGTTTAAGCATGAACAGATTGTAAAACCGCAAAACTTAATAGCACCAAATTATGTTGCAAGCAAGCACCAACCCTCATGAATAAAAAGTGGGTACACAAAATTGGCAGGAGATGAACTTGTTTCATGAAACGCAGCTTTGAGCGACGGCAATCTTCGGTTCTGGCGAGGAAATGTTACATGATCTCAAATCACCTCCAATTGGTAATTATGTAAAGAATAGTTACACAAAAAATCACATATATATATATTTTGAACCCAATCTACCAATTCAGTGCAACAAAAGCAAGAGATGAGTTGGGAAAAAGCATACCTTCACAAAGCTAAAAGCTTTTGATATTCCACGACTTTCTTCTTCTTTTTCTTCTTGTTCTTCCTTCTTCCTTCTGAACATCTTCTGATTCAGGGATGGCAGCTCTGCAGCACTCATCAAGCATGCCTATTTCAGTAACCCCAAATCAGTTTAAATACAAAATTGGGCATAATAAAAACTGAACCAAAAAGTCGTAATTGCTTACCCAAGTGAGAGAGGATTTTGGAAAACAGCGCTAGGCGGCTGCGGCGTCCACAGTAGAAAGGCTTTCTTGGCATCAACCCCAATCTTATCAAAGCAGAGACTCCCATTGGGCCACGGAATCTAAACGAAATCCTACCATAATCTCACTGTCACAAAAAAAATAAAAAATTAAACAACTAAATTTGACCCAAAATATTGTTTATACTTTTCATGCATATATATAGTATTGATTACCCAGAAAAAAATGGAAAATTCCACAACCCAGTAACCAAAATTGGAATAATAATACAAAAGTTTTACCAATTGTAGAAAGATAGAGGAGATGTTGAGCATGAAAATTAGATTAGAGCCTTAAGAGTCTTAATTTAATAAGAGGAGTCTTAATTCAATATTGAATAAGAATATTAATTTAATAAAAGTTAATACTCGATCAACCAAGTTCCCCATTTCAAACTACCCATCAAATATTTAACAGCAATACAAGCAATAACAAACAAAAAATTTAAACTAATCCAAAAACTAAAACCCTTTTAATTTTCCATGTGTATTCAATGATTTGCTTCCTGTAAAAATAGGAAATAATAATAATTATTTGGAGATGGAATCTCATATAGAGCTAGCAGAGGAAGCAAAGAAGATATGCAAAAGCAAATTAAGAGATCATCATATTACAAAAGCTATAGAAGCAAATTAAGAGATCATCATATTTGGAGACAGAGACACATATAAAGTTGCAAAAACAAATTATTACGGCTGACAAAAACTGACCTAATTAATTGGATATCCTGGCAAGTACTGGTCAAATGTTTTATTACAAAAAAGAGGTAACTGAGAAACCTCATACCTGAGAACTGAATTTAGAAGCTGGACTATGCTGCTGAAGTGAAGCAAGAAGTAACTTCTCCATTTCAAAGGCCGCAAATCAGAGTTTGCAGCTGTCCTGATTAATGCCATTTTAAATTTGACGTTCGTCTCAATCTGTATCATGTGTTTATAGATGTTTAGTTATAATCACAAAACTCAAATTTTTGGTTCAGAAGTTCAATGATGGTTATATGATGTCTACGTTGAGGGTAACATGCGGAGAAATTTTGGGGATAATATTGTTCAAAAAATTATCAACAACAATGTAGATTCTCCAAGAAATTATATTCTAAGGCCTAAAATAAAGAGTTAGCCTTCATGAAGTGAAAGTAGCACATATAAGTCTAATGCTCCAAACCAAAAAAGATACATTGTAAGGTCAACAATTACAACTTCACAGTTTGTCATGGTATTCTGATGTACAAATTAACTAACAAACCTTGAATTCCTCAAATGTTAGTTTCGGAATAATTTTTCAGTCACAGCTATAATCAAAACCATAGCTATTGTCAGGAAATAATGCCTGTAGCAAATTGAAACCAGATCATTATGTTACTAATAAGACATAAATTACAATAGATGTTGTGTAATTTAATATGTCAGCAACATGGATAGCTGGTAACCAAAGATAATTAACAGATAAGAATGTATCATTGTATAGTTAGCTCTCCCGTATATGATTTTGCTCCCAGAAGCTTAATCTGTACCAATTTGTGTATAAAACACTTAGCCTAAATTTATACAGGTATGCATCAAATAATGACACATTGTCATAGTACTATCCAAGTGTTAATTCCATTGGGGATAGAACGGACGGAGGGGGTTCCAAGTTTCTTCCTAAAACTAAAGGCTAATTCCATTAGCAATTCAGAGCCTTTGAAGTATGCAAAAAAATGGAACCACAGTAAAGCTTTATTAACCTTGTACACCTATTGTGAGTATATTATGTCAACGTGGTTCTTTCTTTTTTTTCTCAAATCGCAATATTCCGTCAGGCTTTTATTCTCTGTCTTTTTCTTTCGCCGTCAATCAAACGGACGGCGACGTTTTCCTATTGTTTTGGTGAACGAATACAAAAAAGTATAAGAGGAAGGGAATAGGGGAATTCGGCCAGTCATGAAGCTCAGCCAAGAAGAGCAGACGGCGACGTTTTCCTATTGTTTTGGTGGACATTGTTTTTTCATAAGACATCGCAAAAATCATGTTAGAACTTGTAATGAAACCATTTTTGAGGCAGATCGTATGAAAGGACGGAGTACAGAAATAAAAAAGCTTTTCATGTTCGATAATGGCAGTCATACATGGTGCAATGACGTTACATCACTTAGAAGATCACAAAGATTCAGTTTTCATACTATAGTAAACATAATTCTCAAAATATTAACTAAGAAATTCTTACAAAGAAGACTAGAAACAAAGAAAAATAAAATTATTTATGTTGACTACAAAAGGCTTCAAAACTACGCACAGAAGCCCCAAAAAACGAAGAACAAATTGTCCTGAAACAATGCACACAGCCAAATCATATAACCAAGCAACATATCTAAGGATATAAGATCACAAAGATTCAATTTTCATACTATAGAAAACACAACTCTCACAAAATTAAATAAAAAATTCTTACAAAAAAGGTTAAAAAGAAAAAAACGAAATTATTTACCTTGAGTATAAACGGCTTGAAAGCTAAACGGTTTCAAATCTACACACAAAAGCCTCAAGAAACGAAGAACAAATTATCTTGAAACAAAACACACATCCAAATTATACAACCAAGCAACAGATCCAAGAATATAAACAAAAGTCAAACCTGTACATAGCATTGGGTAAACAAAAGCCTTTTGATTTTGGGTACCTTTTTTAGCACCCAAATTTTAGTTAAGTTCACCTAACTAAAACATTTTGTCAAACTTCATAGTTTCCCCTCATTTTTAAGTTCGCCCAAATCCACACCAGCCTCCACCTACCAAAAGAAAGAGAAAATGAACAGACAAAACCACTACCGCGCGCCAGACGAAACTACACCATCCTCATGTCCCTCCTTCATCGACAGCGTCGATGCCAGCTCTTTGTGTTGTTCATTTTTTGGTTGAGTGGTGCTTGCTGGTTGGTGGGTTGGGTGAACTCAATTTCGAAGGCAAATTAAAAAGTTCGATGAATTTTTTTTTTAGTTGAGTGAAACTAACTAAAATTTGGGTGTCAATAGAGGCACCCTTTGATTTTTTTCAAATTTTTTTTTCTTCACTTTATGCACTTTTGAAACTCATTGTCGATTAATTATGTTGCAGTACGTGGATGGTTTATACTCATATGCATCGGTAAGAACTAATACGAGATTGTATTATCAGCATATGTAGATTTCCCATTCTCTCTTTAATTACATCAAAGACAAAGTAATTTGGAAAGAAAGGGAAGAAAAAGTAGTACAGTGGATCTAACATACTAATGTCAATGCATGCAGGGTTATTTTTCCTAGCCAGATTTGTTTTTGGAGTTGTAGTTGTGACTGCATTTTTAATCTACACATGGCGCAAAAGACATTTATCAATGTATAGCACAATAGAAGATTTTTTGCAATGCAATAACTTCATGCCTATAAGGTACTCTTACTCGAACATCAAGAAAATGACTTGCAGGTTTAAGGACAAGTTGAGCGAAGGTGCCTTTGGCTTTGTATTTAAAGGAAAGCTACGCAGTGGCCGATTTGTAGCAGTTAAAGTTTTGGGCAAGCCCAAAGCTGATGGCCAAGATTTCATTAGCGAAATAGCTACAATCGGAAGGATTCACCGTGCCAATGTGGTGCAACTTTTTGGATATTGTGTCGAGGGATCAAAGAGCGCTCTAATATATGACTTCATACCTAATGACTCTCTTGATAAATACATTTATTCCAAATAAGGAAGTCTCCCTTAACTATCAAGACTATGTACAAGATTTCTCTTGGAGTCAAGGGATCGAATATAAGAAGAGAATGCTTTGAATGATGATATATTCTTCTCAATAAGAGGAACTTATAGGTGTACAACCCTAACATAAAAGGAAAGAAAAACTAATTACAAGTGATTACATGGGATTACATATCAATTAGGGATCCTACCTAAAATACAAAAGTCAACACTCTCCCTCAAGTTGGTGAATATATGTCGATCATGCCTAACTTGTGTAAGAAACTTGAAAACTTGTGACTCGAAACAGCTTTTGTGAGGATATCTGCCAACTGATCTTCTGTTCTTATCGCTGGTACTTCAATTATTTTCCCTTCCAATTTTTCTTTGATGAAGAACCAATCAACTTCAACATGCTTTGTTCTATCATGTTGTACCGGATTATGTGCAATGTCACGAGCATCTTTATTATCACAAAATAATTTCATGGGCTGATCATGTTGTATACCCAAATCGCTTAACAGAAGCTTAAGCCACAAAATTTCACAAATCCCCAAAGCCATACCTCTGTATTCTGCTTCTGCACTGGAACGGGCAACCACATTCTGTTTCTTACTTCTCCATGTAACCAAGTTACCCCCAACAAACGTAAAGTAACCTGATGTTGAGCGTCTATCATCAATGGAACCTGCCCAGTCTGCATCAGTATAACCTTCAACACTAAAGTGATTATTCCTCTTAAACAAAATTCCTTTGCCCGGACTTCCCTTCAAATATCGCAATATTCTCGTCACGGCATTCATATGTTGTTCTCCAGGATCATGCATGTATTTACTCACTACACTCAAGGCATAAGCAAGGTCCAGTCTTGTGTGTGCCAAATACATCAAACGGCCTACTAACCTTTGGTATCTTCCTTTGTCAATTGGTACTTGATTAGGATCAACACTAAGCTTCAATCCTTCTTCTAATGGTGTAGCTACTGGCTGACAAGCTGACATGTCAGTTTCGTGCAACAAATCAATAATATACTTCCTCTGAGACAAGAAAATTCCAGAACTGCTTCTCGACACCTCAATCCCTAAAAAATATTTCAGGGATCCAAGGTCATTCATTTCAAATTCTGTAGACAGGTATCTTTGCAAGGCCGCACGTTCTTCCGGATCATTACCTGTTACCACCATATCGTCTACATACACAATAAGTGCAGTAAGCTTCCCATTCTGTCTTTTCAGGAACAAAGTATGATCAGAGTTACTTTGTCTGTAACCAAATGCTTTCATAGATTTTGTGAATCTTCCAAACCATGCTCGAGGGGACTGCTTCAAGACATACAAAGATTTCTTCAATCTGCACACTTTTCTTTTGTATTTATCTGGAGCATTACATCCCGGTGGAAGATCCATATAAATTTATTCTGTCAAGTCTCCATGCAAGAAGGCGTTCTTCACATCGAACTGTTGTAAAGGCCAATTAAGATTTGCAGCCAAGGACAACAAAACACGAACTGTGTTGATCTTGGCTACTCCTGCAAATGTATCTGTGTAGTCGATTCCATATTTTTGAGTATATCCTTTTGCTACCAGTCTTGCCTTGAAACGATCCACCGTCCCATCTGCTTTGTATTTCACAGTATAGACCTATTTGCATCCCACAGGTTTCTTGCCAGCTGGCAAATCTGTGATCTCCCAGGTAGCATTCTTCTTCAAAGACTTCAACTCTTCATTCATTGCTACTTGCCAACGTGGATCAGTTAAAGCCTCTTACACACTGTTAGGAATAGATACAGTAGATAATTGATGCACAAATGACTTATTTGATTCTGACAGGTGACTGGTAGACACATAATTACTTAACGGGTATAACACATTAGACTCAGGGTTGGGCTTACTCACCGGATACCTAGTTTTGCATTTAGGGTCGGCTTCATAAGTAAGTTTAAGAATACCTCGGTTGATGCGATCAGGGAGACGACGTGGTGGTGGTGCATCCGGGATCGAAGACGATTGATTATGGTTATTGGGACTCAAGATCGACTGTGAGGTAGCTGGCGACACAGGGTTGTCCGGTGGTGAGGAAACTGGCAGTGAGCTATCAGGCAGTGAGTTATCTGGCGATGTCGACTCATCCCTTTCAAGGTTTTCAACATTGTTTCCATGTGAATGATCACCACTTGTCTCCAAGACATTACCACTTAATTCCAATTCATTCACATCATTATTTTCGTGTGAATGATCACCACTTATTTCCAAGACATCACCACTTAAATCCAAATCATTCACTCTATCTATATCTGGAATAGTATAATCAAGAGTTTGAACTTCTTTCTGATTCTCCCCCTGAAGTGAAGACTCGAGATTGGCAAAGTACATATCATTCTCATGAAACGCAACATCCATAGTGACAAACAACTTATTCGTCGGTGGGTGATAACAACGGTATCCTTTCTGCCTTGATGCATACCCCACAAACACACATCGTAAGGCTCGAGGTTCAAGCTTACTTCGCTGTTGTTTATGAAGATGAACGAAGGCCACACATCCAAACACATGAGGTGGAAGATTAGGGAATGCAGGAGCATCAACATGTAAAGAAAATGCCTGAAGGGGTGTCTGAAAATCAACCGATCGGGATGGAACACGATTAATGAGATACGCAGCTGAGGTGAGAGCTTCTCCCCAATAGGATAACGGGAGACGAGCCTCGAGTAAAGAAGCACGAACAACCTCCAGAAGCTGACGGTTCTTGCATTCGGCAGCCCCATTTTGTTGTGGAGTATATGGACATGTAGTTTGATGAACAATCCCATGATGATCAAGAAAGGCACGAAGTTCAGAGTTAACATATTCGCCACCATTATCACTCCTGAGAACCTGTATTTGTGACTTATATTGTACTTGTACCATTTTGTAAAACTGTTGAAACAAAGAAGTAACTTCACCTTTGGATTTCATCAAACAAACCCAAGTCATACGTGTGCAATCATCAATAAAAGTAACGAACCAATGAGCACCACCAAATGTAGCAGTTTTAGATGGACCCCAAACATCAGAATGAATTATCATAAATGGAACAGAACTTTTATTCAAACTGGATGGAAACGAAGCACGATGACTTTTAGCTAGTTCACAAACACCACATTTAAAGCTAGAAACATCATGCTTAACAAATAGGCTAGGAAACAACCTCCGTAGATAGCCGAAAGAAGCATGTCCAAGTCGACGATGCCACAACCAAACCTCCGAAGCTTTATTCCTATCCCCCGAATTTCCGTCCACTGCAAGAGCGTGAGTCAACATTCGAAAACTGTTTGATGTCAGCTCCAAGTAATAGAGCTTCCCCTTCCTAATACCATAACCAATCGTCTTGTGAGTCCGAATGTCCTTAAAAACACAAAAGGAAGGCCAAAAAATCACAAGACAATGCAGGGCGACAGTTATTTGAGCAACAGATAATAAATTATGGTCAAGAGAAGGAACAACAAGCACGGTATCAAGACTAAGGGTATTTGACAGGGAGACAGTGCCTTCTCCAATAATGAGAACAACATTACCGTTGGCAACACTCACAACAGTTTTGGTGGGTGGTTTTAGGATTTGTACCTGCCTAGATTCACAAGTCATATGTTCAGTAGCACCGGAATCAATTATCCATGTATTATTCGTAACAGATGCAGAAACTTTTAAAGCCTTACCTTTGTTACCTATATTAGAATCTATTTTCGATTCGACAATCGAGGTACACGACTTGTTACAGTGGGGATCACAAGTCTTGAACTGGTCTCGATCGGTCCTACTCTCATGTCCGGTTCGGTCAAATCCATTTGAAAAAGGACAAGCACAGGGAGCCATTGTGAAGTGGGTGCACTCGGTTCAATCGAATCTGGGCACGCAAAACAGATACACAGGCCGAAATCTGGGACAAATTTCAGGCAGTGGGTTGAATCTCGGTTCGTGGTGGTAGATGCAGGGAGTGGCTCGGTGAACTCGGATCAGCAACGACGGCGTCGCTCGCTGGTTGATCGGCACACTGCACACCTGGGTGCATGGCGGGTAGTTCGGGTTCTCGGGTCAGAAACGACGGCGTCGCTTGCTGGTCGGACGGCGCTGCACAACTGGCTGTGCGGCTGGTAGTTATGGTTTTCCGTACAGAGCACGATCTCGTCTCCTCTTTCTTTTCTTTTTTTTTTCTTTTCAAAACCTAGGCTCTGGTGCCAAGAAGAGAATGCTTTGAATGATGATATATTCTTCTCAATAAGAGGAACTTATAGGTGTACAACCCTAACATAAAAGGAAAGAAAAACTAATTACAAGTGATTACATGGGATTACATATCAATTAGGGATCCTACCTAAAATACAAAAGTCAACAATATCTACATCAAGGTTGCAAAATGCAAATTCTACATTTCGACATCAAGCCTCATAACATCCTTCTTGATGAGAACTTTAAAGCAAAGTGTTTGCTCCCTAAATCCGCCATGGCGCCTTGTGGGCAAGCCGGGGATTTACTTCACATACGAGATTGGTGGGGTGCGGGCGTGCCACTACTAGATGCCGCAAGTAAACGGATTCTAAATGATTGAGGTTGCGCCTGAGATTGACTTCGAACCAAGAGATTGTGTCATTGAGTGGGAGTTACTCAAATTAAGGTTCTTTGTTTGCCTTAAAAATAAGGACTTTACTTATATGGAGAGATAGAACAATATGTAAATGACAAGGTTGCTTGGAAATATAAATGACAGAGGAAAGTGACTAATATTGCAGATTGCTTGTAGATTAAATGACTGAAAGAGGGTTGTACATAAAAGCTACAAATAAGATCGATGCTACAAGTGAGTAGCAGAGCTAATAAACAAGAAAAGCAAAGGATGCTTGGCTAAAAATAAATGTCTACAAGGAAGCTGATGAGCTAATTTGAGTAGAGTTTTGATTGGTTGTTTTGAGTGTCCATAATCCTTCTCCATCTGCTTCTTTATATAGAGGTCTGGAAGAGCCCCCTTGCTAAGATCTTTGTACCTGCCCGAAAGAAGCTTGGGCAGCTTGCATTTGCATTTGCCAACTTGCATGTAGAAACAATATTAAAAGGGAAATTTGCATCTCCACCACATGTTTTTAGCACATGTTTCCCCACTTGTAATAAACTAACAATTAAAAAAGAAGCAAGTTGCATCTCCACCACATGTATTTTCCCACTTGCAATAAAATAATTAAAAGAAGCAAACTAGCTTCTTTCACTACACATTCTTGCCCGAAAGCTCTTCCATCCACTTGCAATACATGCATGTATCTTGATTAAACAAAAGCTTGACAAACCTCCACCACCCAAACAAATGGGAAAAACAATATTATAGTGCCAACCCCCCCCCCACTTGCAGCCAAATATTTTTCCAAGTTAGTTTTCTTGCATATTAATCCTTCAAATACCATATTTTACCCAAATTGCCCAAATAAGTAAAAATTGGCATATTTTGAGTGCAAACAGTGCCCCCCAAGTTTTACAAATTTGAGCAAAGTTTGTGAAACTTACAACTCTAATGCTGCCAAGAATGATGTCGAAGGAAGAGGCACGTCTACCTCTTCGGTCCTGCCGTCGTTGATAAACTTTGGCAAGAGGAGCAAGGCAATTGGTAGTGCAACTAGCATTGGAAAAAAATGTTGTCTGACTTGTGCATCCTTCTTGTTGATACCAAAAAACATAAGAGCATCTTCACTGGTTACATAGATAATAAACTGAAAAAATGCCCGAAGTCGGACAACTGGAAAAGAAGGATAAAACATAAATAAACTTTGGCAACTATTATTTTTTATCTTTTTCTTTTTGCCTTTTTCAAATATAATATATATATATATATATATATAAAGCCCTTTCGGGCAACTCAAAACAAAAAGAAAAAATAGACAGGAAGAAAGAGAAAGGAAGGAAAAGAAAGAGAGAGAGACAAAAAGATAAGAGGAAAAGAAATAATAAAAAGGACTAGACTTTCTTTCTTAGGCCACATACTATAATATATATAGTATGCTGCCCTTTCGGGCCAAGTGAAGGACATACCTTGAGAAAGGGACAAGGAACAGAAAGCAAGAGAAAAGAAAAAGAAAAGGAACAGAAAGCAAGAGAAAAGAAAAAGAAAAGGAAAAAGAAAGAGATAGATAGAGAGAGAGAGAGATAGAGAGAAAAAGATGAACGTGGGTCGTTCTCTAGCCTTTCCTCTTCTCCAAAAGAGAAGTTGTTTCTCTGTTCGAGGTATCACTTAAAGATCAAGGTGCGGCAACCATAATCCAAGTCTGAGAGAGAGAGAGAGAGCTGCTGGTCAAATGAGAAGAGAGTGGTGATTTTTCCTGGAGCTATGAAAGGGTATGCCTTGTGCGTGCGTGAAGAAAATAACCCAAGTCCACGGATCATGAAAATTGATTGTTGCAGAAAGAACGGAAAGCTATTAGTGTTTGTTGGAGATCCAATCCCTTCCTCCTCCTTTTTAACTGGGCAAATGTAAACCAAGCTCCGTCTGCAAAGGTAAATTTCTGCATACTTCCTTCAACCAGTGGTGAAGCTCCAAGGGGTTAAAGATGACGACCGAAGGCCGGGTAGGTCTGGCTTCGAAGCTGCGGCTATTATGTTGGCTGCCATTGTTTCCTTACTCCAACTCCTGCGTATCAAGAGATCCTGCTTGAGGTTCAGAATTCTGCTTCCCAAATCAAGGTAATGCTGTCTACTTTGCACTGTTGCTTTTGTTCCGCTCGGAGGGAGGTGGTTATGTCTGAGTGAACCGACCGATCTGCAGAATCCTTCAGAGATCTGGTCTTGATTTATTGCTGGTTGTAGTGGCATGAACACTTCAAATACGTTTGCCAGATCAAGCATGGGGCCCCATATATGATTGACAACATCTAAACAAATTGCAACAGAGAAGATGTCATGCTCATCGGGCAAGATTGTAGCATCCTCGGGCAACAGCAACATAATTTTCTGTCATCTTCCTCCAGCTTTCGGATTTCACATTTAGATGCAGCTCCATTTTTCTATTTTCTTACCCATGAAAACTAGTCTCCAGTGATTAATAGTAGCCACATCAAAAGCTCTTACTGTAGCCTCTAATGGTAGTCGTCAAAGTAGCCCGACCCTTGGTTGTAGGAACTGGTGAGCGTTAGGGAGACATGCAGAGTCTGTTGGTGGTGAGTAGGGAAGACGTCATTACCGTCAGGCATGGTTATGGTTCCATCGGGCACCACCAGTTGGGCAAGATAGCCCCATGCTTTCTTGCAATAGCCATTGAGACACAGATGACATGCTTTTCAGCAAGAAAGCCATAGATTCGGCTTTTTATGAAACTCCTCATTCCATGAATTTGGGTACAGCCACTAGATGGTTTTCTAATTTCAACTTTTGGGTTCGGGCTAAATACACTCATTGGATAAGAGAAAAGTGGAAAGAAAGGTAAAAATGGCTACTCACAAGCTGCCCAACTTTTTGATATTTTCTGTAAAGTTCCCCAGCAAGAAAACAAAAAAGGAAAGAAAGCAAGAAAAAACAAAAGCAAGAAAGCAAAATGTTTTTGTGATTTTTGGAATTTTTAATTTTTATATCTTTTTCTTTGTAACAGCACAAGAAACACACAAAAAAAACAGAGCCCTTTCGGGCAAACAGAAAAAGGAAATTAAAGGCCCTGTTGGGTTGGCTGGAAAAAGTGAAAGAACAAATAAAAGGGAAGACTGTCAGGCAACCAAAGCAAGAGAAACAAAAAGGGACAAAGCCCTCTCGGGTAACACAGACCAAAGTAAAAGAAAGAACCAATTTGGGCAAATTTTGAAGAAAAGGGAATCGGGCAAACTGCTCAGATTTTTTTTTTTTTTTTTTTTTGAATGACTTTCAAAACTATAATATAATATAATATATAAAATAATATATATAACAAGCCCACTCGGGCAAAGTACTTCCATTCCCCTCTTTTCACATATAATATATATATATATATATATATATATATATATAGAGCTTAAGGGGAGGGATCCCCATTTTTTGAAAAAAATAGGGATTAGGTGTGGGGCCCACTTCACATCGAATTTCAACGATCCGAACTATCTATTTTGTTAGTCTCGATTCATAGATCATCCTTGCAAAATATTAGCTAAATTGGAAATGTTTAAGACATCTAATTGGGTTCAATGAAATAAACGAATACTTTGTTATATAAGAAAAAATGAAATTTGATCTTGATAATTAAATAGGCAAATGGTTTCGGATTGAATTGAATTTTTGCAAGGATGATCTATGAATCGAGACTAACAAAATAGACGGTTCGGATTGTTGAAGTTCAATGTGAAGTGGGCCCCACACCTAATCCCCATTTTTTTCAAAAAATGGGGATCCCTCCCCTTAAGCTCTCTGTATATATATAGCCCTTTTGGGAAAAGTGAAAGACAAGATAAGACAAAGAGAAAGAAATAAAGAAAAAGGAATAGAGGAGGGATTTGGCACCTACTTTCGGGCAAAAGGAAACAGGAGAGAAAGAAAAGGAAAGAGAGAAGGAAAGAAGAAAAGGAAGACTGGGAGTTCAACTTCAGGCAAAAGAGGAAACAACAAAATAAGCCCCACTTGGGCATATTGGTTAAGCCCCTTGATTGCCCAGATATCTCTTAACACTCAAATCTTTTTCTCTTTTTAAAATTGAGTGTAGAGAGATTAGATCCACCATTTAAATTAGCCATACCATATAGCTTGGAAACAATAGGAGGTGGCCATTTATGTTTGATCCCAAGCTTTGCCCTTCTTGAGATCTTGGTATGGATGACATGCTTGTGTTGGCGGAGAAGAGAGTGGGAAATATTTTCTTCTTCTTCGGGCTCCACATGAGGTGTGAGTTCGAGCCCCCCGAGCGTTGGTGTTTGGCCTACAATAGCCATAAGCTCCATCTTAGCCGTTATCGGTTTCAATATGTCGGCTTGGCCTTCTACAACCATATCCATTTTCATGGATTTTTCATTGGGTGGGGCCATTGTTTGGCCTTCATCAACGTGTATGATTTGTTCTTCCTTGGTTGTAGTAGGGTGAGTGTGCTTTGTAGAGGGGATTTGACACATTTGATCTATCAACTTTCTCAAAGTTTCTCCAAAAGTGGTATAGCTTTCCTCCACCTTTCTAAAACACTTGGTCACCTCTTCACCATATCGATGCTTGCCACATGGAGTTTGGACACCTTCTCTAATTTGCCCACATCCTCTTTGTAGAGCTTTTCATCTGGATGATCATGAGTTGGTATCTCATATATTGGCTCTATGTACTCATTGGAAGCATTTTGATACTCAAAGCCATTTGTTGGCCTATCATAGTATTCATGAATATGATTGTCTTCAAAAGAATAATAACCTTCATCATAGCCATAAGTTGGCCAATCTTCAAGATTATTATTTATTTGATGGCCATTAGTTGGCCGACAATCATGTTCCATGGGACTTGAGTACTTTTCAGCCATGTACCCATAAGTTGACAACTCATAGGTTGGCTCTATGTGATAGCCATAGCTTGGGCGCTCTTCAACACCGTCATCCTCCTCATACTCCGAAAAAGCATATTGAGAAAAATCATGAACATAAGGATTGCTCATAATATAACTCTATTTAAGGTATCCCACCGGGTGTGCCAAAATATGTTTGCTCCCTAAATTCGCCATGGCGCCTTGCGGGCAAGCCGGGGATTTACTTCACATACGAGATTGGTGGGGTGCGGGCATGCCACTACTAGATACCGTTAGTAGACAGATTCTGAATGATTGAGGTTGCGCCTGAGATTGACTTCGAACCAAGAGATTGTGCCATTGAGTGAGAGTTACTCAAATTAAGGTTCTTTGTTTGCCTTAAAAATAAGGACTTTACTTATATGGAGAGATAGAACAATATGTAAATGACAAGGTTGCTTGGAAATATAAATGACAGAGGAAAGTGACTAATATTGCAGATTGCTTGTAGATTAAATGACTGAAAGAGGGTTGTACATAAAAGCTACAAATAAGATCGATACTACAAGTGAGTAGCAGAGCTAATAAACAAGAAAAGCAAAGGATGCTTGGCTAAAAATAAATGTCTACAAGGAAGCTGATGAGCTAATTTGAGTAGAGTTTTGATTGGTTGTTTTGAGTGTCCATAATCCTTCTCCATCTGCTTCTTTATATAGAGGTCTGGAAGAGCCCCCTTGCTAAGATCTTTGTACCTGCCCGAAAGAAGCTTGGGCAGCTTGCATTTGCATTTGCCAACTTGCATGTAGAAACAATATTAAAAGGGAAACTTGCATCTCCACCACATGTTTTTAGCACATGTTTCCCCACTTGTAATAAACTAACAATTAAAAAAGAAGCAAGTTGCATCTCCACCACATGTATTTTCCCACTTGCAATAAAATAATTAAAAGAAGCAAACTAGCTTCTTTCACTACACGTTCTTGCCCGAAAGCTCTCCCATCCACTTGCAATACATGCATGTATCTTGATTAAACAAAGGCTTGACAAACCTCCACCACCTAAACAAATGGGAAAAACAATATTATAGTGCCAAACCCCCCCCACTTGCAGCCAAATATCTTTCCAAGTTAGTTTTCTTGCATATTAATCCTTCAAATACCATATTTTACCCAAATTGCCCAAATAAGTAAAAATGGGTATATTTTGAGTGCAAACACAAAGGTTTCTGACTTTGGGCTTGCAAAATTGTATCCAGTAGATAATAGCATTGTCTCTTTGACGGCAGCACGGGGTACAATGAGATATATTGCTCCTGAGTTGTTCTACAAAAATATTAGAGGTGTCTCATACAAGGCCGATGTCTATAGTTTTGGAATGTTGTTGATGGAAATGGCAAGCAGAAGGAAGAATTTGAATGCAACGGTAGAGCATCCAAGCCAAATCTATTTCCCGTTATGGGTATATGATCAATATATTGTGGGAAATGACTTGGAAATAGACAATGTTACAGAGGATGAAAAGAAAGTGATAAGAAAGATGGTTATAACCGCCTTGTGGTGTATTCAAATGAAACCAAGTGATTGCCCTTCGTTGTCCAAAGTTGTCGAAATGCTTGGAGCAGATATTGAATGTCTGCAAATGCCTCTCAGGCCTTCTGTATGCCCCGAAGAGACAGCTGTGACTGGGGGTGATATTCAAGACAATGGATTGAACCCAATATGTTCTAACGCATAGCTAACATGTTAATTTGAGATCCAAGATGTTTTTAAGACTAAAAGAAAGAGTTATAAAGTAAATATGGCTGCAGGACCATTGGACCAGAGGACCACATACTCTAACAATATATGATGAATAGTACTCATTCTTCTCTTTTTTGTTGTCTAATTCTTCTCTTTTTTGTTGTCTAATTCTTCTCTTTAAGGTATAATATGAAAATCTTATTTCAAAATTGTGTTTTTTTTTCCTTCAGAGAAAATTTGGGCTATAAGGGCTCAGTGCAAAGCTTCCTGTAAGCATGGGAAAAAACCAAGGCACAGTTCCACGCGAAGTAGTTCAATCTTTCATTTTCGTCTGATTAGTACTTGCCCTCCAAGTATTAGATTTCTTGCAATTTTACTTTTACAGTGCTCTTATAGTTTGCCATTTTGTTTTGAGATGCTTTTAATTCTTGTTACATAGCGGAGTTGTAGTTCATGTGTGTGAATTTTTGTTTCAGTGTGTTTGGGGTTCAGAAGTGAATGCATTACTCAGGGATGGCTGGCAGCAAACTAAAAAACAATTAGATTATGAAATGGGTACTTTGGTTTCTCATCACTTCTTTGTTTTGTAATTTTCATTTATTCATGTTCTTTTGACAGCGTATTTAATTGTATTTTTTGTTTTCCCTGCGTCGTTTATTTTATGCTTGCGTGTTCTTTTGTATGCCTGATGTCTTTCTCTACAAGCTATGCATGAAGATTTGTTGTTGTTCTCTGCCAAGAGATAATTTCACAGATTATGTTTTTAAAGTCATAGAAAATACTTCTTGAGGATAAATGGGCTTGTCGGGACCTGTTTTCACTACAAATAGGATGTATCTTTTATATAAAAGAAGAGAATGGGGAGTTGCCAAAATTTCATTCTTCATCTTGATTTATTTCATGATGCTTTTTCTTTCATTTTATTTGATTCTTTCATTAGCTTTGCTAATTGCTACCACTAAATTTGAAATTGAACATCAATTACATGCCAAATGGACTTTAGAGATCAAGTATGGAGTGGAATGAGAGGAGAAGTCGTCACTTTCTCTCAGGTCTCTTTGGACAAGGTTTCCCTTATTTTTTTGTAATTGTTTTTTTTAGTTTAATGAGATGGAATTAAATAGTTAAGTTACCATACTAATGAATGTACTTTATTGAATTTTTAGTAATAAAAATGTGACAAAATGAACACCTTCTTTTTGTGTTTTTAATTTTTCTCACCTCTCCGAATTCAGTCCCATGCCGCCGTGTTCAGCTCGCCCGGTTACCGTAACCGACACAAAAAGTGCAAGTGCCATAGACCCGCTCACATACACTCAGGAAATCACAACCATACGAAGCAGCTTCCTTTTTTGGGTGGTCGAAGAAAGCTGCTCCCTTTAAAAGCCAGAAAAATCAAAACGATTGCATTTTCTCTCTCTTCTCATCACCATCACTTTTTGCGTCTAATTGGAGTAAGTGTTTCATGATGCAGCTACTTTGTATCTTCAATTTTTTTCTCTGCATGTTTATTTACGTTCTCAGCTTTTACACTACAACCATTAGATTTGTTATTTTGTTTTCTCTCTTTTTTTCTTTTGGTTTTGAACAATAAAGTCATCATCTTGCTTCCCCACTAACATTTGGCACGAGTAGGAATGGTTTAGGTGTGCTCAGTTTTGGCCTAAATGGTTATCGAACGAGCCTAAATGTTTGTTTCAATTCTCTGCTCCTGCTGTTGGTGGATTTCAAGTTATTTACAAAATTGCCACCTTTCGGTGAGGGTTTCAGGGATGGGAGACCATGCCGCTCTGGGATAAAGATAGACAGACAGTGGGAGAGGGAGACAGAGCGACAGAGAGAAAGGGAGAGGGAGGAGTGGGGATCTCAGTACCATTGCTGCAGATCCTCGATTTCATGAGTGGGAGAGGGTGTACAGTCAGAGAAAAGTATGGGGGCCGTCGGGATTTGAGGGGGAAGGGTATGGATCGGGGCCGGGGGTCTGGGTTTGTCCCTTTGGGCTGTTTGCGACCTCTCTTAGCGACTTACTCCGGCGTTCCGATGATGGAAACACTAAATCATTCACTCCTCAAGTATGTTACTTTTCAGTCATTGTTCTATTAATTCCAGTTCTCATTCTAATCTCTGTAAAGTTTGTGGCTTTGCACTGTTTAGGGTTTGAAGAGGAGAGAGAAAGTTATGCCTCATTCCTTTATGTAGAAAATTACTTTATACATATGCAATTTACATGTCTTGAAGTAACTGCAGTATCCTTTGCTTCATAGACAATTTCTGAAATTCCTTTTCTTTTTCTCTCCTAATTTCAGTCAATGATGCTGACCGAAGATTAGAGTTGAGTACCAGGATGAGGAGACTAGGAATGAGTTTTGGCTCTTAATAATTGCTGCTCTGTTGCTTGGAATTGTCAGTGCTTTCAGTTCGACTTCAACAATACTATATGTGCATCTTAAAGTTATAGGAATATAATTTACATTTCAGAATTTAATTTATTTAAGTGTTTTGCTAAAACACAAACACTGAGACTTGGTGGTGGCCTGCACTTTGCAGCCACAACTAAGACCAAGGGGTTGATTTTTATTTTCCTTTCCTTACCAATTGGATAGAAGTGCAACCCACCAGATAAGTAGTTAATTAGTTATACTACTAAAGTTACATAATGCCACTTAGCAGCTGGAAATTAACGAACTAGATTTCTTAACATATTTTTACATTCCATGTTTTTTTGTATGACAACTTTTTAGGTGCTGCAGTTTTGTTCTGGTTTTTCATTCTTTCTGTGAATTTCAATTGTAGTAGGATTGAATCATTTAAATTGTGGGATTGTTTTGTTTGATGGGTTTCAATTGTGTTTTCATTTATATAGTACTAATGGATTTACTGTGTTGGCAATTTCAAGAATTTGAATCGTTGGAGGGGGAAGTTGGTTCCTAGGCATTTTGAGGTATATAATTATATACCCTATTTTTATTCAAAGCCTATTTTAAATGTATGATTGGTTTGTAAGAAATGAATGAAAAAGAGAGTTAGAATACCCTATTTTGGATTTCGAAAAAGAAAGTTAGAAATGTATAAGGATGTGCATTTTATTTACCCTGTTTTGGATCAGAGTGTGTGTTATTTGAAAAAGAGAGTTAGAGATGTATGATCAGTGTGTGTGAGTTGTTCATTGAGGTGGTTTTTGCCACTAGACTTGCATTATTGTTCAGGACTGACAATTGTGATAGTAGGGTGTAGCAGATTCTCTTATTTATGTCTAGATTTGAATAGTTTATTGTATCATATACGAAAAATGAAAAGGGAATATGAGACGATATTGAAGAAGGCCTTGCAAAGCATCTGCTTGATTCAAATACGACAACCTCGGTTATTGTTTTGGTAAGGTGCTCTATTTGTGTGAAAATCTTTGAGTCTTGGAATATTTTAAACATTGTGTCAGCAACTTGAGACGAGCGCAATGGCGTTCTAACGGAGGACATGACACAAAACCGAGCGCAATGGCGTTCTAGGATTCATATAGCTGACCCCACTTAGTGGGAAAAAGCTTTGTTGTTGTTGTTGTTGTTGTTGTTGTCAGCAACTTGAGACGATTGTAAGCAGTACATGTAGTGTTGATGCCTTTTACTTTGCACGCATATTTGCTTCGTTGGAATTAAACTTGCAATGTATAGATTTATGCCTAGGAAAAGTTAGGGCCTTTGGAGCCTGATATTCTTTGTTAGAGTTTCTATTACAAAATTAGGGAGCTATCATGTCCATTTATGCTTCTATTTAGTAAGATTGAGGTGACAATGATTTCTAAGTTGTTTGTGAGCTGCATTCATTTCTTGGAAGACCACATTAAGAAGCATTTTGTCAATTGATGCCTTATAAAAAAATTTCGATATTTAATCTTGCTTTTGTTTTAGTTTCTTATTAGCACATGGCGTAATTTGCTTCGCTTGGTGGTTATTTGATGTGCCGTCAAATCTGAGTATCTTTATTTGAAAATGATTCATAGCTGTTGAGGATTGTAGCAGCACTTCGTTTTGATTTGTAAACAAACAATATACTTTATTTTTGTCTTGGGTTACAGTATAACGTTTAACGATTGAATTTGTTAGACGGTTTAGCAATTTTTTCAAGAACTTACTATTCTTGCCAGGTACTCAAGTATTATGTTTCTACTTTTCTACTTTCCCTTTTCTGTGTTTTTCTTCCATGTAGTAGGCTGATTACTTGCAACTATGATATTGATGACACAATACAATCTATAAATAGATGTTTCTTATAGCATGCATATCCATATATAGCAAGCAAAATTTGACTTCGATGGTTCTTACGTATTACGACGTCTTTTTAGTTGCTTTATTGGAATGCTATTCATGAATGTTGTGACTAATTATTCAATGCTTGCAGCAAAGCGCGGGTGCATTTTCTAGTGTTACTCTAATTCAACAATTGCTTCTAACTGTAGGAGGCAGTTGCGAATATTAGACTGTCATTGTTTTGCCTGCAAAAGACAGTTGCGAAAATTAGACCGTCTTTGTTTTACCTGCAAAAGACAGTTGCGAAAATTAGACTGTCATTTCTCGAAATTAATCAATATCGTTACCACAAATATAAGCCGCTAATTACATGAAAGCAGAAAAATCATGAGCAGAATAGATGCGAAATAAGATTTAGACGCGTTATCCTTACTTGGTTTCCTCCTGTCAACAAATTCAATTTCGCTCTAGGTGTAATTGTTCTACAATCTACACCTCTTACCCTCTGCTTCACATTCAATACAATTTGGCTTAAGACCATTTTAAATGAAGAGTTTTAATTTCATTTCTTTTTCCAAAAGGAATGGGCAATGGAAAAAGGTAACATTTTATTTACCAAATTGCCACTTCTTTTTCCAATTATTTTTTGGGAACTTTAACGAAAAGCACCCGGTACTGTTCACTTTAACGAAAAACCACATTTTTACACTAAAAAGTCAATCCTGGTACTATTCACTTTACCCTTTATTTTGTCCTTATCATTAAAACTCAAAGTTTTCAAGCAATTTTCATTAGTTTTCCTTTATATTTTTGGGCCGGGGGTCTGGGGTAGGCCCTTTAGGCCATGTGTTTGTTTGGGTTGTGTACATTTGAGCTGTTAAATAGCGGGTATTGGTGTGAAAAGGACTTTATTACCCATTTTAATTTGAGATCTAAAGGCAGAGAATAAAAGTTGGGTGGGCATTATTGTCATTTTCAGTTGGGAGGGGTGGGTGTGGCTATCGATGGAATTAGGGCTGGTTTGGTATTGCTGTGCTTTGAAAAAAAGCTGCTGTGAGAATAAGCGGCTGTGAAATAAAGCCAGTAGAGTGTTTGGTAAACTTTTTTGTGAAAGTGCTTTTGGAAAAAAAAGCAGGATGATAGTGTGTCTTTTCATTAAAGGAGCATTGTAGCTCCGTGTGCTTTGAAAAAACTGGCTTTTTTTCAAAGCAGCAAATAGCAGCTTCAGCTTTTCCTTTGATTTTCAGCTTATTCTCACAGCAGCTTTCAAAATAAGCCATTTTTTTTCAGTTTACCAAACACAAAAATGACCCTCAGCTTTTTTTCACAATTGCTTTTTTTAAAATCACCTCAATCCCAAACGGGCCTAAGGAAATTAGTTGGATTCGGCGAGGGAGGCTCATAGAGAGGGTAAGTCCATGAAATCCATGGAATTTGTGAGGCAGCCTTACACAGAGAGTTGGTTGGATTGTGTGATTCGGTCAGGGGAAATTACAGAGAGAGAAATAGAAAGGGAGGAAGGGTTATTTGGTGGATGGTTCCTTTGGGATTGAGGTCGAATTTGGAAATGTGTTCCCATCACGCAAAAAAACCCCAACTTTTTGAATGCAGAAGAAGCACCGAAGATCAAACGGAACCCAATTGATATTTCGGCACAGAAGCTCCATTGTTGCAATCCCAGATTCTTAATCTTGTGATTTTCCTTTTCTTTTTTCTAGGTTCTTTTTATTTTATGTTTGGTTCTTGAGAAAAAAAATGAGGAAAAGCAAACGCAGAAAGGATGAAAGCCAAAAGCGAATGCCAAAAAAAAAAGTCATTTTCCCAAAACCCATTTGCCCGCATTTCCTCGCTTTCCCATTTCCCATTTCCCCTTTCCAATTTTCTGTAATTCCTTCAAAGAACAATTGATTCTTTCCAAATTCCAATCAAGAAAATAAAAAAATTGTACGTAAATTTAAGCTTTACGCAACAACAAAAAGTAAACTAAATCCAAAGATCTGGAGAAATTTGGGTTTTAGGGATTTGAGTTAACTGAAATTGATTTGGATGAGCAATTTTTTGTTTCGATTCATGGTGGAGCAAGAATGAAGAGGTTGACAAGGACGGAATGAAATGATGAAAAAATTTGGTTGAGCAGTATTCAGTATCGATTCGGAGTGGAGCTGGAAGGAAACGGTGCAGCAGAGAAATCTCCCTAGCATGCCACGTGTGCAAAACAATTTTTTTACACACCTATGCCCATAGGGCAATTGGGGATTTCACTGTATAGAGGCATAAAAGTGGGAACACAGAAACATTAAAAATGAGGGCAAAAAAGTAAAAACACTGTTGGTTATGAACAATGTTTTTCTCTTTCCGTTTTATGACCCGTTTACTAATCCGTAATCAGAGTATGAGGAATTGAATTGAATTGAGAAGAAGATGGAATGAAGTGGAATTAGAATTGGATTCATGTTGAATCTGTTTACTAAACTATCTGGAATCGGAATAAAAATGATATTGATTACATAAAAATTATTTACTCACTCACATGAATCGGAATTGAAACCTATTTGATTACTAAATTGCCCTTGTTATAAATTATATTTTTATATGCTAGTTAATGGTTAATTTTGATAACCACATATGCTCATAAAATCCAATTAGCTACATGAAAACATAACTATTCAGCAAAATAAATAATTAACAAATTTATTAAAAATATAAAATAACATAAAAAAACCCAAAACACAAAAAGCTGCGATGCCATCTTCTCCCCCCTACATCCCCAAACCCAGCTCCTCACCACCTATCACAACCGTCCCCACCCCCTGTTTTTAGATGACCATGCGGCCACGCCATACATTTTCCCCTCTCTTTGTGCGTTCATGCATGTATTTTGGATAGTCTGCGGCGACGGGGCAAGGAGAAAGGGGTCGGGATTTCACTGGAGTCGAAGCTCCTCTGTTAGGAAATGGTGGGATTGGGGAGAAGAGAGATGGGTCTATACACTGGTCATGGAACTGGGGAGGTGAAATTGTGAGGGATATTTGGGTTTACCAAAAAAGCATGAGGATAGTATGGGTAGAAAACTTGGATCCCTGATGAATCTATTTTCAGGAACTCAATTCCCACCTCCCAAGTCAAGAATCCATTTCCGGGTATTTAAGGAATTGTATTCCGGATTTTGGGTGGGTCCCACCTGAATGTTGATTCCCTCTGGTTTAGTAAACACTAAAATGACTTGGAGTTCGTGCAATTCCATTTCCTACACTTTCATTCCGGTTTGATAAACACGTCTTAGTATAGAGCATTTCTTGTCTTTTAGGGTTTCTGATAAGGGTAAGGGAAATTTTATTTGAACCCATACAACTTCTTGCTACACCTAACTTATTCTTTACACCCATATTATTTTTAATTAAAGAATCAATTTCTCTCTAAACCCAAATTTACTATCTAAACTACCCTCACAAACTCAATTCAATATATAAAAATTCATCTTTACACCCTTTTAGAAAGCAAAAGCAAGAGGAGGCCTTTGATCACTTCGTGAAGCAAGCCTCATCACTCGATGGCTCCGCCCTCGGCCCCCTCGTCGCAGAAGTCACCTCCCACCCTGCCCTTTTTGCCTTTTCGGAAATTATCGATGTCCCTAATGTTCTTCAGGTTCCCATGTTTCTATTTATTTATTGTGGAAGTTTCATTTTTCTGTGTATATTTTGGTGGTGTAGTTTCTGGATTTGAGCAAAGGATGTATAATCAGAATTTTGTTGCAGCCAAAGTCAAAATAAAATTGTTGATTGTTATAGGGTCTTGTTTCATATGCATTTGTTTTTTTACTGTGGAATATGTGCAGCTTGAAGGAACTGAAAATTATGTCTACCTCGATGTGCTTCGATTGTTTGCACATGGCACATGGAGTGATTACAAGAGTAAGCACATTGCACATCAGCAGAGTCGGGTCGCAGAGGAAGGAAGGCAACGCGTTGATGCTGTCGTTTGGGATAAACCCATCAGCTGAAATATCCAAAGGGGCTTCCGACGGCTCGTCGTCTCAGGTCTTATCTGCAATGCTTCCTTTCGTCGTTGCTGCTCTGGCTCAGCCGTCAACGTTCACTTGGTAAGTTCTGGTTTTCTTGAATTTTTATTGGGTTTTGAATGGTCGCAAGTCGAGTTCTTGTGGAATTAGCAACTGGGATTCTGCTTATGTTTTTAGGTTTATAGCAAGTCCAGTCCAAGTTGGCTTATTTTATACATGAATACTTTGAATACTTTGTTTTTACTGATCGAGTTAACATGAAGCTAGAGAGGAAACAAAAAGCAACCGGATTTGATTATTAGGTGATCGTAGGGTTTTATTGCAGCCCTTAGGAATTTATTCAAAATGAATGTAGGATAAAAATTGTGTGATGGTAGAACTTAATTATTGAGTATGGGTTTATTGATAAATTTTAGTTTTATTCTTAATTTCATCTTGTACTTGATGGTAATTATGCATTAGGATAAAATAGACAATTCACATTTAGAATTTAAGTTGGGTGTAGAAAGAGGTTAGATGGGTTCAAATAAAATTTTCCTAAGGGTAATGTTGGAGAGATTGCATATTTATACCACATTGATGTACCATATGATGTAATAAGTAATACAAATAACCAACAGTCTAACATCTAATGAGATAAACTCATTACAAGACGTGGTATGTACACAGCCATATCACAATATGGTACAACAATGTAATATAAACGTGTAATCTCTCTAGTATTTCGCTTATTTTTTTATTTATATTTGTTAATAGAAACAATATCGTTGAACCTTAAGAAGGATTACACTCAACATCATGTGGGTGAACATATTGAATGCTGAGCAGGCTCCTCGTATAATGCTACATAACTACCAAATATGGGTAAATTCCAGCTCCTGCCCATGGGAAGCCCATACTTTGCTTGCACATGAGCTACTTAATGAATTGGAATTAATTGTGGGTTCCTCTAGGTCTTTCTAATATTGTTTACTAATTGTTGCGGCATATCAAGTGACTTTGCATAAAAACTTTCATAACATTGACACGGTTATAACACTATTGTGTCGTTAATTGTCAATCATGCAACACAACGTGTAAATTCTTTTTACATAACATTTGTGTGATTGGCATGAGACACCACGCATGCCATAGAAGTTGGTCTTGAACATAGAAGAAAATATCGATAATATCAGCGAAATATCGCCGATATTATCGTTTTTTTTCATATAACGATATTTCACGAGTATTCCTTTAATCATCGCTAATATATCGCGATAATATCGATATTATCGCGAGATGAACCTAAAAATATTTGAAAATTTCTGAAAAGTCTCAAACACACCACGCATGCCATAGAAGTTGGTCTTGAACATAGAAGAAAATATCGATAATATCAGCGAAACATCGCCGATATTATCGTTTTTTTCATATAACGATATTTCACGAGTATTCCTTTAATTATCGCTAATATATCGCGATAATATCGATATTATCGCGAGATGAACCTAAAAATATTTGAAAATTTCTGAAAAGTCTCAAACATGCACATAGAGGGATTCAAACCCCTCCCATCTAACTCCTTCAGCGCCTTGACCACTATACCACTTATGTTTTTGTGAAAACATGCTAAAATATTTATATATATGGTTTTGTTTTGAATTCTTTTTGCAAGAAACAAATTTGCACATATTCCAAATTTTTTGTGGTATTATATTTTAAATTGTGTCAATTAATTACTTAGTCAATGGCATGTGGTTTTTAATTTTTCTATTTTTTATTTGGTCACTTACATGTAGGGTTGGAAAAAATTCCCGAAAATCCCAAACCAAACCGAAAAAGTCCCAAACCCAAACCGAAAAATCCCAAACCAAAACCATCCCGAAGTTCGGGAATCCCATCCCGAAAAATACCGAAATTTTCGATATGGGATTGGTTTCCAAATCCCATTTGTTTGGTAATCCCGAAATCCCGAAAAATACCGAAGTATTCGGTTTCCTATTGACTTTTGGATTTCGGTTCTTGAAAGCCATTGCCATGGTTGCTGACTACTCTTCACAATACACTTACTCTACACATAGAGATGATGAAGATAGTGAAAATTTTGAACCTCATAGGAACTCTATGTGGTACTTAGTCACTCATGTATCTTACCATGCAATGTATAAAGTGTAAAATATTGTACTAATTCATTATATATAAATGATTATGGTGTGTTTAAACTTCTTTCATTAATTACTACATATTTTCTACACTCACAATGTTTGCCAGCTCGCTATATAATCAACTTAAATCAGTTAAATCCATCATGCAATGCATTTCCTTCCAAATTTTTGTGATAAACTAATAGATAATTGACTAAATAAACATTCTGCAAAGTTTCAATAAAAATTTCCAAGTTTTTCTTACAATTTCCGTGGTTTCCATATTATTTTTATCGATATCGATAATATCCCGATATTTCCATCGATATTTCCATCGATATTTCCGTGTTTTTGGACTACCGATATTTCCGATATCATCGATATTTAATACCTTGGTCTTGAGAGAAAAATTTGATAAACTAAGTTCATTTGAGCAACACATATACATGTAATTAACAATTAAAGGCTCTAGCATGCTTATATGCATTCAAAAACAAAACTTAACTCATGAAATTCAGAGTCTAGTAGTTAGTCAAAGACTCAACTCAAATTCAAAGCAAAGTGAGTTGACTTTATATTTTTGTAGGTCCTCTTTGCAGAAGTAAATGATAGTCACCCAAAGTGAGGTCCTCATTCCCTTGCTCATAGCTTCTTGTATCCATGAATATGGACGAACTCCTCTTTGTTTCTTGGCTCCTTAGATCCATGTTTTGGATTTGGATGGTTGAAAGGATTCTCCAATGCAACTTGTTGATGCACAAAATCAGTGAGGACTTTGGTATAACAGAAAGTGTTAAGTTTGTGACCTTCGTTAGATTGCTTCGGTCACTAGTGTGGATAAGTATGTAAATGGATAGAGACAGGGAAGCAAACACAAGATATACGTGGTTTACCTAGATTGGCTACGTCCACGGAGTAGAGGAGTTCTCATTAATTGTGAAGGGTTTACACAAGTACATAGGTTCAAACTCTCATTTAGTCAGTACTAGTGAATGATTTAGTACAAAGAACATTAGGAAATATTGAGGGAGAATGATCTCCTTTTATAGAAGAGAGTTTTTAGTTTTGTTCTGACATTGACACGTGTCGTGTTGTGATTGGCTTCTGATGTTGACACGTGTCGCGCTATGATTGGCTTTTGATATCGACATGTGTCGTGTTGTGATTGGCCTCCTGGTTTGAGAGAAACTCTTCTGGATCCTTGATGGTATAACGTTGACCGGTGCTCAGTAGTTTTGGGATTGGTCAAGTATGGTACAAACATAACTAAAATAGGAGGCCTTTAGTTTTCAGAGTAAATTATAGTAATGATCTCTTAATTTTAATCTAAGTGGAGCAATGATCCCTCAACTAAAAATTCATTATCATTGGTCTCTTAACTCATCAAAACGTGCAACTATGATTATTTTCGTCAACTCCATTAGAACTTCCGTCAAAATAGTCACATGTCATGCACTTGAGGCTAAATCAAGGGGCACAATGAAAAATCAAATAAGAAAAATTGTATCAATGATCCATCAACTGTAATCCAACTAGAGAAATGATTCCTCAAATTTAACTCAATTAGAGCAATGGTCCCTAACTTTAACCCAATTATAGCAATGGTCCCTAACTTTAACCCAATTATAGCAATGGTCCTTTCAACATAACTTATTTTGACAGAATTCTGAAGGAGTTGACGAAAATGACTATAGCTACACGTTTTAATGAGTTAATAGACTAATAATAATGAATTTTAATTAAAAAACTATTGTTTCAATTTAATTAAAGTTGAAAGATCATTATTACAATTTATTACATTTTTTTACATAAACAACGAATGAGGAAGAAGATGAGTGTGCATCCCAGTCATAAATTTAATACCCGTGCAAGACGTTGCATATTTATTGGCCACGCTCTTGGTCAAAAAGGTCTGCTTTATAATTTGGTCAAAAAGGTTACCCTGCCACCCTAGTGGAGGAACCACAGCACCCCACACGGTCTGCTACTTGTGTCCATCTGATTTGGATCCTCTCCTGAGCCAATGGAGAGGATCATCCTGACCAACCATTATGGACTGTTAGATTTTTATCCAACGGTTATAAAAAGGGAGTTCCTTTAAAGTTATAATAATTATAACCGTTGGATAAAAATCCAACAACCCATAATGGTTGGTCAGGAAGATCATCTCCATTAGCTCAGGAGAGGATCCAAATCCTCAGTCATAAATTTAATACCGTGTAAAACGTTGCATATTTGTTGGCCACCCTCTTGGTCAAAAAGTCTGCTTTATAATTTGGTCAAAAAGGCTATCCTGCCACCCTAGTGGATCAACCACAGCACCCCACACGGTCTGCTATTTGTGTCTATCCCACTCATAAATTTAATACCCTTGCAAAACGTTGCATATTTTTTGGGACATTGATCCTTTTCGGATTCATACATCCTAATCTTAAGGATTTATCAATCTGGATCATTAAAGGTTGATTCAACAGTTACAAATACGAGCTTATTTTAAAATTATAATAATTTTAATCTTTTGATCAAATTTCAATAATATAGATTAATGAATTCTTAGGATTTGGATTCGACGAATCCATGTCCCATTTGTTGACCATAGGGGTGGGCACGGTTTGGTTCGGTGTGGTTTTGAGTGAAACCAAAACCGAAATCACAACTTTTTGTGGTGCGGTTCGGTGCGGTTTTAAAGTCAAAACCGATCGGTTCGGTGCGGTTTCAAACGGTTTAAGTTTGGCTTTTTAGAAAAAAAAATCTACAATTTAAAATTTATACTTATTTACACATACCACAGTCTCATTTTCCACACATACATTAATTAACCACCCACATGAGAATTCTTTTCTTTACTCTAGCTAGCTAATTGCACAGATGATAAACTCTTGCACAAGTGATAAACTCTGTGAGCAGGAAAAAGTACCCAAATGAAGTGCTGCAACTTATTACTTGATTAGAGATTCGGTCTTGTATCTCTCCTTCTGTGACTACTCTTATTTGATGCTCATTGTTCCTTTTGAGTTTTCATTTGCATTTCTGATTAATATATTATATAGGCTATCATTCTAAACTTGAAAATTAGGGTTCTAAGGATATAACTGTGACAAAGTTTTCTTCTTTTCCTGTAAAGAAACATTGAGATGCCAAGCTTGATGAGGGATATAACTTGGAAAAAATAATCATTATTATGACATGTACATACTAAATGTATGGACTCTAACAAACAACTAATTAAAACATGGCATATAATTTGAGATACGGTTTCGGTTTCGGTGCGGTTTTCAAAAGCCAAAACCAAAACCAAACCGTTTCCTACAATGCGGTTCGGTTTCAAAACCGCAAAACCAAATCGTTCGGTGCGGTCCGATTTGGTTCATGTTTCGGTTTCGGTTTTCGATTTCAAGTGCCCACCCCTAGTTGACCACTCTCTTGGTCAAAAAGTTTATGCGCTTTATAATTTCGTCAAAAAGGCTATCCTGTCACCCGAGCAGATGAACCACAGCAGCCCACACGGTCTGCTGCTACTTCCCTTGCCCTCACGTCATCCTCACGCAATAATGCCTATGCACTTATGTAAGGATTCGATGTCTACCAATCACTCTACTTCTAACAAGTAACAATTTAATCTCTAGTTTTCAAAACAAACAAAAAAGATTCATATTGTTTCTGTTAATTAAAATTCTAAACAATATTCAGTCGAATAATTAGCTTCGGTTACTAATCAATCTACTTTGTTTGGCAAGTTTTCGTATCCCAAACTCCAAGCGAGGAGAAAAACTAGGGTTGGGATGGCATGCCATACGGAAAGATAAGTCTAAGTGAAAAATAAATTCTAATTAAAAGTTTAAAACATACAAAATAACCAGTTGAAGCTCACAACAAATGATAGTGCTCTAATTATTATCACGGCTTATAGCTTAAATAGTAAAAATAAGAACCGAAATCAAGCTCTTGGTGTGTAGAAATGAGTTAGAATTTGGTAAGTCCGGTGCTCGATTGCCTTCTAGGCTTCTACCGTAACCAAAAATAAAATTTAATAAATGATAAACAATAATCGGCATCTATTGCTTAAACATGGAGTGGAAACAAATTTCTTTTGTTTGGTGCCAAAATGAAATGGTTATCAAAATATCCCTTTAGGTTTGAATCATTACACATTCAATACGAATCTACATATCTGTCATATACGTTTTACTCTAATTCAGCAATTGCTTCTCGCTCTAGGCGTCTTGCATTTCTAGTTGTAGGACCTGTAGGCATGAAGGGATTAGGCGGCATGGTCAAGCTTTCTCCTCCTCCTCCTTCTAACATCTGAACGGCTGTTTTCATGGAAAGACGATCCGACGGGTGCCATTGGATACACCATAACCCTATAATAGCAAGTTTCTTTGGAATTTTACCATCTTCTTCTTGCCCAATACGGATTCGTAGGTCATCCCCTTCCTCTAGAAGATTGTAAATCCACTGTGGATAGTAGATTTCATTTGTAGTGTTCTCCGTGGTTGAACCAATATTCTTCCTTCCTCCTACCATCTCAAGCAGCAGCATTCCAAAGCTGTAGACATCTGCCTTGTAAGACACATTTCCGAAATTCCTGGAGAACACTTCAGGTGCAATATAGCCCATGGTCCCCCTAGCTGTAGTTATGGACACCAAGCTTTGATCCTTGGAACATAACTTGGCCAAACCAAAATCAGAAATTTTTGGAGTGAAGTTTTGGTCTAGCAACACATTATGGGGCTTGATATCGAAATGCAGGATTCGTAGATCGCATCCTTGGTGAAGATATTCAATTCCTTTGGCTATGCCTAGGGCAATATCTTGCAGCTTATCCCAACCAAGAAGTGAATTCTTACTATCTGCAGATGAAATAAAATCCTGCAGGGAAACAAGAGCTCGTACAAATCCATCAGCACAAAATCCAACCAAGCGAGCCACGTTGACATGGTGGATATGACCCATCGTTCGCACTTCATTTACGAACTCTTCCCCATCTCCCTTTGAACTGTTGAGGACTTTGACAGCAATAAAGAATTCAGAAGAGAGCATTCCTTTAAAGACAGTTCCATAGGCTCCTTCGCCCAACTTGTCCTTGAATTGATTTGTAATCCTCTTAATATCTGCGTACGAATACCTGCTTGGTTTGAGTGCTTTATAATCCTCCAAGAATCTTTCAATTCTTAATCGACTCTCTTTTTCCTTCCTATCAGTGCTATATACCCGATATGCTGCAATCATCAGTAGAACAAGAAGCAAAGCACCCAGAATTCCACCTGTAACCACTAATTTCCATGTGTTGCCTGTAAAAGAATTGCAAATTAAATCGAGACTGACAATTAATATCCTCAGAAAAATGGATCGGACAACATCCTTCAAATAATAATTACTCAGACATAAATGTAACGATGTTTAAAACTAGCAATGAATATAATGTTCTCCTTACTTGGTTTCCTCACGCGTTGACATTCAATTTCACTGTTGGTGCCATTGTTCTTCCATCTACACATCTTTCCCTCCGCTTCACATTCTGTACAATTTGGTTTTGACCATTTGAATTGAAGAACAGAACCATTACCCTCCCAATTGCCAGATAAAACATCATACATCTTTGAACAAGATTGTAGATTCTCGAAGAGATTTTCTAATTGATATGTAGAATCAAGGGCATAAATTCTGCTGCCAGGGTCACCGAGGCAGTGGACTTGATACGCATATGTATCTCTTGCAACAGAAGTAGGACAACTGAATAAGGTTAAGTTTCTGATGAAAGAATATGACAAGTTGTTACTTGGGGGAGACACTAGGATTTCCTGACGCTTGTAATCTATGTTTGTGACTTCGACAGGCTTCAGCAGCAGGCAATCACTTGGGGGATACACTTGGATTTCCTGACGCTTGTAATCTATGTGTTTGACAAATAATTTTACTAGTATTTGCTGCTCATATCTTACATTGCATTCAAGCCCAGGATTTCCACAATGATGTTTGCGGCTGATGCGCAATGGGAAATGGATAGCTGCGCCTTGATCATCGCTACACTTGGATTCCAGGCACGCATGGCTTGCTCCAACTAGTTTGAAGAAAACCAGTAACAATATGCAAAAGTAAGAGATGATCAATTTCTGCATTTCTGAGCTAATAAGAACAAAAATAATGCGCAAGGATTTTTCTATTGTGTAATTGAGCAGTGATATACACGTAGTAATTATATGGTGTTATCCATTGACGACAGAGAGAGAGAGAGAGAGAGAGAGGGAGAGAGCATTATGATACACAATTCTGTCTTCGCCGTTGACTGACTCTGTCAAAAACTATTGACTGACTTTTCTCTGGGATATTTGAAGTCCTTACTGCGACTCCACGGAAGGTTATTTAAGACCACCTATATTATAATACTGCTTGGTGTTCTCTCTCTCTCTCTCTCCCCTATGGAAATTAGTGGAGGCAGGTTCTTCGCCTTAATTTTAGCCTTCCTTCCTATGCTTTTTAAGCGAAATTTATGGCGCTAAGGAAAAATATAGCGCTAAGGAGAATGATAGAAGTAGTTTGGTATTGCTTTGTTGTCCTTGCCACCGACAGACCCACATGGTCGGGCAACCCATGCCTCCTGCAACGTCTCTTCCCCTTGGACATGCATGTGGACATGTCATCGACTTTAGGTTTAAGATTTTGTTTGTAGCGCCTTGGGCGGGTTAAGTAGATTGTGTTATTGCGGTGATTTGTTTGTATCTCTTAAGCGATTTATTTAGCCTCATTGTCGATGGCTTTAGAGCAACTCCAGCGGAGGCTGGTTGCTCGGGCGACAGGCGAGGACAAAGGGCCCGAGGGCCGGTGGAGAGAGGTCCAGCCGTGTGGAGGTTGAGCGACAGTGAGAGCCCGAGCGAAGGGGGGGGGGTGGGGAGTCGATGGGCATGTGGCCCGAGGGCTTTGCAATTTTTTATTTTTTTTGTGTCAGAGAGAGAGAGAGGGACCAGAGCTTTTGCAATTTTTTATTATTTAAACAAACAAAAAAAACTATTATTTTAATTGCTTATTGCTAGGGGGAGGGTTCCAAGGATGAAGATGTAAATGGCAATTACTGTTCATTAATGGTAATTACTATTCATTTAAGGCAGTTACTGTTCAATATGGTGGATTGAATAGTGGATTGCCAGGGGGTAGGGCTCCATGGATGGAGTTGCTCTTATGTTAGGGTACGGGTGTGAGGATTGTCGTGTCTGCCGTCCTTGTGACAGTTTTATCCGGAATCTCTGTTTATAATGGTCTATTGTGGTAGCCGTAGAGCGTTTACAAAATGTTTGCAAAAAATTTGCCATGGAGAAATTGTAGCCATGACACCTCTTGTATTTGGTTGTTTTTAGTAATAGAATACTCTATCGCTTCTGTCAAAAAAAAAAAAAAATAGACGCACAATGTTATTAATCATGTTTTCTCTTCTACATGTTTCTTTTGTCCAACAAACATACACTAAATCAGAAAAAAAAGGTCTTCCAAATACTACATTTCTACAATGAACAGTTAGTTACATGTAAATGCAAAGAGAGAACAATCTGGTATAGTACCATGAGAAAGTAATTAACACCGAAATCATCATATTCAGCCTTGCCTATTGTTAAACCTTCAAAAGCACAATATCTATAACAAGGAACTAACACCAAAGTCCATAAAAAAAACTGAAAAATTGTGTTACAGATCCAACCAATACACAATTCAATCGGAAGAAAAAAAGCACAGCAAACATATGACTATCATAAAATAAAAATAACTAGCAAAATTCACAATTGGCATAAAGAGTATACCCGAAAAGCTAAAATAATTCAAGAAAGAAGAGAGTAGAGACGCTGACCTAGAACAAAAGCAAGAGATGATGCAAGAGCCGAAAATCCCTTCGAAGATTGGAGAGTTAATAGAGTGAAAGATGCAGCCCTAAACCCCTTATCAGGTTTTATCATGAAATTTGGCGCCCTAATAGTAAAGTTTGGTGCTCGCAAGATTTTTCCGCATATGAATTTGTGATTCTTGTTGTAGTTGGAATTGTGAAATTACACCTATTTAACGAAATTAAAATCGGGAATCTTCATCCCCTATTTCAACTTTTTCCCCATAGAAATTGTCTTTTCCGTACTCTCAAAACACGACTCGGAATTTGACACACGAAGCATGAGATAAACAAAGTGGGGAAACACTATTTCTCAAGAGTAAAAATTAACTCTAATTTTCTATCTTTCACGGCTATACTAACGTGAGTTTATATAAAACCTAAGATACTGGTTGATTAAGAGATACAAACATTCATCTATTAGATGATACCGTTTTACCAAGGAATGCCTTGATCCCTTTTAAACGGTTATGGGGTTTTCATTCAATATTTTGAATTAAATATTATAATTATTAATATTATAATATATAAATTCCAACAATCCCCTACATGAATGAAAAATTAGGAAGAATTTGAGAGTACAGGCGGACAAGATATGCATCAGGAGAGGTGTCTTTTGGACTTGAACCTACCCTAGTGAATACTTATCGGATTTACTTGGTGACGCAGTGGATATGGAATCTTGAACTGTTCACCGCAGCAGTAAACCGAGACAATAAGCAACATACATCCCTAATCCTAATATATTCTGGTTCATACGGTTGTGTTTATTTTGGTCATGAACAAATCTCGGATTCATGAGAGCTTTAGAGAATTTAGCCATCTCATTCTCACAGAAGCGACCCACTTCTATTCTCACATAGGTAACCACTGATAAAAAATAGTCTGCTCTATTCCTCTTATTTATAAGATATCACTGTCATTAAGTATAAATATACACCCTAAAACTTCTGCAGACAACACACTTCTTCCATCATAGGAATGAGGTATATAGTATGTTAACTTCTTTGAATCATGCCCAACTAGTTTGCCTATTGAACTTAGACCATGGGATCCCCAATCAACTAAGTTAGGTTTTCGCCCGACTGATTCATTAGTTATGTTGGCTTCAGCCTCATTCCCCTCGATGATTAACTTACTCCCTAGTCAAACATTTACTAATTGGTACCACTAAGGTTGACTACTCTTATGGTGTGCACTTCCATATTATGAAATTATTTTTCATACGAGAATAGTTGTTTTCCAATGTTAAGTCCTCGAAACATATGTTAGGACTTATGTAATAATTTGCTAACACTAGGAAGTAGACTTCCCCCACATTTAAGGTGTCTATAGAAGGTCTATAACCTTGCCATACCGAAGTAGACTTCCCCCACATTTAAGGTATCTATAGAAGGTCTATAACCTTGCCATACCTTAAACAATTACTCATTACAAGAGATGACATCTTGATTGTCTCATTTGATTAGCAAATTATGTTTCCATTCTTTGTAAGTAAATCTCATATCTCAAAAATAGTTAAGCTACCCCCACAATTCTTCGATAATTGTGGTTAATTTCTAACGTTATTGTTAAATCGATCATGTTTTGTTCTTTAAAAAGTAGGAAACAACTAAAGATAAGACCTTATGTATTTATCTTCCTAGGCCTTCATGCCTCACTAGCTATTATGGGAAAAGCACTTCTTGACTTTCATCCTTTCCATATTATGACTACCATGCATGACTATTCATATGCTTACTTAATAAGCATCATCATGTCTAATTTAATTTTGCAAGATGCTCCACACATTTTCAATGTATCATCTTTTTCTTTCCAAAAGACCCCCACATTTTCAGTGTATAATTTCTCTCAAAGGAATGTCCTTTGGTTTTATCCATGACTAACTTGGCTTATGAGCAAAACTCTTTTTTTTTTGTCACATTTAATTATTAATAGTTGAACAAGATATAAAGAAGACTAAATCTTCCTCCATCATCCTCGTGAAATCCCATTATCCCAAATGACTTGGTTGGTTATTTTCTTTCACCAAATCTTTTGCCCGAATGTAATAAAACTGTTTGCACTCAAAATATACCCATTTTTACTTATTTGGGTAATTTGGGTAAAATATGGCATTTAGAGGATTAATATGCAAGAAAGCTAATTTGGAAAGATATTTAGAGGCAAGTGGAGGGGTTTGACACTATAATATTGTTCTTCCAATTTGTTTTGGTGGTGGAGATTTGTCAAGCTTTGTTTAATCAAGATGCATGCATCCTTGCAAAAGGGTTGGAAGGCAACTTACGGATGTGGATGCAAAAAATATGTGAAAGAAGCCAACTTGCTTCTTTTAAATGTTAGTTTATTACAAGTAGGAAAACATGTGCTAAAAACATATGGTGGAGATGCAAGTTCCCCTTTTAATATTGTTTCTACATGCAAGTTGGCAAAAGCAATGCAAGCTACCCAAGTAAGGAAATGCAAGCTGCCCAAGCTTCTTTCGGGCAAGTACAAAGATCTCAATAAGGGGGCTCTTCCAGATCCTTATATAAAGAAGTAGATGGAGAAGGATTATGGACACTCAAACAAACAAACAAAAGCACAAACTCTGCTCAAACCAGATTTGCCAAAAGCCTTCTTTTATTTAAGTTTATTAGCTCTGCTGCTCATTTGCGGTATCGATCTCATTTGTAGCTTTTATGTACTCATTTCCAGTCACAAGCAATCTGCAATATTAGTCATTTTCCTCTGTCATTTATATTTCCAAGCAACCTTATCATTTACATATTGTTCTATCTCTCCATATAAGTAAAGTCCTTATTTTCAAGGCAAACAAAGAACCTTAATTTGAGCAATTCCCACTCAAATGGCACAATCTCTTGATTTGAAGTCCAAAGGCGCAACCTCAATCATTCAAATCCCGTCTACTAGCGGCATCTAGTAGTGGCACGCCCGCACCCACCAATCTCGTATGTGAAGTAAATCCCTGGCTTGCCCGCAAGGCACCATGGCGGACTTAGGGAGCAAACAAAAACCATGTACATGTGGTTTGTAAACACGGCATAAATCTGCTTTATAGACAATATGGTTAGGCTTTCCAATTATATCTTTGGCCTTTGATCTCACCTATGGATATTGTCATGCCCATTTCATTTCAATGACCTTGAAATCAATGGTTCTCTTTGTCACAAACCAAAGTTCATAGCCACATACGGACATAAGGAGGGCTATCTTCTCTATCCCGAAGAAAGAACAATCGCATTGTGGCATGAAGAACACACAAGTCATTTTTAAGTCTATCTTCAATTGTTAGGGGTTTGTCTGTAGCATGTACACAGTTTCCACAGTAAGCCTCACCTTAGAGTGCTTAAACCTTTCAAAGCAGACTTTGGCCCCCACAACTGAAGCGTCATCTTCAAGACGAATAACTCAAACAAAATGACTTCATGCTTTACAATTTAACTAAGGACAACATCACGACTGATCGTCTCAACATCACGACTGATTGTCACTACTCAAAGTCAAATTTCATCGTCTTACCATGAAGAACATGGTTCCCATTACATTACTCCTCTTTCGAGAAAGTACTCATAATTCTCCATAGTACAACACTTGATATACAATGGAGAAATACAAATCTGCAATAATGATATGACAAACGATAATAAATGCATTTCTATATACCTGGTAATGCAGGCATGGATTTTATGAATACACACATAAATCTGATAAATATATGCATATTACTATTGTATTTCTTTATTAACCAATAAACATTTGGTATGCACCTATCTGAAATAGGCAGTTTGGTCATTCACCCAAGATCCGTCATAATTTTTCCCTTTAAAAAGATTTTAGAAGTATAATCTTCTAAATATTCCCATCATGCTCAAGTTCCAACCTAGAATTGGATTGGCATCATATCATTCATTATATACATATCTTCTAATAGCCATGTGTATATGCATTCGAAACATTCCAAATCCTTTTGATCAGTCTTGAAGGAAAATTTTGGTTTCATCAAATTATCTTCAAATCTGACATTAATGAAACCCATGCGAAAATCAAAATCTTCGATCATTTGTATCATGCATATCTAGTCCTTGTGGGAATGAATTGAAAGTTTATGATGCAGACATTTTGCTCGGCAATCGCCAACCAAACTGATCAAGCAAGGCATCTGTTGAGAAAAGTCATCGGGGATGCCCAAATATCCATTGGTCTGACCACAAACCATCTGACCCTTGCAGTCAACCAATATGACTTTTTATTGAATGTGGCAATGCCCATACAAATTGAATGCATTTTCTGAGACATATCTGTATCGAATCCTTTTCAATTATGAGATACAAACCTAGATTTACCCTATTGCATACAGTCCACATAAACATATATTTATTTCTCACCTAAATCAGAAACTAACGAGAGTAAACTCACAGTATAATGTCAAGAAACATTCAATTCTTGGCTTCACATCAAATACGACACCTTATGTTGTCCAACACTTTTAAAGCCACAGCTTTAAACTCTCAATATGAGAACTGCGAACATTCATATTTTTCTGATTGTTCCATAGGGATAAAACTTCTATCTTTAGATTGTTGAGGCAATATTAGAAAATATGATAACAACACAAGAATTCCAATGATAATAATCATAAAGTAAATAACAACATCAATAGTTTACAAGATTAATATAAACAACTAAAGATAAAGTTAGAAAAACTGATAAATTTGGAGATTGAGGCTTGCATAAATGCAATGTCCTAAAGATAGAATTTCGCCCTTACTCTTGTGCTTGTAGTTTGGTAGGCGTCCATCTCCCAGGATTCAACAATTTATAATTCGAAGTCAAAACACTTCAATCTTCGGACTCTGGCGAACTTTATATATTCCGTACTCTCAAGACACGACTTGGAATTTGACATACGAAGCATGAGAGAAACAAAGCGGGGAAACCCTATTTCTCAAGAATAAAAATTAACTCTAATTTTCTATATCTTTCACGGCTATACTAACATGAGTTTATATAAAACCTAAGATATTGGTTGATTAAGAGATACAAACATTCATCTATTAGATGATACCGTTTTACCAAGGAATGCCTTGATCCCTTTCAAACGGTTATGTGTTTTTCATTCAATATTTTGAATTAAATATTATAATTATTAATATACATTCCAACAAAAGTAAATAAAATACTATGACTTTTCTTCTAATCAAGTAGTGTGTCAATGACTGCCACTTAGAAAACGAGGTTTTCTTGCCTTTTTACTATATCATTGTAACTTTTTTTTTTTTGGCTTCTAATAAATGTCTCGTCTCCCTCTAAGGTCGTTCTTTGTATTCACATTATGCATCAATCATTCACATCCTCTTAAATAAATAGTTGATTTTTTTTTCAAAGGAAAATACTTTTTTTTTTCTCCAATGTAAAGTCATTTATTTTTGTCTTCTAATAAACATGAAGGCATAAAAGAAAGAAAAATGGTGTGGCAAACTCACAATCCCTTTCCAGATTGTTGAAATTTCATTCGTTCAACTTTTACGCCTCTTGCTCATTTTCCTTAGAAATTTAATAAAAGAAGAATAATCCTTTGGACAACACATATAATTCCAAAATTTTGGATAGCAACTGGAAAGAAAGCTTTCGTTCTTGGACTGATTTCCTATGAGTGTGAAGTAAATGTCAATTCACACCTCCAACTAGCCCTCCTTGGAGGAGCCTTGTTTTTATCACTCTAAGGACTATACCTAGACCTCACAATAATGTCATGTGCTGAACTTCGGAACATGATAAAATATTAATTTATTCAATCTTATGGTTACATCCAACATTCGAGCTAGATTGCCTATATACCATGTGAAGGAATCAAGTCAATTAGTATCATAATTTGGTACGCCGAAAGCTTTAAAGCCACCCTCCATTCAGTATCCAGTATATAGTATTTAGTATTCACTTTTGTCTGCATTAAACCTATGACTTTGGCTTACGTCTATTGTCGGTGCCATATTTAGTGTGACATTAAAATACTCCAAATTTAGCTTACTCAATCTCCCATATCACGATATTGAATTCAATGACGCCATTCTTTCCAAAATCTGAAAAAATGAGGGTTTTGCTGTAGTCATCGTAAACATCGAAATTTCGGTGAAATAAATGTTGATCAATAATTAAAATTTCAACGTTCACGTGTCACATAAATTTTACACATAGCATGTGACTTAACGAAAAATCAAGAATCATCAGAAAAGTCATCAAACATGACATGTGTCAACATTTGGCAGAAATGATTTATTTCAAATGATCATTTAAATCCAAAAATTAAAGTTTTGGAATTCTATAAATAGGAAGCCAAGGCATTCATTTTAGAGACCAATTCATAACCAATTCACATCACACCAAAACCTTGAAGCTTTGAAACTCCAAATCTTCCAAGCAAATCCCGAAGGATCAAGAAAGCTCTCTCCATTCTTCGTCAAATCCTCCTTCAAGATCAAGCCCCAATGACCCTTGAAGAACTTCCACCAATTTAAGATCCAACCCCGACTGCCCTTGAAGAAAGTGTTCATCGTTCATCACCGTTCATCCTAAGATCAAGCCCTTGACGGCCCTTTGGATCAACAACATTAATAAATTCAACCACTGTTCTTCAAGATCAAGCACAAAAGCCCTTGAAGATCCATACACCACTGCTCATCCTAAAGATCAAGCCCCGATGACCCTTTGGATCAGCAGCCCATCCACAAATCAACACCTTATAGAGATCGAATCAGAGGATTAAATCTGAGAGATTGTAACCCCAAAATCATTAATACAAAAATATTATTTTATACACGTGTTCTTGTCTCATTCATCTCAGGAATTTCCGTGTTTATAGTCATATTTAGAATAGCTAGGAATGTGATTGTGTAAATCCTAGTGAATCTAGGAATATTTCTTGTATTCTTATTAGGAGTTGATTACTTATTAAGAGTTGTAATCTTAATAGGGTAAGGTTTTTACCTATCCTACTACTATAAATAAAGCCACAATGAGGTGATACAACACACACCTCACAATTAAATCTCTCATCTTTCTCTCGCTACCGCCAGCCCCTCTCTCTCTACCCCTTAGTATAGTTCAGTTAAATAGACCTACAACACGTTATCAACAAGCTCTTGCCAGAAGCTGAGGAACTGACGGATTGTAGGAGAAGGCTATCTTCCACAAAATTCAAAGGCTCTTATTAGTTTTCTGCAAATCAGGTATGCTTAAAATAAAGGAAGATATTTGAAACGTCCACGATGCATGAAAACACTCCCCATGATGTATGAACCCCTCTATGGTTATATTTTCCTTCCGATATATATATATATATATATATATATATTGTATATGTTTCATATTTTTTTCAATATACATATATATATGTTTCATGCATTAACCAATTAAATTGCAATGTGGAATTGTGAGTCAAAATATATAAATAAATTAGAAGCAATATAGGGTTTTTCAAACCTTATGGATGTAAAAAAATATATATTGGGAACATGCGGCACAGCCGCCACACTACCACCGTGGCTCCGCCACACTACCACCATTGACCTGAAGCTCAGCCGTGTGGAGCACGCCACCAGGATGACGTCGTTTTGACGTTTGGACCTTGGCAGCAGCCCTCTAGGCTTTGTTGCGAGCACATGGACACACCAGGCCTCAGCCTGGCTAGCTTAACTCGGGCCTTATGCCTAACCTACCTCCAAACGGAAGCTTGTAGCCTTCCCTGGATTTTTCCCTCTATTCTCAGCCCAAAACTGCAAGCAGCAAAAGGCTGCTAGGCTTTGTCCTGAGCCCTGCCCCGCTTCCCGCAGCCTTGTGCACTGGGTTGAAGCTTGCCCCTACCCGGACCCAGCCTCGACTGGGTTCCCTACTTGAACCCAAGGCCAGCAATCCGCTAGGCCTGCACCTGTGTCCCCTCTCGGCTCGTGGCCTACAGCCACCAGTGGGTTGCCCTTCTGCAGCCAACCCAAGCCCAAATTTTTGGGCTATGTTTTTCGACCTAAAGCCAACAGCCTTGGCTATTGGGCTCCCCAAAGCCTTTCAGCCTGAGGCTTGTTGGCCTCATCGAGGCCCAACATGCTTGCAGCCGAACCTGCAAGGCATTTTCCCAAATAATTTTGCGTCCACGATCGACCCCGTTTAGTCCCGATCTATTGCATTAATTAAAAGTGACATGCAGTCCATTAATATGATAATGAATCCAAAATTATTGACCTAAAGATCACTTTTGGACATTAACAATTTAATAATTTATTTTTATACTTTGAACCGTTGGCATACTTTCGTAGTAACGAAGCTCTCACACTTGAGTTCCCGAAGAAACTCAAATCCACTATACTTAAATCAACATATTGCATTCTGTGTTTCTTGCAGAAACCTTTCACTCATGAACTAATCGTTCATAAAACTAAATTGAACCTGTAGTTTCATATTTAGTGCCTTTGAAACCTGAAGTTTTCATTCAAAACTTACCACATGAAACCTATAACTTTCATGCATAAATTAAACCAATACATGTCTATAGAACCTGAATGTTCTACGATATATGTCTATGGATCACCATATGACTAATCACGTTTTTTCTGTACCCTTTGTTTTAGGGACATGTCGAACTTAAAAAAGCTTGATTTCACCGCTCTGGAAGTATCTGGAAGAAACTACCTGAGGTGGGTTCAAGATGTGAAGCTCCATCTAACTGCAAAGAGTTTTCGAGCCGCTATCGAGGAACCAATTGATGATGAACCCATCGACAAAGATGAAAAAGCTACTGCAATGATCTTCATTCGAAGACACATCCATGATGCACTGTAGACCGAGTACCTCATTAAGGAGGACCCACACACCTTCTAGCTTGTTCTGGCCAACCGTTTTGATCACTAGAAAGACCTCTACTTGCCTGAAGCAAGACACGTTTGGCGACATCTTTGCTTCCAAGACTTTAAGTCCATGAATGAAACAACTATGAAGTTTGTAGAATCCGATCACTTCTAAAGTTCTGTAAAGTGGAACTAATCGAATCAGATCTCTTATAGAGAAGACCTATTCGACCTTCCATGCAACCAATATTGTCCTGCAGTAACAATATAGGGCACATAAATTCACCAAATTTTTGGATTTGATCTCTGTACTACTTCTTGTTGAAAGTAGAACCAACTTTTGATGAAGAATCATCAAGCCTGACCGACTAGCTTAAACACCTCGCTTGAAGTACATACGAGAAATTCTAGCAGCCACAAACGACGAAAGAATTGTCGTGGCTATGATAATAGGCGGTAAGCCCAACAACGGGCCTAAAGTCAATAGAGTGTCGGCCCTAAGGGAGGAAATCCGACCTAGCAGCATCCACCTGTTGCCCCTAAGGCCCCAAACTTCAAGAACAAGGGCAAAGCTCCCGTTCAGTCTGCTTCCACTGAAATGGACATGTGCTACCGCTGTGGACCAAAGGATCATTGGTCATGCGTATGCCGAGCTACCCCCAAGGCTATTGCCAAGTATCATTCCCGTCGTGAGTCTAACTTTGCATATGTGGAACATTCGGAAGATACTATTACATCAATGGAGATATTGGATTTTCAGGAGGCATCAGCTCCGATGGAAGAATGAATTTTAGACATGTTTTAGGGTGTTTTACCCCTAGTGGCCAAACTCACTAGGAGTGGCCGAACCCTCCCCCCTATTTTTCTAGGTTCATGGTTTAATTTTGAACAATTTTTCTAAGTATTTGGAATAATTTGTTTGGTTTTGGTTTGTTTTGAATTATGGATTGTTATTTGATGGATATTATTTTCTCGAATTGCTTATTTTAATGAATGGACTTACATTTATACATGTGACCAATTCAATTAAATTCTTTCTAGGTATGTCTAGTGGGGAAGTTAATTGTCTGGCTGATAATGCTAACATGCACACCATCTTGCGTGAGTGACATTATTTACTAACTTAATACCCAAGAATGCTCTGATGACAACTCTATCAGGCCCATCCAACCTGATTGAAGGATACAGAAAAGCCTGTATCATGTTGTCCAATGGTACAATCTTAACCATTAAGGAGGCACTTTATTCTCCATGTTTCGGAAGAACGTTGCTAAGCTTTAGAGATATTTGAGATAATCAATATCATATTGAAACCACTGAAGATAATGATTCTGAATTTCTTTGTATCACTTCTTACGAATATGGCCCAAAAACGTATTCATGAGAAGTTGGAACGTCTCCCGAATGGGTTGTACATCACAACCATTCGTGGCATAGAAGCTCATCATATGGCCGACCCTATGCCTGAGTTCCAGAACATTTTGCTACTTTGGCATGATAGTTTAGTACATCCTGGACATGACATGATGCGTTGTATCCTCAAATCATCACATGGGCATCAGTTACCTCCTTATGTTTCTTCATGACCCCCTCCTAAGTTTCTTCAGATGATTCAAGGGGATATTTGTGGACCTATCCAACCAACATGCGGACCATTTCGATATTTTATGGTGTTGGTTGATGCATCGACACGATGGTCACATGTTTGCCTATTGTCCACACGCAATGCTGCATTTGCTAAACACCTAGCACAAATTATTAAGGTAAGGGCTTACTGTCACGCCCCGATCCTGACCTACGCCCAGGATCGACACGTGATGTTACTGAAAACTCGAACTTCTAACATACCCTGCCTCCAGGATATGAAAGAAGGCCACTCAAGGTCCAAATTTCACAATAATTTTTTTTCTTTTCTAGCTTTATGGCTGCATCTAACATTCTCATTAGACTGCCTACGTACCCTCAATAGGGATCAAGCCATTCGTAGTTCACCATTTCATTACTCTCGAACATTTATCACATAGACTACTAGGTCTCAACATAATACCACAATTCAATTATGTGGCACCTCAAGGAACATTTAAATAAGCACAATAATAATCTCTAGTCATAATGTCATTCACCCTCACATATGCATTCCAACACCATCCAATTATCACATCAATCAATAATGCCAATAACCATATCATCAATAACACATACAATTCATCGGAATGCTGAGCTAGAGCGACACAGTTCGACTGAAGCCTACATCTATGAAGTTATGACAATCTAAACTCAATAAAACCCAAGGTGAATACGATCCCGGATCATCACTCAACGGAATCACGAAAGGCTAACAACCATAATGTACGACGTCTCAAATAACTGAGACAAACACAAGTTACTTAATTTACAAAAGCTCAACAAAGGGAAATTAAGCACAAGTACCAAATTTAGAACTGATCAACAAAGCGGAAAATCAAACAATATCGAAGCAACCAATCTCCATCACAATGGTTAACAGTCCATTACTAGTCCTCACATTTCGTCACAACATGCCAATCATACAAATCAAACCATAATTCAAATATACACGCCAAACCCCATTTCATAACATGAATCGATGTCTAAGTATTGGAAATGACAATTCAATAGAAAACATATTCATAAAACCAATTTATATCTGCAGAGGGTCATAATTATGAAACATAGGTAATCACCAATATCACACATATTAAAGTTACGATTCCGGAACATCACTCAAAGGAATCCAACCAACGATACGATTCCGGAACATCACTCAACGGAATCCAACCAACGATGCGATTTCGGAACATCACTCAACGGAATCCAAAGATTCCGGAACATCACTCAACGAAATCCAAACAACTATACGATTCCGGAACATCACTCAACGAAATCCAACCAACGATGCGATTTTGAAACATCACTCAACGGAATCCAAACAACGATACGATTCCGGAACATCATCAACAGAATCCAAACAACGATATGATTCCGGAACATCACTCAACGGAATCCATGTGGATATGGTACCCACTGAATGTACCAAGTATATCTAACCCTCATCCCCTCTATACTTACAACGTAGTCACCTACCATATCCACTTCTCATGACCACCACCTAATAGGTCTCACAAGCATATAAGTTCTACAAAATACTTCTAATAGGATTCTAAGATCACATTGCCATAAAATCTATCATACTTATCCTTTGCATTACTAGAAATAATTAAACACACATATTCACCATTATCATCAGTACACAAGCCACATCATGTTTAATAAACATAAGTCTATGGCTAAATATATGAAAATCACATTTCAATAGAAATCATATTTATAAGACGAATTCATATTCATAAATGATTTTAACATAAATGATTAAAGTAATAACCGTATCACAAATATTCAAGTCACTCTCCGACCAATGGAGGTCCACTAGACTTCACTTAAGTCTCTCGTAGTACTAAATTTAGCATTAAGAACGTTTGGAGACATGTTGACAAAAAGTCAACTCTCGGTCAAAGGTAGGATCCACAATTCTACACAATTCAATATGGAAGATCCGCACATTGGATTTCAGATCCGTAACCTTCTAAAGTCCACATTATACTTCTAAAACAACCTACCAAAATTTTATCATGATCCGACGGTCGGATCCCCGCTAATTACAATTTCAAGTGGCGACCAACGTTTGATTTTACAAACTTAGAAATCCAAATTAGGAAGATCAGTACATCGGATTCCCAATCCATCAATTCAAACCATCCTCAAATATTACATTCTATGACGCATTAAAGTTTGCTGACGATCCAACGGTCGGATCGTCGAATCACATTTTGACCTAACCACATATCGTAATGAAATTAGGTTCAAACAATCAAACTATATCATAAGGATGTCAGTTATGAAATCAAGGCATCTAATTGAACTTAAAAGGACATCGTCGGCCTGCTGGCCGGGTCGCCGCCGCGGGTGGCGGTCGGCCGCCCCGATTTGCCGGAAAATTCAACTATTTTTAAAAATTACCAAAAATTACAGAAATGAAGATCTCAATGAGTAGAGTAAAATTTATACCTGTGACCAAGGCCAATTTTATCAAGAAGTGCTCCAATTTCTCTAAAACCCGTAAGAACCCTAGAATTGGGTGTGCTCCAATTCGACCTCCAAACTTGCTCCGACGCCTCCACCACTGCCTGGGCTTTGTTCAGGGGCTTAAGGGAAGTCTTTTGATTGGTCATTGTGTGTAAACATTTGGGATTTGGGAGATTTGACACACACACCCGCCGCACCCTTAATGCGGTTTCTCCCTAATTCAAGTCCAAAACCTTTGATTTTTAGGGTGAAACATGTAGAGGGAAGGTCAAGAGAGTGTTTCCAAGTGGTTGTTTGAAGAAATTCGTCGGAAAATGGAGATGGGTGGCCGGCAATACCCACGGGTCGTACAAACCCGTTTCTTCCTTTTCTTCCCTCATTTTTTTCTTCTCTCATTTCCCTCTTTTCTTAATTTCTAATTGGGCAGTGCCCATGCTCTCCACTCCTCTCTCAAGTCCTTTCCTTTGCATCTCCACCATCCATTTTCCTTTTCATTAAATCTGGGCCACCCATGTGGCACACCATATTTGATAAGAGAATTCTAGATTTTTCTATTTATTTTTAAAATGCCCCAAACTTCAAACGTTAATAACTAATTTAATTAAAATTTAAATTCAACAAATTAAAATAAATTATCGAGAAATAATATAAAATCTCAATAATACAAATATGTAGGTGATAACAGTGAAATCCAGGAACGGGATTTCACACTTACCATCCTAATTATCTGATTAAGTCGATTCGACTGGATAATGCTGGAAAGTTTACATCACAAACTTTTGACGATTATTGCATGTTAGTAGGGATTGATGTGGAACATCATGTACCCTATGTTCACACCCAAAACGACCTGGCAAATGCTTTCATAAAGCACCTTCAGTTAATAGTTCAGACTTTGGTTATGTGAATCAAACTATCGGTATCTGCCAAGGGCTATGCAATATTGCACGCAGCTATGTTGGTCCGCCTGAGGCCCACCGCTACCCAACCACATTCACCATTACAGTTGGTCATTGGATACGAGCCTGACGTCTCTCATTTACGGGTGTTTGGGTGCGCTATTTATGTGCCAATAACGCCGCCACTACGTACCAAAATGGGTCCTCAGAGAAAAATGAGAATCTATGTCGATTATGATTCGCCATCAATTGTTCACTATTTAGAACCCTTAACAGAAGAACTCTTTACTGCACATTTTGCAAATTGTCACTTTGATGAGACAGTTTTCCTGTCGTTAGGAGGAGATAAACATGCTAATGTTCCTGGAGAATGCCACGAATTGTCATGGTATGCTCCCACTATGTCTTATTTAGAACCCCGCACTGCTCAGTTTGAAACTGAGGTGCGCCAAATTATAGATCTTCAGAGCATTGCTTAGAGCATACTAGATGCTTTTACCAATCTAGCAAAGGTGACAATATCACATATACCCGCTGCAAACGCACCTGCAAGGATATACGTATCCCATATACGTCACTATCCTGCCTGGGAAGGCCGGACCGTCCCCGATGGTGGGGAGGCTGTACCTTCCACGTGGCCTAGTACATTGGCAGCTAGCCAATCATATGCTCCAATCCTGAAGCGTGGTAGACCCCTTGGTTCAAAGGATTCACAAACCCGAAAGAGGAAATCAGCACCAACTAGTGACCCCAGTTTGAATCTGACCATCACTCACTCATCCGTTCCAACGCATGAAGGTTATTCTAGATTACGGTGATGTCTTAGATGAGATAAACTGGTTTCTTGAGAATCGTGAGATTTTGGTCCACCACGCAGTATTGGATGAGGTTTGGAATAAGAATGAGATGATCATCGACGATGCATTCGCGTACTTAGTAGCTACTGACATCATGCTTAGTGATGACATGCAACCACGTTCTGTTGATGAATGCCGATGTAGAACAAATTTGTCAAACTGGAAACAAGCAATCTAGGTCAAACTTGATTCACTTGCAAAACATAAGGTGTTTGGGCTCGTAGCTCCTACTCCTCCACATGTGAAGCTCGTTGGCTACAAGTGGGTTTTCGTGAGGAAGCGTAATGAGCAGAATGAAATAGTGCGATACAAAGCATGCCTCGTAGAGCAAAGCTTCTCTCAATGCCCTAGGATTGATTACAAGGAGGCGTATTCCCCCGTAATAGACGTCATAATGTTCCGCTACCTTATCAGTTTGGTAGTTTCTGAAAAGCTGAATATGCAGCTTATGAACGTGGTAACCGCGTATCCTATGGGGATTTAGATACAGAAATATACATGAAAGTTCTAGAAGGACTTCCATTGACTGGTTCAAATAGTTCTAAACCACGGAACACTTTCTCTATTAGAATGAGGATGTCACTCTAAGGATTCAAAAACAATCCGGGCGGATGTGGTATAACTGTCTGAGTGAATATTTGATAAGTCAGGGTTATGTGAACAACGAATTATGCCCATGCATGTTCATAAAGAAACCACATTCTAGATTTGCAATCGTTGCAGTTTATATCGATGACATGAACCTCATTGGAACTCTCACAGAGCTTGAAGAAATTGCTACACACTTGAAATCGGAATTTGAGATGAAAGATCTTTGGAAAACTCGATATCGCCTCGGCCTGGAGATCGAGCATTGTTCAGATGGAATCCTAATACATCAACCAAACTATACCCAGAAGGTGTTGCGATGTTAGGATAAAGCCTTCGAGTACACCTATGGTCGTTCGGACTCTAGATGTTAAACCAGATCCCTTCCATACAAAGGAGGATGAGGAAGAGATTTTGGAACTCGAAGTTCAATACCTAAGTGCAATTGGGGCTATATTGTACTTGGCTTAATGCACTAGACCTGACATTTCCTTTGTTGTTAATCGTTTGGCAAGATACGGTAATGCGTACACATGCAAGCACTGGAATATTGTTAAAGACATTTTTTGCTACCTCAAGGGTACGATGGATTTGGGCTTGTTTTATACCCCCGAATCTTCGAGTGTTGCAGCCCCTATCAGTTCTTGGATTGATTCTTGCTTTGTTGGTTATGCAGATGCTGGATATCTGTCTGACCTATATAGGACACGTTCCCAATTATGTCTTTACCGTTGGAGACACCGCTATATCTTGGAGGTCTACCAAGCAAACGCTAGTTGCGACTTCTTCGAACCATGCTGAGATCCTCGCCCTGCATGAAGCATCGTGTGAGTGCTTTTGGTTGAGAGCAGCCATGCAACATATTCGAAGCTCTAGAGGTTTTACTTCCGTCGTTGACCTTCCTACGATGATCTTTGAAGACAATGCAACATGTATCGAGCAGTTAAAAATTGATACATCAAGGGAGACAACACCAAGCACATAGTGTCGAAATTCTTCTACTCTTATTAGCAGCAGCAACATCAGAACATTAAAGTCAAGCAAATCCGTTCCCAGGACAACCTGGCTGATCTCTTCACCAAGTCATTACCTAAGTCTACTTTTCAGAAGCTCGTCCAAGGAATCGATATGCTTAAATTATCTGAGTTGAATCACTTGTAGTTTTCTTATTTAGAAGTTATGTCTAACTCAGGGGGAGTATCCAGAAGCATACTCACTTGACCTTAATGAACTCTTTTTCCTATGATTAAGAGCATTTTCCTACTGGGTTATTGCTACCTAACAAGATTTTGATGAGGCACCTATCCTGGGATGATCATACTCCGTTGAGTTCACTAATTTCATCTTGTGTGACGTTTGTTTTAGACATTATGCATACTTCTCACTTTTCTCCTTAGTCTATGAGTTTTTCTCCCATGTTGAGTTTTACTATAGCGAGGTTTTATGAGTTTTACTACCAATGGATACTTTCTTAAATTTGAGAGTTGCGTTCACCCATTGTGCCACTGACTTCATCAACTATTCTACCTTATCTGCTGAAGATCTGATGCGACGGCTTGTTGAGTATTTACACACTCAAGGGGGAGTGTTGCAGTCATATTTAGAATAAGAATGTGATTTTGTAAATCCTAGTGAATCTAGGAATATCTCTTGTATTCCTATTAGGAGTTGATTACTTAATAAAAATTGTAATCCTAGTAAGGTAAAGTTTTTACCTATCCTACTACTATAAATAAAGGCACAATGGGGTGATACAATACACATCTCACAATTAAATCTCTCCTCTCTCTCTTGCTACTGCCAGCCCCCTCTCTCTCTACACCTTAGTGTAGTTTAGTTAAATAGGCCTACAACAGGTTTAAATTTGTTTGAATTTTGACATAAGCCAAGAAAGGGATTCCAAAATTGATGATATAATTAATTGTAGCATGGTCACTAAATTAATTTTCGAATTACATTATTTTATATGCACAATTATATATGGAATAAATTCGCTATGAACTCCTTATTCCTGAAATACAAACCTAAGATCTCTCACTTACAAGTACGCTACTAGGCTGTAGTACTAATATCCGAATTACACTTTAGCCTCTCAATCCGTTTTTAGATTCTACAATCCAACATTTGCTACTAAATCCCATCAAATATGTTTTTATATCAAATCAATGGAGGATGATTCCGACTACAACTCTAAAATCATCATCCAGTGGTCGTTGAATGTACTTTTGGAAATCGAATGCATTGTTGTTCGGAAATATAAGTCTTATATCATTCATTTCACTGTTATTTGGTTCTTATTTCTCACATTTCAGTAGTTTATATCTAAAATATGTTTTCACAAATTTTGTAGACTCATCTGCCTTAACAACAATGCATTCAATTTCCAAAAGTACATACACCGATCACTGGAGGATGATTTTAGAGTTGTAGTCAGAATCAGGTTGCCAATTGTGTTATTTTTATTTTTACAAATTTTTTATAGTCACGGTTTAGTTCGGTTTAGTTTGGAGCGATTATGTCAGGACGGTCTGAATGGTTCGGTCCAGTTCTTGAACCTATGTTGACTTTTTTTGTCAACACGGTTGCTTGAACCAAATTCGCACACCATCGCATATGGTGAAGCACAAATCCGAGCAACCTGTAAAATAACAAACAATCGTGAGCAAGCCTAAAACTGCCCAGGGGGAATGTGTGCCGGCCAAAGGCTTTTCGGCGATCAAGTTAGTAAGCAAGTATAAGACTCAATCAGTGGCCAAGAGAATTAGAGTGCGACGACTGTGTTGCTAGAAACGAACTCTAGAAGGGTATATTTATACCAGTCATGAGAGAGACATTTTTAGGATAGAATCCTTGTGTCAAGCTGGGAGAATCCTAGAGGATATCTAGAAGTAGATATTGCATCCTCTTTAGGAGTGTGATTACTTGTGGTGCATACCAATTCCTAGATTGTATGAACTCCAAGACATATAGAAGATTTGGTTGATTCCATACCAGATCATATCCCAGTGTCTTGCGGAACAAGTATGGTCATTCTCAGTGAAATCGTTTGGACTTTGGACACTGCTCCGGAACAGGATGTTGGTGGCACCACAGCTCGGTTAATCTAGCTCCGCTTTGACATGTTAAGACCATAACCGAACTTTTGAGGTAACTTTATTTTGATTAGCCCGACTTCGGCTCTGGCAAATCATGGTCCCCCAATTGCCCCTAACTATATGTATCTAAAAGGAACTTGTTCCCCTTGAGGATGGATAGTTATTCAAAGACCAAGACCATGCCTTTCAAAGTAAGCTGGAATACGGATTGTTTAGCCTTCAATCTTCATTAGGTGATCCCTTTTTATAGAGTCGACGAGACATTCCAAATTGAGATGTGTTGTCTCGAGTATTGTGCCATAAGGGTGCGTTTGGTACGCAGACGGAACGGAACGGGACGGGACGGGACGGGACGGGACGGAACGGGACGGGACGAAACGGAACGGGACGGAATGAAGGTGTAATTTTTGAAAAAGACATGGGGTATATTTGTCTTAAAATGGTAAAACATTGCGTTCCACATACGTGGAACAAACCCGTTCCAGGGGGGGAGGTGGGACGCAAAAACACCCAAAATCTGTCCTGTGGAACAACCCGTTCCACCCATTTTTGGCGCACCAAACGCGGGACGGAACGCCTCGTCCCGTTCCGTCCCGTCCCGTCCCACGTACCAAACGCACCAAAGGTCCCAATGATGAAGTTTATCTTTGTTGCATATGCATGAAAAAGGAGAAATTTATGTCAAAAATACTTGTCGAATTTATTAATCCCTAGAGAGGTGGGACTTCATTTAACGGCTGGACTACTTCGCAACATTCCACCTATATAACCTCAAGCTCTTTCCTTTCATCTTTCAAAAAATCCTCAAATCAGTCAAGGAAAAAGGTTTCAACTTTTTCACCCACACATTCAAATTTTTAAATCCTTTCAGTCTTCTCTAATGGCTGTTTCTTCGAGCAAAACTTCAAAATCATCAAAGAACTTTCCGTACAATCTTCCATTGATGAGTTTATGTAGTCAAGAAGAAGGCAAGGCCCTCATTCAAAGCCATCAAGACCTATTAAACCAATGTAGGGTTTGGTGGGAACCTGAGCAAAATGTTCAAGTCGATCTTCCTGCTTCGTCTAATCCCTAGGCCTAAGATTCCCTTTGTCTAATCTTGTAAAAGGTATTCTGATCAGTTATGACGTTGCTATATGTGACTTGGCCCTAGCTGCCTTCAAACTTATCACGTGCTTTGTCTAATCATTGGTAAAGGTCTGATCTCGGGCTCCAAGAATTCAGGATGATGTACAACGTGCGAAGAACCTCTGACGACCTTTACTATTTCATGCCAAAACCCAGCCTATTATGAACGCCATATATCCTAGATTTTCCTTGGCAAGATAAAGATTGGTTCAAGGATGTCTGGGTAGTCGATGGTGATTGAGAGGGTGACATCTTAGGGGTTAGAGTTAAAAACATCACTTCTCGCAACCCTTGTCTGAACAATGACCTAAAGAATATTGGCGCGTGTTGACCAGAGTTGATCAATCAGGCAATGCAAATCCTTATTAAGCACCATAATTGGAATTGGATGACTTCCCCAGTTCGATTTTGAGATTAGGGGAATAATATAGTCATCAATCATTGCTCTATTTTCCCTATTCTGAATCCTAATTGGATCGAAGTGAAACAGGTTTATAAGGGGGCCCATCATCCTAAACCCAAAATTTCTCCCACTCCAGCAAAAAAAAAGTGAAAATGGTCCAGCAAAACTTCCTCAATGTCATTAGCTACACCTTTTCAAATACGTCTACCAAAAATAGAGGTGGTACCCGAGAATCCCAAAGAAGGGGAACTACCAAAAATAGAGGTGGTACCAGAGAATCCCAAAGAAAAGGAAGAAATTCCACTGTGAGGAGAAAGAGAAGTCATACTGTTTCAATAAATATAACTCCAGATACTTCTGCTCCGCATCCTCTCATAAGAGAATCTCAACCTTTCTTCCTTCCATCTCAAGAACTAACGCAACAACAACCACCTGAATCCAAGCTTGCCTCCACTTTTGAATGATGTTCGAGTCCTTAAACCTTTTTATATCCCAGTTCTGACACCTCCAGCGACAAGGAGTTTACCCGAACCTGTCAAGGTGCCTTTCGAAGCTAACATTCCCTTGCTGGCGACTTTAACCAGAATTGAAGGGGGCGTGCTGCCCTCGATTGTCATTAAGCCTTCAATAAATCACGTTGCCTTCTTAATGGACACTAATAGACTTCAAAACGCAGACTTTACCTGAGCTCTTCTTGGCTCTGCAGTTTTTTTCTGCAAACTACAAGGAAGCTCGCACGTCCTTTGAAGATGCCATGATGCAATGTCACGAAAGTCGATATGAGGTAATCATTCATTCTTTTCTTACAAAATAACTTTAGTAATTTTGTTTTTCCTTTCCCTTACTTGTGTTGGTCAGGCTGATGTCTGAACAAAGGCGACTCTTTTCGACCAAGCGAAGTGAATTTTTCTTCTTGAGCGGTCTTTCTTGCACGAATTAGAGGCCAAATGCAGCTCGAGCAACAATTGCAAGCTCAATTGGCGGAGCTCAGGAGGGTACAAGTAGAGCAATAAACTATGAGAGTAGCCCATAAGGTAGAGGTAGAGAAATTCTTAAATGAAGCCACTCTTGAATATGTTAAAGCGAATGAATACAAGGCAACTCTTGCTGAACTGCAGGAAAAGTTGGAGCCAAAGTTGAGGCGGAGCAAACTTTGGTGCGCCTTGAAGCCTAATCAATGCGAACGTTGTCTTCGAAACGGAATGCTTAAGAAGGGGAGTGGACTAGTCTCCAATCAGAGGTGGAAAGACTTTTCCGTGAGATGATTCACCTTGCAGATCTTCAACAACTCAAGGATGAGCATGAGTCAGAAATAATGGGCCTGCGTGCATCTCACAAGAAAGTGCTCGCAAAAGAATATGCGGAGGGGTACAACTTTGGGTATATCTTTGGCTACACGTAGCAAGATCATTTGGGAGGTTGGGACAACTACCAGATTCTGAAAGAAATCCGGGATGCTGATTTTGCTGCTCTTAAAGATTTACTGAGTGAAATTTCTGACTTTGAGGCATTCGAATAAGAGGATATGCTTCCAGTGGTGATCCATCAGCCAATACTTTTGCATATCCTTTAACTACTGCCAAAAGGGAAGTTGTTGCCAAAAAAGGTTGTTGGCAATGTTTTGCGTTAATTTGTTATTTGCTAGGATGAGGGCATGTCCTTTCTATAACTTGAACATCCTTTCCCTAGTGATGGTACTCTGGGATATCTTATTTTGTTGCAATTTACTTGTGAATGCATGGTGTTTTGGATGACATTTATGCCTGTGTCTAAATAGCTCTTACCCAAGTTACTAAGTGCTTGGGAGACTTTCCATCCTTTGCTTTAAAATTGTAGAATATGATTTAATCCGACAATTTTTCCGAAGTACGTTAACTTCGAAGTAATGAGTAATAAAGCAGAACACAAAGCTCGAAGCCCCCTGGTAATGTTGATTCGGACAAACATTACCTTCCAAACTTTGCGTTCATAAAGATTCCCATCACAATAGCCGAAGTACCACCTTATTTTGGTACTAGGTATTAAACCCATGGAAAATCTTTTGCTTTCCACTTGTCTTAGTGTATTGATCGGATAAAGGATGGAAAACTGTCGTATTGTGTCTGGGATGGGCTCCAGCTCTTATCTTGTTTTTGTATGTTCTTCCTGCCCCCATTTCAGAGTTAAAAGGTTTTGGTATCTGTCAGCTTCCTTGCCTTCTCAAACATTCCGCCCTCTATAAACTCCATCCACTATGGGGTAGCGAAGCAGCTGGTGGTAGGTTGATGGAGCAACTTTCATCTCGTGCAACCAGTTTCGGCTGAGAATGGCATTGTAAAGATTAGGCAGACCATAATATGAAAGGTCACCAGGTGACTGTGATTCTGCTTGAACTGTTAGTTTTACCGTTCCCAACGACTGGACAGTGGCTTCGTTAAGGGTTTGGAAGATGGTCTTACCCTCGTTAATGTTGCCAAGAATGCCGATCCTCTTAGCTACACCCTTAAAGAGGATGTTGACTTCTGATCCGTCATTTACCCATTCCTTAACTTCAATAGCCTTTACTCGCATCTCAAGGTTAATGAGTTTTGCCTATTCCTTGGCTCGTGAACTTCTTCGAAGCCCTTTTATAGACGCATGTATCTATAACATGTTTTCCCATACATTTTCCATGAAGGAAATATCTTTTTCATGTGGGAAGATGGCACAGTCACATCTCAATCATTTAAGAGGGGCCTCAATGGGTAGAGTGATCTAGTCGAGAGGAATATGAGTTCTATCTCAATGAAAAAACCAATTGTTGGAACCAAATTCGTCACTATCGCAGATGGTGGAGGCACAAATTTGAGTAACCTGTAAAACAGCAAACAACGTGAGCAAGCCTAAGACCTAAGGGGTGTGTGTTAGCCAAAGACTCTCCGACGGTCAAGTTAATAAGCAAGTATAAGACTTAACCAGTGGGCAAAAGAGTTAGAGTGCGATGATTGCGCAACCAGAGACGAACTCTAGAATGGTGTATTTATACCAGTCAGTAGAGAGTTCTTTTAAGGATAGAATTCTTGTGCTAAGCCAGGGAAATCCTAAAGGCTATCTAGAAGTAGATATAGATCTGTGAGAAGGATGAGGTCCTATACGAAAGAGTTAGAAAGTAAGATGTGACTATTTTGATCTGTGAGAAGGTACTCTCTCAAGATAGATCCGATATTAATGTTGGATTAATCAAAGTTGCGCATGAGTTCATGTATTTTTCAATGTTTGTATTCCAATTTGATAATATGATTTAATAATGCGATCCTGATTTAGTCTATAAATTCAGAGGCTTTTGAATAGCCAAATTTGCAATACAGAATTCAATGGCCGTTGTATCATTAGCTGAAATATGCTATATGTAATCCTTAGACATCATTTTTCAATTTGTTTAAGATGTGTGCCTGCCTTCTCAATTTCATAAGCATGAACTCACTTTTTTATGCTTAATTATTCATCCTATAACCAAATAGTTATTGGAAATGGTTTGAGTTATAAAAGCTGACAATTATCAAAAAGCTGGGATCAAATCTCAAGAAAATTCATTCGTACAAGTCATTTGTACACAAGAGTTGTTTCCATGCTTTCTCACCTAGGTTTTCATTTCGAGTTCAATTTTTTAAGTAAAAATTTATACCACCCACATCTATAATGCCAAAAACTGAGAAGACAGGCACACATCTTAATCAAATTGATGTCTAAGGAGCATTAATTAATTATCTTTGTATCGAAATTGAATAAATCTAATTCTCCTTCATATTCACTCATTGTGTTAAGTTATGCAATGCAAATATCCGCGATCTCCTAGCTGTAAACATATGACTTAAAATTGTTTCATTGACAAAGTGTACCCATGGCCTTGGTTTATTTTTGAAAAGTTGTATCTGATTTTAATTGTTAAAGTTAGTAATCAATTCTGCATAAATTTCTTGATAGCATTATTACTTCCATACTCATCATTAATCTTCCACACACAGTGTCTCTGTCACATTGGTGAACTATGGTATTATACTTAAGTCTTAATGATATTAATGCTGAAAGATATATTTTCTTCTGCAGCCATAACATCTGTAACAAATTTCCAAGTATACAAGAAGGTTGCTGGGTTGAGTTCGGTTACACAGATAACGCCGTAGTATACCATACAAAGGCTTTTTTTCTTTCCTTTTGCCTCTTTTTTGGGACATTGGTTACAAAATTTGTTTTGAGTATAGGTGTGAAATTTACAATACGGGTTAGTAAGTTAATTAGTTAATTTGATTCTCAATGTGCACAAACGTTGTTCCTGCATTAATTAATTCTCTTTATATCGAAATTGAATAAATCTAATTTTCCTTCATATCTGCTCATTCTGCTAAGATATGCAATGCAAATATCTGCTATCTCCTACCTGTAAAGATATGACTTCAAATCGTTTCATTGACAAACTTACCCATCACCTTGCATTTATTTTTGAAAAATTGTATCTGATTTTAATTATTAAAATCAGTAATCAATTCTGCTTAGATTTTTTGGTAGCGTAAGTACATCCGCACTCATCCCTAATCTTGCACACACAGTGCATCTCTGTCACATTGGTGAACTATGGTATTCCTTGTTTTAATAATTAACTCAACTTTTGTTTTCCTAGGAACTACTACCGTTGACTTGGAGATATTAAATAAACACCAAAAAAAAAAAAAAAAAAAACGAAAGGAAAGGAAAACATGTACCCAGCCACCCCCAACTTTCAGTTATTTAATAAACTTAAACACTCAACCGTGCACCATCATCATATATTACAATAGATAGTTCCTGTGAACAAATAAGTGTTTATTTGTTGTAATGAGTTTTCTGGTGATGTGTTTTTTTTTTTTTAACAGAATTTGAAAAATCTTGAGTATTTTGGATTTAAAGCTATTTGTCCTCAACTTCCAAGGCGCTTTGTCCTCAAGGTAACTTTTTTAAAGTTCTGAAATTATTTATTAAAACTTTAACAATGCAGTTTTCTTTTGCATTTTGTTAAATTGAAATGAAACTTTTGATTCAGACATGTCATTAGTTTTTGTGTGATCTTTATTGTTTTCATATATATCTTATCTTTTTATTGATTTTTTTCATTTTTTTTAATCTGTTGTCCAGTTGTTTGTTTATGAAAAAGTTGTAACGGTTGGTTTCCATCATGTCTAAAAATGTACAAATGATCAAACAAAAGATGCTATAAAACGAAACAAAAGCGTTACTGATAGTGAATGTAATACATTGGTTGACGATGGTCACCAGCGAAAAAGAATGTGTAGAGCGAGTTATAGGCATAATTCTGAAGATGTTATTATGTATGCGATTGACATATTTATTTGCGAATATTCATCAGTTGAATATCAATGTTCCTCCGGTAGATCTTCTACTAACCACTGTGTGATTGACTCTGTTAACGATAATGAAATGTTGGACATCATCCCGTTTGAAAAAACCATGTACACCTTTGATAAAAAAGGGAAAAACGTTGTGAGTTTGTTCAATACCGTAGATGCTGACAATTGTTGTCTCATGAAGAAGGGTCAGGCCTTTTTCCAAAAAAAAAAAATAGAAACGGTATGTTTTTAATTTTTTGCAATAATTGTTTTCTTTAGGCTTGGTTTTAGGATTAAGTTACTTCCATGTATTGATTACATTTCTTTTTATATATGTTTTTTTTGTAGGGGTTGTGAAAGATATGGATTTGGGTGATAAAAGTTATAAATGCGTGTATTGTGGTGCATATTTTTGGTTAAAAGAGCCTCTTAAACAAAGCTAGAAAAAAAAAAATCAACCCATTTTTACTCTTTGTTGTCAACAAGGAAAAATTAAATTTTCAAGTCCAAAGCCAACACCATCTTTTTTAGATTCCTTGCTTGATCCAAAAGGAAGTAAAAGAGTTTATCATTTCGAGAAAATATTAGAGCTTACAATTCTATGTTTTCATTTACTTCAATGGGAGCAAAAGTTGATCACTCAATGAATAACGGATCAAGTCCTTACATTTTTAAGATTAGTGGTCAAATTTGTCATTTGATGGGTTCTCTTTTACCTGTTGATAATGAGTCTCCAAAATTTGCTCAGTTATATGTTTATGATATATATAATGAAATACAGAATCAACTTAGAGCTTTTGATTGTGATGGAACAAATAAAAAACTTGATTCAAAAATTGTGGAAAACTTGATTAAAATGTTTGATGAATCAAATGAGTTGGTCAAACTTTTTCAAACAACAAGAGACAAATATGAAACTGATGGTTTGACCAATTTAAAACTTACGTTGTTAGGGAGACAACCAAATGATAGCAAGCAATATGATCAACCAACAAGTGATGAAATAGGTGGTTTAATAATTGGTGATATAGGTTTATCTGACTCTAATAGAGATATTATTGTAGATTGTAAAAGAAAAGGATTAAAGTGTGTTACAAAATTGAATCCAAAATTTATGGCCCTTCAGTATCCTATTCTTTTTCCATATGGTGAAGTTGAGTATAGACCAGATTTACAATGGAATGAAAATTATAACGGTCCAAAAACGAAGAGACAAAGAATACCTATGAGAACTTATATAGCTTACCAAATTCAAGAAAGAGATCCATACTTAACTACACTGTTAAAATGTGGTAGACTTTTTCAACAATATTTGGTAGATTCCTATGCAACACTTGAAGAAGATAGGTTGGATTATATTAGACAAAATCTGAAAAATTTAAGAAGTGAAATTTACAAGGGAATTTACGATGCAATGTCAAGAGGTGACAATGATGCAAACAAGTTAGGCCAAAAAATTGTGTTGCCTGCTTCATACACAGGAAGTCCTAGATATATGATTAATAATTATCAAGATGCTATGGCTATTTGTAGAGAATATGGTCATCCTGATTTGTTCATAACCTTTACATGCAAAGTAAAATGGCCAGAAATTATAAGAGAAATTGAAAAAAAAAAATGGGATACAAACCTGAGGACAGGCCTGATATAATTTCTAGAATATTTAAAATGAAACTTGATGATATGCTCGGTTTCATTAAATCTAGAAAACCCTTTGGACAAGTTGAGGCAGGTAAGTTTCTAAAAACTTATTTTTTCCCTTATCTGAAATTTGTTTCCCTTTTTTTGCTTTATCATGCTAACTTTTTTTTTTTTTTGGGTTTTTGTCTGTTTCAATTATTTTTGGAAACAGATGTTTGTACAATTGAATTTCAAAAAATATGTTTGCCTCATTCTCATATGTTAATATGATTGAAATCAAATTTCAAATGTTATATGGCATCAGATATAGATTCAATTATTTCTGCTGAGTTGCCAAACAAATTTGTCAATCCTCAGCTTTACGAAATTGTTAACCAATTTATGATTCATGGTCCATGTGGACATATTAATCAAAATTCTCCTTGCATGTGGGAAAATAAGTGTTCCAAAAACTTTCCTAAGCCATATAAAAATGAGACAATTTTTTAAGACAATGGTTTCCTATTTATAGACACTGATGATACAAAATATGTCATAAAAAATGGATCAAAATTGATAATGGTTTTGTTGTTCCTTATAATGCTGAATTACTTTTAAGATATAATGCACACATAAACGTTGAATCCTGCTGTCAAATGAATTAGCTTTTATTTGTTGATGTTGATGCACAAAATCAGTGAGGACTTTGGTACAACAGAAAGTGTCAGGTTTGTGACCTTCGTTTGGTTGCTTCGATCACTAGTGAAGATAAGTAGAGGAGTTCTCATTAATTGTACGTGGTTCACCCAGATCGGCTACGTCCACGGAGTAGAGGAGTTCTCATTAATTGTGAAGGGTTTACACAAATACATAGGTTCAAGCTCTCATTTTGTGAGTTCTAGTGAATAGTTTAGTACAAAATGACATTAGAGATTATTGTGGGAGAATGATCCCTATTTATAGAAGAGAGTTTCTAGTTTTGTTCTAACATTGACACGTGTCGTGTTGTAATTGGCTTCTGATGTTGACACGTGTCGAGCTGTGATTGGCTTCTGATGTCGACACGTGTCGCATTGTGATTGGCCTCCTGGTTGAAGGGAAGCTCTTCTGGGTCCTTGACGGTATAACGTTGACCGGTGCTCAGTAGTTTCGGGATTGGTTAAGTATGGTACAAATAGTGCTCCCCTAAGTTCCCGAGTGAGGGAAGCTCCTCGGTTGGGGACTTGCAAGATCCAAGCCATTGAGTAATCACGAAACTTCTAAGTACTGAAGTGAGGTATCATTTTCACGTGCCTTATCTGTCTCATATGTAGATGTGGCATCTTCTCTGGAAGTACTTTTCCTCCATCCATGGGTGGTATCTTTAACCGATGAAGATGCACAAGGTAATGTATCAATTTCACTTGAAGCTTACTTGTAGTTTCGGGCTTGGTCAAGTGCGATACAAACCCTATAGTAGGAGTCCCCCAAGTCGCCGAGCTAGGAGATCTGCCGAAAGAGGTGACAGACAAGGTAAGCAGTCAAACTTCCAAGCAAGCAACCCAGGATCGGAGGTTCGACTTTGGCTTCCGGTTGATTGTTCTCCTTCTCCTTGTCTCTCATTCAGCTGCCAGGATAAGGAGAAGCAAATGGAGAAGAGATGATATGAGATACTTTTGCTTTTGAAGAAGTAACTTTCCACAGGCTTATTCTTGAACTGTGCTGGAGGGTTTTCTGGTTCCCTTCAGAGTATAAGGCCGACTCAAGAATTTGAGGGTCAAAACAAGTCCATCAAATCTAGAGTACGTTCGACCTTGATGATATGGGATACTTTTGCTGTTGACGGAATAATGAATGTGGTATGGAAAGGTGTCGTGCTGTAGTGATCTGTTTCAGCTCACCGTTGAACCTTCTGCTTCAATCTTTTGCATGGAAGAAGTGGTGTGCAACCTTTGCATTTAAATGGTCCTTCAGAACATTCCTTCATAGTGACTCATCCACGCTTGGCAGCTTCAGTGTAAAGAGCCAATATCTGATCAACTGTCATGAGGTATGTGCCGGTGGAATTCATGACCTTGACAGCAGTTGAGGATGAGTTCTCGAGAGCAATGCTAAGTAAGCAACCATGCAAAGGTCTCAGGCAGTCAGTTCCAGATTAGAGGTTTGATTTCAGGTTCCGACTGACTGCTCTCTTTCTCTTTGTCCTGCAGGTGTGGACAAGGACGAAGACAAGGACAGGGAGAAAGCATGATATGGGATACTCTTGCTTTCGACCCTGATGATATGAGATACTCTTGTTCTTGGTGTGGCTTATTTGCTGAGGTATTATCGGGGGGAAATAAAGCTGAGTATTTCGAGAGGTTATGTTGAGGGTGCATTCTCGAATGCGAGAAAGGGTTGAGCATTTTTGCAGGTTTGCCTGTCCGTTGAGGAGGGAGGTCGATGTATATAGGGATTTCCCAATAACAAGTAGTAATGCTATTCTTTTACCTTTCTTGGTCACAACAATGTAGTGGGAGCTGCCAGCTTCACGTGTTTTAACTTTGTCAGAGCACTTTGAAAAAGTGGTATGTGGTATCTGGAAAGCTGATGTTACGTGTGAAGATTACAGACAAGCTTTATCTAAGGAAATCTGGCTCTCGAAGTTCTGAGAGCTGTGCCTCTTCGGTTTTCGAACAAGCAATCCCGTCGAGGATCTGGCTCTCGAGATTCAGAAAGCGGTGCTGTTTCGGTTTTTGAGAAAGTAATTATGTTGGGAGTCTTTTCTCGAATGTGAGTAAAGGTTGGACGTTCTTGCCAGCCTGTCTTGCCGCAGAACACGGAGGTCGACACACATAGGGACTTTCCAGTTGTCAAGCAGTGGTGCTGTTCCTTTACCCTTGTGGGTAATAGTAGGGTAGCTGGAACTTCGAAATTCTCGTGCCTAAACTTTGTCAGAGATCTTTGGCAAAGTTATATGTGGTACCCGAGGAGTTGATGGTGCGTGTGGAGAGTGGTGATTGAACAGTAAGATTCACGTGCTTTCTATTTCACCAGAAATCTTCGACAGATTGCCCGTAATTTCCGCAAAGCTGAGTGTGCATGTGACAGGTGCTGATGAGGCTGAAAAAGCAGGTGCTTCTTCGATTTCTGAGATCGGCCATCGTGGTCTCTGAGCAGCCCAGCTTTTGAGAAAGGAAGCGCCTCTTCGATTTTTGAGATCAGCCCTCGTGGTCTCTGAGCAGCCCAGCTTTTGAGAAAGCAAACGCCTCTTCGATTTCTGAAGCTCCGTCGAGGGCAGATTTTTATAGAGGCTGGCATTAAGTTCCACAGCACACCTGAATCTCCACCAGTAGAAGCTCCCTTCTTGCACTTCTAAGATCTTGATTTGTCTGACCTCTTCTCTCTTCAACACCTTTGAAAATGTCTGGCCCCTCCGACCGTCGTTTTGACTTGAACCTTGGAGAAGAGGCAGCCACGCCTTCTCCAGACAACATATGGCGTCCATCCTTCATATCTTCTACTGGTCCTCTTACCGTTGGGGATTCTGTGATGAAGAATGATATGACTGCTGCGGTGGTGGCCAGGAACCTTCTCACTCCCAGAGATAACAGACTACTTTCCAAACGGTCTGATGAGTTGGCTGTTAAGGATTCTCTGGCTCTTAGTGTTCAGTGTGCAGCTTCTGTGTCTAATATGGCCCAACGCCTATTTGCTAGAACCCGCCAAGTTGAATCATTGGCTGCTGAAGTGATAAGTCTCAAACAGGAGATTAGAGGGCTCAAAGATGAGAATAAACAGTTGCACAAGCTCGCGCATGACTATGCTACAAACATGAAGAGGAAACTTGACCAGATGCAGGAATCTGATGGTCAGGCTTTACTTGATCATAAAAGGTTTGTGGGTTTGTTCCAAAGGCATTTATTGCCTTCGTCTTCTGGGGCTGTACCGCATAATGAAGCTCCAAATGATCAACCTCCAATGCCTCCTCCTTCTGGGGTTCTGTCCAGTACTGAGGCTCCGGATAAACCCTCCGGTGCTTTCTCTTTCTGGGGCTCTACCGACTGCTGAGACTTCCCCTAAGCAACCTTTGTGAAGGCTCCCTTTTGTTTGTTTATTTTGACTCATGTATATGTACATATTTGTGGCTTATCGAAAATATTAATAAATAAGTTTTGCTTCATTTCAACATATTGTGTTAAATACACCAAAGCCTTCTTCGGAAAGTTCTTTGAATTTTTTCTTTTGTTGAAACTTGTATTGTTGAAGCTTTGTGAGTGAAGCATGTAGTTTGAGGTAGTGTTCCCTTAATTTCCCGAGTGAGGAAAACTTCTCGGTTGGAGACTTGAAAAATCCAAGTCACTGAGTGGTTGTGAGACTGCCGAGTATCAAGGTGCAGTAGCATATGGTGGGAGTCCCCCAAGTCTGCAGGCGAAGAGAGTTGCCGAATGAGGTGTCTCGCTTGTTACTAATTTGTCAAAGTAACGAATCATTGTTTCGATGTCACACATTCGTATATGCCTTATCTAAAAATATTTCCAACTTTTGTGTGTTTGATGCTGCATGCTATTGACTAGACAAGATCAAGTGCAATTAGTAGCTTTTCTCTCTTTTTCATCTTTTCTTTGGTGGAATTGCTTTTCGTTTCCACTAATCAGCCTGAGTGGATGCAATATAACACCATTCTCTATAGCTCAGATCGCAAAGTCGTCTTCATGAAAGTTGTTCCTTATCTTGTGAACTACAACATATCCAAATTTGAGATCCCTCGGAGTAATACAACTCCAGAAATTCAGGTATGATGAGTAACTGTTCATCAATTTTCTGTTAACCCGTCAGACTTGTTGTGAGCTTCTAAACTCCATTTTTTCTTGTTCAGCTCAACATACTTTCTTCATCAAAGTTGTTCCTCACCTTGTCAGCTACAACATATCCAAATTTGAGATCCATCGGAGCAGTAAAAATCCAGAAATTCAGGTATGATGAGTGACTGTTCATCATTTTTCTGTCAACCTGTCAGACTTGTTGTGAGCTTCGAAACTCCATTTTCTCTTGTTCAGATCAACATACTTTCTTCATCGAAGTTGTTCCTTATCATCTCTTTCATGACATATCAACAATTCAGAATGAACTAACGGTTAAATATTTCCAGATCTTCGAAACATCACAGCAGTCTTTAAATTTGCGGGAATCCGACTGTCGTGTTTGGAGCCTCAACACTTTAATTTCCGTCGCTCAAACAGAAACGATTCCTTCTTGAAAGTTGTTCATCTGCTCAAGAACTATAGGGTGTCCAAAATTCAGCTCCACTGGAGAAGAGCAAAGGTTGCAGAAATTTGATAGATGAAAGGAAGCGGAAGAGGAAGAGAGGGAAAGAGGTTGCTTGGGTTGGATTTCTAGTTAAACTTGGGATTTTGGCTTGTTGTTTGATTTATTATAATATGTTTGGAAACATATACATAATTGCTTGTTTGGTTATGACAGGGATGTTGTGGGTGTAGAACAAAACAAATGTTTGTGTTGACCCGTGTTTTTGTACAGGTTCAAGGGAATCTTGGTTTTGTGAACAAAATTTGTTTATTTGTCACAAGGTTTTGTGTTTGGGAAATAGTTTAATAGGTAAGGTTTATTGACTATAGATTTTTGCTTGGGTATATAGCGTGACTAGTTGAAGCTATTTTTAGGATACAAAACTTGAATTAGCTTCGCACTATCTTGATGAAGAGTGTGCGAAGCTTTTATATGTTTTGGTGTTGAAATTTTGTATTGTAGATGAAGCATTGGGGTTGAAGCTTGATAGGTGAAGCTTTGGTGTTGAAGCTTTATAGGTGAAGCTTTGTGTTTGAAGCTTTATAGGTGAAGCTTTGGTGTTGAAGCTTTATAGGTGAAGCTTTGGGGTTGAAGCTTTATAGGTGAAGCTTTGGGGTTGAAGCTTTATAGGTGAAGCTTTGGTGTTGAAGCTTTATAGGTGAAGCTTTTGTTGGCACCATAAATTGATTTTGCTTCACACTATCTTGATGAAGATAGTGCGAAGCTTTTGAGATTGATATTTGTCCTCCATTGATGAAGCTTTTGTTGGCACCATAAATTGATTTTGCTTCACACTATCTTGATGAAGATAGTGCGAAGCTTTTGAGATTGATAGTTGTCCTCCATTGATGAAGCTTTTGTTGGCACCATAAATTGATTTTGCTTCACACTATCTTGATGAAGATAGTGCGAAGCTTTTGAGATTGATATTTGTCCTCCATTGATGAAGCTTTTGTTGGCACCATAAATTGATTTTGCTTCACACTATCTTGATGAAGATAGTGCGAAGCTTTTGAGATTGATATGTGTCCTCCATTGATGAAGCTTTTGTTGGCACCATAAATTGATTTTGCTTCACACTATCTTGATGAAGATAGTGCGAAGCTTTTGAGATTGATATGTGTCCTCCATTGATGAAGCTTTTGTTGGCACCATAAATTGATTTTGCTTCACACTATCTTGATGAAGATAGTGCGAAGCTTTTGAGATTGATTTTTGTCCTCCATTGATGTAGCTACCGTGTTCCCCCTTCAGATTTTTTTTTTTTTTTTTTGGAATTTTTTTGGAATTTTTTTTTTTTTTTGAAGGGGGGAACTGAAACGTTTGAAATTTGAAACTCCCTAGTGTTAGAAGTTTGAAGATTTTCCATGTGGGGCTTTCTCACGGTTTGAATTTGAATTTTGAATATCAATAGCCATGTTTAACTATATATAAGAAGGATAAGTTTCCATTCTTTACCTTACCTTCATTTGCTCATCTTGTAGTGATTTTTGAAGACATAGTGCTCTTTACTTGAGAGGGATTCTGACATTGCTTTGCTGCACCATCTTCAGGTTGGTAGTCTTCTCCACTAGATCGGATGTTTTCATTCTTGTTGAATTGTTTGAGTGTTCATGTATTCTGTTAAGAACATAAGGAACTGGTTGAGCTTTTCTGCATGCCCTATGAGCTTCCTTATGTTTTGATCCTTCATGTAGTGATAGAGTTTGTTTCTGTTTGTTGTAGATGTCGGAGTCTGGAAGTCTTAGTGATGAGGGCTCCCCTAGCTCTAGCTCTAGGTTTGAGCCTGCCATGTCAGGGTCTTCATGGCCTTTGTTAGAGTCTGGTATGAAAGAAACGTTGGATGATCCTCATAATTGTCAAGCCTTAGCCAATATTGGTTCTTCCTCCATGCTAGTGGGTGAGGGGGTTGTTTGTGACGCCATACCCATATTTCGTTCTGATCCTCACAATTGTCAAACCTTAGCCAATATTGGTTCTTCCTCCATGCTAGTGGGTGAGGGGGTTGTTTGTGACGCCATACCCATATTTCGCTCTGAGTTCACAGCGGACCATTTAGAAAATAACTTGTTAGATATCGAAAAGCAGCTTGAGGCCCTAAGGCGATCATGTAGTATCCCCCGTAGTGTAGGAATACGTTTGGTGCGTTGTGAAGAATTGCCTTCTGAGCCGCCCACGGGTCATGTTATGTTCTATACCCAGACATTAGTGACCTTGGGGGTAAATTTACCTTTGCATCCGTGGTTGCAACGGATGCTGTCTTTTATTGGTTATGCACCGGGGCAACTCAACCCCGGTTTCTGGGATACCTTGATCGGGTTTTATATTATATGGATGGAGTGTGGATTAGGTGAACCTTCCTTCCATCAGTGGCGCTACTGTTATAAGATGCGCCCGGTGAAAGCATGTACTGGTTATGCTGAATGTGCATGTCGGAGTGAGAGAGAGCGTGTTGTCTTTGATAAGAGAAAGGCGTACTGCACATGGAAGAAACGTTGGTGCTTTCTTTATAATGATTGGGAGCATGCTAAGGGTGTCACGCCTGAGCGACGTGTTCCTACTCACTTCCAGACTGTAGGTTGTAATGTATCCATTTTCTCATTATTTGCTATTGTTGTGATTTTCTCTTGCTTCTAAGATTTTTCTTCATGCAGTGACACGAGGCACCATCAAACTCTCCGGACAGGAGCTAGCTGATGTAGAGAAAGTGCTGAGGGTGCCTAAAGAAGATAGACACTTGGGTAAGCTACGACCCTTGTTTCGAAAGTACGGTTTCCAGCCCTTAGTTTCCGAGTGCCAGAGACGAGCGAGTAAGTTGTATCCTCACTTGATCCTTGTTCTTCCCTTTTTTTTTTTATATAGATATATAATGTGGTATTCCTTACTTTGATTTTCCTTGTTCAGTGGAGAAGGTGGGCAAGAAAGTGGAGACTAGCACCAAGAAAAGGAGAATGCCCATGTTAGTTCCTTCAGAAGACATCCTGTTTCACAAGGAAGCTCGCAAGCACCGAGTGAGACCAATCATTAAAACTAAGTCTCGAGAAGAAGTCCTCAAGGTTGCTGCCTCGAAGAAAGCTGAAGCTGAGGCCATTGGATGTGCTGCTGCCATAGTTGCCGGGGAAGATAGGCGATTGTTGCCTCATCTTCCTACTATCAATCCTATCTTTCCTCCAGTTAGGGAGCACATTGGGCAGAAAGGTGATCCTAGTTCTAGCAGCAAGGGTAAAGATAAAGAAGAGGTTGGCAGTGTCCCTTGGAAGGATTTGAAGGTTGCCATGCGACCAAAGGACTTTGGGTATATCAACAATTGCCTGGCAGGGCGTCGATTCACTTTCGATGAGCTCGGAGAGCCTTTAGCTAAAGATGAATCGGATTGTGACCGGATGTTGAAGCTGTCTTCATATGTGAGTGTTACTTTGTCATTTCCTTGTTTTCTCCTCTTTATTAGCATTATTTTGGTAGCGATGATCGTCTTGTCATGCAGGTCATGACTGAGTATCACGACAGACTGCGAGAGGCTGAGCGGTGCAAGGTGAAACTGAAAGAGAATAAGCAGCTTGTGAATGATGCCAGGAAGACGAGCAAAGCTTTGGCTAAGGCCATTGAAGTCAGGGATCAACATTTTGAGAGTTTGAAGAGGCGGAATGGTGAGAACTTGAGACTCAAAGTACAGTTGGAGGCGACTAAGAAACAGTTGGAGACAACTTTGCTCGAGGTTTCCAAGGTTAAAGGGGAGTTGGATAGTGCCTTGGTTGAGGTTTCTGAGCTGAAGAGTAGTATCCCGACTGAGAAGGAAGCTGCTGTGAAGGAGTTCTTGGGTTCCCCGGCCTTTCTCCATGTCCTTAGACCTCGCTGTACCCGGGAAGTTCACTTTGAAAAAAGGAAATGGATGGCTGTCCTTGATCGTTATGATGATGGAAGCGTTCTTCGAAAATATCGTGAAGAAATAGATGAGCATCATCGAAAAGGTGAAACCTTCAACCTTGCCGTTTATTCTAGCAGTGCAGATGAGTCTGGTGATGAGGCTAGTGCTGATGAGCAGAGTCATCAGGGTGATGATGAGTTTGGAAATGCAGAAAATGGCGGTATGACTCATAGTGATATGATCAGGGGTTCAACCTCAGATGAGGATGACTAGAAGTGCTTTCACTTTCTGCATGTACTCTACCTACACTAGTTTGTTGTTTGTATGGCATGTGCCATGTTATAAGCCTGAGAGTTTTTTTTGTTTTGTATGTTTATGAGTGTTTGCATTATCAAGCAAGTGTTTGTATTGTCAAGCTTCAAGTGTTTGCATTATCAAGCTTCAAGTGTTTGCCCTATCATTGATGAATGTTTGACTATGTTTGCATAGATCCTTTGTATAGTCTTGTTGACACATACTTAGATTTGATTTTGTATTGGAAACATTTGCGTTGAAGCTTCAACACTTGAGTGTTTCATTGCTCAGAATGTAAAAGAGTTTAGGGCCGAGTTGGCTAAATCACCTCTTTATTGAATTCATACCAAATGGTCTTTGTTACATAGGATGCCGAACGGCTGTAGCTTAACACTTGTACAATGTGAGTCTATTTGTAATAGTACTTCAAGTGGTCAGCATTCCATGGATGGCCAAGGGTCTTGCCGTCGGAGTTTCTGAGCTTGTAGGAGCCAGGGCGGCTGATGCCGACGACCTCGAACGGTCCGTCCCAGTTAGGACTGAGTGTTCCTTCACTCGGGACCCTATCACATAGTAATCTTTTCTTCAGTACCCAGTCTCCCACTTTGAAAGAGCGAGGTTTGACCCTTGAGTCGTAGTAGTTGGAAATGCGCTGCTTGTAGGCGACATTCCTCAGGTGAGCCTGATTTCTGTGTTCCTCGACTAGATCCAGGTTGAGGGTGAGTTGTTTGTCGTTCTCACTCTGCATGTAATTCTGGATTCGGTATGTTGCTTGCTCAAGCTCAACCAGGACAACTGCTTCTGTACCAAAAGCAAGTGAGAATGGAGTTTCTCCTGTGGAAGTCCGATATGAAGTGCGGTATGACCAAAGAACTTGGGGTACGAATTCTGGCCAACAACCTTTAGCTTTGTCCAAGCTAGTTTTCAGAATGCGCTTGATTATTTTGTTAACGGCCTCGACTTGTCCATTAGACTGGGGATGGGCTGGAGAGGCAAAACATAAGTTGATGTTGAACTTAGAGCAAAACATCTTGAACTTCTTGTTGTCGAACTGCCGCCCATTGTCCGTGACTATCGCATTGGGAATGCCGAATCTGCAGAGGATGTTCTTCCATACGAAGTCTTCTATTTTTCCCTCAGTAATGGTTGCCAAGGGTTCTACTTCAGCCCACTTTGTGAAGTAGTCAACTGCAACGATTGCATAGCGGACTTTGCCCTTCCCTACAGGCATTGGGCCGATCAAATCAAGTCCCCATTGGGCGAAGGGCCAAGGGTTGATCATAGGAGTAAGCGGCTCGGGAGGGGAGTGAGGGATAGTTGTGTAGCGTTGACACTTATCACATGAGCGAGATATTCTGATGGCATCTTGGTGGAGTGTTGGCCAATAGTATCCTTGGCGAAAAGTCTTGTGTGCTAGGGACCGAGACCCAGCATGATCTCCGCAGACTCCTTCATGTATTTCCCGAAGGACAATTTCCGCCTCCGCAGGTGTAAGGCATCTTAGGTATGGCAGGGTAAAACCGCGCTTGTAGAGTTAGTCATTAATGATCAGGTAGCGGGCAGACTTGTATCGAATCTGCTTAGCTTGGACTTTGTCATTTGGAAGGGTGCCATGGGCAAGGAATTTATAAATTGGGGTGATCCAACTATCTCATTGTTGTAAATTGCACACCTCCGCGACCATGGTGCTTGGTGCTGCCAACAATTCGACATGAATTTTTCTCCCAATCTTGTCTTCCACTGCCGAGGCGAGGCGAGCTAAAGCGTCTGCATGACTGTTTGCCGCTCGAGGAACTTGGGTGATCTGGTAGTGGAAGTGCTTGAGCAAAAGTCGTGTTTGCGCAAGATATGCTGCCATGGAGCTATCCTTAGCATCAAAGTTGTTCGTGACTTGGTTGACCACTAATTGGGAGTCACTGAAGATATCAATTTGTTTAACCCCAAGGTGCTTGGCCAAACGTAAGCCTGCTAGAAGGGCTTCGTATTCGGCCTCATTGTTCGATGCCTTGAATTTGAAACGAAAAGCGTATTCTATCGCCACTTTGTCCGGGGTAGTGAGGACTAATCCTGCTCCGCAGCCCTGTTGGTTGGATGAGCCATCAACATACAGACTCCATGATGGGGTTGTTGATTCTATCTTCTGAGTTTCCGATGGTAATGAAGCTACTGCTTCAGGTGTAGAAGCAATGTCAACAGGATATGTGAAGTCGGCGATGAAATCTGCTACTGCTTGCCCTTTTTCGGCTGGTTTTGGTTGGTAGGAGATGTCAAACTCACCCAATGCTATCGCCCATTTAATCATTCACCCAGACGTGTCAGGACTCTGGAGTATCTGTCGAAGAGGGTGATTGGTAAGCACGATGATGGCGTGTGCTTGGAAATAAGGGCAAAGTTTTCGAGCAGACATGACCAATGCTAGAGCTAATTTCTCAATGTTGGAGTATCGTGTCTCCGCATCTTGTAGGGCCTTGCTAGCATAGTAGACGGGCCGTTCGACACCACTGTCCTTTCGAATAAGAACAGAACTGACTGCTGAAGCCGAAACTGATAGATAGATAATGAGAGTATCACCAACTTCTGGTTTGGAGAGCAGATGGGCTTTACTCATGTACTCTTTGAGGTTCCTGAATGCCTTGGCACATTCCTCCGTCCATGTAATGTATTTCTTATTTCCCTTGAATGTTTTGAAGAAAGGAGCACATCTGTCTGTGGCCTTAGAGATGAATCTGGTTAAGGCTGCCACCTTGCCAGTAAGGCTTTGGATGTCTTTTGAAGTTACTGGCTCTTTCATGTCGAGGATTGCTTTGATCTTTTCGGGGTTAGCTTCAATGCCTCGTTGGCTAATCATGAAGCTTAAGAATTTGCCAGAGCCCACGCCGAAGGCACATTTGTTGGGGTTCAACCTCATTCGATACCTCTTTAGAATGGTGAAAGTTTCAGATAGGTTGGTGATGTGTTGGTCAGCATGTTTGCTCTTGACTAACATATCATCAACGTAAACTTCCATGCTCTTCCCAATCTGTTCGGCGAACATTGAATTGACCAGTCTCTGATAAGTTGCTCCTGCATTCTTTAGGCCGAAAGGCATGACTTTGTAGCAATATAGTCCCCTGTCAGTAGTGAAGGCTGTGTGTTCTTGGTCTGAGGGGTTCATGAGGATTTGGTTGTATCCTGAATAAGCGTCCATGAAGCTCAAGAGCTCACACCCTGCCGTAGAGTCTATAAGTCTATCAATGAGAGGAAGGGGGAAACTATCCTTCGGGCATCCTTTGTTTAGGTCGGTGTAGTCGACACACATTCTCCACAAGACCTTCTGAAGCAAGAGACTTTCCTTGGTCGGATTTTTCTTAATAAGGACAACATTTGCTACCCATGTTGGGTAATTGACTTCACGGACGAAGCCTATGTCCTTGAGTTTTTCAACTTCTGCTTTCATCGCCTCGTATCGTTCAACATCATAAGATCTTCGCTTCTGTTTTACTGGTTTGGTCTTGAGATCAATACTCAAGTGGTGACAGATGATATCGGGAGAGATGCCCGGCATATCTTTATATGACCAAGCGAAGACCTCGGTGTTCTCTTACAAAAAAGAGATCAGCGACAACCGAAGGGGTGGTGACAAAGTGGTGCCAATCTTCACCATGCGATTTGGATGGTCTTTGGAGATAGAGACATTCTCTAACTCTTCAGCGGGTTGTGCTTGCTGGGTGAATGAGTCATCTCGAGGGTCGTCGGGTTGACTGTTGCCATCATGAAGATTCAAGTTGGCTTCATCTGGACTGGTCTTTACTACCTGGTTATGTATAGAGAGGGTCTCCTTGGGGACAGGCAGGTGTTGTTGCTTAACTGAAGTGTTGTAACATGATCGAGCACTAAGTTGATCTCCCCTGATGTATCCATTGCCGAAAGGGGTTGGAAACTTCATCAACAACATATGTATGGATACCATGGCCTTGAGATCATTGATGCCTGTGCGCCCAAAGATGACATTGTATGCCGTCGGGCAATTGACCACTAGGAAGTTAGTGGTAATAATAGCTGTGTAGGGGCCTGTACCAATGGTGAAGGGTAAGTGTATACTCCCTAAAGGTTGCACGATATCGCCAGAGAAGCTTATCAGAGGAGAAATCGAGCGATCGAGCAAGTGTTCAGCTACATTAAGTGCCTTGAAAGCTTCAGCAAACATGATATTGACTGAAGCACCTGTGTCTATCAGGATTCGTTTCACATCAAAATTTGCTATGTGAGCCTCCACGATCAGCGGGTCGTTGTGAGGGTAGATGATACCTCTTTCTTCCTCAGGGTAGAAACATATTGGATCCCAGTTAGGCTTTTGATACTTGCCTCCCCTGATGTCTTCCACGTGAAACACTTGATGGCCAGGTCTCAAAGTTTGTTCACTGTTTTTCATGGCCCTATTGGAAGATTCAGACATAGGTATGCCGCCGCTTATAGAATATATCACATTCACCTGGCGTTGGTTACGGTTATCCTTTGGAGGGTGAAGGAGGAACTGATCAATTTTTCCTTCACGTGCCAAAGCTTCAATATGATCACGGAGGATGACGCACTTCTCGCCATCATGGCCATTATACTCGTGGTAGCAGCAAAACATGCCCGTGTTTTTCGTGGACTTGTAATCTGGCTGTCTTGGCTTTGGCTTTGGTATCAAATGAGCTATACTGGGGTAGATGGCCGCGCATGTAGCGTTCAAAGGTGTGTATGTCTCATACCGAGGGTAGGGCCTGTCTTGACACGTGATTGGCCCACTGCATTGACTGCTTGGGGACGGGCGTTATTGTGACGATATCCTGAGTTATCGCGATAGTGCCCCTTATTCTTTTTATTAAAATGAGATTGGTGAGGATGGAAATCTTTCCTTTTGCCCTGGGATTGATATGTCTGCTGACTTGGCGAAGCATTAAATGAGGCAGGGGGTGTGCTGCTACCGTTTGGAAGGTTGAGGTCTTCTCATTTGGTTGGATCTGGCCTCCACTCCCTACTTGCTGATAAGGGGTTACTGTAAGGGGTTTCCCTTGATATGTCCTTGCCTCGGCTGAGGCATGGTTGTAAGCTTGTGTCATCACCTCAGAGTAAGTCTTCCAAGTGTTGGCATTGATCATGTACTTGAAGAAACAGTCACGTAAGCCTGTCGTGAAGGCCTTGAGGGCAGTCTTGTCATCTGCCTCAGCGCAACGAGAATACTCATGGCTGAAGCGGCCAGCATACTTTCGTAATGACTCATCTGGCTTCTGGCGAATAGTGTACAAGTCATCTGCGGAATGCAAGCGATCGGTCTGGAAGATGTGTTGAGAGACAAACAGCTTCCTCAACTCTTCAAATGAGTCTACTGTCTCAGGCGGAAGACGGCAATACCAATTTAAAGCTCAGCCAGAGAGGGTGGAGGGGAAGAGAAGGCACCGTTCTTCGTCGGTGTGTCTCCGGTATACCATGGTGGACTCAAAGAGGTTAAGGTGTTCAATCGGGTCTTCCTTTCCAGTATAGAGTTGTAAGCCAAGCTTCTGCTTTGTCTTTGCTTGGAGGGGGGTGTTGAGGATCCTTCTTGTGAGGGGCCCAGGCCTGGGTTGGTTCCAGTCAGGTATCTCGGCTTGACGTTCAGCCTTCAACTTGTTTACTTCCTCCAGGAGCTGTAGGACAAGGGGGTCCTGAGTGGAGTCGTGCACCACTGAAGGTTTCTTCCGTAAGTCCCCATCGCCTCTTGTAAGTAGGAAAGTTTGATCAAGATAACGTGATTTTTCCTTGGACTCATCACACTGACTCCTAGAGTGAGTATGTCGGAACATTTCCGAGTCCCCTGTACCTTCATGTTCTTCTGGGACTTGTTGCCCATTCCCTAGATTAACTGCTGGCCTGGGTCGTGGGAGAGGACCGAGTCTTTCAGAAACTCTTGGGTCATTGATCTTCGAGCTTATGTGGATGGGATTCTCTCGACGTTGCTTTAGGAAGTCTCGACAATCGCGATAGACGGCTTTTGATCCTTCCACTCCTTTTGTGAGGAGGTGCTTTCCTCTACTCCTTCTGCTTCGGGTTGAAGCAGCTGGGTTGAGAGAAGTCTCATGTTGATTATCACATTGATGTGTAGCTCGATCCTTATCAGGGATGTCCGTGTTGGATATCGGTGACCCTTCGTGTTGGGGGGCATTCAGATGATTGTTGACCTCAGCAGGGGCGACAAGCTTGTGTGCTTGAGCATGCCTAGCCTCGTGAAGCATCTCAAAACGTTTTTCATACTGCTCCTGGAGAACCTCGTTCCTCATCACTATCTTGTTGTTCTGAGCTTCTAACTCATCAACTTTAGCTTGAAGAGTAACTCTATTTCCTTCCTGCTTTCGTTGCTTCATACTAGGTCCAATGGGGGTGTCATTCTGTGTGCTATGGCTTCTTTCGCTCCCCATGTCGGAGAGAGATGCTTGGCCAAAAGAGAGTGTACGAGCAGTGGAAACCAGCTTGACAAAGCTGAAGAGAGTGGGAATAAGTGTCGTTTCCCACAGACGGCGCCAAATGTTGATGCACAAAATCAGCGAGGACTTTGGTACAACAGAAAGTGTCAGGTTTGTGACCTTCGCTTGGTTGCTTCGATCACTAGTGAAGATAAGTACGTAAATGAATAGGGACAGGGAAGCAAACACAAGATGTACGTGGTTCACCCAGATCGGCTATGTCCACGGAGTAGAGGAGTTCTCATTAATTGTGAAGGGTTTACACAAATACATAGGTTCAAGCTCTCATTTTGTGAGTTCTAGTGAATAGTTTAGTACAAAATGACATTAGAGATTATTGTGGGAGAATGATCCCTATTTATAGAAGAGAGTTTCTAGTTTTGTTCTAACATTGACACGTGTCGTGTTGTAATTGGCTTCTGATGTTGACACGTGTCGAGCTGTGATTGGCTTCTGATGTCGACACGTGTCGCATTGTGATTGGCCTCCTGGTTGAAGGGAAGCTCTTCTGGGTCCTTGACGGTATAACGTTGACCGGTGCTCAGTAGTTTCGGGATTGGTCAAGTATGGTACAAACAGTTGACATTTTGCATCACCAATTTATTGTAAGTATCTTATATAAGAAAATATTCTGGTAGAGGCTTTTCGGCACACCTATGTTTTTGCATATTTTCTTATGTGCCATTAATTTATTAAAATGTATTTAGGTACAGACATCTCAGTACACTAGTTTAATATAATATGTTTAGGTATGAATATTTCGGTATACTAGTTTAGTATAATATATTTAGGTACAGATATAATGGTACACTAATTTAGTATACCATGTTTAGGTATGGACTTTTTGGTACACTTATGTTTTTCCATATTTTCTTATATTCCACTAATTCATTATAATATATTTAGCTACGGACATTTGAGTGCACTAGTTTAGTAAAATACTAGCAAAAGTGTGCCTGCGTGATGTTGTGGGTGTTTAAAACCGTACCAAGCATGTAAAAAATTGTATATAAGTGTACAACTATATTAAGTGTTCAATGGTAGGGTTTACAACTCTACTTACACAAATTTACAACTCTTTTGCAAGAATCACATACTTGACAAAAATTCAAACCCATAAATTCCTACCCCCCCCCAACTTGGAAATGTTAGGCAAGTCTTAAGCAGCTTGAATCATTAAATTTGAGTTGGAAAAAGCTCTCTGTTACCTACTCTGCTAGCTGGAAGTGTCCCCAAATTCGACACTATCATCAGTACCAACACATTTCACACACTCCCGCTTCCCAAACACATTATAATACTTACATGATGATAGGTTAAAATTCAGATATGCGACCTTAACGACACATAAAATTCGACACTATCATCAGCACCAACACATTTCACACACTCCCGCTTCCCAAACACACTATAATACTTACATGATGATAGGTTAAAATTCAGATATGCGACCTTAACGACACATAAGAATAAGAGAAAGTACAGAGATCAAATAGATGCTTTATTTCTCTCTGTCTCATCCTGTTCAAATTATTTTGCTACTGAAATCAAAAGTACTAAGTTCTTTAAACAAAACAAAGAAAAAAAAAAGCAAGTCAAAATGTGGAAATCTGAAGGTAGAAAGCTTGAATTAGGGTGGCTTGTTTTTTGAGTGCACAGAGAGACAAAAGAAGGAAACAGGGTTCCTAGCATAACACAAAACATATTATTGTATACAACGGAATACCTGCTGCTAAATAAGAGCAACACTTTAGAAGTAAAAAGTTGAAATTGTTTTCCTTGAGCCAGTGGCGGAGCCAAAATTCTGAATGAGGAGGGGTATTTCACAAATATGTGTGTGTATATATATATATATATATATATATATATATATATAAGTGTGTGTAAAAAGTTGAATTCATAACATGTTGACATATGCAATTTGTGTAATCCTCATAAAATTGAAAAAATTCTCTTAAATTCAATACTAAGAAGAAAAAAATGTAAAAACCCAAACAACCAAGTAAGAGGTAGGTTGTGGAAGGCTAAAGAAAATACAAAGAAGTAGAAAAAGAAGGAAAAGGGGGAGAGGTCTGCAAATAAAGAAGGTGGGTTGCTTTAGAAAATTATAGGGTGTATATTACTGTTAGGTGAGAGAATCGAACCAGAAGTGGGGTTGCTTTTTCCATTTAAAATTGCACATCTCTTTTAAAACTCCCCTGCCAAACTTATCGTTGCATTAGACAGCCGAAAAGATTTAAAATCAAAACAGTTTAACGACGTCATTTGCTTCATCTTCTTCCATGAGGTTCATGCCTCAGATGAAGTCAGGATGGGCCAGGGACTATCCTAGTCCCTTGGTGGCTCCGCCCCTACCTTGAGCACAAAGGGCGTCCGAGTCTGCAAAGAAAAGGCCCATAAAAGGAAAAATGTCAGGGTCTCTTGAAACTGAAAACAAAACCAAATTAAATGCACATGTATGATCCGAGGCTGCAAACAAAACCCATGTAAATTTGAATAGAAAACCCTTTAATTGTTCATATTTCTCAGGACATGTATATATATATATATATATATATATATATATATATATATATATATATATATATATATATACATGTCTCGGGCTAAGATTATATAGGTAGTTATATTATATACAACCTTGAAGAACTACGTAATTCATAAGTAATTGGAAGAACTACGTAAAATTGTTAAGGTGATGGCAGAACGGCCTATAGTGCTCAAATTTATTTTCAAAACTATTTTCTTTTATTCTCTTTACTTTGCCAATTTATTTAATTATTTTTAATTAAATTCATTTTTACTATTTTAGGTCATAAAATCACCTTTTTCCAAACTTTGTTTTCAAATAATTAATTAAGATTTGATATTTACATAAATTATTCATTCAATCTCTGTGGAGAACGACCTTGCTTGAGCTGCTATACTACGATAACCTTGTACTCTTGCAAGTATTTTTAAGTGTTTTTATCTCTACCTTTGGAGGTGGTAAAATCCCTATCAACTACAAAATAAAAATGGAAATTAGTTTAAGATTTTATCCCACTGCATATGAAGTTCGTAAGTCTTGCCTTTAGGTCTATTTAGATAAATTTTGTCATGAGAGTGTTCATCTTCGCTAGTTATCAAAAAAAGTAATGTTAAGGAGACTAAATTTGTAGACTAAATTTACAAACTAAATGATGTGTCACTAATCGGAAATGAGCACATAAGTAAGGATTCCATGTCATTTAGTTTTCAAAATCTAGTCTACAAATTTAGTTTCCATAACATTACTCTATCAAAAATCGTACTGTACATCTTAGTCCACCAATCAGATATACATATATTAGTAACAACTTGTTTTCCGGTATTATCATATTAAAAGGCCAAAGGAGAAGCATCGTGTTCACTAACTCGCATCGATGTCAGTATTCATGCTCATCTTCATTTCTCAACAAACTCACATCAATTAAAAGCCCTACCACCTACAAACTTAGACTTCTTTCTTTGTCATATATAGTTATGTAGAAACTTCATCTCATATTCCAATTGAGACCTTGCACCCTCGTTCCCAGTAAAATAAAATACTATGACTTTTCTCCTTATCAAGTATCGTGTTAATGACTACCACTTAGAAAATGAGGCTTTCTTGCTTTTTGACTAAATCATTATTAACTTTTTTTTTTTCGCTAGCTTCTAATGAATATCTCATCTCCCTCCAAGGTCGTTCTTCGTATTCACATGGTGCATCAATCAGCATCCACATCTTCTTAAACAAAAGTTGATTTTTACAAAGGAAAATACTCTTATTCTCTCCTTATGTGAAGTCATATTATTTGTCTTTTGATAAACATGATGCATAAGATGAAGAAAAATAGCGTGTTAAAGTCACAATCCCTTTCCAAGTCGAGGAAAATTTATTCGTTCATGTCATGCTTCGATCCCGACATACATTCAGAATCAACACATGACTTCACCAAATACCCGTATCTCAACATACCCCACCTCCGGGATATGGCAAATCACAACTCGAGAATCGAATCGCATAGTAATTTTTCGTATACTTTATGGCTGCATCTAACCTCCTCATTAGACTGCCTACATACCCTCATTAGGGATCAAGTCATTCATAGTTCGTCGTTCACTAATTTAGACATTTATTCTAGTGCGTTCTAACAGGAATACATAACATTCTGTAATCAATTATTAGAACTTGACATGCATGACATTACCAAGTTTAGGCTACAAAACAAACCAACATGCCATTCAAGATTCTCATTCCATCCATCATATAAATTCCATGTTTTCAGCATGATAGTTCCATCCACAGCATGTAACATATCTAATAACCAACGAAGCACATATTATTCTCAAGCCACATTGATCAACTAAAATAATCATAATAATAACAACCATAACCAAGGTCATTCCGCAATCCCATCAATCAATCAATTCATGAATCAAAGATACATGATCTTAGCATTTAATTATGTTAATCAATGAATGTAGTAACATATCATTTCACAAATTTAAACAAGGAACTCTAAATAATTTCCTACTTGGATTATGAGAAATAACATGGTAAATCTATTTTATATTCACAAGGTCTATTGATGAGTCAAAATTATATTATATGTTTCACCCTATTCTTAGTATAATTTGATAATTATTTTGATAGAATTTTGATATTGTGCTTTATATTTTCAACATAGGAAATTTGACTTCCTCTGGAGCAAAACATGACCAAACAGACGAATTTTGGAGTGATTTCGTATGTTCCTTAGCTTGTTCGTGTCAAAATCTCAGCAATTTCTACCAAGCGGTTATTTTTTGGAGATTAAATGAAGGAGCAGTGCGCGTTGTTGGAAATTGACGTTTCTAGGCTTAAACTGTGTTTTTGGAGCCTAAGATGACTTCAGATGGGTTCGTGACCTTCTGGAGAAGTGTTCAGAATAGTCAAAGTTTAAGTTCATAAATTTTGGGCTAGTTTTGGAGCTGATTTGGGTCCAGAACGTGGCTGTGCAGAATTTTGGGCAAATTTACCAAGCCAATTTAGGATTAGGTTTCCTAATTTATTTCAATTTATTTAGTTTCCTAGTCTTATTCTAAGACCTTTTATTAGGAGGATTTTATTTAGAGTAGTATAAATAAGCCTTTTGGCAGACCTAGGGGTTTTTTTTAGAGAGAGAACGCATGCAATTTTTTGGAGAGAAGATTTGGGACAAAGTTTAGAGATTTTCAAATTTTATTCTACAAGGTGTTTTCATTCTTTTTCTAGTTTAATACAATTATGTTGATTTTAATTATGAATATGCGTAACTAATTTTATTTTGCTAGGGTGAGGCCATGATCCTTAGCAAGAATATGTAGTCTCTTTTAATTTGCTTATGAATTCATGCATGCAAGTTTTGGATTGTTAATCACTGTGCTTTAAACTATCTATTTTTCTTAGTGATTCGCGACCATTAGGATAATTAGAAAAGTAATTTGATGCAATTTTGGTAGAGGGCTGTCCCTAAAATTGACTAAGGCTTCTTGTGGTTAATATGTGCAACCTCTTAGGATGGACGACACGTTTTAAGGGTTATATGGTTTTTTCAAAAGGGTTTTCATAAAACTTAATTAGTCTTGCATGTTCACATTCGATCTGAACACAACAGACGAGTTGCATGTTAGATATATGTTCTATGTTGGAGGTTTCAGGTAGGATATACTCTAGGAAAACCTAACCTTCAAGATATGCATGTATGGTTCATAAGTAATTTAGAAGAGTTACATAGGATTGTTAGGGTGACGGCAGAACCCTAGTACTTTCTCACTTTGAATTGTAAAAATTGTTTCTTCCTCCTTCCAGTTGGGGTTTTTAAGTAATCTTTTTAATTAAATTCGTTTTTCTTAATTTAGGCCGTTAAATCACCTTTTTCAAAGACTTTGTTTTAATTAATTAGTTGGGAATTGATTTCACGTCAATCTATTTAAATTAGTCCTTGTTGAGAACGACCTTACTTGAGCCAATTATACTACGATAACCTTGTTTCTCTTGCAAGTATTTTAGGTGTTTTTAACCCTTTTGTGCAGGTGGTAAAAATCCTATCATCTATTGTGGGTAATTCTCATTCACTCGAATCTAGGGTTCTAGACTAACCTTATGGGAATGAGCAAGAGCAAGGATTCCAGACCACTCAATGGAACCAAAATATCAAGTGGTGTCTCATAATCTACCCAAACCTATCATATGTAAAATCAGTGCCTCCATCATGAGAATGGTGCACCGGCCAAACGGAACTTGGATAAGTTGCGGAGCTCAGGTGAGTGACAATAATACAAGTATGTGATAATCAATAAAAGAAAAGACCATCGATCACAGTTTATAAACCTCAAATATAAGTTTGTAAATATGAAAATATAGTTAAGTCTCAACAACTCCGAAGGACTCACCCAGACATCCAACGGCTTTTCCCATTCAAACCCCCAAGATTCTCAAAAACCATTGTTCATATGTACATTAAAAACTAGGGCTAGAGGGACGCAGTTCGGCCGAAGCCTACATAAGTAACCAAACAAGAAGTGGCCCCCCATGGCAAATTAACCAAGCAGAGCCACCCCCTGAGTAACCATGTAGGTAGTGACCCTCCCCGCGCCCCCCCCCCCACCCCCAATCGCAGATTAACCAAGCAGAGTCACTCCCATGAATCTGCTAGGTAGTGATCACCCATTGCGGATTAACCAAGCATGATCACCCCTAAGTATGTATGGCCATAAGGATCGCCCATCGCAGATTAACCAAGCAAAGTCACACCTATAAAACTGTTAGGCAGTGATCACCCATCGTGAATTAACTAAGCATTATCACTCCTAAGTATACATGGCCATAAGGATCGCCCATCGCGGATTAACCAAGTGCGATCCATAAATAATATGGTCCCCCATTGCGGATTAACCAAGTAAGACCATCCATGTACCACTGCTACATGGTGCAGACTCGGTGTCACCTAACCCCGTGACACTAGGGTAACGGTCCCCTACTAGCCCTCGCATTTCTCAACATTTCAAATGTATATTTATAACACAATTCATAAATATTTCAATATGCACTTCAATTCACCTTTTCACAAATATTTCCAATCCATAAATCAAATCACATTTAATAAAAATAGATCGATGACCAATTATAAAATCACATTTTAACAGAAAACACATTTACAAAACCAAGTCATATCCACAAAGGATACTTATAAGAAAACAGGGTAAAAACCATATCACATATATTAAAGTCACTCACCAAGACAAGTCCGCAAAGCCTCATTGAGTCTCTAGCAATACTAATTTTAGTAAAATAAATGATTCAATACCTATTGACCAAAAGTCAACTTCAGATCAACGGTGGGGTCCACATCTCTACGTAATTTGATCCAGAAGATCTACACATGGATTTTGGATCCGTAATCTTCTAAAATCCACATTATTCCTCTAGAACAACATACTAAAATTTCATCACGATCCGACGGTCGGATCGTCAATTCATATTTTGATCAAGTAATGTATCATAATGAAATTAGGTTCAAACGATCAAACCACGTCATACGAATATCAAATACAAATCCAGCACATCTAATTGAACTTAGAAAGGCATCGTCGGCCCACTGGCCGAAGCACCGCCGCCCGCACTGCTGCCGGTGGCGGTCGGCCGCCCCGACTCGCCGAAAAATTCAACAATTTCAAAAAATTACCAAATTTTACAGGCAAGTATATCTCAGTGTGGGGATCAATTTTCATACCTGTGGCCAAGTCCAATTCGGCCGAGAAGTGTCTCAATTTCATCCAAACACGTTGGAGACCCTAGAAATGGGTGTTCCTCGATTCATCGCCAAAACGAACTTCGACGCCTCATCCAATGCTTGGGCCTTGGTCCAGGGGTTGAGAGGAGTCTATTGGTAGTGATGATCGACGGTAATCATTGTCGGAATCACTGTAAAATGAGAAAACTCGCAGGAAAACCCTAGGCACTTTGTGGCTTCGACCTAGAAAAATGGAAAGGAAAAATAGACATCTAACACTACAGGGATGTAGGACTCGTCAAGAGCTTTCTATGGACACCAAGATTACCCAAAACGGAAGTCGGATGAAGAAGATATGGCCAGGTCAAAAATGGTAGTTCGCGGGTGAAAAATGACCCATTTTTGGGTCTCTCCTTCCCCTCCTTACTCTCTCCTTCCATTGGTCACTCTTCCCTTCCTTTTCTCTCCCGCAACCTCATCTTCTTCTCTCTCCCGCTGCCACCTGGCAGCATCCAGTCCCTCCTTTTTTTTTCTTTTTTCTTTTTCCCTTCCTTCCTGATTCGTTCTCCTTTTCTCTCCCATTTCTAATTGGTCCCTCACTCTCTTATCTCATTAGTCCTTTTCCCACAAGGTGGGAGTTTCAAAATAAATTTAAAATCTATAATTTAGTAACAACTTCAAATGTCTGTAACTATATCGTTAAAACCCGGACTCCCAAACGGCTTTCGCCTATGTGCTCGTGGTTTCGAGATCTATTCGAAAACGTTACTTGTGACCTCGAAAGGTCAACGAGTCTTAAAGATTAATTACGAAAATTCAAACCCGATAACTATTCGATTTAAGCTCAAAATTTGCGGAATTAAAATTAAGTAATAAAAATAACATAAACGTGAAATACGAATTTAAATTGCGAGATACATAATGAATGGTGAAATTCCGGAGACGGGATTTCACAGTTCAACATTTATGCCCCATGCTAATTTTCCTTATAAATTTAATAAAAGAAGAATAATCCTTCGGATAATCGTTGGAACACACACATAATTCCAAAATTTTGGATAGAAAGTGATAAGAGAGTTTTCATTCTTGGATTGATTTCCTATGAGTGTTGAGTACCCAGCATCCACGTCACTTCAATGATTCAATCTCTCAGTATTACGTTTTGCGTTGCTTTGTTCAAGATTCATATTGTTTCATCTAATTAAAATTCCAAGAGAAGTTTGGTCGAGTGTGAAAAGATTCAAGAAAAAATAACGTAGGTATATAAAATAATTAAAGTAGGTAAATTAATCCATAGAAAAATAATGTAGGCACATTATATTTATGTGGAAAAAATAAAAATAAGTGCAGAATTAAAACACAAAAGGAAATACCTTCTTGCATACGACAGAACATAAGTTTTCAAATGGTTTCTCAAGATAAAAGTTGCCCCTTGTTTCATAATTTAGTTTTCAACCTGGTTTTGAATTTGCTGCTTATATAGTAGGAAACATTCTCATGAATCAGTGAATGAACGAGTCACAAGTTTATTTACGACATTTGGTTGGCTAGGTGAAATTCGTACTGACTCCTGTCATGAGGAGGATTTGAGTATGGAAAGGCACTTGCTGGATGAAGTTAGATCTTTGCTCCTTTCTTTCGAAGAAGTTGTCCGTGATTACTGCCCTCCTACATTCGAAACCTTAAACCCTAAATCCTCAGTCCTCAAATAGCCTTTTAGTAAAGGACAATACTTGTATAAACTTGTAGTGTGGAATGACACCGTCCTCTATAACCTTTTATTTTTTATTTTTTCTTGACAATGATTGAAACTTTTGATCTTTGGTTTTGATTTTAGTATTTTGAAAGTACTCGATTTGAGGTTTTGAGTTTTATTTTGATGCATAAATTTTGAAATTTGTGTAGAAATGTAGGAATTTTGAAACTAACCTTGCAGAATTCTAAAACTTTTGACACTGCTATTGCAGAAGTGCAAAAAATTATGAAATTAATCTTGTAGATGTGCAAGAAATTTTGAAACTTATCATGTAGAAGTGCATGAAATTATGAAACTGAACTTGCAGATTTCCAACAATGACTCGGCTTCAAACACGCTTTAGAAAAATGGGCCAAATTGCAATTGAGTATTGACTAGAGCTGCTTCACGTACACTTAAGTCATCAATAATTTTCATGTTATTACGTCAAGGGAGGCAGATTGTCTGCCCTCTGTTTGGGTGTCATCCTCATCCCCTCCCATTTTGTACGGTCACGGTTAAGCCACGTCAACATTTTATATTAATTTTTTTATAGAGATAATAAGACAAAAAGCAATAAGAATATAAAATGTTGACGTGGCTTAACCGTGACTGCACAAATAGAAGAGGATGGGAAGGGCATCCAAACAGGAGGGCAGACAATCTGCCTCCTACGTCAAGAGAGAAATTTGCGATCTCTAGCATTATCTCTAAATCTATTTTTCATATTATACCTAAAATAATTTTTTCCTTATTTCAATTTTACCCTAAAATTTTAATTCAATTTTAAAAGTGCCCAAGAAGTGTCCTTCAGTCAAAGTCCACGACACGGCACGTGGAGTGTTGGACACGTGTCCAAGAGTGTCGACTAAGTGTTGTGTTTGTTTTTGAGTTTGATACGTAAAACGCTAGTGTATTGAAGTGTTCACACGTGCAACTTAGCACATAACAAAGTACTAGTAACAGTGCTTTCTTTAAAGTTGTTTTGCGCTCATCTGTCGCTGTAGTAATCATTATCGATTAGGATTAGCTGTGTCATACTCATATGTGGTTCCATTCGCTTGGAAATTCTTGAGTTAACCCCAAAGGCCACGGAAGTCATGGAAGCCTAATGTACCGGGACTGCAGGAGGACTTTTATTCTTTCGTGCAAGACATGTGGAGGCACAAGAATTGGGAGGCATGGTTAAGTTCTCTCCTTTCAACATCTGAACCACCACTTTACTGGATGGACGATCTAGATCACTAGGTTCCATTGGATGCACAAGAAAAGAAATAATCTTTGTAAATTAATAATTTTATTGATAAATTGATATCATGCTATATTAATAGAATTTAGGTGATCCCAAGGTTGTTAATGTATGCTTTTAGGCAAGCAGAACACAGAGAAACTCATAGTTCTCAGTTCTCAGGGCATAAAAAAGTACATAATCGAACCAGCATCCTATTCGGTGCTCAAAGTTTGGTTGAGAAGTCAAATCTCGTGCAAACATACAAAATCACTACACAAATGCTCTCTGTTGGTAGCCTCTAACAATGACACACATGTAATCATCATTACTCTTGGCATTGAAAACGAAACATTTGGGGTGAATCATGTGATGATATATGATATTTGCACCAATAATCTAAGAGATATTCTTTTGTTTTTGTTTGTACAACACTCATTTACGTAATTAATGTTATAACACTCTTTTAAGTGACTAATGTGTAAAGATATATAACTAGATGAAACAATAAATTTGCTTATGGAGTTCAAAATGTCATAGACAAAACAAGATATAATTTAGGTAAGAACCCACTAGTCAGCAAATTCGAGTTTATTAGAAATTGAGTTACTTATTTGAAAAAAAGAAAGAATTTGACTAAATTATTTTTTATTGGCATGCATACTTTTCGGGGTCAATAATGATGGCTGTGCCCCTAGCAGGTCAATGGTAAGGGCCCACTTCACTTTGACATCTTTGTACTAGTCATCCTAAAGTGACTATTGTTCAAGAAATTCTCACTAATAATTCCATTACAATCTCATCACGTAGCGCAATTAAAGCTCTTAAAATGCAAAGGTACTAAAGAAAAAAAAGAATGTTACAAAACATATCGATTTGAATGGGAAACTGAGAGCTCAAAACTTTGAAAGATCATAACTAAGCAAGTATGGCAACAATATAAGTTGACAAACGTTAGAATTTATAAATTGGCACAAACCAATTTCTTTTTTTTCGATTCATAAAAATAGAAATTTAGAATCTTTGCAAGAAAAAAAAACTTGGAATTTGAGACCTCGAATCCCCAAATTTAAATTTCATGTAAATATGTGTCATTTTTAAATTTCTATGAGTGAGAGTTTAAAAATAAATAAATAAATTCCGTATTCAAATTCTCTTGTTCATTTTAAGTTAACCAAATAAGAAAATTCAGAAATTCTAGAAAATAAAATTTCATTTTAAAATTCCTTAGTATTATTAAATTTCTTCATCCAAACAAAATACAACATTACATTTACCTCTAAATCCGTTTTTCATATTACCCTAAGACAATTTTTTCATATTTCAATTTTACCCTAAAATTTTAATTTAATTTTACAATTACCACTGGCGTGTTTTTTTAACAATGTCCTACGTGTATCCCTAAAGTGTCAGTCAGTCAAAGTCAACGATATGCCATGTGGAGTGTTGGACAAGTGTCCAAGAGTGTCTGTGAAGTTTTGTGTTTGTTTTTGTGTCTGATACGTCACACGCTAGTGTATTGAAGCGTCCATGCATGCAACTTAGCACATAACTAAAGCAGTATAGTGCTTTCTTTGAAGCTGCTTTGCGCGTCTCATCTGTCGCTGTATGAATCATTGTCGATTAGTGATCATTCATATATTTCATACATTTATACCATCTATTTTTAAAGTCTTTGTGATGTTTTTGTGTTATAATTATGACATTTTACCTTACCTTGTGTTATTGTGCAGTTAAATGTGTTTTAGGATTAATTTCAATTAAAAGGAAGAAAAGTGAAGACACGGACAAAGGAGCAGAGAGGATGGCAGGAAACAAAGTGGAAAAACAGCATGGAAGAATTCTGACAGAGTGGAGAGAGCATTGAGGCAGTGACGAAAAGAAAAAGAAACAAATAAAAAAGACAGACTGGCAGACAAAGAGGTGTGGAAAGAAAAGAAAAAAATAAACAAATAAAAAACAGAGAAGAGTGGGAAGGAAGTGGAGTGCGCAGGACTGAAAAGAAAATAAAAGAATAAGAAGCAGTTGACTCGGACTGGCGAGCAGCAGAAGGACAGAAGCAGAAGCACAGGGAATAGAGGAGAGGTGCGGAAACAGAGGGAGCAAAGCAGGAGTGCAGGCAGAGCACGGAAACAGAGGGAGGAGCAGGAGAAGGCAGTGCACACGGAAAATTTCACATAGACTTGCGACGGGAGAAAAGAAACGGGTGTCTTCTTTCTTAGTTATTTATTTTCTTTTATGAATAATTTCTTATGTATCAAATTAATTATGTGTAACTAAATTATTATGCTAGAGTGAGGCCATGAGCGGCAACATGAATACGTAGATTTATTTTTTCAATTGCTTAAGTGTTGTTACATGCTTGCTTTGATATTTTCAATCACTGAATTAAACTATCTATGTACCTTGATGCTTGATCACCATTAGGATGCTTAGAAAAGTTATCGGATGCAATTTTGAACGAATGTCACGTTAAAATTGGTTGTGCTTCTTGTGATTGAGGATTGTACTCTCCTAAGGTAAATATCATGCTCTTAGGGATTACATGGTTTAACAAAAGGATTTTCACCAAGATTAATGAATCACTCATGTTTATATTTAATCCAAATGTCATGGATAAGTTGCATGTAGTGGTATGCGTTTTAGCTTGAATGTCACAAGTAAAACATACACAAGGAAAATCCAACTTTCAAAGCATGTGTGTTTTCAATTATTTAAGCAATTGGAAAAGCTACGTATGAGTGTTGTTGGTAAAGGTTGAACTCTAGCATATTGTCAATCTATTTTTCTTCAATCATTTATTTTATCTTGAATTTTCTCATTTACTTGTTTTGTTTAGTTGAATCATTATTCCTATAAACCAATTCCCATTTTAGATAATTGTTTAAGTCACATCCAGTAATATTTAGTTTCGTCAAATTAGTGTAATTTTTAGAGTTAAATAAGTTAAATACACAAAAACTCGTAAATTGTTTATATCAGTCCCTGAGGAGATCGACCTTGCTTGAGCCATTCTATACTACAAACACTTGTTCTCTTGCAAGAATTTTCTATGGTTTAACCCTTTGTTTTAAAAGTGGTAAAATCGCTATCAATTAGGCTTAGCTGTGTTACATGTGGTTCCATTCGCTCGGAAATTCTTCAGTTAACCCCAAAGACCACGATAGTCATGGAAGTCTAATATACCGGCACTGCAGGCGGACTTGTATTAGTTCGTGCAAGACCTGTATAGGCACAAGAATTTGGAGGCATGGTTAAGTTCTCTCCTTCCAACATCTGAACCTCCACTTTAATGGATGGACGATCTAGATCCACTGGGTTCCATTGGATGCACCAAAGATGAGTGATGCCACTCAAGAATAATATAAAATTATAAAAAGGATAGTATAAGAGCATCTCCGATGTGTAAAATGCTACCTACTTAGGAATTCAATGTGGTAGTTTTTTATTCACTTGTCTTATGTTGGTTTAGGGGCCAGTTTGGTATTGCTATGCTTAAAAAAAAAAAAACTGCTTCTTCTAATCTAGAGAAGAACTACGACCTAGACTTTGAACAAAATTCAATAGTTTCCTTTTTATTTTTCTTTTTTCTTCTTCTAATCATAAGCGATATTCTATGCTAATCTACATTAAAAAAGAAGGAAAGTTTACACTAGAAGTACAGCAGGTTGAAAAAGAAGACCTTAAATACCAGAACAATTCAACACTTGCCAACAGTTTCCTTACTAGTAGTTTATTTATTTTCTCATATAAATCAATGTGCAATCAACAATATCTTATTTATTTTGGTTGAGCTATGGATTAAACTTGAAACTTATTTCAACATTCTGAAGAGATGTGACTAGACCAATCTCTCTAGTTGGTAATGTAACTCATCCTAAAGTGATTATTGTTCAAGAAAAAGTGAAGGCTCACTAATAATTTATCATTCCAATCTCACCAAGTCGCGGAATTATCGCTCTCAGTATATAAAAGTACTGAAGAAAGAAAAAAAGAAGAAGTTACAAAACATATCGATTTGAAGGGGAAACTGAGAACATAGAAACTTTGAAGGATCATAACTAAGCAAGCATGACAACAATATGTCTATTGAAGCTAGTCAAGAACTGTGATGTAAAAACTTAAGGAAAGATTTTTGCATAAAAGTTATGTGGAAAAGTGATGCATATTGGCCAGCCACTGGTTTCAAGTGAAAACCCAAGCAATCCAACAAACCTCCAATGTACTTACGTAGTCAGACAAACACCTCAAGCTATCGAGCACATATGGTACTTAGGTACAATGGTTACAATTCTCATGAGTCCTTAGTTACATACATAAGTTTTCAACCTGGTTTTGAATTTGTTGCTTATATAGTAGGACACATTTTCATGAATCAGTGATGAACGAGTCACAAGTGTATTTACGACATTTGGTTGGCTAGGTGAAATTGTAAACCAAAACTAAATACATTCTTGCAAAAAATAAAAATGAAGAGAGATTGTAAACCATTTGAAAAATGTGAAAGAACCATTTGAAAAAGCCTAATAAAGTAGAGACAAAATAGCATCCAATTCCCCAAAATTACACATGATCAGAGTCATCAAGCAAGTTAAGAAACTTGCTTAATTGGAGCTAGTCAATGGGTTATTCTTATCTTATAGAATATATATGATGGGTTGGAGGTGAAAGAAAATTAATTTTTAGGGAAAAAGTCAAATTTTCTATAGGCGCATGGTATTTTTTGTTTTGTGTGATTAAGCAGAGATATATGCGTAGTAATTACGCAGTATCCTCCATTAATGAAAGACATATATAATAAAGAGAGCGGGGGAGAGCATTATTGTTTCACAACTGTCTTCACCGTTGACTGACCGTATCAAACACCATCGACCGACTTTTCTCTAGGATACCATTGACGACCGATTTTTCTCTAGGATATTTCAACTGCAATTTCACGGAAGGTGCCTTAACCCCTCCTATATTATATGACTACTTGGTGTGAACTAGTACACCTCTCTCTCTCTCTCTCTCTCTCTCCAATGGAAATTAGTGGAAGCAGGTCCTTCACCTTAAGTTTAGCCTTTCTTCTTCTTAGCTTCTGCAGTGGAACTTGTAACGCTAAGGACGACACCAGTGCCAAGTCCTGTACTTCATCCTGCGGCCATGTCCACAACATAAGCTATCCTTTTCGACTGAACGATGATCCAAAATATTGTGGCGACGTAAGGTATACTCTGTCCTGTGAGAGCAACATTACAGTACTATACCTACCTTCGTCCGGAAAATACTACGTCCAGGCAATCAACTACAACGACAAAACAATCCGACTTCTAGATCCTGGCCTTGTGAACACCAATTGCTCTTCCATGCCTCGAAATTTTCCGCACAATACTTTAAATTATTATGAACATTATTCACGAGGGAATTTAACATCTATATATTACTTGAAATGTTCGAATCCATTGAATTCTTCTCTGTACGTGGACACTGCTCCATGCTTGAATAATACAAGTTCTACTTCTTCGAGCCAACCAAAAACGTATAGCTACGTCATGGTCGGGGAGTACATGGAAGTATGGGAATTGGATGAGGGTTGCAGTGCAGAGGGGAGGGCTTGGATGAATTTGGGTCACTTTGACTACTCCGTTAAGGACTACAGCAACGTCTCTTATAAAGACATACACAATGCTCTCGTGTATGGCTTTGAGCTTCATTTCTGGCCTGGAATACGCTGCCAAGGCTGGAATTATGGGTCATCATGTTTTCCAGACACCATTCCAGGTGCGTCAACTCTCGACTAAAGTAATAACCATATGTAGTCAGAAATATAAGTAATAGAAAACTATATTTTTAATCCTTAAATAAAATAAAATTTAGAAAAATGTCTCACACAAGATTAAAAAATTGATTTTAGTTCCTAAACTCTATTTAATGGCAGCATATGCATTCAATGTCTTTCTTTTTTTCTATTTATAATTTTATGCTGATATGAATTAAATTTTAATACTCATTTGAATTCAAATGAATTAGCTTTTATTTGTTGACATTTTGCATCACCAATTTATTGTAATTATCTTATATAAGAAAATATTTTGGTAGAGGCTTTTCGGCACACCTATGTTTTTGCATATTTTCTTATGTGCCATTAATTTATTACAATGTATTTAGGTACAAACATCTTAGTACACTAGTTTAGAATAACATGTTTAGGTATGGACATTTCGGTATACTAGTTTAGGGTAGGCACGAACATACCGGTACACTAATTTAGTATACTATGTTTAAGTACGAACTTTTTGGTACACTTATGTTTTTCCATATTTTCTTATGTTCCACTAATTCATAATAACATATTTAGCTACAGACATTTGAGTGCACTAGTACAATAAAATACTAGCGAAAGTGTGCCCGCACGATGTTGTGGGTGTTTAAAACTGTACAAAGCATGTAAAAATTTCTATATATATGTACAACTATATTAAGTGTTCAATGGTAGGGTTTACAACTCTACTTACACATATTTACAACGATATTTACAACTCTTTTGCAAGAATCACGTACTCGACAAAAAATTCGAACCCATAAAATACGAAATGAGCAATGTTATTTCGTACCCCCCAAAGACATTCCAAGTCTTAATGGTGTTACATTCATTAGTGAAGACTGAAGTACTCAAGAACTCAGGCACATCGACTACAACTTGGAAATGTTATGCAAGTCTTAAGCAGCTTGAATCATTAAATTTGAGTTGGAAAAAGCTCTCTGTTACTTGCTCTGCTAGCTGGGAAGTGTCCCCAAATTCGACACCATCATCAGCATCAACACATTTCACACACTCCCGCTTCTAAAACACACTATAATACTTACATGATGATAGGTTAAAATTCAGATATGCAACCTTAACCACACATAAGAATAAGAGAAAGTACAGAGATCAAGTAGATGCTTTATTTCTCTCTCTCTCTCTCTCTCTCTCTCTCTCATCCTGTTCAAATTATTTTGCTACTGAAATCAAAAGTACTAAGTTCTTCAAACAGAACAAAGAAAAAAAGAAGTCCAAGTCAAAATGTGGAAAATCTGAAGCATAGAGAGTGTAATATTAGAAAACTAAAATTCATGACTCGTTTTAAAAATCACTCCGAACCTCAAAAATGTAAAAAATAGTTAAACACTAAAATACTCCGGAACATACTAAAAAGTAAGTGGTTACTGTGAAAATCAACCCCTCGGGCCCATTTGATTAGTGTGATGAAGACTGACCAAACTAACAGTTGTTGCACCATATATTTGGTTTACTTCAACTTGGATCGTTTTCTTATGCAAGATTCTTTGCTTAATTTAAATATATAATCAAACATCCCTCCCTACTTAAAAGCTTGTGGTGCCAATATTTTATTTGACTGAAAATTATATTTTGAATACTCACAGCCTGCTTGCTTGATAGCCATTTTTTCTCGGTGTTTTTCAAAATCACTCATAATCATTTTGGTCCCAATTCTAAAACAGAAAAATGGCAAGAAAAGGGCTTTTTGCAAAAGCATAAGTACATACCAATTCGGCTGTGAATCCTCGTGATTCCTCCTAGGACCTTGATGAGGTTATTGCTGGTGATCTGAAGATAGAGAACTTGAATTAGGGTGGCTTGTTTTCTGAGTGCACAGAGAGACAAAAGGGGGAAACAGGGTGAGATTATATAGGTAGATATATTATATACAACCTTGAAGAATAACTAGAGAGTAGCTAGGCCAATTACAACATGGTAATCGATTCAATTTACTCAGCTCCTAGCTAGCCTCTTATTGTTCATTCTTATTGTTCATCTTCATCTGTGCCAATCAAATCTGATTCTTGACAGAATGTGTGTGTGTGTGTGTAAAATATGCGTTTTTGAAGTATATAGTTATCCCCAATTGGTTACCCTGATTTCATAGTGTCCATTATTGTTAAGACTTGGAAGCCCACTTCCTAAAACCAATTTCAAAACATGCATAGAAACTTTGCATGTTTGATTTCTGAAAACCTAAGCTAGTAGAACTTTGGAAATTTATCTTGCAACCTAATCTATTGTCCTAACAACCATAATGAAGAGAAATTTGTGGTGAGTTGGAACAAATTAAGTAGTGGAATAATAATCATGTACATTATTTTTTTTAAATTCATGCTTCAGTGCAGTTGGCTCTGTATGCATGGGTTTCTGTTTGTCTGGTGCTTCACCAAATTTGGTTGATCAAATTAAGGTGCCACTGTTATTAATAGGAGAAGATGCCCACAGCATCAAGTTAGGAACATGATATGATAAGTCCTAGAATTATCAATATAATACACATACAGATAACCCTGCAGGCCAACTTGGTTTTTAGTTGTTTCTGTTGCAATTCTTTTTAGGCTTTTTATTTAAAATGATCCCTAAGATTTGCATCATCATAAGTTTGGTCCCTGAGATTTAAAATCAATAGAAGTAGTCCTTGAGATTGTCCACCATCCATGATTTTGGTCCTTCCGCTGAAGCTTTTGGCCGGAAGTTTGGATAATTTTCAAAGCTTCGTAACTCAATCATTTCTTAACCAAATTCGACCCGTAATAAATCAAAATGAAGATAGGAAAATATAGAATAAGATTATATCTATTTGGAAGCTCAATGGTTGCTGAAGATGGTCGGAAAATAGCCTCAATATTGACTGGTCTGAGGGAAAACTGGGTAAACTTTAAACGTTCATAACTTCTTCAATACTCAACGAAATTAAGCGATTCAAAAACAAAAATCATATTTCACGACGAGAAGAAGAGAATGGTACCCTTTTTCAATAGCTAAATCACCGTGGTTTGGCCAGAAAACGGCTTGAAAGTTGTTGACTTGTTTTTCAACAGCCACTTTCGAGCCGTTTTCCGACCAAACCACGGCAAGTTAGCTGTTGAAAAAGGTACCATTCTCTTCTTCTCGTTGAGAAGTATGATTTTCGTTTTTGAATCACTTGATTTTGTTGAGTATTGAAGAAGTTATGAACGTTTAAAGTTTACCCAGTTTTCAGCGAATTTCCGGTTCCAGTTTTCCCTCGGACCAGTCAACTTTGAGGCTATTTTCTGACCATCTTCGGCAATAATTGGGCTTCCAAATAGATATAATCTTATTCTACACTTTCCTATCTTTATTTTGATATATTATGAGTCGAATTTGGTTAAAAAACGATTGAGTTACGAAACTTTGAAAATTGCTCAAACTTCCGGCCAAAAGCTTCAGCGGAAGAACCAAAATCATGGATGGTGGACAATCTCAAGGACTACTTCTATTGATTTTAAATCTTAAAAACCAAACTTATGAATGATGCAAATCTCAAGGACCATTTTGAATAAAAAACCTACTTTTTAATCTACCTTAATTAGCATGGAAGCGATAGAGTTGAAGACAAAATACCTAAATTTAAAAGACATTTTCGAAGTTAAATTTGAAATAAAAGAAACCAAATTGCCATTGAATATGAAAACATGTAAATAAGAAATTGAAAACAAACCTGTAATTTCGTTAAGATCAGTCCCATCCCTCCCTCACCCTTTGTCTGCAAGGTCTCTGTTCAAAAGACCCACCCTTCCGTCATCTTCCTCTCTCCGCGCTCTCTCCCCCTCCTTCTCTCTGTGCAGTCCATACCTTCTAAGCTTGCAGTCTAAGGAATCAACACCAATGCTTAATCATTAACACTCACTTCTAAGATTGTTGCTGATTTGATCCCTAGCATGTTTCTGAGATAGAAGAATAGATTATTTGACAATGCTGTGATGAAGATGTCTGCCAATTGTTCCTCTGATCTGCAATACAATAGATTGATGATATTGTTTTGTAGTGATTCTCTAAAGAAGTGATACCTGCTATTTATGTGCTTGGATCTTTCATGAAACACATGGTTTTTGTCATGACAATGGCAGATGTGTTGTCACAATGCAATCAAGTAGCCTAAGTTTGTAATTCAGCAAAGTCTTCCATTATAAATCAAAGCCAAATCTCTTGAGTAATAGCTTCAGAGGCACTAACATACTCAGCACCTGCAGTAGACAATACTACACTGTGTTGTTTCGATGAAGCCCATGAGCAGATTCCACTGCCAAATGAAAATGCATATCCAGGAGTACTTTTCAAATCATTTTCATCCCTACTCCAATCACAGCCACAATAGCCTATTAGCATAATATTGCTTCCTTGGATTTCAAATATTCAATGGCATAATCCAAGGTTCCTTGTATGTATCTTAGCACCCATTTTGCAATACCAAAGTGTTTCTTTGAAGGACTGTGCATGAATTTTGAGAGTAAGATCGCATCAAACACAATGTTAGGCCTTGTAGCTATCAACTATAACAGACTACCAACAATCTACCTATAAAGAGCTTTATCTACAAGAGCACCACCATCTTCTCCTTTCAACTTCGTATTCACTGCAAGTGTTATAGTGAGAGGCTTGCAATCTTCAAAACTAAATTTGTCTAAAAGTGCAAGAGTGTACTTCTTTTGATTGATAAAGATACTTTTGCTCTGTTTGAACTATTCACATACCAAGAAAATGATAAAGCAAGCCAAGATCAGTCATCTCATACTTCTTCATCATATCCCCCTTAAACTTATTAATTAGTTTGGAGCCGTAAGAGGCGGTCGAGCACGAATTCATGTAGTCTGGAACAACCTGCAAAATAGTGAAACAATCGTAAGCAAACCTTTGGTTGGGGGGGTGGGGGGGGGAGGTTAGTTAAGTTAATGAATGATTTTAGACTCAAGCAGTGGGCAAGAGAATTCAAAGTGTTTAGATTGTGCTACCGTAGATGAACCCTAGATGGGTGTATTTATACCGTGGGAGAGGGGCCTTTTTAGAATAGAATCCTTGTTCTAATATGGAAGAATCCCAAAGGATGTCTAGTAAATAGATATTGCACCGTTGTCACTCCTCAATCTTTTGATCTGGTATCCACATTGTAGCTTAACCATGGCTTTGAAATGTTTAAACACAGTGAACACTTTAGACTTGTGCTTCAGAAGATACAACCAATACCTTCTTGTACAATCATCTATGAAAGTCAAGCAATACTTGTTTCCACCCGATGTTGTAACCTGCACAAATATCAGAGTGTATCAACTCTAGTGGATGACTTGCTCTCCACATTATCTCCCTGCTACAGGCTTCTCTGTGATGCGTTCCCACCGCACAACCTTCACATACTGTTTGTGTTTGCTTCAACTTTGGCATTCATAGTACCATTTCCCGACTAACAGGTAACTACAGGCTTTGAAAATTCAATTGTCCAAGTCTTATGTGCCAATCTTAAGCACCGTCTTCCAAAGCAGCTTTCAACACATTGAATTTCTTATCTTCCATTATGAGAGGGAAACATCTATTCCCAGTCATTTGTACTGTAACCACATGATTTTCCAGCATCTTATCTTCAAATAGAGCAACCTCATCAATCCAAATAGAAGGAAATATCCATGCTGCATCATTTGTCCAACACTCAGCAAATTTTCATCCAATCCTGGCAACTCTTAAACTCTAGACAAAAGGCCACATAAATATTATAACTTCTAAATAAAACCCAAATTTTAAATATGATGTCATGTTGGATAAAAGATGTCCCTGAATTTGTGTTCATTTACAAAATCATGCCACCAAATCTCTTATACGTTTCTTTTAGACATTTAACTAGAAAAATTGCCCGCGCTTCCCTGCGGGTTTTGAACAACCTGGAAATTTACATAAGTCAAATTTACAGGTAAAGGAGCAATCATTTACTGAATTATAAAGAAAATCTTCACAAAAGTGTCTAGTTTGAAAAATAAATGAAACCTAGATTAAATTTCTTGACAAAAACTGAAAACTTGAAAGCTTAAGAAAACCCCATGAATCCAACATAGAAAAGATGTAAACTTTTGCGTTGGCTAAACCAAAAATGATATCTTAAACAAAACCCATGAATCCAACTGAAAAACGCCCAAATTTAAACGAAACAAGACAAACAAAATATCAAACATGGTTCATTGTCTCTCTTTGAATTTTAAATCACATGATATATTATCGTCTTAACATTTCATATACTCATGCATTGCATAAAAAATTATATCTATGTTAAAATTACTTGGACTATCTTGCAAAAGAGCGACCGTTTTCGTTACCTAGGATCTATCTTGCAAAAGAACGGAGAATTAGATGGAGATCTCAACCATAGAATACAAGCTGGATGGATGAAGTGGAAGAGTGCATCCGGCGTGTTGTGTGACCGCCGTATGCCACTGAAGCTCAAGGGAAAATTTTATAGGACGGCAATAAGGTCGGCGATGCTGTATGGCACATAATGTTGGGCGGTGAAGCATCAACACGTACACAAAATGGGTGTAGCGGAGATGAGGATGCTTCGTTGGATGTGTGGGCACACGAGAAAGGATAAGATTAGGAATGAGGATATCCGGGGTAAAGTAGGAGTAGCCGAAATTGAAGGAAAGATGAGAGAAAATCGGTTACGGTGGTTTGGAATGTGCAAAGAAGGCCTACTGACGCTCCGATTAGAAGATGCGACTATGGGACAGAGGTTCAGGGCCGAAGGGGTAGAGGAAGACCTAGGAAAACTTTGGAAGAGACTCTAAGAAAAGACTTAGAGTACTTGGATCTAACGAAGGACATGACACAGGACCGAGCACAATGGCGTTCTAAGATTCATATAGCCGATCCCACTCAGTGACTTGGATTTTCCAAGTCTCCAACCGAGAAGTTTTCCTCACTCAGGAAATTAAGGGAACACTACCTCAACCTACATGCTCCACTCACAAAGCTTCAACAAAAGAAAATTCAAAGAACTTAGCGAAGAAGGCTTTGGTGTATTTAACACAATACGTTGAAATGAAGGAAAGCTTATTTATTGATATCCCCGATAAGCTACATATATGTACATATACATAACTCAAAATAAACAAACAAGACGGAGCCTTCACAAAGGTTGCTTAGGAGAAGTCTCAGCAGTCGGTAGAGCCCCAGAAAGAGAAGGCACCGGAGGGGGATCATTCGAAGCCTCAGTACTGGACAGAACCCTAGAAGGAGGAGGCATCAGAGGTTGATCATTTGGAGCTTCATTACGCGGTACAGCCCCAGAAGACGAAGGCAATAAATGCCTTTGGAATAAACCCACAAATCTTTGATGATCAAGTAAAACCTGACCATCAGATTCCTTCATCTGGTCAAGTTTCCTCTTCATGTTTGTAGCATAGTCATGTGCGAGCCGGTGCAACTGTTTATTCTCATGCTTGAGCCCTCTAATCTCCTGTTTGAGACTCATCACTTCAGCCGCCAATGATTCAACTTGGCGGGTTCGAGCAAATAGGCGTTGGGCCATATTAGACACAGAACCTGCACACTGAACACTGAGAGCCAGAGAATCCTTAACAGCTAACTCATCATACCGTTTGGAAAGTAGTCTGTTATCTTTGGGAGTGAGAAGGTTCCTGGCCACCACCGCAGCGGTCATATCATTCTTCATCACGGAATCCCCAACGGTAAGAGGACCAGTAGGGGAGACGAATGATGGACGCCATATGTTGTCAGGAGAAGGCGGGGCTGCCTCTTCAACAAGGTTCAAGTCAAAACGACGGTCGGAGGGGCCAGACATTTTCAAAGGTGTTGAAGAGAAAAGAGGTCGGACAAATCAAGATCTTAGAAGTTCAAGAATGGAGCTTCTACTGGTGGAGATTCAAGTGTGCTTTGGAACTTAATGCCAGCCCCTATAAAAATCTGCACTCGACGGAGCTTCAGAAATCGAAGAGGCGCCTGCTCAGAAATCGAAGAGGCGTTTGCTTTCTCAAAAGCAAGGCTGCTCAGATACCACGAGGGTCGATCTCAGAAATCGAAGAGGCGTTTGCTTTCTCAAAAGCTGGGCTGCGCAAAGACCACGAAAGCCGATCTCAGAAATCGAAGAGGCGCTTGCTTTCTCAAAAAACTGGGCTGCTCAGAGACCACGAGGGCCGATCTCAGAAATCGAAGAGGCACCTACTTTTCCAGCCTTGTCAGCACCTGTCACACGCACACTCAGCTTTGCGGAAATTATGGGCATTCGGTCGAAGACTTCTGGTGAAGTAGAAAGCACATGAGTCTTACTGTTCAATCACCCACTTCCCACACGCAACAGTAGCTCATGGGTACCACAGATAACTTTGCCAAAGTTCTCTGCCAAAGTTGAACACGTGAAGCTTGCAGCTCCCACTACATCGCTTTGACCAAGAAGAGTAAAAGAATAGCAAAGAAACAACACTAACAAAGTTTAGACACATAAATTTTGAAGGTCTAGCTACCATATTATTACCCACAAGGGTAAAGGAACAGTACCACTGCTGGATAATTGGAAAGTCCCTGTGTGTCAACCTCTGTGCTTCGTGGCAAGGTAGACTAGCAAACATGCCCAACCTTTAATCACATTCGAGAAAACACTCCCAACAAGATTGCTTGCTCCAAAATCGAAGAGGCACTGTCCTCCGAATCTCGAGAGCCAGACTCCCAACATGACTACTTTCTCAAAAATCGAAGAGGGTAAAGGAACAGTACCATTGCTGGATAATTGGAAAGTCCATGTGTGTCAACCTCTGTGCTTCGTGGCAAGGTAGACTAGCAAACATGCCCAACCTTTACTCACATTCGAGAAAACACTCCCAACAAAATTGCTTGCTCCAAAATCGAAGAGGCACCGCCCTCCGAATCTCGAGAGCCAGACTCCCAACTTGATTACTTTCTCAAAAATCGAAGAGACATCGCTCTCCGAATCTCAAGAGCCAGACCCCCAGCATGATTGCTTTCTCAAAAATCGAAGCGGCATCGTTCTCCGAATCTCGAGAGCCAGATACCCGATAGGATTGCTTGTTCGAAAACCGAAGAGGCAACACTTTCCCAACTACAAGAGCCGGATCCCCTTGGATAAAGCTGTTTGTAATCTTCACACGCAACATCAGCTTTCCAGATACCACAAACCACTTTTTCAAAGTGCTTTGACAGCGTTAAAACATGTGAAGCTGACAGCTCCCACTACCGTGCTATGACCAAGTAGGGTAAAGGAATAGCATGACTACTTGTTGTTAAGGAGACTCCTATATATGTCGACCTCCATCCTCAACGGACAGGCAGACCTGCAAAAATGCTCAACCCTTCCTCATATCTAAGAGGGCACTCCCAACGAAGCCTTTCGAAATATTCAGCTTTCTTTCCCCCCGATAATCCCTCTGCAAACAAGCTATACTAGAGCAAGAATATCTCATATCATCAGGGTTAAAAGCAAGAGTATCCCATATCATGCTTCTTCCCTGTCTTTTCCTTTGACCTTATTCTTACCTGCAAGGCAAGGAGAAAGAGAGCAATCAGTCAGTACTTGGAATCAAGCTTCCAGCCAGGAACTGACTGCCTGGAACCCCTTACCTGATTACTTACCTGATATTGCTCTCGAGTAGTCATCTTCAACATCTTATGCTTCCAGGGAAGATACTGCATCTACCTGAGGAACAGATAGGGCAAGGGAAAAGGATACAAGGAAGCATGTGGAGACAAGCGTAACAGCACACGTGCCGATACATCCATTACTCTGTCAAAGCAAAAGTATCCCATATCAGCAGGGTTGAACGTACTCTAGATTTGATGGACTTGTTTTGATCCTCAAATTCTTCAGTCGGCCTTATACTCTGGAGGAAACCAGAAAACCCTCCAGCTCAGTTCAAGAATAAGCCTGTGGAAAGTTACTTCTTCAAAAGCAAAAGTATCCCATATCATCTCTTCTCATTTTCTTCTCTTTATCCTTCATGCTGCCTGCAAGATAGGGAGACTGTGAACAATCAGCCGGAGCTATGATTGCTTACCTTGCCTGTCACCTCTTTCAGCAGATCCCCTAGCTCAGCGACTTGGGGGACTCCTACTACATGGTTTGTATCGCGCTTGACCAAGCCTGAAACTACAAGTAAGCTTCAAGTGAAATTGATACATTACCTTGTGCATCTCCACCAGTTAAAGATACCACCCCTGGATGGAGGAAGAGTACTTCTAGAGAAGATGCCCCATCTACCTATGAGACAGATAAGGCACGTCAAGACGATACCACACTCCGATACTTAGAAGTTTTGTGATTACGAGATCATTCTCCCACAATATTTCCTAATGTCTTTTGTACTAAATCATTCACTTGTACTCACTAAAGGAGAGCTTGAACCTATGTACTTGTGTAAACCCTTCACAATTAATGAGAACTCCTCTATTCCGTGGACGTAGCCAATCTGGGTGAACCACGTACATCTTGTGTTCGCTTTCCTATCTCTATCCATTTATATACTTATCCATACTAATGACCAGAGCAATCTAGCGAAGATCACAAAAAGCGACCGTTTTCGCTACCTAAGATCTATCGTGCAAGAGAACGGAGAATTAGATGGAGATCTCAACCATAGAATACAAGCTGGATGGATGAAGTGTAAGAGTGCATCCGGCGTGTTGTGTGACCGTCATAGGTCACTGAAGTTCAAGGGAAAATTTTATAGGACGGCAATAAGGCCAGCGATGTTGTATGGCACAGAATGTTGGGCGGTGAACCATCAACACGTACAAAAAATGGGTGTGGCGGAGATGAGGATGCTTCGTGGGATGTGTGGGCACACGAGAAAGGATAAGATTGGGAATGAGGATATCCGAGGTAAAGTAGGAGTAGCCAAAATTGAAGGAGAGATGAGAGAAAATCGGTTCCGGTGATTTGGACATGTGCAAAGAAGGCCTACTGACGCTCCGGTTTGAAGATGTCACTACTGGACAGAGGTTCAGGGCCGAAGGGGTAGAGGAAGACCTAGGAAAACTTTGGAAGAGACTCTAAGAAAAGACTTAGAGTACTTGGATCTAACGGAGGACATGGCACAAAACCGAGCGCAATGGCGTTCTAGGATTCATATAGCCGACCCCACTTAGTGGGAAAAGGCTTTGTTGTTGTTGTTGTTGTTGTTGTTGTTGTTAAAATTACTTGGACTGCTTTATCATGGTTTAAGAAAGCAACCTCAAATCATAGTATCTACATATTCCTTCAGATTATCATAAACACTAAAACAAAATCCTCGCTTCTCACTACATGTTTAAGTTACATGAGCCCATACAAACCGCTTCACTGTTCACCTATACCCTCAGTGCCATAAATCCAAATAAAAAATCCAATAAATAAAACTGGCTGCTAACCAACACAAAAAAAAAAAAAAAAAAAAAAGAAAAGAGATACGCTTGAATTGTTAATCAAATCAACACACACAAAAAATTAACAACGCGAGAAACAACAGCAAGCATACCAGCAGCAGCAGGCAGGCAAATCCTGTCACACATTCGCATATTGAATTTGAATGCACTTTCATATATGTGTTGTCATAAGGATGCAAATTAATTGCTGCATCTCGTGTTTTATTAATTTTTATTCTATAATCAAGTACAAATCACATACATACTCCAAAAACCAAAAAGAGAATGCCGGAAATGAGAAATTACAAAATCATATTGAAGAGCCTTCCAACGCACATTAATAATCTAACTAATGAATGTGATTTGAGAAACAAACCCCTTTTCGGGCGTGACTGATCAGATCCTGCTCTTGCATTGCTGGTTCTACACAATACCCAATACACAAGGTCGTACCCAGTGCACAAGGCTCACGCTTTACGCAGGGTCTGGGAGAGGTGAATGTCGGCTAGCCTTACCCCCATTTATGGAGAAGCTGCTCCCAAAAAAAAAAATTAATACATCGTCCTTACAAAATCAACCAACAAATAAAAAAAATCATATTTTTCAATCACTTTCTCATCCATATAGAACACAGACTAAAAAACGATTAATCACCTGTGTTGGGGGGGGGGCGGTAAACTGCTGATACCCTTCATGGCCAAAGCCGACACAATCTCCTATAATTTCCTCATACTTCGTTTTTCTTTGACAATTTACAAATGCAAAATTTGGATGCTGCAGTGGAAGATCATGCTACAAATTCAAACACAAAAATCCAAATTAAACACAAAATTCAACATTCACAATGCAAAAATGCAAACTATACATAAAATCAATGCTTTCAAAGTCGTATGGCATATTGGCTGGCTTATCACAATTGTTTAGTATAAATTTACCCACATATTATTTATGGATAAATTTAAGTAAAAAAATAAATGATAACTAAATCATACACTGGTAGTCTCCGAATTCCCCCAGCAAGCAAACCGTTGATGGGTTCCCTTGAAAGAACTCAATTCAGAACTCACTTCATACACATATGAGAGAGGAAGAGCGAGAGAGAGTACCACAAAGTCCCAATTTCAATCCCACTACAGAGAGAAATCGATTAGATCCCCATATCCCTCAATAAAATGCATAAGAATAATTTACAAAATTTGTTAATACTCATAAATTTTAACCATTCATTTGAATGAAGACAAATTATCAGTAAAACCCCACCTCGAATCCCCTCGCTCAATTCCATCAGAAGTGCGAAAATCCCATGGTGTGAAATTATTAACCACGATTCATCAAACCGCCAAAAAAAATAAAAATCCAGAAACTAAAAGCAACAATGCAGTAAACCCAGATAAAAACGACGACTAAGGACGCCCAAAAAATCAAATTGGGAAATCATGAGGGCAACGAAGAACTCAACGAAATCGAATCGTATGGAGAGAAAGAACCACCAGGAGATGAGTAAGGTGGAAAGCCAAGGAGGGGGGTCAAATGAGTGAGTTTTGAGTTGTAGGTTTCGAATTTTTCGTTCAGGGGAAAGGGGGAGGAAATTGAATTGTACCCAACAGGTTTTACGGAACAAATCTGGAAGGAGGAACCGAAAATCAGCCCCCCATCCTCTCCCTCACTATTTCTCTCTGACCATCCCTCAAATCCCCCGATCCCTCCCTTTTATTTATCTCTCTGTAATCTCCCCTCACATCCCACACCCAATCTCTCTCTGTGACCATCCATCAAATCCCCCATCCCCTCCTTTTCTGTCCCTCTCTCTCTCTGTGCAATGGGCATGGCTCCCATCGCCCTCTGTATGCTAATTCGCCCCCAGCCCTTGGACAAAATTATCCTCCTAACTTTTAATAATACCCTCCAACTCAGCCACACATTTGATTGCAGTGCTGTAAATAAAGTAAAATCAAGGGTCATATATAGGAAGGCACCTAAACCCCATATATGAACATATATTCTACATTTATGTATACTAAATACCATAAAAAGTAGGTAAATTGGTTTTGTTACAAATTAAAAAAGTAGGCACATTAGTTTTCATATAATTATACAGTAGGTAAATTATCTTCATAAAATTAAACAATATATATTGTTTTCAAAAAATTAATTTTCTTAGTAGGTAAATTTTTTCACGTAATTATACAGTAGGTAAATTATCTTCATAAAATTAAACAATATATATTGTTTTCAAAAAATTAATTTTCATATTAGGTTAACTATTTTCATGTAATTATCATGTAGGTATAAAATTAAACAATAGATATTGTTTTCATAAAATTAATTTTCATAGTAGGTAAATTATTTTCATAAAATTAAACAATAGATATTGTTTCAAATTGAAATTTGTTGTCGAAATTAAAAAAAAAATCCAAATTAATTCCTCCATCTAGAACCATATTTCATGGCTACAAAACCTTGCCAAATTCAATGCACATGATCCATTAAAACAAATAAAAATGGACACACAAACTTAATTTGGTAAGTTTCTCAGTTGGATCCTAATCATTGAATTTTATTCAGATAAATATATATATGATGGGCTAGAGGCTAGAAAAATGAGTTTGGAGGGGGACGATTAAATTTTTAGAAAAAATAATACATATATATATTAATCAATGTATTGACAAAACTAGAATTTTAAATTTATTTTCTAACGACTTATACACCTCACACTGGTTATGCTAATGCATGTGGTCTTGTTCTTTCTTTGTTCTTGTAGGTTTCTTTCAATATATATGGAACCTAATCGAATATCTTTGGGACCTAATCGAATATAAATGGGACCAAATCCGTAAGGGGTTCTCCTTTTGTTTTATTTACAAGTTTTCGATCGACAAACTTGATTTTTTAAATTCTGAAGATTAGATGAGCTATTGCTAATGTTGTGTATTCTTCGTCACATTTTTCACTGTAGGTCATGGACGCATCTCATTGTGTAAGAAGTTTCTCTCCAAAAGATTCTTTTATTTTTGTGTGATCTATCTGTACTTCTTAAACATAGTAACTGTATGTCTTTGCTCACTTTTCCGTGGTATGTATCTATTGCAGCTGGCAAGTTGGAAGAAATAGAAATCAGTAAGAGCTTCATTTAATTAGTCCATACGCTCAAGTCTTTTGATTTTGGGTACCTTCATTAGCACCCAAATTTTAGTTAAGTTCACCTAACTAAAACATTTTGTCAAACTTCATAGTTTCCCCTCATTTTCAAGTTCGCCCAAATCCACACCAGCCTCCACATACCAAAAGAAAGAGAAAATGAACAGACAAAACCACTACCGCGCACCCGACGAAACTACACCATCCTCTGGTCCCTCCCTCATCAACAGCGTCGATGCCAGCTCTTTGTGGGTCTGTGTGTTCATTCTCTTTCTATTGGTGAGTTGTGGGTGTGTGTTGTTCGTGTTTTTTGGTGAGTGGTGCTTGCTGCTTGGTGGGTTGGGTGAACTCAATTTCGACGGCAAATTAAAAAGTTTGATGACAAAAATTTTTTAGTTGAGTGAAACTAACTAAAATTTGGGTGTCAATAAAGGCACCCTTTGATTTTTTTTATTTTTTTATTTTTCACTTTATGCACTTTTCAAACTCATTGTCAATTAATTTTGTTGCAGTACGTGGATGGTTTATACTCATATGCATCGGTAAGAACTAATACGAGATTGTATTATCCGCATATGTAGATTTCCCATTCTCTCTCTTTAATTATATCAAGGACAAAGTAATTTGGAAAGAAAGGGAAGAAAAAGTAATACGCAGTGGATCTAACATATTATTGTCAATGCATGCAGGGTTATTTTTCCTAGCCAGATTTGTTTTTGGAGTTCTAGTTGTGACTGCATTTTTAATCTACACATGGCGCAGAAGACATTTATCAATGCATGGCACAATAGAAGATTTTCTGCAATGCAATAACAACTTCATGCTTATAAGGTACTCTTACTCGGACATCAAGAAAATGACTCGCAAGTTTAAGGACAGGTTGGGCAAAGGTGGCTTTGGCTCTGTATTTAAAGGAAAGCTACGTAGTGGCCGATTTGTAGCAGTTAAAGTTTTGGGCAAGCCCAAAGCTGATGACCAAGATTTCATTAGCGAAATAGCTACAATCGGAAGGATTCACCATGCCAATGTGGTGCAACTTGTTGGATATTGTGTTGAGGGATCAAAGCGTGCTCTAGTATATGACTTCATGCCTAATGGTTCTCTTGATAAATACATTTATTCTAAAGAAGGAAGTCTTCCTTTAACTATCAAGACTATGTACGAGATTTCTCTTGGAGTGGCTCAAGGGATCGAATATCTACATCAAGGTTGCGAAATGCAAATTCTACATTTCGACATCAAACCTCATAACATCCTTCTTGATGAGAACTTTAAAGCAAAGATTTCTGACTTTGGGCTTGCAAAACTGTATCCTGTAGATAATAGCATTGTCTCTTTGACGGCAGCACGGGGTACAATGGGATATATTGCTCCCGAGTTGTTCTACAAAAATATTGGAGGTGTCTCATACAAGGCCGATGTCTATAGTTTTGGAATGTTGTTGATGGAAATGGCAAGCAGAAGGAAGAATTTGAATGCAATGGTAGAGCATTCAAGCCAAATCTACTTCCCGTTGTGGGTATACGATCAGTATATTGTGGGAAATGACTTGGAAATGAACAATATTACTGAGGAGGAAAAGAAAGTAATAAGAAAGATGGTTATAACAGCCTTATGGTGTATTCAAATGAAACCAAGTGATCGTCCTTCGATGTCCAAAGTTGTCGAAATGCTTGGAGGAGATGTTGAATGTCTGCAGATGCCTCTCAAGCCTTCTCTATGCCCACAAGAAGCGCCTGTGACTGCGGGTGATATTCAAGACAATGAATTGAACCCAATATGTTCTAACGCGGAACTAACGTGTTCATTGTCAGCTAGGTGATAGTCAAATTGTTAAGGAAGTGCAGTAATGTATTATTAATTAAATTTTTGCTTTAAAGTGATTTGGTGAATAACTGCCGTTTGTAATTGTTTGGCTTGGATTCATCTCAGAATTGACTTGTGTTGGTGCGTATATATATACATGTTACTTTAATTCAACAATTGCTTCTAACTGTAGGAGGCTTTTAGGGTTGCTTGCATCATTAAGTTTTCTCCTCCTCCTACATCCGCACCACCGTTTTCATGGTAGGATGATCCACCGAGTGTCACTCGATGTACCAGAGCCCTAAAATTACAAGTTGCTTTGGAATCTTACCATAACATTCTTCTTCAATATGGATCCGTTGTTCATTTCCTTCCTCTAGAAGATTATAAATCCATTTTGGATAGTAGATTTCATTTGTCGTGTCGTCTGTGGTTGAACCAACATTCTTCTTTCCTCCTACCATCTCAAGCAGCAACATTCAAGACATCTGCCTTGTAAGACAAATTTCTGAAATTCCTGGAAAACACTTCAGGTGCAATGTATCTCATGGTCCCTCTCGCTTAAGTCATTGACATTGATTGATCCTTGGAACATAACTTGGCCAGAACAAAATCAGAGATTTTTGGCAGGAATTTTTGGTCGAGCAAAACATTATGTGGTTTGATATCGAAATGGAGGATTTGTAGATCACATCCTTGATTCCTTTGGCTATGCTAATAGCAATATCTTGCAACTTATGCCAACCATTGAGAAAGAACTCATAAACCAGAGCTCATCTAAATCCATCAGCACAAAAACCAACCAAGCGAACCACATTGACATTGTGAATATGACCCATTGTTCCCACTTCATTCACAAGCTCTTCCCCGTTGCCCTTGGAAATGTTAAGTACTTTCATGGCAACAAAGCATTCAGAAAAAAAAAAAAAAAAACAGCTTCGTATGCTCCTTGGCCCAATTGTACTTGAATTGATTTGTAATCCTCTTAATATCTGCATAGGAATATATGCTTGGCTTATGATCTTTGTAGTCCGCCGAAAACTTATCAATTTTCATTCGATTCTCTTTTTCAGCGTTATAGGCGTGATATGTTGCAATGACCAGCAGTAACAGAACAAATGAACGTAGGGTTGCTCCTGCAAATAGATAGATACTATCCATGAGTAAACATTTATTCTCCAATGTCCTTTGGAGATGAAACAAAGCTAAACAACAGTCATACACAACTCACCCTTGCAAACGTCTTTGTTTTGCCTGCAAAAGACAGTTGCGAAAATTAGAATGTCATTTCTCGAAATTAATCAATATCGTTACCATAAATATAAGCCGCTAATTACATGAAAGCAGACAAATCACAGCATGTAGCACATTATACCGATCATCATCATTAAAAACATCATGAGCATAATAAATGCGAAATAAGATTTAGACGCGTTATCCTTACTTGGTTTCCTCCTGTCAACAAGTTCAATTTCGCTCTTAGTGCCATTGTTCTTCAATCTACACCTCTTGCCCTTTGCTTCACATTTGATACAATTTGGTTTAGACCATTTGAAATGCAGAGTTTTAATTTCATTTCCCACCCAACCACCAAATGGAACTGATGAAACACCATAAGTCTTTGTACAAGAGTGCAGAGCAGGGAAGCTTTCAAATAATTGAAAGAACGAAGACACGCCATAAATTTTGTTACCAGGGACACTGAGGGAAGCGGACTTGCTATAGATCCATTAACAATATAGAAACCAAATACATATTGAACACTCTATACCTCACATGTACAGACCAAATATGGAAGCCAAAATAGGCACTCAAAACTGATACAAAAATACTAAATAATTTCTTTTCAACCTTATCTGTCTTAAAAATAAAATAAAAAGGGTCATATTGCAGAACAAAAGTATACCTCATGTAGCATTTCATCATCTTTATGTGCAGCGTGAACTCTTCAAAGTGTGACTTCTGCTGCAATATTTTGATATAAAACAAAATCCCCATAATCAGATTAATTAGGGATTTTTCTTCATAGTTTTATGTACTTCAAAAGATATATGATGTAAATTATACTTGAGTATTATCACTGTATAAAAAAATAGGGTAAATTACACAGTAGCCCCTCAGATTTTAAGGTTTATTACAATCCCATACAACAACTTTAAAACATTTCACTTTCATACCTTAAGTACTATTTTATTTCAATATAATACATCTGTTAGATTTTCCATCCATTAATCTGTTAAATGCTGACGTGGCTGCCACATTTGTGCCACATGGCTGCCAAATGTCTGCCACGTGGCAAAAAAAATTTAATTTTCTTTTTTTTTAAACCTGAATTTTCTCAACAAAAAAAATAATAAATAAATAAATGAAACCCACATCTGCAACCAGCGACCAGAAGGAGGAAAAGAAAAAAAAAATTTGTCCTTCCCCCCAGTGACCAGAAGAAGAAAAAAGAAGAACCCCCCCCCGGCGACCCTCCCCCCGCCCGGTGACCCTCCTCCCGTCCTCCCTCCAGCCCAGTGATCCTCCTTCCGGCCCCCCTGCCCAGCGACCCTCCCTCCGTCCCCCCCAGCCCAGCGACCCTCCCCCCACCCCGACCCAGCTCCCTTCCTCCCTCTTCTTCTTCTTCTTCTTCTTCTTCTTCTTCTTCTTGCAGATGTGGGTTTCTATTTTTTTTTCTTCCTTTTCTGGGTCGCTAGGGGGAGGAGGGACATTTCTTTTTCTTTTTCTTTCTTCCTCCCTCTTCTTCTTCTTGCAGATGTGCGTTTCTATTTTTTTTTTTCCTTCCTCTTCTGGGTCGTTGGGGGGAGGAGGGACATTTTTTTTCTTTTTCTTTCTTCCTCCCTCTTCTTCTTCTTCTTCTTCTTCTTCTTGCAGATGTGGGTTTCTTTTTCTTTTTTTTCTTCCTCCTTCTTTTTCTTCTTCTTCTTCTGGGTCGCTGGGGGATGAGGGACAGTTTTTTTTTTCTTTTTCTTTCTTCCTCCCTCTTCTTCTTCTTCTTGCAGATGTGTGTTTCAATTTTTTTTTGTTGAGAAAATTCAGGTTTTTAAAAAAAAATTAAAAAATTATTTTATTTGCCACGTGGCAGACATTTGGCAGCCACGTGGCATATATGTGGCAGCCACGTCAGCATTTAACAGATTAATGGATGGAAAATGTAACGGATGTATTATTTTGAAATAAAATAGTACTTAAGGTATGAAAGTGAAATGTTTTAAAGATATTGTAATGAATTGAAATAGACCCCAAACCTGAGGTATGAAAGTGTAATTTATCCAAAAAAATACTAAACAGATATATCACATTTAAGCTTAAGTATGCTAATTACCAAAATACTTTAAATGGTTCTTCAAATTATCATTGTTTTTTTTTTTTTTGGGACAAAGGATAAAATTCATTACCAACTAGAGAAGTACAACAAAGGCCCAAAACCATATGAACACAACAAAAGAAAAAGGGCCACAACACACAGAAAACAAAGGCCCAAGACCAACCTTGGAGCCCAAGACAAACAACCAAACCACACAGAACCCATCGCCGACAGAACCACATCCCAATCGGCCACCCGCCACGATTACTTAAGATTAAACCATCAAGAAACCCAGAAGTGGTGAGGACAGAGGTCACATCATCATCCCAAAACCAGCACTGGAATAGCCCCCAAGAGAACAAACAAGCATGCAAGTAGAAAGAACCCACAGGCAACATCGCTAACAAGGGCGAGCAACAACGGGAGTGACCAGCAAGGGCCAACAAAGGTGGTGGTGCAGACACCCGAGCTAAAGCTCTACACACCCTCCCAAAGATCCACGACAAAACGCGGTAAGTAGAGGCGGTACCCGATCGAAAGTGAGGAGAAAGATGATGGAGCCAACTTAGGAAGTTGTTTACATCAAGAAATTAATGATATACCCTCTGTTTTTATAATATATGTATCTTTGATTATAAAATCAATATAACTTTTTACCATTGATCTTAGCATTAATAGAACAGATAAGAGCTAATGAGATAGAGCTAAGCTACTTCACCTCTTCCATAAGTCCACGTCTCCACCCAAGCCTAGACATCCTGACATTGCCTAGATAGGGGTGCCGTCCTGACCTGCAAGGTTTACATAGAATTGAAAAATTGAAAGAGGTTTAAGCATGAACAGATTGTAAAACCGCAAAACTTAATAGCACCAACTTGCCTTGCAAGCAAGCACCAACCCTCATGAATAAAAAGTGGGTACACAAAATTGGCAGGAGATAAACTTGTTTCATGAAATGCAGCTCTGAGCGACAGCGATCTTTGGTTGGGCAAGGAAATGTTACACGATCTCAAATCAGCTTCAATTGGTAATTATGTAAAGAAATATGTTGATGCACAAAACTGGATGTCTTGGAACAACGTAAATCCGACCGTGAATCTGCATAAAATGTAAATGACACAAGGGTTATCGTGGTTCACCCCAAGGTTTGGGCTACGTCCACACTGATTGTATTATATTTCTCTGAGAAGTGAGGGAGAGAGAGAGAGCTCTAAGAGAGGGTGAGAGAGGCTTCAGAAATGGCATCTGAGGGTGAGAATGAGCCTCCCCCTAATTGTGAGGATGAGGAGTCCTTTTATAGAATAATGACTCTTCACTTATTACATATTTGCCCCTTCCCTTATTGCATAATTACATTTGAGTCCCCCGAGTATTTATACGAGGTCTAAGTACGAGGCCCTAAATATGGTATAAACAGTAGTCCCCCAAGTCTTCAGTCAAGAGAGTCTTTTGGCTGGAGACTTGAAATTCAGTCCATGTGTGGGCCGAAGTAATTAGATGTTGTCTTGAACTGATGTTCGATGTAAGGCGGTGCTCAATCTGAAATGATGCTCAACCAGAAGTAGCACATGCTACGAGACTGCTCGGCTTGTGGCTTATGTTGCCTTGGTTGGCTCGGCTTGTGGCGTTTGAAGGTGATGGAGTCCCTTTTATAGAATAAGGGCTCACTCCTCAATACATAGATGATGGGCTAGAGTTGATGCTCTCTAATGATGGTGAGGGAGTCCCTTTTATAAAATAAAGGATCGCTCCTCAGTACATGAATAATGGGTTATGAGTGATACTCGTGGCGAGGTGGTTGCTCAGCTGACGGCGATGTTCTCTAACGAATGTGAGAGAGTCCTTTTTATAGAATAAGGGCTCGCTCCTCAATACATGAATAATGTGCTAGAGTTGATGCTCGCGGCGAGGCGGTTGCTCAGCTGGCGGCAATACTCTCTAATGATGGTGAATGAGTCCCTTTTATAGAATAAGGGCTCGCCCATTCATACATAAGTAATGGGCTAAGTCCCTCGAGTATTTTTCATGAGGCCCAGTTGAGGCCCAATATATGGTGTATATTTTTCATGAGGCCCAGTTGAGGCCCCATATATGGTGTATAGTGTAGTCCCCCAAGTCTTCGGTCAATAGAGTCTGTTGGCTGAAGACTTCAAATTGAATCCATGTATGGGCCGAAGTGGCGGTTGTTCGGAGACGGTATTTGTATACCCCGCACTGAAGCTTTGTAGGTGAAGCTTTGCAAGTGAAGCTTTGAAGCTAGAGTTCTGTAAATGAAGCTTTTGAAGCTGATTGACATGAGTGATGCTCATGAATGTTTATGTTGATTGACATGAGTGATGCTCATGGATGTTGTCATGAGTGATGCTCATGAATGTTGACATGAGTGATGCTTATGAATGTTTATGTATGATTGATATAAGTGATACTCATGAATGTTTATGTATGATTGACATGAGTAGTGCTCATGCTCATGAAGATAAGTTCCTTCTTCACCTGGTTGGTAGTATGAGTGGCCAGGTGCCAAAGGATATTAGAGTACGGGTTGTACATTTCATCACCGGGTTGGTGGTAATAGCGGTGGGTTGCCGAATAATTTTGAAGTACTGGGCGTACTTTTGATCACCTGGTTGGTGATAATAGAGGGTTTGACATTTTTGGGCATATGGGCGTTTGCCCTCCACATGACATTGCAGCCCATTACTTTGGGCTTGTAGCCTATTATTTTGGGCTTGCCTTTTTTTATTTTTATTTTATTACCCTCTGACGGGGTGTATACAGATGTCTCCGAAAGATAAGAAAAATAATTTACATCATTCAAAAAATAAATCTGACCCTCTGCTCAATGGGTCACGCTCATAATGCCATCACCACAAAAATCGAGTGTTATTTGATGGGACTCCTTGTTCTTGATAGGCCAATCGTCTCCCATCTGGAAGTAGTACCTGACTAGCGCTAGGAGGATGTATTTGTACTTTCATCATTGACCGGACCCAGCAGTCATTCTTGGTATTGACATTCATAGCTGTAAGTGCTTTCGGTGCATCTGACTGGCACCATCATTACTTCCCTTTTTTTTTAACTTTTACTTTTACTTTGCAGAGTGCAGATGGCACTCAAGTTCTTTGTTTCCCTTTCTGCTTTTGCCGACAAAAGCAGTGGATGAGTGGGGAATCGTCTGGATGAGGTGGTAGTACTAGAGATGGGAAATGGTGGGGAAGATGATGCTTTGGCGGCCACAGTTGAGCAGGGCCCCGTAACAAAGATGGGTCTTCGCTGATTCAAGAAGATCAATGAAATAACTTTCTGCAGTAGGAATATGCCAGACTTTAGCAACAAGAACAAGATGTATTGCCTGATCACCGACTGTGTTGTTCATTCCTCTTCTATCCATAGCTTCCGAGAGCTTGAGAGCAGGGTAGTAAAGCTTGCGTTCGCGAGGCTTCTTGAGAGTGTCGCCGACACCTTTTCTTCCCAAGGTTTGGGCTACGTACACACTGATTGTATTATATTCCTCACTTATTACATATTTGCCCCTTTCCTTATTGCATAATTACATTTGAGTCCCCCGAGTATTTATACGAGGTCTAAGTACGAGGCCCTAAATATGGTATAAACAAAATAGTTACACGAAAAATCACATATATATGTTTTTGAAGCCAATCTACCAATTCAGTGCAACAAAAGCAAAAGGTGAGTTGGGAAAAGCATACATTCACAAAGCTAAAAGCTTTTGATATTCCACGACTTTCTTCTTCTTCTTTTTCTTCCTTCTGAACATCTTCTGATTCAGGGATGGCAGCTCTGCAACACTCATCAAGCATGCCTATTTCAGTAACCCCAAATTAGTTTAAATTTTTTTAAGGTTTAAATACAAAATTGGGCATAATAAAAACTGAACCAAAAGTCTTAATTGTTTACCCAAGTAAGAGAGGATTTTGGAAAACGGCGCTAGGCCGCTGCGGCGTCCACAGTAGGCTTATTGGCTTTCTTGAAATTATAAATTATCAAATATTTAGACCTGGGTTTTGTTTCATGATATTGACACACCCCGATCGAGATCAAGGCATATTGGTCGTCACGTGGGGGTGACGTAGCCATGTGCACAATGCGAAAGCAATTAAGATAAGAAATATACGAATAATTAAAACTGAAACTACTGGAGTGCATTATTAAACAGGAAGTGTTAGAAGTAAAATACAAAAGTAAATACTCCTAATCAAAGCATAGAAAGTCTAGGTGCAGTCCAGTAGGACAAGTACTAATTATACAGTACCATAAGATGTTCTACAATTATTTTGATAGGTTAGAACCGCCGAAGTCCTCGCACCCAGCAACTGAAAACTTACCTAAAACATGGAGAGGCGCAAAATAGAAAACATGAGTGGGCAAAAACAAATGTTTTACAAAATCATTTTATTTATCAACATATCTAACCCCTCGCTGTAAAACATGTATAATTTTTCCCATAATCAAGATATAAGCATATACATAAATATATATGTAAATATATCAATTCAAATCATGCTTCACATAATCATATTCATATGTATGCCATGCCAAGATATAACATAGTAAGCAATTCATGTAAGAATAATTTCATAGAAATGTAACATATATGCCGGAACCCTGTGGTAGTCTGTACGGCTGAATTCATAGCTCAAAAGTCAATCTAGCCGGAATCACTACAATGACTTATACGGCACTATACTGCACAAGAGTTGGAACCAAATGAAAAGGTCTATACGACAATACTGGGTGTAATATATTTATGCTCAATACTACTCTCACATAATAGTTGGGTGATAAATCGCTAGTCACCTACAAGTCGAAACCATAAATAAGATCTGTACGATAAGACTGTGCACGTAAATTGGATCCAAAATGAGCATATGGTGCGGGAGGTGACATTATAAACAGGCATGTGCCATATCTCTGGCTAAATCACAATCACCCTAGGTGCAGTTTTATGAGCTCAACGTTATTCAATCACATATCACATCATCGATAATTCACATAACCAACCATAATTCACCTGAGCTTACCTGAGTGTCCACAACACCACAATTATATATAGTGCATCATATACCAATTCATATACGATATATAAATTCATATGCATGACATTTAAGGCATACTTTCATTTAAACACATATTTATGGGAAAATATCAAGTATATAAATATATACTGAAAACCAAAATCTCACTCACTAGTATGTCGAAGGGTCGTAGCCCCTGAGTCGCCCTTGAACACGCTCGTCATCGGGACAAGTCTCATCTATATGCGAATTAACTATAAAAACGTTATTTAAAGCACATACACAAAACTAGCTAATAACTTCTCATACACTGCTCAAATTTGGTATTTGAATATACCAACGTGATCTAAACAACGTCACGTCCCAATATTTTTAGAAAAAAATTTCGATCACCCACGCGCCACCACGCGCAAGCAAGGGCACGGCCCTACGCACCCCCACGCGTGGCCAGGTGACAAGCATACTGACGGCGTCAGTTAACACCATCAAGTATATACTGGGGAATATTCCGTTAAGTCCTAACGGAATCCGTCCAAACTAACTGACTACGTCGGAATATTCCGTCGTCTCCTACCTCTGAACTCTGGCAACCGTCGTTGGCGCCGGAAAACTGAGAAATTTTTAAACTATGATATCTCGGCCATTTTTGCACCATTTTTCACGATCTTTATACCAAAATGAAGTGCATGGAGAATAGAACAAGTTTATACCTCTTTCAAGCCTCAAAAACCACGGGATCTTGCTGGGAAAATTCGAGAAAAACCAGCCAAGCTTCGACTTCTCGATTCCGACGTCCAAAACCACCAAACGAACTTCTCCGAGCCTGTAGAGGGCCTTCCAAAGCTCCATGTGAGCTTAGAATTTCCAAAAACACATGTTTTTACGTTAGCATGAACAATGTTCAAATTGGAGATTCTTGGTTCACGAGGTTTTCGAAGGTTTTCATACCTGAAACTGGTATGGATGAGCTCATGGTGAGGAGATGAAGACAATACAACCAAGCACGATCTCGATCTGTGCGTGAATGGGTGAGTTTGGTGCTCGACCGTACGAAGAATGAGGAGAGATAGTGAGTCTGAGAGAGAAAGCACGGGAGAGAAGAGAGAGAATGAGGTTTGTGTGTGTGTGTGTCCCACGTGGTCACCAACCAACCAAGAACATGACATCCAAGAACCAAAATATGTCACACACATACACTACAATTTCAATGTCTAAGGATAAAACCGTCCTTTCACATTATCGAGAATAAAATAATACATATCTCCGGGACGGGCTGTGACAGAGATAGCATCAACCCCAATCTTATCAAAAGCAGAGACTCTCCTTGGGCCGAGGAATCTAAACGAAATCCTACCATAATCTCATTGTCACAAAAAAAAATTAAAAATTAAATCGCAAATTCGATCATATTACAGTAATGAAGATTTTAACCAAACGTTAACAAAAATTTAATGAAATTCAAACGCATAGAACAAAGAAATTCAATAATTTGAGCCCAAAATTAAGTTCGTTTTTCAAGTAAAGCTTAAAGCTTTAAGACATGAAAACGAAAGCTTTATAATTTTTTTTTATTTCACGTAATATAGATAAACCAAAAACTTCTAATTCAAAAATTAAACAACTAAATTTGCCCTAAAATATTGTTTATACTTGTCATGCATATATACAATATTGATTACCCAGAAAAAAAATGGAAAATTCCAAAACCCAGTAACCAAAATTGGAATAATAATACAAAAGTTTTACCAATTGTAGAAAGATAGAGGAGATGTTGAGCATGAAAATTAGATTAGAGCCTTAGAGTCTTAATTTAATAAAAGTTAATACTCAATCAACTAAGTTCTCCATTTCAAACTACCCATCAAATATTTTAAAGCAATACAACCAATAACAACAAAAATTTTAAACTAATCCAAAAACTAAAACCCTTTTAATTTTCCATGTGTATTCAATGATTTGCTTCTTGTAAAAATAGGAAATAAGGAATAATTATTTGGATATAGAGCTAGCAGAGGAAGCAAAGAAGATATGCAAAAGCAAATTAAGAGATCATCATATTACAAAAACTATAGAAGCAAATTAAGAGATCATCATATTTGGAGACAGAGACACATATAAAACTGCAAAAACAAATTATTACCGCTGACAAAAATTGACCTAATTAATTGGATATCCTGACAAGTACTGGTCAAATGTTTTAGGGTAAATTACACAGAACTACCTCAACTATTAGGTCATTAACAGTTTCATACTTCTTCTTTAAAAAATTTCAATGTCATACCTCATCTACGAATTTGTTACAATTTCATACCATTTGTCAGTTGTTTGTCAATTACTCCGTTAAAATGCTGATGTGGCAAGTGACGGGACCCATTTTCTATTAAAAAATATTTTTAAAAAAATTAGAAACCCAAACCCAGATCCTCATCCCCCCACCCCCACTCCCCTGGCAAAACCCATTCGTCCCCCCTTTTCCAAACCTAAACCCCCCCTAGCGCCTTCTCTTCCTCCATCTCCTCCTCCCTCCCATGGTGCTCATTCTCCTCCTCCTCCTCCTGCTGCTTCACTAACCTCTCCCCCTTCTCACCGGAGCCCAACTTGCAACCCAGAAAAGAAAAAAAAATCATCTTCATCTTCCTCGAGAGGGTGGGTGCAGGGAAGGGGGTCGAGACTCGGGCAAGAAGGGATCTGAGCTTTTTTTTTATTTTCTCTTCTGGGTTGCAGGTAGACTTGGCATTCGTGTCGTGTTTTCCGTGTTCGTGTCGTTTTCGTGTCATACCCGATATCTTAACGGGTCGTGTCATGTAACACCCGTTAAAATAAACGGGTAAAATGACCTGACCCGAAATCAACCCAATAATATTAACAGGTAATATGACCCGACCCGTTACCCGTTAAGGAAAATATATTTTAAACCAATAAATAATCAAATGAAAAACATAATACTAAATAAGTATATACATTCCATATTATCACATCCAAAACATAAAAACGCAATTTTGTTTTAAGTATATTTTCGCTTACCTAAAGTCTTTAATAGTTTTTTAATTAATGTAGAAGTGTAAAAAAATATATAAACACTCGTAATGACAAGCTTTATAACTTTCATGAAGAGCTTAACTTCGAAATTCGCCACTATAATCATATAAATCATAGATCAAAATTTAACCGTTGATTGTTGTTTACATTTATGCTTCATTGTTCTCATCAAATTTCGTTTTTTTAGATTTTCTTTTTTGAAAACATGATCTATTAGAGGGTGCCGGTAGATGAACGGTTTGGATCGTTGAATCGTTGATATTATATTTAGAGTTCTACGGTTAGTGAAAATATTGCTTGATGTTTATAAAGTTTCTACAAATTATATGACATTGACTCATATTTCAGTTAATCGTAAATATCGAAACGTGATATCATCTTCTTACATCCACCAGATGATCATGTTTTCAAAAAATAAAATTTTAAAAATGAAATTCAGTCAGAAGAATAAAGTGTAAATAACAATTAACGGTTAAATAAATTTAAGGTTTCACTACTACAAAATTATCTATTGCTGGCGGTCCAAAAACTTTTTTCAACGATCCAACCGTCAAAATTATTTGTACACGTTCCAAGATCGCATACGTAAAAAATCGTAAAAAAAAAACATTCAGAGATTACGTAATGGAACAAAAGTTTTCGACGGTTATAAACGAAAAATCACAATTTAACGGTTATTTTATCTCTGATTTTGATGATTTTTTACAGATACACTCCTCGACCCTATAAGAATGTAATGAATAAATTTGATCTTTAATTTAAAGTATTTACACTAATGGATACCACAAAAACTTATTTTATACTTAATAGAAGTATAATATTAACTCTAAGTGTTTGTTTAATGTACTGTTTTGACGCAATATGCATTCTACAAAACTTTTTTCAACGATCCAACCGTCAAACTTATTTGTACACATTCCAAGATCGCATACGTAAAAAATCATAAAAAACAAACATTCAGAGATTACGTAACTGAACAAAAGTTTTCGACGGTTATAAACGAAAAATCACAATTTAACGGTTATTTTAGCTCTGATTTTGATGCTTTTTTACAGATACACTCCTCGACCCTATAAGAATGTAATGAATGAATTTGATCTTTAATTTAAAGTATTTACACTATTGGATACCACAAAAACTTATTTTATACTTAATAGAAGTATAATATTAACTCTAAGTGTTTGTTTAATGTACTGTTTTGACACAATATGCATTCTTCAAAACTTTTTTCAACGATCCAACCGTCAAACTTATTTGTACACATTCCAAGATCGCATACGTAAAAAATCATAAAAAAAAACATTCAGAGATTACGTAACGGAACAAAAGTTTTTGACGGTTATAAACGAAAAATCACAATTTAACGGTTATTTTAGCTCCGATTTTGATGATTTTTTACAGATACACTCCTCGACCCTATAAGAATGTAATGAATAAATTTGATCTTTAATTTAAAGTATTTACACTAGTGGATACCACAAAAAACTTATTTTATACTTAATAGAAGTATAATATTAACTCTAAATGTTTGTTTAATCTACCGTTTTGACGCAATATGCATTCTACGAAACTTTTTTCAACGATCCAACCGTCAAACTTATTTGTACACATTCCGAGATTGCATACGTTAAAAATCGTAAAAAACAAACATTCAGAGATTACGTAACTGAACAAAAGTTTTCGGTGGTTATAAACGAAAAATCACAATTTAACGGTTATTTTATCTCTGATTTTGATGATTTTTTACAGATATACTCCTCGACCCTATAAGAATGTAATGAATAAATTTGATCTTTAATTTAAAGTATTTACACTAGTGGATACCACAAAAACTTATTTTATACTTAATAGAAGTATAATATTAACTCTAAGTGTTTGTTTAATCTACCGTTTTGACGCAATATGCATTCTACAAAACTTTTTTCAACGATCAAACCGTCAAACTTATTTGTACACATTCCAAGATCGCATTCGTAAAAATCATAAAAAAAAACATTCAGAGCTTATGTAACGGAACAAAAGTTTTCGACGGTTATAAACGAAAAATCACAATTTAACGGTTATTTTAGCTCCGATTTTGATGATTTTTTACAGATACACTCCTCGACCCTATAAGAATGTAATGAATAAATTTGATCTTTAATTTAAAGTATTTACACTAGTGGATAACACAAAAACTTATTTTATACTTAATAGAAGTATAATATTAACTCTAAATGTTTGTTTAATTTACCGTTTTGACGCAATATGCATTCTACAAAACTTTTTTCAACGATCCAACCGTCAAACTTATTTGTACACATTCCGAGATTGCATACGTAAAAACTCGTAAAAAACAAACATTCAGAGATTACGTAACTGAACAAAAGTTTTCGGCGGTTATAAACGAAAAATCACAATTTAACGGTTATTTTATCTCTGATTTTGATGATTTTTTACAGATACACTCCTCAACCCTATAAGAATGTAATGAATAAATTTGATCTTTAATTTAAAGTATTTACACTAGTAGATACCACAAAAACTTATTTTATACTTAATAGTAGTATAATATTAACTCTGAGTGTTTGTTTAATGTACTGTTTTGACGCAATATGCATTCTACAAAACTTTTTTCAACGATCCAACCGTCAAACTTATTTGTACACATTCCAAGATCGCATACGTAAAAAATCATAAAAAACAAACATTCAGGGATTACGTAACGGAACAAAAGTTTTCGACGGTTATAAACGAAAAATCACAATTTAACGGTTATTTTAGCTCCGATTTTGATGATTTTTTTACAGATACACTCCTCGACCCTATAAGAATGTAATGAATAAATTTAATCTTTAATTTAAAGTATTTACACTAGTGGATACCACAAAAACTTATTTTATGCTTAATAGAAGTATAATATTAACTCTAAATGTTTGTTTAATCTACCATTTTGACGCAATATGCATTCTACGAAACTTTTTTCAACGATCCAACCGTCAAACTTATTTGTACACATTCGGAGATTGCATACGTAAAAAATCGTAAAAAACAAACATTCAGAGATTACGTAATGGAACAAAAGTTTTCGGCGGTTATAAACGAAAAATCACAATTTAACGGTTATTTTATCTCTGATTTTGATGATTTTTTACAGATACACTCCTCGACACTATAAGAATGTAATGAATAAATTTGATCTTTAATTTAAAGTATTTACACTAGTGGATACCACAAAAACTTATTTTATACTGAATAAAAGTATAATATTAACTCTAAGTGTTTGTTTAATCTACCGTTTTGATGCAATATGCATTCTACGAAGCTTTTCTCAACGATCCAACCGTCAAAATTATTTGTACACGTTCCAAGATCGCATACGTAAAAAATCGTAAAAAACAAACATTCAGAGATTACGTAATGGAACAAAAGTTTTCGACGGTTATAAACGAAAAAATCACAATTTAACGGTTATTTTATCTCTGATTTTGATGATTTTTTACAAATACACTCCTCGACCCTATAAGAATGTAATGAATAAATTTGATCTTTAATTTAAAGTATTTACACTAGTGGATACCACAAAAACTTATTTTATACTTAATAGAAGTATAATATTAACTCTAAGTGTTTGTTTAATGTACTGTTTTGACGCAATATGCATTCTTCAAAACTTTTTTCAACGATCCAACCGTCAAACTTATTTGTACACATTCCGAGATCGCATACGTTAAAAATCATAAAAAACAAACATTCAGAGATTAAGTAACGGAACAAAAGTTTTCGACGGTTATAAACGAAAAATCACAATTTAACGGTTATTTTAGCTCCGATTTTGATTATTTTTTACAGATACACTCCTCGACCCTATAAGAATGTAATGAATAAATTAGATCTTTAATTTAAAGTATTTACACTAGTGGATACCACAAAAACTTATTTTATACTTAATAGAAGTATAATATTAACTCTAAGTGTTTGCTTAATCTACCGTTTTGACGCAATATGCATTATATGAAACTTTTTTCAACGATCCAACCGTCAAACTTATTTGTACACATTCCGAGATCGCATATGTAAAAAATCGTAAAAAACAAACATTTAGAGATTACGTAATGGAATAAAAGTTTTCGGCGGTTATAAACGAAAAATCATAATTTAACGGTTATTTTATCTCTGATTTTGATGATTTTTTTACAGATACACTCCTCGACCCTATAAGAATGTAATGAATAAATTTGATCTTTTATTTAAAGCATTTACATTTTTTTATATATGAGTGATTTTATATATATATTTTTACATTTTTACACTTCTACAATAATTATTATTAATTTTATTAATTTTTCCCTCAAATAAAAAACATTATTCATGAGGGTTTGAAGGATTTAAAAAATCTAAACGATAATATAAGTGTAACAATTATTTATTCGTGGAGGAATAATGATAAATCACGAGTGTTTATATATTTTTTCACATTTTTCATACTTGTATGTATGTCTTCTTAGTTCTTGCATATACAAATACTATACCAGTATATTTTAATTTTGGACAAGAATATGTTATGTAAAATTTATCCTAGTAATGATAATAAGGAACTCTCATAATAAAAATAAATAATGACTAAAACTTTTTTTTAATTTTTTTATAATTTATATAGAACAATAATACAAAACTATATATTTAATATAGAATATATTGTATATATTAATATGACTATTGTATTTTATAATAAATCTTTTAGTAATTAAACCTTAAAATTATTAAAATAATTCTTTTCTTAACGGGTCGAAACGGGTTACCCACGTGTTACCCGCGTGTATACCTGTTAAGAACCCGTTAACGGGTTCTTAACGGGTCACCCGATAGTGACCCGATAAGTTATCGTGTTGACCCGAAACCCGTTATTTTCGTGTCGTTTTCGTGTCGTGTCAAAAACTGCCAAGTCTAGTTGCAGGTTGGGCTCGGGTGAGGGAGAAGACGAACTGGGGGTTTTGAATGGGGGAATGGGTGTGGATTTAAGGAGTGGAGTGTGTAGAGAAGGGAAGAGGGTGGGTGTGAGGTGGGTGCGGAGGAGGATGAGGAGAAGGAGGAGGGGGGACAGATGGGAAGGGGGGATGGGGATCTGGGTTTGGGTCTTTTTTTTTTAATATTTATTATTTTTTAATAGAAAATGGATCCCGTCACTTGCCACGTCAGCATTTTAACAGAAGAATTAACAGACAACTTACGGAATGTATGAAATTGTAACAAGTTCGTAGATGAGGTATGACATTGAAACTTTTTAAAGACGAGGTATGAAGCTGTTAATTACTCAATAGTTGAGGTAGTTTTGTATAATTTACCTAATGTTTTATTACAAGAAAGAGGTAACTGAGAAACCTCATAGTTGAGAACTGAACTTAGAAGCTGAACTATGATGCTAAAGTGAAGCAAGAAGTAACTTCTCCATTTCAAAGCCTACAAATCAGAGTTTGCAGCTGTCCTGATTAATGCCATTTTAAATTTGACATTTGTCTCAATCTGTATCATGTGTTTATAGACGTTTAGTTATAATCATAAAACTCAAATTTTTGGTTCAGAAGTTCAAGGATGGTTATATGATGTCTACGTTGAGGGTAACATGCAAAGAAAATTTGGGGATAATATTGCTCAAAAAATTGTCAACAATGTTGATTCTCCAAGAAATTATTATCTATACTAAAACCCTGTGGGAAAACCATTGTTCACTAACAGTGCCCACCCGATTTTGCCCCTGATCTAACGCTCACTTTTTTGGCATTTTGAAGATGCTATATGAAATGTCATTTTGCCCCTTTCCTTTATATTTTGGCCTAATCGGATAAACAGTCCTCGTGGTGATAAGGTAATCGGAAGATAGCCCTTGTGGTAAAAAAAATTAGGATTTAAACCCTTGTGATAGAGTCCGTTAGCAAATTTGATCCAAAATTGATTTTTCCGTTACTTGTCTGTTAAATACAAGGATAAAAATGTATTTTAACGTGTACTCCTTCTTCTTCCTCCCTTTGCATTTCATCTGTTTATATCTTAAAACAACCCCTACCAAAAAAACCACAGAAAATAAACCATGATCATTAATCTCTCAGCTTCTCCACGCTCCTATTCTCTCTCTCTCATCAAGTTATCCAATTCCAAATCACCCATCTCTGATTTTCCATCAAAACCCAAAACCCAAAACCCAAAACCCACCACCCAAAACCTCCATCTTCTTCCATTTGCTTACATGGATGCCTTGGAGATAAGCTGCAACGAAGTGACCGCTCTCATGGACAACAATTATGGCCGTTAACACAGCAGCCGCCTCCAAAACCAACTGAGGTTGCCAGAGTCGAAGCCAGGAATCGCACAAGTCCTAAACTTGAACCTTTTCCCATGTGGGCACCTACCATTTTCAATGAAAAATCGATCCTTGCAGTGAAAACCAAGGTCTAGTGAAGAAAATGAGCAGCAAATGGAAGAAGATAGAGGTTTTGGGTGGTGGGTTTTAGGTTTTGATGGAAAATCAGAGATGAGTGATTTGGAATTAGATAACTTGATGAGAGAGAAAGAAGAGGATGATGGAGAAGATGAGAGATTAATGATCATGGTTTATTTTCTGTGGTTTTCTGGTAGGGGTTGTTTTAAGATATAAATAGATGAAACGCAGAGGGAGGAAGAAGAATGCGTACTAGTTAAAATACATTTTTATCCCTGTATTTAACAGACAAGTAACAAAAAAAAAATAATTTTGGATTAAATTTGCTAACGAAATCTACCACAAAAATTTAAATCCTAATTTTTTTTACGTTACCTTCTGATTGCCTTATCACCGCGACCGTTTGTTATCTTCCCCCCCCCCCCCCGGCGTGTTGCTCGGCTTTGCCTTTTCCACTTATGGCCACGTGTCGATCATCGAATTGGCCGTGGCTTTGTCTCTTCTCTCTCTTATTTTTGCCGTGGTTTAAGCTGGTTGTGCATTTTTCTTCGTTTCAAATTTGCTTGGTTAGCTTTGTTTGCCGTTTCTTTCGTTTTGCTTATGCTTTTTGTTATCGTTTCTGTCTTTCGTTTTTCTTGTTGGTTTCTGCTGTTGTGCAATTGATTTTCAGCTTTTGTTTTTCAGCGCCTTTGTTTTCGCTTTCCAGTTTTTAATTCGGGACAGGAAATATCGATTTGTTCATTTTTTTTACTTACACTCTTGATAGGCTATGACTTTGTGTTTTTTTATGGTTGTTTTTGCAGTGGTTGAACGGCTGTCTGATCGTCAATTGGAGGATCGTGTAGTTGCAATTTCCAGTATCCCCAATTGGGTTCTTTGTCAGGTATTAGTTTTTTGTGCGATGTTTTTTTTTTTTTTTTTCGAACTGAATTGGCCATATGATTATTTGTTTCGGTTATTTGAATTTGTAGGGTTGTTTTTTGATTATTTCATGCCATTTGTTGCTTCATTATTTTATTACCAAGCATTCCTATTTTGGGATATTTCTGTTTTATCGGAGAGATAGACTGTTTTTTTGAGCGAAAGTTTTAATCTCTCAGATTTTTAGTTAGGTTTTGTTTTGGGTTTGGCAGATTTGTAGCCCGTTTATGCATGTGGGTTTTATCAGACTTGGAAGAAAATGGGATTGAGTGTGAAATCTAGATACTGGATTTCATTAGTATAATCTACATAGTGGTATTATAGAAATTTTATATTATTTTTTGGAAAATTAATTATTTAAAATCCGCAGACCATTCGAGGTCACAATTTATATTGTTGAATAGATATCGAGATTACGAACGCATAGGCGAAAACCGTTTGCAAGTCCAGATTATAACGGTATAGTTACGGACGTTTGAAGTTGTTGCTAAAAAAATTAAAAATTAAAAATTAAAAAAAAATGAAAAGAGAAGGAAAAGGCCACGGGAGTGGCTAAAAAGAGGAGAGGAAAAGAAAGCCACGGGAAGGTGGCGAGAGAAAAGAAGGAAAAACCCGTTTTGGGGCGAATTAGACCCGTTAACCCGCAAACTTGATCCGCTCATATCTCCTTCATCCGATCTCCGTTTTGGGTGATCTTGGTGTTCATTAAAGCTCTTGACGAGCCCTACATCTCTGTAGTGTTAGATTTCCCATTTTCTTATCTATTTTTCCAGTTAGAGACAGCAAAGTTCTGTGGGTTTCCGGCGGTTTTATCATTTTTCCGGTGATTCCGTCAACCATTTCCTTCGAGTGAAGTATACTCTTCATAATCTTCAAGTTGGTGCTTTCGTATTCGTTTTAGAGTTGGGTGTGTAGAACCCTAGAAACCCGGTTTTCCATGATGAAATTGGATTTTTACTCTAATTACCACGTAAATTTGAGCCTTTGTGGTTAAGGTTGAAAAATTGGGTTTTCAAATCCTTCACCATGGCTACCATCGCGTGTGGCGGTGCGTGAGATTGTCCACGAGTGTTGTCAAGTACCAAATACCTTCTAGTGACCCTATGAACCTATGTCTAGCTTGGTTTCCCGAAATTCAATTGTTTGGTATGGCGATCAAATTGGACCACCACTTGTTTATGTGATTGATGACAATCTGATCGTTGGATCGTTGTACAATTTTGTGAGCACCATATTTATCAGTTGTTGGGCCTTAGGAACTTACTAGTGAAAATCTAGTGGTTGGATCTTACGGAGCAAATGATGTAAGATCATGGACCATACCTTTGATCGACGGTTTGATTCTCATTAAATGTCGTTGTGGGAGACTTATGAGAGTTTTGGGCATGTGAATTTATCGAGAGAAATCTAAATGTGGACTTGTGCTTTGTTTTTGGCGGTAATAGAGCTTGATGCCTTGAATTCCATGCTAGAGTGCGTTAGTGTGGACCTCAGGTGAGTGACTTTAATATATGTGATATTGGTGATTACCTTATTTTCGTAATTGTTATCCTATGTGGATATGACTTGGGTTTATAAATATGTTTTCTATTGAATAATTTTTTTTAATGCTTAGCCATTGATTTAAGTTTATGAAATGAGATTTGACATGTATATATATTGAAATATGGTTTGATTGGCATGTTGTGATGAAATGTGAGGACTAGTGGTAGACCGTTAAACTGTGGTGATAGGGATTTGTTGATTCGATATGGTTTCATCTTCTGCTTTGTTGATTCGTTCTAAATTTAGTATTTGTGCCTTATTTCCCTTGGTTAAGCTTTTGTAAATTAAGTAACTTGTGCTTGTCTCATTTCTTTGAGTCATTGTATATATGGTTGTTGGCCTTCCGCGATTCTGTTGAGTGATGGTCCGAAATCGTATCCACTTGGATTCCGTTGAGAGATGTTCCGGAATCCCTCCTCCTCTGTGATTTCTTTGAGTGATGGTCCGGGGTCGTATCCACCTCGGGTTTCATTGAGTTTGGATTGAGATAGCTTCAAAGATGTAGGCTTCGGCCGAACTGCGTCCATCTAGCCCTAGTTTTTAATGTACATATGAACGATGGATTTTGAGAATCTTATGCTTTGAATTAAAAAAGTCGTTGGATATCTGAGTGACTCCTTCCAAGTTGTCAGTAACTTGATTATGATTTCATAAAGCATGATTCTATACTTGATGTTTATAGATTGTGATCGATGTCACTAATTTTACATGCAAGAAACCGATAAATTATTTTGGTTCCGTTAAGTGATCCGGAACCCGATGTGGTTGGATTCCGTTGAGTGGTATGGAATCCCTACTCTTGCTCATTTCCATAAGTTAGACTTGTACCTTGGATTCAAGTGAATGAGAATTACCCACAATAAATCTTGTGAATATAAATTTGAATTATCAAGTTATTACTTGAAATCCAGGCAGAGAATTATATAGAAGTCCTTTATTAATTTAGGTTTATGAAATGAGATTTGACATGTATATATATTGAAATATGGTTTGATTGGTTTGATTGGTTTGATTGGCCTGTTGTGATGAAATGTGAGGACTAGTGGTAGACCGTTAAACTGTGGTGATGGGGATTTGTTGATTCGATATGGTTTCATCTTCCACTTCGTTGATTCGTTCTAAATTTAGTATTTGTGCCTTATTTCCCTTGGTTAAGCTTTTGTAAATTAAGTAACTTGTGCTTGTCTCATTTCTTTGAGTCATTGTATATATGGTTGTTGGCCTTCCGCGATTCTGTTGAGTGATGGTCCGAAATCGTATCCACTTGGATTCCGTTGAGAGATGGTCCGGAATCCCTCCTACTCCGTGATTTTTTTGAGTGATGGTCCGGGGTCGTATCCACCTCGGGTTTCATTGAGTTTGGATTGAGATAGCTTCAAAGATGTAGGCTTCGGCCGAACTGCGTCCATCTAGCCCTAGTTTTTAATGTACATATGAACGATGGATTTTGAGAATCTTGTGCTTTAAATTAAAAAAGTCGTTGGATGTCTGGGTGACTCCTTCGAAGTTGTCAGTGACTTGATTATGATTTCATAAAGCATAATTCTATACTTGATGTTTATAGATTGTCATCGATGTCACTAATTTTACATGCAAGAAACCGATGGATAATTTTGGTTCCGTTAAGTGATCCGGAAGCCGATGTGGTTGGATTCCGTTGAGTGGTCTGGAATCGTATCTTGATTTGGATTCCGTTGAGTGGTCTGGAATCCCTACTCTTGCTCATTTCTATAAGTTAGACTTGTACCTTGGATTCGAGTGAATGAGAATTACCCACAATAAATTTTGTGAATATAAATTTGAATTATCAAGTTATTACTTGAAATCCAGGGGAATTATATAGAAGTCCTTTATTAATTTTGTGCATTGAGATGTGATCTGATTGACTGATTAACATAATTAAATGTTAATATCGTGCATCCTTGATATCATGGAATGGGTTACTTGAGATGATTGTGGAAGGATGTTGAATATGATTGTTATTATAATGATTAGATCAGTGATCAATGCGACTAGAGGATACTATTGTGCTTTATTGATTCTTTGATATATTACTTGATATGAATAGTGATTTTATGTTGAAACATAATGATGTATATGATGGATGAAATAGAAACCTTGATTGTCATGCGGGTTGTTATGTAGTTTGAATCGAATAATTCATGCTCGTCAAGTCCAAATGTTTGATTGAGGAATGTTATGCATTTTGGCTTGAATAGATTGTGTTATATGTCGAGTTATAGCGAAGTTGAACTACGAATGGCTTGATCTCTATTGAGGGTACGTAGACAGTCTAACGAAGAGGTTAGATGCAACCATAAAGTATACAAAAATTTATTACGCAATTGGTTCTCGAGTTGTGTTTTGCATATCCTGGTGGCGGGATATGTTAGAGATACGAGTAGTTGGTGACGTCATGTGTCGAGCCTGGACGTATGTCGAGATAGGGGCGTGACATTGAGAGTGAGCAAAAAACAACACTGAAAGGATGGGATAAAGAATTGGGATCAGGGATATGGAAACAGAGAAAAAGAATATGATGGATGTATAGGATCACTACGTTTATGTTTGTGTGTTGAGAATGTGGTTCAGTTAAGCAGTGGTCGTGCTGTGTTTTCTTTTGGCAATCTCATTCTTTTAATCAGTTACGCTTTTAAACAAACTGTTGTAGGTCTATAGTTTTGAAAGTGTAGTTGTTACATCATTGTTCAGCCTCTTTGAAATTTCTTTCTGCATTATTTGTCAATTCACAAACCTTAAATCTCATTTCAGCAGTTAAACATGGAAGGTCGAGGTCCAACTCCTCTTGATCGATTGGTCCCATATGAAAAAATTGGAAAAATTAAAGTTCGTATCTGCAGAATATAGATACCAAGATTTTCAGGCATGACTGATAAATATGCAGGTCTACACTGTGTATTAGTTGATGAAAAGGTCAGTAATTAATCTTTAATAATACTGTTTGATAAGCTCTTAACATGTGAATTTTGTATTTGTTCTAATACATATCACATGACATTTTTACTCTCTGGGATAAACACAATCTCCAATTCATTTCTAATCTCTGTATTCTTTCATTTTGTATCGGAAAATTACATGTTAGTTATCATTCTGTCTCTATGTGATAAGAATTTGTTTTTGGGTGCATATGCATTGTCTTTAACTTGTTAATTACACTAATAAATTCACTCTTGACGTTAACTATCCATCTTATTCTCTAATATTTGTGATTTACATTTATTTTCATATTATTTCAAGTATTAAATATATCAACTCTCATGTTAAGTCTATGTGACATGTAATTATTTTATGGGTATCCATTGCCTTTAAACTGTTAATTACAATGATAACTTGGCTTTCAGTATTTAGTATTCATCTTAGTCTATAATGTTGGTAATTTGCAAATGTTTTCATATTATTTTAAGTTTCAAATTTAGTGTTATTTACCTATTCATGATATCTTTGACAATTTCTTTTTCTTCCCTTCTCAATGTTTGGTTATCAAGGAACAAGCGATAGAAGCGTCTTCTGACGAAATGAACTATGATATAATAGTCCCAAAAATTGAAGCAGGTGCTTGCTACGAGATTATGAATTTTCGTACCAACAAAATAAGAGGCCAGTGTCAAGTAGTCCCGCATGACACCCATCTCGTGTTAACTGCCAAAACAGTTTTTAACAAGTTAACAAGTGTGTTTCTGCCTATTCTGTGTCGCAGATTTTTTTTTGCAAGATTATAATAGATTGTATCCAGGCTGAACAAGACTGATATCCTAACAGGTAATAAATATGTACGCATGTATATATAGCTGTGTGTTACAATGCATTGATACATGTTTTATGAAACATTTTCTCCTCACCTAATTATGTTTTGGTTTTCTTTCTTTTTTTCAAATTTGTAGATGTTATTGGTCATGTGGTTGGAGTCCAGCGTTTTGGACTTGACGAGTTAACACATCATATGAACTATCTAAACATAAGCTTTCTATTTTTACTTCTTTTACATAAGCTTTCTATTTCATGATTATTAACTATCTAAACATCTTTTTGGATATTTAACAGGATGATACATTTTTGTGCAAGGCATCAATTAAGCGGTTTAACACATCATATGAATGGTGGTATGCTGCTTGCCCTACATGTGCCAAACAAATGTACAAGGACCCAACAACTGGTCAACTGATGTGCCAAAAACATATAAATCAAATGCCAACTCCTTGGTAACGAGTTAAACACTATATTTTGCGTTTGTCAATTGATCGTTGTCTCATATCCTTATTAAACTGAAACTTATCATTTATTCTGTTTTTAATTACATATTTTCAATTAATAGTTCATTGATCACGTAACAAACTTACAAGCCATAAATTTAATTAAATTTGAAATCAAACTTTGCATACCTATCCTTTTATTTTTCATATGATTAGTATTAACATTAAACCATACCATAGAAAAATCTATGAGAATGTAGTTCTTGACTTATTACACTGTGTATCCTCTATAATTAATGGCTTTTCTATTTGAATGAAGGTACAAAGTGTTCTTGGTCCTTGAAGACGAAACAAATGAGATCAATGCTCTCATTATCGGCAAATTAGGAGAAAAGGTCTTTGGCATGCCATGCAAAGATTTGGTTTACAATCAAAGATCAACAGATCACAAGCAATTACCAAGTGAGTTTTTCAGACTTATAGGCCAAAGGAAAAATTTTCACCTTTGGTTTGGAAGCCGACGAAATTTGTTGAATTCAAATGATCTCCTTATCTACAATGTTTCTGAGGACACAATGATCCAACCAACAACACCAGTCTTTTATGAAAGAAATTGCAGTGTCTTCGACAACAGTTTCATCGTCCACTACACCAGCTGAAAAAACCGGAGAAACGCACAAGAGGAAAAGAGATTCCATCAGGAGAGCCCTTTTTACAGAGGCTAAAAACATGTTATATTCTGCATCACAGCATTTTTTTCTCATTCTCAATTTATTTTCAATCTGATCTAAATCTATTTTTCCTATCTCTTTAATATATTTGGTACGGTGAGACAGAGGAAGTCTCTGAAGTAGATGTCTAGGATTTTGGTCAGGTTCCAATCAAATTGTTGAAAAAAAAGCATCTTCTCCAACAAGCATGAAAAAAGACCCTCTACCAAAAAAAAAAAAAACTAGGTAACTTTGCTCCATTCCTATTTTTTATATGATGTAACCATATTTGCACACACTTGATTACAGCTCAGTTAGCATTTACATATTTTTTTTTACCATCTGCACATCGTTTATTTGCAGTTATTGCCAGAAGGAACAAACTTTTGCTGCTATAGAAAAGAGACTGATCATCTTTTGTTAAAACAACATCAGTGCTTCTCCATATTTTTTGCGTGTAAATAGGCCACCATAACATTGATACCCCTATTTTTTGTGCACATGAACAACTGATGCTGATCAACACCTAACATAGCTACCAGGGGGAAATATCAGACTCATCACTTTTGTACATCCATGTCAAAATGTTTCCTAATGTTTTTTGCCTAAATTGTACAACTATAAACAGTGGCCTGTAAAAATATTGACTACATTTTATATGCAGTCTTTATTATGTTTATGTTAATAGTGTTACTCAACATTTATGTACATTTGGATTTTCATGATATGTTCTATAGTTTTATTTTCGTTCCTGCAACAACGTGCGGGCACAATTTCCTAGTTATATTCCAAGGCCTAAAATAAAGAGTTAGCCTTCAAGTGAAAGCAACACATATAAGTCTAATGCTCCAAACCAAAAAAGATACGTTGTAAGGTCAACAATTACAACTTCAAAGTTTGTCATGGTATTCTGATGTACAAATTAACTAACAAACCTTGAATTCCTCAAATGTTAGTTTCGGAATAATTTTTCAGTCACCGCTACAATCAAAACCATAGCTATTGTCTGGGAATAATGCCTGTAGCAAATTGAAACCAGATCATTATGTTAGACATTGAAATAAAGAACAAAAGTGATGATACTAATAAGACATAAATTACAATAGATGTTGTGTAGTTTAATATGTCAGCAACATTAACGGGAAAATCTATGGAAGTAGTGGAAGTTATGGTGAGGAGAAGGATAAATATTATGTGCCTACAAGAAACTAAGTGGGTTGGTAGTAAGGCAAAGGATCTAGAAAACTCAGGGTTTAAACTTTGGTATTCGGGCACAAATAGAACGAGAAACGGTGTTGGCATCATCGTGGACAAGACCTTGGTACAAGATGTTGTAGATGTCAAGAGGGTAGGAGATAGAATCATGGCAATCAAGATTGTAATAGGACAAGAACTTATTAATGTGATTAGTGCGTACGCACCTCAAGTAGGGTTGGATACGAGTTCGAAGGAGAAATTTTGGGAAGATCTTGGAGACTTGGTGCAAGGAATTGCTCAGACGGAGAAGTTATTTATAGGAGGAGATTTAAATGGACATGTGGGCAGGGAGACAGGCAACTATGGAGGTTTTCATGGTGGCCATGGTTTTGGGGAGAGAAACGAGGATGGGGAAGCTATCTTGGATTTTGCAATGGCATATGATCTCTTCTTAGCCAACACCTTCTTTAAGAAGAGAGAAGAACATGTGATCACCTACAAGAGTGGGTCGTCAAAAACACAAATAGATTTTCTTCTAATGAGGAAAGGGGATCGTATAACTTGTAAGGATTGCAAAGTTATACCAGGAGAGAGCGTGGCTAATCAACATCGCTTGTTGGTGATGGATGTACATATCAAAAGAGTAAGACAAAAGAACAAGACTTGGAAGTGCCCAAGGACTAGATGGTGGAATCTAAAAGAAGAAAAACAAGCCATTTTCAAAGAGAAGGTAATCACCCAATGTGTGTGGGATAGAGAGGGGGAAGCTAGCCAAATGTGGGATTCCATGGCTAGTTGTATCCGAAAAGTAGCAAAAGAGGTATTAGGAGAGTCCAAGGGCTTTGCCCCACACCAAAATGAATCTTGGTGGTGGAATGAGGAGGTACAAACAAAGGTGAAGGCTAAGAAGGAATGTTGTAAAGCCTTATACAAGGAGAGGACCGATGAAAATGGTGAAAGGTATAGAAAAGCGAAGCAAGAGGCGAAGAAAGCTGTTAGAGAAGCTAAGTTAGCGGCTTATGACGATATATATAAACGACTAGATACCAAAGAAGGAGAGTTGGATATCTATAAACTATCTAGAGCAAGGGAAAAGAAGACAAGGGACCTAAACCAAGTGAGGTGCATCAAGGATGAGGATGGAAAGGTTCTTGCTACAGAGAACGCGGTTAAAGACAGATGGAGAGGTTATTTTCATAATCTTTTCAATGAAGGACATGAAATGAGTGCTTCTTTAGGGGAGTTGAGTAACTCAGAAGAGTGTAGAAACTACTCTTTTTATCGTCGAATCCGGAAGGAAGAAGTGGTTGTAGCTTTGAAGAAGATGAAGCATAAAAAAGCAATAGGCCCAGACGATATACCAATCGAAGTGTGGAAACTTTTGGGAGAGACAGGTATAACATGGCTCACTGACCTTTTCAATAGGATTTTGAAAACGAAGAAGATGCCAAATGAGTGGCGAACGAGCACTTTGGTGCCTATCTACAAGAATAAGGGCGACGTACAAAATTGCATGAACTATAGGGGTATTAAGCTAATGAGTCATACAATGAAGCTCTGGGAGAGAGTCATTGAGCATAGATTGAGGCAAGAGACACGGGTTTCGGACAACCAATTCGGGTTCATGCCAGGGCGCTCAACCATGGAGGCAATCTATCTCTTACGAAGATTGATGGAAAGATATAGAGATGGGAAAAAGGATTTACACATGGTCTTTATAGATTTGGAAAAAGCGTATGATAGGGTCCCAAGAGACATTCTTTGGAGGATTTTAGAGAAGAAAGGAGTACGAGTAGCATATATCCAAGCTATAAAGGATATGTATGAAGGAGCAAAGACTGCCGTAAGAACTCATGAAGGACAAACCGAAAGCTTTCCCATAACTGTAGGATTACATCAAGGCTCATCCTTAAGTCCTTACCTTTTTGCGTTGGTAATGGATGAGTTAACAGGACATATTCAAGATGATATTCCTTGGTGTATGCTTTTCGCAGACGATATAGTGTTGATAGATGAAACTCAGGAAGGGGTAAATGCAAAGCTTAACCTTTGGAGAGAAGTGTTGGAATCTAAAGGTCTTCGCCTAAGCCGAGCAAAGACAGAATATATGGAGTGCAAGTTCAGTGCAAATGGAGGCCAAAACGAGTTAGGGGTGAGGATCGGAGATCAAGAAATACCAAAGAGCGACCGTTTTCGTTACCTAGGATCTATCTTGCAAAAGAACGGAGAATTAGATGGAGATCTCAACCATAGAATACAAGCTGGATGGATGAAGTGGAAGAGTGCATCCGGCGTGTTATGTGACCGCCGTATGCCACTGAAGCTCAAGGGAAAATTTTATAGGACGGCAATAAGGCCGGCGATGCTGTATGGCACAGAATGTTGGGCGGTGAAACATCAACACATACACAAAATGGGTGTAGCGGAGATGAGGATGCTTCGTTGGATGTGTGGGCACACGAGAAAGGATAAGATTAGGAATGAGGATATCCGGGGTAAAGTAGGAGTAGCTGAAATTGAAGGAAAGATGAGAGAAAATCGGTTACGGTGGTTTGGACATGTGCAAAGAAGGCCTACTGACGCTCCGATTAGAAGATGCGACTATGGGACAGAGGTTCAGGGCCGAAGGGGTAGAGGAAGACCTAGGAAAACTTTGGAAGAGACTCTAAGAAAAGACTTAGAGTACTTGGATCTAACGAAGGACATGACACAGGATCGAGCACAATGGCGTTCTAAGATTCATATAGCCGATCCCACTCAGTGACTTGGATTTTCCAAGTCTCCAACCGAGAAGTTTTCCTCACTCGGAAAATTAAGGAAACACTACCCCAACCTACATGCTCCACTCAGAAAGCTTCAACATACAAGCTTCAACAAAAGAAAATTCAAAGAACTTAGCGAAGAAGGCTTTGGTGTATTTAACACAATACGTTGAAATGAAGGAAATCTTATTTATTGATATCCCCGATAAGCTACAAATATGTACATATACATGAGTCAAAATAAACACACAAGAGGGAGCCTTCACAAAGGTTGCTTAGGAGAAGTCTCAGCAGTCGGTAGAGCCCCAGAAAGAGAAGGCACCGGAGGGGGATCATTTGGAGCCTCAGTACTGGACAGAACCCTAGAAGGAGGAGGCATCAGAGGTTGATCATTTGGAGCTTCATTACGCGGTACAGCCCCAGATGACGAAGGCAATAAATGCCTTTGGAACAAACCCACAAATCTCTGATGATCAAGAAAAACCTGACCATCAGTTTCCTTCATCTGGTCAAGCTTCCTCTTCATGTTTGTAGCATAGTCATGTGCGAGCCGGTGCAACTGTTTATTCTCCTGTTTGAGACCTCTAATCTCCTGTTTGAGACTCATCACTTCAGCCGCCAATGATTCAACTTGGCGGGTTCGAGCAAATAGGCGTTGGGCCATATTAGACACAGAACCTGCACACTGAACACTGAGAGCCAGCGAATCCTTAACAGCTAACTCATCAGACCGTTTGGAAAGTAGTCTGTTATCTTTGGGAATGAGAAGGTTCCTGGCTACCACCGCAGCGGTCATATCATTCTTCATCACGGAATCCCCAACGGTAAGAGGACCAGTAGGGGAGATGAAGGATGGGCGCCATATGTTGTTTGGAGAAGGCGGGGCTGCCTCTTCAACAAGGTTCAAGTCAAAACGACGGTCGGAGGGGCCAGACATTTTCAAAGGTGTTGAAGAGAGAAGAGGTCGGACAAATCAAGATCTTAGAAGTGCAAGAATGAAGCTTCTACTGGTGGAGATTCAAGTGTGCTTTGGAACGTAATGCCAGCCCCTATAAAAATCTGCACTCGACGGAGCTTCAGAAATCGAAGAGGCGCCTGCTCAGAAATCGAAGAGGCGTTTGCTTTCTCAAAAGCTGGGCTGCTTAGAGATCACGAGGGTTGATCTCAGAAATCGAAGAGGCGTTTGCTTTCTCAAAAGTTGGGCTGCTCAAAGACCACGAAGGCTGATCTCAGAAATCGAAGAGGCGCTCGCTTTCTCAAAAGCTGGGCTCCCCAGAGACCACGAGGGCCGATCTCAGAAATCGAAGAGGCACCTACTTTTCCAGCCTTGTCAGCACCTGTCACACGCACACTCAGCTTTGCGGAAATTATGGGCATTCTGTCGAAGACTTCTGGGGAAGTAGAAAACACATGAATCTTACTGTTCAATCACCCACTTCCCACACGCAACAATAGCTCATGGGTACCACAGAAAACTTTGCCAAAGTTCTCTGCCAAAGTTGAGCACGTGAAGCTTGCAGCTCCCACTACATCGCTCTGACCAAGAAGGGTAAAAGAATAGCAAAGAAACAGCACTAACAAAGTTTAGACCCATAAAGTTTGAAGGTCTAGCTACCATATTATTACCCACAAGGGTAAAGGAACAGTACCACTGCTGGATAATTGGAAAGTCCCTGTGTGTCAACCTCTGTGCTTCGTGGCAAGGTAGACTAGCAAACATGCCCAACCTTTACTCACATTCGAGAAAACACTCCCAATAAGATTGCTTGCTCCAAAAGCCAGACTCACAACATGACTACTTTTTAAAAATCAAAGAGAGGGTAAAGGAACAGTACCATTGCTGGATAATTGGAAAGTCCCTGTGTGTCAACCTCTGTGCTTCGTGGCAAGGTAGACTAGCAAACATGCCCAACCTTTACTCACATTCGAGAAAACACTCCCAACAAGATTGCTTGCTCCAAAATCGAAGAGGCACCGCCCTCCGAATCTCGAGAGCCAGACTCCCAACATGATTACTTTCTCAAAAATCGAAGAGACACTGCTCCCCGAATCTTCGAGAGCCAGACCCCCAGCATGATTGCTTTCTCAAAAATCGATGAGGCATCGTTCTTCGAATCAATCGAAGAGGCGCTCGCTTTCTCAAAAGCTGGGCTGCTCAGAGACCACGAGGGCCGATCTCAGAAATCGAAGAGGCACCTACTTTTCTAGCCTTGTCAGCACCTGTCACACGCACACTCAGCTTTGCAGAAATTATGGGCATTCTGTCGAAGACTTCTGGTGAAGTAGAAAGCACATGAATCTTACTGTTCAATCACCCACTTCCCACACGCAACAATAGCTCATGGGTACCACAGATAACTTTGCCAAAGTTCTCTGCCAAAGTTGAGCACGTGAAGCTTGCAGCTCCCACTACATCGCTCTGACCAAGAAAGGTAAAAGAATAGCAAAGAAACAACACTAACAAAGTTTAGACACATAAATTTTGAAGGTCTAGCTACCATATTATTACCCACAAAGGTAAAGGAACAATACCACTGCTGGATAATTGGAAAGTCCCTGTTTGTCAACCTCTGTGCTTCGTGGCAAGGTAGACTAGCAAACATGCCCAACCTTTACTCACATTCGAGAAAACACTCCCAACAAGATTGCTTGCTCCAAAATCGAAGAGGCACCGTCCTCCGAATCTTGAGAGCCAGACTCCCAACATGACTACTTTCTCAAAATCGAAGAGAGGGTAAAGGAACAGTACCATTGCTGGATAATTGGAAAGTCCCTGTGTGTCAACCTTTGTGCTTCGTGGCAAGGTAGACTAGCAAACATGCCCAACCTTTACTCACATTCGAGACAACACTCCCAACAAGATTGCTTGCTCCAAAATCGAAGAGGCACCGCCCTCCGAATCTCGAGAGCCAGACTCCCAACATGATTACTTCCTCAAAAATCGAAGAGACACTGCTCTCCGAATCTCGAGAGCCAGACCCCCAGCATGATTGCTTTCTCAAAAATCGAAGAGGCATCGTTCTCCGAATCTCGAGAGCCAGATACCACAGACCACTTTTTCAAAGTGCTCTGACAGAGTTAAAACATGTGAAACTGGCAGCTCCCACTACCGTGCTATGACCAAGCAGGGTAAAGGAATAGCATTACTACTTGTTAGGGAGACTCCTATATATGTCGACCTCCATCCCCAACGAACAGGCAGACCTGCAAAAATGCTCAACCCTTCATCATATCTGAGAGGGCACTCCCAACGAAACCTTTCGAAATATTCAGCTTTCTTTCCCCCCGATAATACCTCTGCAAACAAGCTATACTAGAGCAAGAATATCTCATATCATCAGGGTTAAAAGCAAGAGTATCCCATATCATGCTTTTTCCCTGTCTTTTCCTTTGGCCTTGTTTTTACCTGCAAGACAAGGAGAAAGAGAGCAATCAGTCAGCACTTGGAATCAAGCTTCCAGCCAGGAACTGACTGCCTGGAACCGCTTACCTGATTACTTACCTGGCATTGCTCTCGAGTACTCATCTTCAACATCTTATGTTTCCAGGGAAGATTCCGCATCTGCTTGAGGAACAGATAGGGCAAGTGCGAAGGATACAAGGAAGCATGTGGAGACAAGCGTAACAGCACACGTGCCGATACATCCATTACTCTGTCAAAAGCAAAAGTATCCCATATCAGCAGGGTGGAACGTACTCTAGATTTGATGGACTTGTTTTGACCCTCAAATTCTTCAGTCGGCCTTATACTCTGGAGGAAACCAGAAAACCCTCCAGCTCAGTTCAAGAATAAGCCTGTGGAAAGTTACTTCTTCAAAAGCAAAAGTATCTCATATCATCTCTTCTCATTTTTCTTCTCTTTATCCTTCATGCTGCTGCAAGATGGGGAGAAGGTGAACAATCAGTCGGAGCTTTGATTGCTTACCTTGTCTGTCACCTCTTTCAGCAGACCCCCTAGCTCGGCGACTTGGGGGACTCCTACTACATGGTTTGTATCGCGCTTGACCAAGCCTGAAACTACAAGTAAGCTTCAAGTGAAATTGATACATTACCTTGTGCATCTCCACCAGTTAAAGATACCACCCCTGGATGGAGGAAGAGTAATTCCAGAGAAGATGCCACATCTACCTATGAGACAGATAAGGCAAGTCAAGACGACACCACACTCCGATACTTAGAAGTTTCGTGATTACGAGATCATTCTTTAAAAAGCACGGGAGGCCATCGTAAAAAGCCCACAATATTTCCTAATGTCATTTGTACTAAATCATTCACTTGTACTCACTAAAGGAGAGCTTGAACCTATGTACTTGTGTAAACCCTTCACAATTAATGAGAACTTTTCTATTCCGTGGACGTAGCCAATCTGGGTGAACCACGTACATCTTGTGTTTGCTTTCCTATCTCTATCCATTTATATACTTATCCACACTAATGACCGGAGCAATCTAGCGAAGATCACAAAAAGCGACCGTTTTCGCTACCTAGGATCTATCTTGCAAGAGAACGGAGAATTAGATGGAGATCTCAACCATAGAATACGAGCTGGATGGATGAAGTGTAAGAATGCTTCCGGCGTGTTGTGTGACCGTCGTAGGCCACTGAAGCTCAAGGGAAAATTTTATAGGACGGCAATAAGGCCAGCGATGTTGTATGGCACAGAATGTTGGGCGGTGAAGCATCAACACGTACACAAAATGGGTGTAGCGGAGATGAGGATGCTTCGTGGGATGTGTGGGCACACGAGAAAGGATAAGATTGGGAATGAGGATATCCGAGGTAAAGTAGGAGTAGCCGAAATTGTAGGAAAGATGAGAGAAAATCGGCTCCGGTGATTTGGACATGTGCAAAGAAGGCCGAATGACGCTCCGGTTCGAAGATGTGACTACGGGACAGAGGTTCAGGGCCGAAGGGGTAGAGAAAGACCTAGGAAAACTTTGGAAGAGACTCTAAGAAAAGACTTAGAGTACTTGGATCTAACGGAGGACATGACACAAAACCGAGCGCAATGGCGTTCTAGGATTCATATAGCCGACCCCACTTAGTGGGAAAAGGCTTTGTTGTTGTTGTTGTATCCTTCATGCTGCTGCAAGATGGGGAGAAGGTGAACAATCAGCTGGAGCTCTGATTGCTTACCTTGTCTGTCACCTCTTTCAGCAGATCCCCTAGCTCGGCGACTTGGGGGAGTCCTACTACATGGTTTGTATCGCGCTTGACCAAGCTTGAAACTACAAGTAAGCTTCAAGTGAAATTGATACATTACCTTGTGCATCTCCACCAATTAAAGATACCACCCCTGGATGGAGGAAGAGTACTTCCAGAGAAGCTGCCACATCTACCTATGAGACAGATAAGGCAAGTCAAGATGATACCACACTCCGATACTTAGAAGTTTCGTGATTACGAGATCATTCTCCCACAATATTTCCTAATGTCATTTGTACTCTAATATCATTTGTACTAAATCATTCACTTGTACTCACTAAAGGAGAGCTTAAACCTATGTACTTGTGTAAACCCTTCACAATTAATGAGAACTCTTCTATTCCGTGGACGTAGCCAATCTGGGTGAACCACGTACATCTTGTGTTTGCTTTCCTATCTCTATCCATTTATATACTTATCCACACTAATGACCGGAGCAATCTAGCGAAGATCACAAAAAGCGACCGTTTTCGTTACCTAGGATCTATCTTGCAAGAGAACGGAGAACTAGATGGAGATCTCAATTATAGAATACGAGCTGGATGGATGAAGTGTAATAGTGCATCCGGCGTGTTGTGTGACCGTCGTAGGCCACTGAAGCTCAAGGGAAAATTTTATAGGACGGCAATAAGGCCAGCGATGTTGTATGGCACAGAATGTTGGGCGGTGAAACATCAACACGTACACAAAATGGGTGTAGCGGAGATGAGGATGCTTCGTGGGATGTGTGGGCACACGAGAAAGGATAAGATTGAGAATGAGGATATCCGAGGTAAAGTAGGAGTAGCCGAAATTGAAGGAAAGATGAGAGAAAATCGGTTCCGGTGATTTGGACATGTGCAAAGAAGGCCGACTGACGCTCCGGTTCGAAGATGTGACTACGGGACAGAGGTTCAGGGCCGAAGGGGTAGAGGAAGACCTAGGAAAACTTTGGAAGAGACTCTAAGAAAAGGCTTAGAGTACTTGGATCTAACGGAGGACATGACACAAAACCGAGCGCAATGGCGTTCTAGGATTCATATAGCCGACCCCACTTAGTGGGAAAAGGCTTTGTTGTTGTTGTTGTTGTTGTTTCTGGGTTTGTTGAGGGGGGGACAAACTGGGTTGGGTTTTTTTTTTTTTCTTCTTCCTTCTTCTTCTTAGAGGTCGCACTTGGTGCGATGGCAAGTGCCTTCGCCCATAAGCGGTAGGTCTCGAGATGACATCTGATGGGTTCGTGACCTTTTGGAGATGTGTTCAAAACATCCCGATCTTCAAAACAAGCTATTATGGGCTGAATTTGGAGGAAATTGGAGGGTAAAACATGGCTGGACAGTTACTTGGTAGATTTTCCTAGCTTAATTAGGACTTTATTTTAAAAGATATTTTATTATTATTTAGTTTCCTAGTAGGAATAAAAGATTTTGTTTTCTAAGGATTATGCGATGGTTTTAGGGGGATATTTAAGGTTTTGGCCGGCCCTAGTCTATTTATCTTCTCTTGTATGTGACTTTGGAGACATAGAGAAATTGGTTAGGGTTCTTGAAGACTTTCAGATTTTTATTTTAAAGTGTTTTCATTCTTTTTCTTCATAATAATAATATTTTCTAGGATTTTAATTATGAATATGCGTAACTAATCCGTTTGCTAGGGCAAAGCCTTGAGCCTTAGCATGAATATGTAATTTTTATTTAATTTAATTGCTTATGATTGATTGCATGCACGCTTTGAATTATTGATTACCGTTTTAAACTGTCTAATTGTCTTAATGCTTGATCACATTAAGATATTTAGAAAAGTAATTTGATGCAATTTTGGTCGAAAGATTCCTTGAAATTGACGTTGGCTTCTTGTGGTTAATAATTGTAATTTTAATTAGGATGAACACCACATCTTAAGGGTTGCATGGTTTTTCAAATGATTTTCATAAAACATAATGAGTCTGTCATGTTCATATTTGATCCGAACATCCGAATAGATTGCATGTTAGATATACATTTTATGTTGGAGGTTTCAAGTAGAATCTCTACTAATTAATGAAACCTTCTTTGTCAACTAAAAGATGGTGAAAAGACAATTTAATTTTCTATCACACAAAAAATATGATGGGCAATAATGTAATTTCACATATCCAAATTTTACTTTTTTTTATTGAAGCCTCACCTATATGTGATGTTAAAATACCTCCAATATAATAAATTAAAAAAAAAAACCAAAAACAAAAACCTCCCACTCCCTCCCCCCCCCCCCAACGTTCTCTCTCTCCCTCTCTCCTTCTCATTTTCTAAAAAAATGTGTTCATACACACAAAGTATGTAGGCAAATGCTAGTATATATTAGAAAAACCTAACATTCAAAGTGGCATGTGTAGATCATAAGTAATTGGTAAAAATACATAGGATTGCTAGATGATGGTGGAACCCTAGTGCTTTTATAAATGGGTATTTACAACTCTTTTCTTTTATCGTATTAATTTTGGGGAATTTAATATTAGTTTTTAATTAAAATTCGTTTTTAATATTACCCAAATTCAAAATCTCCTTTCTCAATTTTTAATTTTAAGTAATTAAATATGAATTGTTTTTACATAAATTATTAAAATAGTCATTGTAGAGAACGACTTTGCATGAGTATCTATACTACAACATTATTGTACTCTTGCAAGTCTTTTGTGTGATTTTAACCTTATTTGTGTAGGTTCTAAAAATCCTATCAGGGCATTTGGTGGATGGTTACAAAGAGAGAATCGATGAGGGCTTTACTGTATTCGGATCAGCTTTATTCCTTCGCTAGAAAATTATGATCTCACAATTGCCTCTAACCATTTATCTAAGAAGCAACATGTTCCCCTTGAGAATGAATTGTTATCCAAAGAACTATTCGGTGAACTGTCCGTTGGTAAAGAAGATCTACACTACGACTAGCTTATTCGTCAGTTAAAACACTTCCATCTTTGCTCCAAATGTTTGCCCGACGACTGATGTATTAATCTACAAACTCTAGCCATCCTGTAAATCTATTCAGTCAACCCAGTTTGTTGACTAATTTTTCCCTACTAAACTTATATTCTGTCGGTTAAAAAAGGTGAAACCGACGAAATCTTCTCTGTCGAGCAATAGTTGACAGGGCAAGCCATAAATTCTAGTAATGCAAGCATAGCATCTGCTCGAATAAGTAGTTCTTAGATGATTCCAAGAACTAAAGGACTTAGCAAGTTTAGATGTATATTTCCTGTCTTTGGGGTTTCTGATAAATGATTGTACTTTACAGATGAATTGTACTTGTACGTCTCATATGTGTTGATTAAGATCTCCCCCTGTTTTTCGTGGCATTGAATTGCTAATCCTTTTTTGTGGTGGTTTCTGTATACTCCAGTACAATTCGTTTCTTTCAGGACTGATTTGAATGCGATTGATTTTGTTCAGTACCTTTCAAATTTCCTGTGTTTTGTTCATTTCATTTAACTTTTAAAATTTTATTTTTTGTAAATGCTAGTCTTATCATATTTTTCATACCATATATGTATCACCTTTTTAACGGAGATATGACATACATGTGTTGATGAGCCATACTTTTATAAATTGATGGTACAAATATGGTAAGTGCAATATTACTCTTTAGTAGAGTAATGTTGGAGAGACTGCATATTTATACCATATTAATATATCATATGATGTGACGAGTGATACATATAACCAACAATCTAACATTTAATGAGATAAACTCATTACAAAACGTGGTATGTACACATCCATATCACAATATGGTACAACAATGTAATATAAACATGTAATCTCTCTAGCATTTTACTTATTTTTTATTTATATTTGTTATTACACTCAACATCATGCGGGTGCACATATTGAACGCTGAGCAGGCTCCTCGTATAATGCCACATAACTACCAAATATGGGTAAATTCTAGCTCCGGCCCATGGGAAGCCCATACTTTGCTTGCACATGAGCTACTTAATGAATTGGAATTAATTGTGGGTTCCTCTAGGTCTTTCTAATATTGTTTACTAATTGTTGCGGCATATCAAGTGACTTTGCATAAAAACTTTCATAACATTGACACGGTTATAACACTATGTATCGTTAATTGTCAATCATGCAACGCAACATGTAAATTCTTTTTACATAATGTTCATGTGATTGGCACGAGAAACTACGTGTGCCATAGAAGTTGGTCTTGAAGGAAATTTTTGATAAGCTAAGTTCATTTGAGCAACACTCATACATGTAATTAACAATTAAAGGCTCTATCATGCTTATATGCACTCAAAAATAAAATTTAACTCATAAAATTTAGAGCCTAGTAGTTGTTAGTCAAAGACTCAACTCAAATTCAAAACAAAAGAGTTGACTTTATACTTTTGTAGATCCTCAAGGATAATCACTTAAAGCTCATTCCTCTGCTCATAGCTTCTTGTATCCATGAATATGGATAAACTCTTGCTTCTTGGCTCCATAGATCCATGTTTTGGATGGTTGAAAGGATTTTCCAAAGCAACTAAAGTAGGAGGCTTTTATTTTTTGAAGTAAATTGTAGCATTGATCTTTCAACTAAAGTAGGAGACTTTTATTTTTTAAAGTAAATTGGAGGCTAAATCAAGGGGCAAATATGAAAAATCAAATAAGAAAAATTATATTAAGGGTCCCTCAATTTTAATCCAACTGGAGAAATTGTCAATCAACTTTAACCCAATGGGAGCAATGGTCCATATCTTTAACCCAATTGGGGCAATGATCATTCCAACATAACTCATTTTGACATAATTATGAGAGAGCTGATGAAAATGACTATAGCTACATATTTTGATGAGTTAATGGATTAATAATAATGAATATTTAGTTAAAAAATTATTTTTTCAATTTATTTAAAATTAAGAGAACATTGATATAATTTATTATATTTTTCAACACCAAAAATGAATGACGAAGAATATGAGTGTCCATCCCACTGACAAATTTGATTCCCGTGAAATATGTTGCATATTTGTTGGCTACCTTCTTGGTCAAAAAATCTATGCGCTTAATAATTTGGTCAAAAAGGCTATCCTGCCAGCCTAGTTGATCAACGGAGATGGATTGTCTGTCCTCTCTTTTTTATACCTTCTTCATGCATTCTTATTTTGTGCTGTCAAGTTTAAGCAACGTTAACATTTTATATTAATTTTTTTATAAAAATAATAAGATAAAAAACAAATTTTGACGTGATTTAATCGTAACCGCACAAAATAAAAGGGTATGAGGATGGAAGGGCACACAATCCATCTCGTGGATCAACCACAGCAGCAGCCCACACGGTCTGCTACTTCCCTTGCCCTCACGTCACCCTCACGCCCGCCTCTACCTTCCACGCAATCTCTTGCGTCCCCAAATCCCATTCCTTCTACCAGCTCGCCAATTCCTTCCGCGTCACCTCTACACCCCACCCAATATTGTGTTGATTACCCGGTATCCATGAAGTTTCTTCCATCCTCAAACTACTACTTTTTGTTTAATGTGATTTATCGTTGTGGGAGAGTGCAATAATGCTTATACATTCTTGTACAAATTCGATCTCTACCAATATTTATCACCTCTCCATTTTTAACAATTAACAATTTAATCTTTTTATTTATTTTATAGTTTTCAAATCAAACAAAAATATTCATATTGTTTTTTTAATTAAAATTCTAAATAATATTTAGCGGAATAATTAGCTTCAGTTACTAATCAATCCACTTTGTTTGACAAGTTTCCTTATCATAAACTCAACGCGAAGAGAAAAACTTAAGAGGGTATGGCATGCTTTATGGCAAGATAAGTCTAAATGAAATATATATTCTAATCAAAAGTTTAAAACATACAAAATGCTAACCAGTTGAAGCTCACAACAAATGATAGTGCTCTAATTATTGTCACGGGTTAGAGATTAAATAGTATAAATAAGAACCGAAATCAAGCTCTTGGTGTGTAGAAATGAGTTAGAATTTGGTAAGTTTAGTGCTCGATTTCCTTCTAGGCTTCTACTGTATCCAAAAATAAATTAAAAAAAAAAAACAATAATTGGCATCTAATACTTAAACAAGGAGTGGAAACAAACTTCTTTTGGTTGGTACCAAAACGAAATAGTTATCAAAATATCCCATAGGTTTGAATCATTACACATTCAATGCGAATGTTACTATACATTTGCATATTACATTTTACTCTAATTCAGCAATTGCTTCTAGCTCTAGGCGTCTTGCATTTCTAGTTGTAGGACCCGTAGGCATGAAGGGATTAGGCGGCACTGTCAAGCTTTCTCCTCCTCCTTCTAATATCTGAACCGCTGTTTCCATGGAAGGACGATCTGACGGGTGCCATTGGATACACCATAGCCCTATAATTGCAAGTTTCCTTGGAATTTTACCATCTTCTTCTTCCCCAGTATGGATTCGTAGGTCATCCCCTTCCTCTAGAAGATTATAAATCCACTGTGGATAGTAAATTTCATTTGTAGTGTTCTCCGTGGTTGAACCAATATTTTTCCTTCCTCCTACCATCTCAAGCAATAGCATTCCAAAGCTATAGACATCTGCCTTGTAAGACACATTTCCAAAATTCCTGGAGAACACTTCAGGTGCAATGTAGCCCATGGTCCCCCTAGCTGTAGTCATGGACACCAAGCTTTGATCCTTGGAACATAACTTGGCCAAACCAAAATCAGAAATTTTTGGAGTGAAGTTTTGGTCTAGCAAAACATTATGGGGTTTGATGTCGAAATGCAGGATTCGTAGATCGCATCCCTGGTGAAGATATTCAATTCCTTTGGCTATGCCTAGGGCAATATCTTGCAGCTTATCCCAACCAAGAAATGAATTCTTACTATCTGCTGATGAAATGAAATCCTGCAGGGAACCGTTGGGGAAGAACTCGTAAACAAGAGCTCGTATAAATCCATCAGCACAAAATCCAACCAAGCGAGCCACGTTGACGTGGTGGATATGACCCATCGTTCGCACTTCATTTACGAACTCTTCCCCATCTCCCTTGGAACTGTTGAGGACTTTGACAGCAATAAAGAATTCAGAAGAGAGCATTCCTTTGAAGACAGTTCCATAGGCTCCTTCGCCCAACTTGTCCTTGAATTGATTTGTAATCCTCTTAATATCTGCATACGAATACCTGCTTGGTTTGAGTGCTTTGTAATCCTCCAAGAATCTTTCAATTCTTAATTGGCTCTCTTTTTCCTTTCTATCAGCTCTATATACCCGATATGCTGCAATCATCAGTAGAACAAGAAGCAAAGAACCCAGGACTCCACCTGTAACCACTAATTTCCATGTGTTGCCTGTAAAAGAATTGCAAATTAAATTGAGAATGACAATTAATATCCTCAGAAATATGGATCGGACAACATCCTTCAAATAATACTTACTGAGACATAAATATAACGATGTTTAAAATTAGCAATGAATATAAAATGTTCTCCTTACTTGGTTTGCTCACGTGTTGACATTCAATTTCACTGTTGGTGCCATTGTTCTTCCATTTACACCTCTTTCCCTCTGCTTCACATTCTGTACAATTTGGTTTCGACCATTTGAATTGAAGAACACGGCCATTACCCGCCCAATCGCCAAATGGAACTGATAAAACATCATACATCTTTGAACAAGATTGTAGATTCTGGAAGAAATCTTCTAATTCGTATGTAGAATCAATGGCATAAATTCTGCTGCTAGGGTCGCCGAGGCAGGGGACTTGATACAAATCCATATCTCTTGCAACAGAAGTAGGACAACTGAATAAGGTAAGGTTAAGGTTTCTAAAATTTGTCAAGTAGAAGGGAGAGGGTGGCATGGTTGTGATTTCAGCAAGCTTTAGCAGCAGGCAGTTGCTTGGATCATATACTTGGATTTCCTGACGCTTGTAATCTATGTGTTTGACAAATGATTTTATTAGTATTTGCTGCTCATATCCCCCATTGCATTCAAGCCCAGGATTTCCACACTGATGTGTGACGCTGATGCGCAATGGGGATTGGATAGCCGGGCCTTGATCATCGCCACACTTGGATTCCGGGCACACATATTGGCTTGTTCCAACTAGTTTGAAGAAAACCAGTCCGGGCACACATAAAGGGAAGAGATGAACAATTTCTGCATTTCTAAGCTAATAATAATAAAAATAATGCGCATGGATTTTTCTTTTTGTAATTGAGCAGAGATATATATGTAGTAATTATACATTTATACGGTGCCCTCCATTAACGAAAGAGGGATAGCGAGATAGCATTATAATACACAATTCTGTCTTTTCCGTTGACTAACTGTTTCAAACACCATTGCAACTTCACGGAAGGTGATTTAACACCACCTATATTATGAGACTACTTGGTCTTCTCTCTCTCTTTCTCTCTCCATATGGAAATTAATGGACGCTGGTTCTTCACCTTAGCAAACTTATGGCGCTAAGGAAAAATATAGCGCCAAGGAGAATGACAGTAGTAGTTTGGTATTGCTATGCTTTTAAAAAAATTGTTTCTACTGTGTGGTGAGAATAATCAGTTTCAAAAATGTTGTCTTTCTTGATCCCAATCATTTGAAAATTCTATGACAAGGAAACTCTTACTATACCAATGCATGACCATGTCAATAAAATATACAATTGTAACAATAATTTTAATTTTTTTCCTATGTTCCTCCTCGGTATTTGCCATGCTTGTTTGAATGTATGAACAAAGATATATTGTGATATGCAACAAAATTTAAATAATTACGGTATATGTGACTTTTTGTTTTAACCAAAAGTTCTGTATACATGTATAAGCACAAGGTTTTTGAGGCAATGCAACCAAAAAACAAATAAAGCAAAAGTGAACAGATAAAATTACAAGAACAGATCCTTAAATTGCATCCCTCTTTAACTACAAACCTCATTAAACCCACATTGGAAATTTGTTGCACACTTGCCCAATTCGTTGCTTCAATTTGTGGATAGCTGTAATGATGAGGATGATTAAAAGATTTCAGTTTTGATATGATGCCATCGATATGACCTCGGTGTTCACAAATCTTATCTTTTTCTCAGTCGGCGGAAACCCCTGGCGGCGTTTAAGGCTAATGATTTTATGCCGATTACTATGGGACTTGGATTGTCTGCCCTCCTAGTTGTGGTGCCCTTCCATGCCCTCTTATTTTGTGCGGTCACGGTTAAGCCACGTCAATATTTTATATTTTAATTATTTTTTGTCTTATTATCTCATTAAAAAATTAATATAAAATATTGACGTGGCTTAACCGTGACCGTACAAAATAGGAGGGCATGGAAGGGCACCACAACTAGGAGGGCAGACAATCCAAGTCCATTACTATGGGCTCGTGGTGGCGACGATAATGATGTGATGGTGACTTTGGCGTGTGGTGCTATCTCCTCTGCCACCCAAGCTCCAAGCTTTTGTTGTCCTATGGGCTCGTGGTGGCGGCGATGATGATGTGATGGTGGCTTTGGCGTGTGGTGGTATGGTACCATGAGATAGTAATTAACGCCAAAATCATCCTATTCAGTCTTGGCTATTGTTAACCTTCAAAAGCAAAATATTTATAACAAAGAACTAGCAGCAAAATCCATAAAAAAACTGAAAATTGTGTCACAGATCCAACCAACACACAATTCAATCGGAAGAAAGAAAACAAGCACAACAAACTTATGACTATCAGAAAATAAAAATAATTAGCAAAAATTCACAATTGGCTTAAAGAGTATACCCGAAAAGCTAAAATAATTCAAGAAAGAAGATATTAGAGGCGCTGACCTCTAACAAAAGCAAGAAGATGATGCATGAGCCGAAAATCTCTTTGAAGATTGGAGAGTTAGTAGAGTGAAAGATGCAGCCCTAAACCCTTATCAGGTTTTATCATGAAATTTTGGTGCCCTAATTGTAAAGTTTTGCGCTTGCAAGATTTTCCTACATATGAATTTGTGATTCTCGTCGTAGTTGGAATTGTGAAATTACACCTATTTAGATGAAATTAAAATCGGAAAATCTTCATCCCCTATTTCAACTTTTTTCCCTTAGAATTTGCCTTTTTCTCTCGCTACAAGTGCCAAATAAGGGAAAATTTCTTTCCCATCCCTAAATTTTCGAGTTTAAATGAAATTTCGAGTTTAAATGAAATTTCGAGTTTTTTTACCATATCTAAACAGAGTGTTAGGGTTTGTTTGGGGTGAGGAAATTACCAAATTCTAAAGGTATTTAGGCATAGTGATGAAGAAACGGATCACAAAAAGTTATATATAAGATATTAGAAATGTACCACATGAGCATTACAAATGGCACATGAAATAAATTTGCAAATGACTACTTGAAAGGAGTTAATATTATGTACATTGGTGTGTATGCATCTAGAAATATGCATATACATTTTACGTAATGACTATAAGATAAAAAAAGGAAATTAGCTCTAGATCTGCATATGAAACTTCCTGAGTGTTTGGATCTATTTGGATAAATTTTGTCACGACATTGACAGTGTTCATCTTCTCTGGTTATCAAAAATCTTACCGTACGTCTTAGTCTACCAATCCGGTACATGTATTAGTAAGCCTCATTCCTTTGCACACATTTGTCGTTCCACTTTGGCATGGATTAGGCAGGTTGGAGTTTTCACTCATGATCATGTACGTGGTATTTTGGATAAACAACTCTTAATCTCTCTTCGAATCTCGGCTGAGTCTTGTCAAGCTCATTCCATAGTTCACGTTCCTTGGCATCCCCCTTCATTTTCCTGGGTCAAAGTGAATATGGAAAACCTCGCTAAAGGTAACCCAGGTCCTGCAGCTTGTGGTGGGGTTTTTCGAGATTCTGCGAGTTATTTTCTTAGGGATTTCTCCTTGAGCTTGGGACATCATACTTCTTTATATGCGGAGCTTCATGCGGTCATCCGTGCTGTGGAGTTGGCTGACGCGCATGCTTGGCAAAATTTATGGATTGAAAGTGACTCTTCTAGTGTGATTTATTGTTTTGCTTCTACTTCTTTTTCTCCTCCTTGGCTACTCCAGACACGATGAAAAAAAAATGTATTTCTTGTTCTCATACATTCAGAGAAGGGAATGCAGTTGTTGCGAAGGTTGGATGGGGTGGAGCTTGGGTGTTGGTACGACTGCCGTATTGAGGATCGTGGTGCAGATGGGGTTTGGAATTATGTTGCTTCTACGGTTTTGGAATTGGGATGGTTAACTAATTTTTATCATTTTTTTGTTGAGGTGTGTGTGTGTGTGTGTGTATATATATATATATTCTAATAGATAAAATCTAAAAGAATTTAGAGATATATAAAAGGTTATATTAGGAATAAGGGTGGGTGGGAAAATAGAGTTTTTTATTTTTAATTTTTTATGATGGGTGAGATTATAATGTGGATGAAAAAAATAAGACAATAGGGCGAGACTAGTGACACTTAAAAAAATATTAGTAACAACTTGTTTTCCGATATTATCTTATTAGAGGGCCAAAGGAGATCGAAGCAACTTGTTCACTAACTCACATCAATATCAATATTCATGTTCATCTTCATTTCTCAACAAACTCACACAATTAGAAGCCTCACCACTTAGAAACTTAAGACTTCTTTCTTTGTCATATATAGTTATGTAGAAATTTCATCCCATATTCCATTGGAAACTTGCACTCTCTTCCCCAAAGAGTTGGAAGTAAATAAAATACTATGACTTTTCTTCTAATCAAGTTGCGTGTACCACTTAGAAAATGAGGTTTTCTTCTAAAAAATGTCTCATCTCTCTCTAATATAGTTTTTCGTGGCGTGGCAAACTCATAATCCCTTTCCAAATCGTTGAAATTTCATTAGTTCAACTTTTACGCCTTATGCTCATTTTCCTTAGAAATTTAATAAAAAAAGAATAATCCATTGGACAACACACATAATTCCAAAAAATTGGATAGCAAATGAAAAGAGAGTTTTCATTCTTGGACTGATTTCCTTGAGTGTTAAGTACCCAGCATCCACGTCCACTTCAATGATTTCAATCTCTCAGTATTAGTTTTGTTTTGCTCTGTTCAAGGTTCATATGGTTTCATCTAATTCAAATTCCAAGAAAAGTTTGGCCAAGCGTGAAAGATTCAATCTCTCAGTATTACGAGTTGAGGACTTGGTTTCATCTAATTCAAATTCCAAGAAAAGTTTGGCCGAGCGTGAAAGATTCAATCTCTCAGTATTACGAGTTGAGGACTTTGACAACAATAAGGAATTCAAAAGAGAGCATTCCTTTGAAGACAATTCCATAGGCTCTTTCAATTCTTAATCGATTCTCTTTTTCCTTTCTATCAGCGCTATACGTCCGATATGCTGCAATCTCGAGTAGTGAAAGAAGTAAAGAAACATCTCTAAAATAAATGTCCATTCACACCTCCGACTAGTCCTCCCTGGAGGAGCCTTGTCTTTGTCACTCTGGTAAGGTCTGTACCTAAATCGAATCACAATAATGTTACATCCCGAACTCCGAGATATGATACAACATTAATAATAGAATTTTATGGAATAATTTTCATTGTATTACTTCCTTGAAATATATACAAATACAATCCTTGTTATATATGGAAACAATAATAAATAGGGAGTTTTAACGAAAAACCCACGGTACTGTTCACTTTAACGAAAAACCACATTTTTACACTAAAAAGTCAAACCTGGTACTATTCATTTTACCCTTTATTTTGTCTTTATCGTTAAAACTCAAAGTTTTCAAGTTCTTTTCATTAGTTTTCCTTAATAAATAAAGGACACAACAATTAAAACTTCCTAATAAAGGACTCCTAATATTTACAATATATTTACATACTTATTTTTAATGACTCACGTTTACACTCCCCTTAAGTTGGTGCATAGATATCACACACACTACTAGAATTTTGGCTCATAGGACACCATTTTTTTCACACCCTTTGCAATTGGTGGCCATAGATGTAAAGTTGCTACTCTTACTATTTTTTGGTGGTTTTACCATGGGATGCCGCTGATGTTGGTGGCCTTCAACATTGAGCCACCAATGATTGGTGGTTGTTAAATATCTTTATTTCTTAAAATTTCTTTCCTTCTACTTTTTAATTTCATTATGTATTTTGTTATTTATTTTGTTGGGAACGTACTGGTTAATTTTTTTGTTTTTAAAGCTGGGATATATATTTGCTTATCAGGACCTACGGATGCACGTCCAATACAAAAGGGAGATAGAGCCAAAACTGATAGGAGCATATTTATGCGACTGAGTTAGCTTGTTCTCATGCATTTATGTTGTTATTCCTTAGTTGTTTTAGTGTTTAAAGTCATTTTCGTGCAATTTCAGGTTCTAAGGACAACGTACGCAAAAATGTGCATTTTGAAGCCTTTTGGAGCAGTTTTGGGCTTGGAATATATAACACATCCTTGGAGCTAAGTAGATAGGCGAAATTGAAGATTAAAGAGGCTAGGAATGTGTTAAAGAGAAAGAAGAATTAATTTAAAAAGGACAAAGAGCTCAGCAACCAATGAAGAAACATGAGTCAAGATTACCTTATTTTGATTTAATCTTTCCTAATCCTCAATGTCCCTAAGTTCCAACAACATTCCTTGTCTATTTCATTCACTCATTGCCTTGCACCACCCTTGTTCCCTCCATCATTCCAAATTTCTTGCATCAATCATCACTCCACCTTAACCCTTGACTCATTTCTACACCATTCCACCTCACTTTCCTTTCTCTACCATGTGCACAATCATTCATGTTCCCTACTTGCATTCATTGTTGCAACACCACTCCATTTTACCCCTCATACTTTGCATCATTACTTCACTTTCACCTTTGAATCATTTCAACACCACTCCATTTTACCCATGCTTTGCATCATTACTTCACTTTCACCCTTGAATCATTTCAACACCACTCTATTTTACCCATGCTTTGCATCATTACTTCACTTTCACCCTTGAATCATTGCACACACACTTCATGTCCCCCTCCATTGCCTTGCACTTCCTCTATAAAAGGAAGTGTGTGTAACATAAATTTAGTGCATATTTTGTTAGATCATTCACTCCCATTTCAACACAACCTTCATCCAAACACATCCATTCATCTTTACATTCATTCCTCCATACAAACAACCTTCAAACACTCACCAACACCTTGTGCCGTAGCAAAGGAAGGAAAGGAAAGTGCTTGGACGTGCTTGCTGTCAACTTGGATCATTGGAGCGTTTAGGTGTTTTCTTTCTTTTGTTTCCAATGTTTAAATTCATTTTCTTTCGTTTTGTTGTGAACATGAGTGGCTAAACCCCTCTTGGCTAGGGGTGATTTCAAAGCCATGATTATGTGTACAAGATGATTTGATAAATTCCAGTTATGAATTCTTGAATCATGAATGCAATTGGCTTAACTGTTTGATTGATAACTTATTTGTATTTGTTGATTAAGGGTCGACACTTAATTGGCATGCATAAATCCGATGCTAGAGTATAAGAAAGTTTCACATAATTGTTAAAAACTTATATTCACAAGTAGTGGAGGTCGCTTATAAACGATCGCGTTAAGTTTAATTCCTAGCATGAGTGACATGATGTCATAGTTGCAAGTGCTTTGTCAATGCTTATGATTTTCATTAAATGTAATGATCTTTGATTGTATCTCTATTATGATGTCATGTAGGGAACTTTTGAAGAATGTTTTGGGTTGTCGAATGATGTCATCCAATCCAATAAAACAAGGAAAATTTGAGGGTTAACTAGTGATGTCACAGTTAATTTGGAGTATTGTCGTTCATAATTCAATGAAGTAGTAACTGGAAATCGAGTTGTTTGCATACATGTCATGTGTGGAGAAAAATCCTCTAGCTATCCCATCATCCATCTAATTTTCTAAATTTATTTTCAAACCTGTTTTTAAGTTACAATTTGTTTTGTTATTCTAAGTTCGTCCAAATCAAACCCCCCATTACTTTCTTGTTTCAAATTCTTTTAAACTTGTTTTGTTTGCGTTTTAAGTGTTTTGAGTCAAGTCCAAACTTTATTTTCGTCCAAAATTGTGTTTAGTGTCAGAAATTGCCTAGTTGTTGTTTTTAGGCAGTTTTGAGTCTTCTTAGCTTATGTTGAGTCTTGTGAACTAGTTTTGAGTATTTTGAATCTATCCTAACGCTTTTAAGTTTGTTTTTGTGTCTTTGAGTCAGTTTAGAGTAAATTAGCAATCCCTCTTAATCCCCGGCCTAGAACGATCCCTACTTATACTTATACTACAATTGTCAAAAGAGGGTTAAATTTGTGTGTTAAGATAATTTTCGCATCAAAAACTCATAGAAGGATAGAGCCTTGGACCCTAATCGCATATCTCGGTCATTATTGAATCAGTGATGAAGTCGGGCGGTTCCGCGAACCAGTCTCAGTCTCAGGATGCGGACAGGGCATAATGGACAAGATTGTTAGTGGCTTCGTTTTGTTGGCGACTGGCGTGGGCAATGGAACTCGGCTCCCACGTTGCTGGGTATTTGCTTCGCATACCTTGCCCTTTTAATTTCTCAACAGATTAAGCTCCTCGGTTCATTATTTATTATCAATTGGGTTTCTTACAATCAATTTGGGGCTTGCAACACATCGAATTGATTTTAGGGAGTAAAAACAGGTAATTTTGTGTTTCTCATATTCAATATTCAACATTTTTTAGACCAAACTTTTCAATTTGTTTATTAAGTCTTCGATTATGTTGGAGTTTTTTGTTAGTTTAGTTTGAAGTGCTTCTTCTATCTGTTCACGTTGGATCAAACTGGAAACCATACAGGGTTGCTTATTATTGTTATTGCAGATATAAGCTAGGAGTTATTGGTTGGTGTATAAATATAAGAATCTCTGTACTGTTTCCACAACATCACGAGTTAGGCAAATCGCAACTACATTTTTTTAAACAAACCACTATCCTTACAGCCTGTAGAAACTGAAAGAAAATGGGTATAAGTAGAACTATCTATGTAAAGTTCCACTCTTGGTTAAGCTTATGCTATAAGGATATCACATTTTGTGCTTGTGTTCTGTAAACAGCGTAAACACAAAAATGGACTTTGGTAGAGAAAGTTTGGTTTACATTAACATGGCTATGAAAGAACTTGCATATGATATTTTATGTGTTTTTGAGTTTTGGTATGAGTTAAAGCTGATACCTACGACCCCTGCATGAATGCTAATAGTTAAGCTACATTCCATGCTTCGTTATGTGGTCTACAACTTCAAAACAATGTAATTATTAGTAGACGAGGAAGCGACATGGCCTCTGTAGGACAACTCCCTGCTGTTTACGTACATGCATCTATGTTGTCTCGTAAATTAGGACCAGCCTCTGCGATTTCCCCTCATGAGAGCTTTTGCATTGCTATCTAACAGCTACAAATAATAATCAAAGAGTGGTAGAGTAGTCCTTCATATCCCTCTCTAACTTCAAGGAGGCATTTATTGGCACGAAAACATTCTCTTTATCATTGAATGTTGGGGTCTCCATTTTGCTGCGCTCAATTGAGACAGTAGTCTAAGCAGTACAATTTTGGGGCGTACTTTGGAACCCAGTTTTTGCTTATATTTTTTGCTTGGTTTTATTCTCATTGAGCAGTTTTCAGTCCATTCTAGGGTACATAATTTGATCTCCTCATAGGGGCATCACTTGAAAAGGTATCACATGATTTGATTTCATTTCAATGTTTCGTTCATTGTTCGGGGTTGTTATTGTCAATGTAGATGTTTTGTTCTCTATTTGAGGTTTTGAATTATTTTGATAGAAAGTTTTGAGCTTTATGACCTACGATTAAATAAAATTATTTAACTACTTTCATATGATGTAATTTCTGTTATTGCAGTTTGTTAGTAGCAAGGTCGGTTGTCAGGAACACCATTTGTGAGAGTTTGTGTATCACCAAACATGACACAAAGAAAGTCTATGAAGGGTAAGAGTGATGATTGTGATATATGTGCGTTTAATTATCTTTTAGTAATGTGAAGGGTAAGTCCGATAAATGTGGTGACAATGTGATCGTATATTCCTATTAGAAGTATTCTATAGAACTTATATGCTTGTGTGACATATTAGTTGGTGGCCGCGAGAAGTGAATGTGGTAAGTGACTACGTTGTAATTATGGAGATGATAAGGTTTAGATATACCTGGTACATTTGGTAGGTACCATATGCTTTGCTTGGATTCCGTTGAGTGATGGTCCGGAATCCCTTCTATCCTATGATTCCATTGAGTGATGGTCTGGAATCCCTTCTATCCTATGATTCCATTGAGTGATGGTCAGAATCCTTTCTATCTTATGATTCCGTTGAATGATGGTCCGGAATCCCTTCTATCATGTGATTCCGTTGAGTGATGGTCCAAAATCCCTTCTACTCCGCGATTTCGTTGAGTGATGGTTCGGAATCGTATCTTGGTTTGGATTTCGTTGAGTAATGGTCTGGAATCCCTTCTACTCCGCGATTCCGTTGAGTGATGGTCCGGAATCGTATCCTAGTTTGGATTTCGTTGAGTGATGGTCCGGAATCCCCTTTGGTGTCTTGGTTCCGTTGAGAGTTCTGAAACCCGATGTTGATGGATTTCGTTGAGTATTTCGATGAATTGTATGTGTTATTGATAATATGGTGATTGGTATTATTGATTGATGTGATAATTGGATGGTGTTGGAATACATATGTGTGGATGAGTGATGATATGAATAGATACTAATATTGTGCCTTGTTAAATGCTCCTTGAGGTGCTATATAATTGAATTGTGGTATTATTTTGAGATATAGTGGTTTATGTGATGAATGTTCGAGTGTAGCGAATGGACGAACTACAAATGGCTTGATCCCTAATAAGGGTACGTAGGCAGTCTAACGAGGATGTTAGATGCAGCCATAAAGTATACGGAAAAATGACTATGCGATTTGATTCTTGAGTTGTGATTTGCCATATTCTGGAAACGGGGTATGTTGAGATACGAGTGTTTGGTAACATCACGTGTCGATCCTGGAGTTGGGATCGGGGCGTGACACCTGCACCCTAAAATCCTGTGCAAGACTCATATATACAATGTCACTCATAAAAGCGATTGGAGTTTTTTTTCCTCTTACAAAAATTGAATTCTAAAATAATATACTCCCTTGCAGTTGCGTATGTAAATTTTGTCCTCTTTATTCACATACTATATTTACTTAATTTGTTTACGTTACATATTTTACTTGACTACTTCATCTTTAGGCACCTTGTTGTGGAAAACATGAAACGTGAACTGAGGGCTGCAATTATGTCCATGCTGATGAGGGCTGCTGATGGAGGCATTGTGGAACCAAATCGAGTTGATGTGACTCAAGCTTGTGTGACTAGAATTGAACAAGGGACTAGTTTGGAGATTTAGGCAAGTGGAGAAGTTGAAGATGATGGCATTGTTGTGCTGCAGAATAATGGCACAGATGATGAGATGGTCTATCGTCCATGCATGGTGAATGTCACTGGGTTCAGTAAGTGATAAGCTAATTGTCTATCGTCCATGCATGGTGAATGTCACTAGGTTCAGTACGTGATAAGCTAACTGTGATCATTCCTGTGAATTTTGCTTGATGTATATAGTACAAATGTCATAGGGAAGACATAGATCCAATTGGGTGGATTTTGTTAGTTCAGTTGCTATTGGTGGATGTGCATATGTACTGTTGGTTTTATAAAATGTAATCTCATCACCCTTGGGTAGTTGGATGTGTTGGATAACAAACATGAATGTAATATGCTTCCTTTAAAAGGGACAAACCTTGTTATTGATTCCGTATGGGATATAAAGTGTGGTTGGTTATCAAGGTGAATCCTTTTGCAAATTTAAAATCAATGTGAAGTTTATATTAAGAAGATGAGTTTTAATATAGTACAGAGCTATGATTTAACAGCCATGTAATACAATTCGAACATAAAGGCCATTTGGAATGCTATAGATTCACACCATTGTTGGTGCCCATACTTTAAAAGCCACTGATCCTAATAGAGACACATAGGATTGGTGGGTGTATGAGTCTGAAAACCACCAATGTTAGTCTCAAATCTAGCCACTAATAAGAGAGACAATGACATATTTTGAATTTTACAAATAATTATAAAATATAAAAATGTTGTACTATTCACATACCCACCAATGCAATATTGTTAGCCATTGTTACAATAGAGTCCTCTACATAGGCCACACTCTCTAGTTTAGTGGGTGCTTGGTGGCCATAGAGGTTTGCCACCAATGTGAGTGGCAACACTTGACAATAGCCACCAAATGAAAGGGTGGCTTATAGCCAAATTTCTAGTAGTGGCATGCCTAACTTGACAGGTGAGTCACCAAACTTTCGACCACATACTGCATGAGTAAGAACATCTACAAGTTGCTCCTCTGAATTCACAAACGGTATTGATACAATCTTCTTTTCAAGCTTCTTCTTAATAAAATGCAGATCCACCTCTACATGCTTCGTTATATCATGCTGCACTGGATTATCAGCTATATCTCTTGCTGACTTGTTGTCAAAATACAACTTCATGATCTCCTTCGGTTTAAACCCCCAAGTCCTAAAAGAAGTTTTCGTAGCCAAAGGATTTCACAAATTCCTTGAGCCATTCCTCTATATTCGGCCTCAGCTGAAGACCGTGACACCACCTTCTATTTCTTACTTCGCTATGTCACCAAATTCCCTCTAACAAAGGTAAAATACCCAGAAGTAGACCGTCTATCAGTTACATCACCTGCCCAATCTGCATCAGTAAACCCTTCAATTCTCAAATGCCCGTGTTTCCCATACAATACTTCTTTTCCAGGTGCCGACTTCAAGTATGCCAAGATATGCATAACAGCAGCCATATGATCCACATTTGGTGAATGCATGAACTGACTCACAACACTCACAACATAGGCAATATCAGGACGAGTATGAGCCAAATAAATCAGTCTCTCTACAAGCTTCTGATATCTACCTTTGTCAACCGGTTTCTGACTTAGATTCAAACACAAATGATGTTTCTCAACAATAGGAGTCTCTACCGGCTTACATTCCAACATACCCGTCTCTTTTAATATATCCAGTACATACTTACATTGAGACAAGAAGATACCTTTAGATGAGCGAGCAACTTCAACTCCCAAAAAATACTTCAGATCTCCTAAATCCTTCATTTTGAATTTAACCGCAAGGTTTCCTTGCAACTTGGACATCTCATCAACGTCATCTCCTGTTATAATCATGTCATCTACATAAATAATCAAGGTTGTTACTTTATTTTGTTTACGCTTTACAAATAAAGTATGATCAAAATGACTCTGACGATATCCATTCATTTTCATCACTTGAGTAATTTTATCAAACCATGCACGAGGCGATTGTTTAAGCGCATAAAGTGACTTACGCAACCGACATACTCCGGTATTCCCACCATTGCTATATCCAGGAGGAAAATCCATATATACTTCTTCCTTCAAATTCTCATGGAGAAACGCATTCTTCACATCGAACGGTTTTAATGGACAATCCATATTTACAGCTAAAGAGATAAGAACACGTACCATATTCATCTTGGAAACCTGGGAGAAAGTCTCTTGATAATCCACCTCATATGTTTGAGTATACCCTTTAGCCACCAACCTTGCTTTGTATCTGTCTACAGTTCCATCAACCTTATATTTAACCGTAAATACCTATCAGCATCCTACTGTTTTCTTTCCTGTAGGTAGCATCATCACCTCCCAAGTATTATTTTTCTGTAATGCCAACATCTCCTCATCCATTGCTTTTGCCCACGTTGGATCTTTTAGAGCTTCCTCCACTCGAGTAGGTACTGGAATAGACTCCATAGTACTCACCAATGTATGTCGTTCTGGTGCAAGCTTGTTACATGATACATAATTGGCTATCAGATACTTCACCTTCCCTTCAGGAGAAAACCTATCAAGAGGCACACCTCGATTTTGTCTTGGTGGCACTTTATAAGTACTCACATTATTACTTAGATTAGTTACACAATCATTTACGATACTTACCTCTGGCATATTCAGAGAAGATGTATTGGGTGGCACATCAGAACTAGAGAGAGAGGATGTACTGGGCTCGACAAGGGCATGTGTAGTGGGCTCAGCAAGGGATTGCTGAACAACTGGACATTCCTTGACACTAGCTGGCTGAGACTCTCTTATGGGTTCGGTCAGATTCAACTTTAAATCACAAACATCATCCGAGCTATCAATACACTCGGTACCCACTGTACATTCGGCACCAACAATTCCAGGTCCTACACGCTGTTTAATAATCACATCTCCCATAGATCCAACAATTTCAGATTACCAACAGTGTTCTCCCCCTGGTGATCTGAAGTGGAGGATACAGAAGTGTAGAAATATCCCGTTTGAGAGAAGGTCACATTCATGGTTATATACATATGCCGGGTTTCATGATGGTAACACTTATACCCCTTTTGGCGAGAAGAGAAACCCAGAAAGACACATCGTAGTGCACACGGATTCAATTTATTACGATGTATTTTCTGAATATGAACATAAGCCAAACAACCAAAGACTCGAGGGGTGAGAGTATTACTGGACACCACTGGAGCATGTTGTGTGAGGACTTGAAGATGTGTTTGAAAACTAACCACCCGAGAGGGTATACGATTAATAACATACACGGCATAGGTAACCGTTTCAGGCCAAAAACGCTGCGGAACCGAGGCGCCAAGGAGCAAGGCACGAGCTGTTTCCAAAATGTGGTGATTTTTACACTTTGCAACCCCATTTTGTTGTGGAGTATACGGACACGTGGTTTCATGGAGAATCCCTTGATCACGTAGAAACTCCGACAACTCAAAATTGATGTACTCTCCTCCATTATCAGAACGGAGAACCTTGATAACAGAAGAATATTATGTCTGAATTATCTGAGCAAAAGATCGAAATATGGCACTAACATCACTTTTATTTTTCAACACATAAAGCTATGTCATACAAGTGCAATCATCAACAAATGTAACAAACCGCCGAATTCCTGAAGAAGTAGTAACTGGAGAAGGCCCTCAAACATCGGAATGCACAAGATCAAACGGAAAAGGTATTTTATTCATACTAGGAGGAAATGAAGCACGGTAGCTTTTAGCAAGAATACAAACTTCACAATGTAAGTTTGATTCATTTATTCCACTAAATAAACTAGGCAACATATGCCTTAAATATCTAAAGGATGCATGCCCTAATCGACGATGCAATAACCATACTTCTTGTAGATTACTATCACAGAACACTCGTATTGCATGAGCTCTGCTAGGAACAACATCATCCACATAGTACAACTGCTCTCTCTTAGTGCCACGCCCAATTGTCTCATTGGTTTGAATATCCTAAAGTAGATAAAATGACGGATACATTAGAACAACACAATCCAATTGTTCAGTAACCTGTGGTATGGAAAGTAAATGATGTGATAAAGATGGAACAAGTAAACATCGGTGTAAAGGGAGAGAGGCTGTAAGATACACAGTGCCATCACCAACAACAGGGGCACGGGTACCATTGGTGGTGGCAATATATTCCATGTGAGATGTTGTCATACATTGAAAACATATTCTTATCATATGTCATATGATCTATTGCACCAGAGTCCAGAATCTAACCTGTATGATGCTCAGTATCGGAGGCCAAAAGACCATGCCCTATAGTACCTGTGGTGAAGGATGAGTCGCCATGGGTAGAACGAGTCAACAAGGTTTGACTCGGGTCATAAGAAGTAGGCTCGGCCTCCTTAGCCTTCGGTGGAGCAGTAGCTAGGAAGACACGACCTCCATTATTGCTTGCACTTCCAAGCTCCTTTGCACGCAATTTTTCTTCAACTTCGGAAACCAATCAGGCACCCTATGCTTAGCAAAGCACGTATCCTCAGTATGACGGGTTTGTCCATAGAAAGTCCACTTCAAATCATCTTTATTTTCTCGATTAAAAGGACGAGAATTTAAAGATTGATTAGAAGGATTATTAGGATGAGGAGCACCAGCTGGCCGGCCCTCTTGACGAAGTCTGAAAGATTTAACCTTCAATTCGTAAATTTGAGAAATATCTGAACCATCATAATAGGTCTAAGCCACTTCTTCCTCAACTGACTAGATTCGTAAATTTGAGCTCGAACCTTTACTTATCTTTTGTAATGGTTAAAACCATTAATCAGACTAGATTCGAGAACCAATAGATCTTTTAATCACAAACTGACTAGAAATAACTTGGATATATATTGAAGTATACATCATACTGCTAGATCTATGAATTAACAGACAGAACAAAGAGGGTCGGGCAAGGTTGATCGTCTTGCAGCTTCCTTTCTTTGTAGTTACAAAGTGTTTGGGTGCTGAAAGGGGAAGATTGGTAGAGAAGTTTATAGGAGGGAATCGATACTACAACAAGATTTAGACAAGGTAGCAGAGCTTTTACAAAGACAAAGGTTGTCTGTTCTACAAGGAGCTTAAAGCTGAAAAGAGTGTAGACTCTGGACAAAGCATAGCTTTGTGGGTTTCTTGGCTTGACTGCGATAGACAAGTTGTAAGATTGTTTGTTTGATTGATTAAGTGTCTTCATCTTTGATTTCTCTTTCTTCTTTTATAGACAACTTGGCTCGGTTGACTGTAGCTTTGCTCTTGCCCGAATGTGACTGAAGGGTAGTGACTCACCAACTTTTTACTTGTACTGCCATTGTAAAGTACTTTTGGGATGATTAGCTGGCTGATCTACACCACTTGTTCTTTGAGTAGGTGAGCAAGTGGCTTAAGTGGTCTGCGCTTAGCCGAAAAAAGGCTTTTTCCATCTTCTGGGCTTCGGTTGGACCTTAGGTTTTCTTCCTTCCAGACTTCCCTTTGGCTGACTTCCACTTGAGCCCAAAGTTTAAGTTTTAATCCAAACAGTGCCCCCTATAATCATTATTTAGGCTGGAATTCCAAGCGCCAATATTGATTAAACAGTCGTTTGTGTGTGCACGCCTATTCTCGGAACTTGTAGCTTTGGACGGAATTAATGCAATCTTGCGTCTCTTGCTCTTCCCATGGACTTTTGGTTATCATCTGATGCTCTTATAAATTCCGGCTCAAATTTTCATTTTCTGAGCAAGCAACTCAAACCAATCACTCCCCATGTTTAGCAGACAAGCCATCTTCAATACTTTCCCCTCTTGGAGAGTCTTCATCACCTTCGGGCGTCCCTGCCTTCTAAATCTTTTTCTGAAACTGGGGAAAAACGCTCATCAGGATTCATGTGGAAAGTCTTGAAACTCTCATTCCGTAAGAAAGATCCTCACCAAATAGCTAATATCTCCAACACCTTTGGTCAAACGTCCCGTTATCCCCAACACCTTTGGTCAGACGTTCTACTCGTTCTAAGCTTGTTGAATATATAGGCTTAGTCGAGTAAATGCCAGCTTGGTAGTTGCCCTCATAAGTCAGACTTCACCGTCACATCTTGTGAAAGTTTTCTTTGAGGGTCCTCTACCAGGCCTATTATGGTCGCACAACCCGATCACCTGATCGGGTTTTGCAAATGAAGACACCGGAAGACTGCACGAGTCGGCATCACAACTGGAAGGAGTTGGATAAAGCGCGTCAGGAGAAATGTAGAAACTTCTTTTCTAGGATCTATTCTAGCTTTTTAAGAAAGTAAAGCCTTTGAGCTGAATGTAAACTTCACCAATTTGTCGAAATGAATAAAATATACCTTTTTAACTGCTTTTATCTTTATGCCTTTTTCGAATGGTTGATGAACAAACATTGCCCTTCTTCATCTCGAACCCTGCGTTATCCTCTTTCTTCTTCTATATAACAATCCCTGACATCCCATAATGTAGGATAATATTTCTTTAAGAATTTAACATTAATGGGATGTTTCTGCCAATTCCCTTCTATGTCCGCCAAGTAATATCCGCCTTTGTCTAATACTTGACTAACAATAAAAGAACCTTCCCAAGTCGGGCTCCATTTCCCAAAGCCCCTAAGCTGAGCTCTTAAAGGGAGGATTCCCTTCCATACTAAGTCTTTTTCTCTGAAAGACTTTAACTTCACCTTTTTATTGTAAGCTTGGGCAACCGCTCTTTTTCCTTCTTGAATCTGGTTTAGGCCTCAATTCGGGCTACATCTAAGTCTTCAATCCCTTGACACATAGCTTCGATGTATTCTTCACTGTGTAACCCGAATTGATTCTGAATTCTGACAGAACTCACATTGATTTCCATGGGAAGCATTGCATCTTGCCCGAAAGTCAGAGCATAAGGAATCGTCCCAGTTCCTGCCCTTTTGAAGGTTCGATATGCCCACAAAGTATCCCCTAGCTTCTCATGCCACTTCTCCGGACTATCTGTCACCATTCTTTTGATAATGTTTATCAAAATCTTATTGCTAGCTTCGGCCTGACCATTTGACTGAGGGTAGTAAGGATTAGACTGAATCATCTTTATCTTGTATTTACTTGCAAATTCTTCAATCTCCTTTGAAATAAAAGATGGCCCACGATCCGTGACTATGGTTTCGGGCACCCCATATCTGTGCAGAATCTTGGTCTCAATAAATTTCTTAACCACAGATGAGGTTATGGACTTCACGGCCAAGGCTTCTACCCATTTGGTGAAATAATCCGTTGCCACTATTATGAAAGTATGCCCCTTGCTAGAAGCTGGATAAATCTACCCGATGAAGTCCATTGCCCATCCTCTGAAGGGCCAAGGCTTGACCACTGGATTTAAAGGTACTGAAGGCACATGTTGGAGATGTCCGTGCCTTTGACATTCTTCACAGCCTCGGGCATAGGACTTGCAATATTTTTCCATGTCGGGCGAGAAATACCCATACCTCATAAGAAACCATCTCATCTTTGTTCCAGCTTGATGTGCCCCACATATCCCTTCATGTACTTCGGCCATTACTCTCATAGATTCTTCTTGGCCAAGGCACTTCAATAGTAGCCCATCTGGAGTTTTTCTTAACAGGTTTTTCGCCCATAAGACATACTTGGTTGCTTGCTGTCTATTCTTTTTGCTTGTGGGTGAAGAAGGATCCTTTAAATGTTGAATGATAGGTGATCTCCAATCTTCTATCTCGGGCTCTACAACCATCATATCCAGACTGAATCCCCTTTCTAAAATAGAAGGGAGATTTCTCCTTTGAATCTCAATATCTACTTCATACTTTCTTTCTTGGATTGGTACCCCGGAGGCCATTTGCGCCACCTCGTTGGCCACCAGATTGGATTCCCTGGGGACATGATTAATCGATATCTCAGTATCCCAATAACTTAACAATTGAGTGGCTGCTAAGTAATATCCAGCCATGGTGATTGCTTGCACTTGTATTTTCTAGGCCAATTATTAAGGCCTCATATTCTGCGCGATTGTTGGTGCTCATTTGATAATCTAGGAGGAACGAATAATAATGGTGAACCCCTTAAGGATTTATGATGACAATCCCAGCTCCAGAAGCCTTCTGAGTGTAAAAACCATCAAAATACAGCTTTCAAGAAGTGACCCAAAAACCTATTACTTTTTTTATCTCCTGTTAGACCCATTCCTCCTTGCCCCGAGATGCCTTTGCTTAATGGGATCCAAACACTGGTTACCTCTAAGGTTCTTGAGATGCTAATAATCTCATTCTGAGACTCTTTATGCTCTGTTAAGAAGTCGGCAATTGCTTGGCCTTTGACTGCTCTTTGGGGTACATATTGAAAGCTGAATTCTGATAATGCTAGAATCCACTTCCCAATCCTTCCTATTAGCATTGGTTTTGACAACATGTACTTAATCACGTCTGTTTTGGCTATGATGTGGACGTGACAAGGTAACATGTAATGCCTCAACTTGCCGGTAGTGAAATATAGAGCTAAACACAATCTCTCTACTGGGGTGTATCTTGTTTCTACCTCAGTCAGAATTCTACTAAGGTAGTACACCGCTTGCTCCTTCCCGCCTTTGTTGTCATGGGCCAGTAAACTTCCAATTGATTTTTCTTAAGCAGAGATGTATAGCTTTAAGGGTTTTCCCCTTTGAGGTGGTACGAACACTGGTGGAGAAGTTAAATAGTCTTTTATGCTGTCAAAAGCCTTTTGATGTGGTGGTCCTCATTCAAATTCTTCTTTATCCTTCAATCTCAGAAGAGAAGTTAGCGGCTGGATTTTGCCCGCTAAATTGGCAATGAATCTTCTCAAGAAATTGATTTTGCCTAGCAGCATCTGAAGTTGTACTTTGTTGGTGGGCAAAGGTGACTCCATTATTGCTCGAGACTTGTTTTTGTCCACCTCTACACCTCTTTGATGAACAAGGAATCCTAAAAAGTTGCCCGCTCTCACTCCAAACGCGCACTTCTTTGGATTCATCTTTAGTCTATGGATCCTCACTCTTGTCAAGGCTTGCCTGAGGTCTGTCAAATGCTGTTCTTCTGTCTTGGATTTCACCACGATATCATCAATGTATACCTCCATGCTTCGGCCAATTAAATCATGAAAGATGGCATTCATGGCTCTTTGGTAGGTTGCACTAGCATTTTTGAGCCCGAATGGCATGATTAGGTATTCATATGCCCCCACGTGCCCGGGGCACCTAAAAGCTGTTTTGTGTATATCATCCTGAGCCATTTTTATCTGATTATACCCGACATTCCCATCCATAAAAGATATGACTTTGTGCTTTGCCACTGCATCTATGGATAGGCCAGCCATGGGCATGAGATATTCATCTTTTGGTGTAGCGCCATGAGATATTTCTGTAATCAACACAACATCGTACTACTTTTGTTACGGCTTTTAAAACAAGTACAATGTTGGCCAACCACTCCACATATTTGGCAGGCCTAATAAATCCAGTTTTTACTAGCCTTTCAATTTCTTCTTTGACATTTTCTTCTATTTCTTTTGACATCCTTCGTGACGCTTGCTTGACAGGTTTATATCCCTCCTTGATGGGCATTCTGTGTTCCACCAAGGTTGAATCTAAACCTGGCATTTCTGTATAATGCCAAGTAAAACAATCTTTAAATTCTTGCAGAAGGCTAATGATCTCTGTCCGATCGCCAGTCTCCAACAAGCCACTGATTTGTATGGGTCTTGGATTTTCTTCCGTCCCCAGATCAATGACTTCCAAAGGATCCTGAACCTCTGGTGGTGGCTTGTCTGGCTCTGCACACAAAAATTTGACTAACTCCGGGCTTTCGGGCAAGTTGTCTGGCCCATCCAGGTCATATATGTATTCGGCCATTTGTATGGCCGCATCCAATTATTCTCCGCAAAGCTCTTCCTTGTTTTTACTCTGGCTGTTTAGAAATTCTAGCTGCCATTCCTACTTTTCTTGTTTTCTTCCTCTCCTATACACCAACAATCTTTTGATCAAAGACCTGACTGCCATTACTTGATCCTTCCTTTTTTGCTCTGTCATTAATGGTGTTGGCGTGTTGGGATGATGCATGGTTTATCTCATTCCTCCCTTGTGAAGAGCATTCCCTGTTCTAAGAGCTTTTGGGCCGTCACCTTAGTAGGGCGACCGTTCTCATCTACTCCTGAACATTGTAGAATTCCTACGTTGGGATTGTAGAAACTAGCCTCCGCAACATTGGCTATAGGAAGAAATGTCTGTGATTCGGCCTCCACCATCTCCCAAAAACCTGGTTCTCCCGTCCCTTCTTCGTGGTTAACAACAATTTGTTGATGTAGGGTGGAAAGTATGGCGAGACTTTGGTGGATCCAATCTCTTCCAAGTAATGCTCCATAGGTGGAAGTGCAATCCACCACAAAGAATGCCAGCATAATTTGTTTAGACCCCAAGTCTATTTCTAAGGGCAATATCTCATGGGTTATGGTGATGGCTTTCGAGAAGCTTGAAATTGTTAGGTCCATGGGAATGAGATCTTCTACCCTTCTTCCCAACTTCTTCATCTGTTTGGCTGGCAATAAGTTGACAGCTGCCCCACCATCAATCAAAACCCTTTTGAAAGACACTCATTCCAAATGAGCCGTGACGTATATAGGCTTAAGATGATTGGCTAACATCAAGTTTAGGCGGCTGAACACCATTCTGTCCGTATAGATCCTCATTGGTTTATTTTTGGATGCCTCGAACAACTCAGCTTTTCCTGACTCTCCTTCTTCAGCAACTTCCACACTGACATGGGCCATCATTGGCTCTGCTGCCAAATAATCACCCTCCATCATGGCGGGCTGATTAGGCTCGGCACCAAACATGGCTGATAAAACATATGTCATGTTTATATGAAAATTGCTGGGTTCCGGTAAGTCTTCTTTCTTGCTCCTAATGCGGTCCATGAATTCATCCAACCAGGCCAGTGCATCTCATAGGAGCATTAGTTCTGGTGCCCCTCATGCTGATCTATGCCAAAGTCTAGTATTTGCCTCAGAACTTCGCCAAAAGGATCCACCAACAATGGTGAGGGGACTCTCATTTCGGGAGAGACAGTTCCAAAACAAATAAGTTATGTCCTCCATCTGGGTGTTGGCATCATCATCATATCTTCTTGAGCTCTCCTCAAGATTATGTACTTCCCAGGGTGTGGGCTTTGTGGTACGTGGTTTCCTTCGCCTTCCGTCTTGCTATTGGCCATCTCCACTTCTTTTTTACTCCTCCAATGGAACTGACTTTTTCCCCTGGATGATGTTTTTTCAAACTTTTCATTCTTAGAGTCTTCAGACGTTGCGGGAGTCTGTAAAGAATTCATGTAAGCCTTGTGTTGTCTCCAGACCCTTCTAACCATGGAGGCTCCCATTTTCTTGACGGGCTGTCCATTTTTCTCAACCACATACCACTTTCGGCCGAGGCGGGCAGGATTTTCTTTTTTGGCAGGATTTGTTATCCTATTATTTCTTCTGATCTCTCCTCCCATGTGGCCATATTGAGGAGGCCTTATATCCTTCCATTTTGGCATTTTTGCCTCCTTGTCTTCTGCTTCCTCAGAGGCTTCATGATTTTGAAACACCTCCGATAAACCCCTAGGTTGGGAATCTCCTTCCAACCTTTGGAAAACACACTGGGAAGTATCTCTTTCTGCTGCCCGCATAACTTTCTCGCGGGCTTCTTGCCTTTCTTTTTCTTTCCTTCTGATCAACTTATGATCTATGATAACTCCTGTTGGTGGTATCTTGAGTTCACACTTGCATTGACATCTACCACACATGACCATCCCTTTGATTATGGCCGCTTTTGGTTTTTTGGGCAATTTGATAACCCCTTCTGTAGATCTGTCGGCCAGCATTCTTTCTTCTGTAGCCTTCCCTTTTCCCTTCTCGGCCCATGTTAAATTTATCATAATTACTGGGACCTCAGAAAGGGGATCTACATGCTTGTCCACTTTTGCTTTGACCTGCCCCCGACTATCTTGTATGAATAGCGATGGGCTAGGTGGATTGTTTACCAATGTTACCTCCACCTCCGGCTGGCTGGCCTCGATCTTATCTCTCTTTTCTTCCCTACCACCTTTCTCCTCAAGTAGAGGCAAAGATATGAGAATAGTTGGTTCCATAGCTAGGTTTGCTTTTCTCTTCAACACCTTGGTGCAACTGTTTGGAATAGCACCCACAAGATCGGGCTTTTCTTGTGAATCTTCTGTCAAAGCATGGAGCTGGCCTGCTTCTTCTCTGAACCCTCTGGAGGCGTTCTCCATTCTTTGTAACATTTGCAACAAAGTAGTCTGCAAATCTTCATTAGTTGTTCTTTTTGGGACAGTTGACCTTTGTAAATTTGTAGGGATATTTGCCATGTCTTGGCAAGTAAGATTGATCAAAGATGATCCTACCAGAAGTGCCAAAACTATGTTCGGGCAGGAATTTCTGCTGGAGATGCTCTCTGGCCGACGAGCACACAACTCTTCGAGAGGTTGGTGCCGGTTGATATTGTATGTCGGCCTTTTGGTTATTGGCGGGCTGTAAGAGAATGACAGAGTTAATTCTGAAAGGTGCCTTTGTGGGGCCTTAGGTGTAGGCCTTGAGGCTCACAATCAAAACTAACTAAGTACTCAGGCGTGCCACTGCCATCTTTAGCATGACAAATGTAAAACAAGTGTTTAGGTTAATTGCTTATGCTCGAGGGACCAAGTCAGTTCTGAGAGGTGCCTTTGTGAGGCCTTAGATGTAGGCCTTGAGGCTTACAATCAAAACCGACCAAGTACTCTGGCATGTAGCTGGTGTTTCATTGTTGTGGAAGTATTACAACTATTTTTACTTTAATCACCCGGGCCCAAAGAGCAGAACGAACCCTGATAGGTGCCTTTATGGGGCCTTAGGTGTAGGCCTTGAGGCTCACCATCAGAATTAATTCCATACTCAAGCATTCTATAGCGATCATAGTATAACAGATGTAAAACTAAGAAATGGGTCGATTACTTGTGCCCCAAGTAACTCGGACTTCTCGTTATCAAAGATTGTCGTGGATGGGTTAAGTCCACATTAAGTTCTTTTTTATGCCTTGAGACCAAGGACTTTTGGTTGATCAATCTTATATGCTTGAAAGGTTGGAACTTAGATTTGATCAAGCTATGAGCTCAAACCTTTACTTATCTTTTGTAATGGTTAAAACCATTAATCAGACCAGATTCGAGAACCAAGAGATCTTTTAATCACAAACTGACTATAAATAACTTGGATATATATTGAATTATACATCATACTGCTAGATCTATGAATTAACAGACAGAACAAAGAGGGTCGGGCAAGGTTGATCGTCTTGCAGCTTCCTCTCTTTGTGGTTACAAAGTGTTTGGGTGCTGGAAGGGGAAGATTGGTAGAGAAGTTTATAGGAGGGAATCGATACTACATCAAGATTTAGACAAGGTAGCAGAGCTTTTATAAAGACAAAGGTTGTCTGTTCTACAGGGAGCTTAAAGCTGAAAAGAGTGTAGACTCTGGACAAAGCACAACTTTGTGGGTTTCTTGGCTTGACTGAGATAAACAAGTTGTAAGATTGTTTGTTTGATTGATTGAGTGTCTTCATTTCTAATTTCTCTTTCTTATTTTATAGACAATTTGGCTCGATTGACTGTAGCTTTGCTCTTGCTCGAATGTGACTGAAGGGTAGTGACTCACCAGCTTTTTACTTGTACTGCCATTGTAAAGTACTTTTGGGCTGATTAGCTAGTTGATCTACACCACTTGTTCTTTGAGTAGGTGAGCAAGTGGCTCAAGTGGTCTGCACCTAGCTGAAAAAGGGCTTCTTCCATCTTCTGGGCTTCGGCTGGACCTTGGGTTTTCTTCCTTCCAGACTTCCCTTTGGGCTGACTTCCACTTGAGCCCAAATTTTAAGTTTTAACCCAAACAGTTATTATAATTATAAAATTTGATGTTAACATATATATATATATATATATGTGTGTGTGTGTGTGTGTGTGTGGGGTTGTCATGAATCACATTTCAGTAGTTTATATCTGAAGCATGTTTTCACAAATTTTGCAGACTCATCTGTCCACAAACAACTATGCATTCGATTTACAAAAGTACATACAGCGATCATGGAGGATGATTTTAGAGCTGCAGTGGGAATCAGGTTGCCAATTGTGTTATTTTTATTAATTTTTTGTTTTTCATAAATTATTTATATTCACAGTTTGATTTGGTTCTGAGCCGTTCTATCAAGATGAAAACAGAGACTGAAACCGGTCTGAACGGTTCTGTGCATCTGGTTCACTAACTCACATCAATGTCAGTATACATGTTCATCTTCATTTCTCAACAAACTCACATCAATTAAAAGCCCCACCAGTTAGAAACATAGACTTCTTTCTTTGTCATATACGGTTATGTAGAAACTTCATCTCATGTTCTAATTGAGACCTCGCACTCTCGTTCCCACTAAAACAAAATACTACTGACTTTTCTCCTAATCAAGTATCGTGTCAATAACTATCACTTAGAAAATGCGGCTTTTTTCTTGGCTTTTAATGAATGTCTCATCTCCCTCCAAGGTCGTTCTTCGTATTTGCATGACGCTTCAATCAGCATCCACATCTTCTTAAACAAATAGTTGATTTATTCAAAGGAAAATATTCTCTCTCTTTCTTTATGTAAAGTCATACTTATTTGTCTTTTAATAACCATGAGTGCATAAGAGGAAGAAAAATAGCGTGTTAAAGGCACAATCCCTTTCCAACTCGTCGAAAATTCATTCGTTCAACATTTACACCCCAAGCTTATTTTCCTTTGAAATTTAATAGATAAAGATTAATCCTGGACAATCGTTGCAACACACACATAATTCCAAAATTTTAGATAGAAACCGATAAGAGAGTTTTCATTCTTGGACTTATGATTTCCTATGAGTGTTGAGTACCCAGCATCCACTTCCACTACAATGATTCAATCTCTACGTATTACGTTTTGCTTTTGCTTTGTTCAAGATTCATATTGTTTCATCTAATTAAAATTCCAAGAGAAGTTTGGCGGAGTGTCAAAAGATTCAAGAAAAAAACTTGGGGTGGGGTTGCTACATCCTTCTACGGTAACCCCAAAAAATAGAAAGTCAAAACAAGAACCGGAAACAAAGTCCCTTAATTTACGTTTGAAGGATTATACGTTCAATGTTAATATTATAGAAAACTAGATTTTAATCATTAAATAAATAGAGATCATTTGATATAGGCGTCTCAGTTCTGAATTTTTTAGATCAAACATTCATGTCTTTTAGTGATTTGATTAAACTTTTTTTGGTCATAATTTTGGTGCTATATGCATATTATATTGTAACAAATTTCCTATAATCTAGCTTTTTAATTACACTCTCCTCCGTTAGAGATAATTGTAAAAAAAAAAAAAAAAATTGGTTAGATTCAATTTATTTTCACAATAATGCTACAATTTAGCAATAATTATCTACGATTTAAGATATTTTCTTTCCAAAATAGTTTAAAATATTTTTAAATCCCACAAAATCAAACGTACTGAAATAAGTTTTTCTTTTGCGTTGAGAGAAAATAGGATTGAGAATAATATAAATGTGACGACGTGTCCCGAATTAATATATATTTGATTCTCGAAAGCGTGGAAATGACGGTTTTACCCTTGAGCGTTGGGTTGTGAATGTATTTATGGGCTAAGAAAAATGGACCAATTATTTCATTTCCTACTTCTTTGGACCCAATTGAAATATGGGGTTGTTTTGGATGGTTTTTTTTTTTAGCTTATAACTGGTGGCCCAATTAGAGTTTTAGGATTGTATATGGGTGCCTAATCTGGATCAAGACACACACACACACACACACACACACACACACACACACACACACACACACACACACACACACACACACACACACACACACACACACACACACGTGCAACTTGCATCTGTCACCCTCTTTCTCGAAACCTCTTTCCGTCCGTACAGTCTGTACACACACACACCCAACTAGTTTCATCTTGCACAAATCGACATAGTGGAGGCCATTTCCAAGTTCCTTGTAAGCTCAGGAGTCGAGCTATACCCTTAGTTGGACGTAAGGACTTTGGGAACTCGAGAACCTGTGAGCTCTAACAAAGTGTCCTGTTGCTCGAGCTTGGTCGCGAGTGTTACGCGGGGTTTTAAGGTACTAGAGAGTCTTAAAACAGCTTTACGAAGTTGTTATAGGAATTTTGGAAGGTTTTGGACGTCGGGACACTCGAGTTCTTTGAGTTGCAGACTTAGCCGGTTTTCACGAAATTTTTCTGGCCAATTTCCGTTGGTTTAGGGACTCTAAAAGTGGTAAGATCATGTTCTCCTAGTTGAGAACTTCATTTTGGTACAAATTTCATGAATTTTGGTGTTGAAATGGAAGAGATATTGAAGTTTTTCAGTTTTCCAGTTTTCCAGTTTCCGGCGAGTGCAGCAGTGACTGCCGCCGGACTCCGGCGAATCAAGGAAAGAGAAGGCGAATATTCCATCAAGTTTGATGGAATATACCTAACGGCGTCAAGTATATTTAACGGTATATTCCATTATTTAACGGAATATTCTTTAACGGCGTTAAAGGTTCCGTCCGTGTGCCAGGCACGTGCTTGCGCATGGTCGTGCCTTGGCCGGCGCGTGAGGGCGCGTGGGACATCGGAAATTTTTTCTAAAAATATGGGGATGATCGTGGGGTTGTGTAGGCCTTGATGGTATATTCACACACCCCAATTGAGCAACGTATGAGAAGTTATTTCATAGTTTTGGTTATGTGCTTAAAATAACGTTAAAATAGTTGTTTCACATATAGGTGAGACGTTTCCAGAGGACGAGCGCAGTCAGGCGAGGCTCGGGGGTTACGACCTTACCACATATCAGTAAGTGGGTTTTTGGTTTTCATTATATGTATATATATGCATTATGTTTTTCCCATAAAAATTGATTTAATTGATTTTGTGTTTTTAATGCCATGTCAAATGCTTTATATTTTAGAATATACATTAGTAATGTGGCATGCTAGTATTTGACGTTGCGGATGCTTAGGTAAGTTTCAGGTGAGTATATGTATTGATGATTGTGAGTTGCATTATGATGGTGGTACATAGATGTATTTAGAGCTCATTAACCTGCATCCCGGTGTTAGTGCTCCCGCTCGTGGCCAGAGCACAGTCATTCACGTGGTGTTCACCTCTCGCACCGCACACTCACCTTGGATCCAAGTTTGGTGCACAGTCTTGTCGTACAGACCACAATAGGTGGTTCCGACTTGTAGGTGACCCGCGATTATTCGCACAGTCTTCACGTGATCGTAGCACTTGAGCGTACTTATTTACACCTAGTTTGGTCGTACCGACCACTATAGGTGGTTCCGACTCGTGTGCAGGGATAGTTGATGAGTTATAGGTTCAGCCGTATAGGCCACAATAGGTGGATCCGGCTGACCTATTACTTTTTATTAATTTTCTTCACCTGGTTTACTTATTTCTTTATGTTGAGATACTTGGCATGGCATACATGGAGATTTTGCTATTCCGAATATGGTTTGATATAGATATGTATCTTATTTTCTGGGAAATTATACGGGTTTTACGATGAGGGGTTAGTACTTTTGATAAGTGAAATGGTTTGGAAAAGCTTTGTTTTTGCCCACTCACACTTTTTGTTTTGCGCCCCACCAGGTTCTAGGTAGGAGTGCTTGTTGGTGGCTTACGAGGAGTTAGCGGCGGTTTTGACAGACTGTAATTAATGTAGGACCATCTCTCTGGTATTGTATAATTAGTATTTGTCATGCTGGATTGCACTTGGGTTAGCTATGCTCTAATTATGTGTAATTACGCTTAAATCTTGTCACTCGCATTTATATCTTATCTAGTGTAAATTAGTTAGTTAGCTAGCTAGGTTGGTTTTTATTTATTCACGTTTTTATATCTTTAGTACTAAATTAGTTACGTCACTCTCGATTGACGGTCAGCATGCCTTGATTTAGGTCAGGGTGTGTCAATAAATGTACCAATACACAATGTGTACAAAATAAAACGTACCAAAATAAAAATAATGTACCAATATTAACAATATGTATCAAATCAAATGTACCAAAATTACAAATAAACGTACCAATTAATGATTTTTGTAAATTCAAACGTACTCGCAGATAATATATACGTAATGTATTGTACCTAATAATAATTCGTCAACAACTATACTTAAAAAAAACAGCACAAAAAAAATCACAAAAAATTGAAAAAATTACACGGAGCTTTTATGTTGATCACCAACTATTTGAAAAAAAAAAAAACCATTTGAAAAAAAAAAATATTAAATGTTTGCATAACCAAAAAAAAAGAAAAAAAAATTGTGATCGAAAAAACATATTTGGAATAAGAGAAAATATAGTTTAATTACTAATATCTCCACTAAATAAGGCAAAGTGCATCATGCGAAAAGGATAAATTAAAAAATTATTTTAATTTTAAAAAATATAATAATGACATGTAATTTAGCTTGAGATGGTTATTGGTCAAAACACTTTAATCAAATTTTAAAAAGGCACAGATGTTTAATCTAAATGATATAAAAAAAAAAAACTGTAGGGGATTCTAATTTTCCCTAAATAAAATGAAGTTTAGAAAAATGTTTTATACAAGATTAAAAACTGATTTTAGTCCCTAGACTCTGTTTAATGCCATCATATGTATTCAATGTCTCTCTTTTTTATTAAAATTTTATGGTGTTCATAAATTAAATTTTATGTGAAATCCTGTTCTTGGATTTCACTTTTATAATCTACGTATTTGTATTATTGAGATTTATATTATTTTTTTGGACAATTTATTTTAATTGTCTGAATTTAGATTTTAATTAATTTAGTTACGAAGTTTGAAGTTTGGAAATTAATTAGTTAAAATCCGTAGACCTTTTGAGGTCACAATTTATATTGTTGAATAGATTTCAAGATCACGAACGCATAGGCGAAAGCCGTTTGCGAGTCCAGGTTTTAATGGTATAGTTATGGATATTTGAAGTTGTGTTACTAAACTATAGATTTTAATTTATTTGTAAAACTCCCACATGGTAGGAAAAGGGACTAATTAGAAATGGGGGAGGAAAGAAGAAAACAAGAGGAAAAAAAAGAAAAAAAATAATAAAAAATAATAATAAATAGAGCTGCTAGAGGGCAGCAGGGGAGAGAGCAGGAGAAGAGTTTCAGGAGGGAAGAAAGAGGGTTAGCCAATCGGAAGGGAGGAGAGAGGAAGAAGGGACGAATGGGAGAAGGGGAAAGGAGGAAAAATGAGGAGAGGGGAGGGACACCGGATCCCTTTACCGGTCCCCCATTTTCGACCTGACCCAGTTACCTACAAATTTTTCGACGGTTTCTCTTGATTTTTCCGGCAAATTGCAGCCATCCACCACCATAAATCAACTCAGTGACCTCCCATCTACACTATTCCACCAAAATCGAGATGATTTGGGCATGATTTCGCGAAGAACAACCACGTTGGTCCTCATACTCCACCGCGGCAATTCCGCTGATTCTGCAAACACCGACGACGGCCACCACCCTTATTCAACTCCTCTTGATTCCAGGAACAAACCCCAATCAACATTGGAGGTGGCGGAGTTGAGTTTGACGTTGAATTAAACTATACCCAATTTCTAGGGTTCCGGCGGGTTTTAGTAAAATTGGAGCTTTTCCTGGCCAAATTGGACTTCGACACAGGTATAAAACTTGTTCTACTCATTGAGATCTTCATTTCTATAAATTTTGGTAATTTTTAAAAATAGTTGAATTTTCTAGCAAGTCGGGGCGGTCGACCGCCACCCACGGCGGCACGTGCGGCGACATGTAGCTAGTGGGCCATCAATGTTATTTTTAGGCTATGTTTGTTGTCTTAAATTCAGTTTTGATAATCGAATGACGTAGATTGAGCAATTGAACCTAATTTTATTATGATACGTGGTTAGGTGAAAATAAGAATCGACTATCCGACCGTTGGATCGTCACCAAACTTTGATATGTTGTAATACGTAATATTTGAGGATCATAGAAATTTACAGATTGGGAATCTGACATATGGATCTTCCATATTTGGATTTCTAAGTTTGTAAAATTAAATGTCGACCGCCACTTGAATTTTGAAATTGGCGGAGATCCAACCGTCGGATCTTGTTGAGATTTTAGTATGTAGTTATTTGAGCATAATGTGGACTTTGGAAAGTTACAGATCGGAAATCCAAGGTGCGGATCTTCCAGATCAAACTACGTAAGTTTGTGGACCCTATTGTTGATCGAGAGTTGACTTTTGGTCAACATGTCATGAAACATCCTAATTACTAAAATTAGTACTATGGAAGATTAAGCGAAGTCTAGTCAGTCTACATTGGTTAGAGAATGACTTGTGTATATGTGATATAGCTATTACCTTGATTTTTATATTAGTATCATATGTGATTATGCCTTGGCCTTATAAAGGTGATTTCTATTGAAATGTGAATTCTATATATTTATGCCATAGATCTATGTTTATTAAATGTGAAATCTATTGAACTGTTATTTTTGTTTCTGGCCATCAATCTATTTTCATTAAGTATGATTTGACTTGTGCATTGGAAATATGGGTTGTATTGTATGATTGGATGGATGTGATGAAATGTGAGGGCTAGTAGTGGGCCGCTAACCCATTGTCATGGGGTTTGTTGCTTGAAATGTGTTTCACCCTCGTGTCATTATTTCATTTCTCATTTCGTTGAGTCTTTGTAACTTGGGTAACTCGGTCCATGTCTTATTTCATCGACTGATGTTATACATTCCACTCCACGATTCCGTTGAGTGATGGTCTGGAATCCCTTCTACTCCGCGATTCCGTTGAGTGATGGTCCGGAATCCCTTATACTTCGCGATTCTGTTGAGTGATGGTCCGGAATCCCTTCTACTCTGCGATTCCGTTGAGTGATGGTCCGGAATCCCCTTTGGTGTCTTGGTTCCGTTGAGAGGTCCGAAACCCGATGTTGATGGATTTCGTTGAGTGGTTCGAAATCGCATCATTTGATTCATTTGAGACAGTTTCAGAGATGTAGGCTTTGGCTGAATCATGTCGCTCTAGCCCTGCAGTTCGATGAATTGTATGTGTTATTGATGATATGGTGATTGGCATTATTGATTAATGTGATAATTGGATGGTGTTGGAATGCATATGTGTGGATAAGTGATGATATGAATAGAGATTAATATTATGCCTTGTTAAATGCTCCTTGAGGTGCTACATAATTGAATTGTGGTATTATATTGAGATACAGTGGTTTATATGATGAATGTTCAAGTGTAGCGAAAGGACAAACTACGAATGATTTGATCCCTAATAAGGATACGTAGGCAGTCTATCGGGGAGGTTAGATGCAGCCATAAAGTATACAGAAAAATGACTATGCGATTCGATTCTCGAGTTGTGATTTGCCATATTCTAGAGACGGGGTATGTTGAGATATGGGTATTTAGTAACGTCACGTGTCGATCCTGGATGTATGTCGGGATCGGGGCATGACATTTTAATTCTCATTATGTTAAGTATCTTATGTAAAAAATATTTCTGTTGAGATTTTTCTGTACAATTTTTGCATATTTTTTTATGTGCCACTAATTCATTACAATATATTTAGGTACAAATGTTTCAGTACACTAGGTTAATATAATATGTTTAGGTACGAACATTTCGGCACACTAGTTTAGTATAATATATTTAGATACCAACATTTCGGTACACTAGTTAGGATCATATATTTAGGTACAGAATTTTTAGTACACTTATGTTTTTGCATATTTTCTTATGTGCCACTGATTCATTACAATATATTTAGGTACAGGCATTTCGGTACGCTAGTTTAATAAAATATATTATGATACAGATGTTTAGGTACAATGTAACATCCCACATCGCCCAGGCGAGTGATCCTTAAATGTATATTCTCATCCCTACCTAGCACAAGGCTTTTTGGGAGCTCATTGGCTTCGGGTTCCGTAGGAACTCCGAAGTTAAGCAAGAAAGAGGCCAGAGCACTCCCATGATGGGTGACCCACTGGGAAGTTGCTCGTGAGTTCCAAAAAACAAAACCGTGAGGGAATGGTAAACCCAAAGCGGACAATATCGTGCTACGGTGGTGGAATGGACCTGGGATGTGGTCCGCCCCGGGCTGGGATGTGACAGAATGGTATCAGAGCCAATCCCTGGCCGGAAGTGTGCCGACGAGGACGTCGGGCCCCTAAGGGGGGGTGGATTGTAACATCTCACATCACCCAGGGGAGTGATCTTTAAATGTATATTCTCATCCCTACCTAGCACGAGGCCTTTGGGGAGTTCATTGGCTTCGGGTTCTGTAGGAACTCCGAAGTTAAGCGAGAAGGAGGCCAGAGCACTCCCAGGATGGGTGACCAACTGGGAAGTTGCTCGTGAGTTTTCAAAAAACAAAACCGTGAGGGAATAGTACAATATCGTGCTACGGTGGTCGAACGGACCCGGGATGTGGTTCGTCTCGGGCCGGGATGTGACATACAATAGTTAAAGGAAGCAAATAAAATTAATGAATTAAAATGTATAATAATAAATTTAAAATTTAATGTAATGACATGGGGATTAATTCGAGCCAAGAGTTAAGATGGCATGGGGAACCTCTAGGTTTAATCATGGATGCACTTTTTGAAGATATGTCTATTTAATTGTACTGTTGATTTGCTACGTGAAGAGAGAAAACTCTTAGTTGATTGTTAGGTACGAAACACTCTTTTTTCTTTAGATCGAGTTGAAAGTCCCGATGAGATTTTTATCCAGACCCATGTATACACTGCTATCCTTCTATTTGTACGCTCCATTCTATTTAATGAATATCGTACCTTATTTAAAAAAAAAAGGGAGACTTTGGATGCGGTCCTTAGCTATGAATATTCTTTGATTGAAACCTTGTTGGTTTTTAATTTTTGATCGAGGTCTCTGAAATTAATGTAATAATTTATTTCTATGTACGTTACTATATTTTTTAAATTAAAAATTAGAAATTTTAGTTGTTTATAGAATTGAGATTTTAAATAAAAAACAATAATTTGTGGGATTAAAAATATTAAAATATAAATATACTATTGTGTGTGTGTATATATATAAACATGGGTACATTCATCAAAATTAACCAAAAAAATTATTGTATCAAAACAAGGGTACATTTTTCAAAATCACAATATATATATATATATTAGGCTTAATAACATTAGTAAATTTCTTCGATTAAACTTGACATGGATACATTTTAAAATCATAAAAAAAAAAGAATGTACCCATATAAGTTTAAAAATGGATTAGAAAAAAAATTGAATAGATTTTATATAAAAAAAATGGTACATTTTACATATAACAAATTGGTATACTTAAGAATGAGTACATTTTAAGATTAAATTACATGAATGGGTACATATAATTAGCATGGGTACATTTAGCAAAATAAAAAGTACAAATAAAAAAAATATTTGGGTACAAATACAAATAAACTTAAAAATATGGGCACAAAAAGAAATTAATATATGGGTACAAATTAAAACTGAAAAGAAAATTGGTACAAATTAAAAAAGAATTACAACTTAAAAATGGGTACAAATTAAAACTAAAAATATATAATAAAAAATTTAGTCATAAATATAAATATACTAATTGTAACATTTTTAACATTAAATGAATATATTTAGAAATAAAAAAATATTTTATTATTGAAATAATTAATGATGTTATTAATACCCAAGGACCTTGATCAAAAATTGAAAATGAATATGAATTTAATCAATGGAGTAGCAAAATGAAGGATGAGAACCTAATTTCTCCAAAAAAAAAAAAAGACATCTCTGTTTTTTTTTTGAACAATTGATATTATCTACACTAAGGGGAAGGGATGGGCAATAAACTTACAATAATATGGTTCAAATTTACCTTTAGCGAGAATCGAATTTAAGATCTCATCAAATAAAATAAGACATCTATTAAATATTAAAACAAAAATATAATATGAATTTGAATTAAGTAAATATTAAAGGATCAAAATCAATATCCAATTTAACATCAGATTTTTATTAAACTTTAATCTTCTTCAAAGATTAAGTTCAAAAACCCCAATTTTCTTTTGTGTAATTAAGAAGAGATATAATATGTACTAATTATACTCTGTTCTCCATTAAAGAAAGAGAGAGAGAGAGAGATCATTATTATTACACAAGTCGGTCTTTGCCATTGACTGACTTTTCTTTTGGATATTTGAAGTGCTTACTGCACCTTCCCAGAAGGTGCTTTAACCCCTCCCCTTCGTGTTTACTTGTACACCTCTCTCTCCTATATTATATAACAACTTGGTGTTTACTAGTACACCTCACAGAGAGATAGAGAGAGATCATTATTATTACACAAGTCGGTCTCTGCCATTGACTGACTTTTCTCTTGGATATTTGAAGTGCTTACTGCAACTTCCCAGAAGGTTCTCTCTCCTATATTATTTAACTACTTGGTGTTTACCAGTACACCTCTCTCTCTCTCTCCCCCTCTCTCTCCAATGGAAATTAGTGGAAGCAGGTCCTTGACCTTTATTTTAGCCTTTCTTCTTTGCTTTTGCAGTGAAACTTGTAACGCTAAGGATGATAGTACAAACTGTACCTCCTCCTGCGGCAATATTCGCAACATAAGCTACCCTTTTCGACTAAAACATGATCCAAAGCACTGCGGCCACATTCTGTATACTCTTTCCTGTGAGAACAACATTACAATACTAGATCTACCTTATTATGGTGATATACCTTATTCTGGTAAATACTACGTACAGACAATCAACTACAATAACAAAATACTCCGACTTCTAGATCCTGGCCTTGACAACAACAATTGCTCTTCCATGCCTCGAAATTTGCCTCCCGGCCCTTATTCACTAAGAGATCCATATCGTTCGTATAATCCCACCACCAATTTACGACTTTCAACATCAATATTTTACTTGAGGTGTAGAAACCCAGTGAATTCTTCTCTGTACGTGGATACTGCTCCATGCTTGAATAGTACTGCCACTTCTTTGATTCAACCAAAATCTTATAGTTATGTCAAGGTTGGCCCAAACGATATGAAAGTAGGGGAATTGAATGAGGGTTGCAGAGCAGAGAGGATTGCTTTGATGCATTTGAAGTACTACAAGCCCTCTTATGAATATATACACAGTGCACTCATGTATGGCTTTGAGCTTGGAGTGAATTGGCCCGATGAATTGCCCGATAAATTGACCTGCAAAGGCTATAGTTCTGACATTCCTCATCCTAAATGTTTTCCAAACACCATCCCAGGTGCGTAATTCTCTAATGAAGTACTGACTTATTATATTGTTATATAAAATATTCGTCTGTTGCCAAGCAGTGAATATTCATGCAAAAATCAACTGCTAGTTAATTATTCGAATTTACCTCCGGCTGCACAAGCTGCTTTAAGTTATTCAAATTAGTTTGAACATTTTTCATTTAGATTTTTTGTAGACGTTTTTATTCAAATAATCTGAGCTTTTAACTAACCAATTGAAGCCTTCACTACGTAGTTCCCAAAGGGAAAAACTATACGGAAATTTGCCAATTAAAGAAGAAAAACAAACGAAATTATGCTGGAATAGAAATAACTAGCAAAAGAGCCCGCACGATGTTGTTGGTGTTTAAAATGTTTTGAAAATAGATAGGAGATACAGGTTATAGAAGCTAGAATTATATACATAAATCTATAGTTATCAAAAGATTGGCACGTTAAATTACGCATTGTTCAAAAGATAGAGATGCTAAAAAAGTAGATTTATGTGCATAAGTTCATAGTTATCAAAAGATTGACAGCGTTCAAGTTCTGAATGCTCAAAAGATAGAGATGCTACAAAAGCTAGATTTATATACATATGGCCATAGTTGGAGAAATTAGGCACATACACCTCTCTAGTCAAGGATAGAGTTTGGTCTAAGTTCCATAACGAAATGGTAGATTATCCAATCCATAGTTTCAATCAAGCATGCTTAGTTTCAGTAAGCCTTCAGTCGTACGTGGGTTGTAATTAGCCCCAAAACTAATATTAATCAACAACTGAGACTAATCTAAAGCAAAATTAATAGTAATCAACAATACTATTTGGTATTGTATTAGTCAACTTCCTGAATCTTCTAGAATCTCAAATTCCCTCCACTTCGACCAGCTGGTATGAAATTAGTATCCCCAACTATCTTCTTATCTTCTCGATCTTATAATCTGATGAATTGTCAGCCTCCACCTTTTCCTTTGCATCTACACACAGCGCAAACAAAATGCATTAGAAGTTTAACTTCGATATCAAAACTCAACATTATCTTTAGATATTTGTTTGTACTATTCAACATTGCGGTGGGCCTGATGGCTATTTACAATTTGGTTTCTTAAGCACAACCTCAAAAGAGCTTTTGTACGCAACTAATTCTTCTAGTTCCTCCCTTTTTGCCTCTGTATTTCAGCAATCTTGCCTAATTTTGCCATCCATTCTGCTGCTTCTCTCCTTAGTCTCTCCTCTTTTGCATAGTTCACAACGACAATATATGATCCACATCAAAAGATGACTACAAAAAATGTATCATGTACATAGGGTCGAGACACAAATAAACTTAATCAATGATGCAGATTCATAGTACGACAACAAAACCAATTTTGACGGTCAACTACATTGAATATTCCTTAACTAACTAAAAGTGCTAGAGTTTCAAACATCAGAAGCTACGATTCAATTCAAGGTGTAAAAAAAAAATTGATCCACAAACATCCCAAAGACGATACTCCAAAACTTTTAGGAAGCTTGGAAAATTAAAACTAACTGTCACAAACCATACCTTCTTCACGCAGCTGGGTTTCAGTCCTCTTCCTCATGAACAACAACACAACATTAAACTTTTACAACAAAAAAATTATGCAAAGAAAATTCAATGAATAAAAGTAAAACTCTCTGAACCAAAAAAAATCTCGAGTTTAAACTACAAATTAATTTGGCCCCTTGAAGCAAGATCAAGATTTCTACAAAATTTCGGCAAAATATCGATCAATTACCCCAAATTAGAAACAAACCCTACTTCATTATACATGCATATTATTTCCTTATTCAGATATGAATTTGACATTATCTCTTCCAAAATCACTTTTGAAGGAGATTATACACATAGTGGAATCTTACCCAAAGCCAGTTTCGTGTTGTTCTTAGTATAGTAGTAGTAATGTTATGCTGCTCTCTCCATTTTCTTATTCTTTTAGACCTAACAGTCTCTGCATTTAATTGCAGAATGTCTTTTTTTTTTGCTTTTAAAATTTCAGTAACCCTAAACCAATTTCAAAATTTTTTGAAGTTTAAAATTGAAATTGTGCATAATCAAAACTGGAACAAAACTCTAAATAGCTTACTATGTAGAGCTCATTGTCATGTACAAGAGTAGCTTGGTTCAACGACTCCTTAGCTCTGACACTCCGGCACCCTAGCTCTGGCACCATTGGCGTGAGCTCCTTTTTGTATCCCCTGTGGATCTTGTCTCCTTCAACGGCTTCTTCTTGTGGTGGCCATGGCTACTAAAGATGAGATTGTTGACTATCTGAATATAACTCTGGAAGATAGCCTCGACTTGGAGGAACGCTTTGACAGCTCCATCCATCTCGTGGGACAACTCATTGCCGACCATGAACCCTCCCAGAATGTGGTTAAGGAAACCCTCCAATCAGCCTGGAACAAAATGGGGGTGGTCCGTGTCCTCAAAAGCTAAGGATAACAAATATATCATTGCTGTCGGGGATGAGGTGGTAGCCAGAAAGCTTATGGAAGGAAACCTATGGTTTGTGAAGGATTACACTTTCTCGGTTAAACTTTGGCCCCTATACCACTCGATTGATGACATCAAACTTGACCGTGCTATCTTCTAGATCCAAGCCCACGACATCCTGAGGAATTTTCGCACTAAGGCCAATGCTCAATCCTTGGGGGAAAAAAATTGGGTCGGTGTTAGAGGTGGAAGATGTGGATTCCTGCGACTACACGTGGACTTCGACACCTGTAAAACTGGAAGTGGCGACTTTTATGGCTGTCAGATGGCGAGATGCATATTCTGTTGAATCATTTTGTTCGTGGTAGGAATTCCCGTCGGGGATGTTTCCTGGCCGACGAGCACACAGCTCCCCTGGAGGTTCGGCGCCGGTTGAGGGCTGCTGTCGGGCTTTGTCGGGCAAGTCTCGTCGGGCAAGACTCTTCGGGCAAGGCTAAAAGAGAAGGACATCGTTAACTTTGAGAGGTGCCTTTGTGGGGCCTTAGGTGTAGGCCTTAAGGCTCACAATCAAGGTTAACATTTTAGTGCTCAGGCGTGCCACTGCCATCTTCAGCATGGCAGATGTCGAATGGATGTCAAGTTTTAGTTATGAATATGCATATGCCTGAGAAACCGTGTTAGATATAACAGGTGCCTTTGTGGGGCCTTAGGTGTAGGCCTTGAGGCTTCCTGTCAAACTAAACCAGTACTTGAGCATATTATATTTGGTCTTTATGGTTGTCGGAGTCTTATAACTATTATATTTCTGATTATCCGAGTCTGAGAGGTAGAGCGTACCCAAATAGGTGGCTTTGTGGGGCCTTAGGTGTAGGCCTTAAGGCTTCCCATTAAAGTCCGTTCTTATACTCAAACCATCTAGACCGCAGAATAGAATGAATCCAAATAAGTGCCTTTGTGGGGCCTTAGGTGTAGGCATTGAGGCTTCCTATCAGAATCCATTCCATACTTAAGCGTTCTATGATAATCATGATATAATAGAAATAAAACCAAGAGGTAGGTCGATTACTTGCGCCCCAAGTAACTTCGGATTTCTCGTTTATCAAGGATTGTCGTGGATGGGTTAAGTCCACATAAAGTTCTTTTTTATGCCTTGAGGCCAAGGACTTTTAAACTAATCAGATTTACATGCCTGAGGGCTTAGGACTTGGATCTGATTTAAACACTGAAGATATATTCAAATCGGATCCAAGTACTGAGAAAGCTTTGTCATTGTGATTTTGCTAGAAACAACTTGCATATAACTGGAAATATACAACATATTGCTAGACTTTAAAGAAAGAGAAGACAAAGACAGAGCAAAGCAGGTCGGGCAAGATTAAACCTTATCAATTAAGGCTGATCGTCTTGCAGGTCCCTTTTGTAGTTCTGTCAAAGGTCTGAAAGCTTAGAGGGGGAGAGGGGAAAGGAGAATACAAAAGGTGAATCGATACTACAACAAGTTCGAACAAGGTAGCAGAGCTATTACAGAGGTTGGGAGAAAAGATTATCCCGCGGGGGATGAAGGCTTGGGCTGATTACAGCTTCGTTTTGAAAGGCAAATCTGGCTTTTTGAGCAGAGTTTGTGCTTTTGTTTGTTTGATTGAGTGTCTCTATTCCTGTCTTCTCTTCCTCCTTTTATAGACGACTCGGTTTGGCTCCTGTAGCGACAGCTTTGCCCGAATGCGGTCTTGAGGGTGATGACTCATCAGCTTTATTACATGTAATGCCACCATAAAGTACTTTATGGGCTGTGCAGTCTGATTAGTCTACACCACTTGGTCCTTGGGTAGGTAGGCAAGTGGCCCTTATGAATTGTATCAAGTCAGAAAAGGCCCTTTCCTGCTTTCCCAAGTTTCGGCCGGGCCTTGATCTTCTATTCCTCTAGGCCTCCTTTTGGGCCGACTCCATCCTTGGGCCAAAAAATCAAGTTTTAGTCCAAACACATTTTCTGGTGATGAGAAAGGATAAAGAAATTACCGACGGTTCTGGAATTGCAGGGGACAAACCCCCTGCGGTACCATCTGCAGGCTCTGTGTCCTCTACTTTTTTTGACATCGTGGTTTCCCACAAACACAGAATCAAGGGTCAATCCTACACCAATCCTTCCTGGGCAATCCTCCACTGCTCGATCACGCTTAACTTCTGAATTGGGCCATATGTAGCATCCAGACAGCTTTGGGACCCAATTCTCCAATGAGACCCTTACTATCGTTGTCAATGTCCCTTCGCTTGAAAAAATACTAGCTTGATCATAACCGCCTACCTTCTTAGGCCTTCCAAAATTCAACAGGCCTTTTCCAGGCCTCGAACGAAGTTAGTGTGAACCCAACAAACTTCAAGTTACTGGACTACTTCCCACCCCAAACGAATCTCAGGGATTTCGATGCTTCTGCCAATAAATGGCATCCCAGCTCATCAATCAATCCGACGTAGTGAATGAAAGCCACATTCTATATACTCCACCTGCGACAAGGGCAAGGGTAATCCAAACCACATAAAGTGATGACACTCCGACCAAGGCCAACTGCAATGCTCGTGGACCTCCATAAGGGGTGGTTGGGGCGGTGGTTGTGGCACCAAAACCTCTCAATGGCTTGGAATATTTGTCTGATGTTGAACCCAGGTATGAATTTAACCTTTACGATGTGGCTATAAGTCTATCCAAAGAGTTGGTGGAGGCTGAGAAGAATGGATTACTTGAAAGGAAAATGGCGACATATAATGTTCTATCGGTGGAGGCTGACGGGTTTCATCCCCGCCTCCAGCCATGATAACATTAGTCTAGAACTGTCGAGGGCTTGGGAACCTCTGGAAAGTTCAGGCACTACAAGATTTAATCCGGCAACAAGATCTCACCTTGGTATTCTTGTGTGAAACCAAGGTTAACATTGTGGCCCTCTATTCTCTGAGATTAAAATTGGGATTCGACAGGTTTTTTGGTGTACCCTCGCGGGGGCAATCTAGGGGCCTGTGCTTTTGTGGAATAATGAAATCAATATGCGAGTTCTGGGCTTTTCTGATCACTTCATTGATTCGAAAATTGGTGCAATTGGCGATGATTTTCATTGGAGATTCATTGGCTTCTATGGCCACTCGGCGATGGAAGATTGCCCCCTGTCATGAGACCTCCTCAAATCGTTGGCTTTGGTCAATTTGTTACCTTGGGCTATTGGATGAGACTTTAACGAACTACTTCAACCCACTGAAAAGGAAGATGGACATGCCCGTCCCATCAATCAAATCCCTAATTTTTGGGAAGCAGTTAACATTGCAACTTGCATGATCTTGGGTTCACAAGCCATCCTTACACTTGGATCACTACCAGAGCTTGTGGAATTAAAGAACACTTGGATCGGTTTCTTGCTTCTGCCCAGGATCTCTTTAATTCTGCCAAAGTTACCCACCTTTACCCAAGCAAATCTAACCATGTTTTCCTTATCCTAGACGTCTGTGGGTTTCCCGTGAAGAGGCAAACATGGAGAAAAGGAATTTTGGGCAAAACACTATGGGTGCAAGGACGTCATTCGTGCTGCCTGGGCTCAATCCTTCGCTGGTGTTCCTATGTTCCAGGTAGTGCAAAAGATAAAGGTTACTAGGGTGGCCCTTTCAAAATAGTGTCAATTCGTTTTTAGGGGTCGTCAATATGAACTGACTAAGGTTCGTGCCAAATTGGGCAGCTTACTCTCATGATCGCTTGATGATATGGTCATCAAGGAAAAAGCCATTCTCATGTGACAACTTGATATTCTGATTGGCCTAGAGGAATCCTTTTGGAGGCAAAAATCTCGTGTTTTATGGCTTCATGAATAGGGATAGAAACACCAACTTCTTCCACAGGAGGGCAAACAATAGGAGGGTTAAAAATATAATCAAAGGCCTGACAGATAAGGCTGGAAATTGGGTAAATGAGGGCCCGACCAACGAAAACATGGTTCTCAAGTACTTTGGTGACCTATTCTCTTCTACAAGCTCAGGTAATAGAGATTTAACCCTTGACCCAGTTAAACCTAAAGTCTCTGCGAATATGAATAGGGCCTTGGATGGTGTTCAATGCGGAGGAAATTAAGGCGGCCTTATTCCAAATGGCGCCCTCAAACTTTGGGCCCCAGACAAAAACCCTTTTCTTTCACCAACACTTTTGGCATATTATGGGCAAGGATGCCACTTCCACTATACTTTCCTTCTTCTCCACTGGCAATTTACTTAAGCTGGTCAATTTCACCTGAGTTTCATTAATCCCAAAAGAAAAGAACCCTAATGATATGTCTCAATTGCGACCAATCAGCCTATGCAACGTCCTTTTCAAAATTGCTTCCAAATCATTAGGAAACCAGCTTAAATCCATACTAATCCATATCATCTCCCCTACTCAGAGTGTTTTCGTGCTGGGATAGAACATTTCTGACAATACCATTCTCGCCTCGGAGCTATCTAACTATTTGTTTAAGCATCAGCGGGGCAATAATGGGTTACTGTCTTTTAAGCTAGATATCAATAAAACATATGATTGTATTGGGTGGGAGTACGTATCCTTGCCAAACTTGGGGTTCTCTAATTGGCAGATTGACTTGATGATGACGTGTGTATCCTCCGTCTCATACTCTTTCATCATTAATGGATGCCCTCGGGGCTATCTCCATCTGTCTCAAGGCCTCCGTTAAGGCGACCCCCTCTCTCCATATCTCTTCATTTTGTGTACGGAAGGCTTGTTGGCTTTGGTGAACAATTTGGAGGGGAAGGATTCGCGAAATTTCTTTGTGCTCTAGGGCCTGATGCGACAATTTTACTTGACACACAAATTAAACCCTCTTTTTGACAATTGTAGTATAGATGTAAGTAGGGTATCGTTCTAAACCGGGGATTAGGAGGGCTTGCTAAAACCTCTAAACTGACTCAAAAACAAAAAGAAACAAAGTTAAAAATGTAAACAAAAGATTTTAAAACAAGAAAGTAAAAGGGGGATTTGAGTTTGGTGAAGTTGAAAGTAAAAACGAATAAACTAAAAACTTAAATAGATTTTAAACAAATTTGGGTTGAATGGATAATGGAAGGCTAGCTAAGGGGTTCTTCTCCACACATGTCTTGCTTGCATACAAAATGATTTCCAATTGCTCTTCGATAAGTTATGAATACTCAACGCCCCAAATTAACCGTGAATTGCACTAATTAACTCTCAGTTTTTCAACAAGTTATTAGATTGGATGATTGCATACGACAACCCAAAACATTCCCTACAAGTTCCCTACATGAATTGCATAATAGAGATACAAGCAAGAATCATTAAGTTCTATGAAAAACATAAGCATTGACGAGGCACTCGTTACTATGATTTGCATGAAACTTATGCCAAGAATTTACTTAACGTGATTGTGACTAGCAACCTTCACTACTTGTGAATATAAGTTCATAACGATTAGGTGAAACTCCCTTATATACTAGCGTCAAATTCATGCATGAAAATTAAGCGTGCACTCTCAACCAACATACACAAATTAGTTTTTATACGAACGGATAAGTAAATTGAATTCACAATTCAAGAAACGCAATTGGAAGTAATCAAATCATATAGCAAGCATAAACATGGTTTTGAATCCCCCCTAGCCAAGGGGGGTTTAGTTCCTCATTATTACAAAACAAAGATAAAGAAATTTAACCATTGAAAAACAAAGGGAAGAAAGCACCTAAACGTTCCAACGATCCATGTTGGATAGCAAGCGCGTCCAAGGACTTTTCTCCTTCTCCTTGCCGCAACAACAAGGTTGGAATGATGTTGAAGGGTTGGTTATTTGGAGGAATGGATGGGAAGGGGTTTAGATATGTAGGAGAGGCAAGGAAAGGCTTGGAGAATGGTTAATTTCTGGATGTCTTAATGAGGTTGCTGCCATAGGTATTTATAGGGAGAGGATGGACTTGTTTAATTCAATTTCCTAGTGTGAAAACAACCAAAACTCACGGCAAGGATGTGTAGAATAATGGTGGGTTAGGTCTTGAATCATTCACTCAATTTTCTAGTGTGAAAACACCAAAAACTCACGGCAAGGATGTGGATTTTAGGTGTGAACATGGTTTTGAGTGGACTTTTGGTCAATCCATCTAGAAACCTATCCTTTCTTTCAACTTGTATTTATTGCACCAGATTTTTAGCATGTTTATTTGATGTTTTGACTTCAAATTCGTCCAAACTCCTTGCTCCATGCATATGTACTTCATTCCAAGCCCAATTTTGCTCCTAAAAGCTCCAAAATGCTCCTTTTTGCATACTTTGACACTAAAACCTGAAATTGCACGAAAATGACTTTAAACACTAAACTAACTAAGGAAAAACAACATAAATGCATGAGAACAAGCCAATTAAGTCGCATAAAAATGCTCCTATCAGGGCCCCACCTATCAGTCATTTGTTGTTAGTTGACGACAACCTTTTTTTCTGCTGGGCCAAGGAACCTGAATGTCTCATTCTGTCAAATGCCTTCACTGCATATGAACTCGCCTCCAGTCAGAAAATCAACCTTAACAAGAGCGAGGTTTGTGTTAGCCGAAATATCAAACTGCTTCTTTGAAGGGGTTTTCATAGATAACCTTATGGCTGGCAGGTCACTAACGTCTTCTCTCCCCTTGAGGCAAAAGTTCTGATTGCACATTTGGCTTTGACTTGGGCATCCAATAGGGTTTTTCAAAGATGCCAATTTGAATCGGACTCGCTTCAGATTGTAGACTTGTTGCGGGATCCCTCTACTAATGTTTCCACTCTTGGTCATTGAGGATGTCAAAGCAATGCTCTCGTCAATCATTGAGGCCTATTTTACCTATGTACGTTGTCAAGCCAACGGAGTGGCCCATAGACAAGCATGTTTTGGTTTATCATCTAATCATGTTTGTAATTGGGTTGAATCCCCACCTGATTTAATCCTTGACTTACTCTTTGAGGACTTTCCTAAACCATGATTGGCTTTACTCTGTATTGACCTTTTATGAATATGAATCAACTATCATTTCTTAAAAAAAAAAAAAAAAAAAAAAAAAAAAAAAAAAAAAAAAAAAAAAAAAACAGCACAAAGACACAAACGTAATCAATTGACTTTTATTTAAATGGAAAGAAAGTAGTGGTTGGTTCACCTATCTTCTATTTAGTGTCACTCCAGTTCTATTTTTTTATTATAAGTTTGTCACTTCACGCATATTTCCCTATAATTGAAAAGATTCTAGTAGTGATTGTGAGTGTGATCTCATCTTAGATGCCAAAATGGTGTATTTTAGTCGATGGTTGAAATGAAATAACACAGACTAAGTATGCTACCCCATCCCACCTGCAACCCCTATGGTCAACCCTATCTCTACCTGCAACCCATCAACCCCTCGGCAAACCATGCCTCAACGACATCGACAGCAACCACCCCTTTAAACGCAGTGACAAAAGTATAAAGGGCAATATTGTAAATGTATCTTCTTAGCTGTTAGCTTAGTGGTTAAGATACTATGTTAGTTTGTTGTATATATACACCTAAACTGTAACTTTATTAAAGTGTGAAATGAAAATATATTTTACCAAATATGGTATCAATCGCCTTCTCTGTCTAACGACTCTCGTTCTTCGATCCTCCTTTCTCCTGCTTCTTCTTTCTGCGTTCTTGCTCGATTCTTCGCTCGTGGTTGAAGATCGTGGTTGAAGATCTTTGTTCGTGCTCTCTTCCTCATCTATTTGCCAATGGCATCTCCTTCATCGGAATCGGCCTCTCCAATTCACCCCCTTCCGACTGGATCTTCGAACCCTAATTCTTCAAATTCTACCTCCATCACAATCCAAAATATTGGATCCATGGTGCCAATCAAGCTCACCACCACCAATTACTTGACTTGGAGCGCTCTCTTTGCTCCAATTTTTCGCCGATACAATCTGACTGGTCACATTGATGGATCTATGGCGGCGCCGGTTCAATTTCTTCTTGATTCCTCAGGAAATCGCATTCTTAATCCTGCTTATGTTTCTTGGTATGAAAATGACCAGAATATTCTCATCTGGCTCAACTCCACGCTCTCGGATTCCCTCATTCCCTACACTGTTGGTGTGAATTCGGCTCGCGATCTTTGGGCGAAATTGGAATCTCGCCTTGCCACGGCCTCTCAGTCTCATATTCATGAGCTACGCTCTCGACTTCGTAATCTTTCCAAAGGAATTTCATCTGCTGCTCAGTATCTCCAGCAAATTGAGGTCATTGCTGATGCTCTTGCCAGTGCCGGCTCTCCGATTGAAGATTCCGATCTGATCTCTGTCACTCTCCACGGTCTTCCCCCTGAGTATGATTCGTTTGTTGATGCTATTCAATTTCGTCTCGGATCTACAACAATTGATGAATTACATGGCTTGCTTCTTAGCAAGGAGATTCAATTAGCCACTCGCAAGAAAAGTATCTCTGAGATGTCCTCTTTTCAGGCTCTTCACACCTCTGCTGGCATTCTTCCTCTTCCTGTATCCAGTCTTAACTCTCAGGCTTTTGTGGCTCATTCTCCTTCTAACTTCAGTCATCCAAGTCGTGGAGTGGATCGCTCTCATAATCGCGGTCCTTTGAATCGTGGCAATTACCGATCCTCTAACAATCCGAGATCTTTTCCTAATCGTGGTAATAATTCACGTTCTAATCGTGGAGGTCGCAACAATTTTTCTTCCTACACCAAGAAACATCCCTGTCAGATTTGTCATCAACTTGATCATGAAGCATGTGATTGTCCTCATCGCCTCAATCTGGCTTATGGTGGAAAATCCTCTCCTGCAGCGATGGTTGCTACTGCTTCTTCATCCAATCCTACTTGGATTGTCGATTCTGGAGCAACATCCCACATGACCAACTCCTATTCCACTCTGCAAAATCCTGAAGCATACACAGGTCCAGAACAAGTGTATATTGGTGAAGGCAAAGGTTTGCCTATCACTCATTCTGGTTCTACTACTTTGCATACTTCTACTAGTGCTTTCAATCTCAATAAAGTTCTTTATGTGCCTGCTTTGAAACATAACCTTCTCTCTGCAAATCAATTTTTACTTGATAATCACTGTTCATTGCATCTTTATCCCTCTCACTTCACTGTGAATGATCTTTCTTCGGGGAGGATGTGTTTTAAAGGACCTGTTCAGCAAGGGTTCTATCCTTTCCATTTTTCCTAATCTGCAACTGGCAATCATAAGGCTCTCACCACCACTGCTAAAGCTTCTACGGATGTTTGGCATCAAAGATTGGGTCACCCATCTGTCAAGATTCTTCATAAACTTGCTTCTCAATCTTGTATTCCTGTTTTAGCTCATGTAACTAAGTCATTCTGCTCATATTGTGCATTGGCTAAAAGCTCCAAGCTTCCTTTTGTATCCACTTTTTGTACAACTCGCAAACCTCTAGAACTTGTCCACATGGATGTTTGGGGACCCTCTCTTCAAGCTTCTTCTCAAGGTTTTCGGTATTACATCATTTTTGTGGATGACTTTACTAGGTACTCCTGGTTTTATCCTTTGAAATGCAAATCTGATGTACTGTCCACTTTTATGGAATACAAATCTCTGGTTGAAAATTCTCTGTGTACAAAAATTATTACTTTGGAGATCTGATTCCGGAGGAGAGTACTTGAGCACTAGTTTCTCTCAATTTTTGGCTACTCATGGCATTCATCATCAACTTACCTGCCCCCACACACCCGAACAAAATGGGTGTGCCGAGCGCAAGCATCGTCACTTGGTTGAAACTGCTCGCACTCTTTTGACAGCTTCCAAAGTACCCCACATCTATTGGGTGGAGGCTTTCAACACTGCCATCTATCTTATCAACCGATTGCCTACTGCATCCAGACAGTCTCCTTGGGAATCTCTATATCATCGAGCTCCGAATTATGACCTTCTCAAGGTTTTTGGTTGTGCTTGCTTCCCCTGGCTTAAGCCTTATACTTCCTTGAAGCTGGATCCTAAAAGCAGAGCCTGTGTCTTTCTTGGATACAGTTTAAATCACAATGGCTATAGATGTCTTGACCCTGCAACTCACCGAGTATATATTTCCCGACATGTCATCTTCAATGAATCCAGTTTTCCATTCCATCATATCTCCAACATACCACCTTCATCCCTGCCTCCTAGGTCTACCTCATCTCTTCCATCAACCCTTACTTTTACTTTTCCTCTTTCTTCTTCCTCTAGTATTCCCCCCTCTTTCCCTCGTTCCCCTTCCATTTCCCCATCCCCCTTCTCCCATAATCCTTCCACACCTATTCCCTTCAGTCATGTACTGCCTATTCCAGATTTCGTTCCTTCCACTTCTCTTCAACCTTCTAACACCCATCCGATGCAAACCCGGTCCAAATCTGGTGTTTTCAAACCCAAAGCTCTCACTGCTACTAAGCACCCTTTTCCCTCTCATCTCTCAGTGGATTACATCCCTAAAACCTATCTCCAAGCTTCCAAATATCCTCATTGGTCCCAAGCTATGCAAGAAGAGGTTACTGCTCTCATCAAAACTGGAACTTGGTCTCTTGTTCCCCCGTCTCCCTCACAGAATATTGTTGGCTGTAAATGGGTCTTCCGCATCAAACGTAAGCCCGATGGTACTATAGACCGGTACAAAGCTCGGCTCGTTGCCAAGGGCTTCAATCAGCAGGAAGGTTTAGATTATACCGAAACCTTCAGTCTGGTAGCCAAGCCAGTCACCATTCGCCTCATCCTCACTCTTGCGGTCCAGTTCGATTGGTTCTTGAATCAACTAGATGTCAGCAATGCTTTCTTACATAGGACACTCAATGAATCAGTTTTTATGCAGCAACCTCCTGGATTTGAAGATTCAGCTCACCCATCTCATGTCTGTCACTTGCATCGTTCGTTGTATGGTTTAAAACAAGCTCCGCGGGCTTGGTATGACAAGCTTCATGGTGCTCTCACTTCTCTCGGTTTTGTTGGCTCTCCCAGCGACCATTCCTTATTTATCAAAAAGGGTTCAGCTATGATTTTCATTCTGGTTTATGTCGACGACATTTTAGTTACTGGTCCAAACTCTGATGCCTGTAACCAAGTTATTCAGCAACTGAGTTCCCTGTTTCCCATCAAGGATTTGGGTCCGCTGCACTACTTTCTTGGTCTTGAAGTCAAAAGATCTTCTGCTGGTATCTTTCTATCTCAGACTAAATACATATTGGATTTGTTATCCAAGGCCAACATGACTGGTGCCAAACCTTGCAGTACTCCTCTCAGCACCTCCAAACTTGATCATGATTCTCCCTTATGTGACAATGCTTCTGAGTATCGTTCCCTGGTTGGTGCTCTACAATATCTCACCTGGACTCGTCCTGATCTCAGTTTTGCAGTTAATCTTGTATGCCAATATATGCACACTCCCAAACTTTCACATCTTCAAGCTGTAAAGCGTATTCTAAGATACCTCAAGGGATCTCTTGATATTGGTATCTGGTTCTCCAAGTGTTCCACTCCTCCTACTCTCACTGCCTTCTCGGACGCTGATTGGGCTGGCTGTGCTCTTGACCGCCGGTCCACTGGAGGTTACTGTGTCTATTTTGGTAACTCTTTGATTAGCTGGAGTGCTAAGAAGCAACCGACTGTTGCTCGCTCTTCCACCGAAGCAGAGTACCGCTCTCTTGCTAATACTGCATCTGAAATCACCTGGCTCTGTCAATTACTATCGGATATTGGCTACTGCTTACCTACCACCCCTCATCTTTGGTGTGACAATATTTCTGCTATATCTCGAGCAAAAAATCCTGTCTTTCATGCTCGGACAAAGCATGTAGAAATCGACTATCATTACATTAGGGAAAAGGTCTTTGCCAAGCAGATCTCTGTCCATTTTGTCTGCACTCAAGACCAAGTAGCCGATATCTGCACCAAGTCTCTGTCCAAGCTTCGTTTCCTCTTCCTTCATGACAAACTTCAACTTCGACAACCTAAGTTCAGTTTGCGGGGGGATATAAAGGGCAATATTGTAAATGTATCTTCTTAGCTGTTAGCTTAGTGGTTAAGATACTATGTTAGTTTGTTGTATATGTATACCTAAACTGTAACTTTATTAAAGTGTGAAATGAAAATATATTTTACCAAATAAAAAGTGCCCCCAGATCCTGTCCGTTGGATTTGGATTGAAGCGGGAAAAAGAGTCATTTCGACTCTTTCCGTGCAACCCAGCCCAACACACAGGGCAGCCCACTTCGGGCCCAGACGCAGAGCCGAAACCCATTCTTTTTGGCGCAGAACCACCCAAAGAAAGAGTTCAGTGCCAAAACCGTGAATTTTCAAAATCAGGGGAAAGATGAACAATGCCATTGGAAATCCAACTTTAGACTATAGTAATCAAGCCATGAGAATGTTTGCATTCCCCCTTGTGGGGTTGAACTCATATCCCCACTTACAAATAACGTATATTTAATGTAAAAATTTTATAATTGGAATCGTTCAATGTCTTAGTCTTCAATTGAAGATCAACTCTATAAAATATCATTCAAGTTGGAGATCACTTAGTTATCTAAATCTATCAAAGAAATCAACGTTTCATCATGATTATGCTTCTTGGTACCTACACCATTAATTTATTTGATACATTTGGATGACTAAACGATCTCCGATTCGAATTATTTTTTGTAGGTATGATTTTCATATGAAGACTAGGAGATTGAATAGTTCCAATTATGAAATTTCTACTATAAAGATATATTAATTTGTAAGTGGAGGAATGAGCTCATTCCCCAAAAGAGGAATGCAAGTATTATCCAAAGCGATATGGCTTCAATAGAAATTTTTAGTGTGGTGTATGAAAAACTAAAGCTTATAAACCCATCGTTTTAGTTGCATCCTTTATTGTCTTTGCAGCTCTCCATGAGACTCTTTAAATATGTTGGAATGCTAGTTTAAAGAGTCAAACTAAGAAAATCAAGCTCCAAGAAACTCCATAGCGCACTTTTTAGTTTAGTTTTGTGAATAGTTACTCTAGTTTTAAAGAAGAGGAGAGAAGTTAAGAGATTGCTAAACATATAAAAAAATTATTAATTTGAGAGAGAAAGATGTGAAGGACGAGAAATATGGGGATGGTTTAAATAATAATTTTTTTTTGGAAATCTTAATGAAACATTTTCGGTACTATTCACTTTTAAAGTTAAGGACATTTTTACCTTGAAAAGTCACTTTTGGTACTATTTACTTACGCCTTTATTTTATCATTTTTATTAAAACTAAAGTTTTTGATGACTTTTCTTTAGTTTTCCCTTCTTTTTTTTTTGTCAAACAATAGGTTTGTTAGATTAGGAGCCGATGCGGTTCGAATTCACACCATGGTGCAAGGGCAGCACTCTTCTCCATCATTGTGGCATTGAGTTTGTTAAAATATTGATGATTATTTTTTTGAACAAATGATATTATCTAAATTAAAGAGTTTGGGGTTGTTGTGGGGGGTGGGGGGTCATGACCTTTCCCAAAACCATATCTTAGTTCCGCTATCAATTGCATGACAAATGAATTAAATGTTGCTTTATCATATGCTATACAGGTATCAACAATGGCAGCAACTTGAATTTTATTTTCTAACTGTTGTTATGCTAATGTTGTTTTCTTGTTATACTGTAGGTTTATTTCGATTCCTGTGGAATCAATTCCGTAAGTGATCCCTCTCCAAAACAAAACAAAACAAACAAACAAAAAGAAAAGAAAAGCATCTTTCTAGTCTCTTTCAAATTCAATGTTTACGATTGTTGCTTGAAAAGATATGTTACAAAACTTGTTGATTTTAAACTCTAAAGATTCGTTGTGGTATTGCTAATTGTGTATTGTTTTGTCACTCTAGGTTATTATATGCGTGAACCCGTATATTATTTTCGTAAGGACTTTCTCCCTCAAATCAATGCTAATTTATTTTAATAGTCACTGTGGTACATTATATGCACATCTCAAAGATAGTCTAGTATTTTATCGTTGATGAATTTTGTGTGGTATTTATTTCAGGAAACGCTCCTCGATGGTTACCATTCAATTCCATTTGTAGGGACTTTCTCCCCCAAGAGCTTGTATTTCTTGAAAATATAGTCAAGTCTTTGATTTTTATTCACTTTTCAAACTTTGAGCCGTTTCCATTTGATTTTTACTTTTTGCTATTTTTATTGCAGCGCGTGGAGCGGCTATACTCATGGTCATCGGTAAGAATTAATGTATATATTTATGCGTGTGCATGCATGGGCGTGCGTGTCCATTTTTAGCATAGATTCCAACCTCATGACTGAAATCAAACAAAATTCATGGGTTATCAGTACTACTCGATACTCTTTGAATGTTTTAACTTTTCTTTTTCTTTCTCCTCTTCCCTCTCGCTCTCTACCACTCTCATTCTGATTATGAGTAATGTTAAGGAAACCAAATTTTTTAAATTAAATTTGCAAACTAAATGATATGATTGAAGATGATTAGATTAGTAATTAAGTATCGATTAATGTGCGTGTTTCTTATTTATGACATATCATTTGGTTTAAAAATTTTAATCTCCTTAGCATTACTCTTCTGATATTGAACCTGAGGGTGGTCTGCGACACCTTCAAATTTGCCGTCACCCACCTCAGATTTAAGAGCTTGTGAGGTTGCCGGTGTCCCTTGTGTCCTTCTCCGGCATAAGACAGGAGGGCAATAAAAAGAGGAAGAAACAATAAGAAAGAAAGAGAAAGGGAAAGAGAGACTTGAGGGAAGGATGAATGGTTGGTTGTGGGGTGGGGTGGCCGGTGTAGCTATCCGAGAAGGGAGTCGGCCAATGCGGGAGGGGAAGGGTGGTGGAGGTGATTTGGGGACTCGGAACTTGTTTAATTTATCAAAAGATTTTTTTGTAAGTGTTAATTTATATCTCATTCATTAAAGAGTGGCTTGATCTGAAGCTTACCTCAAAAGAAGAAAAAAGTTTATAGTGTGGATTTGAAAAATAAGTTTTTGTTCTTATGATTCTTTTGGTGATATATTTCTTATGCAGGGTCATTTTTTCCAGCAAGACTACTGTTTGGGGTTCCAGTTGTGACTGCATTTTTAGTATATATATGGCGCAGAAGACATTTGTCAATGTATAGTACAATAGAAGACTTTCTGCAATGCAATAACAACTTCATGCCTATAAGGTACTCTTACTCCGAAATTAAGAAGATGACTTGCAAGTTTAATGATAAGTTGGGTGAAGGCGGCTTTGGCTCCGTATTTAAAGGAAAGTTACGTAGTGGCCGTTTTGTAGCAATTAAAGTTTTGAGCAAGCCCAAAGCAAATGGCCAAGATTTCATTAGTGAAATAACTACAATCGGAAGGATTCACCATGCTAATGTGGTGCAACTTGTTGGTTATTGTGTCGAGGGATCAAAGCGTGCTTTAGTATATGATTTTATGCCCAATGGCTCTCTTGATAAATACATTTATTCCAAAGAAGGAAGTATCTCCTTAAGTATCAAGAACATGTATGAGATTTCTCTTGGAGTGGCTCAAGGGATTGAATATCTACATCAAGGGTGTGACATGCAAATTCTACATTTTGACATCAAGCCTCATAACATTCTTCTTGATGAGAACTTTAAAGCAAAGGTTTCTGACTTCGGGCTTGCAAAATTGTATCCCGTAGATAATAGCATTGTCTCTTTGACGGCAGCACGAGGTACACTGGGATATATTGCTCCTGAGTTGTTCTACAAAAATATTGGAGGCGTCTCATACAAGGCAGATGTCTATAGTTTTGGAATGTTGTTGATGGAAATGGCAAGCAGAAGGAAGAATTGGAATTCAACGGTAGAGCATCCAAGCCAAATGTACTTCCCAATGTGGGTATATGATCAGTATATTGTGGGAAATGACTTGGAAATGGACAATGTTACAGAGGAGGAAAAGAAAGTAATAAGAAAGATGGTTATAATCGCCTTGTGGTGTATTCAAATGAAACCAAGTGATCGCCCTTCGATGTCCAAAGTTGTCAAAATGCTTGGAGGAGATGGTGAATGTTTGCAAATGCCTCTCAGGCCTTCTCTATGCCCACAAGAAACACCTGTGACTATGGGTGACATTCAAGACAATAAATCGAATCCAATATGTTCTAACGTGGAGCTAACATGTTCATTGTCAGCTAGGTGATGATCAAATTGTTGAGAAAGTGCAATAATGTATTATTAATTAAATTATTACTTTAAAGTGATTTAGTGAAGAACTGTCATCTGTAATTGTTTAGGCTTGGATTCATCTAAGAACTACTAGTGTTGGTGCCTATACATATACATGTGACTCTAATTCAGCAATTGCTATTAACTGTAGGAGCCTTTTAGCGATGCTTGCATCGTCAAGTTTTCTCCTCCTAACATCTGGACCATCGTTTTCATGAAAGGACAACTCACCGAATGTCACTAGATGCACTAGAGCCCTAAAATTGGAAGTTGCTTTGGAATCTTAACACTCCCTTCTTCCTGAATATCGATTTGTTGGTCATCTCCTTCTTCTAGAAGATTATGAATCCATTTTGGATAGTAAATTTCATTTGTCGTGTCCTTTATTGTTGAACCATTATTCTTCTTTCCTTCTATAATCTCAAGCAGCAGCATTCCAAAATTATAGACATATGCCTTGTAAAACACAGTTTCCTGGAAAACATTTTGGGTGCAATGCACCCTATGGTCTCCCTCACTGTAGCTATTGACACTGATTTGATCCTTGCAACATAACTTGGCCAGACCAAAATCAGAGATTTTTGGCGTGAAGTTTTATTCGAGCAAAACATTATGGTTTGATATCAAAATGAAGGATTCGTTGATCACATCCTTGTTTCCTTTGGTAATGCCAATAGCAATATCTTGCAACTTATCCCAGTCAAGGAAAGAGTTCTTTCTACCTACTCAGGAAATATAATCCCGGAGTAAACCAAGCTAAACACCAATCCTACGTAACTCACGTGGCCCCAAACGTTTTTGTTTTGCCTGCAAAAGATAGTTCCGTAAATTAGACTGTCATTTCCTGAAGTTAACTAATATTTGTTTGGGCAAAGATTTCTTTGGAGAAGGATCCTCAAACCTTAGCACAGCTCCCCAAGGGATTGATTCTTTGGATGTGTAGTCGAGCTCTTGCTTGTTGATGTGCTACAAGAAGAGAACAAAGTTAGTTCTAAAAAGTGCCTTTGTGGGGCCTTAGGTATAGGCCTTGAGGCTCGCAATCAAAACTAAGTGCTAGGCGTGCCACTGCTATCTCAGTATAACATATGTAGAGCACATGTGTTTTAAGTAGATTACTTGCGCCTCAAGTTACTTCAAACTTCTTATTATCAAAGGATTGTCGTGGATGGGTTAAGTCCACATTAAGTTCTTTTTCTTACCTTGTAAACAAGGACTTTTAGTTCATAGTCTTGTATGTTCAAAATGAAGGGAGTCCAGATCTCCTTAAGTTACTTGTTTGGTTCTAGATTATATCTAATGAAAGCATATTCATTTAAGCGAACCAGATCCAGATGCAAATGAACTTCTTAAAATAGAAAAACAGGTGGAAATAACTTGAATACATAATGGAAAATGCATTAAGCAATAGATCTACTAATTTAGAAAATAAACAAAGAGCTTCAGGCAAGATTTCACCTTGTCTGGCAAGGTTGAACTTCTTACAGTAACTTTTCTTTGAGTTTACAAGAGTTATATGCTTAAAAAAGGATGGATGGTAAACAAGTTTATATAAGGGAATCGATACTACGCCACTAAGGGAGGTAGCAGAGCTTTTAGACTATACAAAAGATGTCTTTTGTAGGGAACTATCCTTAAAAAGACTGAATCTGGGTTGAGTTTAGCTTTTTGACGCAAATCTGGCTTGAGAGCAGAGTTGGTATGTTTGTTTGTTTGATTGGTTGAGTGTCTTTGTCTCTAGGGTCTCTTCTTCCTTTTATGGCCAAACTAGCCCCACTGCTGTAATTTTTGCTCTTGCCCAAAAACATTTGGAGGGTAGTGAGTCATCAGCTTTCTTACTTGTAATGCCACTGGCAAGTGTTCTTGGGCTGATAGTAGGTTAATCTCCATCACTTGTCACTTTACTTATAGACACGTGGTTTATGACTCATGGATGAGAAAACCTCAATTTTCTTATGGGTTTAATGCTGGGCTTTGGGCAATTCCCCCTTTCAATTGGCATCATTGGGCTTTCTTTCACTTAAGCCTAATGTTTAAATACTAACCCAAATAGTGCCCCTTTTAATCGTTGTTGAGTCTGCAAATCGAGGCGTTAATAATGATTAAACCACCGCCGCATGCCTTCACTTGAGACTTGCACCATTTAAGACAGCCGTTGTTTAACAAAACCCTTGCACTAAACCACGTTTTCCAACATTAACTAATCGATTACTATATAATGCTCACTTAAACCCTTCAGCTAAGTACCTTAGCATTCTCAAGCCTTCGAATTTCCAGCACTTCCCAGATTCCCCCGTACTTCCTGTTTTCTAGATTCTTGCTCCTAGTTCCAACTTTCTTCCTATCTTTTTCTCAAAATTACCAATGGCACCCAAAGTTGTTCGAACTTAATCTTCCTACGAGACTGGTGAGGGGATTTCCACCATGCGTCGCTTGCTTAACGACTTTCATTGTCCTTAGGCAGGCCTGCATACTGAACTTTTCTTCGAGGAGGGAGGAGCACACTCCTTAGGGCATGCATGGACCTCCCCAGTCCCTGTAGTCGTGGAAAACAACATGCCCAAGGCAAATTGGTTCACTCCTAACCCATTCTTGGCCGAGTCGGGCATTTCTTCCTCCAAATGGTCACACCACCATCGTGGCTTCCCCTTGATGAATGATGAAGCTTGGGTGCGGTGGGTAAATGAACTCGACCCTACTTTCAAGAGAAAATGGAGGAACAGTGACATCTATAAGCTGATAATGCTCTCCAAGACCATGATAATTGCTAAGCCCGAGCTGTTAACCACATATCTCCTCTTTTGGAACTCGGGGACAAATACTTTTGATTTCAAGATAGGTCCTATGTCCTCAACCATCCTTGATATGGCGCAGGTCTTCGGGCTGAGAGCTCAGGCAGCTTTAGTCCCCTAGCCCAACTAGACTATAACTCTTCTACTTTCAAGAGTTATGAGACATCTTTCACGGGTTTTATTCCATTTGTGAAAAAGGAATTTGGCCCTTCATCTTCCAACGCCAACAGAGACCAAGATCACATGTATTTTCTACTATACTGGCTTAATAAGCATGTCTTCCTCAACAAGTCTAAGGCAGTGAAAGTCGAACGAATCCCTTTAGTGGAAGCTCTGCACAATTTTGATGATGTGGCTACGAGTCCCTTCCTCCTCGCTCATCTTTACTATCTTTTGTATGAGATGACCCAAGGCATCCCCTTCTAGACCAACCTCAATGGGGCAACCTGGATGATCCAGCTATGGCTACAATAGTACTTCCCCGAGCTTCGGGCACCCAATCTTGAATTCCCTAAGGGTGTTGCTTCTGCCCGAATCCTGGCGGAGGCTTCTCCTACCAACCATTCTACCTTTTGTTGTCTGTACTTCTTTAGTGTCTGCAAGACTCGGGCAGATTTAGAGTGAGGAACATCGGTTCTATGGAGATATCTTTGGTTCTTCAACCAAGCTTTCCAAGATGCCTTTGGGGATGACGGTAGTACTTTCTGCAGAGATAAGTTTATTAGCTACATTCAACCAAATGACCTTGCATGGAGAGTAAGAAGTGATCGTTACGAGCACGGGCTAGAAGTTTATCATCCAAACTTCTGCAGCAGGCAATTAGGCTTCAGGCAAACCATCCCTGTACCCTTTTTCGATTTTATTCACTGCAGCACCTCATATCACCTACACCCCCCACAAGAGGTTACATTCCGAGCTGCCCAATGAAGTCTTAAGGTTATGAGCAAAATTGCCAAAAAGCCTATGGCTTTCAATTTTGAATGTACTTCAAGCTTTGCTACTTAGTGGGAATCAAAATGGACTAAGAAGTATGGCAGAGATATATGGGAAGCTCATGACTGTCTCTTCAAGCAACTATCCATCAAATTCTATCCTAAATCGAGCGAGCTCGAGAATTGGAAGGAAATGATTCATCAGAAGAACCAACTCCTTCTGATAGGTACCTTTTACTTCTTTAACTTGTAATTTATTAAATTTTCATGAATCTGCCCTCTTCTAATCCTTTCCTTGGTTTCTTTACACTTGCAGCCCAAGGCAACCCTGCAGAGATAGACGTCGGGCAAGATGAAGAGACCAAGAAACCCACTATTGTCTCAAGGGAGGAGCCGTTGGGAGCGAAGGTATATAAAAAAGACAAGCCTGTTCTTGATGCTACTCTCAAAGAATTAGAGGTAAATGTTTGATTTATTTTAAGTACTCAATTCCTCTTCATTCTCTCAATATTTGCACTGACTTTTTACTTGTATTTTTAAATAGGACCTTAGAGATGAAGGTCCATTCAGCCTGAAGCTTATTCTCTTCCTGCCCGACCAACACATGCTTCCCCATCTCGGGCTCAGCCTTCAAAAGTATGTCCTTTTTCATCTTTTTAAACTTGTATCTTCACCAATTTCAGAGCCTTAACACTTGTCTTTTACTTTTTCTAGCCTTAACACTTGTATCTTCACCAATTTCAGAGCCTTAACACTTGTCTTTTACTTGTCTTTTACTTTTTCATCTTTTTATTCCTTCAACCTCTCTTCCCTTGGTAGTGGCTTCTACTTCCCTGTTTGATCCGTTAACTAGGGAGATGCTGCATTTTGTGGAAGACAACAACAATTCGGTGAGTGTTTTGTCTTGACATTATGTGGTTAAAGCATTCTCTCTCTTTTATACTTATCTTTTACTTTCTTCTAGTCTTCCCCAACATAGGAGTCTCAACAACCATCAATTACTGCCTTTGGGGACCCCATAGTCCCTAAGATCACTGTGGTCTCAGAGGTGACTAGCTGCGGGCTTCTTTTCAACCAGCAACCACCACATAGGAGTTCCCTATTTCCACTCAAGATCCTACTCAGGTATAGAAGTACTCTTATTTCTATTTTCTTTTCTTCATAAGCTAATTACTGACATTAGCCTTCTTTCTTTGATATTTATAGGTCTCTAGTGAAGGTTCATGCATCATTCCTTATTCACAAGGAAGTGGGAATGATCCCTCTCAACAGTGAAAAGAAACAACTCATCATCCACCTTCTTCCAAGGTTCCAAGCTCTACTTAAGTATATCAATTTTCCTTTTCTCGCCTTCCTGTTGTATGCTCTGATTTATAATCTTTCTTCTTAATTTGTTTTTCTTCGTTTCCAACAGGGCTTTGAAGATGGCTCAGGCATATCTCCTCCACGCTTGGTAAGCAAATCAGATCTTCCACGACCTCCTTTAGCTTCTGGGGTCACAGGGACCCTCATCCCTCGACCAAAGATGGAAGTTAAAGCTACTGCCGCCACTATTACCTCTACTCCATCTTCTGGGGTTCCTCTTTCTGTTGAGACCTCCTCCATTGTTGTGCCCTCTGAAGGAACTGGGGCGCTGCCCTCTTGTCCTACACCTATTTCTACAATTGCAGCTTTGCCCGAGCTTTTTAAAGAGTTCGGGCAACTCAAGACAAAGCTGAGATCCTCAAGGGTTTTCAGGCTTTCAAGAGCAACGTCGAGTCATCTAAGAGTAGTCTAGGAATGATTTCTCAGCATACTTTACCCTCAAGGCTCTTCACGACGTAGAGAAGGCCATAACTGATCTGTTTAAGGCTGATCAACTATCCAAAGCTCAGTATGAATCCTTCATCTCTTATTTTGAGAACTTGATGGTTTTGAGGGATCAACATCAGAGGGCTGAGAGGCAAGCCAATCGAGTGAGATGTTTTAAGGAGAAACAATCCAGTATTTCAACTCATATTCAACAGCTGGTAGATGAAGATTCAGCAACAGATGAGAAGAATAAGGTAGTGACTTTTGAGATTTGGAAGTTAGATGAGCAACTAGCTATGCTAAGGGCTAAGCAATGAACTCTTCTAAGTAAACTTTATCAACATATTGAAGAAGTGAAGAAGGACAATTCGGAGTTGGAATATGATGAGGCTCAATTAATCAATAGCAGTACTATTTTGGCTGAGCCTACTAGAATATTCACAGTTATGCAAACTTATCATTCTAGAATAATTACTTTTGGTGAAGTAAATTTGTTAGGTTGAGGCCACTGTAATTCCCTTATTATGAAATGAAATGAAATCTTTCCATATCTTTACTTGTTTCAATCCTTGCCTTACATTTAAGTTTTACTACACCTTCTAACTTTAATTCTCTTTGAAATCACTAGCCCTCTTCAATATAACAATCTCTGACATCCCACAGAGTTGGATGGTATTTCTTCTAAAACTTAGCATTAACTGGATGTCTTAGCAAGTTTCCTTCTAAATCTGCCAAGTAATATCCTCCCTTATCCAGTGCTTGGTGAATAATAAAAGGACTTTCCCAAGTAAGACTCCATTTCCCAAAGCCTTTCACTTGAGCTCCTAAGGGCAAAACTGCTTTCCAAACTAATTCTTTTCCTTGAAGTTTTTCAATCATCTTCTTATTGTATGCTCAGGCAACAACTCTCTTCCTTTCCTGAATTTTATTTAGAGCTTCAATTCGGGCTACATCTAGATCTTCAACTCCTTGACAGATAGCCTGAATATATTCTTCAATGTGCAACCCAAACTGATTTTGAATTATAATAGAACTTACATTAATCTCCATGGGGAGTACAACATCATGCCCAAAGGTTAAGGCATAAGGAATAGTTCTAGTTCCTACCCTTTTGCAGGTTTTGTAAGCCCACAAAGTGTCTTCTAACTTTTCGTGCCACTTCTCTGGACTATCTACCACCTTTCTTTTAATAATGTTTACCAAGATCTTGTTACTGGCCTCTGCTTGACCATTTGACTGGGGGTAGTAAAGACTAGATTGGATCATCTTTATCTTGAACTTACTTGCAAATTCTTCTATTTCCTTTGAAATAAAAGATGGCCCGCGGTCTGTGACAATTGTCTCGGGCACCCCATATCTATGTAAGATCTTGGTTTTAATGAACTTTTTCACTGCAATTGAGGTGATAGTTTTAACAGTTGAAGCTTCTACCCACTTAGTGAAGTAATCTATTGCCACAATTATGATTGTATGCCCCATGCTAAAAGTTGGGTAAATTTTCCCAATGAAGTCCATTGCCCATCCTCTGAAGGGCCAAGAGTTGACCACGGGGTTTAAGGGCACTGAGGGCACATGTTGGAAAGGTCCATGTCTTTGACACTCCTCACACCCTCGGGCATAGGCCTTGCAGTCTTCTTCCATGTCGGGCCAAAAATAACCATATCTCCTAAGTAACCACCTCATCTTGGTACCAGCTTGATGTGCTCTGCATATTCCTTCATGTACTTCAGCCATTTCTCTCATTGACTTTTCTTAGCCTAAGCATTTTAACAATAATCCATCTGGAGACTTTCTTAACAAATTATCCTCCCACATAACATACTTAGTTGCTTACTGCCTATTCTTCTTACTTATGAGGAAAGAAGAATTTTTCAAGTATTGAATTGTGGGTGATCTTCAACCTTCCATCTCGAGCTCCTTAGTCATCACATCTAGGTTGAATCCTCTATAAAAAATAGAAGGGAGATTCCTCATTTGCACTTCCACTTCCACGTTGAATCTTCTTTCTTGGATCTGTGTTCCAGAAGGCAACTACAACATTTCATTGGCCATTGCATTTGATTTTTTGGGGATATGGCTAACTATTATTTCAGCACCCTAATAGCTAAACAATTACGTGGCCGCCAAGTAATAACCAGTCATGGTAATATGTCTACACTTGTACTCCCTATTTAGCTAATTAATCACCAAACACTTCAACTTTAGTTGCCCCCAACTCTATCAAGATTTCCAAACCAATTATTAATGCCTCATACTCTGCCCAATTGTTGGTAGTCTCTTGATAATCTAAGAGAAATGAATAACAGTGGTGAGCACCCTTAGGATCAATAATGACAATCTCAGCCCCATCAGCATTTTGAGTGCAAGATCCATTAAAATATAGCTTCCAATTAGTGATTCAGGGGCTAGTTATTCTTTTTATCTCTTGCTAGATCCATTCTTCTTTGCTCGAGAAGGCTTTGCTTGGTGGGATCCACACACTGGCCACTTCCAAAGTTCCTGGGATGTTAACAAGCTCATCTTGTGACTCTTGGTGCTCAGCCAAAAAGTCTGCAATTGCTTGCCCCTAGATCGCTCTTTGGGGCACATATTGAAAGCTGAACTCTGAAAGTGCTAGAATCTATTTTCCAATCCTCCAAGTTAACATTGGTTTTGACAGCATGTGCTTGATCACATCAGTCTTGGCAATAATGTGGATGTGGCAAAGTAACATGTAATGCCTTAACTTACAGGCAGTGAAGTATAAAGCCAAACATAACCTTTCCACTGGTGTATATCTTGTTTCTACCTCAGTAAGGATTCTATTGAGGCAGTATATTGCTTGTTCCTTCCCACCTTCATTGTTTTGAGCTAGCAAGCTTCCTATTGACTTTTCAGAGGCAGAAATATAAAGCTTTAAAGGTTTCCCTCTGAGGTGGCATGAGCACTGGTGGAGAAGTCAAATAAGCCTTTATTCTGTCAAAGGCCTCTTGGTATGGTGGACCCCACTCGAACTCTTCTTTGTCTTTCAATCTTAACAGAGGAGTTAGCGGTTGAATCTTACCTACCAAGTTAGCAATGAATCTCCTTAAGAAATTGATTTTTCCTAGTAGCCTCTGTAGTTGTACTTTGTTGGTGGAAGGTGGTGATTCCATTATTGCCCGAGCTTTATTTTTTTCGACTTCCACCCTTCTTTGATGAACAAGGAAACCCAAAAAGTTGCCCGACCTCACCCCAAAAGCACATTTCTTAGGATTCATTTTTAGCTTATGGATCCTCATTCTTGTTAAGGCTTGTCTGAGGTCTACTAGGTGCTGTTCTTTAATTTTAGATTTCACCACGATGTCATCAATGTACACCTCCATGCTATTGCCAATCAAGTAATGAAAAATGGTGTTCATTGCTCTTTGATAGGTTGAACCATCATTTTTTAGCCCGAATGGCATGACTAAGTACTTATATGCTCCAACATGTCCTGGGCACCTAATAGCTGTTTTATGTATATCTTCTTTTACCATTTTTATCTGATTATAACCGGCATTCCCATTCATGAAAGATAAAACTTTATGTTTTGCAACTGCATCTATGGATAAATCAGCTATGGGCATGGGGTATTCATCTTTAGGCGTGGCTCCATTAATGTTTCTATAGTCAACACAACATCAAACTACATTAGTTATAGCTTTTAATACAGGTACAATGTTGTCAACCACTTGACATATTTGATAGGCCTAATAAATCCAGCATTTACTAGCCTTTAAATCTCTTCCTTGACTTTTTCTTCAATCTCTTTTGACATCCTTCGTGATGCTTGCTTCACAGGTTTACACCCCTCCTTAATAGGCATTCTGTGCTCTACTAAGGTTGAATCTAAACCTGGCATCTCAGTGTAATACCAAGCAAAAAAATCTTTGAACTCGCGCAGCAGGCTGACTATTCTTGCCCGATCTTCAACTTCTAACAAGCTACTGATCTGTTTAGTCCCTAAATCAATGGTCTCCAAATGGTCTTGAACCTCTGGTGGTGGCTTGTAAGGTCTTGCACACAAAAATTCAACTAACTCTGGACTCTCGGGCAAGTCTTCTGGCCCATCCAAGTCATATATACATTCAACCATTTGTATGGCTGCTTCCAACTCATTTCCAAAAAACTCTTCTTTATCTCTGTTCTGGTTGCTTGAAGCTTCTTCCTCTTGCTCCTCGGTCAAGCTCTCTCTTTCTTGCTTTCTCTCTCTCCCATACACTAACAGTCTTTTGATTAAAAACCTAACTGCAATTACTTGGTCATTTCTTCTTTGTTTCGACATTACTGGTGTTAGGGAGTTGGGATAATATAGGGTCCATCTCACTCATCTCTTGTGAAGAACAATCCTTGCTCCAAAAGCTTTTGGGCCATCACCTGAGTCGGGCGGCCGTTCTCATCAGCTCCTAAGCACTGGAGAATCCCAATACTAGGATTGCAAAAGCTAACTTCTGCAACATTAACTGTGAGAGAGGGGAATGGCCGTGTCTCGGCCTCCACTATCTCCCAAAATCTTGGTTTTCCAGTCTTGGCTTCATGGTAAACTGCAATCTGTTGGTGTAATGTAGATGGTACAGAGAGACTCTGATGAATCCAATCTCTACTAAGCAAAGCTCCATAAATGGAAGTACCATCTACTATAAAGAAAGCTAGCATGATTTGCTTGGACCCCAAGTCAACTTCTAATGGTAGTATTCCATGTGTTTTGGTGATAGCTCTAGAAAAGCTAGAGACTGTTAAAACCGTAGGAATGAGATCTTCTTCACTTCTCCCAAACTTCTTCATATGCTTCAATGGTATTATATTGACCGCATTTCATCCATCAATCAAAACCCTCTTAAAGGGTACTCCCTCCAAATGAGCAGTTACATATATGGGCTTAAAATGGTTAGCTAAGACCATATTCGGGTGGCTAAAGACCATTCTGTCAAAATACACTCTCTCGGGCTCCTTCCTTATTTGCTCGGGCAAACCTGTCTGGCTGGATTCCTCTTTTCATGCCATCATAGGTTCTGTTGCCAAGTAATCACCCTCCATTGCGGCAGGTTGATCAGGCTCGACGTAAAACATAGTAGATAGAACATATGTCATGTTTACATGGAAGTTGCTAGGTTCAGGTACATCCTCATTTTTGCCCCTAATGTGGTCCATGAATTCATCTAACCAAACTTGTGCTTTTTGTGGTATCATTAACTCGAGCAACTTTTCTTCTCAGGTTATTCCAAAGTCCTATACTTGCTCCAGGTTTTCAAATAGAGTATTAACCAAAAAAGGTGTGTGCAACCCTCTATCAGGCGAGATAGTTCCAAAGCATATTGGTTTTGGGTTTCATCTTGGGGTTAGCATCATCACCATATCCTTTTGAGCCCTCATCAAGATTCTGTACTTTCCTGGATGAGGGCTTTGTGGCACATGATCTCCCTCTTCTTTAGTCTTGCTATTAGCTCTTTCTACCTGTTTTTCACTTCTCTAGTGAAGTTGATTTCTTCCGCATGACGTACCTTCTCGAATTTCTCATTTTCAGAGGTTTCTGATGTAGCAGGGACTTTGAGTGAGTTCATATGAGCTTTGTGCTATCTCTGGACTCTCCTAATCATAGAGGCTCCCATTTCCTTGATAGGTCTTCCATCCTTCCTAACTACATACCATTTCCCCCCGAGTCGAGTAGAATCCTTCTTGGTGAATGTGGATATTACACTATTTGTTCTTCCCTTCATCCCGACATCACTATCTTCATATCTAGGCTGGGAAGGCTAAACCTTCACCACCCATTTTGGTATTTTAGCTTTCTTTGTCTTCTACTTCTTCAGAGGCTTCGCAATTTCTGAATACCTCTGACAAGCCCTTTGGTTGAGAATCCCCTCCTAACTTTTAGAAGACATTCCTGGAGGTTTCTTTCTCAACTGCTCGCATGATGCTTCTGTGGGCTTCTTGTTTTTCTTTCTCTTTTCTTTTAATCAATTCTTGATCAATAATGGCTCCTGATGCTGGCACCTCTAGCTCACATTCATACTGGCACTTGCTACATAATACCAGCCCTTTAATTATGGCTGTTTTGGGTTTCTCGAACAACTTGATAGTTCATTCTGTCGGTCTATCAACTTGCCTTATTTCTGCTTTTACTTCCCAAGTGGCTTTTCCCTTCCCTTTCTCAGCCCAAGTCAGGTTGATCATGTTTATTAGAGCTTCTAGGAAGGGATATGTGTCAATCATCATATTGGCTTGCGATTTCTCCAATAACAACTTTCCTTTTACTATGAGGTCGTGTATTTAATCCCTAAACTGGACACGGTTGGTTATGGAATGGTTAAAGGTGTAGTGTAATTTGCAATATTTATTTCCTCTTAATTCTTCTGGCTTTGGCATCTTCTTGGTGCTATTAGGCACAATTACTCTTGCCCGCACTAACTCTTCATAGATTTATGAGGCATTGGTTAAATCAAAATAATAATTCTGTTACTTAGGGGGGTTCATAGGGACAAATCCACCATCATTCATTACTATCTTCTGATCTTTGACTGGATGAACTAAACCCTTTACTGTTGATGGTTTAAAAAGCGTAGTCATCTCTGCTGCACACATATTAATCTTTTCTTCTCCATGATCATCGCTTCCTTCCGGCTCTCTTCCTTCAAACTTTACTTGGTGAATTGCAGCTTTATTTTTATAAAAATGAGGGACCTTGGATGAGTGTTTCACTTGTTGTTCTTCAAGCAATACCTTTTCATACTTTGTGGCAGCAATTACCAACTTTTGCAACTCATTGAACTGTACATCATAAAACTTTTTTCTCAAAGGCAACCTCAATGCTTTCTGAGCAATAGATATAATCTAAGCATGATTGATAGGGAATTGGCACCTCATTCTTGTCCTTCTAAACCTCATCATGAAGTCTTCTGTAGACTTATGTTCATATTGCTTCACCTCTACTAGGTCATTGATAGACATCTTGAGCTCCATCCTATAGAACTGCTCATGGAAAACCATCTCCATTTGCCCCCAATTAGCAATAGAATTGGAGAGCAACAGAGAGTACCACTGAGATGCTAGACCAACCAACGAGTTCCCAAACAATCTTAACTTATAATTAGGATTATCTTCGAATGCCACGCAGTGATTAGAGAACTTAAAGATATGATCTCTAGAGGACACACTGCCATCTTTTCCACTAAAAGTGGGAAACGCGAGCATCTTGAAGTTGAGTGGAAATGGATTATGCTCATCGATCTTTTCGGGGTATGGCTTCTGGTAGGTGATCCTAAACAGTGGGGCGAGCCTGAGGTTAGCATTGTAGACTATCATTCTTCTTAACTTGGCTAACTCATCTCTGAGTTGTTGGTTAGTTGTATTATTAAGTGGGGTGTAAGGAAATTCCCACTTCGCGCTAGGATCATTGCCCAAGCAAGCTTCCTTTTTTGGTTCGGGCTTTCTCCATCTAGGCTCTCATCCCTTATTAGCCAATGGTGGTGGCCTATAAGGAGGAGGTTTGTCCACAGTTGTGAAATCTTTTTTCCCACTGGACTCTCCGATTACATAGGGCATCCCATACTTCTTTCTGTCTTTCTCGTTCTGCCTCTACTATCTAGTGAAAATAATAAGGGGTCATGCAACTTTGCTTATAGGATTTCCTCCACTACTGGTTCACTAACTCTAAATCCCTCATTGTTTTTTCCTTCATCCTTTTTTTCCTCCAGTAAAGGAAATAGGGGGATAACTGGTTCTCTTTCAGGGTTTGCTTCTTTCACCATTTCCATGAAATGACCATTATTTGGAGTAAAGTACTCCAGATCTAATCTTCTTTGTAGACTCCCTGTTAAAGAACAAAGTCTACTCACTTCTCCTCCGATTTCCAAAGTGATATTTTCCATAGTTTTCAATACTTGCATCATGGTGGCTTGCAAGTCTTCATTGGTCACCTTCCTCCCTGACTTCTCAGGTGAAGTCGAGCTGTCTAAAATAGCTAGCCCTCGTAGGGAAGGGAAATCTTTTGGATGAGCTGTCATGATTGATCTTGGTAGACACCGGGGTAGCTCGTATTCTGTGTTCCACTTGAAGGTTTTCTCCTTCTTCCTTCTTCTTGGCATACAAGACTAGTATTCGAATCCCACCGGGCGTGCCAAAACTATGTTCGGGCAAAGATTTCTGTGGAGAAGGATCCTCGGACCTCAGCACAGCTCCCCAAGGGATTGGCACTTTGGATGTGTAGTCGGGCTCTTGCTTGTTGATGTGCTACAAGAAGAGAACAAAGTTAGTTATGAAAGGTTCCTTTATGGGGCCTTAGGTGTAGGCCTTAAGACTCATAATCAAAACTAATTAAGTTCTAGGCGTGTCACTGCTATCTCAGTATAACAGATGTAGAACAAGTGTGTTTTAAGTAGATTACTTGCGCCCCAAGTTACTTCAAACTTCTTGTTATCAAATGATTGTCGTGGATGGGTTAAGTCCATATTAAGTTCTTTTTCTTGCCTTGTAAACAAGGACTTTTAGTTCATAGTCTTGTATGTTCGAAATGAAGGGGGTCCAGATCCCCTTAAGTTACTTGTTTGGTTCCAGAGTATATCTAATGAAAGCATATTCATTTAAGCGAACCAGATCCAGATGCAAATGAACTTCTTAAAATAGAAAAACAGGTGGAAATAACTTAAATACATACTGGAGAATGCATTAAGCAATAGATCTACTAATTTAGAAAACAAACAAAGAGCTTCGGGCAAGATTTCACCTTGTCTGGCAAGGTTGAACTTCTTACAATCATTTCTCTTTGAGTTTACAAGAGTTGTATGCTTAAAAAGGGATGGATGGTAAACAAGTTTACACAAGGGAATCGATACTATGCCACTAAGGGAGGTAGAAAAGCTTTTAGACTAGACAAAAGATGTCTTTTGTAGGGAACTAGCGTTAAAAGGACTAAATATGGGCTGTGTTCAGCTTTTGGATGCAAATCTGGCTTGAGAGCAGAGTTTGTATGTTTGTTTGTTTGATTGGTTAAGTGTCTTTGTCTCTGGGGCCTCTTCTTCCTTTTATAGGCAAACTAGCCCGACTACTGTAACTTTTGCTCTTGCCCGAAAACATTTGGAGGGTAATGAGTCATCAGCTTTCTTACTTGTAATGCCACTGGAAAGTGTTCTTTGTTGATAGTAGGTTAATCTTCATCACTTGTCACTTTACTTATAGACACGTGGTTTATGACTCTTGGCTGAGAAAGCCTCAATTTGCTTCTGGGTATAATGTTGGGCTTCGAGCAATTCCCCTTTCAATTGGCATCCTTGTGCCTTCTTTCACTTACACCCAATGTTCAAATACTAACCCAAACAATTTTTTTTTTTTCACATATCTAAGCCGCTAATTACATGAAAGCAGAAAAATCATAACACGTAGCAGAATATACCAATAATCATCATTAAAACATCATGAGCAGAATACATGCGAAATAAGATTTACACGCATAATCCTTATTTGATTACCTCCGATGAACAAATTCAGTTTTGCTCTTAGTGCCATTGTTCTTCAATCTACACCTCTTGCCCTCTGCTTCACATTCTATACAATTTGGTTTAGACTATTTGAAATGAAGAGTTTAAATTCATTTCCCACCCAATCACCAAATGGAACTGATAAAACATCACACATCTTTGTACAGGAATACAGGGCCGGGAAGCTTTGAAATAATTGAAAGAACGAAGAGGCGCCATAAATTCCGTCGCCAGGGCCACCGATGCACTTATTACTGTCGTTTTGCTTTTGTAGAAGACTGATGGGACACATTAAAGCTGAATAGTGATTTGCAGTGCTTGAAAAGCTTTTATTTGGAAGTAACCAGGAATAATAATGTTGTACATACCATTTGTGAGAATAGCTATGCAGAGTATTGACGTTCTTCATGGCATCTTGTCTTAAACACTAATGGGATAACTTGGAATTTTCATGATCTTTCTCATCAGTTGTGAGATTGTTTTTACTCAATTCCATTCAGTCTATTGAGAGTGTCATTTTTCGCTCATATCCTGTTTGTGCTGCCTACTTTGGTTCATAAAGTTCCACATTTATGCATGACGAAGCTTGTTTATGTTAAGCTGTGGTAAATGAAAATTATTGAACTTTACAGATGAATTGCACGTCTCATCTGTGTTGATTAAGACCACCCCCTGTTTTTCGTGGGATTGAACTGCTAACAGTACCTTTCAAATTTTCTATGTTTGTTCAGTTCATTTAACTTTAAGATTTTGTTTTTTGTAAATGCTACTCTTATCATATTTTTCATACCATATTTGTATCACTTTTTTAACAGAGATGAGACACATATGTTGATGTGCCCTGCTTCTATAAAGAGATGATACAATGGTATGAAAAATGTGATAAATGCAACATTACTTTTTTTTTTTTTTAGTATTATAAAGACCACATATTTATACTACATTGATGTACCATATGATATGGAAAGTGATACATACAATTAACATCTAATGAGATAACTCATTACAAAACGTGGCATGCATGCAGTCATATCACAATACGGCACACCAATGTAATAAAAATAAAATATGTGATCTATCTAGTATTTTGCTTATTTTTTATTTACATTTGTTAATAGAAACAATAATTTTGTTGAACCTTAAGAAGGTTACACTTAACATCATGTGGGTGAACACATTGAACGATGGGGAGGCACCTCGTATCAAACTACGTAACTACCAAATATGAGTAAATTCAAGTTCCTGCGCATGGGAAGCCCATACTTTGCTTGCACATGAGCTAATTAATTTTTATTGTATTTTAGAAAACCTAGATGGGATGAAGGATATTTTATGGATAACAAAATAATAATAATAATAATAAGTTTCACCTAGTCAGAGGGGACATAAACCTTATCCCTCATTATACCAAGAAAAGGAGAAAAACAACATGAATATATAAGAAGGGGGACATAGACCTTACCCCTCTAGAAACGAAAACAAAAAAGATACAAGGAAAAGAAGGGGGGACATGAAACCTAAACCCTCTAAAGCAAAACCTAAAAAGTCAAAAACTTGCAAAACAAGTCAAATGACACCACAAGGTTAGGAAAAAACAAGAAATGGAGACATTTTGCAAAACAAGTCAAATGACACCACAAGGTTAGGAAAAAACAAGAAATGGAGACATACCTGCATGGTGAGATGCACATTAGTTTGAGAAGCGGAAGCCAAGCAAGCGAATATAGTTTGAAAACAAAGCAGCACAAGCCACTGGTGGAGGGAAGTCATGCCACCAAAGTTGGAGAAGACAAGTCCATGTTAGCAAATTTATCCGCAACAACATTTCCTTCATGATATATGTGAAAGGCATAGAATATCATATTCCGAATGCGATCTAGACAAGTAGGCCATTGTGTATGAAGAGGCCAAGCAAAATCAAAATTGGTTGATTGGAGAGCAGCAATAACACTACAATAATCACTTTCCAACCAAGGCAATGTTAACCCAGCAGATATACAAACTCAACACTAATAATAATTGCTAATAATTATGCAAAAAATTAAAAAAAAAAAGTTGTGATGCCCAATCCATTAGTAGAAATCATCAGGAAACTAACCATGGAAATCCTTGAAAACTCCTCCACACATAGCAGGACCAGGATTTCCTTTAGACAAATCATATGTATTAACTTTAATCCAAGGAAATCAAAGAGGAGACCTAAGCGCAGAAGAACAGTAGGCGCCTTGATAGGGATAGGTCGAATCCCAAGAGAAGAAATGATATGAGTGTCCAAACCTTGAGAGTAACAAAGAATAAATTTCCCAATATGAACGACCCTGGAATTGATAGACATGCAAAGTCGATGAAGGGAGATTGATCGACCCTAAAAAATAAACTTATTTCGAGCTTTCCAAATAGTTGAAATAGAAGAAAGACCTGCAAAAATCCAAAGATTATGCAACTGATAAGAAAGGGTTTAATATAGACATCCTAAACACATCTGAAGAATCTGAAAGAGGCAAAGAAGTACCAAATTGACATGCTAACCACCTCCAAAGTTGCCTAGATATCCGACACCCAAAGAAAAGAATAGCAGCAGATTCCTCAGATAAGGTGAACCAAAAGAAAAAGAAAAGTTCCTAGTAGGTGGTGGTTTCCAAATTAATTTGTCATCCTCTGCATTTAAAGGCTAAGGTATACGTAAAATTTGTTCAACCACAGATGAGAATAAATTTGTAAAATAATATGGCAAGACCAACTTTGAGATTCAATAGCATCTAAAACTTGAGGATGAACCATAGGTGAAATGACTAGAGATAATGAAGAGTTACTAATTGGGTCATCTAACCATTTGTCGAACCAAAGGGAAACTAACCTCTGATCACCAATAATCCAACAACTATTATTATTATGAATAGGTAAGGCACGCTTTAAACCATGCCACACAGAAGACCATAAGTAGATATTTTGTTTTTTTAAGGTGCAAGAAGAAAACGCTGAAGAGCAAAAAAGCCCCACAAAGAACGGGATTGTAAAGCATCCCAACCGAATCTAAGTAAAGTCGTCAAGTTTGAAGAAGCTAAATCCTGAAGACCAAGCCCACCATCCTGATTAGGTCACCATACTTCAGTCAACACTTACCAACTATCAAGAAGCCAGGTCTTCTTACCAAAGAAAATTCCTTGCACAAGCAGTAAGATGAATTAAAAGGCACGCCGACAATTGATAAACTGAGAAACTATAAAGAAACAAGCTTTGATAAACAGACTGCACCAACTGAAATTGTCCAGCCATTTAGAGAAGTTTATATTTCCAACTTGATAGGCGAGCTTTAGCCTTCTCTACCAAAACTTGAAAGTGAATTCTCCTTGGCTTACCACAAAAAATGGGTACCGCAAGATAAGTAAAAAGACCAGTACCCTAACGAAAGCCAAGATATCTCTAAACCTGTGCTCTGAAATGGGCAGAGGTGGAGCCCAGATAAAAAAGTACTCTTAGTTGCATTAATAAGTTGTCCCAAAGCACAACCATATTTATCCAACAAATTTCGAAGAGCACGAAGAGATCGAACACTTCCATGACCAAAAATAAAAAGATCATCAACATATAACACATGGGTAGGAAGGCAGCAACCCCACAAAGCTGAAATAGCAGTAATTTGACTAGTAGAAAAAAGCAAAGATAAACCCCTACTCATAGCTTCCTCTACTGGACAGAAAAGAAGTGGAGAAAGAAGGTCTCCCTGACGTACACCCTGAGAGCAAGAGAAAAATCCTCGTGGTGTGCCATTTACCAAAATTGAAAGTCGAGCCGACCATACTAAAACTAAAACATGCATCGAGTCCACAAATATTCGAGAAAACCAAAGCTAGAAAGCACATGAAGAAGAAAACTTCAATTCAAAGTATCAAAAGCTTCAACAATATCAACTTTTATGCTCACATTACCACCACAAGCATTTTTTTCCATAAAATTGAACCCTTCTGAAACTAGACCAATGCAATCAGAAATTCGTCTACCTTTCAAAATCACATTTGCTGAGGAGAAATGATGCATGAGCTACTTAATGGATTGGAATGAATTGCGGGTTCGTGGGTTCCTCTAGGTCTTTCTAATATTGTTTACTAATTGTTGCAGCATATCAAGTGACTTTGCATAAAAACTTTCATGACACAGTTATAACACTATTGTGTTGTTAATTGTCAATCATGCAATGTAATGTGTAAGTTCTTTTTACATAACGTTTGTGTGATTGGCACAAGAAACCACACATGCCATAGAAGTTGGTCTTGAAGGAAAATTTTGATAAACTAAGTTCATTTGAGCAACACACATACATGTAATTGACAATTAAAGGCTCTAGCATGCTTATATGCACTCAAAAACAAAACTTAACTCATGAAATTAAAAGTCTAGTAATTGTTAGTCAAAGACTCAACTCAAATTCAAAACAAAGAGAGGTGACTTTATACTTATGTAGATCCTCTTTGTAGAAGCAAAGAATAATCACCTAAAATGGGGTCCTCATTCCTTTGCTCATAGCTTCTTGTATCCATGAATATGGATAAACTCCTCTTGCTTCCTGACTCCTTAGATCCATGTTTTGGATGGTTAAAAGGATTCTCCAACGCCACCAAATTAGGAGGCTTCTATTTTTCAACACCAAACATGAATAAGGAAGAAAATGAGTGCCCATCCTGTAAGAATATGATCATGATTATAATTCCTAAGGCCTACTATTTGTTTCACATCCGTATAGAAAAGTCCCAATGTAAGAAGGTATACTTAATCCTTATTTGTGAAGGATTGAATGAAAGTATGAAAACTGGTTTTAACACTTTGTATACAATAAGGTAAACTTATTCAGTGTTGAATAAGGATTCTAATAGGAGAATTACATGGATTGATTGTGTATAAATAGTAGCCTTTGCTCTCACAAAACATACGTTCATTATTGAACTAAGGCCTATTGTTAGTTTGAGTATTATTGGTTTTGACAGAGAGGAGAAGGTCTACTACTTGTTTGATCATGGCTTCATCTATTACTGATGCAGGTTGGTTTATATTTCATACTTCTAGTATATTAATTGTTTTGGTTATTCGTGGTTTATTTAACTTGACTAAGATCTCTAGGAGGCTTTATTGGTTCTTACATGTGGTATCAGAGCCTAAGTTTTAGTTAAAAAACTCGAATAATAAAATAAAAGGGGCCCCTAAAGGTTTCGAACCCAGGAGCTGTCTTTATAAAAAAAAAAAAACTAAAAAACAAAGTTAATGTTTGTTTGGTAAAATTAAGTTGCCGTCGTTTCGAATTGGGGGTTCAGAAAAACTGGGTTTTCTGATCGAATTAGGGTTCATAAAGAGTAGTCAATCTAGATTACAAATAATTCATTACTTCCTCTGCACTATTTCGTTTTCAATCTGGATCCTTACTGGTATGTGTTGCGTTTTCTTTTTTCGTCTAATTCAATCTTTGCTGATTCATAAGAAAGTGATAATTTTTTATTTACTGCACTTCTCTATGATTTTGAATCTGAGTGCCTTATTCTAATTGATACTATATGAGATTCAAAAGCAATACAAACTCAATAGACTTGTATGAATTGGATTTAAAATGCATATATGTTAATTATGATCCTCATGTTATCGTGTGATTCTTTATTTTTATTGCCAGAAGTTGAGATCTTAATTATCTATTTTTAATTAAGATGACTAAAATTATTGCATCCAGACATCTCCAATAATTGATTGGTTTTGCTTGATGGGTCAAAAAAAAAACTCAACAGTTCAATGTCAAAAATGTATGCATGTTATATACTGCATATTTTGTTTTTTGAAGATTGTGTTATCTGTAAATCAAATGGAATTATGAGTGATAAGTATTGAACTATCAATTGATACATATTCCGAAAGAAAAAAAAAAGGACATTTTTTGAATTGTTTGATCTATGTGTATCCTTTATCATTGGGACTACATATATGGTCAAATTGGTTCAAATTTTGTTTTGTACAGTTTAACTAGTAGTAGAGAAATCAGGAACCTATTGGTTCATGTTTACTGATTTCATTATGATCTGCTGCAATTTCACTGAAACCCTTGAATTTGGCAAGTGTTTCGATTCTTACTGGTGGAAGTAATTTCAAGAAGTGGAGACGCGAGATCAAGTTGCTACTGATACTCAATGAATTTGACATTGCAATTGACAATCCACAACCCCCATTATTGACTGACAAAAGTTCCAAGGCTAAGAAAGCAGAGCACGAGAGGTGGTGGAGATCAAATAAATTGACATTGTCCATTTTGGAGGCTGGCATGACTGATCATGTTAGAGGAGGTATCAAACAACATGACCTTGTTGTTGATTACTTCAAAGCTGTTGAAGAGAAGTTTCAAGAACCTCAGAAGGCTGAAATTGGACACTACATGTCACTCTTGACAACTTACAAGTGTGAGGGCAATGGCTCAATTAGGGATCATATTCTGAAACTCTCAGATGCTGCCGAGAAACTCAACTCAATGGATGTACATATTTCAGAGACTCAACTGGTTTTTATGGTGCTTCAAGCACTCCCTGCTAAATATTGTCAACTGAAAGTCTCATATAACACTCAAGGGAATCTTTGGACACTTGATGAGCTCATTGCTCAATGTGTCCAAGAAGAGAAAAGACTGAAGCAAGACAAGGTCAAGGAAATTGAAGCAGTAAACCTTGTACATGCATCCAAAGGAAAGAGCAAGAAGGGTGGCAGAATTAATCCAAGTAAGAACTCTAAGTCTTATGATAATGTCTCTAAATCTAGTATGCCTGCTAAATATGTTGAATCCTCTAAGAAATATGACAATATTAAAGTTAAAATTAAAGATATAACTAAGCTTAAATGTGTCTTTTGCAAAACCAAAGGTCATGTTAGAAAAGATTGCGAAACTTTTAAGGATTGGCTGAGGAGTAAGGGTAATATTGATGTCTATGTCTGTGAGGAGTCTAACTTGGTTGAAATTCCTGCTAAATCTTGGTGGTTTGATACTAGTGCATCAGTTCATGTCACAAATACATTGCATGGTTTTGAAAAACAAAAACAAACAAATAAAATGAATTATAGTGTTTTTGTTGGGGAAGGGACTAAGGTTGTTGTAGAAGCTATAGGGAAAGTGAAACTAAAATTATCTTCTAGTTTTATAGTTGAACTAAATGATGTACTTTTTATGCCTACAATGAGAAGGAACCTAGTTTCTGCATCAAAACTAACTAAACATAATTTGGTTTTTCTTGGGGATGATGAGGGCATAAAGTTTTTTCAAAAGAATAATTTAGACCCAGTTTTGGGAAAAGCTTATTTACGTGAAAACCTTTGGCAATTGGATTGTTCTCTTGAAAATGATTATGTGCATGTTTTAAATGTAAACACCAAAAGGATGCATGATTTTGAAAATTCTAATATTTTGTGGCACAAACGGTTGGGACACATTTCGAAAGAGAGAATCTTACAATTATCTAAGTCCAATTTGATTCCCTCATTTGATTTTCAAACCAAAAGTGAATGTGTTGATTGTTTGAAAAGGAAATTGACTAATACTAGAAAATTAGAAGCTAGGAGTCAAAATCTGCTTGAAATCATACACACTGATGTATGTGGTCCTTTTCCAGTTAAAACTATATGTGGAAACAACTATTTTGTGAATTTTATTGATGACTTCTCAAGATTCAGTTTTACTTATCTCATTAGTGAAAAATCAGCTGTCCTTAGTTGCTTCATAATTTTTAAAACTGAGGTTGAGAGACAATTAAATAGAACTATTAAAATTGTTAGATCGGATAGGGGAATAGAGTATTTTGGCAGGTATACTGAGGCAGGTCAATAGAAAGGACCTTTTGCTCTTTATCTGGAGAAACATGGCATTGTGGCACAATATACGACACCTGGAACGCCACAACAGAATGGAGGCTCAGAAAGGAGGAACATAACTTTGATTGGGATGGTGAGAAGCATGGTGTCTAGAGCTAAACTTCCAACATTCTTATGGGGAAAAGCACTCAAAACAGCAACTTATATACTCAACAGGGTTCCAACCAAAGTTGTTTCACGAATCCCTTTTGAAATTTGGACTGGAAGAAAACCAAATTTTGATTACTTTCATGTTTGGGGCTGCAAGGCTGAAGCAAGGTTCTATAATCCACATGAGAAGAAATTAGATGCAAGAACTCAGTCTTGTTATTTTGTTGGCTACTGCGAAAAGTCCAAAGGGTTCAACTTTTATGATCCACAAGCTCATTCAAGAATTCAAGAGTCACACAATGCTGTTTTTCTATAAGACCAAGATGTGGCAGATCTGAATCAAGAAGAATTTAATTTTGAGGAACAAATCTTAGATGAATATGTCTCTCCTGCAGAAAATTACAAGATTCTTCCCATATTCCCGCAAAAGATTAGTCCAAATGAAGAAGAAGATCATCAAATGGTAGATTGTGGACTTGAAACAGAAACTACATCTGAACAGACTCGGCTGGAAGATCATGTTGTGCAAACACAACATCAAGTTGACAGTTCAGAACCACCTCGAGCTGAACCAGAATTAAGAAAATCGACAAGAACAAAGAAGTCAACCATATCAAATGATTATGTCTATTTGCAAGAATCTGAGTATGACATAGGTGATATTGATGATCCCATCACCTACAATCAAGCTATAAAGAGCTCACAATCAATCTTATAGATCAATGTAATGAATGAGGAATTGGAATCGATGAGCAAAAACAAAGTCTGGACATTGGTAGAATCTAATTCCAAAATCAAGCTTATAGGTTGTAAGTGGGTTTATAAAACGAAAAGAGACTCTCAAGGTAGAATTGAAAGGTACAAAGCTCGATTAGTTGCAAAAGGGTTCACTCAAAGAGAAGGTATTGACTACAACGATACTTTTTCACTTGTTTCATCAAAAGATTCCATGAAGGTCATAATGGCTTTGACTGCGCATTTCGATTTAGAGCTGCATCAGATGGATGTCAAGATGGCTTTCCTTAATGGAGAGCTACAAGAAGATATTTATATGAGGCAGCCAATTGGATTTGCTCAAAGGGGGAAGGAAGATATGGTTTGTAAATTAAATAAGTCAATTTATGGTCACAAACAAGCTTCAAGGCAATGGTATCTCAAATTTGATCAAGTAGTTACAGCTCATGGTTTCACTGAAAATAAGTTAGACGATTGCATGTATATCAAGTTCAGTGGACCAAATTTCATTATAATGATGCTATATGTCGATAACATACTACTGGCTAGTTCTAGTTCTCAATTACTGCAGAACACTAAGTCCATGCTTAGTGTTAATTTTGAAATGAAGGACCTTGGTGAAGCACACTATGTTCTTCGGATAGAGATTGTGAGAGACAGAAGGCGGAGACTTTTGGGTTTATCTCAAAAGGGTTATATTGATAGAGTGCTAACTCGGTTCAACATGGAGCATTGCAAAGGAGGCAACGTTCCTATCAATAAAGGTGATATATTCACCAGAGCACAATGTCCCAAGAGTGAAATTGAAGAGGAAAAGATGAGAGACAAACCTTATGCCTTTTTGGTGGGTAGTTTGATGTATGCAAATGTTTGTACGAGACCTGATATTGCCTTCATTGTTGGCATCTTGGATAGGTTTCAATCAAATCCAGGTGGAGCTCATTGGACTGCGGCGAAGAAGGTATTGAGATATCTGCAACGGACCAAGTTGTTCATGCTCATATATGGCAGAAATCCACATCTAGAAGTCACTGGATATACTGATTCAGATCTAGCTGGAGACTTAGATGAAAGAAAATCCACTGGAGGTTATGTCTTTATGCTTGGAGGTGGAGCTATTTCATGGAAAAGTTCTAAGCAATCTATCATAACAACATCCACCATGGAAGCAGAATTTGTAGCCTGTTTTGAAGGCAGCAAGCAAGCTAATTGGCTCAAGAATTTCATAAGTAAGTTGAAGTTAATGGATTCAATTCAAAAGCCGATGAAGATGTTTTGTGACAACACTTCAACTGTGTTTTTCTCTAAAAACAATAAGAGGAATTCTGTTAGTAGACTAATGGATGTAAAATTCCTGAAAGTTTGGGAGATGGTAAAGAAAGGAACTATAGAAGTGCAACATCTTAGTACAAATCTCATGGTTGCAGATCCTTTGACTAAAGCTTTACCAATTGGAGTCTTCAAAGCTCATGTTACTCGAATGGGAGTGCTGGAATCTTTTGATCAGTGGGAGTAGTTGCTGGTACAGAAGTATTAAAGGTGATGACATCTTTGTAGGTTTATTAGTTAGTTTTGTTTCAATTATTTTGTTTCAACTAGTTTTATGTTTTAGCTAGTTTTGAATAATCGAATGTTTTCATTTGGGTTCAATTTTTCCAGATTATCTGTGATTAATTGTTCTAGAAGACAAAATTTTGTTTTATGGTTCTTACAATGCTTTAAAGTCAGTTTTTTATTTGATAAAGCAATTGGCTGAATTATAAAGTGTTGTTCATAGTATTACTTATGATCTTTCAAGAGTTTGGTTTAAGTAATTACTTGGATTACGAATCATGTTATTTAAGCGGTTTGAATATTGAGATGATTACGATTTGGTATCATGTGTTGATATTAAATGTTTTGGCTTCAAAAGTGGGAGCAAACTTGTTTTGAGTTTGTCTTTAATCAGTTGGTTCACAATGTTACAAAGGTGCAGATTAAGTATCTGTGATTTTGAAATTAGCTCTGTATTGTATCAAGAGTGTGAATTTCTGGATTCAGTACTTTGAAATGCATTGATAGATTGTTTGTGATGAAGTAATTTTTCATTGACATTTAGTGATCACTTCTATAATGATTTGAATTGTTGTGCGATGGTTTTGGGTCATGATCAAGTGGGAGAATGTAAGAATATGATCATGATTATAATTCCTAAGGCCTACTATTTGTTTCAGATCCGTATAGAAAAGTCCCAATGTAAAAAGGTATACTTAATCCTTATTTGTGAAGGATTGAATGAAAGTATGAAAACTGGTTTTAACACTTTGTATACAATAAGGTAAACTTATTCAGTGTTGAATAAAGATTCTAATAGGAGAATTACATAGATTGATTGTATATAAATAGTAGCCTCTGCTCTTACAAAACATACGCTCATTATCGAACTAAGACCTATTGTTAGTTTGAGTATTATTGGTTTTGACAGAGAGGAGAAGGTCTACTACTTGTTTGATCATGGTTTCATCTATTACTGCTGCAAGTTGGTTTATATTTCATACTTGTAGTATATTAATTGTTTTGGTTATTCGTGGTTTATTTAACTTGACTTAGATCTCTAGGAGGCTTTATTGGTTCTTACACATCCCACTCATAAATTTGATACCCGTGCAAAACGTTGCATATTTGTTGACTATCCTCTTGGTCAAAAAGTCTATGCGCTTTATAATTTGGTCAAAAAGGCTATCCAGCCACCCTAGTGGATCAACCACAGCAGCCCACACGGTTTGCTACTTCCCTTGCCCTCACGTCACCCTCACGCCCGCCTCTACCTTCTACGCAATCTCTTGCGTCCCCAACCCCACTCTCTCTGCATGCCACAACCCACTTCCACCAGCCCGCCAATTCCTTCCGCGTCACCTCTGCATCCCCACCCATATTGTGTTGATTACCCGTCATCCATGAAGTTTCTTCCATCCTCAAAGTACTACATTTTGTTTTATGTGATTTATCCTTGTGACAAAGCACAATAATGTCTATACATTCTTGTATGAATTCGATCTCTACCAATTTCTCTACTCCTAACAACTAACAATTTAATCTCCTCATTTTATAGTTTTCAAATCAAACAAAAACGATTCATATTGTTTCTTTTAATTAAAATTCCAAATAATATTTAGTCGAATAATAAGCTTCGGTTACTAATCAATCCACTTTGTTTGGCAAGTTTTCGTATCCCAAACTCAACGCGAAGAGAAAAACTTGGGAGGGGATGACATGCTTTATGGCAAGATAAGTCTACATGAAATATATATTCTAATTAAAAGTTTAAAACATACAAAAATGCTAACCAGTTGAAGCTCACAACAAATGATAGTGCTCTAATTATTGTCACGGCTTATAGCTTAAATACTATAAATAAGAGCCGAAATCATCAAGCTCTTGGTGTGTAGAAACGAGTTAGAATTTGGTAAGTCCAGTGCTCGATTTCCTTCTAGGCTTCTACTGTAACAAAATATAAATTTAAAAAATGATAAACAATAATTGGCATCTAATGCTTAAACAAGGAGAGAAAACAAACTTCTTTTGTTTGGTACCAAAACGAAATGGTTATCAAAATATCCCTTAGGTTTGAATCATTACACATTCAATGCGAATGTTACTATACATTTGCGTATACATTTTACTCTAATTCAGCAATTGCTTCTAGCTCTAGGCGTCTTACATTTCTAGTTGTAGGACCTGTAGGCATGAAGGGATTAGGCGGCACAGTCAAGCTTTCTCCTCCTCCTTCTAACATTTGAACCGCTGTTTTCATGGAAGGACGATCCGACGGGTGCCATTGGATACACCATAACCCTATAATTGCAAGTTTCTTTGGAATTTTACCATCTTCTTCTTCCCCAATATGGATTCGTAGGTCATCCCCTTCCTCTAGAAGATTATAAATCCACTGTGGATGGTAAATTTCATCTGTATTGTTATCTATGGTTACACCAATATTCTTCCTTCCTCCTACCATCTCAAGCAGCAGCATTCCAAAGCTATAAACATCTGCCTTGTAAGACACATTTCCGAAATTCCTGGAGAACACTTCAGGTGCAATGTAGCCAATGGTCCCCCTCGCTGTAGTCATGGACACCAAGCTTTGATCCTTGGAACATAACTTGGCCAAACCAAAATCAGAAATTTTTGGAGTGAAGTTTTGGTCTAGCAACACGTTATGGGGTTTGATATCGAAATGCAGGATTCGTAGATCACATCCCTGGTGAAGGTATTCAATTCCTTTGGCTATGCCTAGGGCAATATCTTGCAGCTTATCCCAACCAAGAAAGGAATTCTTACTACCTGCGGATGAAATGAAATCCTGCAGGGAACCGTTGGGGAAGAACTCGTAAACAAGAGCTCGTATAAATCCATCAGCACAAAATCCAACCAAGCGAGCCACGTTGACGTGGTGGATATGACCCATCGTTCGCACTTCGTTTATGAACTCTTCCCCATCTCCCTTAGAACTGTTGAGGACTTTGACAGCAATAAAGAATTCAGAAGAGAGCATTCCTTTGAAGACAGTTCCATAGGCTCCTTCGCCCAACTTGTCCTTGAATTGATTTGTAATCCTCTTAATATCTGCATACGAATACCTGCTTGGTTTGAGTGCTTTGTAATCCTCCAAGAATCTTTCAATTCTTAATTGACTCTCTTTTTCCTTCCTATCAGCGCTGTATACCCGAAATGCTGCAATCATCAGTAGAACAAGTAGCAAAGCACCGAGGATTCCACCTGTAACCACTAATTTCCATGTGTTGCCTGTAAAAGAATTGCAAATTAAATCGAGACTGACAATTAATATCCTCGGAAAAATGGATCGGACAACATCCTTCAAATAATAATTACTGCGACATAAATGCAACGATGTTTAAAACTAGCAGTGAATATAATGTTCTCCTTACTTGGTTTCCTCACGTGTTGACATTCAATTTCACTGTTGGTGCCATTGTTGTTCCATCTACACCTCTTTCCCTGTGCTTCACATTCTGTACAATTTGGTTTCGACCATTTGAATTGAAGAATATAGCCATTACCCTTCCAATAGCCAAATGGAACTGATAAAACATCATACATCTTTGAACAAGATTGTAGATTCTGGAAGAGATATTCTAATTGATGTTTTGAATCAATGGCATAAATTCTGCGGCCAGGGTCACCTAGGCAGGGGTCTTGATACGCATACGTAACTCTTGCAACAGTAGGACAACTGAATAAGGTAACGTTACTGATGCTAAAATTTGACAAGTAGAAGGGAGAGGGTGGCACGTTTGTGATTTCGACGGGCTTTAGCAGCAGGCAGTTGCTTGGGGGATGCACTTGGATTTCCTGACGCTTGTAATCTATCTGTTTGATAAATAATTTTACTAATATTTGCTGCTCATATCTCCCATTGCATTCAAGCCCAGGATTTCCACAATGATGTGTGCGGCTGATGCGTAAGGGGAAATGGATAGCCGGGCCTTGATCATCACCACACTCGGATTCCGGGCACACATATTGGCTTGCTCCAACTCGTTTGAAGAAAACCAGCAACAATATGCAAAAGGAAGAGATGAACAATTTCTGCATTTCTGAGCTAATAATAAAAAAAAATAATGCTCGTGGATTTTTCTTTTGTGTAATTAAGCAGAGATATGTACGTACTAATTATACACTGTCCTCCATTAATGAAAGAGAAATAGAGAGAGCATTATGATTACACAATTCTGTCTTTGCCGTTGAATTACTGCAACTTCACGGAAGGCTCCTGTATTGTAATACTACTTGGTATTTGCTACACCTCTCTCTCTGTCTCTCTCTCTCTCTAGAGAGCATTATGATTATACAATTCTGTCTTTCGTTGACTGACTCTGTCAAACACTTGAAGTCCTTCTGCAACTTCACGGAAGGTGCTTTAACCCCTCTCCTGTATTATAATACTACTTGGTGTTTACCACTACACCTCATTCCGTCTCATGGAGAATGATAGTAGTACTAAGGGCTAATTTAGTAATGTTTGAGTCAAATCCCACTAAATGTGGGGTCCTGTTTCCTCGCCAATGATGTAGGGTTCATTAGTTGACTCTGTTGTGTCTATATTATACAATATACTCAGTCAATAACATACGAAATTCATTCAATCTGCCACTTTCATAGCCTTCATTTTCAGCCATTTTAAGAGTCCCTAGGACACCATTGACCGACGTTTCTCTAGAATATTTGATGTGCTTACAGCAATTTCACGGAAGGTGCTTTAACCCCACCTTATTATATAACTACTTGGTGTTTACTTGTACACCTCTCTCTCTCTCTCTCTCTCTCTCTCTTCCCGACCCCCAAAAAAATGGAAATTAGTGGAAGCAGGTCCTTCACCCTAAGCTTAGCCTTTCTTCTTCTTTGCTTTTGCAGTGAAACTTGTGCCAAGTCATGTACTTCATCCTGCGGCCATATCCACAACATCAGCTATCCTTTTCGACTGGACGATGACCCGAAGCACTGCGGCAACGTTATGTATACTATGTCCTGCGAGAGCAACATTACAGTACTAGACATACCTTCTTCCGGAAAATACTACGTCCAGGCAATCAACTACGATAAGAAGACAATCCGAATTGTAGATTTTGGCCTTCAGAGCAACAATTGCTCTTCCATGCCTCAAAATATTCCGCCCAACACTAATCTATATTGGTCATGGCCTTCAACAACATCTATATATTACTTGATGTGTTCGAATCCATTGAATTCTTCTCTGTACGTGGACACTGCTTCATGCTTGAATAACACAAGTTCTTCGAGCCAACCAAAAACGTATAGCTATGTCAAGGTCGGGGAAATAGAAGTATGGGATTTGGATGCGGGTTGCAGTGCAGAGTGGATGACTTTGGCTCCCGTCGACTACGTTGATTACAGCAACGTCTCTTATAAAGACATACACGATGCGCTCATGTATGGCTTCGAGCTTGGATTTGAGAGGCCTTATGCAATACGCTGCCAAGGCAAATATTGGACCGGGAATTATGTGTCTACATGTTTTCCGCAGACCATTTCAGGTGGGTCAACTCTCGACTAAAGTAATAAACTTGTGTATGTAGTCTGAAAAATAATTGCCTTGTCAAACTATGAACATATAACATACATTCAAGCAAGAATAAAGCCCTGGTTAATTGTTCGGACTCACACACTGACTAAATAACCGGTTCAGATATATTCTAACTTGCAATCCATTATATGGAAGATGAGATTAAAGGTATCAACATATGTCGCTAGTGGTATTCCAATCAATTTGTAGGTAGGAGGTCTCATGTTTGACTCATATAAATAGCGAGTTCGATGTCAGATTATTGAGGACCCATTGTGTGATTGAGCTTAAATTCTTGATATGGACTTATGTACCTCACACTTGTTATGCTAATGTGGTCTTGTTCTTTCTTTGTTCCTGTAGGTTTCTTTCAATTTCTGTGGCAGCAAATCAGTAAGCGGTCTTCTTTTAGTTTTATTTATGCAATGTTCACAAGTTTTCAATCGACAGCCTTGATTTTTTAAATTCTGAAGACTGGGTGAGCTATTGCTAATTTTGTGTATTCTTCTTCACATTTTTCACTGCAGGTCATGAAAGGATCTGGTTGCGTAAGAAGTTTCTCCCCAAAAGCTTATTTTATTTCTTTGGCCTCTATCTGTACTTATTAAACCTAGTAAGTGTATGACTTTGCTCACTTTTCTATAATATGTATCTATTGCAGCTGGCAAGTTGAGTTCATTGTTACACAACAACTACATCGGTAAGAGCTTCAGTTAATTAGTCCATACGCTCAAGTATTTTGGTTTTGGGTGTCTTTATTGGCACCCAAATTTTAGTTAAGTTCACCTAACTAAAACATTTTGTCACTTATAAACTTCAAAGTCTGCCCTCATTCTTATGTTCACCCAAAATCAAATTGTTCGAGAGTGTCGATTTCAAGTGTCCAGAAGGGGAAGGAAATGAAATGACTGGCAGACTTCCTGCAAGATGTTATTTCCATTAAGGACCAACGTAGGAGATGGAGGAGGCTGGTGTGGTAATGTAGGCGGTGGTGTGTGTGTGTTTTTTCTCTTTCTTTTGGTGAGTGGTACTTGCTGCTTGGTGGGTTGGGTGAACTCAAAACCGACGGCATATTATGAAGCATAATGACAATTTTTTAGTTGAGTGAAACTTATACTAAAATTTGGGTGTCAATAAAGGCACGCTTTGATCTTTTTTTCACTTTATGCACTTTTCAAACTCATAGTCGATTGATTTTGTTGCAGTACGTGGATGGGTTATAGTCATATGCATCGGTAAGAACTAAGACGAGATTGTATTATTAGCATATATAGATTTCCCATTCCCTCTCTTTAATTACATCAAACAAGTAATTTGGAAAGAAAGGGAACAAAAGTAGTAAGCAGTGGATCTAACATATTAATGTCAATGCATGCAGGGTTACTTTTCCTAGCCAAAATAATTTTTGGAGTTCCAGTTGTGACTGCATTTTTAATCTATAGATGGCGCAGAAGGCATTTGTCTATGTATAGCACAATAGAAGATTTTCTACAATGCGATAACAACTTCATGCCTATAAGGTACTCTTACTCGGACATCAAGAAAATGACTCGCAGGTTCAAGCACAAGTTGGGTGAAGGTGGCTTTGGCACTGTATTTAAAGGAAAGCTCCGCAGTGGCCGTTTTGTAGCAGTTAAAGTCTTGGGCAAGCCCAAAGCTAATGGTCAAGATTTTATTAGCGAAATAGCTACGATCGGAAGGATTCACCATGCTAATGTGGTGCAACTTGTTGGATATTGTGTCGAGGGATCAAAGCGCGCTCTAGTATATGACTTCATGCCTAATGGCTCTCTTGATAAATACATTTATTCCAAAGAAGGAAGTCTTCCCTTGACTATCAAGAACATGTACGAGATTTCTCTTGGAGTGGCTCAAGGGATTGAATATCTACATCAAGGTTGTGAAATGCAAATTCTACATTTCGACATCAAGCCTCATAACATTCTTCTTGATCAGAACTTTAAAGCAAAGGTTTCTGACTTTGGGCTTGCAAAATTGTATCCCATAGATAATAGCATTGTCCCTTTGACGGCAGCACGAGGTACGTTGGGGTATATTGCTCCTGAGTTGTTCTACAAAAATATTGGAGGCGTCTCATACAAGGCAGATGTCTATAGTTTTGGAATGTTGTTGATGGAAATGGCAAGCAGAAGGAAGAATTGGAATGCAAGGGTAGAGCATTCAAGCCAAAACTACTTCCCAGTGTGGGTGTACGATCAGTATATAGTGGGAAATGACTTAGAAATGGACAATGTTACAGAGGAGGAAAAGAAAGTAATAAGAAAGATGGTTATAACCGCCTTGTGGTGTATTCAAATGAAACCAAGTGATCGCCCTTCGATGTCCAAAGTTGTCAAAATGCTTGGAGGAGATGTTGAATGTCTGCAAATGCCTCTCAGGCCTTCTCTATGCCCACAAGAGACGCCTGTGACTGTGGGCAATATTCAAGTCAATAAATCGAACCCAATATGTTCTAATGTGGAGCTAACATGTTCATTGTCAGCTAGGTGATGATCAAATTGTTGAGTAAGTGCAATAATGTATTATTAGTTAAATTATTGCTTTAAAATGATTTAGTGAAGAATTGTCATCTGTAATTGTTTGGGCTTGGATTCATCTAAGAACCACTTGTATTGGTGCGTAAACATATATACATGTTACTCTAATTCAGCAATTGCTTTTAACTATTGGAGCCTTTTACGGATGCTTGCATCGTCAAGTTTTCTCCTCCTAACATCTGAACCACCATTTTCATGGAAGGACGATCCACCGGGTGTCACTGGATGCACCAGAGCCCTAAAATTGCAAGTTGCTTTGGAATCTTACCATCCCCTTCTTCCTCAATATGGATTCGTTGGTCATCTCCTTCCTCTAGAAGATTATAAATCCATTTTGGATAGTAAATTTCATTTGTCGTGTCCTCTATTGTTGAACCAATATTCTTCTTTCCTCCTACCATCTCAAGCAGCAGCATTCCAAAATTATAGACATCTGCCTTGTAAGACACATTTTCTGGAAAACACTACAGGTGCAACGTATCCCATGGTCCCCCTCGTTGTAGTCATTGGCATTGATTTGATCCTTGGAACATAACTTGGACAGACCAAAATCAGAGATTTTTAGCGTGAAGTTTTGGTCGAGCAAAACACTATCAGGTTCGATATCGAAATGGAGGATTCGTAGATCACATCCCTGGTTCATTTGGCGTGGCCAATAGCAATATCTTGCAACTTATCCCAACCAAGGAAATAAACCTTACTATCTACAGATGAAATATAATCTTGGAGTGAACCATTGGGAAATAACGCATAAACCAGAGTTCGTCTAAATCCATCAGCACAAAAACCAACCAAGCGAGCCACACTGACGTGGTGAATATGACCCATTGTTCCCACTTCATTTACAAACTCTTCCCCATCGCCCTTGGAATTGTTAATTACTTTTACAGCAACAAAGCATTCAGAAGAAAGCTTTCCTTTAACCACAGTTTCGTATGCGCTTTGGCTTAACTTGTACTTGAATTGATTTGTAATCCTCTTAGTATCTGCATGGGAATATCTCCTTGGCTTGAGAGCCTTGCAGTCCACCAAATTTTTTTCGATTTTTCAATCAATTCTCTTTTTCCTTTATGTCAGCGCTAGAGGTGTGAAACAAAGCTAAACATCAGTCCTACACAACTCACCTCTGGCCACAAATGTCTTTGTTTTGCCTGTAAAAGACGGTTGCGTAAATTAGACTGTCATTTCTCAAAATTAATTAATATTTTTATCACATATATAAGCCGCTAATTACATGAAAGCAGAAAAATTACAACATGTAGTAGAGTATATCGATCATAATCATTAAAAACATCATGAGCAGAATACATGCGAAATAAGATTTGCACACTTTATCCTTACTTGGTTTTCTCCGGTGAACAAATTCAGTTTTATTCTTGGTGCCATTGTTCTGCAATCTACATCTTTTGCCCTCTACTTCACATTGTATACAATTAGGTTTAGACCATTTGGAATGAAGAGCTTGATATTCATTTCCCACCCAACCACCAAATGGAACTGATAAAACATCATACATATTTGTACAGGACTACAGGGCCGGCAAGCTTAGAAATAATTGAAAGAATGAAGAGACACCATAAATTCCGTCGCCAGGGCCACCGATGCACTTATTACTGTCGTTTCGCTTTTGTAGAAGACTGATGGGACAAATTAAAGCCGAATGGTGATTTGAAGTGCTTGAAAAGCTTTTATTTGGAAGTAACCAGGAATAATAATGGTGTACATAACATTTGTAAGAATAACTCTGCAGAGTATTGATATTCTTCATGGCATCTTGGCTTAAACACTAATGGGATAACTTGGAATTTTCATGATCTTTCTCATCAGTTGTGAGATTGTTTTTACTCAATTCCATTCAGTCTGTTGAGAGAGTGTCATTTTTCACTCATATCATGTTTGTGCTGCCTACTTTGGTTCATAAAGTTCCACATTTATTCACGATAAAGCTTGTATTAGATGTATATTTTTGTAGGACGTGTCGTTATCAATCACATAACACGTGATTTAGACTTCAAGTCTGTCAACTGACACTTCAGGCGAATCTTACCAATCCTTTCTTCAACATTAGGTGAGGGCAGAGATGGAAGAGATCGAACACATGCAAGCTCACTTTCGGAGAATCAAATGCCGCGGTCTAATAAAGAATCGTTCTGATTAGTTAGTTTTGCGAAAGATTCTTGTGAAAGGTTTCATTATCTTTATAATTTATGTCAAGTAGACCTTGTCTGTCATTGGCCTTTTTCAGTAGACCACTATCTATGCATGTATTTTCAGCTCGGACTTTCGAATCTTCTGCTTCTCGGGTGGTGGCGAACAATGCAGCTTGTGTTAGCACGCACGAGAAGAAAGGCAAGATTTATTGTTCATCCGTGGGGAGGAGGATCCATATTGTGTTCTAGTAGGAAGCACCCTGCTTCCTTACTCTTTAAAGTAAGCAAGTAAACTACCCTTACGTATAGCTCAGGTTTTATTCCTAACTCATCAAATCAAGTAGACAGACTTCTAATTGGCGTGGCTCTTTCCTGACATCGTCACACCCTAGATCCCGTTGTGTTTGGGGTTTCTGATAAATGATTGAACTTCACAGATGAATTGCTTGTCTCATCTGTGTTGATTAAGATCTCCCCTGTTTTTCGTGGCAATAAACTCCTGATCATTTTCTGTTGTGGTTTGTGTATACTTTAATATTATTCGTTTCTTTTAGGGCCGATTTGAATGAGGTTGATTTTGTTCGGTACCTTGTTTGTTAAGTTCATTTAACTTTAAGATTTGTCACTTAGTAACGGTCTAATAATATTCATCTTCATTTGTAAGTGAAAGATTTTAGGTTCGATTCTGGCCAAGACGAATTTTAATCACATAATTGCTAGCCCATTAGTGTAGATAATATTGTTTTTGTTCTAAAAGGTACCCATACTTGACTTGCATGGGAAGCCCATACTTGACTTGCACATGAGCTACTTTATGAATTGGAATTAATTGTGGTCCGGGGACCATTGCTCTGATACCACCAAAAGTAGTCACGGTGATCCCGAAATATGCTCGAAATTGACACGTGATGGTAGGATAGTAACGGTACAGTATAAAATTCATAAGAGTCAATGAGGCTCATACATACAATATACATCAGAGCTTCATCGTAAATAAAGTACAACAAAGGGTAACAATACCTACTCTCAAGTGTATTGCTCACACAGCTTGTCACATCTCGGCCTGAGCCCCCACCATATCTCAGGCTCAACTCCACTGTAGCACGATATTATCCCCTTTGGGCCCCGACCACGCCCTCACGGTTTTGTTTCTGGGAACTCACACGAGAACTTCCCAGTGGGTCACCCATCTTAAGATTGCTCTCGCGCGAACTTGCTTAACTTCAGAGTTCCGATGGAACCCGAAATCAGTGAGCTCCCAAAAGGCCTCGTGCTAGATAGAGATGGGAATATACATATAAGGCTTACAGGATCCTCACCCATGGGCGATGTGGGATCTTACAATCCACCCCCCTTAGGGGCCCGACATCCTCGTCGGCACACATCCGGCCAGAGATTGGCTTTGATACCAAATTGTCACATCCCGGCCCGAGCCCCACCATATCTAGGGCTCGACTCCACTGTAACACGATAAATTGTAGCATATTTATGCGCATTAGTTAACATGTTTTCTGCATTTACTTAGCTAGTTATTGCTTATAAGAGTGTTTTAAGCTATTTTCGTGTGTTTGTAGATCCTAATAACAAAGTTGTCAAGAAAGTGCATTTTGAAGCAATTTTGGGCTGAAATGGATTGCATGCATATGGAGCAAGTTGGATGGACGTTTTTGGTGTTTTAAAAAGAATTTCAACATATGTAAAAATCTGAATAATGAAGTTGAAGTGTGGAAGTGTGCAGATACATACACTTAAGGAACAATTTGAAAGGAAAAGAAGTGAAAGATGCCATTTGTTGGATTGTTTTACAAGTTGTATTTACATTTCCAGCAACTACAAACATAATTGCAAGTTGAAATGATGCATAGCATGTATGTGAAAGTGTCTAGTAGCTGGTGCATGTGTGAAGAGGTGTAAAGTGGCCCAAAGTTGGTGTTTGCAAGATGAAATGATGCAAAACATGTGTGTGAAATTTGTCTAACAGCTAGTACATGTGGAAGGAGCTGGAACACACGGCAAAGGAGTGCAGAAAATCAAGTTTGAATGCACCATTCCTTGTCCCCTTCACCCATTAGATTTCATGCACTTTTACCTCCACTACATGCACTCATTGATGCACCATCCTTGTCCCCTTCACCCATTAGATTTCATGGTCAATCACATTGAATCATTGCACTCAATTATTGCACCATTCCTTGTCCCCTTTACCCATCAGATATCATGGTCAATTACCCCCCATGCTTTGCATCATCACTTCACTTTCACCTTTGAATCATTTCAGCACCACTTCATGCACTCATTGCTGCAACACCACTCCATTTTACCCCCCATGCTTTGAATCATCACTTCACCCTTGAATCATTGCACACACCACTCCTTGTTCCCCTCCTTGCCGTGCACTCCCTCTATAAAAGGGAGTGTGTGTAGCAGTGATGCGATGAAAGTTAAGCACTCAAATTAAACCCTCTTGTTGTCAAATTGTAGTATAAATGCAAGTAGGGATCGTTCTAAACCGGGGATTATGAAGGCTTGCTAAAACCTCTAAACTGACTAAAAAATATAAAAACAAAATTAAAAACGTTTGAATAGACTCAAGGGACTCAAAACAGATTCTAAAGATTCAAAACAACTTAAAAACACTCAAAACTGCCTAAAAACACAAACTGGGCATATTTGGACTCTAAAACAACTTTGGACGAATTTAGTGTTTTGGCTTGAATCAAAGCACTCAAAAACACAAACAAAACATAAATTTAACACTTTGAAACAAGAAAGTAAAAGGGGGATTTTGGTTTTGACGAATTTGAAACAAACAAACAAGTTATAAAACTAGGCAGATTGTAAAACGAATTTGAGAAATAAGATGATGGATGGATTAGTTAGAGGTCCGTTCTTCACACATGACACCCTTGTACATGAATCGATTTCCAATTGCTTTTCAATAAACTATGATGCTCAACACCCTAGATTAACCGTGATGCACAAATTAACCCTTAGATTTTCCTTTACTCATTGAGTTGGATGAATGCATGCGACAACCCAAATCATTCTCTAAAAGTCCCCTATATGAATGCATAATAGAGATACAATCAAAGATCATTACGTTCAATGAAAATCATAAGTGTTGACGAGACCATTGTAACTATGAATGCATGATACATTTGCCAAGAATTCAATTAACGCGATTCACTCTCATTTCTAGTTACAATGGTTGTTTGTCAAATGTATCATGCATTCATAGTTACAATGGTCTCGTCAACACTTATGATTTTCATTGAACGTAATGATCTTTGATTGTATCTCTATTATGCATTCATATAGGGGACTTTTAGAGAATGATTTGGGTTGTCGCATGCATTCATCCAACTCAATGAGTAAAGGAAAATTTGAGGGTTAATTTGTGCATCACGGTTAATCTGGGGTGTTGAGCATCATAGTTTATTGAAAAGCAATTGGAAATCGATTCATGTACAAGGGTGTCATGTGTGAAGAACGGACCTCTAACTAATCCATCCATCATCTTATTTCTCAAATTCGTTTTACAATCTGCCTAGTTTTATAACTTGTTTGTTTGTTTCAAATTCGTCAAAACCAAAATCCCCCTTTTACTTTCTTGTTTCAAAGTGTTAAATTTCTGTTTTGTTTGTGTTTTTGAGTGCTTTGATTCAAGCCAAAACACTAAATTCGTCCAAAGTTGTTTTAGAGTCCAAATATGCCCAGTTTGTGTTTTTAGGCAGTTTTGAGTGTTTTTAAGTTGTTTTGAATCTTTGAATCTTTTTTTAGTCCCTTGAGTCTATTCAAACGTTTTTAATTTTGTTTTTATGTTTTTGAGTCAGTTTAGAGGTTTTAGCAAGCCCTCCTAATCCCCGGTTTAGAACGATCCCTACTTGCATTTATACTACAATTTGACAACAAGAGGGTTTAATTTGAGTGCTTAACTTTCATCGCATCAGGGCCCCCACCACATCCCAGGCTCGACTCCGCCGTAGCACGATATTGTCCACTTTGGGCCCCGACCACGCCCTCACGGTTTTGTTTCTGGGAACTCACACAAGAACTTCCTAGTGGGTCACCTATCATGGGATTGCTCTCGCGCAAACTCGCATAACTTCGGAGTTTCGATGGAACCCGAAGCCAATGAGCTCCCAAAAGACCTCGTGCTAGGTAGAGATGAGAATATACATGTAAGGCTTACAGAATCCTCAACCTTGGGCGATGTGGGATCTTACACAATTACACCACCTAAAATCTTCTCCCCTAACTGCTACCGGTTACTCTGCAAACAACCTTGTGCCATGGGAATAGCACATCGGGCAAAGCAAAACCTAGATAAGTTGTGAAGCTCGTATAAGTGACAATAATACAACATATGTAAATATAAGTAAGATCAAATGATTAAATGTAAAAGTAGTGGCTACATCCACATAGGACTTTCCTTTGAATATTGGATCAATTCGTCAATCTGATTACCGTCATTATCATTTCATGAATCTCTTCGAATTTTGACTCACCACTAGCCTTTCATCATTTTCTGAATAATCACAAGGGTCCAATTACCACATATTTTATAACATAACCACCATACACCTCATTAAATACGTACATGAATGGTTCCTCAAATATGAATCTCACCACATGTCTTTTGAGATAATTATTAGTCATCATACAACCCGAAATTGTGTAGGAATGACACACCATCAATACTACCAACACGTGTAGGTAAGAGATCGGTATATTTTTTATATATTTTTGCATCTCTTTTTGTATCGAGCAGGAAAGAGTCACATTCGAATTCATTCTCTTTTAGGCAACACTATCATTTAAACTGTTCGATTCAACTGTTTCTAGATTGAGCCACGCATGTATTCAATGTCTTCTTTCACATATGTAATAAACTAGGTCTATAGCCACAAAGAGATACAGTTCGATCAAATCCTATAATAGGTAACTGATGAGTCGATATTATACTATATATTTTACCCTAATCTTAGTATTAATTTATTGGTTAATTTGGTAGAATTTTAATACTTTGAATTATATTTAGGACATTCGACTTCCTCTTGAGCAAAAAGTATTCAAACGGACGAATTTTGGAGTGATTCTAATTAGAGGATGTTTGTTAGTCTTTCAACGTGTTCATGTCAAAGTTTCAAACTTTTATATCAAGCAGATTAATTATGGTGATGAAATAAAGGAGCAGCGCACAGTGCTGTTAAAGTGATATTTTGGGCTTTTTGGCATCCAAGATGATGTCTTTTGGGTTCGAGGACTTCTACAATATATTCGGGGCATCTTAAGCTTTGGGCCTGTTTTGGTGCCCTGAAAATCCAGAAACGTGGGATTCTTTGTGGCTAGGCAGCCCAAAGTTAGAATAGGAATGTATTTCCTAGTTATCTTATTTTATTATGTTTCCTAGTTTTTAGAAGATCTTTTCTAGTAGTATAGATAGGGCTATTTAGTCATTAGGGTTAGAGGGAGAGACGCATATTTTGGAGAATTTCAGACTTTTTACCTACGAGGTGTTTTCAATCCTTTTTCTAGTTAATGATATTTTCTTTAGTTTTTATTATGATTATGCATAATTAATTCCTATTGCTAGGGCGAAGTCATGAGCCTTAGCATGCATTTGTGATTTTGTTAATTTTCTTATGAATGGATGCATGCTTGCTTTGAATTATTAATCACCGCGATTAAACTACCCAATTGTCTTAGTGATTCGCGACCATTAAGGTATCTAGACAAGTAATTTGATGCAATTTCTATTGGAACACCACCTTGAAATTGAGGAGGGCTTCTTGTGATTAGTAATTGTAAGTTCACTTAAGCCAAACATCACGCTCTTAAAGGTTGCATGGTTTTTCGAAGGGTTTTCACAAAGCTTAATGAGTCTTGCATGTTTATATTTGATCTGAACATCACAGACAGATTGCATGTTAGATATACGTTTTTACTTGAACATTGTTTATGCACAAAATCAGTGAGGACTTTGGTACAACAAAAAGTGTTAAGTTTGTGACCTTTGCTAGATTGCTCCGGTCACTAGTGTGGATAAGTATGTAAATGGATAGAGACAGGGAAGCAAACACAAGATGTATGTGGTTCACCCAGATTGACTACGTCCACGGAGTAGAGGAGTTCTCATTAATTGTGAAGGGTTTACACAAGTACATAGGTTCAAGCTCTCCTTTAGTGAGTACTAGTGAATGATTTAGTACAAATGACATTCGGAAATATTGTTGGAGAATGATCTCCTTTTATAGAAGAGAGTTTCTAGCTTTGTTCTGACATTGACACATGTCGTGTTGTGATTGGCTTCTGATGTTGGCACATGTCGCGCTATGATTGGCTTCTGATGTCGACACGTGTCGCACTGTGATTGGCCTCCTGGTTGGAGGGAAACTCTTATGGGTCCTTGACAGTATAACGTTGACCGGTGCTCAGTAGTTTCGGGATTGGTCAAGTCTGGTACAAACAAACATCACAAAGAACTTATGCATTAGGAAAATTGGTAAAATTGCATAGGTTTGTTAGTGATGATGGCGGAACCCTAGTATTTAAATTGCTTTCCAAAATCATTTTCTTTTTCTTTCTTTACTCTGCCAATTATTTTTATTTAAATTTCAAAATCAACATTTTCGAAACTTTGTTTCAAATAATTAGCTAAGGATTAGTGTACATACAAATTATCCATTCAATCCATATGGAAAATGACTTTGCTTGAGTTGCTATACTACGATAATCTTGTACTCTTGCAAGTATTTTTTAGTGGTTTTATCCTTAGTTTTGCAGGTGGTAAAAATCCTATTAGTAACCGAGTAGGAAGTGGTCCCCATTGTTGATTAACCAAGCAGAGTCATTCCTAAAAACACTTATTGGCGGTGACCACCCAATGCGGATTAACCATGTGTGATCACTCCTAAGCTACGTATAGCCATAGCTAGGTAACAAGGATCGCCTAATGCAAATTAACCAGGCGCAACCCTAAGTTTGTCCAACATGAATTAACCAGGCACAGTCGATAAATAGTATGGTTCCCCAATACGGATTAACAAAGAGGGATCATCCATGTATCACTCCTACATGGTACAGATTTCAATGCCACATTACCCCATTACACTAGGTTAGCGGTCCTTTACTAGCCCTCTCAATTCACAATCATTTGAAACATAGCATAGATATATTTTTCGATAACATTATCGGGGTAAACATGTCATAGTAGCACCCACTATCATAAAATCATTTGTAAATCCATGTTGTACCACACAGTATATAATAAGGAAGTTTCACAGGTAATAACCATATTACATAATATTAAAGTCACTTGCCTGGAGTTCTTTGCATTTTTAGGTTCATAGACATTGCTTCAAGGAGCCTAACACATTATATAAAACCCCACTTAGGAAACTTAGTAAGACCGGAACGTAAAATGAGGCAAAGTGTTACTTGCACGTAAATCGAGATGCACGTCAACTGGGAATGACATTTCATCATAATGAGCCAACTAAGCTCCATCAAGTCTCAACAACATTCTATAAGTAAATGACACACTACAATAATTTGGGCACGTTGACAAAAAGTCAACCGTCGGTCAAAGCAGGCACTAGTAATGTCAACAATACAAGGTTATTCAATCCAGAAGATCCAGACATCAGATGTTCCAATCCTTAAATTTCTAAGGGCTTCATTATGCTTCCGAACACAACGTATTACAAATTGACAACGATCCAACAGTTGGATCCCTTCCAATCATACAAAACAGTGGTGGTCCAATTTGATCACCGCACCAAACAATTGAATCTCGAGAAACCAAGCTAAACACAGGTTCACAAGGTCACTAGAAGGTCTCTAGTACTCAGACAACATCGAAGGGCGATTCCCACGCATCGCCACATGGAATGGTAGCCTTAGTGGAGGGTTTGAGAAATTCGAATTTTCAGCCTTAACCGAATGAGCTTCAAATTCACACGATAGATAGACCTCGATGAACGGATTAACTTTCATAACTAGTTCAACGACCAATTCTAGCCGGAAACCGACCAAAATCATCGGAGAAAACCGGATTTCTAGGTTTCTAAACACCCAAATCTAAAACAACAACCAATGCACAAACCAAGCATACCAACTTGAAGATCATGAAGAGTAGATGATGTTTCTTACATCACTCGACTGAAATGGTTACTGGAATCACGGGAGATATGATAACATCACTGAAAAACCCTTGGGAGGTTGTGGCTTCAACCTGAAAAGCGTGTTAGAAAATGAAAAATCTAACACCACCAAGATGTTGGGTTCGTCGAGAGCCTTCTATAGATACCAAAATCACCCAAAATGGAGGTCGGATAGAGGAGAAAAGACCAGGTCAAGCAACCAGGTCAGTGACCTGATCGCCCCAAAAAGGGGGTCTGTAGTAGCTTTCCCGTTTTGGAAAGTTTTTATGGAATTTTCTAGAAACAACTTTATTTCTAGCACTCTGGCCAATTACTGAATTGCCCTTCTACTTAAAATGCTTCTAACTTCTTCTGTTAATCCGTAATCGAGATCAATTTGGGCCTATACCCTCGTGAAATCGAGCTCTACCTAACCAACTCAAGAGTTAACCAAAAAGATCGAGAAACATTTGAAATGATCCAAATACCCCTAACTTCACTTTTGTCAAAATTGGAGAATTTAATGAAATAATTTCAATTAAATTTCCAACTGGTCGAGATATCACAAATGTAGTATTTGAAAATAAGTGTCTTAAATTAATGTGCTCCTTCCTTCACAAATCTATCAAAAATTTTGATATGTAGTAATGTGGCACATACAGGGGCTCATCTGTCTAATTAAATACTGTCATGTGGATTAACAATATTTAAATAATAAAAAAACAATTTTGATTTTTATATAAATGGAAAATGAAAAAAAATCTTCTTCTTCACCACCCTGACTTAAACATGTGGTACTGCAGTGGCTTGGCGCCGGAGGGGTTGTGAGGCCACAGGAGAGCTAGGTTGCTGGGATGGAGGCTGATCGGAGAGGGAAGAGACGGGGCTGTCATTGAAGGTTTCTTTTTCTACTATTTATGTTTTAATTTTATTTTTGAAGTTTTAATTATATTAAAATAAATTATTTTAATTATTTAAATAATTTTAATTCACTTGATAATATTAATTAAATTTGTAGAACTCAGTCACATGCTATATCAACACATACCAAAACTTTTGAGAAAATTTTGACAGAAAGAGCACGTTCATTTTCGACACCCATTTTTAAAGACTATCAATTTTATGTACCATCGTGATGTGGCTAATTAATTTTAAAAATCATTTGTGATAAAAATTAAAAAAGAAACTAAAATAATAAAAGCTAGTTTGAAGTGGTGGTGGAACCCAAACCCAAAGGAGTACTGCCAAGCAATTAGGGCTCTCTTACCTCCTCCTCCTCCATTCTCTGCGGTGAGGACTAGCACACGGGCGCAGAGAAGGAGACAGAGGAATCGAAGTCTTAGGGGTCCAGAGGAGGATCCGTCCCGTAAGTGTTTATTTCTACTTACTCTTTTGCTTCTTCAAATTGCTTGCTTCCGTAACGTGGATGTTTAAATCTGTAAATCGAGCTCACTGAGCATCGCTAGTCACTGATGTGTTGAGGTTTTACTGATGATTGAGTTTTGAGATATGGTGGGTTGATCTAATGGTTGTAATGCAATGTATGTTCAGTGAATGTGAGTAGGAAGGAATTGTGAAGAAATGGATAATCTCTTTAGTGGTTGATTTGATAGTTGATTTGTTGTATAATGGGCAGTGAAGTAACAGGGATTTTACGGTGCGAATGGCGGTGTTTGAGAAATGATATGGGTCTGTAAGATGAAAGTGTGGCCAGTTTTAGTGAACTAGGATGGTTTGATTATGTTTACTTGAAAGTTACAATTGATACGGGTACTTTCGCTGTTTCCTTTAGGTTTTGAAGGCTTGGATTTTAGCAGAGAGATTGGATGGACCAGGTTAGTGATGGTTGTGCCATTTTCTTGCTTTCTGATCTTTGATTGTTGTATTTTTGTATCGATAAATTTTCTTTGATTGTGATGTTTGCGGTTTTGTAGTACGTGAAAGTTGAGAAGATTGGTGAAGGAACTTATGGAGTGGTTTACAAGGCACGTGATCGTGTCACTAATGAGACTATAGCTTTGAAGAAAATTCGCTTGGAGCAGGAAGATGAGGGAGTGCCAAGCACTGCTATACGTGAGATTTCCCTCTTGAAAGAAATGCAGCATGGGAACATTGTCAGGTATTTATTACATCCGTGTATTGGACTAATTTCATCAATTTAGTAGTTTATGAGATAATTATTGGAGTTTTAGAACAGGTGCATAGTTTCCTCACTGATCAAGAGATGGATGATTTTCCCAATCTACAGCTTGAATTTACATGTTTGGGCATTCAGCTTTTCTGAATCATAGAACTTCTGAAGGCATTACCTGTTGTTGAGTAGATGAAAAGTAGACTATGATCTCAAGTTAATATTTTATTTTTGGACCATATTTGATTTTTAGTTGTATCATGTGCTTCTTCCTATTTGTATTCTGTTCTTAATGGAAACTTAAACAACTCAATCTTTTTTTTTTAAAAGGATACGATTATACTGAAAACAAAGAAAAGATACTGAGAGGCTTGTATAAGACCATCCTGAGCAAAAAAACCACTACAGCTCAGGAAAAAACTAACAGCTCCACATAGCTGACAAAAGAAAAATGATGAACCAGAAAATAGCTGCCTTCCAATCTAGCAAAATAAGGAGAACGAAATTCCTCTAAACTGTGGGCAAACTGATGCCCACAACACAGACAAAAACTGAACTCTATCCCAAACATTCTCAAAACCGGAGAATATAGCATGACTGACCTTGATAACCACCGTTCTTTTACTTTGCTCTGAGCATGTTGTTTTCCTGAATTGTCTGAGCTTGACCAGGGAACTAGCATTTCTTTCAGTGTCTAACTAATGTGTAATTTCACAGCATGGCCCCCAAAAAATAAAATAGCAACGTGGGTCCTCATAGAAATGTTTAAAACAAAATCCTTTTGTTAAGTGGAAGACAAACTATACTGTTAAAAAAAAATTGATCTGGTTTTGTAGACACATATCATCTTTCCTTAAAGCTTGGTTGTGTTGCAAAATGATTTATATATTATAAATACTTATGGATATTGCTTGACAGGTTACAGGATGTAGTGCACAGTGAGAAGCGCTTGTATCTGGTTTTTGAGTACCTGGACTTGGATCTGAAGAAGCATATGGATTCTACTCCTGAATTTGCAAAGGACCCTCGCCAAATAAAAGTGAGTCCCTCTGCACATTAGAAGTTCGGGCATTCTTTGATATAGAGACTTTTACTTTTAGAAACCTTTAAATGACATGGTGTCCATTGAGTACTTATGTGGTCAGAAAATTATGGTATTTCATCTCAGTTGCAGTTTTCTATTTTTGTTTTAAGAAATTTAGCTTTGCTAAATAAATGTTAGGCTATCATCTGGAAGCTTTGTATTTAGTTCCTTCTATTACATTTTTCATTCATTTACCTGTGCAATTCTTCTCTTAGTTTGCGAAGCAGATTTCAAGTCCTTTACGGCCCAAGTAGTGTGATGCTTGTGATCCTTAATTCTAGTTTCTACTGAGGTTACCTTACATCGGTCTTGGAGTTTTCTTGTGTTACGTAATCTATCCCGATTTTGACAATAAACTATTGAATTACTAAGCTTACAATGGAATTTAATTGGTCATGTCCTCTTTCTGCAGCTGTTTCTTTACCAGATTCTCAGAGGCATTGCTTACTGTCATTCACATAGAGTTCTTCATAGAGATCTTAAACCCCAGAATCTGCTGATAGATCGTCGTACCAATGCACTAAAGCTTGCAGATTTTGGACTGGCTAGAGCATTTGGTATTCCTGTTAGGACATTTACTCATGAGGTTTGAATGCGTCTCTAGTAGATCTTGACATTTCGCTGTTGCTGTAAAATTCAGATAATTTTTCTTTTCTTAGCAATTGAAAGTGACAAAAAAAAAAAAAAAGATGTGGCAGTTAGTAACAGTAATATGATGCAGTCACATGTACTGAAATTAAACTTTCTAACTGCAACATTTCGGTTGTTTGATATGTTAACAACTGAGAGCTATTGGTGTGTGTGGGTGTGCGCTTTAATGTTAAAAAAAGTGATTTATTTATGGTGGTTCGCCATAGGTGGTGACCCTCTGGTACAGAGCGCCAGAGATATTGCTTGGTTCTCGCCATTACTCCACTCCAGTTGACGTGTGGTCAGTGGGTTGTATATTTGCCGAGATGGTAAACCAACGGCCTTTATTTCCTGGGGACTCTGAGATTGATGAATTGTTCAAGATATTTAGGTGAAAGATTCCCAACCAAATCTCTATGCTTTAATTTCCTTATTTTTTTCCTTTTCGTGGAAGTCATATGCATCCAAATGTTTGTAAACCATATAATGTGTTGCATCATCCTCAATAGATCCTATCCCACTCACACTGTTGCTTTTCATATGAAGAATCATGGGTACTCCGACCGAGGATACATGGCCTGGAGTGAATTCTTTGCCTGATTTTAAATCTTCCTTTCCGAAGTGGGGTGCTAAGGTAATAAAACTTTATGCGTGTTGCTATGTACTCCCATTATAAAAATCGTCAACCTATGTGCTATTGATAATATTAAGTAAAGCATCCTTTACTTTGTAGGAGTTGGCAAGTGTAGTTCCAAATCTTGATTCAGCTGGTGTTGATCTTCTCTCAGTAAGTTCAGATTCAATTTCTGCACTTCAATTGGGAAAAGTTGTTCATATACATACATCAACACTGTGATTCAATTGTGAGTATTAATACAGTTCCTAGCTGATCCCACAAAGGTGTTAGTAATAACATATGGGCGGAGTACTAGAGTAGAACTTGAAAAAGGAAAAGAAACAAAAAAGGGTTCCTGGACTTTGATATAGCCTGGAAGCAACTCCATATGGGTGATTTTTGTTGTCCATTGTTCGTTCTACATGATAATTTGTTATTTTCTTTTAATGAGTCTTTTTTGTTGTCCATTGTTCATTCTACATGAAAATATCTTATTTTCTTTTTAATGAGCCCAATCCTGCAACATGACAACTTGAGGAGTTGGATTTGTCAATCTCTAAAGTTTTATTCCAATCCACATGACATCTAGAAAATTGGAAAGGCCTTGATAGAGGAAGAAAATGAATGATAAACACAAATAAAAGTATATATTTTGCAGTGTGGGTTTTATATCGTTGAAGTACTTTGTTTTTTATGTTCCAGAAAATGCTCTGCTTGGATCCCAGCAAAAGGATTACGGCCAGGAGTGCTCTTGAGCATGAGTACTTCAAAGATATTGCGTTTGTACCCTAATGCTCCCATCTTCACTTCCTGGCAGAGAATGTTTATACTATAGTGTAGCATCCTATGAACTTTGTTTGAATGAGAATTTGTGTGTTGTTTGTGATTTTTCCTCATTCCTCAGACAGTTCCGATTCGTTGATTTCCCCTTCAGCGCCTGCCCTCAAGTTTCTTTCCTGTACCTTCAACTTTTACTCTTCATAATATACAGCTTGTAATTGACAGTTCATGTCCTGTGAGAAACAATTTTCCTTCGAGGAATGTAAAAGATAGGTTTGCTTTGGAGATGTTCTCATTTCACTTGTTCAACGGAAATGATGCGATCTCATTTTCATCTTCCTACCGAAGCAGGTTGACCCTAATTTTGGCAGGAGTTCTTCCTGGGTGTTATTTGTTGAGAAATTGTTATGATTGATAGCCAAATGCGTGCCCTGTTATGTTGTCAAATGAGATAGGAACGCTTAGATTTTGGAATTACTTGCTTCTCAAGTTATCACACTGGCTTGCTGCATTATAGCGAGGGTAATTATGTTTTTCTATTCTGGCAAGCATGGCAGAATTTTCTTTTTAATGTTTGGTTGGGAAATGATAACACTCTTTTTCTTCCACTAGACACATGCTTAGTCATGTATGTTTTTTCATTCGATCGTTCAATTTGGTGATCATAAATAAAGAAGGGTATTCAGGAGAAAGAAAAATGGTGTGATTATCAATGGGAGGTGATTTTCACTTTTTTTGGCCTCTTAGACTCCTATCTTTTGCCATTATTTTTTTACATCAGATTGAATAAATCAAATGAATACTACTAACCTAATTAATCACGGTGTGTAAGGGGCTAAGAATGACGTGTCTATTATTTTCCATATCAATTTATCGTTTCCCATGAGTAAATGACCATTTTAATATAATGACTGCAAAGTGAACTTTCGTCATTGAACTGAGTCAATTGACTCTCAATGGTTGAAAGGGAAAAGCTGATTAAAAGAAAAAAAATGGAAAAGTAATTTTAAGACGTGACAGCGGAAGAACCACTTATTATTTTGATTTAACGATACTTCTTTCACTAGTAAATAAGAGATTTTAAATTGGACTCTTACTAAAAGCCTATTCAAGCAAAATTATATGGTAGGCTTGTTGGGTGGCTTAGTCCAATTTAAAGTTGACAGAGGAACACATCTCCTCGTTGCTTGAAGCAAACGTTGAGCCAGTGTTGCCATATTTTCCTTACAGTTGCCCACATTTAAAAATGAGATGGCGTCCACTTGTAAATTTGACACTTCAACTACCTTCGTGCAAAAAATAAAGGAAATATGATCGCTAAGGTTGTAAAATGAAGAGAAACTTTTACGGGGATGTGACAACGTGGCAGTGGTAGTGACACCATGGCTTGATAAAAAGATGACACGTGTACAAGTTTAAAGACATACTGCGGGCCTGAACATTTTTTATTAGAGTATTGGTTTTCATTATATACTCTTCTGTTGCACTTTTTTCCTTGTTCATGTAATTAATTTTATTTGATTTATTTAATCGAAGGTTAGAAAAAATGAATTTTAACGAAAAATTTTGGTATCGTTTACTTTAACGAAAAACCACATTTTTATACTAAAAAATCAATCATGGTACTATTCACTTTACCCTTTATTTTGTCTTTATCTTTAAAACTCAAAGTTTTCAAACTCTTTTAATTAATTTTCCTTTAGAAAAACAATTAGAGTCAATTCTCTTTCAGTCAAAAAATAAAGTGCTTATTATCGTTGTATAACTATTGTACGGATTGGGCTTAGATAATGATGGGAGTCTAAAGACTTGGAGTAAATTGATAAATAGAAGTCAAAACATTTAAAGGGTATGAATGTTAAGTTAGGCATATATATATATAAACATGTTTACATAAGAACATAACAATTCATCTTGTCTCTGCTGCGATTGAGAATCATGTCGTCGAAAGAAAGCATGAGAAGAGAAGGCCTACCAGAAAAGGAAGGGGAGAGACAAGTTTGAAGCAAAACCAATTGCGACACGCGTATGGAAGTAGAATGTTATATATACGTGGTGGGGTTTTTCATTGGTGGAAGCAGATAGATGTAAAAGGCTAATTGGATTTGGAACTTGTTGGAGTGACAAACAATTGAAATGCAGAAAATGAATAGCCTTGGAAGTAATTCCATTTCCAATAGTAGTGGGAGGCTGTCAACGGAGGAGAACGACGATGATGAGATTTCGAGGCTGGCAATATCGGCATACCAAGCTAAAGAGGAAGAGATCGAGAGGAAGAAGATGGAGGTTAAGGAGAAAGTTGAACTTCAGTTGGGTCGTGCTGGGGAAGAAACTAGGCGTCTCGCGCAGATTTGGGAAGTAAGTCCTACAAATTAACTCTACTGTTTATTATTTTTATATTTTATACCAAGCAACACTGGTATAAGTAGGAGAATGCTCTTAATTAATTGAGCTGCAAGTCTTGCATAACTCGATCACTTGCTAATGAAGCTATGATATATATTGCGCTATCTTTCCAACCTAGTAGAAGCTGGAAGTGATGGGAGATCCCATGAGGAAGGAACTTGCAAATGTAAGGAAGAAAATCGACATGGCTAATCGAGAGCTGAAGCCGCTGGGACTGAGCTGCCAGAAGAAGGTGCAATCTAGCATTTCACACCAATATAAACATTCGATCATGCATCTACTCTGCTGGCATTATATGTATATATTCTTGAAAATTAGAAGAAAAATAAACATCATCTTATCTGTCAACAAACAGGAAAAAGAATACAAAGAAGCCCTGGAAAGATTCAATGAAAAGAACAAAGAAAAGGCTCAACTTGTAACCACACTTATGGAGGTAATTAAACGTAATAACTAAATTATCATTAATTACTTGTCCAGGCCACAAATTTAACTATTTTTACATGCATGGCCTTCTGCACTAATTGGAACTTGTTCTTACAATTTGTTGTAATCTGCTTAATTACCAGCTGTTGACCGAGAGTGAGAAGCTGAGGATGCAGAAGCTAGAGGAGCTGAGCAAGAACCAACACTCTGAAATTTTCTATTTCAATTTGCATCTTTTCCAAAAAGATAATTATCAATGTAAAAGATTAAAGACCGAAGACGAACCTGCATTCAAAGTTTTATATTAAAACACCAACGCATGCAATTACTAATTTAAATACGACACGCATGATTTTGCAGCTCATATATTTCATCAACATCAAATGTGATAGAGTCTAAATTCGGTATGTCAAAATCATAAATTTACATGACGCGTACGTACGCATTAATGTATTAATATAATTGACTAGCGAGGATGAATATACAAAACAAAGAATGATTTACTGACATGTATGTATATGCACTCTGAGACGTCAATAAAATTCATTCAATGATCAATTTCTGTGATAGCATATGACATCTTTTTTTTATAAATAAACAATCTTTATGATTCTCTTATTAGAATCCCTATAGTAAACCAACATTATTTCCTGATGTTAATATAAGTGAGTAGTCACTTACTGCAACTGTCTAATGGTATTCCTCTTCATTTACAAGTGAGAGGTCTTAGTTTTGATTCTTGCTAAAGGCGAAATCGAGCCACATTATTGTTAGCTCATTGTGAGACTAAACCTACCCATTTTCCTTAGTGTAAATAATATCGTTTGTTCAAAAAAAAAAAAAGTGAGTAATTACTGATTCGAACTCAAACATCTAGACACAGGGCCGACCCTAAGTATTGAGGGGCCTTATGCAAAACTTAGATGGAGGCCCTTCATTTTTTTTAATGTTATATTTCTTTATTATTATTATTTTCATCTATAAAACTAAAATATTACAAGTTACTGCAACAAAAATAAGTTGTTTGATCAGCCAGATGTTTTTCCTTACCTTCAAAGGTCCTAAGTTCGATACACGTTGGATGCACTCTGAGACGTCAATAAAATTCATTCAATGATCAATTTCTATGATAGCATATGACATCTTTTTTTTATAAATAAACGATCTTTATGATTTTCTTATTAGAATCCTTGTAGTAAACCAACATTATTTCCTGATGTTAATATAAGTGAGTAGCCACTTACTGCTACGGTTTAGTGATATTCCTCTTCATTTACAAGTGAGGTCTTAGATTCGATTCTTGTTAAAGGCGAAATCGAGCCACATTATTACTAGCCCATTGTGAGACTAAACCCACCAATTTTCCTTAGTATAAATAATACCGTTTGTTCAAAAAATAAAAAATAGAAGTGAGTAATTACTGATTCGAACTCAAACATCTAGACACATGGCCGGCCCTGAGTATTGAGGAGCCATGCGCAAAACTTAGATGGAGGCCATTCATTTTTTTTAATGTTATATTTCTTTATTATTTATTTTTTTCATCTATAAAACTAAAATATTACAAGTTACTGCAACAAAAATAAGTTGTTTGATCAACCAGATGTTTTTCCTTACCTTCAAAGGTCCTAAGTTCGATACACGTTGGATGCACTCTGAGATATCAATGAAATTCATTCAATGATCAATTTATGTGATAGCATATGACATCTTTTTTTATTAATAAACAATCTTTATGATTCTCTTATTAGAATCCCTATAGTAAACCAACATTATTTCCTGATGTTAATACAAGTGAGTAGCCACTTACTGCTACGGTCTAATGGTATTCATCTTCATTTACAAGTGAGAGGTATTAGGTTCGATTCTTGCTAAAGGCGAAATCGAGCCACATTATTGCTAGCCCATTGTGAGACTAAACCCACCCATTTTCCTTAGTGTAAATAATATCGTTTGGTAAAAATAAAATAAAAAAATAAAAGTGAGTAATTACCGATTCGAACTCAAACATCTAGACATAGGGCCGACCTTGAGTATTGAGGAGCCATGTGCAAAACTTAGATAGAGGCCCTTCATTTTTTTTAATGTTATATTTCTTTATTATTATTTTTTTCAATTTTTTCATCTATAAAACTAAAATATTACAAGTTACTACAACAAAAATAAGTTATTTGATCAGCCAGGTGTTTTTCCTTACCTTCAAAGGTCCTGAGTTCGATACATGCCTTTCTGTTACCTCCTATTTACAAATTTGCAAAAGCTTAAAATATAACAAAACATTATCACTAGGATTCGAACCTAGCACATGGGCTATAAGAAAGAAGAGCTAAACCACTTGGGCTAGAATCACATATAAGATTATCTTTTGCATCTAATCTATTTTATATGCATCTATATACATGTAATGAAAATTTAGGGGCCCTTCTGAATCGGGGGCCATGTGCGGTTGCACCTGTTGCACACCCTCAGGGCCGACTCTGTCTAGACAAAGTACACTTATACTTTTGTAACATGTACTTCAAGGAATCCTAGTTGTACTCTAAGCCACTTGTATAAATTTATACTCTGAGGCCTCATTTGGCAGGTCGAACTGTACAGACTATTTTAGTCGGATAAGATGATTTCTACATCGAATAATATTAATTAAATAAACTAACGTAGGATTATTTATACTGTCTTGGTACTGCATCTGATAAGAAGATTTTTTTACTTTTTTTTTTAAGATAAAATTGATGATAAAATGGAAATAAAATTAAAGAAAAACAAATTTCAAAAACTCATGGAAGATAAAATGGAGTAAAAAAAGAGAATATTAAATAATAATAATTAAAACAATTTGTTACACCAACAAAAAACCTAGAAAAGAGGAAGAGCAAAGCCAGGCAACCGCCTAGCACTCACCATCGCCACCATGTACCATTGAAATCAAAAGCTCATATTCCATCTCTCTTCACAATCACTGCTGCCAGATTATCATCTCCAAATCTCCATGGTTTCTAATCCATTGAAATTAAAAAAAAAAAAAAAAAAAAAACCCATATGAAACTTTCCCAATTTTGAGTTTAATTACCCCACAACAACAAAATTTAATCATCGACTAATCCCAAAATCCAGATGAAATCTCTCAATTATCGATCCACCATCATATATGGGTGTGAAAACGAAGACGGCGTGGCTCCTGAGCAGCGTGATGTCAGGTTGGGTTTAATTTGCCGGTGGAAAACGAAGACATGCATGCAAGGAATTTCAAGATCTTTTCTGGTGTGTTGGTCGGCAGGATGTCAAGTTGGGTTTAATTTGCTGGTGGAAAAGCTAGAGAATTGTTGTTGGGTCGAAGAAGAAATAGGAAGAACATCAAATGAATTTTTCAGTGAAGAAGAGTTCACGAGAGAAGGAAAGTGAATGCAACCCGACTAATAATTAATCCAATTTGGACAATATTATCAAGTGGGTATACACCGTATAAAATAAGTGGAACCGGTTAAATAATCATGTGGCTATTTAATACGAGAGAGTACCAAACAACTGGATTCGGATTATTAATCCTATTTGATCCCTTATACGAGCTATCAAACGAGGCTATAGAGTCCTGTGGAAGGCATGCCCGAGCTTCAAGCTCGGTACGACTCAGTGTAGCACAGCTCAACACGACTTGGCTTTAAGCCAACTAGGAACGGCTTGGCGCACAGCTTCTGTGCGGCGGCGTGGCTCTAGACCGTGGCTCGACCGCAATTTTCCCATTCGTGGCTCCAGACCTTTAAGGGAAGTCCCCCATTTTTTGTTAATGGGAATTAGTTGTTGAGCTCATACCACATCAAACTTCAACGATCTTAACCATCTATTATTTGAGGCATCTAATTGAGTTAAAAGAAATTGACCAACACTTTGTTTTATAAGAAATGATGAAATTTCGTGATAATTAAATGGGCAAATAGTTTCGAATTGAATTGAATTTTTGTAAGCATGATCTATGAATCGAGATTTACAAAACATAGAGTGGGTCCCACAACTAATCCCTTTTTTATTGGGGAAAAAATGGGGATCCCTCCCCTTAAAGGGCCTAACCACACACACACACACACATATATATATATATATATATATATATATATATATATATATATATATATATATATATATATATCAATTGCGCATGCATGAACATTCTTATATATATTGACAAATATATGCAAATATACGATGTATATAATAGTAACATTATGCAATAATAGATTGGGGGTTCTTGTATTATGGAGAATGTTTTCATGCAAGTAAGGGCTTATAAAATATCAAGCATGTGTTCTAGAAGAACCTGATCGGCTATAAAAGGAAAATTGAGCCCTTAAATTTGTAGAAGAACCTCCTCCACGAACCTTTAGTTCCTTTGCATCATCAAGATCGTGCTGATAACGTGTTGTATGCCTATTTAACTGAAGAATTATAGAGAGGGAGAGAGAGGGGCGCGACACACAGAGAAAGAGAGAGATTTGGTGAATTTTGAAGTGTGTGTTATCTCACCCCAGTGTGCATTTATTTCTAGTAGTATGGAAGGTAAATTCCTTATCGATTAGGTATTACATCTGAAATAAGATATTATATAAAAGATACAACAGAATCCCAATAGGATTTACACAATCATATTTCCAATCTTATTAGGACTGCAACATATGTTTTATTTTTACCACACTTTTTTACTGCTTAACTGTAAAGTAAATCAGCTTTTGGTGAAAAATAATTCAATACCAGATATGACCTTAGTGAGATTACTCATGATCAATCTCCATAGATGGCACTGTAGACATCGAAATTTCGGTAAATAAATGTTGACCGATAAATCAAAGTGTCAACGCTCATGTATTACATAAATTTTACACGTAGCGTGTGACTCAACGAAAATTGAAATGAGTTGGAAAAGTCATCAAATAGGACACGTGTCAACACCTGGCAGAAACGACTTATTTCATCTAGAATATTATATTCAAAATTAGGCCTTGGAAAATTCTATAAATACAAGCCCATTTCATTCATTAAAGGGACCAATTCATATTACAACTTGAAGCTCTGAAGCTCTGAAACTCCGAAGCTCTCAAGCATCCAGGTTCCTGAAGAATCAAGAAAGTGTTCTTCGTTCTTCGTTCATCGTTCTTCCAAGATCAAGCCCCAACGGCCCCTTGGATCAACAATCATCCACCTTCAAGATCAAGCCCCGACGGCCCTTGAAGAAAGCGTTCTTCGTTCTTCGTTCATCGTTCTTCCAAGATCAAGCCCCAACGGCCCCTTGGATCAACAATCATCCACCTTCAAGATCAAGCCCCGACGGCCCTTGAAGAAAGCGTTCTTCGTTCTTCGTTCATCGTTCTTCCAAGATCAAGCCCCGACGGCCCTTGGATCAACCATCCACCAATTCAAGATCAAGCCCCGACGGCCCTTGAAGAAAGCACCATCGTTCATCATCCGTTCATCCAAGATCAAGCCCCAACGGCCCTTTGGATCAACAACGTCGACAAATCCACACATCCAACCGTTCTTCAAGATCAAGCCCAAAAGCCTTTGAAGATTCGTTCATCACTGTCCTTCAAGATCAAGCCCAAAAGCCCTTGGAGATCCGTTCATCACTGTTCTTCAAAGATCAAGCCCAAAAGCCCCTTTGAAGATCCGCTCAAATCCACCTTCAAGATCAAGTCCACGGCCCTTGAAGAACGTTCATCCTTAGATCAAGCCCAACGGCCCTTTGGATCAATCGCACATCCACAAATCAACACCTTACGGAGATCGAATCAGAGGATCAAAATAGAGAGAGATTGTAACCCAAAATCATCAAATACAAATATTTGTTTGTGCACGTCGTTTCTTGTCTCTTTCGTTTCAGGAATTTTTCGTGTTCACAGGCACATATAGAGTTGTTACGTAATTATAGATGTTCAATTATGTAGCGTAGTCCATACATTCATTCCCAATATTATTGTATATAAAAACGAATGTGAAGCCACTTAAGACTACGGTCTAATGGTATTCCTCTTCACTTATAAGTGAGAGGTCTTAAGTTCGATTGTCGTCAAATACAAATTTGAACCAAATTTGTGAAGTCGTAAGAATTTACTAGAATCGTTTCTTTAGTAACAAGAGAATATAAAGTCATGTAGTTCACTAGGGCAACTTCTAGCTGTTTCTAACTTTGTAGCTTCGCCTTCGACTCTATCCCATCATGTTCTCATCACGAGGTTTTACAATCTAAGCTAGCCTATAGATCATATTGAAAATGTGACTTTATCTTTTGAAATTCAATTTTTTTTCATATAAATTTTAACATAATTTTTCACTCTAATAAATTTCACATAAAAAATTCATTAATTATGTTAATTTTACACATTATACATTTTCCCCCCTATTTGAATGTTGTTACTCACAATTAATTTCAAGTGGATTGAAAAGAGGATTAATGATTTTATAAAAGAAAAAAACATTATGTTATAAGTTCATGGCCAAATATATGAAAAATAAAATGAAACTTACCTAATATACGCCTAATAATTGACTCATGTGCATGTTTTAGCACATTATTCATTGAGTAATGCCTAATATGCTTAATACATGACCTATGCCTAACTTGCCTAATATGCCTAATGTGGCTAATGCATTTGTTACATATATTAGGATGTTTTATCTCATTATTTATTTTTCGAAGTAAATTATTTTGCATGTGATATTAATTTATGTGTAAATAATTGACCTATATTATCATGTAAAATATAGAAAAAATAATTTTAAATGGACTAACATTTTTTTATTTTTCTAGGTAAATTATTACGTATTTTTAAATATATTAAGCATATTTTATTTTTTATTAAAAATAAAAATAAAATATGTATACATTAGGCATATTACGCCATGGATTTATATATAGGTAAATTAATTAGGCATACAATTAGGCAATGAATTTATATATTAGACATATTAGAGCATTCCTAGAACAAATATCAAAAAGTTCACATCAATAATAACGGTTAAAAAAAAGTAAAAAAAAAAGCACTAGTGTTTTTCTATCGAAATGTCAATTCTTATGTGGCATGACGTGAGAATGGCAGCAAAGATAATTGTCGTCAAATTTGAAAGCAGCTTTAAATAAATTTTAATTAAAATCTAAATTTTTTATTAATTTTTTTTTTAATTTTAAAGCATTTTCTTTCATTACTATTCCAATGTTTTAATACTCTTATACCTTTTAGTTCATTTCCTTTCATTACCAATGCAAAGAAAATAAATATGATTTTTATTTTATGTTTTAAATTTGACATATCGGGTGAAGAACAAAATTTGAAAAAATGTTAAACTGTCATATAGGCTGTCAAATTTAAATTTGTTTAAAATTTGACTCCGAGATGATCTAAGAGGATTTCCAAAGGAGATGCCAAAAAGTCTACATCAACAATTGTAAAAAAGACAACACTAGTGTAAGTAGGAGAATGCTCTTAATTAATTAAGCTGCAAGTCTTGTTAGAATCCAAAGACTATGATCTCTGTTTCAACAAAACCGAAAAGAAGTGGAAGATGAAGAGGTTCTAAAATCATAGAAGAATTGCAGAGAGAGAGAGTTCAAGCTGAGCTAATGTTTTTCTTTATATTTCATTCATACTCAGCACACAAGGCATGTGCAAGAGATAACACTCTTAAGGGGAGAGAGACACTCTCTATTACAAATCAATCTCAACCATTCATGTAATCTACCCTCTGAGATAGTTACAAGAAACAAAACACATCATTAAAACTGAGATTACATCTCAGCTGTCCAATTGGAATGTAATCCAATGGCTCACAGTAAATGTATATTTAACTAGCACAAACACTTATATTCCAACACTCCCTTCTAAGTGTTGTGCTGAAATTATTCCAAGCTTCTTTCTCAAATATTCAAATCGATCTCTGGCCAATGCTTTGGTAAAGATATCTGCAACCTGCTCCTCAGGCTTGCAATACAGTAAATTGATCTCTCCAGTTTGTAATGCGTCTCGAATGAAATGAAATCTCCTGTTTATATGCCTTGTCTTATGATCATGCACAGGGTTCTTGGTTATAGCTATAGCTAATGTATTATCACATAAGATTGTTGTTGGCTCAACTTGTTCTTCACCGAAGTCTGAGAGAAAAAATCTCAACCAAATTGCTTGTGCAATGGCCTCTGCTGCACTAACATACTCAGCTTCTGCAGTGGATAGAGCTACACTACTTTGCTTGACTGATGCCCACGAAAATACACCTGAGCCAAGATTAAATGCATATCCGGATGTACTTTTCATGTCATCCTCACTCCCTGACCAATCGCTGTCACAGTAATAAGCATTGCTTCTTTTCCCTTCTCATATGTTATACTGTAGTCAAGTGTGCCTTGAATGTACCTAAGTACTCTCTTGGCAGTTCCCATGTGTTTTCTGGTAGGACCATGCATAAATCTTTCTAACAAACTTGCTGCAAACATAATGTCCGGCCTTGTTGTAGTCAAATATAACAGACTTCCAACTATCTGCCTATATAGATTCTCATCAGCTTGTTCACTACCATCCATCTTAGATAGCTTCTCATTCACTGCAAGAGGAGTAGCAACTGATTTACAATCTTTAAAGCCAAACTTATCCAACAATGTCTGTGCATACTTCTTTTGGTGCAAGAAGATATAAGAATCAGTTTGTATCACACCTAAACCCAAGAAATGATGCAGCAATCCAAGATCAGTCATTTCATATTGCCTCATCATTGCAGTTTTGAACTCCATCATCAATTCTTGTGAACTCCCAGTGTAAATGATATCATCCACATATAGTGAAACAATGAGTATTCCACTTTTGGTAGTCTTCACATATAAAGTTGCTTCACTATGACTCATTTGAAAACCAGCCTTGGTGAAGTAGGAGTTGATTTCTTCATACCAAGCTCTTGGAGTTTGCTTAAGACCATATAATGCCTTCTTAAGTCTGTAAACTCTATCCTCCTTGTTCTTAATCACAAATCCAGATGGTTGGTCAACATATACCTCTTCATGTAATATTCCATTCAGAAATGTTGACTTCACATCTAATTGAAACAGTCTCCACCTTTTCTGTGTAGCTAATGCTACAAGTGTTCTGATTGTATCAAGTCTAGCAACTGGTGCAAAGGTTTCATTAAAGTCTATTCCAGACTTTTGGGAGTTACCTTTAGCAACCAGTCTTGCTTTGTTTTTCTGCACAGAGCCATCGAGATTCAACTTGATTTTGTAAACCCATTTGACACCAATTACTGGCTTATCAGATGGCCTATTAACCAACTCCCAAGTATCATTCTTCTCAATCATTGCAATTTCATTGTCCATTGCTTTCTGCCATGATTCATCCTTGACAGCTTCTTCAAATGTCCCAGGTTCAATGATACATAAATTGCACCTTTCATATACTTCTGTGATGCTCTTATATTTAAGTGAAGTGTGATCATAATCCTGTGGACCTGTGCTTTCACTATGTCTTGCAGCACCATCTCCAACATGTATTTCTTCAACATTTTCTGGTATCACATTATCATCTTCTGAAATCTCAGTTTGAGTCAAATCAGATTCACCAGCCTTCTTCCCTTTCTTTGTAGGTATATCAATAAGTGGAACTGAAATACAATACTCCTTCTGTGCACTCCAATCCCAACTTGCTTCTTCATTGAATACTACATCTCAAGAAATGACAACTTTCCCAGTTTTAATGTTATACAGTTTGTAGCCTTTCTCACAACTTTCATACCCCAGAAATACACATCTTGTGCTAGACAAATCAAACTTTTGTCTTTGTTGTTCTGGAACATGTGCATAACACAGAGAACCAAACACCTTCATATGTTTAACTTCTGGCTTCCTTCCACTATAGGCTTTAAATGGAGTTTTATTAACCAAGGCTTTGGTTGGACACCTGTTTAGAACATATATTGCAGTGTTAACTGCTTCAGCCCAAAATTCTAGTGGCATTTTCTTATCAACCAACATACATTTAGCCATTTCCACAATGGTCCGGTTCTTCCTTTCAGCCACTCCATTCTGTTGTGGTGAATATGCCACAGTGAGTTGTCTTTCCATTCCCATTGCTTCACAAAACTTGTTGAATTCCAAAGATGTATACTCTCCTCCTCTGTCACTTCTTAGTTTTTTCAACTTATATCCACTTTGAAGTTCAACAGTAGCCTTAAACTTCTTAAAGACACTGAACACCTCAGATTTATACCTCAGAAAGTAGACCCAACACATCCGAGTACAATCATCTATAAAGGTGAGAAAGTACCTATTTCCTGCCTTTGTTAGTCTGCATTGGCCCACACACATCTGTGTGTACCAATTCCAGTGGAGTTGAAGCCCTATTTGTTGACTCTTTTGGAAAAGAATCTCTGCAATGTTTCCCAAGAATACACCCCTCATACACTTCATTGATGTTTTTGACTTCCAGCAGTCCAAACACCATCTCTTTCTCTTGTAAAAGCTTCAAGCTGTTAAGATTAAGATGTCCCATTCTCCTATGCCAGATTAAGGTTGATTGACCCACACTTGCTCTTAAAGCAAACTGCAATCCTGTTTGAAGTTTCAAAGGAAAACTTATGTTTCCTATCATTGGCACCTTAGCAATCAGATTTGATAAAGAGCAGTCATCATAAATTTCAACCTTATTATCTCCAAAAATCAGAAAATATCCATGCTCCATCATATGTCCTACACTAAGTAAATTCTCTTTAAGACCAGAGACTAGCATTACTTCTTTGATATACCTCCTTCCCATCTTAGTGTCAACCACCAAACTACCTTTTCCAACAACATCAACCAATTGTCCTGTCCCTATTTCTACTTTTGCAGTTATACGTCTATCAACATCAATTAACACATCCTCTCTGTCAGTCATATGATTACTGCAGCCGCTATCCACATACCATACATCTTCCATGGGCTTCTTATCAACTGCATTATTAACATAGAACATGGTTGGAACCTGAGTTGCATAATTTAGCTGCTGAACATTTTTCTTATTGTTGCAGTCCCTTGCAACATGTCCTAATTTCCCACAACAGTGACACTTAGGTTTGCCTTTAAGAAAGCATTCTCCATAATGATACTTATCACAGTGCTTGCAAGGATTTCTACCACCTTCTGCAGCTACAATTTGCTTCCCAGATTGGTAAGCAGGCTTTTGATCCCACTTTTTAAACTTTGGTTTCCAATTCTTCTGATATCGATTTCCAGAAGGATTAACAGGTTTGGGGTTTACACTAAGACTTGCAAATGCTCTCTCAGTCTTATTCTCACTATGTCTCTCCAATCTTTGTGCAAAACTTTTCAACGAGGCAACCACCTCTTGGACCTCAATCACATCTATATCCCTTGAGTGTTCAATTACAGAGCATATAGGATTATACACTGAGGGTAAACTAATCAACATTTTCTGCACAATTCTTTCTCTAGACAATTCTTCTCCATAACTTCTCATTTGATTTATCAGATCAAACAATTTTGTAAGATAAGCAGGCAAAGACTCATCATCCCTCATTCTAGTGTATTCAAATTCTCTACGAAGACTTTATAATTTGACACTTCTAACCTGTTTGTCACCATGGAATTCTTGCATCAAGATATCCCATGCTCATTTAAAGGTTTCTTCGTGAGAGATCCGAGGGAAGATCTCATCGGAAACTGCTCCTTGAATCAGCCCCAATGCTTTGGCATCTTTCATGAGCTTCTCCGATAGAGATGCAGCATCACTCGATCCCTCCTTATCCTTCGTCTTTTCAGCAGATTCATTAGCTCCCTTCGAATCTGAGCACTCTATCCCTTTTTCCACAAACTCCCATAATCCATGAGATTTGAATATAGTCTTCATCCTTATGCTCCAGAATTCATAATTCTCGCCGTTGAAGATCGGCGCTCCCAACTCACCACCTCCAGACCCTGCCATGTTAGACACAGATCTCGCAAGTAATCTCTTCAAATTTCAACTCGTTTCCTTCACAGATTCAATCGCCCAATGCTAAACGACTGAACCTGGCTCTGAGGCCATGTTAGAATCCAAAGACTATGATCTCTGTTTCAACAAAACCGAAAAGAAGTGGAAGATGAAGAGGTTCTAAAATCACAGAAGAATTGCAGAGAGAGAGTTCAAGCTGAGCTAATGTTTTTCTTTATATTTCATTCATACTCAGCACACAAGGCATGTGCAAGAGATAACACTCTTAAGAGGAGAGAGACACTCTCTATTACAAATCAATCTCAACCATTCATGTAATCTACCCTATGAGATAGTTACAAGAAACAAAACACATCATTAAAACTGAGATTACATCTCAGCTGTCCAATTGGAATGTAATCCAATGGCTCACAGTAAATATATATTTAACTAGCACAAACACTTATATTCCAACAAGTCTTGCATAACTCGATCACTTGCTAATGAAGCTATGATATACATTGCGCAATCTTTCCAACCTAGTAGAAGCTGGAAGTGATGGGAGATCCCATGAGGAAGGAACTTGCAAATGTAAGGAAGAAAATTGACATGGCTAATCGAGAGCTGAAGCCGCTGGGACTGAGCTGCCAGAAGAAGGTGCAATCTAGCATTTCACACCAATATAAACATTCGATCATGCATCTACTCTGCTGGCATTATGTGTATATATTCTTGAAAATTAGAAGAAAAATAAACATCATCTTATCTGTCAACAAACAGGAAAAAGAATACAAAGAAGCCCTGGAAAGATTCAATGAAGAGAACAAAGAAAAGGCTCAACTTGTAACCACACTTATGGATGTAATTAAACATAATAACTAAATTATCCTTAATTAATTGTCCAGTCCACAAATTTAACTATTTTTACATGCATGGCCTTCTGCACTAATTGGAACTTGTTCTTACAATTTGTTGTAATCTGCTTAATTACCAACTGTTGACCGAGAGTGAGAAGCTGAGGATGCAGAAGCTAGAGGAGCTGAGCAAGAACATAGAACCAACACTCTGAAATTTTCTATTTCAAAACCAACACTCTGAAATTTTCTATTTCAATTTGCATCTTTTCCAAAAAGATAATTATCAATGTAAAAGATTAAAGACCGAAGACGAACCTGCATTCAAAGTTTTATATTAAAACACCAACGCATGCAATTACTAATTTAAATACGACACGCATGATTTTGCAGCTCATATTTTTCATCAACATCAAATGTGATAAGAGTCTAAATTCGGTAAGTTAAAATCATAAATTTACATGACGCGTACGCATTAATGTATTAATAAAATTGACTAGCGAGGATGAATATACAAAACAAAGAATGATTTACTGACTTGTATGTATATGCACTCTGAGACGTCAATAAAATTCATTCGATGATCAATTTCTGTGATAGCATATGACATCTTTTTTTATAAATAAACAATCTTTATGATTCAATTATTAGAATCCTTGTAGTAGACCAACATTATTTCCTGATGTTAATATAAGTGAGTAGTCACTTATTGTTATTGCATAACGGTATTCCTCTTCATTTACAAGTGAGATGTTTTAGGTTCGATTCTTGCTAAAGGCGAAATCGAGCCACATTATTGCTAGCCCATTGGGAGTTCACTGGCGTCGGGTTCCGTAGGAACTCCGAAGTTAAGCGAGAAGGTGGCCAGAGCACTCCCATGATGGGTGACTCGCTGGGAAGTTGCTCGCGAGTTCTCAAAAACAAAACCTTAAGGGAATGGTAAGCCCAAAAAGGACAATATCGTGCTACGGTGGTGGAGCGGGCCCGATAAGTGGTCCACCTAGGGCCGGGATGTGACAAATGGTATCAGAGCCAATCCCTGGCCGGAAGTGTGTCGATGAGGACGTCGGCCCCTAAGGGGGGTGGATTGTAACATCCCACATCGCCCAGGGGAGTGATCCTTAAATGTATATTCTCATGCCTACTTAGCACGAGGATTTTTGGGAGCTCACTAGCGTTAGGTTCCGTAAGAACTCCGAAGTTAAGCGAGAAGGTGGCCAGAGCACTCCCATGATGGGTGACCCACTGGGAAGTTGCTCATGAGTTCCCAAAAACAAAACCGTGAGGGAATGGTAAGCCCAAAGCGGACAATATCGTGCTACGGTGGTGAAGCGGGCCCGGGAAGTGGTTTGTCCCGGGCCGGGATGTGACAATTGAAATCAAAAGCTCATATTACATCTCTCTTCGCAATCACTGCTGCCAGATTATCATCTCTAACTCTCCATGGTTTCTAATCCATTGAAATAATAATAAAAAAACCCATATGAAACTTTCCCAATTTTGAGTTTAATTACCCCACAACAACAAAATTTAATCATCAACTAATCCCAAAATCCAGATGAAATCTCTTAATTATCGATCCACCATCATGGGTGTGAAAACGAAGACGGCATGGCTCATGAGCGGCGTGATGTTAGGTTGGGTTTAATTTGCCGGTGGAAAACGAAGACACGCATGCAAGGAATTTCAAGATCTTTTCTGGTGTGTTGGTCGGCATGATGTCAAGTTGGGTTTAATTTGCCGGTGGAAAAGCTAGAGAATTGTTGTTGGGTCGGAGAAGAAACAGGAAGAACAACAAATGAATTTTTCAGTGAAGAAGAGTTCGCGAGAGAAGGAAAGTGAATGCAATCCGACTAATAATTCAACCAATTTGGACAGTATTATCAAGCAGGTATACACCGTATAAAATAAGTGGAACCGGTTAAATAATCTTGTGGATATTTAATCCTATTTGATCCCTTATACAAGCTACCAAACGAGGTCATAGATGGCTGGTTTGGTATTGTTGTGCTTTGAAAAAATGCTGCTGTGAGAATAAGCGGATATGCTGTGAGAATAAGCGGCTGTGCTGTGAGAATAAACGGATGTGAAATAAATCAGCAGAGTGTTTGGTAAACTTTTTTTGTAAAAGTGCTTTTGGAAAAAGAAAAAAAAGCAGTCTAATAGTGGGTCTTTTCATTAAAGAAGCATTGTAGCTCCGTGTGCTTTGAAAAAAAACCAGTTTTCCAAAGCTACAAATAGCAGCTTCAGCTTTTTCCTTTGATTTCAGCTTATTCTCACAGCAGCTTCCAAAATAAGCCTTTTTTTTTCAGTTTATCAAACACCTAAAACCCTCACAGCTTTTTTTCATGGGTGCTTTTTTTTAAGCACCTCACTCCCAAACTAGGTCAGAGTCTTGTGGAAGGCATGCCCGAGGTTCAAGCTCGATCCGGCTTAGTGTAGCACAGCTCAACGCGGCTTAGCGCACAGCTTCAGTGCGGCGGCGCGGCTCCAGACCGTGGCTCGACCGCGATTTTCCCATTCGTGGCTCTAGACCTTTAAGGGAAGTCCCCCATTTTTTGTTAATGTGAATTAGTTGTTGAGCTCGTACCACATTAAACTTCAACAATCTAAACCGTCTATTATTTGAGGCATCTAATTGAGTTAAAAGAAATTGATCAACACTTTGTTTTATAAGAAATGATGAAATTTCGTGATAATTAAATAGGCAAATAGTTTCGAATTGAATTGAATTTTTGTAAGGATGATCTATGAATCGAGACTTGCAAAATAGAGAGTGAGTCCCACAACTAATCCCTATTTTTTTGGGAAAAAAATGGGGATCCCTCCCCTTGAAGGGCCTACACACACACACACACACACACACACACACACACACATATATATATATATATCAATTGCGTATGCATGAACATTCTTATATATATTGACAAATATATGCACATATACGATGTATATAATAGTAACATTATGCAATAATAGATTGGGGGTTCTTGTATTATGGAGAATGTTTTCATGCAAGTAAGGGCTTATAAAATATCAAGCATGTGTTTTAGAAGAACCTGATCGGCTATAAAAGGAAAATTGAGCCCTTAAATTTGTAGAAGAACCTCCTCCACGAACCTTTAGTTCCTTTGCGTCATCAAGATCGTGCTGATAACGTGTTGTATGCCTATTTAACTGAAGAATTATAGAGAGGGAGAGAGAGGGGCGCGACACACAGAGAAAGAGAGAGATTTGGTGAATTTTGAAGTGTGTGCTATCTCACCCCAGTGTGCATTTATTTCTAGTAGTATGGAAGGTAAATTCCTTACCGATTAGGTATTACATCTAAAATAAGATATTATCTAAAAGATACTACAGAATCCCAATAGGATTTACACAATCATATTTCCAACCTTATTAGGACTGCAACATATGTTTTATTTTTACCACATTTTTTTACTGCTTAACTTTAAAGTAAATCAGCTTTTGGTGAAAAAAAATCAATACCAGATATGACCTTAGTGAGATTACTCATGATCAATCTCCATAGATGGCACATATAGAGTTTGTTACCTAATTATAGGTGTTCAATTATGTAGTCCATACATTCATTCCCAATATTATTGTATATAAAAACGAATGTGAAGCCACTTAAGACTACGGTCTAATAGTATTCCTCTTCACTTATAAATGAGAGGTTTTAGGTTCGATTGTTGTCAAATACAAATTTGAACCACATTATTATTAGTCTATTGTGAGACTTAACCCGCTCTCTTACCTCCTTAATTTAGATAGTATCGTTTGTTGAAAAAAAGAAATTTGTGAAGTCGTAAGAATTTACTAGAATCGTTTATTTAGTAACAAGAGAATATAAAGTCATGTAGTTCACTAGGGCAACTTCTAGCTGTTTCTACCTTTGTGGCTTCGCCTTCGACTCTATCCCATCACGTTCTCATCACGAGGTTTTACAATAGAATCTAAGCTAGCCTATAGATCATATTGAAAATGTGACTTTATCTTTTGAAATTCAATTTTTTTTTTCATATAAATTTTAACATAATTTTTCACTCTAATAAATTTCACATAAAAGAATTCATTAATTATGTTTAATTTTACACATTATACATCTTTTGGATGCAGAAACTGCCCCTATTTGACTGTTGTTATTCACAATTAATTTCAAGTGGATTGTAAAGAGGATTAATGATTTTATAAAAGAAAAAAACCATTATGTGTTGTGGCCTATATTTTACAGAGATATGCGGCAAAGAGAAGAAGAGAGATTGGAGAATAGACTTGAGGAATTGTGTGTTAATTCCCCAGTCCTTGTGCCTTTATTTATAGTAATTAGGAGGAGAGAAACTTGCTCTCCAAGTAATACAAAGTATATTAGGAAAGATCTTCTAGATCCCAAAGGATTCCTATTTTATCTCTACTTAGGATTTACACAATCACATATTGATAAGAACATATGTCACAACACTCCCCCTTGAGTGTGCAAATACTCAAGTAGATGGCGCATCAGATCTTCAGGCAAATGTAGAAGTAGTGGATGAAATCGTCTCGTTTAGTCGGCACAAGTAGCGAATGCGAGTCTCAAAAGACGGAAGAATGCAGGAGTGGTAAAACTCACAAAACCTTACTATGGCAAAACCCAAGGTGGGAGAAAAGCCCATAGGCTAAGGAGAAAAGTGAGAAGTTGCATTAAGTCAAAACTATACGTCTTCTGGACGCAAGTAGAAGAGCTCACAAGGGTATGATCAGCCCAGGATGGGTGCCTCGTTAAAACCTAGTTAGGTAGCAAAAACCCAGTGGGAAAAATGCTCCTAATCGTAGGGAAAAAGAGTACATTAAGATCAAGTGAGTATACTTCTAGATACTCCCCCTGAGTTTGACAAAACTTCCAAATGAAACTACAAGCATTGCAAATGAGAAAGTTACGCATACCAATTCATTGGACAAGCTTCTGGAAGGTAGACTTTGGTAGTGACTTTGTGTAGATGTCGGTAAAGTTGTCTAGGATTGGACTGCTTGACTTCAATCTTCTGATGCTCATGCTGATGTAGACACAATATGCTTGGTGTTGACTTTTTTGGATGTATCATGATCCGGTCGATACATACAGCGTTGTATTCATGGATCGTTGTTGGGACTCAACGATGGATGAAAATCGCAAGGATTTTGAATATGCTCAACAAGAATTCTCGACCATATCTCTCACGTGATGAGACATAATGAGTCTTGGAGCGATTCAAAGGTTTCGCAACAAAAGGTCTATCTAGTTAACCTCCAAGATATTGCGGTGTTCCTTAATGGTAAAGACATAACCATGCGGGAACGTACCTTGTGCGGTCAGATAAATGGTCTGATTCAGCGAATCCCACAAGGTAGGCATCATTCCGAAGATCAAGGGGGTGTGATCTATTCTGAGATGCATAGGGAATAAGCCCAAATCCGTAGTAACAGAAAAACGTCTTTAACACCAAATTTGGTGGTGGCGTGTTAGACGCAGTGCTGCTTTATGCCAAAAGATTATCAGCACATAAGATGTCTGATCTAGTGCATTTGAGCTAAGTACAACAAACGCCAATGGTACTTAGATATGGCTGCCTCACGTTCCAATATGGAACCTTATGCTCCATACCCTCCGTAAAGGTCTCATTTGCATCTAGCATACAGATGATCAGGATATACTCAGACGTAACACCTTCTGGGTCTAGTTTGAGTGGTGTACCAGAATACCATCAAAACTAGCTCGAAACTTCAGGTCGAGGTAATGTCAAGTTCTCCCAAGATCATTCATCTTATAGTCCGATATGCGAGTTAATTTTCTCAACTTTAGCAATTTCGGATTTTATACACGCAGGGGCATATATCCCTAACTGATCAAATATTCACTTAGACGGGTATACCACATCTGCCCGGATAGTTCTGCATCCGTAAAGTGAAGGCCGCTTGAGAATCAAGAGGATGTTCTTGTGGTCTAGAACTATTTGAATCAGTACATGTAAGTCCTTTGGAAACTCCATGTAGGTTCATATCACGATCCCAGAGATACTACAACCACGTTTGTAATGCTGCGATCAATCACATGGCGTATGAGAGAAACCTTGCGCCACAAGGCGTCATATTGCACTATTTCATTCATCTCATTCGTCATAGATTGATTCTTTTAGTTGACCAATCAGTTCTACGTTGATATTAATCAACGGAACACGGTTCGTTATCGTCGCTTTTCATTTATGTCGGTACCATATAAATGAAACATCATTTATGATAATCTCATTCCAATTCCATATCTCATCCAAACTAGTATACTGGACCAAGAACTTCAGGTCTCGGGAGTAATCCGGATTTAATCTCATGAGATGAAAAGGTCTGAGACAGCGATCGAGGGGCGGATTCATTCGTGCCACGTTCCTCCTCTTTTGGGGAGGTGAATCCTCGAACCGAGTGATCTACCATGCTTCTGGCATAAGATAGATTGATTGGCTAGCCGCCAATGTACGAGGGTCGGCCATAATTGTGGCTTTCCTACTTTCAGGACAAAGGTCCGAAGTACATTTGGTACATATCTTTGCAGGCACATTTGCAGCTGGTATATGTGATCTCGTCACTTTTTCTAGATCAGAGGAAATGTTTGGTTAAACTCTGACGATCTAGATTGGGATCGATATGAGACATAGTGGGGACGTCCACGATAATTCGCGTCGTTCTTTAGGAACGGTGACGTTCTTATCTCCCCCTAACGACGGGAAGACTGTCTCATAAAAGTGACAATCCGCAAAACGAGCGGTAAAGAGATCGCCTGTCAAAGGTTATTTAGTAATGAATATTAGAAGGAGAATCATAACCGACATAGATTTCCATCCTTCCCTGAGGACCCCTTTGTTTTTGTGTACGTAAGGGCGGCGCAAAATGGCACATAGACCGCACAACCAAAGACACGCAGATGCGATATGTCGGGTTCGTATCTGGTAACCAATTGACACGCGCTTTATAAGGTTGGGTCGTGACGGGCCTCAGGCAGACCAACATGGTTGCTTGCAATATTGCATGGCCCCAAGCAGAGGTCGGGAACTGTGGTACGTATGACCAGTCGACCACGCAATCATTTGAAGGCGTTTAATGAATACTTCTGCTGGGTCGTTCTGGGTATGAACATGGGACTGGATGTTCAACTTTCAAAAACCCAACCGACATGCAATATCCATCGAGATTTAAATTGTTCGATGTAAATGTCGATGTAAATTCTCCAACTTATCCAATCAAATAAATTTGATCAGATAATCAGGGTGGTAAGCCCTGAGCTTGTTAATCTGAGCTACCAGTGTGGAGAATGCAACTTGTGGACAACAACCACACGTGTGACAAACGTGTAGAAGCATCAACCAATACTATAGAATATTTAAATGGTCCGTAAGGTGGTTGAATCTATCCACAAATGTCCCATTTGAATCCTTTGTAAAAAGATG